>NC_140584.1:638675321-639945101 GCF_964204655.1 Triturus cristatus
ATTAAGAAAATGTATGAACCCTCAGCAGAAGCTGCTTTGCTCAGGTTATTTATTAGGGAGGCTGTAGTTTCGAAAGATGAGGGACGTTTTCTTGCAATTGCTATGTTGGTTGCACGTTCATTGATTTTACAATATTGGAGATCATTGGAAATACCTTTATTTGAGAAATCAATCAATCAAATAATTTGTAAGCGCACCACATACCCGCAAGGGTTTCAAGGCGCTGAGGGCGGGGAGAGGGGGGGTGCTGTTGCTACTGGTTGAACAGCCAGGTCTTGAGTTGTCTCCTGAAGGTTAGAATGTCTTCGGTTTGTCGTAGGATGAGGGGGAGGGTGTTCCAGATCTTGGCGGCGCGGTGGGAGAAGGATTTGCCTCCGGCTGTGGTTCTACGGATGCGTGGGACGGTAGCCATGGAGAGGTCTGTGGAGCGGAGTTTCCTGTTGGGTACGTAGAAGGAGAGTCGACTGTTGAGATAGGCTGGGCCGGTCTTGTGGAGTGCCTTGTGTGTGTGGATTAGGAGTTTGAAGGAGATTCTTTTGTCGACAGGGAGCCAGTGCAGGTTCCTTGGGTGAGGGATGATGTGGTTGCGGCGCGGGACGTCGAGGATCAGGCGTGCAGAGGCATTCTGGATTCTTTGCAGTCTGTTGATGAGCTTGGTCGGGACTCCGGCGTAGAGGGCGTTTCCGTAGTCGAGTCTGCTGCTGACTAGGGCCTGGGTGACTTGTTATAACCTGTTGTGTTGTGTGCATCTTCCTCATTGCTATTCTGTCCCTTGCTGCTCAGCCATGAGTGATGTCACTTAGAATGTTGGGTGTGAGGGACTGGGGAGTTGGCAGTTGGAAGAGATGGGGCTGAGCAGCAGGGAGGCTGCTCCTGGTGGGGCTCTCATAGGGTCTTAACAGAGGCTCTACTGGAGATCTGAGGCCTTACTTATGAACTTTATATGGACTTTGTTACTTGTCAAATAAACCTACAACTTGTTCTAAGCGGCCTGTCTACGAGACATCTTTCATTATTACACTTATTACACTGGCGACGAGGATGGGATACTGTTTTCCTTGTGTCTGCATAGATCTTGTGGAGCATATGGAGGGTGTTGAAGCAGGTAGAGGAGACAGCGTTGACTTGTTTGGTCATGGTGAGTTTCGAGTCGAGGATGACTCCCAGTTTGCCTGCGTGGTTGGTGGTGCGGGGTGTGTTCCCAGCGACGCTGGCCACCAGGAGTCGTCCCACGCTGAGGGGTTGGGCTCGAGGATGAGGATCTCCGTCTTGTCTGTGTTCAGCTTAAGGCGGCTAACCTCCATCCAGTCGGCGATGGTCTTCATTAGCTGGTGGAGGTTGGATTTGGCGGTGAGGGGGTCCTTGGTGAGGGAGAGGATCAATTGCGTGGCATCGGCATAGGAGATTATGTTGAGGTCGTGATGTCGGGCAATGCGTGCGAGAGGCTCCATGTAGACGTTGAACAGCGTCGGGCTGAGGGAGGATCCCTGCGGGACGCCGCAGATGATCTCGGAGGCTTCGGATCGGAACGGGGGGAAGCGGACTCTCTGGGTTCTGCCGGAGAGGAAGGAGGAGGTCCAGTCCAGGGCCTTGTCTTGGATCCCTGCGTCATGGAGTCGTGTGCGTAGTGTGCGGTGGCAGACTGTGTCGAAGGTGGCAGAGAGGGTCAGAAGGATGAGGGACGCCATCTCGCCGTTGTCCAGTAGGATCCTGATGTCGTCTGTGGCGGCGATGAGGGCGGTCTCGGTGCTGTGGTTGCTGTGGAATCCTGACTGGGAGGGGTCCAGGATGTCTTCGAGGTAGCAGGTGAGCTGGATGTTGACTATCTTCTCGATGACCTTAGCTGGGAACGGAAGCAGGTAGATGGGCCGGAAGTTTTTGAGTTCGCTCGGGTTTGCCTTGGTTGATTAAAATGAAACGGACAATGTCTTTCGAAGAAGCTTATGCCAAACGGGTGGGGGCAACTAAGAAATTCTCGAGGGTCTGGGATTATTTTTTTTGATTGTTAATTTGATGATGGTATTTTCTTTTTCGGCTGTTATTTGTAATTATTAATTAGTGAATATGGATTTGTGTTGCTTACAGTTCAAGGTTTTTGTTTTGTTTTTGTTATGTGTAAACAATGGTTGCTTCTTGTTGGCTCTGCTCAATAAAAAAATAAAAAACAATAACTCTGTACACTTTATCACTGCTAACCAGTGCAAACATGCTTATGCTCTCTCATTAAACATGTTAGATTGGCTTTTACCATATTGGCATATTTAAATTACTTCCAAGTTCCCAGTAAAGTGATACTACCTGTGCCCCGGGTATATAAATTAAATGATAGTAAAGGTCCTGCTGCACTGATTTTGCCTTCCACTTATGTAGCACTTTAGCCATGCCTCAGACCTGCCATTGTAGCTTGTCTGTGTGCAGTTATAAATTCCATTTCGACCTGGCAAAGTAAACCTTTTGTCAGGCCCAAACCTTCCTTTTTAATACATATAACTCACCCCTACGGTAGGCCCTAAACAGCCCAGAGGGCAGTGTACATTGTATGTTAAATGTAGGGCATGTATTGTTAAGTTTTACATGTCCTCATAGTGAAAAACTCCCCATGTCGTTTTTCACTACTGCAAGGCTATTAGAATTTGGATTCCTGCTGGATTGGGGTGTGAGCCCTGGTCAAGCAGTAACCACAGTCCTAGTCAGGGTAAAGCACCAGCAATCCACAAATTAACCTGTGCTACCTCTGATAGGTCGACACAGAACAGTCAGGCTTAACTTGACGACAATGTGTAAAGTATTTGTGCAACACTTCAAACAGTAAAAGCATTTAATACACCACACAAAAAGATCCCAAACCAGTTTAGAACAAGCATTTGCAATGCAATAGTTCTCGCATTTGCGAGAGTTTGAGCTATTGGCATTGTAAATGATAATGCCTTTTATTTATGTTTTAAAAACCAACACATAACTAACAAGCATTTGCAATGCAATAGGTCTCGCATTTGGGAGAGTTTAAGCTATCGGCATTCTAAATGACAATGCCTTTTATTTATATGTTTTGATAATTAACACACAAATAAAAGGCATTGTCATTTAAAATGCCAATAGCTCAAACCCTTGTATATGCAAGACCTATCCTTTTTTTAATTTTAATTTCTTTTATACAGCAGTATAATTAATAAAACAGACAATATATACCTAAAAAAAGACATATTCAAAGAAGTGGCAGCCATTGTCCCGGGTTGCTTAGAAAGTGAAAGCGTGCAAGGCATGCTGAATGTTGCAGAAAAGCATGTCGCGCCTGCAGTAGGAGAAACTATTTAAAGAAAATAGTGCTTATAGACTAAAAAAGACTCACCATGTAACAACAGAAGGAAAAGGGCCAGCCCTCATGGGAGGTTACGAATTAAGACAAGGCGGTACTAAGGAGGGACTAACAAGCCTATGAACGAATCAGAAGCCAGCATTTACGAAGGACAATGACACAAGCCATGACAAATATAGGCAGAGAGTGGGAGGGGCTTCTGTTCCATACTCCAATACAGCATACCTCACAGAGTAGCACATGTGCTGCTCAAGCTCGATCTAAAAAATCTGACCTAGCTCCTTGGTTCACACCAAGCAAATACTCACAAACGCCCTTCACTTAGAAAGGGGTCAGTCCCCTGAGGGATCGGTTGATTGTACTCACTCACATACAATGGTTTACAACAGCTTGTATCATGGGAGCACCACACTTAGAAGAGACCCATCAATGAGAGAGCAGACTGGCAGTGACATCCCCTTTATCAGCAGTGAAGAGAAGCAGAGGTGTAGGAGCTGATACTGCTCCTATTACATCCCAGTAGTATATATGGTGAGGGGGTAAAGAAGACTGCTGATGCTCACCTTCAGAAATACACTGATCTGGATTTTTGTGGAGTAAATCGCAATGGCAAATCTATAGTGTTTCTTGAACGGTAAACGCAGCAGACATAGTGGTACAGCACATACATTTGGTAGGGCCTTGCAGAAGAGGTCCCCATAAATGATCATGGCAGATATTCTTGATAGGAAGAAGAGACAGAAGTCATCAGAATAAGCCCAGTAAGAAAGCAGAAGCTTCTCCAATTAACATCTTCAAACGGCCCTTCAGTTCTGACAGTGGGACAGCAGGCTTACATCGACAACTACTATCTAGGAAGATATGTGTTGCTGCTGTGTGCAATTGCTGCACCCTTTAGTACCTAAGTACAGTAACATCAGGGATCACTGACATCTCTGGAAACGTCACATATCACATCACCATTGACGGCATCAATGACTTTGTTAAAGCTGTGAATGACTGGCTTGTCAGCACCTAGCTTCTAACAGAGGACATAGAGCCATGGTTCCATGAGCATTCACTTCAATGACCTCTGTATGCTTGCCAGATGTCATATCCTGGACCCAGAACTCACTTCCAATGTCCTAATGCTACATACAGTAAAAAGAGAGGCACTGTAGTCTCACCAAAAAATTGTGGTTCAACAACTCCTCCTACATTCCCTAGGTTAGCAGTCCCTCGTGAGGCAAGTTACTAAATACCATCAAACTTTACTTTTTAATCGCAAAACGTTCTGCAAAGTTCAGTGGCGTATCTACAGCTTTTGCTCTCCGGGGCAGTCCCTGAGTTTGCCGCCCAGTGACGCTGGTGGTGGGGGCACAGCAAGGGGGTGGGGTTGTTAGTCGACAGACAAAGACGAGAATTGCTCACCTCCGCCACCCTCAAATAAAGTGCCACCCGGGGCGGACCGCTCCCTCCTCCTCCCAGCTACATCACTGGCAAAGTTAACATATGACATTGAACCAAGAATCACCTGCTAGTCAAGCATGAGCACACATTAAGCCAAATGAATGCCTGAAAGTAGCAATAATCAAGGACACTTATGGACCACAGGGAGATGATGTTCTCATCCTGAATACCTGGTAGTCAGTCAGGGGTTCATGCTGTGAAGATAAACTGTGTGATATTGGGAAACTCAAATTTGCTTTTTCTGTTGCTTTCTGTAACACAGCATGTAATTTGCATTATAATAAAATATTTTTGTTGTATATGGCAATCAGCCTTTATAATAGGTAAGCATCTTCAAATCTGTACTGACAAAAATCATTCATTTTTCTCAAATGTGCAACAGTATATAAGGTTTAAAAGGGCGGGGCAGGGGGGAATACAAAGCCAGCTCACCTCCCTATGTGAATAACAACAAAACAAATTCATTGTTGCCCCCCACGTACGAGACATATCCAAATAACTGAATTCTAACATGTTCACATTTCTCAGCCTGTCAGGCAACACATCCTGGCCCCTTTAGCTCTTCAGTATGTCCAAACAAAGGTAGTGCTGGAAGGCTGCAGGCATCTCGTCCGTCGGTGTGTCATGTGGAGTATTTTCATGAGGGTCTGAGTGGCTATTTTGGAAGCGACCATTGAAACCGGAGCACGACTGCTGATGGCTGCCGTACTAATGAACTTATTCCTCTGAAAGTGACAGCTACTTTAGTGAGGAAGAGAGAAAACTGCTTTCCCTTTACATTTAACATGTACGGTTTTCAGTGTGCTCGATAGGAAACATCCGTGTTCTGTAATATTTGTTTCTAAATATGCTCACAGTGCCATTTCCGAGCTGTGCTCACTTTGGCGCCATTGTTGAAATGAACGGTGGCCTCTGAAGTGTGTCTGCATGATGTCACACAGGAAGAAATGCCAGACGGCTAAAAGGGGGAGGTGGATTGTGAAGACGTCGGTGACAGTTACATGACAAAAAAAACCCGCTAATTTAAGTGCTGATGTCGAGGGAGCAGTATTTAAAGATTCCAAGGGGTGAGAGAGACTCCTCAGAGCACTTGTCACCCTTTAGGGTATCTAACAGTGGGGGGGCATGGCTTAGTCACCGTCCGGAATAGCCGCCACTGTTCGGAGCTCTGGGAGAACGTAGCGCGCCGGAGATCCTCCGGGCGTCCACCGCCCTCAAGTGTATCCCGGGACTGCATATTTAAGCAGCGGAAACCCTCCTGCATAGACCACGGGAGTTATGGAGCTGTTTGGTGAGCGCGCATACTATTTTACCGGACGGTTTTATCGGCCGTGACTGGAAACTGGAGCGCGGCCGCCATTTTGGGCTTATACGCGCTTGCTGCAGGTCCTGTACCACTATTATAACGCCTCATCTGGTTCAAAGATGACTTTCAATGTTTTTTAGAGATTTTTTCAGAAGTCATTTTACTTTGTTTTAGTTTCTTTTGAATTCTAAAGCAATCTGGTTGGTGGTGTTTTCCATGCTCAATGTTTCTCATCTCCTCAGTGTTGATCTTTGTCTCCCTGGACGCCATTTTAGCTCTGTGGCTTCTATTTTTTCACTATGCCATTGGAGGTTTAACTGACTGCAGTGCTTTTTTCCTCTAAATAAAGAGCATATACGGGCATTTATGGATGAGTTTGTCCCTTCAACACTTGTTATGGGTCTTTCATTTTTCTCAACACTTTTCAGCGCTATCTGAGATATCATTTTAGTGTCTTGTGTGCACCAGCATTTTTGGGCAAAATGGCTCGATCTAATCGTGGTACCGCTCAGCACGTCAATACCAGCTGCAGGCCTTTAGAGACCAATAATCCTTTTAGTGTATTACAGGACGACGTCACTGACACGTCTAACGACTCTATCGAAATGAGGAGCTCCTCTCCTGGTTCTTCCCGTACGGGCTCCAAGCCTAAACCTAAAATTCCTTCCACTCCAGGAAAGCGAGTGAAGGTGAACCCGCCTTCACCTACCAGCGTCTCTTCCTCTCTCTCCCTGGAGTTGCTTCTTGAGGAAATACGCTCGCTCAAACCGTAAATGGCTGAAACCAATGCCCGTCTTCAGAGCCTTGAGGATAATTGGTTACTAAGCAACAAGTGGCAGATCTTGATGAAAAGGTGTTTTCAGTGCAAGCGATCTCCGCCCAGGTTCCAGAATTACATAGAGAAGTACAATCTCTCAAACAACAGATTGAGAATTTGGAAAATCGTAATAGGCGTAGTAATCTACGCATTTATGGTCTTGCGGAAAGTCTTGAAGGCACCAACCCCATATCTTTCTTTCAGTCCTTTCTGCCAACACTTCTTGGTCTCCCAAGTTCTCCTCCATTGAATATTCAACGAGCTCACCGTCTAGGTCAAATCTCTCGTTCTGTCAGCTCTTCGTCCTCTCAAGTGAAACCTAGGGGTGTTATCCTGTATTTTTTGGAATATACGGATCTGATTAAAGTCCTTCAGGCTGCCAAACAGAGGGGGAGAATTACTTGGAATGGTTCCACTCTTTTCTTTGCTCAGGATTATGCTAAAACTACTGCGGATCGGCGCAAAAAGTTTTTGGACATGAGACCTGCTCTTCGCACCCTGAATGCTCGTTATGGACTGTTTCACCCGTGTCTCTTCAAGGTGACTTATAATAATAAAACAACAAACTACGAAGATCCCATGCTTCTGCAACGTTTCCTTGACTCCTGCAGAGATAACTCCATGGACTCCTCCCGACGATGATTAATGTCATTGCCTAATTTAATTATATTTGCTGTTATGTGTTTGTTTTCTGTTGTTTTACCTTCCTTCTGGATACAACCTGTTACGTCCTGAGATACCCTGCTAATGTTTTTTGTTCCTTTTCTTCTCCCAGGAGCAGTTCTGCGATCCTTTTGATTCTTGCCCTCTTCGTATCATGCCCGGAGGTTGAGTCTCCCCTTGCTGCACCCTCTTGGAGTCCTCCGTTCGGTGTGCTACCTTCCTCATGTGGCTCCTCCATCCCCATTCTCATTGTCTTTTTGTGGTATGTCTTTTTGACATTTTCTTTTATCATCACTTATTGTTGGTTTTGTTTTGCATTCTTATTTCATGTTTTTTCCTTCTCTCTCCTTTTTTCTTTCTTTCCTTTTTCTTTTCTCCTCCCCTTCTTCTTTTTTCTTATTTCTTTTTTCCTCTAAATTTTGATAACAGTCTTATGATTCATATCTCTCCGCTTTGTCTAATATTGATTCCTTATCTATTCTCCTGTTCTTTGTATCCTTATTATTCTCTCTGTAATGCTTTTAGCTTTTGTATCATTGGTTGCAGGATAATTGCTCAAATTTATTCTAACTGGTCATTGTTTTGTTCCCTTTTTTTCCAGTTATTTAGTACCGTGCTTAGTTTCCTAACTGTCTGTCTGATAATTGTTCAAATTCATTTTGACAAATTCCATTTCCCTCTTTCCCTCCTCCTTCCTCTGTTCGATCTCTATTTTCAAGTTTTCTTTTATGCTCCTTTTTTATATCATCTTTTTTCTCATTTTCATCTTTTCTTCTATCCCATGAATTTTTGTATCTCTCACTATTATATTTCTACACTAATGTTTGTCTCCTTTCTTTTGTTGCATAATTCGCATGGTATTTGCTTTTATATATGGCATACTTTTTCAAGAACTGTTTTCATTGTTTTGATTAATTTTATATAGGATTTAAATGTCGTTAAATATTATATCTTGGAATGTTAAAGGTTTGGGTTCTCCTATCAAACGCCAACGAGTTTTGTCACATATTGCGAATTTGAAGGGAGATATTGCTCTTTTACAGGAAATTCATGTACCAGATACTGAAATAATTAAATTACGACGTAATTGGGTAGGCCATGTTTTTGCATCACCTGGCTCAGGAAAACGCAATGGTGTAGCTATTCTCTGCCATAAACGTTTGGATGTCCAGCTTATAAGACAAGACAATGACTCTGAGGGTAGGTGGGTTATGATTTCCTTATTGATTAACAAGATTCCCCTTTCTATTTTTAATGTTTATGCTCCCACTACTCAGGATAAACTGTTTTGGCCCCAAATTCTCTCCCTTTTAATGCAATGCAATGAGGATTATTTGATTTTTGGTGGGGATTGTAATATGATTGTAGACCCCTTTATTGATAGGAATTCCAAATCCAGGTTCATTCCTTCCTTTACACATTCCCAATTTACCTCCACTGTTTCTCAAAGATCCCTTGTAGACTCTTGGAGACTTTGTCACCCTACACTGCGAGAATACACTTACTATTCACATGCTCATTCCTCGCAATCCCGAATAGATTACCTCTTTATTTCCAAGGCTTTAATTCAACACATTTCCCATACAGACATAGGATCTATTTTAATTTCTGATCATGCCCCAGTTTCCTTAAGTTTAGATCTACACCCCCCCATTAAAGGTACTAGACGATGGAGATTTAATAACTCTCTTCTATTAGATCCTAAGTTCACATCAGCTTTTCTCGATTTTGCCACCTTATTTTTTGATGAAAACGATTCTCCCCAGCTATCTCCCCAACTTGTCTGGGACTCTTTTAAAGCTGCATCTAGGGATTTCAACATTTCCTTTGTTGCTCAGAAGCGGCGGGCAGCTTCTCTTTCATCTCAGGCACTTAATTTACAAATAAAAAAATTAGAACACCACTATTACCTCACAAACAGTCAATCTACCTTAGAGTAGCTTATTAATGCCAAACTCTCTTTTTAACAAACTTTCTACTAATTCGGCAAATCTATATCTACTTAAGTCTAGCGCGAAATTCTACAGTGCACAAAATAAATCAGGTAATCTTCTTGCTAAATACCTTAAAGTCAAGAAAGAGCGTACAAAAATTGATTCTATCATATCTTCATCTAATACCATACTCCATAAGGACGAAGACATTCTTTTAGAATTTTCTAACTTTTACAAATCTCTTTACACACCTGAATCTTTGCCTCTTTTATCAGATATTGATCAATACTTAGGTGCCGATCACGATCCGGTAAAAAAATTGCCCGTCCGACTCGTATCCGGTCTTTTTACCGTACGAATCGTACAAGTGCCGTACAAACTGGCAATCACGATTCGCATGGTAAAAAGCCCATACGAGTCGCATTGGGAATTATTCCCCACACATCCTCGGGTCGGAAAATGTGCCCGACACCTCCCCGGACGATTTACCGTACAAACGTGAAAAGTGAAGTCCGACCGCGCAATTACGATCCATCCCGTGCGTCCGATGTCACAACCGTATGGAAAAAACACCGTCCGCACCGAACTCCCATTGCAACCATGGAGACATGTGCCCGCATACGCGCCGTACCCCCCCCAGCCCCCGTGAGTACGCGCCGAACCCCCCGTGTATGTACACCCCTGTACGTGTCGAACCCCCCCGTATGTACGGTGCGTACCCCCCCGTGTATGTACGGTGCGAACCCCCAGCGCGTAGGGGTTTGCACCGTACATACACGGGGGGTACGCACCGTACATACATGGGGGGGTACGCACCGTACATACGGGGGGGTACGCACCGTACATACGGGGGGGTACGCACCGTACATATGGGGGGGTTCGCACCGTACATACGGGGTGGTTTGCACTGTACTCACGGGGGCTGGGGGGGTTCGCACCGTACTCACGGGGGCTGGGGGGGGTCGGCGCGTACTCACGGGGGCTGGGGGGGGTACGGCGCGTACCGGGCCCCCAATTCCACTCGCATCGCGGCATACTTCGCTTTTCCGGCACTTTTCGGGTGCCGTAAAAATATTGCCGTCCGGAGCGCTGTCGGTTCGAATCGTACTTCCTGGTTCGTGAAACGCTGCCTGAGAGCGTCCCGACGTCACGTCGGCGCTTTCCCCGGATCACATTTGTATGTATCTTTTAGTCGGTAGGTGTTTTGTACGACTCGTACGGAAATGGTGTTCCCGTGCAAATCGTACTTGCATGTTTGTAAAGTTTTACAACCGGGTATGAGTCGGACGGAAAAAAGCCTCCGTCCGACGGTTCGTACCCGGTTTTTCCAGGATCGTAATCGGCGCCCTAGCCTCTCTTCCTCCACCTGCCTCTTTGGATGTGGATTTCTCCTCTCTGGAATCTGATGTACACACCGCGGACATCCTCAAAGCTATCCAACTGCTTGAAAAGGGGAAAGCTCCAGGACCTGATGGTTTTACTATAGCATTTAACACTCATTTTTCAAATCTTCTGGTTCCCAAACTACTTAACTTATTTTTGTTTTTTATCGCTTCCCAGAGATCTGAAGGATCATTTCAAGAGGCTTTGATTTGTCTCCTTCCTAAAGAGGGTAAAGACCATAAATTCTGCAAAAATTACAGACCTATTTCTTTAATTAATTTGGATTTTAAGATTTTTGCAAAGATTCTTGCACTTCGCCTCGATAACATTTTACCACAATTAATAGGTAAAGAAAAATGTGGATTCATTAAAGGTCGCACCTCTCTGATAATACTCGGCTCTTTTTTAATGTACTTAGTAAATCTCATTCCCATAATTCTTCGTTAGCAGCTGTGGCCTTGGATGCTGAGAAAGCCTTTGATAGGGTTAATTGGCAGTTTATCTTTTCAACTCTTACTTGGTTTGGGTTTGGCCCTAAATGTCTATCTTATATTTCCTTACTCTATTCATTTCCAAGATCATTTATTTTAGCTAATGGACTTGTTTCCGCTTCTTTCCCACTTCTCAGAGGTGTCAGGCAAGGTTGTCCTCTCTCTCCCCTTTTATTTGTTTTGGCTCTAGAACCCTTCTTATCTAAAATCCGGATGAACACAAATATTACTGGTTTTCCTTATGGTGATAAGCATCTAAAGCTCTCGGCAATATTCTTTTATTTATTTCTAATCCTCAGACCTCCTTGCCAGCTTTTCTTTCAGAAGTCTCTATTTTTTCTTCAGTTTCAGGCTATAAACTTAATGTAGACAAATGCGAAATTCTTCCATTAAATAAATATTGCTTTCATGCTGATTTTGTATCTTCCTCTTTTCACTGGAGTCCTACTAAAATTAAATACTTGGGTTTATGGTTTACCCCTTCTATTAAGGATACTGTATCGCTCAATCTTAAGACTCTCCAGTTTACTTTAACTAATTTCACATCGCGATGACACCCTTTATATTTATCTTGGTGGGGTTGACTAGATTCTATAAAGATGATGTTGGTCCCTATAATCTTGTTTTTCTTATCTAATCTTCCAGTTAACATTCCTAAATCCTGGTACAAACAATTATATGCTATTTTATCAAAATTTCTGTGACAGAATAAAACGCCTAGGATGTCTTTCTCCAAGCTTAAACAACCTAAACAGTTAGGTGGAGTTAACTTTCCTGATTTTGCATCCTATCACGCTTCTTTCTTCCTTAAAAATTCCTCTTCGTTATTACCACAAAATGCAACTGAGGTGTTATCTTTGCCTTTATGGGTAGAAGTTGAATCTTATTTTATTTCCCCTCTCTCATTTGATGAGTTTTTATCCTTACCTAGCATCCCCCATACATTTTCTCTCCCCATTCTTAAGCATACTCGTCAACTCCTTCATCCTCTGATGGTAGAAGGTTTGGACGATCTAAAGCGTTTTTTGCAATCTCCAATTTGGTATAATAGCTACATTAAGATTAAAAATAGGACCCTTTTTTGGAAGGACTGGTTTGACCTGGGTCTTAAATGGATTCACCAGCTTTTTCAAGGTGATAATTGTTTGCCCTTCTCTATATTACAGTCGTGTTATTCCCTTCCTTCTTCCTCACATTCTAAATACTTATTATTAATCCCAGCTGCTCAAAGTTCTTACGATAACCTCCTGACTTCTTCCGTACATACCAGTTCTTCTTCTCTACAAATTTCGTTCTTGAAGATAGGCACTTCAGCTTCTCAAATTTATAATAAACTGAGGCATATTTGTCACACTCGTGACAGATCTGCAGTGGAATCTAGTTGGGAATCTGACTTAGATTCTTCCTTTCCTTCTTCGGTATGGGATAAAATTTGGACTAAAATAAGGAAATCTTCACGTGCAGCAAATACTACTCAAACGCTATTTTTCATATATAATAGACTCCTAATTACTCCAGCCAAATTACATCAGATTAATCCTCTTGTTTCCTCTACTTGTTGGTCCTGTCCAGCTCCTGTAGCGGATCTTAAACATATGTTGTTTACATGCCCAGTTATTCACCAATTCTGGATTAGGGTATGGCAACAAATTAATAAAATATTTCACACACATATCCCTTTTTCTTTTTCTCATATTTTCCTGGGTAGTGTTGCTGAAATTTGGTCCTCTTCCACTTCTCTTAGTACCCTCATCATTGACTTACTTCTAGCTGTTGCTTTTCAACAAATTACAAAATCGTGGAAGAATGCTTCAAATGTTTCTTTTCAAGCCTGGTGGTATGGTGTTTGTTATAACCACAGACTAGATGGAGCCTATGTACACCCGAATACACTTGCTATTAAGCGTGACTTATTATGGCTGCCCATTACCAATTTCTTAAATTTGTCTTCTCAATCACTGCCATTACATTCTCCAATTACAGAAGAAGTTCCCAAGCCTTCTTAAGCTAACGTTAGTTAACCATTATTATATTATACTTTTATTTTGCAACCCATAATTAAGTTTGTAGTAATGAGCTAAGTATGACAGTTATGTTAAATTGTTGAGAGATGCTTTAGCTGTTCTCATATAGGTTATATATATTCTTATGCTTCCCCTCCCCCTCTTTCCCTCCTCCCTCTTCTTTCTTTTTTATTTACTGTATACAACATGGCTTCATTTTTTACTATTTTATACTGTAATGTATTACTGTTTTATCTTCTGCTTATATCCAATAAACTTTTCTTAAACTCTAGGGTATCTAACAGTGGATGACGACACCTTTGTGTCCTCGTGGCCCGCATTGTGATTAATGACGAGTATCGCGTCGTAAACAAAACAACTATTAAGCAGTGGGCATGGCGCGCTGGACTGAAAAGGTCAATAAATGTAAGCTTGGCAAACTATATCGACTGTCTGTTCTTTTACTCTTAAAATGGACATGTAGCTCCCGCCGTTATCTATTTTCAGACTACCCGGACTCTCAGGAACAAGGTGCCTTTGTGTTGAAAATGATATTTAGTTTGCGCTTCCACAGTACTTTCCGAATTAAAGTAAAATAAATAAATAGACAGAGCGCGGTGTCCCTGAAGCGGGCGCCGTGCTCTGAATGAAAGTACAATTAAATTAATTAATAAACAGCGCGGTGTCCCGCGCTAAGCATAAACATATGAAAAAGCAGACGCCATTGTAAACAAGCGCTGTGAAAGTGGCCCGCGCGGCAAATACATTTATTTAACAAGCGCGCTGCAAATAACAACAACAAAAAAAGAGGACTCACTGACTTGTGGAGACCGTGGGTGTAACGCTGCAAGCAAACGATCAAGTCTGGATGGGTTGGGCCTTAAGGAGACAGGGTGGTCACCAAAAAGCCTCACTTTTGATCGGAGGCCAGCGTTTACCATAAAGGATGACTCGCGCCAATAAAAAGCATGAGCGGAGCTTCCACTCCACTTCCCAAATCGCCTTGATAACAATAGATCTTGCAAAGTGAGAAGCGCATGCGCTGTGACGCTAGGCGAGACCTAAAAATAGATGATATTCTAATAAATAAAACAAGACCAAAATGACAAAACTCCAATCAAGGAAGCTGATATATTGAATTTCAAATTTTTAAGGTAAAATTGCATCAAAAAGCACAAAGCCCCAACAAAAGATATCTGGTCGCACCGGATAGGGACAAAGTCACAAGTTCAGCCTGACTGCGATGGAGTGCGAGCTGGCTGCAGGGACCCAGTTAGGCCTGCTGAAAAAAGTACCTTAAATCCTGGGTAAGGAGCGCTGCATGGACCCGAGGCAAGAAGGGTTTCGCAGTCGAAGCGATATATCGGTTCCGAGTTGCAGCGAGGCTGCGGTGCGAGGTCCTGGGTGTCATCGTCAAGGATCCTGTCGACAGGGACTTGCGAGGTGGTGTCTAGGATTCGAGGAGGCAGTGCACAGTTGAATCGATGTGTAAGTTCCAAAAAGCTGTGAGGCTGCAATGTGGAGGCCAGTGTCGGCGAGGGGTGCGAGGACGGGGTTGGAGAAGTACCTCGCCTTCGGTGGTGTGGGTTCTGAAGATGCAAGTTTGATGTGGACTTCGTGTGCCGGGCCCAATCCACTCAGGAGAGGCGATGCATCAATTCTGCTCAAGGATGCACGGGTCAGCTGAGGAGATGCCTCAATTTCGGTTTGAGAATGCGCCACTCAGCAGAGAGAATGCATCAGTTCTGCTGATAAGCACCTTAGGCTCACTTCCAAGGGTCCAGGATTGGGTGGCACCACTTGGCAAGGAAGACCCACAATTGGCAGCATCCTGGTGCAAGGTTGTTGGAAGCCTGCTATGTCCTTGAGGCTTCAGATCAGAAGACCAGCCAACTAGCCCTTGGAGTCACTGGGGGTTCTGGGTTTAAGTGAAGCTGGTCCAGTCCTTCTCACCCAGACAAAGAGGGAAGCAGGTAAGCACAGCAGGGCAACAGTTCTTCCAGAGCAGCAGTCCAGCATAGTGGCAGTCCTTCAGCAGCACAGTAGTCCTTCTTCCTGGCAGCGTGTCCACAGGTCCAGATTTGAACTGAAGTGATGATGTCTGAGGTCCAGTACTTATACCCAGTGGTGCCTTTGAACTAGGGAAAATTTCAAATACATGCCTTTGAAGTTCACAGATGTCCTTCCTTCCTATCCAGGCTCCAGACTCACTACAGTGGGTATGCAGCCATTTGTGTGGGGACAGGAAAAAGCCTATTCATGTGCAAGTAAGTCTGTGCCCAGCTCCTCCCTCCCATCCTGTCAGGATGGCCCATCAACTCACACCTAAGCTCCCATTGTAAGTGGCTGTCTAGGCGAAATACACAAAGCCCAGCTGTCATCCACCCCATGCATGTGATCAGAGAAAGGCTGAAGGCATTGAATGGCTAAGACAAGAAAATGCCCCCTTTTTAAAAATGTCTTCTGCAGCATCTACTGGATGCCCCTTTCCATTAATTTATGTGGAAGGGCCCCCATGTTGCCTCTAATTAATTTCCCATTCTTGTAATTTATCTAGAAGGGCTTCCACATCGCCTCTAGCAAGTTGAGCTTTTTGCTCTTAGACAAGCAGGATTACTGTCTAATCAAATCCATAGGACTTTCTTCTTGAAATGTTTTTTCATGCAACTCAAGGTTGCCCCTCCCCAATGTCCTGATGAAGACCCTCTTTGATGGTTCTAAGCAAATAAGATTTCTTGGGTTGAAATGTCGATGCTCTCTAATTGTCAGTACTAAGGCCTAATCCCCCTTTGGACTCATAAGAAAACCTTCTGGTTGCCCCTTTTGATGAGGATTTTTCAATTTAGCTATATGTGACAGACAGCTCTGAGGCTGCTTGAGCATTGCAAACCTCGACTCTTATTGGTTTTATGTAACAGTCACCCTACCTGCCAAGCAGTTTCGTCAAATTTTGCACATTTTGAGCAACCTTCAGTACATTGTACATAAACAGTTTCATGTACTTGTACCATAATGCATACTTTTTGCAGTAAACCTTTCTTCTGGGTGTGTTTCTTTTTCCTCTTATGCTGATTAATGCTTCTGGTTTACCTTTAATGAATATTGGTTTTCCGAATCTATTGAGTAGGCCTGGGCGGAGTTCCACATAAATTAACTCCGTCGCGCTACGTGGAGTTCCGCCAACGGCGAAGTTTATTAGGCCCCACGAGGTGTTGTTTTCGTGCAGATGTTTGTCCCACGCTGGAAAATCAGCACGAATTTCACCATGGGCAGCGCAAAAGGATGCTGCTTCATTGTACCACTCAAGTAGATTTTCTACTCAAGTGGCAGCTTCCTCAACATGAACGGATGGTTTCTCAACGCAAACGTTCGCGACCTTCCGTGAACCCCGCGTTCATAAATCTCGCCGGGAGGTGGTCTAGTGTTGAATTTTCCTCAATCAGCAACATAACAGTGGTGAGAGCGAGTTAGGTATAAACTCTGCTCCACGTTTTCGAAACTCTGCGTGTTCCACGGAGTGCGGAATTCTGTAAACTCCGTGAACAGTGCGGAGTTCACCACTCAGGCCTACTATTGAGTAACCGACAGGACTATATTGTTTACTGCACTTTCTAAAAGTGGTATTTTCAGAATTGTAATTTAAAATCCACCATCACCATAAGTCAGGATTTTAAATTAGGATTCCAGAAACACCAAACTTTATCCAGTTATATATCTTTCCACTTATAAAATGTAATAAGGTAATCACAATGTTATCCAATGGGAGATATAAGCCTTCCAGTAGTTAAAAACGAATTTAAAAGAGTTTTTCACTACCAGGACATGTAAAACTTAAAAGCACTCTAGCACTGCATAACAATGATAAAGCACACAGAGTCCTAAAAGCAACAAAAATGAATTCAGAAAAAAGGGGAGGAGGAAGGCAAAATGTTTGGGGATAGCCCATTGGAGAACACTGGAGTTGAGTTACCTTATTGCATTTTTTAGGCTGTAACTTCCAATTGGGAGCAGGTAGACAGATTGAGTATTGTGTCTAAATATTTGTAATTAAAAGCTCCCTTTAATGGTAAAGGCAGATAGATTTCTAATCACAATTCTCAAAAATGCAACTTTTAGAAAGTTGCCATTTTCTTGACCAAATCATTTAGTGCCTGCAGCCTGATGCTAGGTTACATGACTAGGTGTAGCTGGTACATGGTGAGCCTGAACCTTTGACTTGTACCAAGCTGGCACGGCTAGATAAACAGAGTTGGTGCTTTGTGCTGTTTTTCTTCTCTATTTTCACGGAAATCTTTAAAATTGTATATGTCTGGTTCTACTAATTGGGTTTCTGTAGTTCTGGTCTTGATTCATGCATTACAAATTACTCCTTTTTTTAATGTAGTGTGGGATATTTCTTGTGCTGTGCTTTCACTTATTGCTGTTTGAAATCCTGGATAAATTAAAAACAATGTTCCGAGCATTCCAAAATAATTCAACACAGAGTTTTGCAGTGAATGTGCCACCTACAGTTTTTATTCTTATGAAGCATTTCTCGTCATTTATAGTATTATGATATAGTCAGTTACTGCACGAGGCACTTTCACTGTACAATATATAGTTGAGTATTTCTGACCTATCGATAATGACTTGCACACACGCACACCGCTGTGATGCTGGTTGTACGCAATACTAATATGCATGCTCATGACATACTGACAATATCGTGGGGCTAACCTCACATGCCGGATGGATTAGCATTTTGATAACCGTATGTGTAAAATGCAAACAGGTATAGCATCCTAACATAGTGACCTGCTTTCTTGTTTGACACTTGCTCTCCTTAATATGTAGCTTCTTTATTTATGCTCCTCTCTTATTAACAACAGACCAGTTAAATATCTTGATACACATGTACTAACAAGTCTTTACACTGCTGCACTTTACTTACTTTTCAAATGCCTTGGGAATACCATGTTAGTTCATGCATGTCCATGTCATATGCTTCTTAAGACTAGAGCACTGTGCCTGTTTAGCATGTTTGCACGGTTAAAGAGGGGTATACCCAGTGACTCTATACATTATGGTGCCTTACAGAGACTGGGCAATTGATTTTATATTTTCAACACTGCGTTTATACTTCTTAATTGCACAATAGGTTAGCTGAATCAATGTTCTTTTATTTGGGCCTGAGAGTAATTTGGGGATTACAACAGTATGAGATAGTAATTGGTGAATTTACAATTTTCAGATCTGGATTACTAGATGTTTGGAGACCTTGTGATTGCTTATATGCATTGGATTACTCTTGACTAGGTGAGCAGGCATCTCATTGGTTCACCTTTCTATTGGTGGCAGACCAATTGTCTTATTTTACACTATATTAATTATCCGATATTCTTATGCTCTTCTGATGTCCTCTTTTCTTTGGGATACCTTATTGGTGAGTGGCAACATGAAATACATTAATCTTAACTGTAACTTGATGAAAGCATGTTCCTCTTGAAATTCAGCTTTATTATTTTCTGTACACAGGTGTTCTGGTCATTCCAATCCAGGGATGGCTATCAAGTTCTGTGCATTTGTCATTGTAGCCCTGACGAAGTCTGCTGGCACATCCAGAGTTTAGCCCAGCCATCTATTCTTGTTTGAACATGCTGTATAAATACTTTACACATTGAAGCTCAGTGAATCCTGACTGCTCTGTGATAAGTCAACAGAGAGTTGGGCACAAGTTTATTTGGGATTTGCATGTGACTTCATCCTGACGAGGATTGTGGTTGCTACCTCAGCAGGGTTTCAATCTCCTCAGTCAGTAACCCAATTTCTTACATATAGTTTCTCATGTGGATTGTTGGATCTATTTAATGAAAAATAGATACCCCCTTCTATATTATTTATAGGTCTAGGACAAAGGGGGGAAACCAATTAAATAAGAGGGGTGTCCTAGCAGACCTGTATTCCTTCTCCCCAGGCTAAAATTAGCTCACAGCTGGTCTCATGAAAAACATTATCCTTGTAGGGATCTCATGTTATTCTTAAATTATTGTTTTCATTTACTTATTCATTTGTTTATTTCATTTTTTTTTTTGTACATATTTATCACAAGAGAAGTAAACAAACAACAATAAATACATACATGCCATATATAAAGAGCTGTGCAATGTATTCTACAAGGATGACAATTTTCATGAGACCAGCTGTGAGCTAATTTTAGCCTTGGTAGGAGCAATACAAGTTTGATAGGACACCCCTCTTATTTCATTGGATGGTTGGATCTCTACATTGGCTAGTGTGTGCCACTTGCATATATTTTTGAATAGCTAGACATTACCTCCTTTCTGACTTTAAAAGTGTTCTTGGATTTTACTTGTCTTTGCCCTAAAAGAATTCCAAAATGTAGCTGCTTCTACAGAGGATAAGATTAGGCCAAGATGTATCTTGGGGGAATGTTAGCCTGATTTAACAATATAATTTGAAGAGATTTGTTCTGTTAATATATTTGCAGATTTATATTTCCATTAAGGTGGGCCTGAATTGTCTGCTTACGCCCTTCATGAAATGATGTTATCAAAACAGAATGATAATCACTTATTGTCTGATATTTCCAAAATCCTCTGAAAAGATATCATCCCTGGGAAATACCCTGCACAAAGGAATTTGGATTTGGAGCAGGAACATTCTCTCACAGAGGGGTAATGTGCAGATATTTTACAGGACCCGTTCTTAAAGTGGAAGTAGCACTGGTAGAGAGAAACAAATTTCGACAATTCTTTACTGGTACCATTTCCCAGCACACATACATAGGTGGGTTCACCACGAAGTCATCCATGTGTTGGAGAAACTGTGGAAGCATAAAAACACTAACCCATCAGCTGTGGTGATGCCCCAAATTGGTATCCAGTAATAACACAATACTCAACACCGATGTTCTGCAATTTCCAGCATGCACACTAACAGTCACATCTACCAGTTGCTCTCAATGAGAGGCAGGATGATCAATTTAATGGTGTGCGCCTTCTGACAGGGGATCACTACACAAAGACATGGCCCCAAACTTTTGAGACTGGCTCAACAGACTTTTTCTGAACAACTGACTATGGAAAAGATATGGGGGCCATGTATTGCATTCTTGTCCAAGAATACATAGGGCCCGATTCACAGAACTAACTTAAGACAAAATCCTAAACTTACTACCATTTTGGTATTCACAGAAGGCACTTACTCATTTTGGTATTCACAGAAGGCACTTACTCATTTCGGTATTCACAGAAGTTAGGAGTCCTAACTTTAGGACTCCTAAATGCCTTCTGTGAATACCGAAAGTCTTAAAATTAGGATTTTTCTCAGTTTAGTAGTAGTATAGTTAGGACTCCTAACTTTAGGACTCCTAAATGCCTTCTGTGAATACCGAAATTCTTAAAATTAGGATTTTTCTCAATTTAGTAGTCCTAAGTTTAGGACTCCTAACTTTAGGACTCCTAAATGCCTTCTGTGACTATCGAAAGCCTTAAAATTAGGATTTTTCTCAGTTTAGTAGTAGTATAGTTAGGACTCCTAACTTTAGGACTCCTAAAAGCCTTCTGTGAATACCGAAATTCTTAAAATTAGGATGTTTCTCAATTTAGTAGTCCTAAATCTAAATTTAGGACTACTAAATTGAGAAAAATCCTAATTTTAAGACTTTCGGTATTCACAGAAGGCTTTTAGGAGTCCTAAAGTTAGGAGTCCTAACTATACTACTACTAAACTGAGAAAAATCCTAATTTTAAGGCTTTCGGTAGTCACAGAAGGCATTTAGGAGTCCTAAAGTTAGGAGTCCTAACTTCTGTGAATACCAAAATGAGTAAGTGCCTTCTGTGAATACCAAAATGAGTAAGTGCCTTCTGTGAATACCAAAATGGTAGTAAGTTTAGGATTTTGTCTTAAGTTAGTTCTGTGAATCGGGCCCATAGAGCCTATGTGCCCCAAGTACCTTAAAATCTTACACTTTCTGAATCATACCCCAAGGATCTTAACCCTTCTGCAGCATTCCCCTACTAAGCTTACCAGTCCCCTTGCCATAAATTGTGTCAGAGAGGTGAATTTAGAGAGGTTCATTGATAGTAGAGTATTTAATATGAGTTTTGGCCTAGATTCTATAACTGGCTGAGACTGAAGGGCAAAGAGGGGAATAAGGTAGAATTCCTGAGTTTGTTGACCTGTCATGTTAAAGTTATGTCCATCACAACTGGTATCAGCGCTCCGTCCATCATCTCCTTGTGTTTGCTTTGTTCGCCCTAAGTTGGCAGGGTATGCCCAGACGTGGGTCCCTTGCTCACTTGCCACTGGATTCAAGCTAGCCTGGCTGATGAGGACTGTTAGTCCGAAACCGGTCCCAGGATGCTTGTTTCCGATCCAGGGAAGACATGGCTTAGCAGTTTGGGCTGGACTGTTCCCATGAGGCACAGGGTCAAGACTGGTTTGCATATAGCTGTGTCTGAACTGGGGTGGAAAAGTGAACTAAAGAACTATGATGGATTCAACCCAGATCTGTGACTGGGGGTGAGTGTCTGAAAAGATTCAGCGCTCTGTCCATCATCTCCTTGTGTTTGCTTTTTTCATCACACTTGGTATGGCTGTTTTCCACCCTACCAGCCAATGGATGTTGCTGGGCGTATGTGAAATATTTATTAAGAGATTTAAAACATAACAAGGGAACAAAGGTTGATCTATAGTTCTCCTTATTCCATACTTAGTGTCAGTTATTTAAAATGACCGGAAATACTACATCTACATAACAGGAGAAAGGAATAAGGATGATATGAAAATTCAAACTGCAAGTGATGGCGATATTGTGCCCCTCCCATTGAATAGTATCCTGAAACCCAGCAACAGAAGAACTAGACACTAGCTATCATTGGCAAATGCACTGAGATATATTTTAGGGATCCATCAGGGATATTCATGGATATATTTGCTTGATTCCATTGATTCTGTAGTATTACATGTAAATACATTTGAGGCAATCCTTTATACATTATGAGCATTGTCTAGCATTATGGTAATATATTGACCATGTCGACCGAGTTGGTGGATTGTGCCCTCTCATGAAAGATTGCGTTCATATAAATAAATCTTTAGAGAAAAAAATATATTTTCTGCAAAACTTAATGGGCCTGATTCACAAAGGCAAACTTACTCTTTCTTGTAAGTTTACAATTCTTTGCTATTCACACAAGGATTTATGAGTACTATCTTTAAGAATGCAGAGTTTCTGCGCCTAAAATCCCTTTTTGAATAGCAAATAATCGTAAACTTACACAAAAGTGTACATTTACCTTTGTGAATCAAGCCTCATGACAATATGATCATTATTAGGTGGCCAAAACATTTTGTTTACATACAATTGCCCTGATGACAAAACCTTGACAGAACAGTTAGTCCATAAGATGAACTCTGATTCAATATGCACACGCCCACGTGCAATGAAGTCAGATACAAAAGCAGACGTTCCGCACACACAGCAAAATAGAATACAGTATCCACTCTGCCTGTATGTGCTGGGAAAGAAAAGGGCATGTGAGACATGGAGACCTTAGTACATAAGTGAATCCTCTACAATGATGAATTACTCAGTGTACTTTCTATGTACTAAATTTTATGATGCACTCATCTGAACCCTATGTTTTTAATTCGGATGCCGTTTATGAATCCCCATTGTGTGATGACAGGGAGATGATCCCTTTCTCTTTCCTATACTACATGGTCCTAAATAACGCAAGGTGAGTTCTAAGCAATGTTAAAAATTGAGCTTTGTCCATCTTTACACGTGCTTGTTGTGCTTCACTCTTTTAAAGCATTTAGGCAGGGTCTCAAATCTTAAAATGTCTAACGATGTGTTATATATCTTTATAATAAGTAATGAAAATTCCTGTGATGCAAAGATACATGCACATATCTACTGGATGTTTTATATGTCGTTTTTGTCTTCCCATGAATATGGCATGGTATATTCTGGAAATGGGACAGATTATAGCGATCTTACAGTCCTGTCAAAAAACATTTATTTTTTAGTGGATAAAGTTTGGGCTTAAGATGGTGACAATGCATTGGTCAATGATCTAACTGCAGCCTGCTTCCACACCCCGAAGATGCTGAGGAAGATCTTCAGATGGCTCCCAAGCAACATTAGAAAAACTGTCATTCATGCCCTAGTCACCAGCATGTTGGACCACGCAACTGAAGACTACAAACCATCCAGAACTTGACAGACAAACATATCCTCACCTCCCATATGGAACTCACATCACAACACACCTCAGGAAAATACACTGGCTCCCAATACACAAACAAGCTCAATTCAGACTCCTCACACACATTCGAGGCATTACTCAACTCAGGCCTCAGATACCTAAACAGTCCCATCTTCTTCCACCAACCACTCAGCCACCTCCGCTCCACAGTACTCGTACTTGCACACATTCCACGCATACACAGAACCAGATCATGAAATCAAGTGTTCTCTTACATCGCTCTTAAAACACAGAATGACTTCCCACTCCAAATTAAAGCCTCCTCCTCTTTTCTTGAATTTCACAAGGAGCTGAAGACCTGGCGTTTTCAATTAACCATCTTGCCATAGTCAGGGCTAGGTACACAAACCTGCTCAGTGCAGGATACCCTTACGGTTGATAGTGCGCTTTACAAATACACACAACATAACTTAATGTAACTAATTGATTTTTTAGGATGGAGGTTCAATGCAATCCCACTACCATATGTTTAACCTTGCCAGAACAACCAAAAATTAAATACTAATTTGGTGGATGTTCTAGATAATGCTATATATATCCTTTTTCACTTAGCAAAAATTTTGATCCTTAAATATAATATGAAGAGCTCCCACTTAGTGGCTGAGCCCACCCCGACTAAATAATATGCTGTGGATACCAAAGGATTGATGATGAAAAATGCAATAATATGAGAGTGAGGTCTACGAAAAGAGATCTCTTCTGCAAAGACCCTTCGGGTATTAAGTATATGTTTTCCACAATGTCTAATGGTGTTGTGTGTACTTTCCAAGAGATGAAGAAATACATTTATTAGGGATGCTATTGAATTTGGTTCTCCACAGTTAGTAAAGTTTTCCCTGTGAGAAAAAAATGTGCTCATCGAAAGGTGTAAAATTCACTGTAAATGTTTCCTGATTCGGGTTAGGAGGTTTCGGATTAGGCGTATTAACAGTACCAATCCAGAAACTTCACACTTTTGATTTCTCAGTGTAACATTCTCTCATTCAGTGAATGACCATAACCATAGTAAATTTAGGCTGTCTACTCAACTAAAGTTACTCCTTTTTCACAATATATGAAATAATATTAAGTGTTATGGCAGTCACGACAAAACCTATTTTTTGCTTGACGTTTTTATTATATTATAGTATATTATATGGAATTATCAATCAATCAATCAATCAAGACATTTATAGAGCGCACTACTTACCCGTAGGGTCTCAAGGTGCTTAGGGGGGGGGGGGGGTGCTGTTACTGCTCGAACAGCCAGGTCTTGAGCTTCTTCCTGAAGGAGAGGTGGTCTTGGGTCAGGCGCAGGTCGGTCGGGAGGGAGTTCCAGGTCTTGGCAGCCAGGTAGGAGAAGGACCTTCCTCCTGTTGTCGCTCTACGGATGCGTGGGACGGCGGCGAGGGCGTGACTGGCTGAACGGAGGTGGCGTTTGGGAGCGTAGAAGTTGATTCGGTTGTTGAGGTAGCTCGGGCCTTGATCGTGTAGGGCTTTGTGTGCGTGGGTGAGGAGACGGAAGGTGATTCTTTTGTTGACGGGGAGCCAGTGCAGGTCTCTCAGGTGTCCGGAGATGTGGCTGTTACGTGGGATGTCGAGGATGAGTCTGGCTGAGGCGTTCTGGATCCGCTGAAGTCTCTTCTGGAGCTTGGCGGTGGTTCCGGCGTAGAGGGCGTTGCCGTAGTCCAGTCGGCTGGTGACGAGGGCCTGGGTGACGGTCTTCCTGGTCTCCGTGGGGATCCACCAGAAGATCTTCCGTAGCATGCGTAGGGTGTTGAAGCACGCCGAGGAGACGGCGTTGACTTGCTTGGTCATGGAGAGGGAGGAGTCCAGGATGAAGCCCAGGTTGCGTGCGTGGTTAGTCGGTTTCGGTGCGGTGCCCAGGGCGGGGGGCCACCAGGAGTCGTCCCAGGCGGTGGGCGTGGAGCCCAGGATGAGGACCTCCGTCTTGTCTGAGTTCAGTTTCAGGCGGCTGGTCGTCATCCACTCGGCTACCTCCTTCATCCCTTCGTGCAGGTTGGTTCTGGCGGCGGCGGGGTCGTTGGTCAGGGAGAGGATCAGCTGGGTGTCGTCGGCGTAGGAGATTATGTTGAGGTTGTGTTGGCGTGCGATGGCCGCGAGGGGGCTCATGTAGACGTTGAAGAGGGTAGGGCTCAGCGAGGATCCTTGAGGGACGCCGCAGATGACTTTGGTGGCTTCTGACTAGTACGGTGGTAGGCGGACTCTCTGTGTTCTTCCGTCGAGGAAGGAGATGATCCATTCCAGTGCCTTCTCTTGGATTCCGACGTTGCTGAGGCGTTGCACTAGGGTGCGGTGGCAGACAGTGTCGAAGGCCGCGGAGAGGTCTAGGAGGATGAGGGCCGCTGTTTCTCCGTTGTCCATCAGGGCTCGGATGTCGTCGGTGGCGGCGATGAGGGCGGTCTCGGTGCTGTGGTTGGCTCGGAAGCCGGACTGCGAGGGGTCGAGGGATCCGTTCGTCTCGAGGAAGGCGGCCAGCTGATTGTTGACGGTCTTCTCGATGACTTTGGATGGAAACGGGAGGAGCGAGATTGGGCGGTAATTCTTGAGTTCGGTGGGGTCTGCTGTAGGCTTCTTGAGGAGAGCGCTGAGTTCTGCGTGCTTCCAGCTCTCGGGGAAGGTGGCGGTGTCGAAGGAGGTGTTGATGATGTCCCGCAGGTGGGGTGCGATGACAGCGTTGGCCTTGTTGAAGACGTGGTGAGGGCAGGGGTCGGTCGGAGATCCGGAGTGGACAGAGTTCATCATGCGGACGGTGTCTTCGGTGCTGATCGGAGTCCAGGCTCGGAGGGCGGCGGTGGGCGGCGTTGCTGTGGTCGTGGCGTGCGTCGGTTGGGTGCTGAAGCTGTTGTGTATGTCCGCGATCTTGTTGTGGAAGTAGGAGGCGAGGGAGTTGCAGAGATCTTGCGAGGGGGTGATGTCGTTGTTTCCGGTGTTGGGGTTGGAGAGCTCTTTCACGATGTTGAAGAGTTCCTTGCAGTTGTGTGCGTTGTTATCCAGCCGGTCCTTGAAAGCGGTTTTCTTGGCGGCGCGGATCAGTTGGTGGTGCTTCCGGGTGGCGAGCTTGAGGGTGGTCATGTTGTCCGGTGTTGGTTCCCTTCTCCAGACTTTCTCGAGGGCTCGGCAGTTCTTCTTGGAGCTCTTGAGTTCGTCAGTGAACCATGGGGCTTTCTTGCTGCCGGGTCTGCTGGGCGGGGTCCTCATCGGGGCGAGTTCGTCCGCGCAGTTGCTGATCCACTTCGTGAAGTTGTCGGCTGCCTGGCTGGGGTTCGCTGAGCTGGCAGGAGGGTGCTGGCTCAGGGAAGCGGTGAGCTGGTCGGCAGTGATCTTGTTCCAGCTTCTACGGGCAACCTGTTGCTGGTGGTGGTGGATCGTTGTTCTCTTGAAGGTGAAGTGTACGCAGCTGTGGTCCATCCAGTAGAGTTCTGTGGCGTGGCTGAAGGCGATGTCTTTGCTGGATGAGAAGACGGCGTCGAGAGTGTGTCCGGCGAGGTGGGTGGGGGTGCTCACCAGTTGCTTCAGTCCAAGGTTGGCGAGGTTGTCGAGCAGGGTGCTGGTGTTGCGGTCGTTGTTGTTCTCCAGGTGGAAGTTGAGGTCTCCCAGGAGGATGTAGTCAGCGGAGGGGAGGGCATGCGGGCTGACGAAGTCGGCGATGTCCTCGCTGAATTGAGTGCGTGGTCCCGGGGGTCGGTAGATCAGGGTGCCTCTGAGGGTGGTCTTCGGATCGGTGTGGATCTGGAAATGCAGGTGTTCGGCGGTGGTTAGGGTGTTGTCGGTGCTAGTCGTGATTCGGATGGTGTTCCTGTGGATGATGGCGATGCCTCCTCCCATCTGGTTGGCGGTGCGGTCCCTTCGGGTGATCTTGTAGCCCTCTGGGATGGCGATGGCGATGTCGGGCGCAGAAGAGGCGTTCATCCAGGTCTCCGTGATGAAGGCAACGTCAGGGGCTGTGGCGTCTAGGAGGTTCCAGAGTTCGATGGCGTGTCTGTGGACGGAGCGGGTGTTGAGCAGGATGACCTTGAGGTGGTTGCTGCTGGTGTTCGGCTTGGCAGGTGCTGGTGCAGGGCAGGTCCGGATGCAGGTGAACTTGCAGGCGTGGCAGCTGAAGGGTCCGTGGGAGCGTCGTGGGGTGGCTTGGTAGCATCCTGGGATTCAGCCGGAGTTGAGTGCGATGAGGGCGGCGGCGGTGTACGTCAGGCGGGTCGGACGGGGTCTTCGAGGGCCAGGGGTCCTGGCACTGGGCGCGGTCAAGGCGCGGACGGGCGTAGACGGGCTTACCTTTGGCGCGCCTTCGGCGCACAATCGGCGCGCCCGCTGCGCGTGACCGCTGCGCGTGACCGCTGCGCATTCGCACGGTCGCCATATATGGCGAAGTGCTCGGGGGGGCGGAGCAGCTGGGAGGCGGGAGCGGGGAGGGAACAGAAGGCAAAAGGGGCGTGGTTATCGGCGGTGGCGGGAAGCGGGGAGCGGGGAGGGAGGGCGAAGGGCCAAACGAACGCGCAATACAGAAGGAAAAATAACAGGTTACAGGGAGACAGGCAGCAAAATGCAATACAGCAGAAAACGTCAGGCAACAAATAAACAGAGCAGAACTGTAAAAAACGAGGGGGGCAGGTCACGGACCACGCCGCTACACGGCGGGGGGCGTGGTCACGCGGTGGAGGCTCGGCTAGCGAGGCAGCGAGGCAGTAGGCGGGGGAAGACGCTCGCAGCAGCTGGTGGCCGTGCGGCGCGGGGGTGTCCTAGAGCTAGGTCACACTCACCTGCGTCGCACGGTCGCCATATATGGCCAAGTGCTCGGGGGGCGGAGCAGCTGGGAGGCGGGAGCAGGGAGGGAACAGAAGGCAAAAGGGGCGTGGTTATCGGCGGTGGCGGGAAGCAGGGAGCGGGGAGGGAGGGCGAAGGGCCAAACGAACGCGCAATACAGAAGGAAAAATAACAGGTTACAGGGAGACAGGCAGCAAAATGCAATACAGCAGAAAACGTCAGGCAACAAATAAACAGAGCAGAACTGTAAAAAACGAGGGGGGCAGGTCACGGACCACGCCGCTACACGGCGGGGGGCGTGGTCACGCGGTGGAGGCTCGGCTAGCGAGGCAGCGAGGCAGTAGGTGGGGGAAGACGCTCGCAGCAGCTGGTGGCCGTGCGGCGCGGGGGTGTCCTAGAGCTAGGTCACACTCACCTGCGTCGCACGGTCGCCATATATGGCCAAGTGCTCGGGGGCGCGGAGCAGCTGGGAGGCGGGAGCGGGGAGGGAACAGAAGGCAAAAGGGGCGTGGTTATCGGCGGTGGCGGAAAGCGGGGAGCGGGGAGGGAGGGCGAAGGGCCAAACGAACGCGCAATACAGAAGGAAAAATAACAGGTTACAGGGAGACAGGCAGCAAAATGCAATACAGCAGAAAACGTCAGGCAACGAATAAACAGAGCAGAACTGTAAAAAACGAGGGGGGCAGGTCACGGACCACGCCGCTACACGGCGGGGGGCGTGGTCACACGGTGGAGGCTCGGCTAGCGAGGCAGCGAGGCAGTAGGCGGGGGAAGACGCTCGCAGCAGCTGGTGGCCGTGCGGCGCGGGGGTGTCCTAGAGCTATTATACATTGTTTTAATGTTATGTCATGTCATGTCACGTCATAGTATGGTATGGTATGGGATCTTGTATTATGCTACTCGCAGGGGGATATAAAGTTGCATATTCACATTTATAAAAATTGGCGTCTTCGAAATGGTTAAGGCCATTTGAGAGCCATCATCACTTGCAGCCACACTGTAATTTTACATTTGAGCTGGTGGTTGCAGGTGGGGGGCACCAGCACTCATTTCTGGGACTGGCACTTATTTTTCCTCTTCAGACATTTCACGGGAGCAAAATAGGAAAAATTCACAAAAAGCAGAACGACGTAAAAAGAGAAAGACAGGAAAAGCGTCACAAAGGGAGAAAGAAGGTGCCCGTAAGAGAGAGATAAATAGGAAGTGAATGTCTGGCAGTGGTTAAAGACGCCTGGGGTGAATTCCAGAATACACAGTCTCGGTATTCGGAGATCTGGCATTTTAGCGCTGGCTGTGGGCTTCTGAGCACAGCTTTTGGCACTGGCACTTATTCTATTACAAATTAACCATTGTTCACGTTGTGGCCAATTGCTGTTCCATGGCTGCCAAGATGCTGGTCTTACAGTGTTTACCTGCAACTGCCAAAGGCTAATGCCCAATTGTATTGGTACTTCTCAGCTACAGTAGCAGGCGGCAACTGTTTTGATCTCTTGCAGACCCTCCAGCGTTCGTCAAAACCGTTGTGGTTTTAGCCCGGAGTAGGTTTTTCTCCTAGTTCAGGCTGCAGCTGACTGTTTTTAATTTTTGTAAGGAACATCAACATAACCTGAAAGCGAGGGCTGTATTTTAAAAATACAAATTTATTGGCATCAGTTGCAAATTTTAGTTAGTCATAAACTCCTAATGGAGCCCCTTACGCTTTTATGATCAGCTGTCCCTAATATATTTTTCATCTCATACTGTAGTCAATAAAAATTAGCATTTAGTTGAAAACAGTTTTAGGTCTAATTTCTTTTGAAAACAAGGTGTCACCTTTTTCTGAGTTTAAAGCCCAACCAGTCGAACTTCTAACTACTAGCTTTTTAATCTGCCGAAACGGTTACCAAAGTATGGAACTGCGTCCCCTTCTAAAGGTTATTTTCCTTTAATTGTGTGTATTCACTGTGAATTTGTGGTATTAAAGTATTTCTTTCCATGTAATACTGTAAGGACAAAAGTCCAGGATTGCATGTGCAGCGATGCAGTTCCTTTTTAGGTCTCGTCTGAGACAGCGCTTTAGCGCTGCTCTGGCGAGACTTATAGTAAGCGAGTTTTGGAAGTGCAAACAGTGCTTTTCAGGCCTCCAAATACAGTGCATGTGCGCTGGGCGCGCGCACCATTTGGCAGCCTGAAAAGCACTGCCTGATCACTTCACGGTCCGTCAGTGAGCCGCGCGGCCACTGAGGACATCAAAGGGCACACCATTTGCACTTTGCCCGCCCCCACTCCCCCCTCCCACTCCCTCCTCGTCAACTTCAGTGCGCGCTTGTTTTGTGAAGAGCTCGGTTCAGTCACAGAGCTCTCTGCCTTCAGCTTCCAGACAGTCTGCCTGTTGCGTCCACCCTACATGTCCTCCTCCCATTCCCTCTCCCAGCAGCTTGTTGTGTGTAATGCGGTCTCTGACATAGCCACTGAATATTCGAACACACATCTTGAAAAACAGCTCACTGCATTCTTTAGAAATAGAATTTCAATAAATCAGAAGTGGAAATTATGCAGCCCGATTTCTGAACGCATTTCCTCCCGTCGCGAACCACCGGCACTCATCTGCTTTGTAATTATTCATTTCCGCTGCGAGGGAGCGTCCTGCAGGAACACACAGCTATAAGCATTTTTTACAAATGCGATCGCTTTCATTTTCGCGATCGCGTTCACTTTCGGCTGCCAACCTTTTCATGACATTCATATCTCGTATACATGCCCACATTTCCGTCCGTCTGTTTGTGTGCATCTATTAATGCTGGGATCTGGCTCCCCGTGTGTGGGTGACTGCCTCTTTTCTTCCCCATGAATGCCAATCTTCACCTACACACAACTAAACCCACATGCGCGCCGTGCCTGCCTCCCTCTGCAAATAGAGTAATCGCGATCGCTTTCACTTTCGGCATTGCCAACCTTTTCATGACATTGTGCTGTTATATTTGTCACTGCTCAATGTGTGCACTGGGAGGCAGTTACAGCTGGAGAGGGATGGTGTGCTCTTGTTTGTGAACGGGAAACCCACTGAGACGCCTTTTCTTATACAGGAACTGCTGCTCTGTGCGTGGGTAGACTATTAAAAACAGACTGTCTAACTCTGCTGGTGAATGAAGCCCGTTAAAAGTGGACTGTGGTGGGTGACGCAGATCCGTTTGTGCACATGAAGGACCATTAAAAGTGGACACTGAGCTGTACCGCTCTGCTGTCTGTGGGATCATATAGGAACACAGGATGAATGATGCTGCACTGTTTGTGCACGAGTATCCAGCGTGCACAAGCAAGTGTAAACAGCTTGGCGCTTTCCTCCTCGCCGTTGTCGAACTCTGCGCTGTAATCTGCCCGGTGCCACGGGGGTCCCCATTAGGAGCCTGGCCCCCGCCCCTAGCAGCGATCCTTAAGTGAAAGACTTGGCTGACAGCCTCCCGGGAGCCTGGCAAACTTTTCAGCTAAATAAGTGAAGTGTTTTAAATAAACATTCCCGGGCTGAGGGGGTGCCGAGACTGAGAATAGTTCAATTTCGTTCCGTGGAGTCGCAGAGGAAGCAGCCCGGGCCAGTGGATACTGCCGCAAAAGTGCAAATGATAAATGGCTGGGAAAACGCAGAAGGCGGATCACATAAAAAGGATCCCAGAGTCCGCCGTTTGATCGCAAGCAGAGGGATCCTGGGGTGAGTAACTGGTTGTATGTGCCCACCAGTCCGTGATGGATTAGTGTTGACAAATATTAGAATGCTGTGCTTAGAACCTGCAGTAAAACGTACTATTTGAAAGCGCCTAGAAGTGCGTGCCCTTCCCTAGTGCTTGATTTAAATAACCAGTTATCTGGCATGATACCTTTACTGCCTGTTACGCGGCTAATTGATTTTAGAAATTACTTTTAAAAAGGTCGCTGTTAAAGAACACGTGTGATGTGCAATGCAATAGGTCTCGCATTTATGCGAGTTTGAGCTATTGACATTGCAAATTACAATGCCTTTTATTTTTGGTTTTGTTTTAAAAACATAAATAAAAGGCATTGTCATTTACAATGCCATTACCTTAAACTCGGGTAACTGCGAGACCTATTGCATTGCAAATGCTTGTTTCCTTTGTTTCATTCCTAAATTAACCTGTTTGGAAATAGTATGTGGGGTCTTTTATCCTGTGCTCTTACGACCAATTTTTTCTGCACCATGACTGGACAGACACTAAATAGATTTCCCCACCCTGTACTCTGAAGCGGGTAGCCACACTGTCCTCACGGACACCAGTCCTAGTCGCTTGCAGCATAAGTGGATTAGGGGTGCATAGTTTGCACCCAGGCGAGTTGTCTTCTGGCTTTCCCTTATAAATGAAGTTTGAGAGTCAGGGCTGAAGAGGAACACTTCAAGTTTGTTTTTCTAGTTTGTGAACATTGTGTGCATAACTTGTTATAATATTGATCATGAGATTGTGATCATGGGAGCATTTTAAATGCTTCAAAATCAATACTGGTTCACTCTCCCACACTCCTCTCAGGGGATAAAAAGAGTTCTTTGGCTTTACTGCTGGAATGCTTTGAAATTTGAGAGTGCACTGACAGAAGGGGCGTAGGTTAGTAAGAGACATTCTGGAAGGAAGGGGGGGGTGGAATCTCAGATTTTCACAGTGGAGGGGTGAAATGACCAACGTTCGGGTGGATTGTTCCCAAGAGGGACTGGGTCAGTATTCCTTTGCATTTGAAGGGACTATGCAACCCACTCTGTATGTACAGAGTGGAAAAGGGAGTGAAAACAATGGTTTGGAACTCTGCCCAGAGTGATTGCCAGTGGTTAGACTAATTTGCAAGCATCTAGCCAATAACCCTTTGGGTGTTTGATGAAAGTAGTATACCTAGAAAACTGAGACTGCACAGATGTCTGAGCCTACCTCTGCCAATGTTGATGAATTCCAAAACGTAGTACATTTGTATCCACTCAAGGATTGTTATATAGGTAGCAGTTTACTATTGTAGTGGTAAACCGGTCACTATAAATATATTTAAGTTCCCAATCAAAAAGTATAAGTTAAAACCTCTTAGGGAAATGAGAATAACGAGAAAAATCAACACAGAAATAGCAATTCCAACTCCGGTCAATCAGGTGCAATTCCTGAGCCAAGAATGCATTTATTTGGGAGTTGTCACACTCAAAAAATCCCCTGAAGCTAAGCCCCTGACTGGCTGATTAGCAGTGAGACCGTAACTGTAAACTGGATCTGCCCAGAGCTTCTAGTAACTTTGATTGTGACCTGCATGAACCCCGCTGCTGTTGGTCATTTCAGAGTGGAAAACCGACTTCCTTATGGGTGGTAACAAATTCGCCAAATTGACCTGCTGGCCTCTTTGCTGCTTCTGACCTTGTCTATGTGGACTCTCCCATCCTGCCCATGAAGGTCAGAGATTTGGACAACAAAGAGACTTACAGCCCATTCTACCCTTTACCAGTGAGGGGCAGAGGGCTGCCCCAATAAACGACTCTATTAGCGCATATAAGCTAATTTATGACTGCATTTGGTGAATACAGTCCCGCTCTGCACCCCTTCAAATTATTTTCCCAGTCCTTCATTTGGTCCTGCTGATTTGGTGGTCTTGTAGCTGGCTGGTTTACAAGCTATCTAGTGTCGAGAGTACAGAGTGTGGCCTGAAAGGAGCCCTTTGTGTCATTGTGCCCCCTTCCATTTTTGAAGACCAGGAGTTGGCTTAATCATCCGTATTAATGAGATTGGTTATAACTGGAGAAGGTAGCAGCAGAGCTCAAGCCACCATGGTTCCTTATGTGGTGAGGCATCCAGTTAGCACACTCTTAGACCTTTGAGACACTGCCCTCTCACTTAGGTCAAACGGCACACTGTCAATCATTTACAATTTGTTATGTTTTATTCTTGCTTTGTTAGAGTTGCAAACAGTTTTGGAGGCAAGATGGCGGCCGCGTAGTTGCGGTCGGCAGCAGTAGGTCGCAAGGAGGGTGAAGAACGAAGCCCGAAATCGGTGCGGGAGGCAAGGATGTCCGTATCTGCAGCCTGAACAAGTCTTGAACATCGATAAGGAAGCGATGATCCTTTTGGTCTCCTGTCGGGGCTTAGACGGATCTTTCATCCGTGTATTGGTTGCTGCGGCTGTTTGCGTCTTCCGCTGCTGGCGTGCATCGGCAATTGGTGGGCGTAGGCCGAGGAGGCAGCGGATCAGAGCAGCCCTTCGTGCGGAGCGGTTGATTCAAAACGGAGCGAGGGTCCGCAATCACGATCGGGACTGGCGTTTTGGCATCGTGAGCTCCCTTATGACAAGAAGAAGAGCCCGCCTGACGAATTCAGCTGTCATGCCCCCAAAACCAAGCAACTCTAAAACAGCCGCATTTAAAAAGAAAGCCGGAGTGGAAACAGGAATGGCGATGCAGGAGGAAACAAATCTACTGGAGCAGCCCCAACCTCTCTCTGCTAGGAAGAAGCACCTTGCTGGTAAGACTCGTCAGGCTACCGCTGCCACCGCTGCCACTGCCTCAATTGCCGAAATGTTTATGAATTGCGGCAAGGAGAAAGGGGTAAAAAGTCTTCCGTTGGAACCCCGTGGGGGAGTACAGGGGCCTATTAATATAGAAGAATGTACAGAAGCTATAGAGGAGCAGGCTCTGGAAATCCCCCTACCCGATAGTAGGAGTGGGCTAGCGGCTATGCCTGTTGTGGTCATCGTACCCCCGGCAGGGAGAATATCTGAGGATGGTGAAGTTATGGTCGTTAAGGCTGGAGGCAATCCTAACCCGAGCCAACAGTTTAGCAGAGGTGAAAAGGGGGGCGCTCAGCCTGGGAAGGACGAGGTTCAGGGGACTGGTAGCTGCCCTCCAGTCATGGCCGAGACTGCCCCAGCGGGCTCACAGCGGGACATGATTGAAAAGGTCCCTAGTGAATGCTTCTTTTCGGTGTCTGAGAACGCGGAGTGGTCGGATGAGGATCACAGCTCTCTTTTGGAGGGTAGTGTGCAAGGCACGGATAGTGATATAGAGCAAGAACCCCCTATAACAGCGGTTAGGCCAGTGGTAGCCTCCAAGGCCCAGACTAACTACGAACTCAGTTGGGATCGCCCACTGGCCACGCCACTGCAAGGGAACTCTACAGCGGAAGTTTCTCAGGTGGCGCTACTGGAGTCTATACACCAGGAAATTATTTCTCATCGAGAGGAGACTCGCCAAGATAGCAGGAAGTCTCAAGCTGCTTTGAGGAAAATGCAGGGGGCCGTGAGGAGGCTGTCAAAGGCCAGCGCAACACTGGGTGACAGAGTCTCAAATTTGGAGGAGAGGAACGTGTCAACGGAGGCCCAGGCTACAGATGCAGTAAATAAAGTAGATGCCCACTGCTCACAGGTGTCTGATATCCAATGGAAACTCGAGGATATGGAAAACGGACTGAGACGGAACAATCTTAGGGTCCTGGGGATCCCGGAGGGGGCCGAAGGGCTGGATATTAGAGAGTTTTTCATTAAACTTTTTGATCAAGCATTTCCGGAGCTTGCTAGCTGGATTTGGCGCTGTGAGATCCAGAGGGTACACCGTACCCCCTTTAAAGTCCGTAGAAATGCGAGAGAAGGGGATAAGCCAAGGGCAATCTTGATATTTTGGGGAAATTTTTTATTGCGGCACTTAATTGCTGAGAAAGCGAGACCTGACGCTAGGAGGTCTTGTGAAGGGCTGTCTTTCTTCGTGTGCCCAGATTTCTGCCATGCTACGGTAGAAAGGAGATGGAGATAGCGACAGCTTATCAAACCCTTCCAGGAAAAGAAACTACAAGTGTTTTTGATAAACCCTGCTCAGCTAAAAGTTATTAAGGAAGGGAAGACTTTTTATTTTGCTTCTGAGATAGGCAAAAGAGTTTCTTGATTCTCTGGGAAGCTAGGCAGCTTCGTGTTAAAGAGATTAGGTTTGGGTCTTTTTGTGTGTCAGGAATTCCATTTATGGCTATATTGCGCCGTTTTTCTTGCTTTCTTTTCTCCCTCTTTTTCCTTTTCCCTTCTCCGTTTTCGGCTTCCAGGCTTTTAGGTTTTTCAGGATGTTATCTTATTTGTCCCTCACTTGCGACCATTGCTTACATCACATGCACAGACTAGGTCTGAGCGCCTCGTTTAAGGGGGGTGCAGGGGAGGGTGAGGGGGGTCTGGGGAGTAGGGGGATGTGGGGGGGTGGTATGGGGTAGGGGGGGAAAACAAAATAGTTGTTCTGGTGTTGTAGGAAGATAATTGCATTGAATGTTGCTTTTCTAGTGGTGCTCTTTTTGCTTATCCTGTTAATTCACTGCTATGGTCTTGGATGTCTCCTTAGTTGGGCTCGGCATGGCAAGGGTGTTTAGAAAATTGTATTATTATGAATATTAAAATCTGCACTGTCAATGTTAGTGGATTGAATGACTGGAAGAAGCGTCAAAGGCTGGATCATTTTGTAAAATATAATAGGGTAGATGTAATCTGCCTGCAGGAGACCCATCTGCCTTGGGCCAAACAAAATTTGCTTAGCATAAGAGGTTTTGATCCGATAGCCTGCACCTCTCAGACCTCTATGACCAGGGGAGTAGCTATGTTGGGCAGAACATTTCTAGGGGGGGCGAAGAGGGTTAAACGTGATAAACTCGGTCGCTGGGTCATTGCAGAATTATGGTTTGGATACACAATCTGCTCGATTTATGGGTCAAACTGTGATGACCCAGATATTTTTGACTATCTCGAGGAAGAGTTAGCAGGTTGGCCAACCCCAATGATAGTTTGTGGCGACCTAAATATATCTAATGATTGGAATAGTATATCTAAATATACAGGACGGAAACCGAGGGTGTTTCGAGCTCTGTCCTCCCTTATAAGATCTCATGGGTTAAAAGATGTTTGGGGTGAAAAGGATCCACAGGATCCAGGATATACATACTTTTCGAACCCTTATTACAAATATTCTAAATTAGATTATTTTTTTATTACACAGTCTGAATTGAATAAGGTTAGCATTAAGAAACTTCCTAGAACAATTTCGGACCATAATCCTCTTATTCTATCATGCACAGTAAAACTTACAGAGAAAAAGTATACTAATTGGACTTTGGAAAGAAGGCTATTATCAGATCAAAGGTTTTTGGAACATATTAAAAAATGGTCAGGGGAGTTCTTTGACGCAAATTGATATAGTACCTCAAGGAACGGCGTTTGGGAAGCTTTTAAGGCAGCCTTTAGGGGGGAAACCATTAGTTGAATGAATGAATGAAAATAAATTTATAACGCGCAAACTTAGCCCGAAGGGCATCAAGGCGCCTAACATAATAAATTGAATCACCATGCGCAGTTTAGTAGTATGCTTTCCCGAAGAGCCAGGTCTTAAGGGCTTTCTTAAACGAGGGCAGAGATGCTATAGCTTTAAGCTCAGAGGGAAGAGCATTCCATAATCTAGGAGCCACTGATGCAAAAGCTCTACCTCCCCATCTTGTCTTCTTGATACGGGGGATAACAAGGAGGTTTTGTTGCGAAGATCTAAGACATCTGCTGGGTGCATAGTTAAACAGCAGAGATCCCAGTCCATCGGCCAATTCTGCTGTCAGAGCCTTATGAATTAAACAGATAATTTTAAAGGAGATACGTTGCTCAATGGGCAACCAATGGAGAGTCTTCCTGGCTAATGTGGCAGAGGCAGAGAAAGGAAGGTCCAAAACAAATCTTGCTGCTGCATTCTGGGTTACCTGCAGACGGAGTAACAGTCCCTTGTTAACCTCCGTATATAGCGCATTGCAGTAATCTAGGCGAGATCCAACCAGTGCTACGACTGTTTGCTTTCTCGCCTGTGGTGATAAGTAATGAGCTATTCTACGAAGGATTTTTAGAACTCCCCAGCAGGTAGCCACAGTTCTATTAATCTGTAGATTCATAGCTAGCTCAGCGTCAAAGATGACACCCAAGTTTCTTGCCGATTGTGACGGGGTCGGGCATGTTCCTAGTGATGCCGGCCACCATTCACTCGACCAGGCGTCCCTGTCCTTTCCAAAGATCAGCACCTCGGTCTTATCGCCATTCAGCTTCAAGGAATTGAGAGTCATCCAGTCGGCAACCGACTGCATGCAATTCCTGAAGCTGAGCGCTGTGGTGCTGACAGACTGTGACAGGGACACCATGATCTGAGTGTCGTCTGCGTACGACACTACTTCCATCCCCTGAGATCTTACTAGTCTAGCAAGAGGTGCCACGTAAATGTTGAATAGGGTCGGACTGAGGGCCGACCCTTGTGGCACCCCAAATTGCAAAGACTTTGCAGGGGAGAGGTATTTGCCCATTTTGACCCTTTGTTCCCTAGCCTCAAGAAAGGAAGATAGAAGGTCAAGGGCGGGCCCCTCCACCCCCACCTCCCTCAGTCGAGATGTTAAGACTGAGGGAGAAAGGGTGTCGAATGCAGCTGTCAAATCCAGTAAGACCAACATCATGGTCTGTCCTTTATCTACATTCATTCTGATGTTGTTAGTCACAACAATGAGTGCAGACTCCGTACTGTGGAGTTTTCTAAAACCATGTTGAGTCTGATCAAGGAATCCCGAAGCGTCCAAAAATGCCGACAGATGATGATTCAGGTGCATCTCAAGCATTTTGGCTGGGGCAGGTAGAAGGGAAATTGGTCTAAAATTTTTTAACACTTCAGGATCCAAAGAAGGTTTCTTCAAAAGAGGCCTGACAATGGCCCTCTTCCAAGTCGAGGGAAAAACACCGTGCTGAAGAGCACGATTCATAACCTCCAAAATGTAGGGAAGAAAGGTTTCCCTACATTCCTTCAAAATTTTAAGCGGACACGGGTCCAAAGGAGACGAGGACTTCGTCCTATTCAGGAGGAGGTTAAGATTTTCCAGAGTGACAGGAGGGAAATTAGTCAAGGTTTTGTTAGTTGTTCAGCAAGACTAAGGAAACTGGATACGGCAGAGGTTGATAGGCTTATGGTTGATTTAGCAAAAGCGGAGGAGCTGCATATTATGGAAATTGGTAGTGGAAGGGATGGGTCGGAGAGCCTAAGAAGTATGGTGGTTATTAAAGCCGATTTGCAAAAACTGGTAACACAAAAGGCGGTGGGTGATTATCACGCTTCAAAGGCTAAGCGGTATGAGACTGGGGAACAGGCAGGTAGGGTCCTGGCATTACGTATTAGACAGGATAGAATTAGGAATGTTATTACGAGTATACAAGAGGATGGTAAGTTATACTCGGACTCTAAGGATATTTTACAAGTTTTCAAAAACTTCTATCAAAAATTATATGATGACGAGAGTCACCAAGCTCAACCGCAAGATCAGTATAGGGTGGAGTATGGTGATGTGGGCCCCCTGCTCGATGTATTATCAAAAGAGGAGCTGGATAGGGACTTTATGGCTAGTGAGATTAAGGACGCCCTCCGTGAATTAGCTGCAGGGAAAGCGACTGGCCCCGATGGAATCCCCTTAGAGGTGTATAAAATTTTGGAACTGGAGTTACTCCCCATTTTGCTAGATCTCTTTAATGGTATTCTCTGTACAGGTGTTATCCCGGATTCCTGGAAGGAGACCAACATAATTATTTTTCATAAGAAAGGTAAGCCTAAGGAGAACCCAGGGTCCTATCGGCCTATATCACTTATTAACGCAGATACAAAATTATATTAAAAAATTTGGGCTAAAAGGCTGGGGGGGATCATTGGTGCTCTTGTCTCCCCCTGGCAGCATGGGTTTGTGCCCGGGCGGGGCACTACGGATCACATTCGTCGGGCTATAGCTCTATTTGATGCCCATGCTGCCGGGGGGAGGGAGATGGCCATGATCCTCCTCGACGCGGAGAAAGCATTTGATCGTGTAGTTTGGAGATATTTGTGGGGCATTCTTGTAGCAAGGGGTTTTGGCCCCAAGGTTATTATGGCTCTCCAAGCTATGTACAAAGATCCGGTGGCCAGGGTGTCGGTAATGGGAGAGAGTTCGGACAAGATATTGGTTAAGAGAGGGACGCATCAGGGTTGCCCCTGCTCTCCAATACTTTTTTCGCTATATATTGACCCCCTGATTCAAAGATTCTTGGGTAGCCCTCGGATTAGCCCTGTCATATTCAATGGCTATATAACAAAATTGCTAGCATATGCAGATGATCTGGCGATCCTTACTACCGACCCACATCAGGCAATTTCTGCACTAGTGGAGGTGGCCAAGGATTTTGGTAGTAGGTCTGGCTATCTGCTTAATGAGGGGAAGACCCAGATTATTTGTACCAAGAATATTATTAAGTTAGATAATAGATATGTAGATTCAGCAGTTTACCTGGGGGTTAGTATTAATGCTGCTGTTGATAAGATCATTACCGATAATTACTGCCCTCTTATGGTATCGATGGAAGCAGAGCTAAAAAGGTTAGACGTTTTACACCTCTCCCTGGTGGGAAGGGTAAACGTCCTTAAAAGTACATTTTTTCCGAAGATCCTCTATTTGTTTCACGCTATCCCTTTTATGCTGGAGGAAAAAATCCTAGAAAATCTGGAAGTAATATTCAATAGGTTCATTTGGCAGTATGGGAAAACTAGACGCTCTATGAAGTGTATGTCACTCCCGTTTGATAGAGGTGGTATGGCCCTTCCAAACCTTCGACTATATCATTTATCTTGCCTCCTGGCGCATATGTTAGTTTTGTTTCAACGAGCTCCTAGACCAGTACCGTCTCAGGGAGATAGCCTGGACCCCCCTACTATCTTTGAGATCCTATTTGGGAAGAACGCCGTAGGGTTACTCCTGAGGGAGGTTGATTGGAGATACTATAAGAAGGCTAGGTTTAAGATAGCGAGCGGGGTGTGGGGGACTTGGAAAGCATCCCAAAAGCTATTGGAGATCCCCAAGTTTAATTCTCATCTCCTCCTCTGGAATTCTAACCTGTTTCCGTTTTTGGGTATGAATAAAATCAGTCTGTTTTGGTTTGAAAAAGGAATTAGATCTATAGGGGATATTTTGGAGGGGGGGGCGGCTCTTGGTTTTGAAGCATTCCCGTGTAAATTTGGGATCCCCTCTAACCACTGGTTTTTGTATGGACAAGTAGTCCAACCATTGATGGCTTTCAGACCAAGAATGTTGGCAACCACATGCTTCCCTTTGGTGGACTATTTAGGGAATGGCGGAAATAAAATAAAAATTATTTACAATCATTTAATGGAGGGAATTCAGGATGATATGGAGAAAGCTGAATCTACACTAGCAGCTAAAGTAGGTGATCCTGATGTGGACTTAGATTTAGCTCTTATTTTAAATAAGAAACTATTGCGCTCATCTAATCTTCGGGCCCAGCAGTATAAAACGCTGTTTAATTTGTACCTTACTCCGGCAAAGCTGTTTGCCTGGGTTGTGGTGTTGAATGATAAATGCCCTAGATGCCATAAAGGCCCAGCGGATCTAAAACACATGTTCCACCAGTGTGAAAAGTTGTCTACAATTTTGAGGGAAATATCAATCTTTTTGGAGGGGCTATTAAAATGCAGAATTCCTATTTCTCCCACATTGATGCTAACGGGAGTAGATAGGAAAATGAAACTGTGTAGCACTGCGGAAGCTTTGGTTTTTATTTCTACTGCAGTGCTGCGTATTCTTATCTCTGCTGGTTGGAAAGACCCTACTCCCCCTACTTTTCAAATGTGGATGGCAAGGTTGCTCGGGGTACATAATATAGAGTCCTGTTTATATGAATTAAAGAGTAACAAAGTAAGGGAAATGGGGAGAAACATTTGGGCCCCACTAGCTAGCTGGAGAAACCCCAGTTCTTAATTCTCTTTTCTTATTGTTTAGTAGTTTATTTTCTGATCTTGAATGATGTAATCAGATTGTTTTCCATCATATGCTTCTTTTTCTTTTTCAGATTGTTATGGATTTTTTGGATAGATAACTTAATTTATTTTGTATGTACCTTTGTTTGACACCAGATAACTCAATAAAAAAAAAATTAAAAAAAAGAGTTGCAAACAGTTTTATATAATGTCATATAACAAAATATTGGTTTTGACAGGAAGATTACCAATCCTCCATTTTGGAGGGTACCACGGTCTCATATCGGTCATAGTCATACATTGCTGTGGTCATTATTTAACCATTTTATTGGTTCTTTAACTGCATTATATAGATTTGTGCTTTTGCTGCAGATTTGTTCCAATATTTGCAATCACTCCCTGATCCTTAACTGTATAGATTGTGCATAGCCACTGTAAAAGTCACAGCAGAAAGAAGCATTCTCATTTATTGCTCTACTGACCCAATTAAACTGACCTCGAGATATGGGTCACCATAAGCTGCTGTGAAGTTATCTGTCAGCCCTTTGCCTCATATATACCTACCTTCATCAAAACTGGTCAAGCGTTGATTTTGTGCCTATAGCTCTATTGGAACTGAGGGCAGGTGCTAGGCACTCTCTGACCTGTGTAGAGCATTGGCAGAGGGGCAGACTTTCCTCACCTGGGCTCATGATGCTGGAGGGAGAAAGACTGCATGACAGCCTGTCGCCCTTCAAAAACAGATGAAGTGAAATAGAAGAGGAGGCAGGTAAGTGCTCCTGACATTTAAAAGATGAAGCAAATAGACAAATCCAACTTTCAGTCTCAGAAATTGTGACTCCTAATAATCAGCCGTTATTGCAACATGGGGACAGTTTACTCATCAACCCCGGCAGATTAGGGCACAGTTCAATTGTCTTTGGGCATTTTTAAATGGACTTTGAGTGTCTTCTCGAGTCTGCTTTAGTTTGTGTGCTTGGTTCTTGTTAGGATACACCTGCCCTTGGATGCCATGAAAGCATCCGAATCCCATTTAAACATTCCTGAAAGTCAATGTAAATGTGTCCAATAAAAGAGAATCTGCCTACATTGAAAAATCTAATATTCCTAAAGGCCTATATAAACCTGCAGGCGTATCCCACCAAGAGACACATTAGTTGTTTAAATACCTTGTGCAACCTCCCCGAACGGAGCCGTTCGGGGAGGTTGCACAAGGCAGGGCACTGTCCCAGGAGTTATAGCCTATCAGGCACCCCCTCCACCCGTTCAGAGGCTCATGGTGAATAATCTTACAAACTTCAAGTTTAAATGACTACAAAGACCGATTGAGGCTTTATAACTTCATGCAGCTAATTTCCCTGCTTATATGATTTTTCTTACACCATACATTTGTGACTATCCAACACATCACTGTGAATATAGGAAGGGATCCTTAAGGTCCTGAAGAAGAAGCTTGGGGAGCTTCAAAACATGTCGGCAGATATGGGAGATATAGTTCACTGAGGCATACGCACCTCCTTCCCCACCTTTTATTGATACCAGCTCAAAGGTATATTAAAAATCTTTTTAGACCATCGAGCCAGGTATCTTTTAATTCACTCCCCCACTCACTCCCGACCCTTCCTCTCACACCCGTACATGACACATAGTTGTCTCACAATAACAGTGCTCCCATGCAAACGTAGGTTGCAGCAAGCCCCGTCCCGTAGAGGGGCGGGAAGACCCCTATGATGAAGCATGACACCAAGGGCCCTTTTGGTGTGTGAGGGGTATTTAAACAACTAATATGTATCTTCCACCATTGTGGGGCCACATACCTAATTTGGGAGGACCTGACGTACATACACACCTGTGGGTGGATCAATATGTTTACAAACTTAAGCTCGGGAGGATGTATCCACCTCCACTACTCATGTTGAGTGATACCTCTTTACTCCCCATTTTGTTCCTTTTTGTATCCTACCAAGAACCAAACACACAAACTAAAGCAGACTCGAGATTACACTCAAAGGATTGTATGACATTCCAACGGCCCCATTACAAAGCATTCCTTTAGCACACGTTCATTACCGTGTAATGCCTTTACAACACAAGTCATTACCACGCATATGGATATACCCTGCATGTCTTTACAATGAAATAGTAAGTATATACCAGGTAAGTTAAACCCCTATTATATATATATATAGGCAGTCGCCAGTAAGTAGTTATGGTTAGGACCTAGTTTCCATAGGAAAAGCATTTGTTTTCCCAATAATTTTGGCGCGGTTGACGAATCTTTGTGACATTTTCAAAACTAGTGATCAGCTCCGGTCAGCTCCTGTCTTGAAAGTTTTGGGGGGATTCGCCAAGCGGGGGCCGAGAAAAAAGGGGGTCCAAAAACGCGTTTTTCCCATCCTATTTTCCATAGGAAACTGTAGACAAAGCTACAACCCGAACTGCTGAACGGAATTACACCAAATTTGGCAAAATGGTAGCCCTTGGTTCAGAAAGAGTCCTTTTTGTTAAATGGTGTAAATCTGCTTAGCAGTTGCTGAGAAATTTAAAAAAGAAAACATTTCGATATCTATGGCCGCGGTGGATTTGCGAACCCTCCCGACCACGAGCTTCACTGTGATTGGCTGCCAACACTCCAAACCAGGAAGTATTAGCAGCCATCTTGTGACTCGGTAGAACTGTATCACAAGAAAACAGTAGGGATACTTTAAAGAACAAGAAAAGGTGACAGGGTAGAAACACCCTGACCCCCTAGGCCTGCTCAGGGGGTCCCACAAGGACCCCCAGGGCCAAAAAAAGCATTTAATTTTTTATAATTTCGGCGGAAATCACGATGGGGGCACGAATCCCGCTGAAATTATTGAAAGAATTGAAGCGCGGGCTCCCGGGGCACTTCCAATTTATTAGCGGGGGCCAGCAGGATCCCCCACAGGCCTGGGGACCGCCACCGCCCCAGGGCTCTTTTTTTAAAAAAAACACAAACAAACCCTGTGGCGCTTACTAGAGCTTCCTGGTGGGCTAGTTGGCTCCCAGGGACCCTCGGGATTCAAGGGGACTTAATATCCCAACTTAAAACGCGCCCCATGGCACATTGTAAGTTGGGGGATGAAGTCCCCTTGAATCCTGAGGGTCCCTGGGGTGAACTAGCCCACCAGGGACCTCCAGTAAGCGCCACAGAGCTGCGTTGCAGAGAGATATAAAAAGGGCCATGGCCTTGGACCATATCTGTGCTAAGCAGCTCTGTGCAGCTTACTGGAGGTACCTGGTGGGCTATTTGGCCTCCAGGGACCCTTAGGATTTAAGCAGACTTAATCCCGCAACTTACAATGTGCTAGGGGGCACGTTTGCACAGTGGTGCAGGTAGGGGGCAGGGCCTGATATAAGAAGTTAGCAATCCTGCTGAGTGGGACATACTATTGGTCATGAAAGGGATAGTTGGCCCCGAAGGTTGACGTTGGGGGCTAACTACTCCTCCTGTTACCTTCAGTAAATCCCACATAGTGGGATTACTAAGAGGTGTTTCGAAGGCCACACTCACCCTTCTCCACCACTCTGTAAACGCGACTGGTATGTTATAGTTAGAAATTAGCATTTAAAAAACCTTTGAAATTCACTGAAAAAAACCATAGGTTTCAGGGACGTTATGGTTAGTTGGACATTTCACTCATACAAAACCAGAGAAATTCAGCAGTTATAGTTAGTTCAGCTAACTATAACTCGCGCCCCCACAATGTACTGCTGATGACATCACATATTACATCATTCATGACATGGTCAGTGACATCACTGATGACATCACTGATGACATCATCCACATGATAATCTGATGCACCTCCTCACACTCTGATATAAACTTTGATACACCCACTGTAAAATACAGACTACCATTTTCAAAACTATCGACACATCAATACCAGTTACTACATACGCACTCACTGATTCCTAGGTCTCACACACATCCACTCATTCAACCATACAATCACTCATACATGCAGTCACTGATCAATACAGCACTATTATATGCACTCATACACCTATCCAGACACTCACACACCGCCACTCATCAATAGAGTTACTCACACACCTAGTCAGTCATGCAAAGAATCAACCACACTCCCATTTACTCACCTATACAGTTATACACACACCACCATTCATTTAGATACTAATGCATACTTACTCTCTTATATAATCACTGATACAAGTACACACTCATCCATACAGCCACTCTCACAATCACTGACTCTCACGTATAGGCATTTATTTACTCCAACTCTCACATACACTGCCTTTTACATATGTAGTTACTTGGACATGTACCACTGACACATCCACTGAGACATCCATTCATTCACCAACATATCCATACACACACTCACCCACCCACACAACTATTTCCACATGCACTCAAACCCATACACTCAGTGAATGAACCACTCACACATCTATGCACAGAGGCACACACCTCCCATCTACTCACACACACACACAGTCTCCCATACAAATACTCAGGCAACCAATCAATAAGCCATATAGACACTCATGTAGATACTGACCTACCCATGCAGCAGCTTACACAACAACAGACAGACTGATACAGGCATTCACACAGTTTAGTCACTAACCCCTGCTTTAAATAAGACACATTTAAACACTCACTTATACAGTCAGTCACACACCTACTAAATCCTCTATCCAGACACTTATACACCCACTCATTCTTCAATGCACCTTGGCATATATATAAAACATATTTAAACTTTACAGAAACACACAGTCACTGGATGATGTCATCTGTGATGTCATTAGTGATGTCATTTGAGATGTCATCAGTGATGTCATCCGTGATGTCACTGACCATGTCATGAATAATGTAATATGTGATGTCATCAGCAGTGCAGTGCGGTGGCGCGAGTTATTGTTAGCTCAACAAACTATAACGGCTGAATTTGTCTGGTTTTGTACGAGTGAAATGTCCATCTAACTATAACGTCCCTAAAACCTGTGTTTCTTTCAGTAAATTTTGTACATAAATATATAAATATATATACATATATATTATCTACTGGCTCCTACCCTGAAAGTTTTGTGGTGATTCGTCAAGCGGGGGCCGAGAAAAAAGGGGGGTCCCAAAACACATTTTCCCCATGCAAATTCATATAGGATCTGTTGTCGCAGCGACAGCCCGAACCGCTGAATGGAATGACACCAAATTTGGCAAAGAGGTAGTCCTCAGTTCGGACTCGTGCCTTTTGCATATTTGGTGTGAATCTGTTCAGTAGTTCCTGAGAAAATTAGGGTAAAAAAGTTAGTGATATCTATGGCCGCGGAGGATCCGCGGACCCTACCCGTACCGTTCCCGAACCCTCCCCGAACCGAGCGTGCATCCTCCTGATCGCGCGCTGAATGCTAATTGGAAACCAGGAACTGTTGGCGGCCATTTTCTGCCTCAGTAGAAGTGAGGCTGAAGAAGCATGGGGAATAATTGCGTAAAACATATAAAGGGGGCAGAGTGGAAATACTCTGACCCTCTAGAGGTGCTTAGGGGGTCCCAGAAGGACCCCCGGGGGCTCCCCTTTTTAAAAAAACAAAAGTGGCGAAATGCGCGCACCGTGCGCGCATCCTATCGCGTTGGATACACGGATTCTCTCGCGGTGGGTTCGCGGATCCAAGGAAAAAAAAAATGAAATTGTTGGGAGATAAAGATTAAGCTTAAGTGTTTTGTTCTTCAGTGGCTCTAAAAAGAGCCGTTGTGTTCATTGAGAGCTTTTGGTACTTGTAAATACGTATCTATACAGAGTCTAAAGTTGTTGAGGAAGACTCTGTTTCCTTCACCAGTAAAGTGTACTCCATCTCTCCTATACATCTCTTGCATATGAAAGCGCAGATTGTTATTGTAAATGGATCCCATTCTGTAGTCTCGGAGAAAAGCAGAAACAGATTTATTCACGTTTCCTAGCTTTCTCAATCTATGGACGAAAATGATCTGACCAGTTCCATTTCTGCCTTTGGCATATGTTAGAATACACAAAGGCAGTTTTAGGGAAAAGTGAAATCAGTTGTGCAAAGGTGTCCTTCATAAGCATTTCCAGACCTACCCCAGTCAAAGTGCCTAGGTCATTGCCACCACAGTGCACTATTATGAGGTCAGGGTGTTGGATTGGCATGAAAGATTTCACCAATGGCATCAATTGGTGCCACTTTAACCCTCTCTGTCCAATCCATTTAATGTCTACATTTGGCAAACCTAGGTCTTTGTGAATGCCTTTGTTTTCTGCATACCTTTGGCTCCAGAAAATGTAGCTGTGTCCCACAATCCACGCTGTAAGCATCTTGTAAGGAGGTCTGGATGCACTCAGATGGTCTCTGTAAATGAAATGGCAGTTTGGAAAGTAAGATGTTTCTAAAATGGTGCCTAAGATGCAATTTTGAAAAAAGACAAGAAATCATTGGTTGTTTGACAACCTTCTACACTGAAAGGTAGGGTGCATATTTCTGTTTTTTAAACGCTTGATTCTTATTGGTTAACAAAAACAGATTGTAAGGAACATTATATATGATAAGCTGATATGTTGAGAAGTCAAGCACACTTGCTGTTTTGATTAGCAACATTGTGTGTGCTGAACTTGTGACCTGTGTGCTCAGTACAGTGTTCCATGACCTGTTTCTATGGTAACGGGCAGAAGGCAGATTGGGGGAAGGGTTGAAGTTTAAGTCACTTTGAAAGGGTTGAAATGTTTAACCAATAGAAATGTGTGTTTGCTTTTGAATTTATGTGGGAAGGAATGTGATTTGATGTTTACATGTATATGTGTGAAAAATGAGAGGGAAACTTTGCCATTCTTTGGTTTTGCTGACAGGTGCACAGTGCAGAGATTCTGTATAAGAAAATCTGGTGTGTGACTGATATCTGGTGTGTGACTGATATACTTCTTAATCTGCAAAACATCTTGAAAGGTGAGTTATTTAATTGTGAGGGGATGTATGTAGACTATTTTTATTTTAATCAGACTAATGTATTTTTTCTGCTAAAGTGTAGGGAGCATTTTTTTTTCTCTACAATCTTATTGACAGTGTGTGTGCATGTAGAAACCATTTTGTGATAAGCATTTGTGTTTTTCATGTGTTTGTAGAGAGATAACTGTGCAGTTTTTATATTTTGGTAGAATTAGAAACCAGTCATTGTTTATGAATTTGTGAAATGAGTTATGTTATGTTTCTATACTAAAATGTAGTACTACTTCTAGATGAAGAAATGTGTTTTGATATAGTGCAAGGGATAGTGTTGTTTGTCTAGAATCACACAGTGAGTCTGTGTGCATTTGGGAACCACTGTGAGAGAAGCATTTGGTAATATTGTGTATTTGCTGACAGAAAACTGTTTTAAAACTTGTCATGTTGTCAAGTTTTAGTAGCATTAGAAGCCAGTCTTTGCTTATGTGTTGATTAAATGAGTCAGGCATTGACACTAAAGTGCAGTCGTGAAATATGTAGATTGTGTGCAGTTCCCTTACCTCTTCCACTGTAGTGAATGAGTTTTGGTAAACTCCTAGGGATAGTGGTGCTTGTCTAGAATCACACTGTGAGTCTGTGTGCATTTGGGAACCACTGTCAGAGAAACGTTTGGTAACATCGTGCATTTGCTGACAGAAAACTGTTTTGAAACCTGTCATGTGGTCAAGTTTTAGTAGTATTAGAAGCCAGTCGTTGCTTATGTGTTGATTAAATGAGTCAGGCATTGACACTAAAGTGTAGTTGTGAAATATGTAGATTGTGTGCAGTTCCCTTATCACTTTCAGTGTAGTGAATGAGTTTTGGTAAACTCCTAGGAATACTAGTGCTTGTCTAGAATCACACTGTGAGTCTGTGTGCATTTGGGAACCACTGTCAGAGAAGCGTTTGGTAACATCGTGCATTTGCTGACAGAAAACTGTTTTGAAACCTGTCATGTTGTCAAGTTTTAGTAGCATTAGAAGTTAGTCTTTGCTTATGTGTTGATTAAATGAGTCAGGCATTGACACTAAAGGGTAGTCGTGAAATATGTAGATTGTGTGCAGTTCCCTTACCTCTTCCACTGTAGTGAATGAGTTTTGGTAAACTCCTAGGGATAGTGGTGCTTGTCTAGAATCACACTGTGAGTCTGTGTGCATTTGGGAACCACTGTCAGAGAAGTGTTTGGTAACATCGTGCATTTGCTCACAGAAAACTGTTTTGAAACCTGTCATGTTGTCAAGTTTTAATAGCATTAGAAGCCAGTCTTTGCTTATGTGTTGATTAAATGAGTCAGGCATTGACACTAAAGTGTAGTCGTGAAATATGTAGATTGTGTGCAGTTCCCTTATCACTTCAAGTGTAGTGAATGAGTTTTGGTAAACTCCTAGGAATACTGGTGCTTGTCTAGAATCACACTGTGAGTCTGTGTACATTTGGGAACCACTGTCAGAGAAGCGTTTGGTAACATTGTGTATTTGCTGACAGAAAACTGTTTTAAAACTTGTCATGTTGTCAAGTTTTAGAAGCATTAGAAGCCAGTCTTTGCTTATGTGTTGATTAAATGAGTCAGGCATTGACACTAAAGTGCAGTCATGAAATATGTATATTGTGTGCAGTTCCCTTATCACTTTCAGTGTAGTGAATGAGTTTTGGTAAACTCCTAGGAATACTGGTGCTTGTCTAGAATCACACTGTGAGTCTGTGTACATTTGGGAACCACTGTCAGAGAAGTGTTTGGTAACATCGTGAATTTGCTGACAGAAAACTGTTTTGAAACCTGTCATGTTGTCAAGTTTTAGTAGCATTAGAAGCCAGTCTTTGCTTATATGTTGATTAAATGAGTCAGGCATTGACACTAAAGTGCAGTCGTGAAATATGTAGATTGTGTGCAGTTCCCTTATCACTTCCAGTGTAGTGAATGAATTTTGGTAAACTCCTAGGAATACTGGTGCTTGTCTAGAATCACACTGAGTCTTTGTGCATTTGGGAACCACTGTCAGAGAAGCGTTTGGTAACATCGTGCATTTGCTGACAGAAAACGTTTTTGAAACCTGTCATGTTGTGAAGTTTTAGTAGCATTAGAAGCCAGTCTTTGCTTATATGTTGATTAAATGAGTCATGCCTTGACATTGATGTGCTGTACTTAAATATGTAGATTGTGTGTAGTCCCCTTACCCCTTCCACAGTAGTGAATGAGTTTTGGTAAAGTCCTAGGATAGTGTTGATTGTCTAAAATCACACTGTGAGTCTGTTTGCATTTGGGTAAGGATTGTGAGAGAAGCATTTGGTAACATTGTTTATTTACTGACAGATAACTGTTTTAAAACTTGTCATGTTGTCAAGTTTTAGTAGCATTGGAAGCTAGTCTTTGCTTATGTGTTGATTAAAGGAGTCAGGCATTGACACTAAAGTGCAGTCGTGAAATATGTAGATTGTGTGCAGTTCACTTACCTCTTCCATTGTAGTGAATGAGTTTTGGTAAACGCCTAGGGATAGTGGTGCTTGTCTAGAATCACACTGTGAGTCTGTGTGCATTTGGGAACCACTGTCAGAAAAACGTTTGGTAACATCGTGCATTTGCTGACAGAAAACTGTTTTGAAACCTGTCATGTTGTCAAGTTTTAGTAGTATTAGAAGCCAGTCGTTGCTTATGTGCTGATTAAATGAGTCAGGCATTGACACTAAAGTGTAGTTGTGAAATATGTAGATTGTGTGCAGTTCCCTTATCACTTTCAGTGTAGTGAATGAGTTTTGGTAAACTCCTAGGAATACTGGTGCTTGTCTAGAATCACACTGTGAGTCTGTGTGCATTTGGGAACCACTGTCAGTGAAGCGTTTGGTAACATCGTGCATTTGCTGACAGAAAACTGTTTTGAAACCTGTCATGTTGTCAAGTTTTAGTAGCATTAGAAGTTAGTCTTTGCTTATGTGTTGATTAAATGAGTCAGGCATTGACACTATAGGGTAGTCGTGAAATATGTAGATTGTGTGCAGTTCCCTTACCTCTTCCACTGTAGTGAATGAGTTTTGGTAAACTCCTAGGGATAGTAGTGCTTGTCTAGAATCACACTGTGAGTCTGTGTGCATTTGGGAACCACTGTCAGAGAAACGTTTGGTAACATCGTGCATTTGCTGACAGAAAACTGTTTTGAAACCTGTCATGTTGTCAAGTTTTAGTAGCATTAGAAGCCAGTCTTTGCTTATGTGTTGATTATATGAGTCAGGCATTGACACTAAAGTGTAGTCGCGAAATATGTAGATTGTGTGCAGTTCCCTTATCACTTCCACTGTAGTGAATGAGTTTTGGTAAACTCCTAGGGATAGTGGTGCTTGTCTAGAATCACACTGTGAGTCTGTGTGCATTTGGGAACCACTGTCAGAGAAGCGTTTGGTAACATTGTGCATTTGCTGACAGAAAACTGTTTTGAAACCTGTCATGTTGTCAAGTTTTAGTAGCATTAGAAGCCAGTCTTTGCTTATGCGTTGATAAAATGAGTCATGCTTTGACACTAAAGTACAGTACCATGTAGTATTGTCTTTACTGCCCAAGAAATTTTAATATTTTTACCCAGGCACTGTCCTAGAAGTAGTCTGATGATTTAGTCAGTTTCTAAGTACTTATGTTGTGAACCATTCATTACCAAATATACCGCTTCAAATGTCCATGCAGTATGCATGTAGTTCTCTAACCACCTACACAGTTGTTTTTCACTCCTTCAATTCTCTAGACAGTTTCCATACACTTCCAGGAAACACCCTATCACTCTCTTTGTAGTCTTCTAGTGACCCATTCAGCACCATGTAGTAATTCATTCACTGTGCCAAAACCCAAACATTTATAAATTCACCAAGACACTCTCTTTCCAGTACTCTAATGATTCAGTTACTGTCTAAGTATTCATGCACTGAGCCAGGACTTAGCACATGGACTGCTTCAAACCCCTATGCACTATGCATGCAGTCTTTTAACCACCTAGAGATTTCTCTTTTATACTTTCAATTCCCTAGTCAATATCCATATAGTCCAGCAAACATCTTGTCACTCCCTTTGCCGTCTTGTAGTGACCTTTTTAGTACCAAGTACTAATTCATTCCCTGTGCGAAAAGTCTACCAGTTATAAATTCATCCAGGCAGTCTCCTTGCTGTAGTCTAATCATTCAGTCAGTACTCAAGTACTCATGCAGTGAGCCGGGCCTTAGCACATGGACTGCTTTAAATGCCTATCCAGTATGCATTCAGTTCTCTAATGAGCTACACAGTTGTCTTTCGCAGCTTCAATTCCCCAGTTAGTATTCATACACTTCTAGCAAACACCCTGTTACTCACCCAGTGTATCTCTTTTTAGTACTGTAATCATTCAGTTAGTTAGCATGTAGTCTTTTTGTGAGGTAGGCTTTAGGGCATGAACTGCTTCAAAGTACTATGCATTATGTATGTAGTGTTTTAATCACCGTCACACTTGTGGTTCAGGGCTAAAGGTTTTTAGTCTGTTTTTATATAAAATGTGTTTGTACAGTAATGGAATATTGTAAATTTGAAAGTTATTAATATACATTTATTTGTGACTCTTTTTTGCAGATACTGTTTTTCAACGTTAAAATCGAGAAAGTATGCCAGAAAAAAAAAGAAAAAGAAAAGAACAGAGACAGGAGGATTATTTGAAGAAACATCAACCACAAGTATTGAATGAAAAAGATAATGTGGCTAAAAGGAAAAATCTTCTGGTAAGATCACGAAGCAATTTATTAAAAATGTTTGTAGGAGCAAACAGAATGTAGAGAATGCTGCAACTTCAAATAATTTTTTGAGTAAGAAAAAAAATCAAAATAAGAGGAAAAGTAAAAAAGCAAATGTTCAGTCAAAGGAGATAAAGTATGGTAAAAGAAGACAAAATCAATATAAGGAATTACGCAAACAAATATTTTACAAGAGAGTAGTGCATAATTTGCTGAAAGATGTAAAGAAAAAGAAAAAGAGAGCTTTATTTTATAAAAAGAAGAAGCATATTGAAAGCATTGTGGAAAAGGCTTTTGAAGTAAAAAGGAAACTGTTTATTTTAGTGTTGAACAGAATTCGATCACTAGATAAATCAATATATGTAATGAAGGCCAAAAGTAGGAGGAAAAGAGTTATTAATAAAAAAAAAAATTGTGATGTTTTTTTGGGAGAATGGAAACGCAGTTCTAGTTCAGAGCCTTTTTTTAATGAAGAGAGTTATTCACTAAGTGAAAAATTATTGTACGCAGTTGACACCAGTGGTAGAGGTTATGAGGTTAGTGATGGTTGTCCAATGGAGAAAGAGAAAATGGTTGAAAGAAATGCAGAAGAAGTGATAGCTGATGAAGTTTTAGGGAGACGTGCTAAAAACCCTGTGTACACTTGGGATTGCAGTAGTGTTTGTAGTGTACAACAGGAATCTATTGAAAAATTATGTAGTTTTTTACGAGTCTATACTAAAAAAAGTGTCAAACAAAAGATTAAGCTGTTGCAAGGACTAGACCCTTGCAGAGTGAGAAAACATACTGGTTTGCAAGGTCATTCTCTGGCTTGTCTTTCTAGGAAAGTTTGTGAAAGTGTTTTTCACCATTTCAGAATGCTGGCAGTACATCATACACAAATGCGGAAGTTAGTGAGAAGGTTGTATTATGCAAAAAGTCCAGCACTAAAGTTAAGTGAGTTGAACAGTGCTCTTTTGCGTGGGTCAGTTTCAGATGTGAAGCAGGTCTGTGAGGATATTGAGTTTTGTTACTTTGGGCCTCAGCAAGAGAGTGAAGAAACTGACACATTAGTAGAACAAAATGTTGAAGACAATGTAGAACCTGTAATTACAGAAAAATTTGAGGATGAAATGACAAAGTTTAAGGTAATTTCAGGTGAAAGACCAAATGTTTCTGGTATTTGTTGTCGGCGAAGTCACTATAAAAATCAGACTAGGCGTGTCAATCTGTAGTTAAAAAGTGAAATAGAAGATAATGATAAGTGGATGGAATTTGCAACTTATTTGTTGGTAGAGGATTGTTTTGATTTGGGATGTGAGCAGCGTATTTGCACATATTGTTATAATAAATTATTTGAGAATAAAATGCCTGCTAGAACTGTTCATAATAATCTAGAGTTGGTTGCTATTCCTCCAGAGCTGATAGATTTAAATACGTACGAGTCTATTCTGATACAATGTGTTCACCCTTTTCAGGCTATTGTTCGTATGGAGCCCAAAACAAGTAAATTGCCTCCATCAGAGTTGCAAAGAGGATTGAAAGAAAGAGTTGTGTATTTACCATTAGATTTAAGGAAAAATGTTGAAACTATTGGTGTAGATCATGCAGAAAATGAGCCACTAGTCATTCTAGTTAATGGTGTTCCTACTAAGAATAAGAAAATCTGGCAAGAGTTAGTGGATGTTAGAAAAGTGCAAAAGGCATCATTGTATCTGATAAAAAATAATGAGTACTATAGAAATGTGTTTGTTGGAGAAGAAGAAATATATTAACAGAAGATAGTGAAAGTGGACAAATTGAAAAAGTGGACATGTCCAGATGTGAAGAGATCGATGAACATTACAGTGTACATCCACTTCATTCCAAAGAGGTGATGGGGAATACAATTGAGTTGTTTCAAATGAAAAAAGCAACAGGAAGTCCCATGAGTGTATGGGAAGAGAGTTTGGAAGCTCGTTGTTTCCCGCAGTTGTTTCCAACAGGAAAAGGTGGACGATATGATGAAAATCCTGTGCAGATTCCTGCATCTGAATATCAGACAACAAGATTATATGCAGAAGATCCAAGATTTCGACAATGTATCCCTTATATGTTTAATCTTCTGTTTGAAAGTGACTTGTCTGGACTTTCATATGCAGTAAATCACATTTTAAAAACTGGAATGCATCTGCAAAATGTAACTGCAAAGGATTTTATGGATAAAGTGCATCAGAGAGATGATCATTTAGAATCTCAGTTGATTAATCTGATGGCATGTCAGCGTGGGACTAATGAATATTGGTACCTTCGACATGGAGAACTGAAATGCATGCTGCGGAACTTGGGAACTCCTACATGGTTTGTTACACTAAGCTGTGCTGATTATGCTTGGGATGATTTACTTGAATTTCTTCGAGAGGCAAATTCCAATATAAATAATATTGAATACAAGACACCTGGAGAATTGTGCTCTTTGGATCCTGTCAATGTATGCAGATATTTCAATCATAGATTTGAAGCTATGATGTCTTTCATCTGCAATAAAAAGAATCCTCCTCTTGGAGAAGTTGTGGATTTCTTTTGGAGAAAGGAGTATCAAGCAAGAGGTGCTCCTCACATACATATGTTGCTATGGGTCAAGGATGCCCCCAAATTTGGAACAGATTCAGATGAAAGTGTTTTGTCTTTCATTGAAGATTATGCTACATGTGCTGTACCAAATAGCAGAGAAGACAAAAACTTAAGAGAACAAGTCTTACGATTTCAAAGCCATAGGTGTGGAAAATACTGTCGACGAAAGTACAAGTCAAAGGATAAGTTCTATACCAAATGTCGTTTTGGATTTCCACGTCCTGTATTAGCCAAAGGAAGAGTGAACAGTTTCATGTCAGCTGTACGACATACCATCACAAGAAAGTCTCCGAAAAACAACTACAACTTAAGAAGAAGCGAAGAATCGAAATACATAAATGACTACAACCCAGTTATTTTATCCTTGTGGAACGCTAACATGGATATTCAGTATGTTGCGGACAATTCTATTGCTGTTGCTCGATATGTAACGTCTTTTTTTTTTTTTTTCCAAAACCTTTATTCAGCATATGACGTCAGTACACAGCATAGTGCCTACAACCACAAGTGGCCGGCAGCGTGCTATAAGAAGTGAAAAGCAGTGGTGTACACAGCGGTTCGCCTACAACCCAAAAAGGGCCGGCCGCGTCACGGTAATTGCAGGTTTGCAGTTTGATAGCACAAAGGAACCCAATCCCCGACAACTTTGCAGAACAATTTAAACAAAACCCCGCCCCGCTAGCCACACGGTGAGAGTGATACAGAAGGTTAACACTGCGTGTTGACGCATTGAGCATCTAAAATAATAAAACTCAGTCTATCTGGATGGGGAGGGGGGGCAGCCTCGCCCGGTAGCTGTGGGGTCAGTAGCAAGTAGGTCTTCAGGGGCCCCCAAATGCCCCGGGGCCGGGAAGACGGCGGCAGAAGGTCAGAGTACAAGGCAAGCTGATCCTGCCAAAAAATCATCTCGATATGTAACGTCTTACATTACTAAATCAGAAAAGACTGAATGGAAAGAAATGTGGGAAGAGATTTCTCACGAGAAGAGTCTAAGTAAGAAATTATACAGTTTCAGTTTGAAAATGTTATCGCATCGTGAAATTGGAGCATATGAATGTTCAGATCGGTTATCATCTGCAAGTCTATATTCCAAAAGTAGAAGAATCATTTGGGTGAGTCTAGGTCTTGCAGAAATGCGAAATCGGGTACTGAAATCTGTTCAAGAAATTGAATATTTAGCAGAAAATGATATTTTGAAAACCAATATGTTGGATACATACTATCCAAAGAGAAGTCATCATCTTGAGAACATGTGTCTCTATGAAGTGTTGCAAAACTACACTTTTAATCGGAATATTACAGAGAACATCAACGATGGAAAATATGGAGCGATTGGTTCTGAATGATGTCTGGTGAAACAAAGGAAAGGAAATGTAATTAATCACAGAAAACTGAGTTGCGACACTGTTGACAAAAGGGAATTTTACTATTTAGCCCTTTTGCAAATGTTCAAACCATGGCGTTCTGAACTGGAATTACTTGGAGATTTTCCCAGCTATGAAGATTCATTTAATGCTTGTAAAGATAGCATACAATGCGTGCTTTCGCAAATTATGTGAAAATGATGAAATTGATCAAGAAGCTACAATTGCAGCTGAGATTGCTAGAGACAGTTCTCAAGATAGTCAAAGTTCTGCTGCACTGAGTCAAGATCCACTTGGACAACCAATTGTTGAAAATGAAGCAGCTATTGCTATGAATGAGGTGGAAACAGCAATGTATCAAGCACAAGAAGATGCAATACAGTTAGGAAACTTGGAAGAGCAACTAAATGTTGAACAGAAACAAATATATCAACAAGTGAAAGAGCAGATTGGCCATGGATTACTTCATGAAAAGAAAGACTGCTCATGTACATCATTTCAACCTATCCGAATGTATGTGAGTGGTCAAGCTGGAACAGGAAAGAGTTTCTTAATTAAAGTAATTACACGTTATCTGCAAAAAACAAACTGAATCGCATTTGTCTTGTGTTGTCACTGCTCCAACTGGGTTGGCAGCACATAACATTAAAGGAATTACTTTACATTGTTTACTAATGCTGCCAGTAGAGCATGAGAACAAATTGGAATGCCACAAGCTATCTGGAGAAGCTTGTTGTGAAGTTTCAAGAGCCCTGAAGAAAATGAAACTTCACATTATTGATGAGGTGAGCATGGTCTCAAACTTGATGCTTGCCTTTGTGCATTTAAGAATGCAGCAAATTCTTAAAACAGACTATGACGTGTTATTTGGAGGAAAACACGTCATAGTTTTTGGAGATCTACTGCAACTGACACCGGTAAAAGGACAACCGGTATTTAAAACACTTGCCCATGAAGATACCAGAAAGTCTCTTGGCAGTGTTGGTAATGTGAACATTTGGAGTAATTTTGAATACAAAGAACTGACAACAAATATAAGACAGGCAAATGATGCTGAATATGGAAGTATTCTTCAAGATATAAGAATTGGAAGTCTTTAAAAAAAGGGAAAGAAGCTTTGGAGAGTCGATTACTTTGCAATGTCTTTCCAAATGAAAATGCAGTTGCTGCAAAAGTGTACGTGGAAATTGCTAAAAATAAGTCAGTGATTTGCTTAATGCCAACACTGCGTGAGTGTTCTATATTCAACGAAGAATTATTTAAATTGGAAAATGAAGAAATTGTCAAAATGGAAGCCATCGATAAAATACTACATGAAGGAATCACTAATATTTTAACGGGTAAGTTGAGATCAAAACTAGATTGTTTAGAAAAAAAAATATCTAAAACTGCTGGTTTGGAAAAGACACTGTATGTGTGTGTAAACTGTCGGGTAATTTTAAGGCGTAATTTGGATGTAGAGAAAGGTTTAGTTAATGGTGCAATGGGCAAAGTGGTGGATTTTGTGAATTATCAGAAAAAAGAAGGAATTGAATTTTTAAAAATTAAATTTGATCAGATTGATGAAGTTAAAGAAATTGGTCGTTGTTCAGTTCGTTTTTTGCTTGTTAAAGATTTATATGTCCGTAGGAAACAATTTCCATTTTCTCTGGCATATGCAGTGACTATTCATAAATCTCAAGGATTAAGTGTAGACAGTGCATTGGTGAACATTGGATCTACTGTATTTAAAGAGGGTATGGCATATGTTGCTTTGTCGCGAGTCAGAACATTATCTGGTTTGTTTTTGATTGATTTTGATGAGACAAAGGTTACTGCAGATGCAAACTGTGTAAAAGAGTATAATAGGTTAAGAAGGGTGTATGCTCCAAATTTAGGTCAATATCCTGTATTTGAAAAGTGTGTGGTTGGTCGAAAAAGAAGGTTAGAGAATATCTGTTCTGAAGGTATCAAGAAAAGAAAAGAACAAGATAATGTTGTGATTGCAGGTAAAAAGAAATTGGACACTGTTGAAGAGATTGTTGGTTATCAGTTTGAAAATAGTTCTGGTGTCAACTGCTATGCTAATGTAGTGGTCAATGTTGTTTTTTATCTTGAAGATTTGCAAGAGCAAATTATGGAGAATCGGCAAAAAAGATTTTGTTCTCTGTTGCACTCTGTTTATGAAAAATTGACAACAGATAGAAGTAAAATATAATCTGTTTCAGATGTTCGTAGTCATTTGGATGTGTGTTCTGGTTCTACACAATTTACACAAAATATCCAACAAGATGCTCAGGAATTTTTTATGTATATGCTTACCATTTTTGAAAATGAAGGTGTAGAAATAGAAAATATTTTTGGCCTTTCTTACAAATGGGAACATCATTGTGAAAATTGCACGTATACATGTAGCACCAATGTAGACACTGAGAGATTTCTGTATTTAACATTACCAGACTGTAAATCAGTGGCTTTCAATAAATTAGTGAAAGGTGCAAATCAAAACATGGAGTGTAGCCAATGTAAATCAGAAATGTTATCCACATTATTGTTAACAAAATATGGAAAATACATAATTTTAATGATACAACGTTGTACAGCTGATGGAAGAAAATTGGATACTTTAATAAAACAATTTGTAGCAGCACAAATATCAATATCAGGAAGGACTTTTGTAGCAATTGCAATAATTTTCCATGATGGTCCTTCCACCACATCTGGACATTACACTGCCTATCTAAAATGTGACAAAGGCTGGACACTTTGTAATGATGCCCAGTTGGTTTTCAAACAACGTTTGCCTAGGGAATTACAAAATTCCTACCTAATATTTTTGAAGCCAAAGTTTTAGGAAGCTAATTTACTCTATGAGGAATTTATTATTATAATTTAATAGAACTACCATTGGACAGTTTACATAAAGAAGAAGTGCAAAAATACCATTTGGCCTCAAGGAAAGGTATATTTTTGAATTTTGGACTTTTTGGTGGTCATGTATTCGGTGATTATTTTAATGTGGCAACATTTACAGTTTTTATAAGTTAAAGTTATAAAATGTTGTAATCTGTAAGCATTTCATATGTGTATGATTTGTATTTTCTGGTATTTTACTGAGAATAGTATGTTGTTTTTTTTTTAACAATCTTTCTGATTGTTTTTTTTTTGCCTGCTGTTAAGTGATGAGTACCATTGAAATCACTATTTCGAGTGAAATTCAATATATTCTGAGAACAGCAAAAAAGGCAAACAAATTACTTTGTGGAAATTATGTTGTGTTGTAAAAAATGTATTATTATATGTTATAATTTTTATTTCATTTTCTTTCACAGATCCAAATTTTAAAATGAACAATTTTTAAGAATTTATATTTGAAAGAAAAATAGGCAAAAATGAATAACATTTTTTATTCCTATTACTGTGAAGGTAAGTGTAACTAAGTCTCAATATGGAGAATGAAGAGGCCGGCAAGAATCTACAAAGTTGAAACACGTTTCTTAAAACACTTTGTTTATGTAGTTATGAAATTTGACCATAATCAGATATCAAGTCACCTGCAAAAAAAGAGATTTGAGGGGTTCATAATATTTCATCTTTTTAGCTGTTGAAGGACCACAATTATTTCAATCATTCTTCTTTGAACATCTTTGCAGTCAAAATTCTGTGCTTACCTTCTATCATTAGCAAGGAGATTTAAAAACGTAAATATGTCACTTTTAGTAACATAGTTATTGTGTAAGATATTCTTTCATATTTTCAAAGAGAGGAAAAGGCACTCTGTGCACTTTTTATACTCCATGAAAATAAAACTTCATCATGCAGAACACTTTCGGATGAAAGGGTGTTCTATAAGTGTTGTTGTGCATGATTGCACTTAATACTCATAAACAAGACAGATGTCTAGATTTATTAGAAATCGTAAATCTCGATATGTGTGTGAATGGTGCACGATTCTACAATTGGTGTAGGAAAGCACAACAAAGAGAATTGTTTTAATTTCTCCACATTTTTATTTCTTCAATGCATGCTGAAATGTTCAGCATGCATTGAAGGAGAAAAATGCATTTTCTCATTGTTTTTGTACAGGAAGGTGTGTCTTCCTGTAGAAAAACAAACAGCACATGACACAGATATCCTTGCACTATTGTGCAAGGGTGCCTGTGTCACCACATGGCTGCAGTTTAAGCAGCCGTGCAGAGAGAAGCATAGATTTGCAACATATTTATGTACATATGTTGCATCCCTGTGCTTCGGACGTACTACAGCACACAGCAGTTAAAGAGGTTACTGTGTGATGCTGCAGCAATTCCTTATAGTTCTGCACTTATACATTCACCATACGCTACTAATGCATTCATTCAGTCAATTACGTACTACACATATATTCATCTAAACTTTCACACACTAACAAAGAAATTTAGCTCTTTTTTTAAACCAGGAAAGTTAGTTCTTAAAGTAACTTTTTTATTTCTTCTTTCTTCTTTTATGTTTTTTTTGGGGTTCTTTGAACATTTTTGTGTTTTTTTTGGTTTTTCTGGAAAAAAAAAAAAAACAAACAGGAGAAACCAAACAATGAACTTCAGGGAACAGTGAAAAAAAAAAAAACCTAACAAATATGACTTTCCTGCCGGCGGCAGATGAAGTCGATTGACTGCTCGCCACAGCACAAAGTCTTATTGCACTTAGTGCAGAGCACTTTTAAAAATTGAAATTGAGGACGGATGTCCAAGGTTGAGGCTGAGGGATGCACTCTTGACGTGCTCGGCTGCGATGAGGTGGATGGCGCAGGAGCAGGAGTGTCTCTCATGCGTCGGCACTCTTCACGTGCAAGATTGCTTGGATGAAGGCTCCTCATGTGCTTCATCATACTTGCCGTGCCGCAAGAGTATTTCTTGGTGGGATCCCCTCTCGATAAGACTCTTTTGCAAATCTTACATGTGACCAAGGTGGCATTGGTCTTATTCTGTCCTTCGGGAAAAGTAAAAAATGTCCACACCACTGAAGCAAAACGTTTTTTCTGTGTTTCCTCCGGCAAAAATTCATCCTCAGAGGTTTGAGGTGATGCAGGTGATGCCTGCTGCCCTGAAGCCATTTTTGGTTGCAAAAAGTTAGAACTAAGTGTATACTTAGTCTAAAAAAATCTTCTTCTGTCCAAAGAGATGGTTCTCCAAAGAAGCTCAAAGAAGAATGATTGAAATGGGTTGGGTCTTTCAGTAGTTAGAACAGGAAGTGTAATGAACCAATCAAATCTCTTTTTTTTTGATGGTCACATGGGATCCATGCACCGTGCTCTTATGCAACACGCACCCAGCGCGCATCCGCGAAATTGAATTAAAAACAAATATAGCATTAGATGTCAAAATATATTAGTTTTAAGACTAGTTTAGAGTTTGTCTTCAATTAATATTCACATGCAATACATAAATATGTGTTTTTAAATGTTAAATACTTCGCGGGATCCGCGCACCCATCACGTCACAAACGCATATGACGTATCGTGGAAGCACGTAAACGTCGCGTTACGTACATTGAACGTGTCACGTATAGGCTGGGAGTCACGTACCGGTCGCATAGCGATCGCGCACTAAACACGTACCCAACGCATACCATGCGCGGATGCTATTGCGTACGGATCGTGAACGGTGCGCATAGGGTGCGCGGATCCAAAACCATTTGAAAAAAGAATATATCTAAAATAAAGTTTTACACTTATAATTTAAAAAAATATGTTTGAAAAACACATTAAGTTCAAATAATATTTTTTAATTTTTAAAAGAATTAATTGAAGAAATATGTTTAAAAAGTGATGATAAAAAAGTATTTAAAAAATAAAAAATAAAGAAAATGACACACTGAATTTGAAAAATATAGAAATGCAATCAAAATCATTAAACATGATATCTTTAGAGATAAGTTATAGATAGGAATTAGCATTTAAAAAACCTTTGAAATTCACTGAAAGAACCGTTGGTTTCATGCATGTTATAGTTAGAAATTAACATTTAAAAAACCTTTGAAATTCACTGAAAAAACCAAAGGTTTCAGGGGCGTTATAGTTAGGAATTGGCATTTAAAAAACCTTTGAAATTCACTGAAAAAAACATAGGTTTCAGGGGCATTATAGTTAGGAATTGCCATTTAAAAAACCTTAGAAATTCACTGAAAAAACTATAGGTTTCAGGGGCGTTATAGTTAGCTGCACATTTCTCTCGTACAAAACCCTAGAAATTCCCCTGTTATAGTTAGTTCAGCTAACTATAACTCGCGCCCCCGCAATGCACTGCTGATGACGTCACATATTACATCACTCATGACATGGTCAGTGACATCACTGATGACATCTCAAATGACATCACTGATGACATCATCCATGTGATAAATTAGTGCATCGTCTCACACCCTAATATAACCTTTGATACACCGACTCAAAATTTCAGACGGCCATTTTGACAACCATAGATACTCCAATACCAATAACTACTCACCCACTCATTGACTTTTAGGTCTACATACATCTCCACTCACTCACCTGTACAGTCACTCATACTTACAGTCACTCTGTGCATTTATACACCTATATAGACACTCACACACCGCCAATCATCCATTGAGGTACTGACACATCTAGTCAGTCATGCAAATAATTAATCACAGTAAAATGTACTTACCTATACAGTTAAAAACACTCAAGTTCACTTACTCAAAAAATAATAACAAATTCTGGGTCTTCCTGCAGAAAAACAAACAGCACATGACACAGATATCCTTGCACTATGGCGCATACAGCCACTCCCAAAATCACACACTCTCACATATAGATAGTTATATACTCTTACACACATATACACTGCGTTTCACATATGTAGTTACTGACACATGTACAACTGAGATATACATTCAATCACTAACACACCCATATATACACTCACCAAACCATACAGTCTATCACAGATGCACTCTTAAAAACATGCACCCACTGAATCACCCACTCACACATCTAGTCACAGAGTCACACACACCATACCCACACAAACACTCAGGAACCCATACAGATACTCAGACAACCAATCAATAACCGATATAGACACTCATATACCTATTCACAAAACCATGCAGCCACTTATACACCAACACACAGACACATACAGACATTCACACAGTTTAGTCACTAGTCTGCAGTAAGATACATTTAATGACTCACTTATAGACTCAGTTACGCACCTAGAAAATCATCCATTCACACACTTGTACACCCACTTATTTTTCAACAGGCCTTTCCCTATATATATTAAACATACTAAAACTGTTCAGAAACACATCCTCAATGGATGATGTCATCAGTGATGTCATCAGTGATGTCATTTGAGATGTCATCAGTGATGTCATCAGCGATGTCACTGACCATGTCATGAGTGATGTAATATGTGACGTCATCAGCAGTGCATTGCGGGGGCGTGAGTTATAGTTAGCTGAACTAACTATAACAGGGGAATTTCTAGGGTTTTGTACGAGAGAAATGTGCAGCTAACTATAACGCCCCTGCAACCTATGTTTTTTTCAGTGAATATATATATATATATATATATATATATATATATATATATATATATATTACCTACTGGCGGTCGCCAGTAGGTAGATATAGTTAAGACCTATTTTCCCTAGGAAATCCGTAACATTCTATTTGGAATAACTTTGGCGCCGATTGACGAATCTTCGCGAAATGTTCCAAACTTTTGGCCTGCTCTGGTCCGCTCCTATCCTGAAAGTTTCACGGTGATTTGACAAGTGGGGGCCGAGAAAAAAGGGGGGTCCCAAAACGCATTTTCCCCATGCATTTTCCCATAGGACCTTTAGCCGCAGCTACAGCCCGAACTGCTGAACGGAATTACACCAAATTTGGCAAAGAGGTAGTCCTCAGTTCAGACTCATGCCTTTTCCTTAAATGGTGTAAATCCGTTCAGTAGTTCCTGAGAAAATGACATTTAAACGTACATATATATCTATGGCCTCGGAGGATCCGCGCACCCTATGCGCACCCAGCGCGCACCCTGCTGTGCACGAGCTGTATTCTAATTGGCTGTCAACACTCCAAATCAGGAAGTGTTGGCAGCCATCTTGTGCCTCGGTAGAACCGAGGCACAAGATACCCAAAAAACAATCGCGAAAAACGCAAAAAGGGGGCAGGGTAGAAACACCCTGACCCCCCAGGCCTGCTCAGGGGGTCCCACAAGGACCCCCAGGGCCAAAAAAAGCATTTTTTTAAAAAGAAATTGTCGAGATTCGCGCACCCAGCGTGAATTTTGGCCGAAAAAAAAACATTCGGCACCCCCAGGGGACCGCCACCCCCAGGGATTCTTTAAAATGGGTGGGGTGCTCTCAGGCCCCCCCAGCCCCGGGGACTGCCACCCTCAGGGGCTTCAATACATTTGGTGTGGGGGGCTCTCAGGCCCCCCCAGCCCCGGGGACCGCCACCCCCGGGGCATCTTCATAATGTGGGAGGGGCCCGCACGGCCCCCCTCCTGGATTCTTGTCTAGGCCCTGGGGACTGCCGCCACCCAGGGCCGGCTCCTGCAGTGTCCCGGGGTGCCCACCCCCGGGATACTGCTGGTTGCAATGGCAGGGCAAACTGCTTTGCTTCATTGAAGCGAGAGCAGGGAAACCTGCTCTTGCTTCAATGAAGCAAAGCAGATTGCTTTTCCATATGGGGAGCAGCATGTTAGCTGCTCCCCATGTGGAAAAGCAATGCCGGCTCCCGCAGGAGGCGGTGAGCAGGCTGGGACCATGGGGGGATTGGGGACCCCCCATGGTCCCCAACAAGAGGCCAGGCCACTGGGGATGGGGTCCCTGGGGCCATAAGTGGCCCAGGAGGGGGGCCACGCGGTCCCCCTCCCCCATAAACCAAAAAATAAGATGTCATTTGAGATGTCATCAGTGATGTCACTGACCATGTCATGAATGATGTAATATGTGATATCATCACCAGTGGATTGCGGGCGCGCGAGATGTAGTTAGTACAACTAACTATATCGGAGGAATTTCAATGGTTTTGTTCAAGTGAAATGTCCAGCTAACTATAACACTCCTAAAACCTATTGTTTTTTCACTGAATTTCTAAGGTTTTTTAAATGCTAATTCCTAACTATATCAGGCCTGAAATCTATGGTTTTTTCAGTGAATATATATATGTATATATATATATATTACCTGCTAGCAGTCGCCAGTAGGTAGTTATAGTTAGGACCTATTTTCCATAGGAAATCCGCAACATTCTATTTGGAATAATGTTGGCGCTGATTGACGAATCTTCGCGAAATTTTCAAAACTTTTAGCCAGCTCCGGTCCGCACCTATACTGAAAATTTCACGGAGATTCGTCAAGCGTGGGCGGAGAAAAAAGGGGGGGACCCAAAATGCATTTTCCCCATGCATTTTCCCATAGGACCTGTTGACGCAGCTACAGCCCGAACTGCTGAACGGAATTACACCAAATTTGGCAAAGAGGTAGTCCTCAGTTCAGACTCGTGCCTTTTGCTTAAATGGTGTAAATCCGTTCAGTAGTTCCTGAGAAAAATAGAGTTAAAAAGATAGATATATCTGGGCGGAGCCTGACCACACATCTCATCGTGAGATCTGATTGGCTGTCAGTGCTTCATCCAAGAAGTGTTGGCAGCCATCTTGGGACCAATATACATGTTAGCACCTCATTAAAAACATTGCAGTTAATAGAAGGTTTTAAGACTTTAGTTACATTATAAATCATTTGTTGATGGTACTATACTAATTTTAGGAATTGTGGTGTGTTCTAAGGTGATTTTACCATGTGAAAAAGCCTTCTGCTGTGATATCATGAATCATGTTTGAGAGAAAACTATTTTCTCATGCTTTTCCCACAGAGGTTTGGAAGGTGATCTATAAGCTAAACTGAGAGCATATTTTCTGTAAATTCACATTATCTTTCTCAGTCATGGGAGAATGAAGTCTGACATTCTCAGTAAAACATGTACCTCTAACAAGGGCAGAGACTGTCAGTTGATTCCTTTGTGTTCTACTGCAGCTTCCCAGAGTGTTCTAAAGAACAACTAGAGCGCTAACAGTCCTACCTATGACAAACGTATTGCACACCTGAAGCCATCTTGATTGGAATAAAGTGGTAACTCTTAAAACATTTAATTTAAAAAGGAACAAAATGAGGGGGTTCATTTTGCCGTAGAAATTATGATTAGTGCTGCAGAAAGAAAAATTAGGGCACATTTTGACTTTTCAAATCCTCTTCTATTTCATAAAACAATTCTGACATGCAGACTGAAACATGCACTTTGAATACCAGCAGCAGACTTCCATGGTGAGCAGTAGCTTTACTACAGTGATCTAATGAGCAACTAGAGTGCTAACATTCAGAATTTATGGCAATTGTGTGACACATCTGAATGCCTTCTTGATGGAACCAAAGTAAAAAACTGAAAGTATTTCCTACTGAGGAGACTGTAGTGAATGAGGAAATTAGGAAACTTCATAACAAATAAATCTCCCAAGATGGCCACCAGAGACAAAAGAGCCCAAATGTAGCCCAAATATCACCCAGATGTAGCCCAAGTATAGCAACTGACAAAATGTCCCAGAGTGTTCTTAAGAACAACTAGAGCACTTACTGTCTTACTTATGACAAAAGTATGGCACACCTGAAGCCATCTTGATTGGAATAAACTGGTAACACTTAAAATATTTAATTTAAAAAGAAACACAATGAGGGGGTTCATTTTGCCATAGAAATTATGATTAGTGCTGAAGAAAGAAAAATTAGGGCACATTTTGAGTGACTTCTCAAATCCTCTTCTATTTCATTAAAAAATTCTGATATGCAGACTGAAACATGCAGTTTTAATTCCAGCAGCAGACTTCCGTGATGAGCAGTAGCTTTACTACAGTGATCTAATGAGCAACTAGAGTGCTAACATTCAGAATTTCTGGCAAATGTATGACATATCTGAATACCTTCTTGATGGAATCAAAGTAAAAAACTGAAAGCATTTCCTACTGAGAAGACTGCAGTAAATGAGGAAATTAGGAAAGTTCATTACAAATAAATCTCCCAAGATGGCCACCAGAGACAAAAGAGCCCAAATGTAGCCCAACTGTCACCCAGATGTAGCCCACATGTGTCATGCCTCGCGGTTCAGCCCCTACAGGTGGCTTTGCGTTCTAGCATTGAGCCCCATTTCCGTCCCGAGAGCTGTTGCCTGACTTCCTGTAGCGTTAGTTCCGGTTTCCTGTTTTGAGTCGTGGACGTTTCCCGGCTCCGGTGGTTGTAGCGTTGTGGATCCTGTTGTTACGGAGTGTGGACGGGGTCCTCTCTCTCCAGGATATTGGCGAGGGTTTCCCCTGGTTGTGGCATCTTCATGCAAGTAAGGTCTGCTGGGTGTTTGGAGGTCCAGGGGTTTCCTGTCTCGCGTCACTTCGTACTAAAGAAGTAGACTGACATTGACAGAGCGCATTCTCCATTTCCAGCGCTTCCTGTCGTGGTGTCTTCATACCAACGCCTCGCTTATCCATGTGTTATACCTGAAATCTTATTAGGTGTAGGTATAGTTATAGTTTTACCTGCTGTTAAGGTAACTCCAAGGTTGGATATATTTGGAGCCTTTTCCTTTGTCCTATTTCCACGACCCCCGTATCATTTCCTCCCTTCACCATTATATCCATCGCCTTCGTCATCCTGAGCTGCTATCATGAATCCGGTGGTGATATATTGCGAGGACCATTGAGCAGGGGGTTAGGTTTCCCACTCTTCTACACAATAAGCAAGGTACTTGATCTTCCCCACCTTACCTATGTATTAACGGAATACTCTACCTCCCTGGGATTATGACCTTGGTATACTTATTCCCTGCAGCTGCCCACAAAGGAACTACTACTTAGAACACACCTGCTGGTTCCTACAGACTTATACATAGCAGCAGACGATATTCCCGGTAGGTGTTGGGGAAATACAGAATCGAAGGAGCACAGGGGGGCGATACAGAGATATTCCACTAACCACCTTTATATTACAGCTGGGAACCTTCTTGTTTGCCCTGTTACGATCTCTTACGCTCCTGTTGTTCCTCCTGCCGGAATCACCTATCAAGACCTACCGGACCCCCCCACCTATCCTTGTTTTGTTTCCCTGTTTTCCCCAGTGGGTTCTCCGCACTCTAGAGTCTGATAGAGTCGGGGAAACACGGGGGACGACTGTGGACTTATCTTCACGACTCCAGACGCTCCTGCAGAACATCCGCGATCCTTACAGAACGCGAAAATCCTTATAGAATATTCTGCCCGAGCGCCATGGAGCTAGGTGTGGTTACACTGGCAGACGTCGCCGGCATGCTCGGCAATCTGCAAGCGGAAACCCAGGCATTATCTGCCAGAATAGATTCCCTCCAGCATCGACAGGAGATGGGGGCCGTGGGAGGGAGAATTGATCCACCCAACCCAGTGATACAGGTTACTACCTCTACCTCCATCCCGTTAGCCCCTCCAGAAAGGTTTTCGGGGGATGCTTCGCGGTGTGCCGCCTTTCTTAGCCACTGCCAGCTGCATTTTTCTTGTAAGGCCACCTGCTTCCCCACAGATCAGGCCCGGGTTGCATTTATGGTTTCCTACCTTAGTGGGGCGGCCGCGGACTGGGCTATACCTCTAGTGGACCGGGATGACCCTTTATTGTATGATTACACCGAGTTTAAGAGGGAGTTTCGCAAGCTTTTTGATAGACACACATATACACACTCTGCAGACTCTGAACTATTGGCTTTGAGACAAGGCAATCAAGACCTGGTTGCCTACATCACTACATTTCAGAGACTGGTAGTTGAATCCAATTGGCCCGAAGAAAAGCGGGGTACACTGTTTTACAGAGGGCTACGGGACGATTTAAAAGACGCCCTTTCACAGATAGTGGACCTTCCTGCAGCCTGTCCTGAGTTGATAGACCTTGTGGTGAAAATTGAACATCGTATCCAGGAAAGGAAGCAGGAAAAGGGGAAAGGAGAACAGCGATATGTTCCCGCCAAAGCAAAAGGAGTTGAGGTGGTCAAAGTTCCCGATGATAGTGAACCTATGCAAATAGGAATAGTGAGAGGGCCCCTAACTCCTGAAGATCGACAGAGGCGTCGCACCAACAGACTGTGTCTCTACTGCGGGAAGGCCGGTCATTTCCTGCGGTCATGCCCCGTAAAACCCCTACCTCCAAAGCCTAGGAAACATGGAGACAGGACTCCTGGGCGTTTCTGACCTTACAGTCTCCTCCTCTGACCCTGAATCTAGATCAGTCACTCACCTCTATGTGTCAGCTTACCTTTCAGTAGAACACCTGGGTTTGCATGTGGCCATCATGATCGATTCTGGGGCCTCTGGTAATTTTATGGACGAGAAGTGGGCAACTGACAACGTTATTCCATGCGTCAAGAAGGAGGTGCCCAATGCGGTCATCACTATTGATGGCCGTTCTCTCGTTTCAGGCCCCGTAACGCACAAGACATGCACCCTCCATATGCATATAGACCCGAACCACCATGAGATTATTGAATTCGACTTGATTCGCTCACCTCAGATACCAGTACTCTTAGGAATCCCTTGGTTGCAAACACACAACCCAATCATTGACTGGAAGGCAGCCACACTCCAGTTTCGTCCTGTCAAACCTCTTGATACTAGGGCCCCAGTAGCTCTTGCAGCCTCTATGGTGGACCAGACTGACACCAGATCCGAGCTGCCCGATTGTTACAATGATTTGAGCGGAGTATTCGATCCTAAAGAGGCAGACGTCCTTCCCCCGCATAGGGTATACGACTGCCGCATTGATTTAGAGGCTGGGGCTCGAATCCCTTGCAGCAGAGTGTACGCCCTTACCGAGAAGGAGAATACATACCTACGAGAATACCTGGACACTATGCTGGAGAAAGGGTTTATTAGGCCTTCCAGATCCCCTGCCTCCTCATCGCTGTTTTTTATTCCTAAGCGTGAGGGGGGTCTTCGATGTTGCATCGATTATCGGAGATTGAATGAGGTTACTATTAAAAACAGGTATCCCTTGCCCTTGATCTCCTCCCTCCTTGACAGAGCCTCAATGCCAACTATTTCACCAAATTGGATTTACGAGGCGCCTACCATCTAGTGCGTGTCAAGGAGGGAGATGAATGGAAAACTGCTTTCTGTACTAAATACGGATTGTTTGAATATTTAGTAATGCCCTTTGGGCTTTGCAACGCTCCAGCGGCGTTCCAGTTTTTCATTAATGAAGTCCTGTGGGATATGCTGGACCTCCATGTCATCGCCTACATCGATGATTTACTGATATTCTCTTCCTCCATGACTGAACATGTGGGTCACGTCCGGCGTGTGTTGGAACGCTTACGTGCTCATGATTTGTACTGCAAGCTGGGAAAATGTACTTTCCATACTCAAGAGGTGCCTTTTTTAGGCTTTATTGTTTCCCCACTCGGACTTCGTATGGATCCTGTTAAGGTCGAGGCGGTTCTCGCCTGGCCATCACCTACTTCCGTGAAGGACCTGCAGAAATTCTTGGGGTTCGCCAATTTTTATCGGCGTTTTATTCAAGGATACTCTGAATTGGCAACTCCCCTCACGCTCCTCTTGCGGAAGGGGGTCCCGTACATCTGGTCGACTGCGGCTGACGACTCTTTTCGGGGTTTGAAGGAGGCCTTTACGCGCGCCCCGGTTTTGCGCCATCCGGATCCAGCCTTGCCCTATGTGGTTGAGGTGGACGCTTCTCAAGTGGCAGTGGGAGGGGTTCTGAGTCAAGTCGATCCTGACACCGGGGTGTGCCATCCCATTGCTTATTTTTCTCACAAGTTCTCTCCCGCGGAATTCAGCTATGCGGTGGGGGACAAGGAACTCCTGGCGATCAAGACAGCCTTTGAGGAGTGGCGGCAATACCTCTTAGGTGCACGTTTCCCGGTGGTGGTTTACACCGACCATCGCAATCTCCAATACCTTAAATCCACCAAGGCGCTGTCCATGAGGCAACTTAGATGGACCCAGTTCTTCTGTGAATATGACTTCACTATTAGGTTCCGCCCTGGGAGGAAAAATGGCAAGGCCGATGCCTTGTCCCGGTTAGGGTTTCAACTTCCCGATGTGCCTGAGGTCGCGCCCCCTATCATCCCTGAAGGGGGCATCCTAGGGGGAGTGTTCGGGGAGGAAGACTTCAGGGCTCGGATTCGGCAGAGTCAACTTTCGATGGCCATGCCTGACTTTGTGGGGGCGGAGGAGTGGGTCAGTACAGATGGATTGTTGTGTGTCCGAGGGGGGGTGGTGTTACCCACTCCTGCTTTACAAACACAGGTCCTGGACTGGTATCATTCGCACCCTTTGTCGGGTCACCCTGGTATTAAGAAGACCATCCAGATTATACGTGAGCGGTTCTGGTGGCCCACTATGTTGCAGGACATAGAACAGTATGTGAAGTCATGCCATGTCTGTGCACAAACTAAGAGTTCCCATCAAAACCCGGTGGGTCTTCTGCTCCCTCTTGCTACACCTCCCGGCCCATGGCACACAGTATCACTTGACTTCATAGTGGAACTACCAGCCACCAAGCGCTTGAATAACACCTTGCTGGTGGTGGTAGACCACTTTACGAAGACAGCACATTTCATTCCTTTAACGGGGTTACCTACAGCAGCTGCATTAGCTTCTATCTTTTTGCAACAGGTTGTACGGCTACATGGCCTTCCCTCGATCTTGATTTCTGATAGGGGGGCCCAGTTTGTGTCCCGATTTTGGAAATGCCTCTGTGCCTTGCTGCAGATTGACGTTAGACTCTCTTCCAGTCATCACCCCCAGTCTGACGGCCAAACAGAGAGAGTCAATCAGTGCTTTGAACAATATGTACGGAACCAAGCTCTGCACTCAGCCGCGGAGTGGGATGAGTGGGTGTGGGTGGCAGAATTATCATATAACAACAGTCCACATTCCTCCACCCTCCATACTCCTTTCTTTTGTTCACACGGTTTTCACCCCAAGCTGTTGCCTCTAGGGATCCCCGTTAGCAGCCCAACTCCTGCAGCCAATGACCTAGTGCAGAGATTACACGATTTACATGAACAGACATTAGTCAACCTTGATTTGGCGAAAGTACGATATAAAGAGGGGGCAGATCTACACCGGAGGTTGGAACCAATATACGCTCCTGGGGACAAGGTGTGGCTTTCCACTAAACACATCAGACTCAGTGGTCCTCGCAAGTTCATGCCCAAATACATTGGTCCTTATAATGTAGTGAGACTGATCAATCCGGTGGCAGTGAAGATCGAACTGACTGCAGCTCTTAAAATCCACCCGGTATTCCATGTCTCATTGCTTAAGCCTGTTGCACCTGGTACACGACTCCCTAAGAAACCCTCGCCTGTTACCATACAAGACACTGAAGAATACGAAGTGGACACCATTGTAGACTCCCGCTTCGTGGGTACAACACTTCAGTATCTGCTACATTGGAAAGATTATGGGGTGGAAGAACGTTCTTGGGTGTCTGCGAGTGAAGTACATGCTCCCTGGTTGGTACGGTTGTTTCATCAGAGGTACCCTCATAAACCTAAGCCTGGGGAGGGGCGTTGTGAGGGGAGAGTACTGTCATGCCTCGCGATTCAGCCCCTACAGGTGGCAAGTATATAAGGGGCGAAGAGCGTGTACACGCCGCTTCGCGTTCTAGCATTGAGCCCCATTTCCGTCCCGAGAGCTGTTGCCTGACTTCCTGTAGCGTTAGTTCCGGTTTCCTGTTTTGAGTCGTGGACGTTTCCCGGCTCCGGTGGTTGTAGCGTTGTGGATCCTGTTGTTACGGAGTGTGGACGGGGTCCTCTCTCTCCAGGATATTGGCGAGGGTTTCCCCTGGTTGTGGCATCTTAATGCAAGTAAGGTCTGCTGGGTGTTTGGAGGTCCAGGGGTTTCCTGTCTCGCGTCACTTCGTACTAAAGAGGTAGACTGACATTGACAGAGCGCATTCTCCATTTCCAGCGCTTCCTGTCGTGGTGTCTTCATACCAACGCCTCGCTTATCCATGTGTTATACCTGAAATCTTATTAGGTGTAGGTATAGTTATAGTTTTACCTGCTGTTAAGGTAACTCCAAGGTTGGATATATTTGGAGCCTTTTCCTTTGTCCTATTTCCACTACCCCCGTATCATTTCCTCCCTTCACCATTATATCCATCCCCTTCATCATCCTGAGCTGCTATCAGGAATCCGGTGGTGATATATTGCGAGGACCATTGAGCAGGGGGTTAGGTTTCCCACTCTTCTACACAATAAGCAAGGTACTTGATCTTCCCCACCTTACCTATGTATTAACGGAATACTCTACCTCCCTGGGATTATGACCTTGGTATACTTATTCCCTGCAGCTGCCCACAAAGGAACTACTACTTAGAACACACCTGCTGGTTCCTACAGACTTATACATAGCAGCAGACGATATTCCCGGTAGGTGTTGGGGAAATACAGAATCGAAGGAGCACAGGGGGGCGATACAGAGATATTCCACTAACCACCTTTATATTACAGCTGGGAGACCTTCTTGTTTGCCCTGTTACGATCTCTTACGCTCCTGTTGTTCCTCCTGCCGGAATCACCTATCAAGACCTACCGGATCCCCCCACCTATCCTTGTTTTGTTTCCCTGTTTTCCCCAGTGGGTTCTCCGCACTCTAGAGTCTGATAGAGTCGGGGAAACACGGGGGACGACTGTGGACTTATCTTCACGACTCCAGACGCTCCTGCAGAACATCCGTGATCCTTACAACATGTAGCCCACATGTAGCCCAATGACAGAAGTGTGGAACACACTTATTTTTTGTGTATTTGCAGTTTTATATAGTGCAGACTTGTCAGGTATTGGAGTGCTTTACATGAGCATTGGTTACATCACACAAGATCAAATTCATTTTGGTTGTAGACATGGGGAGATTAAGTGATTTGACCAGAATCACAGAATGTTGAGCTGAAGCAGAAACTCCAACCTGGTTCCCCAGTTGCAAAGTCTGCAGCTCTGGAAGTAACACCACATTCTCTCCCCTAAGTGCAACATTTAATCAAGTGGTCAACTGGATAAAAAAACATAAAGATTACAAATAATTTAAAAGTTCTTTGCCGCTATTTGAAAACTCAGAAAATATGTCCTCATTTAAATTTTTTAGAGCACTTACCATAATTTTGATGCAAATAAGACCCTCTCATATATGTAATTTCTAAAGGAAATACTCTAGGTACTACAGTTTTGATTACATCAAGATGACGTCAGGCGTTCCACACTTTTGTAATAAATATAGAATGTTAGCAATCTAGTTGTTCATTGGGATACTGTTGAGAGGCAGAGGCCAGGGGCACGGACTCTGAAAATTGAAGGCAGGTAGGAGAGTGCTGAGGCAACAATTTGACCACACTGGGCAGGCAGGAAGGGCAGTGGCAGCACAACAGACTATGGAGGGCAGTGGAAAGGGGGGCAGGGGCAACAAACCAACAATACAGGACTGGCAGGAGAGGCTGTGGCAATATAATAGACCATTGTGGGCAGAAGGAAGAGGCAGTGGTAGTACAACCATACATGCCAACAGACCCGTTTCAGCCAGGAAACGTCCAATGTTTTTAAGCTCAAATGGGCTTTATTTGATCTGACTCCTGTCTGCAATCTCCTCTTTTTCAATGTAACTCAAAGGGGAAAACCAATACCCCAGTTTTATTTTGAAATCTCCCTCTTACCAAGTTCAAAATTTTCGCAAGTATGGTACATTGGATCATGGTAGGCAGGAGGAATAGGGGTAGGGACATGCACTCGCATAACAGATGACAGGAAGGACATGGAGAGGTGCACCAAACTGACCCTACAGGGCAGGTATCAGGGTTTGCAGCAGCACAATACACCACACAGGGCATGCAGGACGGGAGTGCAGCACAACAATCCATAGAAAGCAATAGGGAGGGGACAGGACCATGCACATGGACAACAGAGAACAGAGGGGAAAGAGGCAATGGTAGCTAGCTGACCATAATGGACAGACAGGAGAGAAAGCTACAGCATAACAGACCATAAAGGGCAGGAGGGACGGATCAGGGGCATTACAATGGAACCGACAAGCCAGGAGGGAGGGAATAAGGGTCTGCACATGGAAACAGTTGGCTGGGGGCAAGGGGGCAGGGCAGGAGCAGCAAGATGACCATGGAGGTCAGGCAGGATGGGCACTAGAAACAAGACACACCATGGAGAGCAACAGTGAGACTATGATGGCATACACACAGACCATGGCGGGAAGGTGGGAGGGAGTCAGGGGCAGCTAGCTGACCACACAGGGAAGGTGGGAGGGGCCATGGCAGCACAGAAGACCATGCATGGCAAGCGGGAGGGTTAGTGGCAGCACAATGGCTATGATGGGCAAGAAGGAGGGTGAAGGGGCATGCACATAGGACCATGGAGGATAGAAGGGAGGGTCAGGACCTGGGCACAGACAAGAGAGTTCAGGGGAAGGGGTCTCACAATAGACCGCGCGGGGCAGGCAGGAGGAGCAGTTGCAGCACAACAGACCAGGGAGGGCAGAAGGGTGTGGCAGTAAAATGGACCATGGAGGACAGGAGGAAGGGGATAGGGGCATGGCATGTGGACAGGCAGGGTGGAAGTGGCAGGGACAGGTTACAGTCATCTGACAATGCTAGGCGGGTGGGAGGGGAGTGGCAGCTCAACAGAACACACAGAGTAGATAGGAGTGGCAGGTCCATGGAACATGGTGGGCAAAAAGGATGGAGCAGGGGCATGCACAAAGATATTGGAGAGCAGGGGGAAGGAAAATAGGGGCAGCAAGCTAAGTACAGAGGCTAAGCAGGAGGTCAATGATGGGCCATAGAATTGGGCAATGGAGGGCAGGAGGAATGGACTGGTACATCATGCTAAATGGAGGACAGTGGCAGCACATCAGACCATGCATGGCAGGAGGGAGGAGGCTAGTCCATGGATTCAGACAACAGAGGATGGGGAGGAGGTGGATGGGGCAGCAAGCTAACTGTTCAGAGAAGGTGGGTATTAGGAACTTTATTGTTTTTAAAATGTGTGTCTGTGCGAACTACTTAAAATATGAACAAGTATGCAGCATAATCTCACTTTTATTCAGGAAGAAGAGGACGTTTGTGACTGTGACTTCGGGCTCACTTGGCAGAAACACCCCCTGACCCTCCACCCCCATCGCAAAATGTAATGCCCGTGAAAAGGGTAGGTGGACGCAGTGTTATATAGAGCATAGTCCTGAGAGCATGATTGAAAATGAAAACTAGATATAGTATATGGTATAAAGTTGCACCAAAAAGTGTGATATAAGATGAACCGGGCGTGAAATATAATATGCAATACATTGTGCGCAATAACAGATTCATTGGAGAGTGCGAGATAGCACAGGCACTAGCGCGTGCTATGCGATATGCGCCTTGGAGTGTAATATGCACAGGGCAGTGTTGTGTAACCTAACTAGTCTCTAAAGTTGTAATATAAAATATGTGCTGGGGAGTGTAACGTTGCATATGCACTGTGACGAAGATATAGATCCCAGATTGTAATATGTATGGCATAGCGCTGTGCGTTATAACATAGGCATCGAGGAAGGCACGTTAGATGGGGCAATATAACCCGTGCGAAGGCAAGTGTGGGATGACATATTCATGGGGTGGTGTTACAGTGCACATGGGCTAAAGAGTGTCATAGCATACGCACTAGCTGGTGGAATACAACACAGAGGTGTGTGGCACTCGGCGGGCACTGGTGGGTGTAACATAGCATTGGGCTCAGCCAGGAGCACGCTGTGACTCTCAAGTAAGGGTCGTCTCCTTTCCAGAGAGTAAAATAAAAAGTATTACACATCCGGTGGTGGATGTGTGTTTTATTAACCGTGAGGGGGGTTTCTTGCATAGTTTGGTCGAATTTTTCTCGAATCCCCTTTAAATGGCTTGGTGTACGTGTGTATTAAATGTGCTCGTCAATAGCTACCCATGTTTGTATAAATAAACGACAAAAGTGTCTACTTGGAGAGTACTCACCGGCGGGGGCGCCCGGATTGGGCACGGTAGGGCGTCAGACACATCAGAGCTTCACTAGCGGTGTAAATACATTCCACGTGGATTCATTGTATGCATAGTCGCCCTTTAATGAATATCACGCAAAACGTCATGGTGATAGGTACATACGATTTGTCCAGCATGTCCTATGTGTTTCTATAAATATATATTTTTTTTAAATAATAAAAAACAAAGGCCGGCCCCGGGGGATGCGGTTCCTGGGGCCATAAGTGGCCTGAGGAGGGGGGCAACGCAGCCACCCTCCTAAAGAATAAAAAAAAAAAAGGCCATGACCCGGGGGATGGGGTCCCCGGGGCCGATTAAGGCCTTGGGAGGGGGGCCACACGGCCCCCTTCCAAATTAATTTTTTTCAACAAAAAACAATTAGGGTGCAGGCCCAGGGGGATGGGGTCCCAGGGCCAATAAATTAGAAAAAGAAGGGGGCCACACAGCCCTCCTTCTTAAAAGAATAAAATAAATAAAAGACTGGCATCGCGCCGGAGGCCACGCCCCCTCCTTGCAGCACTCTGCAAACGTGCCCCTTGGCCAGTTGTAAGTTGGGGAATTAATGCCCCTTCAATGCTGAGGGTCCCTGAGGGCCAACTAGCCCAACAGCTATCTCCAGTATGCGCCAGGAAGCTGCGTTGCAGACAGGTGTTCTGAGGCCACGCCCCTTTTTACACCTAACGCAGCTCTGTGGCGCTTACTGGAGGTACCTAGTGGGCTAGTTTGACCCTAGGGACCCTTAGGATTCAAGGGGACTTAATCTCTCAACTTAGAATGGCCACAGTGCGCGTTTACACAGTGGTGAAGGGAGGGGACGGGGCCTGAGGTGACGTGTGCAAACACGCCCTGTGGCGCGTTTTAAGTTGGGGAAATAATTCCCTTTCAATCCTGAGGGACCCTGGGGCCAACTAGCCCACCAGGTGCTTCCAGTAAGCGCCACTGCTCTGCGTTGCAGAGAGGTGGTGCAGGCCGTGCCCCTTTTTACACCTCTCTGCAATGGCGCTTACTGGACGTACCTAGTGGGCTATTTTGCCCCTAGGGATCCTCAGGATTCAAGGGGACTTAATCTCCCAACTTAAAAAACGGCCACAGGGCGTGTTTACACAGTGGGGAAGGGAGGGGACGGGACCTGAGTTAACGTGTGCAAACACGCCCTGTGGCACGTTTTAATTTGGGGAAATAATTCCCCTTCAAACCTGAGGGACCCTGGGGGCCAACTAGCCCACCAGGTGCTTCCAGTAAGCGCCACTGCGCTGCGTTGCAGAGAGGTGGTCTAGGCCGTGCCCCTTTTTACACCTCTCTGCAACGCAGCTCTGTGGTGCTAGTGGTCTAGTTGGACCCTAGGGACCCTCAGGATTCAAGGGGACTTAACCTCCCAACTTAAAACGGCCACAGGGCGTGTTTACACAGTGGGGAAGGGAGGGGACGGGGGCTGAGGTGACGTGTGCAAACACGCCCTGTGGCGCGTTTTAAGAGGTAGTTTTAATCCCCTGCCCTATTATATACTAGGGGCTTACAGAGGAGGTCATGCTAATCACAGCGGGACCCCAACGCATAGTGTTCCCTAGTGTATGTAGGTGTTTTCACTGTATTCTGAGTGTCTTTTAACATAGCACTGGCTCTAGGACTGGTTAGTCAGACTCAGTTACCACCAGTATCCGTCTGAAAAGTTGAGGGTACAGGATGATTTTGCATCAAGGCTTCTTTCTGCTCTTCTGTTTGTTCTTTCTGCACGTTATCTTTCTTCCTGCACTTTTCTTCGTCTTTGAGGACTTCTGTTGCTTCTTTCTGCATTTCTTTTTTTTCTTTCTGTGCGTTTTTTCTTCTTTCTTCACATGTCCTATCTCTGTAGTCATAGTTAGAAATTAGCATTTAAAAAACCTTTGAATTTCACAGAAAAAACCATAGGTTTCAGGCACGTTATAGTTAGGAATTAGCATTTAAAAAACCTTAGAAATTCACTAAAAAAACCATAGGTTTCAGGGGTGTTATAGTTAGCTGGACTTTTCACTCATACAAAACCATTGAAATTCCCACGTTATAGTTAGTTCAGCTACCTATAACTCGCGCGCCCGCAATGCACTGCTGATGACGTCACATATTACATCACTCATGACATGGTCAGTGACATCACTCATGATATCACTGATGACATCTCAAATGACATCACTGATTACATCACTGATGACATCATCCTTGTGATAGAGTGGCAGACCTCCTCTCCCCCTAATATAACCTTTGATACACACATTCAAAAATAGAAACTAAAATTTTCAAAACAATGGACATACCAATACCAGTTACAACAACCTATACAGTAATTCTAAGATCCACATACACATCCACTCATTCACCAACAGTCCTATACAGTCACTCATACATGTACTCACTCATCATATGTACTCATACACCTATACATCCTGTTACACAACGCCACTCATCCATAGTTACTCACACACATAGTCACTCATGCTAATAAAGAATCAAACATCCATTTACTTGCATATACAGTTATACACACACCACCACACTTACTTCTACAGACACTTACACATACTTAGTCTTTTAAACAATCACTTATAGAAACACATACTTATTCATACAGGAACTCTTCCAATCTCTCACTCTCACATATACTCACTTATATACACCAATAGTCACATATACTAGTCTAAAACATATGTAGTTACTCATAAAGACACTATTTAGACAGTCATTCACTCACTAACACACCCATGCACACACTCATCCATCCATACAGTCCTGCACACATGCTGTCTTCAACACATACAAACAGTGAGTCACTCATTCATGCACCTATGCATTACGTAATACCCCCCATCAAACCATACAGACACTCAGACACTCATACTGATACTCAAAAAACCAACTAATAACCTATATAGACACTCATGTAGCTACTCACCTACCCATGCAGCCTCTTATACACAAAGTGAGAGACTGATACAGATATTTACATATTTAAACATTACTCACTAAGCCATGTATTCACTAAGATACACTTAATCAGTCAGTTATACAATACATTTTTCAAAAACAAATCATCCATTTAGACACTTATATACCCATTTATTCTTCCATCGACCTTGAGATATACATATATAAAACATATGTAATTTTCAGAATAACACACATTCACTGGATGTCATCAGTGATGTCATCAGTGATGTCATTTGAGATGTCATCAGTGATCGACAGTAGGTAGTTATAGGACCAAGTTTCCATAGGAAGAGCATTTTTTGTTTTCCTTATAACTTGGCGTCGTTTGATGAATCTTCATGAAATTTTCCAAACTAATTCTTTCTTCATATCAGCTCCTATGTTGAAAGTTTGGGGGTGATTCGTCAAGGGGGGCAGAGAAAAAGGGGGGTCCCAAAACGTGTTTTCTCCATGCAATTTCCATAGGAAACTTTAGACAAGATGACAGGTTGAACGGGTGAACGGTTTTATCCCAAATTTGACAGGGAGAAGGGTCTTGGTCTAGAAAGCACACTTTTGTTGATTTGGTCTAAATCCATTCAGTAGTTTTGGAGAAATATCTAAATTTGCAGATATCGATATTTGGGAATTCTGCCATCTGATTGGCTGAGGCGTTACGAGCACGAGCTTGCTGCTTATTGGCTGCGAGCTGTTGCAACTAGGAAATGTTGGCAGCTGTTTTGTGATTCTGTTGAAACAATTAAGGGGGAAAAAGGGAGAAAAGAGTAGGAAACAGGAGGATAGGAGCACTGTAACCTCTGTGGGGGAGTGCAAAGCAGAGTTGTCACTCCTACCGGTCTGAAAGTGCGGTGTTGCTCAGAGTGACATGGTGCTGAGATGAGATGCTGCTACACTCGGGTATGAAACCGAGAGCCTAAACCGTGAGGTCATTGCTGTAAGGTGATGTGCTCTGGTCTGTGTAGCATACCTGTGGAAGTAGTGTTAGTAGGCATTTATACCACACAGGGAGTGGGAAGCGAACTACTGACCTCTACCGTGCGTTTATACTATAACGGGAGTGGGAAGTGAAGTACTCACACCTACCGGTGTGAAGATTTGGGGATCAAACCAAGTTGATTGCTGTAAAGTGATGGGCTCTGGGTGCTGTAGCATACTGGCCACTGTAGTATAACTGTGTAAGTAGTGTTATTATGGGTTTATACTATACAGGGAGTGGGAAGCGAACTACTCCCCCCTACTGGTCCGAAGACTCGGGGATTAAACCGTGAGCTCATTGCTGTAAAGTGATGTGCTCTGGCCGCTGAAGCATACCTGTAGAAATAGTGTTAGTTTGCGTTAATACAATATAGCGATTGGGAAGCGAACTACTCACCCCTACCGGTCTCAAGACTCGTGGATGAAACCATGAGCTCATTGCTGTAAAGTCATGTGCTCTGTATAGTATTCCAATGTAAGGCATAGTAGAATGTTAGTATGTATTGCTACTAGAATGTAAGTATGTAATGTTAGAATGTAGGGCTGTCATGAGGGGAATCTTGGGGAGTTTGTTCACTGTGCTGGAGAAGATGGTTGCCTTGCTGTCTGCTTCTGTTGGTGGCTGTTTAAGCTGTCTTCTTTTCCTGCAATAAATCTACTTATCGGATCCACTGCTGTTTTCCTTTTCACTACATAATTTGGCGACTTGCGGGAGAAGGTAAAAAGAAGGCAGCACTCACCAATATTTTGGGCTTCTGTGCATTCTGCTGAAGACCCGTTTTCTTGGTGAAGCTGTTTCTACTCATCCAGGGTCGTCGGCTAATCGAACTATGTGATCCTACCTCTGGTAGGATTTATATTTTTTGATTTTGGGCTTCCTCTGCCTCTTCACTACACTCTGGTCGCTGCACTACACATGTGCAAGTAGTTATGCAGTAACCAATGCATCATGGCCCTATGGAGCGCCACCTCCCAGGCGCAGCTCATACAATGTCCCGGGGTGTGCATCCGCGGGACAGTTATGTTTGCTATTACAGGGCGGGAGCATGGCTTCCACCCTGTGATTGCAAATCCTTGTTTGCCTCTTTGAAGCGAGAGGAGGAAAACCTTGTATCGCTTCAATAAAGCCGATCCGGATGGTAAAAATGGAAAAAAAAACCAATGAAGCGGGGACTCACCCATTCATTTAAATGAGCCCCCTGGTGGGTAATGTTCCGGGGCCAATCCTATTATTATGTTGCGGGGTCTCTGCAGCACTGGGGACCTTAATCTCACATGAAATTAGGCGCGGGAGGGCACAGAGGCGTTTAGCAGCCTAGGGGATCGCCACCTCCGGGTATTGTTTACTAATTGTTCGGGGGGCTTCGAGGCCAACTCAAGTCCGGGGATCGGCAACCTCTGGGGCTTTACTTAAATATGCAGGGTGGGCCTCGCCAGTCCTTGAAGCCTCGGTGGCCCTAGGCAGTGCCTTATTGGTTCTGTAATCACACAGGCAGTACTCATGGTGTTATAAAGTGATACACTCATAGAACCCGTGCAGTTGTAGAATTACCCAGGCTTCATTTATGTAATAGTCTGTTGGTTTATATTTGGTAGGTGCACCGCAAAATTACAAATGTTTTCCCATACACTCACTTAAATATTGGTAAAAGAAATAACTTTTATTAAAAAACACAAATAAATGGAAACGTAACTTTATTCGAACAAACAACAGTAAAACATGAAATAAGTGGGTGGGACTCCTCCGGATGCAGCGTACAAAACCTGCAAGAGAAAAAAGAAACATAAGTATGTGTGCCATGTCCAAGAGAAAAAGAAAGGTAGTCAGAATGAAAGGAAGAAAGTGAGAATGGGACAGAGAGCGAGTGTGTGGAAGGGAGAAGGGGAGGGAGAGTCAAAAGAAAAGTGGGAGGAGGAGACAGAGCGTCGGCTTACTGCACCCAGCCCTCACTGTTCACCTCCCGTCACCCGTGTGTCTGAGATGCTGGGGTCCGCGAGAAAGAGTGCAGTCCAGCAAGTCATTAAAATGAAACAGAGATATGAATGAGGCCAGAGATTACATTATTATCTATAGCAACATCGCTTGCCTGCACTTGTGCACCCAGGCTGCTGCACCCCAGCCCCTTCTCCCGCACTGTGCTCAATTGCAGCTCCTGCGCACCGAGGCTTCACTGCTCACCTGCCACAACCGGTGTGTCCAACAACGTGCCAGTGCAAGCTCCAACTCTGGGGTGCCGCTCTAAGCGTGGCACAGCGATACCAAAGGGGATGATGGACGGAGCGTTTGAGCAAATCAAACACTCACCCCCAGTCAACTGATCTGGGTTTAATCCATCATTATTCTATAGCTCACTCCACCACCCCAGTTCAGACATGGCCATATGCAAATCAGTCTGACTCTGTGCCTCATGTGAACAGTCCAGCCCGAACTGCCAAGCCATGTCTTCCTTGGACCGGAAACAAACATCCTGTGACTGGTTTCGGGTTCATAACCCTCATCAGCCAGGCTATCTTGAACCCAGTGGCAAAGGGAGCAAGGGACCCACGTCTGAGCATACCCTGCCAACTTAGGGCGACCAAAGTATACCAAAGGGGATGATGGACGGAGCATTTGAGCAAATCAAACACTCTCCCCCAGTCAACTGATCTGGGTTAAATCCATCATCATTCTTTAGCTCACTCCACCACCCCAGTTCAGACATGGCCATATGCAAATCAGTCTGACCCTGTGCCTCATGGGAACAGTCCATCCCGAACTGCCAAGCAATGTCTTCCCTGGACCGGAAACAAGCATCCTGGGACCGGTTTCAGGTTCATAACCCTCATCAGCCAGGCTATCTTGAATCCAGTTGCAAAGTGAGCAAGGGACCCACGTCTGAGCCTACCCTGCCAATTGAGGGCGAACAAAGCGATACCAAAGGGGATGATGGACGGAGCGTTTGAGCAAATCAAACACTCACCCCCAGTCAACTGATCTCGGTTTAATCCATCATCATTCTTTAGCTCACTACACCACCCCAGTTCAGACATGGCTATATGCAATTCAGTCTGACCCTGTGCCTCATGGGAACAGTCCAGCCCGAACTACCAAGCCATGTCTTCCCTGGACTGGAAACAAGCATCCTGGGACCGGTTTCGGGTTCATAACCCTCATCAGCCAGGCTACCTTGAATCCAGTGGCAAAGTGAGCAAGGGACCCACGTCTGAGCATATCCTGCCAACTTAGGGCGAACAATGCGATACCAAAGGGGATGATGGACGGAGCGTTTGAGCAAATCAAACACTCAACCCCAGTCAACTGATCTGGGTTTAATCCATCATCATTCTTTAGCTCACTCCACCACCCCAGTTCAGACATGGCCATGTGCAAATCAGTCTGACCCTGTGCCTCATGCGAACAGTTTAGCCCGAACTGCCAAGCCATGTCTTCCCTGGACCGGAAACAAGCATCCTTGGACCAGTTTCAGGTTCATAACCCTCATCAGCCAGGCTATCTTGAATCCAGTGGCAAAGTGAGCAAGGGACCCACGTCTGAGCATACCCTGCCAACTAAGGGCGAACAAAGCAATACCAAAGGGGATGATGGACGGAGCCTTTGAGAAAATCAAACACTCACCCCCATTCAACTGATCTGGGTTTAATCCATCATCATTCTTTAGCTCACTCTACCACCCCAGTTCAGACATGGCCATATGCGAATCAGTCTGACCCTGTGCCTCATGGGAACAGTCAAGCCCGAACTGCCAAGCCATGTCTTCCATGGACCGGAAAAAAGCATCCTGGGACCGGTTTCGGGTTCCTAACACTCATCAGCCAGGCTATCTTGAATCCAGTGGTAAAGTGAGCAAGGGACCCACGTCTGAGCATACCCTGCCAACATAGGGCGAACAAAGCGATACCAAAGGGGATGATGGACAGAGCGTTTGAGCAAATCAAACACTCACCCCCAGTCAACTGATCTGGGTTTAATCCATCATCATTCTTTAGCTCACTCCACCACCCCAGTTCAGACATGGCCATATGCAATTCAGTCTGACCCTGTGCCTCATGGGAACAGTCCAGCCCGAACTGCCAAGCCATGCCTTCCCTGGACCGGAAACAAGCACCCTGGGACCGGTTTCGGGTTCATAACCCTCATCAGACAGGCTATCTTGAATCCAGTGGCAAAGTGAGCAAGGGACCCACGTGTGAGCAAACCCTGCCAACTTAGGATGAACAAAGCGATACCAAAGGGCATGATGGACAGAGCGTTTGCGCAAATCAAACAATCACCCCCAGTCAACTGATCTGGGTTTAATCCATCATCATTCTTTAGCTCACTCCACCACCCCAGTTCAGACATGGCAATATGCAATTCAGTCTGACCCTGTGCCTCATGGGAACAGTCCAGCCCGAACTGCCAAGCCATGTCTTCTCTGGACCGGAAACATGCATCCTGGGACCGGTTTTGGGTTCATAACCCTCATCAGCCAGGCTATCTTGAATCCAGTGGCAAAGTGAGCAAGGGACCCACGTCTGAGCATACCCTCCCAACTTAGGGCGAACAAAGCGATACCAAAGGGGATGATGGATGGAGCGTTTGAGCAAATCAAACACTCACCCCCAGTCAACTGATCTGGGTTTAATCCATCATCATTCTTTAGCTCACTCCACCACCCCAGTTCAGACAAGGCCATATGCAAATCAGTCTGACCCTGTGCCTCATGGAAACAGTCCAGCCCGAACTGCCAAGCCATGTCTTCCCTGGACCGGAAACAAGCATCATGGGACCGGTTTCAGGTTCATAACCCTTATCAGCAAGGCTATCTTGAATCCAGTTGCAAAGTGAGCAAGGGACCCACGTCTGAGCATTCCCTGCCAACTTAGGGCGAACAAAGCGATACCAAAGGGGATGATGGACGGAGCGTTTGAGCAAATCAAACACTCACCCCCAGTCAACTGATCTGGGTTTTATCCATCATCATTCTTTAGCTCACTCCACCACCCCAGTTCAGACATGGCCATATGCAATTCAGTCTGACCCTGTGCCTCATGGGAACAGTCCAGCCCGAATTACCAAGCCATGTCTTCCCTGGACCGGAAACAAGCATCCTGGGACCGGTTTCGGGTTGATAACCCTCATCAGCCAGGCTATCTTGAATCCAGTGGCAAAGTGAGCAAGGGACCCACGTCTGAGCATACCCTGCCAACTTAGGGCGAACAAACCGATACCAAAGGGGATGATGGACGGAGCGTTTGAGAAAGTCAAACACTCACCCCAGTCAACTGATCTGGGTTTGATCCATCGTCATTCTTTAGCTCACTCCACCACCCCTGTTCAGACATGGCCATATGCAAATCAGTCTGACCCTGTGCCTCATGGGAACAGTCCAGCCTGAACTACCAAGCCATGTCTTCCCTGGACCGGAAACAAGCATCCTGGGACCGGTTTCGGGTTCATAACCCTCTTCAGCCAGGCTACCTTGAATCCAGTGGCAAAGTGAGCAAGGGACCCACGTCTGAGCATATCCTGCCAACTTAGGGCGAACAATGCGATACCAAAGGGGATGATGGACGGAGCGTTTGAGCAAATCAAACACTCACCCCCAGTCAACTGATCTGGGTTTAATCCATCATCATTCTTTAGCTCACTCCACCACCCCAGATCAGACATGGCCATATGCAAATCAGTCTGACCCTGTGCCTCATGGGAACAGTTTAGCCCGAACTGCCAAGCCATGTCTTCCCTAGACCGGAAACAAGCATCCTGGGACCAGTTTCCGGTTGATAACCCTCATCAGCCAGGTTATCTTGAATCCAGTGGCAAAGTGAGCAAGGGACCCACGTCTTAGCATACCCTGCCAACTAAGGGCGAACAAAGCAATACCAAAGGTGATGATGGACGGAGCGTTTGAGCAAATCAAACACTCACCCCCAGTCAACTGATCTGGGTTTAATCCATCATCATTCTTTAGCTCACTCCACCACCCCAGTTCAGACATGGCCACATGCGAATCAGTCTGACCCTGTGCCTCATTTGAACAGTCCAGCCCGAACTGCCAAGCCATGTCTTCCCTGAACCGGAAACAAGCATCCTGGGACCGGTTTCGGATTCATAACCCTCATCAGCTAGGCTATCTTGAATCCAGTGGCAAAGTGATCAAGGGACCCACGTCTGAGCATACCCTGCCAACTTAGTGCGAACAAAGCGATACCAAAGTGGATGATGGACGGAGCGTTTGAGCAAATCAAACACTCACCCACAGTCAACTGATCTGGGTTTAATCCATCATCATTCTTTAGCTCACTCCACCACCCCAGTTGAGACATGGTCATATGCAAATCAGTCTGACCCTGTACCTCATGGGAACAGTCCAGCCCGAACTGCCAAGCCATGTCTTCCCTGGAACAGAAACAAGCATCCTAGGACCGGTTTCGGGTTCATAACCCTCATCAGCCAGGCTATCTTGAATGCAGTGGCAAAGTGAGCAAGGGACCCACGTCTGAGCATACCCTGCCAACTTAGGGCGAACAAAGCGATACCAAATGGGATGATGGACGGAGCGTTTGAGCAAATCAAACACTCACCCCCAGTCAACTGATCTGGGTTTAATCCAACATCATTCTTTAGCTCACTCCACCACCCCAGTTCAGACATGGCCATGCGCAAATCAGTCTGACCCTGTGCCTCATGGGAACAGTCCAGCCCGAACTGCCAAGGCATGTCTTCCCTGGACCGGAAAAAAGCATCCTGGGACCGGTTTCGGGTTCATAACCCTCATCAGCCAGGTTATCTTGAATCCAGTGGCAAAGTGAGCAAGGGACCCACGTCTTAGCATACCCTGCCAACTAAGGGCGAACAAAGCAATACCAAAGGTGATGATGGACGGAGCGTTTGAGCAAATCAAACACTCACCCCCAGTCAACTGATCTGGGTTTAATCCATCATCATTCTTTAGCTCACTCCACCACCCCAGTTCAGACATGGCCACATGCAAATCAGTCTGACCCTGTGCCTCATTTGAACAGTCCAGCCCGAACTGCCAAGCCATGTCTTCCCTGAACCGGAAACAAGCATCCTGGGACGGGTTTCGGATTCATAACCCTCATCAGCTAGGCTATCTTGAATCCAGTGGCAAAGTGAGCAAGGGACCCACGTCTGAGCATACCCTGCCAACTTAGTGCGAACAAAGCGATACCAAAGGGGATGATGGACGGAGCGTTTGAGCAAATCAAACACTCACCCCTAGTCAACTGATCTGGGTTTAATCCAACATCATTCTTTAGCTCACTCCACCACCCCAGTTCAGACATGGCCATATGCAAATCAGTGTGACCCTGTGCCTCATGGGAACAGTCCAGCCCGAACTGCCAAGCCATGTCTTCCACGGACCGGAAAAAAGCATCCTGGGACCGGTTTCGGGTTCATAACCCTCATCAGCCAGGCAATCTTGAATCCAGTGGAAAAGTGAGCAAGGGACCCACGTCTGAGCATACCCTGCCAACATAGGGCGAACAAAGCGATACCAAAGGGGATGATGGACGGAGCGTTTGAGCAAATCAAACACACACCCCCAGTCAACTGATCTGGGTTTAATCCATCATCATTCTTTAGCTCACTCCACCACCCCAGTTCAGACATGGCCATATGCAAACCAGTCTGACCCAGTGCCTCCTGGGAACAGTCCAGCCCGAACTGCCAAGCCATGTCTTCCCTGTAACAGAAACAAGCATCCTGGGACCGGGTTCGGGTTCATAACCCTCATCAGCCAGGCTATCTTGAATCCAGTGGCAAAGTGAGCAAGGGACCCACGTCTGTGCATACCCTGCCAACTTAGGGAGAACAAAGTGATACCAAAGGGGATGATGGACGGAGCGTTTGAGCTAATCAAACACTCACCCACAGTCAACTGATCTGGGTTTAATCCATCATCATTCTTTAGCTCACTCCACCACCCCAGTTGAGACATGGTCATATGCAAATCAGTCTGACCCTGTACCTCATGGGAACAGTCCAGCCCGAACTGCCAAGCCATGTCTTCCCTGGAACAGAAACAAGCATCCTAGGACCGGTTTCGGGTTCATAACCCTCATCAGCCAGGCTATCTTGAATGCAGTGGCAAAGTGAGCAAGGGACCCACGTCTGAGCATACCCTGCCAACTTAGGGCGAACAAAGCGATACCAAATGGGATGATGGACGGAGCGTTTGAGCAAATCAAACACTCACCCCCAGTCAACTGATCTGGGTTTAATCCAACATCATTCTTTAGCTCACTCCACCACCCCAGTTCAGACATGGCCATGCGCAAATCAGTCTGACCCTGTGCCTCATGGGAACAGTCCAGCCCGAACTGCCAAGCCATGTCTTCCCTGGACCGGAAAAAAGCATCCTGGGACCGGTTTCGGGTTCATAACCCTCATGAGCCAGGTTATCTTGAATCCAGTGGCAAAGTGAGCGAGGGACCCACGTCTGAGCATACCCTGCCAACTTAGGGCGAACAAAGCGATACCAAAAGGGATGATGGACGGAGCGTTTGAGCAAATCAAACACTCACCCCCAGTCAACTGATCTGGGTTTAATCCATCATCATTCTTTAGCTCACTCCACCACCCCAGTTCAGACATGGCCATACGCAAATCAGTCTGATCCTGTGCCTCATGGGAACAGTCCAGCCCGAACTGCCAAGCCATGTCTTCCCTGGACCGGAAACAAGCATCCTGGGACCGGTTTCGGGTTCTTAACCCTCATCAGCCAGGCTATCTTGAATCCAGTGGCAAAGTGAGCAAGGGACCCACGTCTGAGCATACCCTGCCAACTTAGGGCGAACAAAGCGATACCAAAGGGGATGATGGACGGAGCGTTTGAGCAAATCAAACACTCACCCCCAGTCAACCGATCTGGGTTTAATCCATCGTCATTCTTTAGCTCACTCCACCACCCAAGTTCAGACATGGCCATACATACACAAATCAGTCTGACCCTGTGCCTCATGGGAACAGTCCAGCCCGAACTACCAAGCCATGTCTTCCCTGGACCGGAAACAAGCATCCTGGGACCGGTTTCGGGTTCATAACCCTCATCAGCCAGGCTATCTTGAATCCAGTGGCAAAGTGAGCAAGGGACCCACGTCTGAGCATACCCTGCCAACTAAGGGCGAACAAAGCAATACCAAAGGTGATGATGGACGGAGTGTTTGAGCAAATCAAACACTCACCCCCAGTCAACTGATCTGGGTTTAATCCAACATCATTCTTTAGCTCACTCCACCACCCCAGTTCAGACATGGCCACATGCACATCAGTCTGACCCTGTGCATCATTTGAACAGTCCAGCCCGAACTGCCAAGCCATGTCTTCCCTGGACCGGAAACAAGCATCCTGGGACCGGTTTCGGATTCATAACCCTCATCAGCCAGGCTATCTTGAATCCAGTGGCAAAGTGAGCAAGGGGCCCACGTCTGAGCATAACCTGCCAACTTAGTGCGAACAAAGCGATACCAAAGGGGATGATGGACGGAGCGTTTGAGCAAATCAAACCCTCACCCCTAGTCAACTGATCTGGGTTTAATCCAACATCATTCTTTAGCTCACTCCACCACCCCAGTTCAGACATGGCCATACGCAAATCAGTCTGACCCTGTGCCTCATGGGAACAGTCCAGCCCGAACTGCCAAGCCATGTCTTCCCTGGACTGGAAACAAGCATCCTGGGACCGATTTCGGGTTCATAACCCTCATCAGCCAGGCTATCTTGAATCCAGTGGCAAAGTGAGCAAGGGTCCCACGTCTGAGCATACCCTGCCAACTTAGGGCGAACAAAGCGATACCAAAGGGGATGATGGACAGAGCGTTTGAGCAAATCAAACACTCACCCCCAGTCAACTGATCTGGGTTTAATCCATCATCATTCTTTAGCTCACTCCACCACCCCAGTTCAGACATGGCCATACACAAATCAGTCTGACCCTGTGCCTCATGGGAATAGTCCAGCCCGAACTGCCAAGCCATGTCTTCCCTGGACCGGAAAAAAGCATCCTGGGACCGGTTTCGGGTTCATAACCCTCATCAGCCAGGTTATCTTGAATCCAGTGGCAAAGTGAGCAAGGGACCCACGTCTGAGCATACCCTGCCAACTTAGGGCGAACAAAGCGATACCAAGGGGGATGTTGGACAGAGCGTTTGAGCAAATCAAACACTCACCCCCAGTCAACTGATCTGGGTTTAATCCATCATCATTCTTTAGCTCACTCCACCACCCCAGTTCAGACAAAGCCATATGCAAATCAGTCTGACCCTGTGCCTCATGGGCATCATCCCCTTTGGTATCTCTTTGTTCGCCTTAAGTTGGCAGGGTATGCCCAGACGTGGGTCCCTTGCTCACTTTGCCACTGGATTCAAGATAGCCTGGCTGATGAGGGTTATGAACCCTAAACTGGTCCCAGGATGCTTGTTTCTGGTCCAGGGAAAACATGGCTTGGTAGTTCAGGCTGGACTGTTCCCATGAGGCACAGGGTCAGACTGATTTGCATATGGCCATGTCTGAACTGGGGTGGTGGAGTGAGCTAAAGAATGATGATGGATTAAACCCAGACCAGTTGACTGTGGGTGAGTGTTTGATTTGCTCAAACGCTCCATCCATCATCCCCTTTGGTGTCGCTTGGGTCGCCGTAAGAATGCAGGGTATGCCCAGACGTGGGTCCCTTGCTCACTTTGCCACTGGATTCAAGATAGCCTGGCTGATGAGGGTTATGAACCCGAAACCAGTCCCAGGATGCTTGTTTCTGGTCCAGGGAAAACATTGCTTGGCAGTTCGGGCTGGACTGTTTCCATGAGGCACAGGGTCAGACTGATTTGCATATGGCCTTGTCTGAACTGGGGTGGTGGAGTGAGCTAAAGAATTATGATGGATTAAACCAAGATCAGTTGACTGGGAGTGAGTGTTTGATTTGCTCAAACGCTCCATCCATCATCCCCTTTAGTATCGCTTAGGGTGGCACAGCAGGTCTCTGGTCGGGGACGGTGTCTTGATACAATGATGGAAGGCGCCGGAATGCCCAGGTCCTCATCACAGGCTGAGCATCCGCTCTGCCGATTATGATGCCACTAACTCAGTGTCTGAAAAGGGAGAAATAATATAATGTTGGAAACGTCTTGAGGCAAATGAAGGTTTCTTTTGAGCGTAATAGAAAACACCAGTTGAGTGCATCCTTCCTTCTTGAAGTACGATCTACCAACTGTTATTGGTAATCGTGGTTCAAAGAGGAGTTGGAGTGCACGAGAATACACAAGGTTAAATAATATGTTATGCCAATGTTCACATACAAAGTAACAGAGCGCATGCTAGAAGCATAATGTGCGCGTGCAATGCAGTGGCGCAAGTCTGTGTGCATGTACACTTAGTAGTCAGCTCACTACAGTGCCCCAAAAGCAAACACCACGTGTCTGTAGGGCAGCGCTGCCCGCTGGCTAAGGCCTACAGTACGGTCCAGCAGGTCCTTAAAATAAGACAGAGATGTGACTGAATGAGGTCAGAGATCACATTATTACGCACGGCAACATCGCTTGTTTGCACCTGCGCACACAGGCTGATGAACCCCATCCCCCCGCCGCTACGCGCTCAATTGCAGACCTTGTGCACCCAGGCCCCAATACTCACCTGCTGTCAGTGATGTGTGTCCACGACGGCCAGCAGGATTCACAATTCAGATGTAGTTTTGATTGCCAGGATGGTGTACACCTCATGGATCTCTTTTTTTATTATTGGGCATTGTGATATGCGAGGTGGATGCGGCCAAATCACCTGAAGCAGTCTGGAAGAACTGGCACATGTGGCATCGTCGTTATCCTATTTATACGTATGCAAAGTGGGCTGGGCTTGCGTATGCCAGGCCAGCGTAGGGGTGTGATTAATTATTCCGGGGACCTGGCCGTTGTTCAGTTCCTGCCTGGGCAGGAAGTGTACTTATGTGTGTGTCCCTGTTGCAGTTTTGACGTCCACAATCTGCAATTTACATTAATGTAGCATGTACTGGGAGGGCGGCAACTATCGCTAATGAGATGCTGTCTGAAAACACTGAATGGACAACATCACATGTCATTGTCAAGCTGGTGGATATGGGCAGACACGCATCTCAATGGTGTGCGGTATTATTGAAAGTGTTGCTATCGCGAAGCCCGCACATGTAAATGTGTTCGGATGGAGGGAGGATCAGCAGTGAGGTTACGTCATACACAGTGATAACGCTCAATACAGTCAAGCAATGCATGTCAAACATGAATCTGAAAGTCTCACATATGACACACTACTATACTGGTAAAGCCTGACAACATAGCATACTGCAACACAAATCTACACATTACTCTTAACTGTTTGTCACATGTGATCTAGGATGTGCACTCTGCCCGTGGCTGATGATACCCCTTTAAGCCACCAATACCCAGGCCGAAAGGCAGCACAATAATGCGCACACACACACACACACCGGAGGCATCGTGTAACATACATTTGTTTTTTGATGTAACGTTTTAGATGCATGGCCATCATACGTGGAAGGCTACTGTACAGAGCATGATTATTGATCAAGATGATCGTTGCATGTTGTGTGTACTATAAGATATGTGTACACAGCAAAAAACCTTTCAAAAAAGCTCTCTAAGCAGAAGAGGTGTCTCTCATCAAACGCTGTAGAGAGAATGACCAAAATGGGTGGGGTCCTCCAACTGTTACAATGGGAAATTTGATGAACCATTCAAATGCTTTTTTTTGAGGTCACATGGCAATCGCGCACCAAGCACGTAAGGAGGCTGCACCCGACGTGATTTTGAGAAAATATATTTACCATAACATAAGTTTATTACAGTTAGAAATATATAAATGTTTCAAATATTTTAGATTATCGCTTGCTCTCATATACACTTTAAACTTATTTAGATATAGTTTTGAGACATAATAAAACAAGCATTGGCATAGCCGATAGGTCTCGCCTTTGGGACCTTATAAGTGTTTAGTTATCCAGCACAATATCCTTGGTGCAACAACATCAACTGTTGCATGGATAAGCACTTATAAGATCCCAAAGGTGGGACCTATTGGCTATTCAAATGCTTGTTTCCTCTTTCCATGTGTGCTGCATTCTGTAGCACACATAGAAAGATTAAACACCTCTTAGGATTGTTTTTGTGCAGGAAGGTGCCCCTATCTGCACAAATGAAATTCTGTCTACATTGGCATTAGGCTGCAGAAACAGCACCAGCGCAGGCAAAAATGTCAGGAAAGCGCTGAAATACGGTACATTTCTGCGCTTTCACTTTGGTATAGAGCAATGCAGCTAGGTGCCTTGCTGTGCTGCCCTATGCCAAAATGCCATAAATTAGGCCCATGGGGCTTTCCAAACCGTATGCATGTCCTACAGCACTTCGACGACATGGATGACGATACAAATAATGTTTAAATTAAGAGAATGATCAATTAGGTAACCAATTGGTAAGCATTTTAACAGTCAACGCCAAGGCCTTGAGCATTATGTCACAATAATTTGTTACAGATGTCACAAATCCATTCTGCAACAGCATTGTACTTAATTGGTTAAAAAGCTGTCTATTAATTTTAATTACCATAACAAATAATACATAAAGAAATTGTTTCAAAAAAATCTTCCAGGTGTTCAACTCGCAGAGGAGTTTCAGAAACAAATATAATAAGGCACATCTACTGACAACATGGCAACATTTTGGCGGGAAGCCCCTGATGTCAGATTGCCTCTGAAACTGAAGTGAGGACAGAGTGGTTGGCATAGCTCTTATAATATATTGTCTTCTCAGAAGATGGCGTCCCAGCTCATCACAGGATAGCAGACCTGCAGCAACCCCTCAAACGACGACAATCGAGGAAAAATACTGAACATGCAACAAGGGTGACAGCAAAGAACAGCAGATTCAAGTTTAAAAAGTGAAATATAAGGATTAATGTGTTTATAGATGAGCAGTTACGTTTTTTGTGAAGTAACTGAAAGCATCACTCATTTTCTACTGTGACATAATTTAGATAGGCAATAAAAGTTTTATGAACCTCTCTTAAAATAAACAATAAAAACGCAAAGCAATGTTTAATACATGGGTTAATAACACAATGAAAGTTGGTAAGTTGGAGACAAATGCAGACGTTTGTGACACATGCCTAACGCTACAGGAAAGCTACAACAATAGCAGACCAGAAATAAAAAGAAGGTAATAGCCATATTTCTTGAAGAACAGCAAAGTGACTACTCTACAGAGAGTGAGAGGTATCCCGAGGGATAAATTGTTAAAGGATAAAGACAAACCAGCAGTTGATAAGGAATTTCGGATGATCACCCCTTACTCTGCGGAAGCTAATCACTTAAAACACATGCTCAAAAAGAATTGGAATATTTTAAAAACGGATAGCACTATATGCGAAGATATTCCTCCTTTTCCACTAGTCACTTTTAGGAAAGCAAGGTCACTTCGTGACATGCCGGTTAGGAGTCATTACCTAAATGACTAAATTCCGCAAATTCCGTGAGCGGAACGGAATTTGCCGCCCAGGCCTAATTGAGACCCACTCTTTGGTTAATTCTTTTGGTAATTCAGTATTAGGAGCCCTGCTGAAATAGTTTTAAGGGATGTTAGAACTATACAATGTGTCTTAGTAAAGATAGGATTTTTTACATGAATATGAGATTTGGATTATGAGAAATGACATTGAAATATACCTTGCGATGTTAATGAAATGAAATGATTGAAAAAAATGAAAAATATAAGAAATTGAACAAATTACAGCTAAGTATAAAGATTAAAAATACAGTAAAATGTATAAAAGGTTTTTTAGAAATGTATTCAAAGAAAGGATATTGGCCGATCCACGGCGAAATGAAATCTGTGTACGATGACATAATGTACGTTTGTAAACCGATACACGGTCGATGATCGAATAGTGTGTAAATATGAGTTTATGTAAACCATGCACATATTTGAGTAAGGTACCTTTGAAATATGCATAAATGAATTGTAGTGCGTGGATAATATGAGCATATATACCCACTACAAAATGGCGCCTGTGTTAGAGTGAATGCGCAAGTCCTTTCTTTGTGTTTATGACAATGGCAAAGTTGAAAAACATGGCGTTTCCGATGTGTCTTTGACATCGAGAAAGGCATTTCTGCCGAAACGCGTCTGTTGCTGGACATCTGGTCATTCGAATAAATCTTGTTGATAACGTCCCTGGGAGGGCGATATTTTCCTTTTTTGCATTAAAGGGAGTGGAGCGAAATATAGTTGCGGAGTCCACAGCCGCAAAAATCGCACCCGCCTGCGAGTGCTCCGCTTTTCGTGTGGAAGAAGGAGCGTGCATATTTAAATATATATATATATATATTTTTTTTTTTCTCCGCCCCCGCTTGACGGATCACCGCAAAAGTTTCAGGAGCGGAGCGGAGCTGGCCAAAAGTTTGGAAAATTTCGCGAGGATTCGTCAACCGGCGCCAACGTTATTCCAAATAGAATGTTGCGGATTTCCTATGGAAAATAGGTCCTAACTATAACTATCTACTGGCGACCGCCAGTAGATAATATATATATATATATATATATATATATATATATATATATATATATATATATATATATATATATAAAAATAAATATATATGTGTGGGTAGACAGATAGATAGATAGATAGATAGATAGATAGATAGATAGATAGATAGATAGATAGATAGATTAGATAGATAGATAGATAGATAGATAGATAGATAGATAGATAGATAGATAGATAGATAGATAGATAGACAGACAGACAGACAGACAGATAGATAGATAGATAGATAGATAGATAGATAGATAGATAGATAGATAGATAGATAGATAGATAGATAGATAGATAGATAGATAGATAGATAGATAGATAGATAGATAGATAGATAGATAGATAGATAGATAGATAGATAGATAGATAGATAGATAGATAGATAGATAGATAGATAGATAGATAGATAGATAGATAGATAGATAGATAGATATTCTTACCTGGCATATACTTACTATTTCGTTTTAAAGGGATGCGTGGTAAAGACATGTGTGGTACAGACTTGCGTGGTGTAGGTAATGCATGGTAAAGGCATTAAGTGGTAATGGATGCATGGTAAACGCATTAACCCCTTCGATGCTCATGACGGAGCGGTTCCGTCATGAGCATCGGTTGGGCTGTGCTCATGATGGAACCGCTCCGTCATGAGCATAGCCCCAGGGGGAAGCGTTGGCGCTCCCCCCTGGGGTAACGATCTTGCCCCCACAGATGATAATGGCAGTGGAAGAGTTTCCGCTGCCACCCCGACCACCCCCCATGCTTTCCCATAATGTCAGCACGCACAGCTCGTGCCGACATCATCAGGAAGCGCTGGACACGCTGGAAACCATTTGTTTCCAGCAAGTCCAAGAGGAGGAGTTAGGTTTTGGTCTCCGGTGGGGCGGGGAGGCTAAATCTGGATGCCTTGAGGCATCCTGGGAGAGGAAAGAGTAATTCCTCTCCCTTGATGTCTCAATGCAGGGCATTCCTGGTGCACGATCGAGCACAGCGTCGCGATCGTGCACCAGGAATGCCCCACTAGACACCAGGGATTCGTTTTCGGATGGAAAGGAAGCGACCCCTTGGGCATGGGTTGCTTCATAAGGGGGAATATAATTTCAGACTTTTCTGCCCCCCTGGGGACAGATCAGCCGAATTTTGGCTGTTTCTGGCCCCGGGGGGGGGGGGGGAGAGGGGGGCAGAAAAGCCCACTAGAGCTAGGGAATTGTTTTTTTTTTTTTTAAATCGGAAGAAGGGTTGCTTCCAGGGGCCCAAATTATCGTTTTTTTTATTTGGCCTTTCTGCCCCCGGGGGGGGGGGGGGGCAGAAAACCCCACTAGACACCAAGGAATTTGTTTATTTTGAAATGGAAGCAACCCCTTGGGCAAGGGTCGCTTCCAGGGGCCAAATTTATTTACAAATTGTATTCTGCCCCCCCTGGGGACAGATAGCCTGATTTTGTGGGTGTTTGTGGCTCCAGGGGGCGCAGAAAAGCCCACTAGAGCCAGGGAATTTGTTTTTTTTTAAATTGGAAGCAAGGGTTGCTTCCAGGGGCCATATTTTTTTTTAAAGTATATTCTGCCCTAAGTAATTTGTAAGGCTTTTCTGCCCCCCCTAGGGACAGATCACCTATATTTTTTGGTGTTTCTGGGCAGTGGGCAGTAAGGCCCACTAGAGCCTGGGATTAAAAAATAAATAAATTGGTCGCTTTCTGGGGACATATATTTTTTTATGTGTATTCTGCCCTCCTGGGGGCAGATCTGCCCATTTATTTGGCCTTTCTGCCCCCATTTAGGTAGTGACATAGCGTGTTATAATGTGAATTGCTTTAGTTCTTGTGAATTGCAATTGTAATGTTTTATTTCTCCCTTTTTGTTCTAGTTCAAGGCTTTTGCTCTTTAGACTGTTGCAGGTTGTGGTTTCGTTACTGGTGGTTCTGCTGTTAGTGTACTTGCATGTATTTGGTAAGAGACTTTTTTGCACAATGCAAATGACTTTCATTTCTCTGCATGAATGTGTTTTTTGCAAATCGCGTAATAAAAGCAGTTTGTTTGGCTTCTGTATTTTGAGTGTCAAAAACTTTTTGCATTTGTGCTTGATGTGTATTTTGTTGTCTTGTGAGTAACTGGTTTTGTTTTTTTCTTTCTAGTGGGATATCATTGTTTTTTGCTGTGTCCCTGCAGAGTAGGTGCTGGTGAGTGTAGCTGTCTCTTGTAAGTGAATCGTAAAGTTTTTGAGTATATAGATCTTTGTGATAAAGGCACACATTTTTTTACTAACTTATTTTTTGCAAAGTGTTGGTTGTTGTTGACTTGTTCGCAAAGTCTCCTTTCTTAGTAAGGATAATGACAATCCGCAGGATTACTGCTCAGCAGGTTGTTGGTATGCTTTTTGAGTCTTCCTCTGACCATGGTTCAGAGACTGACTATGCATCTGAGGCAGAGGAGGCAGGGGAAGATTCAGGCAGTGAGTTTTCTCTCCACATGGAATCATTGGATGATGAAGCTACTGTCAGTGCGGATGAAGCTACTCTCGGTGTGGATGAAGCTACTCTCAGTGCGGATGAAGTGCATGTGTTAGAGGAGGACATTGATGTGCCAATAGTGCGGTAAGAGGCATCTGGGCTGCAGCCTGGGCTGCAAGGCTTCCCGTTGAAAGTGCTGACCTCGTGGTTGCCCCAGGCATGGTGCAGCCGGCATTGCCAGACATTACTGGTGTTCCAGGGTGTAGAGTGAATACTGAAAACTTTTTGCCGATACATTTCTTTCAGTTGTTTATGGACAACGTATTTATGGCAGAGATTTTTGAGCAGACTAATTTGTATGCCAACAGTTTTTGAGGGACAGCAGTCCAGCCTTAAGCCCCACTCTAGAGCTACCCAGTGGACTCCCACAAATCTGCAAGAGATGAAGAAGTTCTTGGGTTTCACTTTTTTGATGGGCTTGCTAAGGAAGCCATCAATGTCTTCATATTGGTCTACTAGTCCCTTGACTGCTATATTTCCGGTAGTCATGAGTCATGATAGGTATTTGCTTCTGCTTCGGATGATGCATTTTGTCGATAATGGTTTAGCGTTGCCACGAGATCACCCTGATTGTGACCGTCTTTTTAAGATTCGGCCTGTCATTGATCACTTTGTTGATCGATTTTCTGAGATCTATGCTGCAGGGAAAGAAATAGCAGTGGATGAGTCTTTGGTGTTGTTCAAGGGCCGCTTGGTTTTTAGGCAATACATTCCTAGTAAGAGGGCACATTATGGAATTAAGCTGTATATGCTGTGTGAAAGTCGGTGTGGATATGTCTCTAATTTCAGGGTGTACACCGGAAAGGAATCCAGGATTAACCCCCCTGGTTGTCCGTCCACTTTTGGAGTGACTGAGAAAATTGTGTGGGAACTTGGTAGAGGACTTTTTAACAAAGGCCACCATTTACATGTAGATAACTTCTACACTGGTGTGCGGTTGTCCAGGGAATTGGCCAAATTGGACACTGTTGCTTGTGGCACAATCCGCTCTAACCGTAAAGGTTTCCCAAAAGAACTGGTTTGTCAAAAGCTTGTGCGGGAACAGTGCAGTGCGCTGAGTTGCGAGGAGCTTCTAGCTGTGAAGTTTTCAGACAGGAGAGATGTCTACATGCTGACAACCATCCATGATGAAAGCACTTCACCTGTGACAGAGCTTAATTTGTGCCGGTGCTTTCCGGTGCTTAGCACCGGCACCTAATTATCAGGGCCGGGTCTACACACTCAGCAGGTGCACGTAATTATTTATACATGACATGTAAGTAACTTACTTGCTTCGGCAGCTTCGCTAATGCTACGGTAACGCGGGACACTGCTAAAACTCAAGTGTTAACAACTGTCTGCAGACTGTATGATCGATGCACTGACTTAATCACTATTTTGCTTTTGCGGCTGGATTGTTGATGCGGAGCCGCGGGACACTGTTGGGCAGCGCAGCCAGGCTTTTTGGTTCTCTTCTCGGGCCTCGGGGGTTGGGGGCGTGGGCGGGGGCTGTATGCGGCAGCGGGCGCACTGCGCAGACGTACTCAAATTGTGCTTTGATTGCGCACGCCACGCATTGCCACGCCCCAGCATAGCGCTGCCGCCCGCACCTATTCTTCGTGTTGGTAACGGTTCAACACACTTCTTCGCCGTTCACGAACTTCAGACTCAAATACTGAGTGACTCGGCCGGACGACGTTGTGAGCCAGTTAGCCAGGGTCTGGTAACAGCGGCTGCACCAGGTGAGACTTGAGACTGAGTGAGAAGACGGGGCCAAGGCCCCCGGCCCCGGCCTCCTAGTAGGCCTAAGCCCTGCGAAGAGACAGTTAATAAAGCTGCGCAGCAGCCGGCAGTGCCAATAGTCCACCTAAAGTTAGGGAATCTCAGATGAGAATGTATTCCACTCTAGCCTAGTCCTATAATTCTTGCGATTATAAGATTACAATAATGTACCCCTGTTAAGAAATGCTCGTTCTCTCCTATTAAATATGTGACGGCTAGGAGCTGGCTTCACCGCCCCTTCTCAACAATGCCAAGCCTTCTGCGAATCACTAGCGTGGCCATCAAAAGTAAAGTTTCTTTGCTGTCTCGTTAATTTAAGAAGGAAAAAAACGCCTGTTCCTACTAAATCAGAAATTATGGCAGTATTGGGGGTCTGGGAGGCCTGCCCACTGAGCCCTCACCGCTGCCAGAGGCCGCGCTCCAGATGGTGTCCAGGGGCAGAGTCACATGAGGTGGGCGGGGGAACAGCCCCTCGTGAGAGGCTATAGCGTGCACGCTTCTATTGTATCCCTCTGAATGGGCTGGATGGGCAACAGTGTGGGAAGCTATGGGGGACCCGGCCCCAGGTTACAATGCAGCGACATGATTAAGAACCCACAGACGAGGCAGAGTCCAGGTAAAGATCTAAGTAACAATATAAGCAAACAATTTGAACTGATTACAAACGTATTCCAGTCGAAGCAGGCGCAGGTGCACGCGGGGGTGAATGTCGGTGCAAAACCTGCCAATTTGCATAGAGAGAGACTGAGACAGAGTCCGACTCCTAGACTACTCCTCACGAGTGCCACGGGCGGCCACCCACGTCCCACTCACTCAAGTTAGAGATTCCCCGCCACTGTCTCCGGCGCCCGGCTGTCCCATTCCCATCATCCTGTATGCCGCCCACCCAAACAGGAGCCTTGGCCGGCCCTCGCAGTGAGGGATTGAAGACAGGCGCCGAGGCGCGCAATTTCAAAGCACAGGTCGTGTGTGTCTGCCCGGGCCGAGATAGCTTCTAAGGAGCGCACTGCGCACACACACATTCCGTTTTAGATTATTGCAGCCGCAGTCCGCACCCGAGTACTTCACACTTCACAGGTCTTTAAAAGACCATTTTATATGTTAACGAGGCTTTGTTTGTTTACCCCTTCATCTCCACATGGCAAAGGCCACAGTGTTCTGCTGCGTGGATATTTCTTTTTCTATGCAGCAGCGCAGGAGATAAGAAGTTTGTTTATTCCTATTCACCTTTCCTAACCCATGCAGCTGCGTATCACATCAGGCTGTGACACAAAGTTTGACTAATGGAGTACGAGTAGGTAAGAGAATGTGTTACTACTAGTTTTTCTTTTTAAAATCTGCGCAGGCCCAGCAGGACACATACTTCGTGTGTGCTTCATTTAAACAGTTTTTAGCATTATCATGGCAGATGCAGGACAACAATAAGACAATACAAAATGCCCAGATAACGCTGGTGATTAACGATCCTGCCGGAGAGCAATCATTTGTCTGTTAGTAGTTTTTAAATGCAGATAAACTGTATTTTATGTGGAAGCTCAGTGGGTTACTGCCTTTGTCACAGAGATCCTTGTGTTACTTGCAGTTCAGAAGGTACAATCCTAACATAGGACAGTGACCAATGAACTGTCACCATAGAGCTGCATACAAACAGGAATGGTATAGTTAGAACTTCGCTTTCTTTTTTTGTGATATAGACAAGTTAGAACTTCCCCAGTCTTTCATTATTCAAATGTTGCCAAAATGAGTATGTTTGGGCAGATATACATTTTTATCAGTAAAGCTGACCCCCATTGAATACTCTTTAAATCCTAAGGTTGTGTTTCACCAGCCCAAACCCTCGTAAAATTTCCGTCCCACAGGTATGGATGACACGTGATTCATACACCTTGTAATCCTCATTGGCTTATGTGACATTCCCTGTAGACTGATTTACATACTTGTATGATTTATTGTCTCCTGTATAATGTGTGAGTGGTGTAAAGTACTGACACACACTACACTGATATGAGTAGCGCTATACAACAAATGAAATGCATATGAGAGAGGGGCTACATAAAGATGAGGGGCACTGTTGGAGGGCGGCAGTGAGGGAATCTGAGGAAGAGGTCAATAGGGGGAGGGGCTATGGAGCGATGAGGGACACTGTTGGAGGTCGGCAGATTGGGAATCCGAGGAAGAGGTCATGGGGTGGAGGAGGGAGCGATGAGGGGCACTGCTGGAGGGTGGCAGTGAGGGAGTCTGAGGAGGAGGTCATGAGGTGGATGGGCTACAGAGAGATGAGGGACACTGGTGGAGGGTGGCAGTGAGGGAATCCGAGGAGGAGGTCATGAGGGGGAGGGGCTATGGGGAGATAAGGGGCACTTGTGGCATGTGGCAGTGAGGGAATCTGAGGAGGATGTCAATAGGGGGGGCATGGAGAGATGAGGGGCCCTCTTGGAAGGTGGTAGTAAAGGTTATTTACGGAGAGAGAGGTTATTGGTGTGACGCCAAAAAAGACTTTCGCATCAGCGCTGAAGCCGGCCCTGTCATGGCCTTTCTGATTTTGTTTATTTAATTAGCAGTCGGGGTCATAAGGGCTACTGTGGAACATACTTTGAAGTTTGTGCTAATGATATTTACCACTATATTCAATGTTTTAAGTTTGAAGGTGATTTTACTATTGTTTTTACTGGGATAAACAAGCCTGTAAGGGAGTGCGTTGCAGAGGCCAGGGTCAGGGAGGTAGTAATGAAGAGGGATTCTCCCTGAAGGCTCGCACAGAGGGAGCCCGAGAAGTGTCACTTGCCTGATACTCCCATCTCAGAAACCTCCTCTTCCCATCAAAGCTACTCAACTGTCCAAAGCATCAGCCGATATGCAGGTATTCTACCACAGCACTGGATAGAGCAGGAAGTTGAGGCAATTGGGGTTGGTGAGTTTAGGATTGTGGAAAGATTTGGTTCATACAGTTGAGTTCACCAACACCACTCAACAAGTAGTGGGCTTCTAAATGCTCCACTGCAACATACCACACTCTCACCACCTCCGCCGGAATGGGCAAGGCTCATTTGCTATGTTTGTCCTTAGTGTGTGTGATGTTTGCATTTTTCTCAATCTTATGACTTCATTCATTGATGTAACATTGAGGGCAGCACCAACACTCTGAAAATTGTTCCAGCCCCACTGGCTTGGGTACCTTTCTTTGACATTTTCATGCTTTCTAGCCGGATGGCCCGGGTGCCTTTGTGTGACGTTTCTATGGTTTCTGGCCTGGGTGCCTTTGTGCGACGGTTCCATGCTTTCTGTCCTGGCTCGGTGCCTTTGTGTAACATTTCTATGCTTTCTGGCCTGGGTGCCTTTGTGTGACATTTCCATGATTTCTGGCCTGGGTGCCTTTGTGTGACATTTCCATGTTTCCTTGTCTGAGTACTTATGAGTGTGAGATTTCCATGCTTTCTGGCCTGGGTGCTTATGTCAGGTCATCATTTATGATTTACTATGCTTTGAAAGTTGATACAGCTAAATATGTAATGGAAAATGTGTTGTGCACCATTTTGGTTTTTCTTTTTGCAAAATGTTTTTGAGGGGAGAATTCCCCCATGCAAACACCTGTGGCAGTCATTACGCTTGCTGTGCTTGTGTGCTATGCACCGTATGGGGGCTGGTGTAACAAAACTTGCCAGGGCTGCTTTGGGTTCCCTGAGGGTCAATTAATTAATTAATTTTTGTGAATCACAGTGTGTAACTAACTCTGCACACTGCCACCTTACCCTGCTTTTGCTATACCAGTAGCCAAAGCTTAAAATTGAGGCAAACTGTATAGACTTTGTGTCTCTTTCGAGTGAGCGCTGCAGGGCAAGCAGGGGTATGATTTGGAAAAGGCCTGAATTTGGGTGGGCAAAGTAGGAGGAGGAGTATTGTCCTTTCCCCAAATTAGCACATAGAGCACTGGAATTATCCCTTTTCAATGCATTAGTGATTTTATCTAATTTATTTCAAAATTGTGCTTTAAATGCACTTTTGATTTAATCTTTTTGAAAATGTTCACAGGGCAGGGGAACTTCCTGTCTAAACCTTACTATGAGGAAGGCAGGTTCCCTTGCTGAAATTCATCTGACTTTTCGCAGTGCCAGTTGACAATGTGGGTGGAGCTAATAGAGGAAGTGGGTGGAGCCAGTGGAGGAAGTGGGTGGGGCCAAAGAAAAAGTAGGTGTGGCCTCCGACAAAGATTTGAGCACCTGCACTTCAAATTTTACAAATTAAGCACTGACCTGTGACTGTTTGGGGTCAGGTTGCTGAAGTGCACAAACCTGTGTGCATTTTAGACTATAATAGGAACATGGGTGGTGTTAACAGAGTAGATCAGAGGTTGGAACCTTACGCTGTTCTTCGTAAGGCTTACATTTGGTATAAGACGTTGGCTATCCATCTTTTCCACTTGGCAACCTTTAATGCTTTTGTTGTGCTCCAGGATTCTTTTCCTGAGTCAAAGATGACTTTTGCTAAGTTTCAGGAGTCTGTAATAGGCAGCCATGTTTTAGTGGCACAGGCAAGTGTTCCTATAGTTGGAGTGGTGGAGGATGTTGCTAGATTGAAAGATCGCCACTTTCCTGATCACATTCCTCCCACACCCTCAAAAGACTTTCCCAGTAGGAGATGTAGAGTCTGTTGGCGAAGACGTATGCGGAAGGAGACTCATATGTACTGCCCCGAGTATCCTTCTAACCCTGGTCTGTGTGTGCCTGGCCTCTATCGTTTAATATTTTTTGTTCAGTTTCAAGGTTGGCATTCGTGCAGTGTATTTAGTTTCAGATTTTGTGTTAGTAGATTTGTATCTATTTGCAATTTGTTTGTGTTTTCTTATTTGTATAAAAAAATCCTATATGTGATGGCAGTGTGCGTGGAGTGGTGCTTGTCCTGTGGTGTGCGTGGACTGGCGCTTGGCTGGTCGTGTGTGTGGACTGGCGCTTGGCTGGCAGTGTGCGTAGACTGGTGCTTGGCAGGTGGTGTGTGTGGACTGGCGCTTGGCTGGCGGTGTGTGTGGACTGGCGCTTGGCTGGTGGTGTGTGTGGACTGGTGCTCGGCTAGCGGTGTACGTGGACTGGCGCTTGGATGGCAGTGTTTGTGTAGTGACTACATGCTGGTCACTACACACACTGCTAGCCAAACGCCACTCGCTGTCTGCTGATGTGAGTGTTGTAAAGTGCTGGGCCCGCGGCTGGCGGTATGAATGGTTTTGTATGTGTCACATGTAGGAAAGGTGTATGAATGGCCTGTAAAGAGGTTGGTGCCTTGTCGTGGCTTTACAGCTCCCGAGCTGTGAGTCAATGGTTCAGTTTCTCGTCCTTTCAATTATTAACTGTGCACTTCATTTTTGTGAAATCTCTGGTTAATACAACTGTATATACTGAACCATCACTCACGCTCGTGCCAAATCCAACCAGTATGTATGTGTGTTTGAGGAATAGGTGGTTGTGCAGAAAAATGTGTCTTTTCTGTTTTTGTCAAGCAAGGTATACCTTGTCCCTTTTTGTGAATGTTGTGATGTGTTGGTTTTGTGCCTGGTGGTGTGAATGGTCTTGTGTGTATCATGTATGAAAGGTGTGTGAATGGCCTGTAAAGCGATTGGTGCCTCCACGGGGCTTTACAGCTCACGAGCTGCGAGTCACTGGTTCAGTTTTTTGTTCTTTCAATTATTGACAGAGCATTTCATTTTTATGAAATCTCTTATTAATAAAATTATATATACTGAACCATCACTCGCCCTCGAGCCAAATCCAACCAGTATGTGTGTGTGCTTGAGGAGTAGATGGCTGTGCAGTAATCTTTGTCTTTTTTATCTCTCTGTCAAGGTGTACATTTCATCTAAGAATAACCTATCAACTGTAGATTTTGTCGAAAACTAAACACCCATGGTGATGTCTCTCTTGTGGATCCCAGCAAGTTATCTTACCCACAATGTTCTGCAAACCTCAAAATGTCTGTCACATTTTCCTTGCAATATTGTGACAAAATGTTCACTCTGCAGAAAGAAACAACAAATTTCCTACCCCTCCACCTTTCTCCAAGTATCCCAATAGAAATGGTACCTCACTCGCGTGGGTGGGTCAAGGACCCGTGACAGGCAAGGGCCCAAAACCTTCTGAGGCTACATCAAAATTTGCCTATCACAAAACAACCTGGTTTTGCAAGGGTGGGGTCACCTGGGTTTTTGGCCCCGTGCTCGGCGGCCATCTAGGGAAACCTATCAAACTCATACATTTCTGAATACTAGACACCCGGTTGATTCCAGGGAAGTATGGCTTGCGTGAATCCCCCAACGTTTCCTTACCCAGATTGCCCTGCAAACCTCAATGTTAGCTGAAAAAATCACTTTTTTCACACATTTATGTGTGGGAAAGTTGTGGCATCACAGGGCTGACACAAATTTCCTATCACCCAGTGTTCCCCAGGGTCTCCTGATAAAAATGGTGTCTCACTCGTGTGGGAGGCCTAAGTACCCACGACAGGCAGGAACCCAAAACGTATTGAGGCAACATCAAAATTGCCTATCACCAAACAACCTGTTTTTGCAAGGGGGGTCACCTGGGTTTTTGGCCCCGTGCCCGGCGGCCATCTAGGGAAACCTACCAAACCCAAACATTTCTGAAAACTAGACACCCGGGGAATTCCAGGGAGGTATGGCTTGCGTGGATTCCCCAACGTTTCCTTACCCAGAATCCCCTTCAAACCTTAATTTTAGCTGAAAAAATCACTTTTTTCACACATTTTTCTGTGGGAAAGTTGTGGCATCACTGGGCTGACACAAATTTCCTACCACCCAGCATTTCCGCGGGTCTCCCGATAAAAATGGTGCCTCACTGGTGTGGGAGGCCCAAGTGCCCGCGACAGGCAGGGGCACAAAACGTATTGAGGCAACATCAAAATTGCCTATCACCAAACAACCTGGTTTTGCAAGGGGGGTCACCTAGGATTTTGGCCTTGTGCTCGGCGGCCATCTAGTGAAACCTACCAAACCCACACATTTATGAAAACTAGACACCGAAGAAATTCCAGGGTGGTATGGCTTGCATGGATCCCCCAACGTTTCCTTACCCAGAATCCCCTGTAAACCTCAATTTTAGCTGAAAAAATCACTTTTTTCACACATTTTTGTGTGGGAAAGTTGTGGTATCACTGGGCTGACACAAGTTTCCTACCACCCAGCATTACCCAGGGTCTTCCGATAAAAATGGTGACTCACTTGTGTGGGAGGCCCAAGTACCCGCGGCAGACAAGGGCCCAAAACTTATTGAGGCAACATCAAAATTGCCTATCACCAAACAACCTGGGTTTGCAAGGGGGGTCACCTGGGTTTTTTCCCAGTGCTCGGAGGCCATCTAGGGAAACCTACCAAACCCACACATTTCTGAAAACTAGACACCCAGGGGATTCCACGAAGTTATGGCTTGCGTGGATCCCCCAACGTTTCCTTACCCAGAATCCCCTGCAAACCTCAATTTTAGCTGAACAAATCACTTTTTTCACATATTTTTGTGTGGGAAAGTTGTGGCATCACCGGTGGACACAAATTTCCTACCACCCAGCGTTCCCCCGTGTCTCCCGATAAAAATGGTGCCTCACTCGTGTGGGAGGCCCAAGTGCCCGCGACAGGCAAGGGCCCAAAACATTTTCTGAGAGGCAATTTTGATATTGCCTAAATAAGTTTTGGGCCCTTGCCTGTCGCGGGTACTTTGGCCTTCCACACGAGTGAGGCACCGTTTTTATTGAGAGACCCGGGGGAAAGCTGGGTGGTAGGAAATTTTTGTCAGCCCAGTGATGCCACACCTTTCCCACACAAATATGTGTGAAAAACGGGGATTTTTTCAGCTAAAATTGAGGTTTGCAGGGGATTCTGGGTAAGCAAACATTGGGTGATCCACGCATTCCATACCTCCCTGGAATCCCTTGGGTGTCTAGTTTTAAGAAATGTGTTGTTTTGGTAGGTTTTCCTAGATGGCCGCCGAGCGCGGGCAGAAAACCCAGGTGACCGCCCTTGCAAAACCAGGTTGTTTTGTGATAGGCAATTTTGATGTGGGTTTGGTAGGTTTCCCTAGGTGCCGGCAGAGCTAGGGTTAAAAAACTACAGATAGGCACTTTGCCAAAAAAAAGGTCATTTTTTACTGTGAAATTGTGGTATGTCCATGTTGCGTTTTGCACCGTTTCCTGTCGCAGGCAATAGGCCTACCCACACAAGTGAGGTACCATTTTTCTCGGAAGACTTTGGTTTTAGGTTTGCAAGGGATTCTGGGTAACAGAACCTGGTGAGAGGCAGTCGAGTCACCCCATCCTGGATTCCACTGGGTGTCTAGTTTAACAATATGTATAGGTTTGCCAGGTTTCCCTAGGTGCCGGCAGAGCTGGGGTTCAAAAACTACTGCTAGGCAGTTTGCCAAAAAGGGTCATTTTTCACTGTAAAATTGTGTAGTGTCCAAGTTGTGTTTTACGCCGTTTCCTGTCGCAGGCACTAGGCCTACCCACACAAGTGAGGTACCATTTTTCTCGGAAGACTTTGGGGAACATGGGGTGGGTGGAAATTTGTGGATCCACGCAAATTCCAGAACTTTCCACCACAGAAATGTGAGGAAAAGTTTAATTTTTGGGAAATTTTTTAGGTTTGCAAGGGATTCTGGGTAACAGAACCTGGTGAGAAGCAGTCAAGTGACCCCATCCTGGATTCCACTGGGTGTCTAGTTTAAAAAAATGTATAGGTTTGCTAGGTTTCCCTAGGTGCCGGCAGAGATGGGGTTCAAAAACTATAGCTAGGCAGTTTGCCACAAAAAGGTCATTTTTCACTGTGAAATTGTGTTGTGTCCAAGTTGTGTTTTACGCCGTTTCCTGTCACGGGCACTAGGCCTACCCACACAAGTGAGGTACCATTTTTCTCGGAAGACTTTTGGGAACGTGGGGTAGGTGGAAATTTGTGGATCCACGCAAATTCCAGAACTTTCCACCACTGAAATGTGAGGGAAAATGTGTTTTTTTTGGCATTTTTTAGGTTTGCAAGGGATTCTGGGTAACAGAACCTGGTGAGAGGCAGTCGAGTCACCCCATCCTGGATTCCCCTCGGTGTCCAGTTTTCAAAAATGTATAGGTTTGCTAGGTTTCCCTAGGTGCCGGCAGAGCTAGGGCTCAAAAACTACAGCTAGGCACTTTGCCAAAAAAGGGTAATTTTTCACTGCGAAAACGTGGTGTGTTCACGTTGGGTTTTGAGCCGTTTCCTGTCGCGGGCACTAGGCATAACCACACAAGTGAGGTACCATTTTTATCGGGAGACTTAGGGTAATTCAGATTTGTAAAGCAACTGTTATTACCTATTGACTTTCAATGCATTTCTGCCTTCCAAATAAAAGACATTGTGTCAAAAATAAGTCATTTTGGAAAATGACCGATAATTCTCATGCTAGTATGAGTGTTCCCAATTTTGGAAATGTGCAAATATCTACTGTTTCTAAACTCTATATTTTGTTCCCATTTCAGAAATACATAGGTGTCTTTCATACCAATTTTTCCATGTATACATTTTCCCAGAGTAATTGCTATATACCCGCTACTTAATAAAAAATCATTGCAAGTCGCTGCTCAGTTTTTGGCTCTGGGTTCGTTGGGTTCTTTGCTAACCTACAAGTCCTATATATCCCCACAACTAGTGAGGTCCTGCGGTATATTGCTTTCAAAGCGTTGTCATAATTAGAAATTACAGGTGAAAACGTTGACACGAAAATCTGTTTTTTTCAACTAATTTTCAATTTTTCCTATATTTAACTGTTAATTTCTATAAATAAACCTTGAAGGATCCACACAAATGACCCCTTGCTGAATTTTGAATTTTGTCTACTTTATAAAAATGCATAGCTTTCAGGATCCATTATTGCTTTCATATCCATTTCTACCATTAACTGGAACAAGGTTGAAAGCCAAAAAATAGCAAAAATAGGCTAAGTCCCAGAAAAATGGCAAAACTGTGTAAAACTGTTGGGTTTTCTGACAAACGTCTGTCATTCCCTATAAGCTGGGAAAATTGTGATTTTAGCCCCAGAAACCTTTTTTTGATACCCGTTGCAGGGAAAAACCCAGACACTTTCATTTGCAACACTTTTTTCCCATTTTTCAAAACATTTTGGCTAATTTCTGGGACCCCTCCTGGGGAATCCACAAACCCTGTGTACCTTTAGAATCCCCATGATGTTGGAAGAAAAGGACGCAAATTTGGCGTGGATACCTTATGTGGTCAAAAAGTTACAGGGGCCTAAGCGCAAACTACCCCAAAATAGCCAAAAAAAGGCTTAGCGCAGGGGGGGAAAAGGCCTAGCAGCGAAGGGGTTTAGTGGTAATGTATGCGTGGTAAAGGTATTGTGTGGTAAAGACCACATTGTAAAGGTTCTTTCCCAGCCACATGCACATCTCTCACTGGCCTTCGCTTATCTCCAGGCATCAGTGCAGGTACACCTTAGACACAACGGGACACGAGCAGCCCCTGCCATTCACGCATTACACGAAAACACTTCCCAAAGAGGCCATATTGTATACACAAAGCTTAAGCATCCTAACTCTCATTCCTTCTGCTACTCTACACCCCATACTCTCAGCGACACAAATACAATAATGTCACAACTCACATCATCTCACATTACATCTAAGCAAGTCCTGCATGGGCCACTCCAGAAACCTGCACTTTTCTATCCCAGCATACCTACAGACCAGCCTGGTGCACATTTGCAAACATTCATCTGCTCCTCAGGGCTCAGGCACATGCAGTACCATACACATGAAACCACAATGCACTAGGTCATGCTGGAAGAGATGCCCCAGAGATGTGATGTACATGGGCCACTTTTTAATCTATGTATTTCATAAATGTATTTCACTTTCATTTCAGTGCCCGATCCTATTTTCTGTCTCAGTCTGACCCCCTACTCGGTGCGCAACCCAGCCTTGCCTTCCTCTGCCTTCTGGGCACCGGCAGATAGCTGCGCTTTATAACTCTGCGATACTGCCAATACATACATATTGCCTCTTTAAGAATGATGTGGATAAAGAGGGAGTCGAAAGAGCAAAGATGGTAACATATAGCAAGTAAAGATTTCACCGCTGATTTTAATGCCGGGAACAGAAACCAGGGAAGGACGGCATGGATTCTGCGGCAGCCCTTCCCTGCAGAGCGCCTCTGCGGTCACGCACGCCACAGGTGAATCACTTTTCAACGTTCGCTTCACCTCCTCGGTGACCTCGCCAAGGCACTGCTTTGTTACCTGACACACCTTCGCGCTCACGCACGGCAGTGGTAAGCATTCCCAAGGGCAGAAGGGAAGGTAATCCTCAGTAAAACAGCAGACTGACACCGAGGGCCCAGGGCGTGGCGGCCAGGAGAGGGATCAGCTTCCTTCCCTTGGTCTTTCTGAATGTCTCTCCGTCCCCCTCTCCCATTTCTTTTCTTCAAATACCTAATCCCAATGTTCTGAGAAAGGCATCAGAGACTCTCGCCGACAGCTTCCCAGAAACAGATGAATGGAGCAGAGGCACCTGTGAAAAAGAGGACAGACAGCTTGTCCAACAGCATCTCGTATCTGATTTCCAAACCCTTGTGATCCTGGGGCAGATGGGTTGCATCAGGCATGGGCTTCTGTGAAGGATGCCCTGGGCACCTGCACATTAGATCATCACCCAGTGCATAAAGTGTTTTGTAGATGGGATCCAAGTGCTCAGGTGGACTTCTTTCAGGATGATACAGATGCACAGCTGCCAATAAAGCAGGGGTTGCAGTGGTACTGCAGCCCATAGGGATGGTGGGCTCACTGCATCGGTATTATACTTCTATTTTACCACTTACCAACGATAAGATGCCACCGTATTCTCTGCTTGCAATAGAACCCTTGCCATCCTGGAACACTACCGGTGAGACATCTTGTAATGAACACCATCTAGTACCAGAGCGGTGCTAAAAAAAACTGACTAGCCAGTTTTCAATGTCTGTGTGCCATGTGTAAGTTTAGGATTCTTTAACAACACAAAGAATCCACGGGTCTACACCGATCTGTCAAAGAAACACAAGCGGCAAAACAGCACAGAAAAAGAAGAGAAGAAAAGAAGTCTTCTTAAAAAGGGCCAAGTCCCATCACCCACCGAGGTGGCATGCTTCATCATCTGGTACCTCCCATAACCACACCTGGTGTGGTTATAGAGCTACAACTCCTGAGATTTACTGTAAAAAGGAGGAGCTCAAGGATGTTTTAGTTGTTATAACAGGGAGGATCAATCTCTCAGGATGAAAGAAGACTACCATCAGTGTGATGAAAAAAGATTCAGTGTGTACTAAATAAGTGATTTAAAATTGATTACCATTGGAAAATTTTTTATTCAATATCCAGTGGCGTCAAACTAAAAAAAGAGCAGGAATTTTAGGGGAACCGTGTCCACAAATATTATAGGAACACGTCCTCATTGGTCAACATGTTTCAGCCAACCTGTGGCTTTCGTCAGGACCGCATGTTAACACTACTGCAATATGTGAATACGTGGTCAATAAAAGAAGGGAACAATACAACCGCTCGGTACAACTGAGAAGACGGTCCGGGGTAATGACGGACAGAGCGTTGCCTCATGCCTGAGTTGTAACCAGGAGTGGAGGACGCATCCCCGATTTGTTACGGGTGATCAAATCACATTCCTACAGTGCCGCATTACTTCAGTTAAGTAGGTACTTGGGTAGGTTGTATTGTTCCCTTCTTTTATTGACCACGTATTCACATATTGCAGTAGTGTTAACATGCGGTCCTGACGAAAGCCACAGGTTGGCTGAAACATGTTCACCAATGAGGACGTGTTCCTATAATATTTGTGGACACGGTTCCCCTAAAATTCCTGCTCTTTTTTTAGTTTGACGCCACTGGATATTGAATAAAATATTTTTTCAAATGGTAATCAATTTTAAATCATTTATTTAGTACACACTGCATCTTTTTTCATCACACTGATGGTAGTCTTCTTTCATCCTGAGAGATTGATCCTCCCTGTTATAACAACTAAAACATCCTTGAGCTCCTCCTTTTTACAGTAAATTTAAGGAGTTGTAGCTCTATAACCACACCAGGTGTGGTTATGGGAGGTCCCAGATGATGAAGCATGCCACCTCGGTGGGTGATGGGACTTGGCCCTTTTTAAGAAGACTTCTTTTCTTCTCTTCTTTTTCTGTGCTGTTTTGCCGCTTGTGTTTCTTTGACAGATCGGTGTAGACCCGTGGATTCTTTGTGTTGTTAAAGCTGATTGATTCGGGGATTTGTCCACGCAGGTCTCTAAATTCCCTGAGACCACATTACAAATTGTTTTTTTCGGTAAGTTTAGGATTCACCAAGGTCTGGAAACATGAAGGGTTCTGTACATCTCTGCCTCCACCAAAGCATAATATTTGGTTATATTGAATCTGACCCCCTTGGTCCTCTGACGCAAACCTTGACTTCTCACCCTGGCTACTCTGGGTAGGTGAATCATCTAAAGGTCATGGCTTTCCAATTGCAATGCACCCGAGTTGTGTCTTGTGGACACAAGTGTTAACCATCAATATCTACACAGGATACTTCATAGCAACCACAGACTTACCCATAAACCAATAAACGAAGCCATACGATTTTGACACGCTCTCCGTCCTCAATGATATAACAGATTAAATGAACAACAAAACATAAACTATATCCATATTGATGCCAACAAAGCACACGTCACAAACAGTACCTGAGTCAAGTTTCTAATGGAATCCTCGAAAGAAGGACGAGAAGGTACCGTACCCCATGGCAGCAGAAGACCATACTTCTGGCAGTAGGCGCACTATATAAATGTGCATATCATAACAAGATAACAAGTTCTGTGGTGACACAGTGGCAGATAAAATCATGCATAAGATAAAGGTCTCTCTTTTTCTCTCCCTCCTCTTCCTCTCTCCTTCGCCCCCGCTAACTCTTCCCCTTCATTCCCTCTGCCAAACAAGCAAACAAGGGTACTACACTTCAAATCTATTCTGTTGAACATGGGAGGGCCAGGAAAGGTCAGGCTGACTAGTTGTATCACAGCAGGGTTTGAAAAAGCATCAGCAGTGTGGCTTCTCTGGTGGCGCTCTATCAGAAGGGAAGCTGCTGAGGGCGTTCATATTGGGAAGAGATGGACCTGATGCAAACCAAAGGAGGGACCATCTGAAATGGGATCAAATCACTTAACTGAGCATTAGTACACGTACCGAAATCTACCCCTTTTCATCCATGTTTGGTGGCTATGATTTCCCCCACCATCAGATTTTTAGCTCTGGTTTGACAAAGTTAGTGTAATAACAAAAAAAGTTTGAAAAAAACAGTATAAAGAGAGGGGTTTGGGTTCCACTCCTTTGCTGTCTTCATCCTTACGGCATCAGTCTTGGTAAAAATTTGGTTCACCAGTGAATGAGTGCAAGTTCTGGAGTCCTATTGGCTCCAGAGCGATTTCCCTTCACCTAAAATGACTGCCGCATTCAACTGTATTGATGCTGAGACATTCAAGGGCGAACAGTGATTCAGTACATGAGATAAAAGTCCATGTCATCAGTGTGAACACAACGTTCTACTGATTAAATTGTTGTGTAAGTCATAATGTTTCAGTCATTCTCACTACCACGAATTGCATGTTGCAAGTGGGAGCAAGTAAGATATGGATGGAGCCAATTCATATTCACTGCATTTGTGTGCCTGATTGTCTTGGCACCTCATTTGCCTCACCCTATTATTAGCCGCATCTCAGGCAGTCCTGGCTGCTGGTCTACTTTGACCCCACCCGATTCTCACCACAGCTCATGGCAGTCTAGACATCTTCTCTGACCCACCATATTTCTTACTGCAGTTCAGACAGTCCTTGATTTTGCTCTGCTCCACCACTGTAGCTGGTTTCATGGCTTTGTGGTGGGTTGAGAGATTGATATAAGAGAATCTCCAGCCATAGGATGTGCCCCGATGCCTTTTTCCTGCCAAGCTTTTTTATCCTGTAGTTTCCATCACAACAATCACTAATGTCACCAACACCAGCACTGCCACCAACACCATTGTCACCATAACCATCACCATTACTACCATTATTAATCCCATCACTGTCACTACTTTTAACACCAACATCATCACCAATACCACCACCAGACTACTATTGCTACCTCAATTACTACCAACGCTATTGTCACCATCATTAGAACCACCACCACAAATACCTATACCAACACGTTTACTACTATTATTACCATCAGCATTACCATCACCACCACCACTACCAACAATATCAGCATCACCACCACTACTACCACCACCACCAATCCTACAACATTACATTTACTGTCACCATTACTACCTTTAGCACCACTGTTATCTCAACCACTACCACCATTTTTATCACCCCATTGCCAACATCAACACCACATGTATCAACACCATTGCACCTCCATTTCTAGTCACCATTACCAATATCATTATTACATTTACCACCATTAACATTACATCCATAACAGCAACCTCATTTACCGCACCACCTTTTCACACATTACCACCATCATTACCATAATTTCTACCAGCACCATTAACATCACCATCAATATTTTGTAATACCGCGACTGCCTTTACTTTTTTTTTTTTTGTCCTCATTTCACCACCGATTAGCACCAGTCAATACGCCCTTTGTGAGTGCCAAAAATCGGATACCGATCAATCAGAATTACTGGGTTATTTCGAAGTTTGTTCTGCCCTCCCAGTTACTGGAATAAGAGGGTGTAATCATTGGACAGAGAGATCTTCAATATTTTAACAGATTCCAAAACCCAAGAGTACTTTTATCCATTGCCTTGAAAAACCCCACAGAGTTCTTCCAGCCCTGCCAAGAAGGGGCCTCCGATTTAGCCCATAGTTTACATATTTCTCTTCTTGCTACTAGTAGTATAAAATAAAAGATCAAATAATGGCATTTTACTTGTAAGTCTTTATCTTTAATCTGCTGCGATATCCCAAACATGATTAACTCAGGGCTTATCTCTATGTTAACACCAACGGACCGCGAGATGGTCTTACCCACTGCTGACCAGAATTCTCCCAATTTTGAGCAGTTGGCAAACATGTGCACGTCGTCAGCATCTCCGCTGCCACATCGTTTTCACTTTGAATCTGTGCCGCCTTTTATTTTTTCCAGCCTTTTCGGAGACCCGTAGATTCTATGCAAGGTAAAAAAGTGTTTTTTACTTGAAAGCAACAGATTTAACCACCAAACAAAGTGTAGCGCAAGATACTTGCCATAAATCTGCCAGCTCCGCTTCAGGCAAGCATTCACCCCATACGCTATGTGGTGAATTAATTTTCGCCAGTTCAGCTTCGAGAAGGAATTGGTACCACAATGCTACCTCTTTTTTTCTCGCCGTTGTTATCTGAAGTTCCAACTCCATTTGTTTTGAGTATCTGTTTAACCCCTTCTGACTCTTGAGCCAAGAGTTGATTTGGTAGATTTTAAATCTAGATATTGCCCCTTTTGTCTTTACATGCCAATAGCTCCAGGTTAGCTTTTGTCCGTCATCTAATATTTGACCCCATTGCCTAACATCCGACTTTTTCAATGGTTTTGCTAGACTGTCTAATAAACATTCTGGTGTGCCTGTGGAATCCTAGACAGGCGACAGTCTACTGTAGTAAGGTACTCCTTAAATCAATCTTATATCAGATTCTTGCCGCTGACTGGAGACATTTTAATCTGACTTTTTTGTAAAATTTTGGAGCCCCATATTTATAAGAGAAGCCCTCCTCAGGTAATCCCACCAGCATGGTTTTAAACATTACTTTTATTAGAGATTTGTCGGGTCTTTGTAGGAGCATTCTATTGTTTTTAAGTTGAAACGCCCAGCAGAAGATCTGAAAGACGGGAAGACCCATGCCACCTAGTCCCGCTTTCCGTCTCAACTTTTTCCATGAGAGAGGTATTCCTCTACTAGCCCATATGAAAGAAGAGATCTTCCCCTGCAGTTTCGAGTGTGATTTTTTTTCGAAATGCAATGGAATATTGTCAAAGAGAAAGGTAAGTTTTGGCAGGATGGACATTTTCACCAGATTAATCCGGCCATAGATCGTGAGTGGAAGGTTCTGCCATCTTTTTGATAACACGTCTATCTCTTTACCTACTCTTTCTAGATTAACCACCACAATCTTCCCAAGATCTTTAATTATTTAAATCCCCAGATATCTCAGTTCCTCTACACATTTTATTTTTCCGCTATCTTGATTCCACATCATTACTTCTGTTTTTTCTTTGTTTACTGCATATCCTGCTAGTTTACCAAATTCCCTCACTTCCTCCATAAGGTGTGGTAAGGGTTGATGTTACGTCCGAGGTACAGACTATGAGGTCATCAGCATAGAGCGAGATCTTTCTAGAGTATGCCCCAATTGTAAAATACTTAATCTCTTTGTTTAGGCTCAAACTTTCTTTGAGCAAAAGGCTCAATGTAGAGATCAAATAATGCAGGAGACAAGGGACAGCCCTGTCTTGTACCTCTCTGAATTTGCACAGAGGGAGACAGACTATCATTAACTAGAATATTTGCTGTTGGAGCTCTGTAGATATTGAAAATAGTATCTATCATATTTTTACTTAACCCATAATTTTGAAATGTAGTAATTAAATACCTAAAATTGACATGATCAAGCGCTTTTGCAGCATCTAATGTGACAATTGCAAGGGGGGCATTATGCGTTATAGCTAAATCTATAGAGCCTATCAAGGTGTAATTCAGCTCGTTCATATATCTCCCGGGAAGAAAACCCTTTTGTTCTTGATGAATCAACAGCCCCATAACCTTATTCAAACATGCAAAAAGAACCCCAGAGAAGATCTTATAGTCATTATTAAGTAATTATATTGGGTGAATTGATTGACAATGTATCGGGTTTTTGTCTGGCTTCAGAATTAAAGAGATTATTGCTTCATTCCATGTCATCGGGATTGGGCCTCCATCTATCAGGATGGAATTGAATAGTTTAACCCACACCGGTATAATCTCTTCCCGTACTACAGAATACATTTTGTTGGGAATCCCGTCTGGACCTGCAGCTTTCTCATTTTTTTGCATTTTCAAAACGTCCAGAATTTCACTACCATCTATTTCTCGTCCTAACATGAGGGCTTGGGCTTCTGTGAGTTTAGGAAGCTGCTTGCTTACGAGCCAACCTTGTTTTTCTTGTTTAGTTACCTTTAGATCTTCTGTATATAACTTCTGGTAGAAGTTAGTAAATGCAGCTCTGATTTTTTCACTCTCCTCAACTATGAGGCCAGACTCCTCTTCTAGAATCTTCCCTATGAAGTTTTGGTTTCTGTCCAACCTAGATTTCCAAGCTAAAAGCTTTCCACAGCATTCCACTTGCATAATGTCTCTAGATCTGCTCACCTCCCACTGTTGAGTTATTTTCTCCTACAAGTTGGTTCTAAACTTCAACCGCAGACCTTCCAACTTATCTGCCCACTCTGTTCTTTCTCTTTTCAAGCCTTTGTTATCTTCTAATAGATTTTCCTTTTGGCCTATCTCCTCCTCTATTTTTTTAAGGCATTTTTTCTCTTCCCTGACCCAGTATACTGTTAGATTTTTAATAACAACTCTTAACCAAGCTTTATAGGAGTCTCATACCGTGTGAACAAGGGCTGATCCCAGGTTCCAGGAAAAAAATCCTCAGTTTTGCAACGTATCTTCTCTATTATCTCGGGCTGTAACATAATCCTTCTGTTCATCGTCCGCCTACCAATTGTTCGAGCATCTCTTTTCCTAATTTTTAAAGATAAAACTGCGTGGTCTGAGAGATGTATAGGGAGATGGTCTATCCCAACTACCAACTCTACTTCTTTCTTGTCCATGAACAGGTAAGCTATTCTTGAAAAATGCCCGTTCTTCTTACGATGGAAGGAGTAACCCCTGCGTTTTCCCTCAACTCTACAGCTGACATCACACAGATTAAAATTCTCTATCATATCTAGTACGTATGCCCTCATTTTAGGGGAGGTAATTTGAGTCCTAACTGATGACCTGTCAAGATCATTATTCAATAGGACGTTAAAATCTTCGCCGAGGATGATAGGAGATTGAAAATCAACCAAATGAGAAAAAAGCTTGGTCAGAGGTGTTACATCGTCTATATTTGGGCCGTAGTAACTCTCTAATGTATATTTTACGGTGGTGGCTATTTTAATCTCGGCTATTATCCAACGTCCGCCCTCATCTGCTCTATATCTGAGAAGCTCAATCCCTGAGTTCGCCTTTAATATTATTGCTATCCCTTTAGTACAATAGACTTGCTGAGTGGATACCCACTCTCCAATCCATTTTTGTTTAGAGAGCAATTCCCTACATTCCTGTCTTAAAAGATGTGTCTCTTGAAGCATAATTATTTGGGCATTCTCATCTTTTAAATATTGTGCTATCATTCTCTGCCTTTTTTTGACCTGTAACCCGTTCCCAACAGAGAATCGTCAGATCGTCATTATTCATACTCCTACACCTTCATCTATTATCGTCCCTGCAAGCTTTGTTTTTTGATAGTTTATACCAGGCACTCTTTTACTAACTTGAGGACAAAACATTTTTTTAAATGTTTACCCTATGCTCCCCACCACTAGTGCACCCTCCCGTGGAAACCCTCCCAAAAATAAAATTTTATAGGCATACTTACTGTCTATTGAACTTATGCTACGGGAGAGCCATTTTACATATATTACCTTCACCACCTCCCACCGTCTACCTTCTATCTGCTACTTGAATCCCTTGATTTCACTTCCTGATTAAATGTATCCACCTCAATCGGGTCTGAGAAATTGTGCATCTTGTTTTGTCACATCACTTTGAGAAAAGCCGAAAACCTCATTTGAATGGATGCCCCCAGTTTCTTTAAGTCATCCATTCTGTTGCTCAGTTCCTACTGTCTATCTGCAGTCTACAGGAAACATGGCGGCCGGCTGGGACGCCGGTCGGGAGCTTAGCGAGGGGGAAGTATGTAATGGGTAGCCGTACTCACCGCCTGCCTTCCATCTGTCTTTCACTTCTCGTCACCGCTACTGGGTAATTCCAGATTTAAACGTGGTCTAAACGCGGTCTGCCCGGGACAGTCTCTGAGGGTCTCTGGGGTCCTGAGGTGAATGGTGGTGCTGGGATCTCCACCCTGGGTTGCGGCAGCAGGAGCACTGTGAACGCTCCGCTTGGCTAGGCAGCTCCGTGGCCGGGAGGAGAATAGAGCTGGCAGAGTCAGCACAAGTGGTTTGTACACAAGCGGTTCTGACACCATAGGGGATTTCGCAGTTACTGCTGCATTAGCAACATTGGTGACACTGGCTGAACAGATAAATAAAGGAAAGGCTGTAGGTAATCCTTAACTGACCGCGGTTAAACTGGTGAATAAGGTGAATGTGAAGAATGATGTGGAGAAAAGTAACAGTGTAGGGCAGATGGGCACAATTGGTACACATGAATATATAGGATATAGAGCCCTAAGGGTAGAATCACTGGAGAAACAACTAGGACAACAGCAAACCATCCCCAAGAGTAAAGATAGAGCTGGGAGTTTGCCAGATAGACGCTACACATTAAGATCATGTATTTTCACCCCGTGGGTATCTGGAAGAGGGTGAGGGGGCCGAAAAAACTCCCTCTCAACCCATGGTGAAATTACAGGTTAGTCGAAGGAAAGGTAGAACAAATACTGGACACAAAGACCTGCATCTCCCCCCCAAAGGGGCTGCTACTAAATTGGTGAATACAGACCTGCTGAAAGGGAAACAAGTAGCCGGGGCCCAAAATCTCCAGAAAATTACCCCATCACTTAGATCTTACTTCAAGCTGAGGATCGATGCAAAGAGGGCTGAGGGAGGTAGAGAGAGTATGGAAGGTGGAAAAATACTCCAGAGCAGGAAAGATCGGAAAACAGAACTAAGAAGTCTAACACGAGGATTATTCCTACTGGCGAGTCTGATATCTCCCCCGTTCTCTCAAAAGTTTCAACGCAAAACAGATTCTTGCCCTTAAATGTGGAGGGGCTACCTTCGGAGGCTGGCAGCGAAGGAGATGATGCCCCAGTACAACACCCAGGAGCTGAGGGGCCATCCCCCCCAGAGGGAATAGGGGAGAGTGCCAGTTGCTCGGATAGTAAGAACGCATCGCAGGAGATGTTGTGCCGCCTCTCTCTCGAAATTAAAGAACGTTTTGATATTTCAGAGGCAAACCACAAAGAAATACAGGGTACTTGCTTGAGCTTAGAAGGGAAGATAGAAAGTCTCGCTATTCGTACACAAGAATTGGAGATGGGCTTTCAGGACCTATAGACTAAAGCTCAAACAATTATACAAGAGATGGAGCGCCTAAAACAAAGCGAGAGAGTCCTATCAGAAAGAATCGAAAGGTTGGAAAACAACTCCAGGAGAAATAATATTAGAATCCTGGGGGTGGTGGAGGGGTTAGAAGGATTAGATATAAAATCATTTGTGATAAACTTGCTGAAAAGTTCATTTCCGCAGGAGGTTCCTCCGTTAAACCTAGAAGCAGAAATTCAGTGAGTGCAAAGAGATCCATTCAAACTACATCCAGGCAGAAACAAACCATGAAAGATTCTGGTAAACTTCCTTTCATACTCTGTAAAAGAATAAATCTTGGGGTTAGCGCTAAAAGAAAAATCACTGCTACAGCCTTTTCCACCACCATTACAATCATCTATCACCATTACCACATACCACCACAGTTACTACATTCACCACTAATGCCATTACCACCACAACTACCGTTTCCACCCCATCAACTTTACCACAACCACGAACATTATCACCACCACTGCTCCCACCATTACCTCTACCATTGCTACCATACACTTAATTACCTCCACAATTATCACTATCACTACCACTATTACCTCCTTGTTGACTTCTCTTACATTCCAAACCATAAGAGGGAGAGGGAGCGGTGACCTTTATACTGCAAACTAGTAAAGTTCCCGAACTTTGATTTGTAGTAGATGTTAGCCCTTTCTTTTTGTTTCTAATGATTGATCTACCCATCAGTTTTTCACCATTTATTCAATCCTCTCAGAATGTCCTGTATTCTTTTGTTTTCTCATTGATATAGACATCTTCCGAACTTTGATTTGACACAGAAAAAACATCTGTTGAATCCTCCCTGAGTGAAGTTTAAGACTGTGACACTACGGGCTATAATTTCTCTCATGAATCCAGGAAATGTTGTGTTTATTTTAAACTTCCAAGACACTTTCCATCATCTGTCAATTCAAAAGTCATGTCTCAGGTTTTTCAGATTTGTGGTGGGCAATGGTCATTATCAGTTAAGATTCATTTCTTTTGGATTATCTTTCGCTCCAGAACTGTCATAAATTGGCACCCTTAGTGGCTTTGATACAGATTCAAGGAAATCAGTTATTTCCTTAATTATTCTACCAATTAATTTGTTTTTCAGATTTTCTGAAGCCACAATAGGGTACATCAGCAGCGGATCAACAAAACAACTCTAGAAAAAGGCAAAGGGTAAATGAGAGAGGGAGAGTTAACAGGTGGAGAAAAAAAGTGAGTAAGTGATAGTAAAAGAGAAAGGGTGGATCACTTGCCGAGACTTAGCACCTTGTTTAGAGTTTGATAGACAGGTTAATCTGTCGCAAAACCCTTAGTCCGCCCGACTCATGTAGCGAAAGGCTGACCTTAAATATTTTGTGGACCGAGCTCTTGCTGGCTCCGTCTATAGAATACTTCCTCTGATAGCCCAAAAGAGTGAAGGCCATTGGAGGAAGGACATTACACAGCCTGCCCTCTTTACAGTGGATGGCGTAATGTCTTTTTTCCGGTCCATCACCATCAGGATAAACCTGGTGGTGATGGACAAGAAAAAGCGTTAAGGACCTTTGCAGCATGGAAGGAAACTCCTGCATTTGGAGTTCATTACAGAAATAAAAAAAGATGAAAATGTTTGGTGAATATCCATCAAAACTGACAGTAGCTGTCCACGTAACTTGAAGTACAATGAAAGAAAGTGCCATGATATAAAGTTTCTTTCAATGTGTGAGAAAGATATTCTTTTTGCCCTGATCACCCCCATTTTGGGAATGATACGGTGGTAATTAACTCTGACTGCACCCCAGGCTCTACTAACAAGTCCCAGGGCCAGTGCTCTGATAACAAAATGTATATGGTAATTGGGTGTAATTGCAATTGGCACTGACAGCCTACCTGTAAATCCCTAGTATATTGTGGGGCGCGTAGGTTTAGAGGCCCAGCAGCTCTGAAGCACTGAGGTGTACACTGCTGTGTTGCCTGCTGTCATTATAAAAGTTAGGTACTTCCAAAGTATTAAACTGCATTATTTTTACATATAAGTCACCTCTCCGGTCTACCCTAGGTGCCCCTAGGGTAGGGTGCCATGTAAAAATAAGGGGGGTCATTTTAAAATATGTTTAATAGGCCCTGGTTAGGGAAAAACTACCAATTTTGTTTTTTCCCATTGCAGCTTTGTAGCTCTATAGGCTAACATAGAAATACTGTAATACAATGTAAATATTGACTGGAGGAGGCTAAAGTAATATTTCAAGAACTTAAAAGATTGGTAATGATAAATCAAACAACTTGCCACTGTTGAATGTATCATAACTAATACAGAACTTTCTTTTCTGTGAGCCAAAATCCAGCCTTCTAGTAGCCTTGATTTACCTAGCCCTTAGCAGGCTTAGCCAAACTGCTTTGATGAGGTGAAAAGTGGCCTGCATAGAGACAGACATTATGATGGGAGAGCTCTGCAGCTGCAGAGAACAGACTAGGAAGCAGGCTAGGTAAATCAAACTGGGCTTAAATGAGAGCAGTACAATAAGGAATGCCAGCCAGGTCTACCCCTTCTTCCTATATCCCCCAGCCAAATGGCAGCCGCCAGAATGGAATTTGCAGAAGGTCTGGATAAGGAGTGGGAAGTGAGCCACATCAGTGGAGTAGCTTAGCCAGCTCTTACTACCAAGGAGAGGAATTCTCCATCTTGAATTTTAAAGTGCAGTGCTTTGTGGAACAAGAAAAGGACACACTTTGGTGACAGCTGCCATGGTTTTGGGTGGTACTGCTCCAGCGTGGAGTACAAAATCCCTCCCTCCATCACAGACCAAAGATCTCACAAACACACACAACCAATACATTCGCTGGTGGGGCCTATAACACCAACATTCACTCACCATAAATCTGTGTTTCTCGGGTGATGATTACTCTAAAGGCTTACATGAAAGGAAATACCTCTTTACCCTAATGAGCAACAAATCCACGTAACCTTCTGATACTCATTAGGCCCTGAATTTCACCTTTGGTATTCCTCTCATAAATTGGGATGAATCAGTTAGTTGCTGGTTTAGGTTAATTTCGAATTCTCTATTTACCTTTGAATCAATACATTTTCAATGAATAAACAACCCAACTCATTTTGTAATTAATCAATTCAATCTTTATCTAATTAATGCAAATTAAATCATTTGTTTATTCAAGCCGCCAATCATCATATTTACCTATTCTGGCTAATTGTCGTTCTCTAAGTCAAATCCAGTAGTCTCACAAATCAATGCCCATCAAATTTAGTAATTTCAGTTCATCAGGAGATTGGGCATTATTTCAGTCCGTCAAAGATTCAGGGAAACAGCTGTCCTGCAGCGTCACCGTCCTCTCCGTCAGCATAACGTCAGGAAAATGAGAAAGCGCTCTCCAACCTCTCTATTCTACCATAATTTATAGTAAAATCATTGTCAAAAAGTATCAAATATTGGTTTTCAGCTCTTCTGATTGGATAATCAGAGATCGTCCGACAGAGTTCACATGGAATAATGTCTCTTAGGTCATCAGTCTTGCTTGTTCCGGTTTTAAGAGGCATCTTATTGTTCTTCTGAAAAGCTGGCTTGCTTCCCAGGGCGACCTTGGTGAGTACAGTCTGGTTAGGGTCACGACGAGGCCACTGTTGCTGGTGTTAGCGCAGGCACACTTCACCAGTAGCGGTCCGTGGAGGGAGTGACGGTGGGGCAGTGAGGCGGGGCGGGGGAGGGGCAGGGTGGTGAAATGTAAACACCGGAATATGGATGTCCGGAGGTAAGTACACATTTAAATAAGTAAAACGAATTTCGTTGCGCGCGCTGCATCGCAAAATGCGATGCAGCGCGCGCAAAGGAATTCGCAATTAATTAATTAAACGCAATTAATACATAGAAATGACTAATAAAATGTTATTCCCTCGCTAATACCCATATGTGTGTGTATTTATCTAGCAGAAATCAACACTCAAGCGGTTTATACTTACTGAATAAAGCACAAATCACAATACATCACAAAAGCAACATATATCATGCAATATTCTAATTGTCTATCATTAGTATGCGTACATAATTTAGTGTACGTATTAATTAAGCCATGCAAATGCAATCCCACGTATATTTCAGTTATTAATAAGATTGGTTAATAATTTTCACTTCATTCCATTAGTTCGATTATAATTAATTAATTAATCAAATTAGTATAAACATGCAAAAATGGGGAGGGTATACAACATTTTTGCATTACCCGCTCCAGCAATCCCCCTTTCGTGATTTTATCACCATACGAACCAAAAATTTTGTTCTGTCTTTTACGGAATTTTAAATGTTTTCTTGCTCTTAATCATAATTTTGTTTCACCCACGTCTCCTCTTTTTGCTGATTCATACATACTCTCCTTCCACTCTTCCATTCTATCTCCTCAAATTCTCTTTCTTGTTTCTTGTCTTTTCTTCTAAACTTTTCTCTTTTTAATCTTTTCTTGTTCTTATTATTTTTACAACAGATACAACCTAATCTTATCACTAATATTATGAAAATCACACATGTTAATGGGAACAATATTTTACCTATAAATGTACTACCTAGCTTTACTAAGAAATTTTTAATAGCAACTATTTTCTTTCCGATCTTTTCCCAAACACCTTCAACCTCCAGTGGTGCAATTTCATCATGCAATTCTGTAATATTCCTAATATAAATTTTCAGATCTTTACTTTCGTCAGGAATGTAAGTACAACAATGTTGAACCTTCAGCATTCCACAGACTCCACCCTCTTTTAGCCAATAATATATCAAGGGCAAGTCAATTTTGCATTACCATTGCACGCATGGCAACCATTTCAGTGTCTACCAATAAAAATCCTCCAGCGGTGCTTGTTGACAAGCGGTCCACTACTGTTGATAATTTTCTAATTTTGTTTGCATTCAAAGATATTCCCACTGCTGGTATCAATGCTCCAAAAATGTCACCTACAATTTCTGTCCAAGATTCTCTCTTACTACGTACTAAATGATTACTTAAACTATGTACACCATCGTCTCCTCTATCCATATGAAATTTTTTGGGAAAAACCAGGCCTACATAACATGTGCCATACCAATGGGCTGGCAAGCGATAATATGCCCTGTTCCCACAAATAAAATATAATCCAGGAAAGACTGGATCTTTTCCGCCTTTAAATCCCCATCCACCCATGATCCGGTATGTATCATGGCACTCACTATTACCTAAAAACAGTTATCATACACAGTTTGATTCCTTCAAATGCAAAACTTCCCTTTCTGAGGCCAATCTAAAGTTATAGTTGGACTAGCTTCTCCTTTCAAATGTTTTTCCCTTTCTACATCCCAGACTGTTTTCTCCACTTTTCCTTCTGCTACCTTTCTTTGCATTTTCAGTCTCCTTTCTTCAACCATGTCTAAGAATGTCTTTTCCTCTTTCTTCAAACTGCAAGTCAAATTGTTTCTAAAAATATATTCTAATGTTAGTTCCTTAGTTTCTAAGACAAATTCACCTAATACCGTAGCAGGTTTTACCTTGTTTAGTTTGTTAATGGCAGGCACTTGCGCAAAAATGTTATCTACATCTGAAAAATAATATTCGAATTTTCCTGTCTGATAAAATAAACTAGCTATTACACTACATGTTATTTCATACGTTGCTGGAAGGTGATGATAAGTCACTCCTTCGGAAACAGAGGCAGGTAACTGCATGCATACGTAGCAGTCCCTTTCATCCATTGTCTTTACATATTCATACAATAATTTTGAAAACACATTATTAGAAAAATCTGTTATTGACCTGTCTTTATGTAAATAATTGTTATCTATTCTAGTCAGAACTACCTTTTGAATCTTCCCTCTATTAGTTTTATTCTCACTATGTCCTTCTAATGTATCTATAGTGACTTTGAAAGAAATCAAAAGAGCAAGTATGCTCCATAGAAGCATTAATAATCCTGTACAACAACAACACATTTTACACCATCTTTTCATGAATGTACATCTACCTTTGCTACTATCTATGTTAGCCATCTTCGTTAAAATGGACCGTGGCTTTTGACTTAGCCTCTTCCACTTCACAACTAGCTTTCTAACCTAAGGCTCAAAACACCTATTTGGTTCTACCAGTATCTATCTTTTGATTTAATTGCTTATTTTCTTCATCAACAGCTTTCTTGGTCTATTCAGTTTGGCATCTCATCGTTCTTCACTTTCCTCTCGTCATCCAAATACAGAATTTCCTGAACTTCCGTTTCTTCTTCTCTAATGTCGGACAAGAGAACTCTCAGGATTTCCGATTCTTCCTCTTCTTCAACCACTTTCAGTACAGCCTCCTCTGGATTTCCTTGACTATCTCCCTCTTCTCCCTTTTCAGGCAGAGCCACGTACGTCCATTCCGGTGACTTATACTTCTGGTTAGGTTTCCTTGTTCTTTTACTTTCTTTATTCTCAATTGTTTCTTCTTCTTTTGATTTTTCTTGACTTGTCACTTCATTCACCTGTTCAGCTCTTGGTGAATTTACTCGTGTCAGTCCATATCTCAATTTCTTTATTTTATTGGGCCAAATGTCATCCTTTGCAACTCTTTTTACCTTACTTCCTTTGTCATTCTTTTCATTCCTCCAAGCTCTCTTTCTTAGAACTCGACCTTCAGGTATTTCATTTTCGCTCTCTTCAGACTCTGTCTCAACTTGCTTTTTCTTTTCAACAATTTCCTTTTCCATCACTTGTTTTGTTTTCCCTGCTTCTATCCCTCCTCGAGTCTCTGACACGCAATCTTCCTGCTGGCTACTTGTCCCTTCACTGGATGTTGCAGTTCCCTACACCTCCTCGGGGGTCTTCCGCAGAAATCTGTCCCTCTCTCTCTGTACCTGTCCCTTGTTCACTTAAATTTGTTCTTTCAGGTGGAATGTCTCTCAGTCTCTCATCCGGTACTTCCCTTTCACGAATTTCTTTCATTATTTCTTCATTATCTTTTTCTCTTTTCTTTCTGTGTTCTTTTCTGGAACCTTGCGTTTCTTGTTCGTTTCCAGAATCGCTGGATTCAGAAATCTGCAATCTTCTTCTCAGAGAGCTACTTCTGGGGACTAAAGTTAGACTTGGTTCTGTTTCCCCCCTTTCAGAGTTTTCTCGTGTTTTTGACTCTCCATTATCTGACTCAGTACTTGATTCTGATTCATCAAAATATTCTTTTTCTGTGCTGTGCACTGGATTTGGAATTCTCAATGTGTGACTTGCATGGATCCAGTTTTTCAGTCCAGCACACTTCACAGCTGTTGTCGTGGCCAGAATGACTTGTCTTGGTTTTCCCCACCTTGGAACCAAACAATTTATTCTTCTGTGGACCTTTACCCTTACCCAGTCTCCTGGGGTCAGATCATGGGCTGGCTTCTTTTCAAGGGTGGTGGCATCCGCTCCAACCTGATGAAACACAGAATGAACTGCGTCAGCCAGGCTTTTACAGTATTCCAACACCATGTCATCCGTTATAGTCATCAGCTTGTTGACTGGTATAAATACGTGTCTCATGGCGCGTCCCATGATTATTTCATGAGGACTTAATCCTGTAGTTCTGTCTGGAATTGATCTAATAGTCATGAGTACTAGAGGCAAGACATCATGCCATTTCATACCTGTGGCCAAGCACATTTTTCCTATTCTATATTTGATAGTACCATTCATTTGTTCAACCACACCAGAAGCCTCTGGTCGGTAGGCACAATGTAGTTTTTGTTGTACATTCAATGCCTCACAAATTAATTTTACAATCTCATTATGGAAATGTCCTCCTCTGTCTGATTCAATTGTCACTGGGAACCCAAACCTAGGGATGAACTCTCTCAGCAGTAGCTCGGCTACTGTCATCCCATCATTTCTCCTTGTTGGAAATGCTTCCACCCACCTAGAGAATAGGCAGACCACAACCAAAACATACCTCAGTCTGTTACAGGGAGGCATCTCAATGAAATCTACTTGCATTCTGGTGAAAAGCTCTCCTTCTCGACCTATTGTTCCTAGACTCACTACTGTCTTTCCCCCAGGATTGTATTGCTGACATATTAGGCATCTTTCACAAAGAATTTCTGCTACAAGTCTGAATTTTGCATTGTACCAGGTCTGCTTAAATGACCTGATCATGGCGTCTCTCCCTATGTGTCCCTGGCCATGATACATCCATGCCATGGTAGACTTCATGCTATCAGGCATAACTGGTCTTCCATCTCGATAGACCCACACATGATCCTTCTCTCTTGGTGCACATCCTGCTTTTACCCACTGTTTCATTTCTTCATCTCCTGCCTCTTCTTGCAACTGTCTTACCTCTTCCCAAGTTCCCACAATGTTAGTAAACATCAATGAGCAAGAAGACATTTCTCTTTCCTTTGCCCGATTGACCGAATTCTGATTACGTGCACAATACTGTGCCATGTCATTGGCATATCTGTTTCCCGTGGCGATATAATCACCACCTTGACCATGAGCAGCATATTTCACAACAGCCAATTGTCTAGGCAGCTGTATCGTCTCATGCAACTTTCCAACCACTTCAGCATTCTTAATAGGAGTTCCGCTCGAGGTTAGGAAACCTCTTTGTAGCCATAGTTGGCCAAAGTCATGGACAACTCCAAAGCCATACTGGCTGTCAGTTATCACAGTCACTCTCACACTGTGGAAATATGGATTTTTCTGATCAGTTATGTCCCCTATCTTGGACCCCAACGGTTTCATGTATGAATCACAAGTACATGTATGTTCCCTCCAGTTCTAGTTATGAAGACGCAAACACATGTGCGTCCACCGTCAACATGTCCTCTTTCAGATCCGCCATGAATAGGCTGGATATTCCATTCCTAAGTATGAAAGGCCACCGGCTTTATACAGTTCACTTATGCCATTTTTCAGTCCAGGCAAGTAGGCCCTGATTCTGTCATCAAGCTTTTCTTGCTTTCTGCCTCTGAAGCTCCAGTTTGAGCCTGCATCTGTGACCATGAACTTTGTCTCATTCCCTGCGCGGCTCACGAAGCCTGACATCAGCCTGTTGCCTGCCAAAAAACTGTATTTCACCTTCGAAATTATCTGCTCCGCTCCCTGCCCAATGCATTCCTGTCTAGTAGTTTAAGTAAACATTCTTCCAGCTACCAAGCAAAGGCCCGGCTTCTCTGTCTTTATGCAAGTAATTCATAGCCCTGTTACTATGGAAGATTCCTACCCTCGCATCTAGTGTAGACACTTAGACGCTTGTACACGCACTAACAGTCAGTATAGTCAGTATAGAATAAGATTCTACTCTAAGAGACCTCTCTTCCGGATAACATAGTTCTTTAAACATAGGATGTTAGATATGATTTGGGATTAGGTTGACTTGACCCTCCAGACTTCTGTCGCCACATGTAGAGCTAAATGTCAAGTCCCCTTCACCCCCTAGTTGCACGTCAATCACACGTCATACTGCTGCGCGCGCATCTCTGCCAAGTATTTCTGCTGACATTGCGAAATTATTTCATAGGTCCACCCATATGTGACATCACAACCAATGACGTTTCCTTGTTACTCCCAATTACGCCTCCTTCAGCTACGCATGTGAAATGTTATCTTTGCTATCAATTGTTACGCCTCTTGCATTTGCCTCACTGTAATGCCTATTGTATAAAAGTGATTAATTATCAATAATGTATATACTTCACTTCCTGAACCTTCGTGGTGATGGAACTTGGAGCAACCGATTCGAATCGTCCATTGGAATAAAGCCCATTCCGAACCTCTAATACCACGGATTCTGCCTCTTATTTACTGAGCTATTTTTATTATGTTTCTGTATCAAATTAAGTCCCGGTAATTAAATTATTTACCACATGAATGGCGCCCGAACAGGGACACTTTCTCATCTCACGCGCCGGCGGTGCGTTGCAGGCCCGGTCTCCTGCCACAGCTGGACGGACAACAACGCGTACCAGCAGGATTTCCTGTATCTCCCTCCGGTCAAGCGGGGGCGACTGAGGCTGCGATCAACACCCAGACGAGGCGGTGAGAAGTGCGAAGTATCCCGACCAGAGCCTAGCTGAGAGAGCAAGATCCGAGGTATACAGAGGCCCACCAGGTTACCGAAGCTCAGAAGTGTCCGAAGTTGTCGAGTCGAGTCCAGTCCGGTCCAGTTCAGTTCAGTTCCGAGGCCTTCCGTTCCGAGCTACCCGGTGAGTACCATTACTGGGGAGGCGATCTGGCGTGCACATAAGTTGTGCCGGTCCAGACGGGTTTGGGTACACAAATCCGGTCTGCACTGTTTTAGCAGTGTATCTGTACTGTTTAGCAGTATATCTAGTATATCAAGTATATAAATTCAGAATAATTCAGTTAATGCCGAGTATTATGTTTAGTGATTAAGTTTCCTTAGATCGTTATCATCATTGTTTGCTCATTTAAATGTTAAATGTTAAATGTGTTAATACGTTCTGCATATTGTGGTATGAATGACTGTTCATTATCGTGTTTATTGTATTAAGTTTGTTCAAGATCAAGTATCAGATCAGTTCTCAAAATGCCGCTCTTTTCGAAATTAAGACAGATCACAACTAGAAAAGGGGTACTCGAAGAAGCTGTTCCTATTCCTCCTAGGGACACTCCAGGGTACTTCATGTATCATAAACACGGCTTAGACGCTATATTATTTCTTGATTTATGGGTAGACTACACTAAGGAATTACCAGAAAGTCAGAGGTGGCCCGCAGCTGGGACCTGGGATGCAGAGTGCATCGTGAAAGTAGAGGAAGAATTATGGAAAAAGAAAGCTAGACAATCACAGAAAGACGCCATTGAATTATGGCGTAAAGAATCGTATAGACGTACAGAAAAAGCACGTAGACAGGAAGAGAAGAGTAAAGAGAATTCAAATGAAGTCCGAGAAAATCTATTAATTGAAGAAGGTACACGAGTGAAATCAGAACAAGTAGACAGACAAAGAAATGCCCTTATGAAGGGTATGTATCCCCTTCTGGCCGAGGGATTACCTAAGGCTACTGCGGGGATACCAAAAGACTTGCCACCCCCATTATTTCCAATAAAAGTACATCCTAAAGGGCATCCTAGAACCGCAGAAGATGTTTTTCTTTCCTCATATTTAGATGACGCAGCTCCCGAGTATGCTAACCCCGCCCCACATAGACCGTTGGCCGGGGAGGTTCAACGCCAAGATCCTGTATCTGTATCTCTACAGCACCAAATCCTGACACAAGTTCCGGCAAGCACATCTGTTTCCACATCTGTTCCTACAGCTACTTCTATAGCTGTGCCCACACCTATAGTTGCTGTATCGCGTTCAACGAATCCTTTCACGCCCGATACCCCAGACGGGGCTACCGGAGGTGCTACCAATATTTTTTCTACGCCACCCAGAATAAATAAACTTACCTTTCAAGAATCAGCACATCCACGTACCCCCAAACTCATAAATGCCCGTACGCTTAAGGAACTTCTTATAGATTGTAGATATGACCCTGTGCCCGGCAAAGAGGACGAAATGATCATGGCATCATTACGTATCAGACGAGCCGCGGTGTATTTAGGGAAGTTACCAGGAATGACTATGCATCTAGATAATATATATCATTTTGTCCAAACAGGGCGAGATTCTGAATGTATTAACAGAGCTATGGAATACCAGAAAGTGGAGATACAAGGGGAACTGTTACGTTTCCTTATAAATTGTGTGATCAGAAATCAAGACCGACCGGGGGTAGACCCGGAAGCAATGCAAATTCTTACCAGATGGAGCCAGAATATATCAGAAGGGAGACATGATAAGCAAAACTGTATAATAGCCATGTGCCGAAAGATCCGTAAAGAAATAGAACGCCTACACGAAGAGAGATTAGCGGTAGACCAGTTCGAACAAAGCGAGGAGGAAGGATCAGGACTGCCCACAGGACAGTCAGAAACCATAGCCTATGTAGGTAGAGGAAGATCTTGTAATAGTACTAGATGTTTTACTGACCCGATACGTCCGATATGTCCAGATAATAACAGGAATTTCCAAACACCTATAATAAATATAAGGTCCCCCGAGCATGCGTTCCAAGCCGCTGACAAATTACTGCGAGAACGAAGGGGTTATCATTTTCTCGATTCTATGGATGAACAAGAACTAGCCAGGTCAGCCGTTCATTAGATTGACAGTCCCGGAAAGTATGATGATGATACAGTAGCACACACATTTTTGAATCTCACCCCAGATGAACAGCGTTTAGCTGGGATTTATATGATTCAACAACTTCTTATACTATATAAAAGCCAACATTCAGATCCTGGTCCCTTACCTGATATATTGACTGAATTACTCACGAATAGATGGAGAGGTTCAGGTACTAAGCTAATTAAAGAAATACTAGAATCAAGAAAGCAGTACATTCTTTTTGTATGTCCAGAACATGTCTCACTGCCCATCAAGGAAAGACCGACGTATTACATGGATAGACAGAATCCCTTACGAGAAGTACACCCAATAAAGGGCAAGGACAATCAGTTTAAACGTGTATTTGTATATACGCCCATATCGAAAATAGAATTGTTAGAAATGAAGAAAGTGGTACCCAGTCATGACAAAGACCCAGCGGGTTTCCACCGAGAAATTAAAGACATGTTACTCATGGGAGAGTACACCTATCCCGACATTATGACAATATTAAAGGTATTAATGCCTGCTGGCATTTATGAAAAACTCAAGGAAAAAGAGTGGGAGGTGGGAGACCAAAAGATAGACTGGACAGCATTAGAAAATGAAGAAAAGGCCCGAGGTCCAGGTTCGGGGCTTGGGGACAAAACTAAAGCACTACCAGGTTTACTAGTACAGGTACTGCCACGTTTATTAACTACGAAAAAGGAAGACTGGGGTGAAATCTCAGCCTGTAAACAAAAGCAAGATGAAGACACTAGTGATTTCTATGCACGATTTGAAAAATGTTTTGGTATAAATAGTGGCATAAAAGCAAGTAGCGAATCATACCCACATCTGTTTGTGACAAAATTAGTTGAAAATTCCTTGCCCCAAGTGAAGAATAGAGTATTAAAATTCGAGAGTACCTGGCAAGGTAACACCCCATCACAAATGTTACAAATGTTACAGTATCATCACAATAGAATTAGAGAGGAACAAGATCATGAACAAAGACGCATGAAAGACACGAAAATGAAAATGCTAGTCTCCCAGACAGTTCCAGCTGAAGGACATAAAAAGGGTACGACACATTCCGGTGATTCAGCAGGACCTGTAAAAGGGACATGCAACTACTGTAAACAACCAGGTCATTATATACACGATTGCCCAGTCCTGAAGCGTAATATCGCCACAGGTATCACAAAAGAAAGACCACGGCCACTTAGACAGGATCAGAATGAACAAGGAGCCCCGCAGCATGCACAGTCCATGCCAGCTCCACAACAGTCTATACAGTTTGTGCCAGCTGCACCTGCGCTGCCTGTTGCTGCCACACAAACCACGACACGACAGCTGTACCAGACCGCACAGTACGACTATCCTGATTATCAACGATATGCATGAACCAGCCTAGAGAGGGAAGTTGACTTACCCCTTATCGAGGTCCCTGTAGACCAAGAAGGACCTTATGTACATAGTGAATTATTAGGCCAAGATAGAAAATTTTTACTCGATACAGGGGCAAGTCGAACAACCATAAAACGTAGTAAAGTTCCAGGGGCACCCCTCTCAGGCTCACAGAATATTTCCCTTGGTTTTTCAGGAAAACCTATTGTTAATGAAGTATCACAGCCTCTTCCACTTACGATAGGACCCTTGACCAGAACTACAGATTTATTGCTTACTAAATCATGTCCAGAAAACTTGTTAGGTATAAAAACACTGAAAGCTCTAGGAGCTATAATATGTTGTTCTCCGGAAGGAGTAAGATTGTTTTTACGTGATTTCAAAGGTCACTATGTGTCTCGAGACATGGATCCCCGACTGCAGACTTTACCTACACATCTATGGGCACAAGGCCCTACTGACGTTGGTTGCATGAATATTACACCATATCGAGTTACACTAAAGGCAGGAGTGGTACTACCACGAATGCGACAATACAAGTTACCACCAGATGCTGTAGTGGCTTTACTACAAATCATTGACGAGCTCATTGCCCAAGGAGTGGTTGTAGAAACAGACTCCAATGTATGTAATTCACCGATAATTCCGATTCTTAAACGAACAGATCCGAAGGCCCCGCCAGTATATCGATTGGTTATTGATCTGCGCGAATTAAATAAGTGCATTGTGCCACAATTCCCTGTGGTCCCAGATATCTCGTCATTACTGACAGCTATTGATTCTGAAGCAACATTCTTTACTGTAATTGATCTCAAGAATGCCTTTTTCAGCGTCCCTATAGATCCGGAAAGCCAATACTTGTTCGGATTTAGTTTAAATGGATGTAGCTTTAAATTCTCACGCGCACCTCAAGGATTTACAGAAAGCCCCAGCATCTATAGCCAAGCACTGAAACGAGAACTCGACAGTATCCACATGCCAGTAAACACTGCCCTGCTTCAATATGTCGATGATCTGCTGATCACCGCTAGAAGCGAACCTGAATGTGAGAAAGCATCACTGACAGTTTTACAATTTCTAGCCGAAAAGGGGCACAAGGTGTCCCCTTCTAAGCTGCAATTCTGTGTCCAGCGAGTTGTTTATCTTGGACACTCGCTGTCCAAGGAGGGAAGGCAGCTTACACCCGACCGCATTCAGTTAATAGCTAACATGCCAATACCCAAGACACAAAAGGAGGTGCGGGCTTTCATAGGCCTCACTTCATATTGTAGGCAGTGGATCCCTCAGTATGCATTTTTAGCAAAACCACTCATTCAGTTGACAACACAGGAGGCAGCCACATCGACTGTTCTCCCTTGGACTCAGGAACATACACAAGCTTTTGAAAGCTTAAAGAAAGCTTTATGCCAAGCACCGGTTTTAGCAACACCATGTTACAATAAACAGTTTACACTCTTTGTTACAGAACGCGAAGGTACTGCCTTGTCAGTACTCACACAGGAACAGGCAGGATCCCACAAACCATGTGCTTATTTTTCTAGTACATTAGATCCCGTAGCTCAGGCTTTGCCTGCATGCCTGAAATCGGTGGCAGCAACAGCTTTAGCAATAAGACAAAGCGATGCCATAGTGTTAGGACATCCATTGACAGTTCAAGTACCACATGCAGTAGAGGTTCTCGTGAATCGAACGCAAACGCAACACTTGACTATAGCACGACTTACAGGGTATGAATTACCATTGTTCCAGCCACATATAGAAATCAGACGTTGTAACACATTGAATCCTGCCACACTTTTACCCGTAATTGGAACAGATCCACTAGCGCATGACTGTATTGACGTTATTACAATCACGACGAAACCCAGACAACACTTGACAGATGTCCCATTGTCAGACCCAGACCTGACGTTGTATGTAGATGGTTCATGTATGAGAACAAGTACAGGAGAGTTAGTGGCCGCTTACGCAGTCACAACAGACACTGAAATCATCGAAACAAATTGCATAAATACCTTGTCAGCTCAAGCCGCAGAGCTCATCGCTCTGACACAAGCCTGTATTCAAGCCACAAATAAAAAAGTCAACATATACACTGATTCACGTTATGCATTCGGAGTTGTACATGACTTCGGCGTGCTGTGGCGAGAGAGAGGTTATTTAACTTCTCACGGTGCCCACATTCAGCACGGACCCCTCATTCATGCCTTATTAGATGCAATACATCTACCCACTGCAATATCAATTATGAAATGTAAAGCTCATACGAAAGTTACTGATATCATTTCTCAAGGCAATGATCTAGCTGACAGAACAGCTAAACAGACTGCTCAAACTCAAACATCCGACATGACAAAGACAATAGTCCCGACGCCAACACATTGTATGACGATTAAAGATCCCGCTCTTGACGTAATTGACATACAGACACATGCTACTCCAGACGAAATAAAGAAATGGACTGAATTAGGAGGGATTCAAACGGACCAAGGATGGATGACGAAGGAAAAATCTGTGTGGTTCCTTCCTGATTCAATGGTCCAAGTTATTATTAACACTATACATAGTCCAGCGCATCTAGGAGAAAAAGCTATGCTAGACAGCATCCAACACATTTGGTTCAATAAACAGTTACGAGCAGCAGCTAAACAAAAAGTTCATACCTGTATGATCTGTTGTCAGTTCAACCCAGGAAAAAGCGTTCCCGTAGAACAGGGTGGATTTCAGCCTCCTGATCACCCTTTTGAAATCCTCCAGATGGATTATATCCAGATGGAACGATGTCGAGGATTCAAATATGTTCTCGTAGTTGTCTGTGCTCTTTCCCGTTGGACAGAGGCATACCCGGTTTCAGATTACACTGCCCCGACTACTGCCAAACAGTTAGTTCGAGAATTCTTCCCACGATACGGTTTACCACGTACTGTCTACTCAGATAACGGCCAGCCGTTCTCATCTGAACTAATGAAACACGTTTCACTTTTGTTAGGCTATCAGTGGAAATTCCACTGTGTCCGACACCCCGAGGCAGCAGGTCTCGTAGAAAGACATAATCAGATCCTGAAAATCAGATTGTCCAAAATATGCAGAGAGAAAGGTGTCGACTGGGTAGTAGCCTTACCAGTTGCACTCTTTTACATGAGAATGGTAGCACACTCTCGAACAGGGCTATCCCCGTATGAGGTGATCTTTGGTAGACCACCAAATATGTGGGGGACGCCTATACCACGTAAAATAACTGATATTGACTGTAATATGCTGACAGATTATTTGGCTTCCTTGATGTCTGCACTACAATCTTGTCGTTCACAGGTAGCTGCAGCCTTTCCTGACAACACTGAGGTGAAACCCCATGACGTAATTCCAGGGGATCTCGTTTTAGTGAGGAACTTTGATCGAAAGACTCAGCTGGATCCTAGGTGGAAGTCGCCGCAATTGGTCCTGCTCACCACCAGGACAGCCGTGAAGATCGAGGGCAGAAAAGGCTGGATACATTCAAGTCATATCAAGAAATTTCATGGACTACCATCGGACGTAAACACCACACCCCGTGTGTCTTCACCCATTGACTCAAAACTTTCTTTTGTTGAAACAAGTAGTCACGAACAATATAAACTAAAACTCAGATCTAACCGGTCGGGAAATTTGATTGTTTAAGTCCTCTCCAAGGTGAAGCGGTTGAATTTGTCCCTGACATGTATCCCTTAGATCTGAATAGAGAAAACACTCGAAAAATGTTGAAACGACATGCATACTGTAACTCACTGCGTAGTCATTGCACAGTGACGTTATTAATCTTGTTTTTCTTAAGTCTTTTAATAATTACTGCAAGTATATTGTTGCACATATATTATCCTATTTCTAGACATGTTTATAATGTTACTGCTGAACATTCTTTTAGTGAATTACCTCCGCATGAGTTGTCTTATAGATTTGCGCTGCGCAATAATACGTTTATTAGTATGTTACATCATTCCCATCAGGTTAGTAATGCTACAAATTGTTGGATATGTGGCCGACTCCCTCCCTATCAGAATTATAAAGGAATCCTACCTCTCTTTCCATACCCGTTCACACACAACGGCTCCTGTGGAGCATGGTTTAGTTTAATTAATACCCTAGATTCAAATTCTGTAGTTTATCAAGACAACTGTGTATGGGGAAATTTAAACTTAGTTTTACTTAAAGTCTGCTACCCTAACAAGGAGGGACTTCCCAAGAGAACAGGAACTGATCTAGAAAATGAAGTATATGGATTAGGTAATTTTACGCTTAATCTTATGATCCTAAATGTCGAATCCGAAGCTACTCCAATTTTGCCCGCCATGTCAGTATTTCCAGTAAAAGGTGAATTATGTGTAAGAAAGAATGGTTCCATACATATGGGCCATAGTAGATGCACCACTGTAATAGAATTCAGTGATCAAGGCAAGTCGACATTTAGAGCTTCCCGCCATTCCTATTTTATATGTGGTCAGACGGCATATGTACGTTTGCCTCTAGATTGGGATGGTACCTGCTACATCGGATTCCTTTTGCCACCTGTTTTCCTAGCTCCTCCTGATTATCACAGAAATACTCATTTAGTACACAATAGAGAAAGGAGAGATCTCCCAATAGTCGATTACACTGAAACAGCATGGGAAAAATACACAGATTTCAATAAAGGTCTCTTTCCCTATATAGGTACCGTTACTAATAGTAAGCTGATACGTAGATTAACTAGAACCCTTGAAGCAGTAGTGAACGAAACTATTTCCGCCTTAGGCAATTTAACAGAAGAGCAGTCTGCTATGCGGATTGTTGTGCTTCAAAATCGTCTTGTCCTTGACGTCATCCTGGCCGATAGGGGCGGAGCTTGTAGGGTCATCGGATCAAGTTGTTGCATTTTCATACCAGAAAATTCGCCATCTGTATATAAAGCCATAACTCGCCTTCATAAGATTGTAAGCCAGATACACCAGAATCCAGGCACCTGGACTTGGTCCGGTTGGTTTTGGAGTGTATTATCTACCTTTGGATGGAAGGTCCTATCCTTCCTAGGTATTGGCTTTCTCATACTATTCAGTTGCTGTCTATGCCTACAATGTGGACCAGCGATTTGTGGTCTGTGTGCCACATCGTGTATTCCATCACCAAGATTTCATTCGTCCCAGAAGAAAAAAGAAGAACAAATGATGCTATATGAACAGATCAATGGATTGATGAAGATTGATATCTCTTGACGGGCAAGTAGGGGACAAGGAGGGAATGTGGAAATATGGATTTTTCTGATCAGTTATGTCCCCTATCTTGGACCCCAACGGTTTCATGTATGAATCACAAGTACATGTATGTTCCCTCCAGTTCTAGTTATGAAGACGCAAACACATGTGCGTCCACCGTCAACATGTCCTCTTTCAGATCCGCCATGAATAGGCTGGATATTCCATTCCTAAGTATGAAAGGCCACCGGCTTTATACAGTTCACTTATGCCATTTTTCAGTCCAGGCAAGTAGGCCCTGATTCTGTCATCAAGCTTTTCTTGCTTTCTGCCTCTGAAGCTCCAGTTTGAGCCTGCATCTGTGACCATGAACTTTGTCTCATTCCCTGCGCGGCTCACGAAGCCTGACATCAGCCTGTTGCCTGCCAAAAAACTGTATTTCACCTTCGAAATTATCTGCTCCGCTCCCTGCCCAATGCATTCCTGTCTAGTAGTTTAAGTAAACATTCTTCCAGCTACCAAGCAAAGGCCCGGCTTCTCTGTCTTTATGCAAGTAATTCATAGCCCTGTTACTATGGAAGATTCCTACCCTCGCATCTAGTGTAGACACTTAGACGCTTGTACACGCACTAACAGTCAGTATAGTCAGTATAGAATAAGATTCTACTCTAAGAGACCTCTCTTCCGGATAACATAGTTCTTTAAACATAGGATGTTAGATATGATTTGGGATTAGGTTGACTTGACCCTCCAGACTTCTGTCGCCACATGTAGAGCTAAATGTCAAGTCCCCTTCACCCCCTAGTTGCACGTCAATCACACGTCATACTGCTGCGCGCGCATCTCTGCCAAGTATTTCTGCTGACATTGCGAAATTATTTCATAGGTCCACCCATATGTGACATCACAACCAATGACGTTTCCTTGTTACTCCCAACTACGCCTCCTTCAGCTACGCATGTGAAATGTTATCTTTGCTATCAATTGTTACGCCTCTTGCATTTGCCTCACTGTAATGCCTATTGTATAAAAGTGATTAATTATCAATAATGTATATACTTCACTTCCTGAACCTTCGTGGTGATGGAACTTGGAGCAACCGATTCGAATCGTCCATTGGAATAAAGCCCATTCCGAACCTCTAATACCACGGATTCTGCCTCTTATTTACTGAGCTATTTTTATTATGTTTCTGTATCAAATTAAGTCCCGGTAATTAAATTATTTACCACAATCTTGCACGCTCTAGTCAAAGCCACAAGCTCTGCTACCTGGGCCGATTTTACTCCTTTCAAATAGGATGCTTCTATTACTGCTGCGACTGTGCACACTGCATACACTGCACTCAGCACTCCTTCATCTGTTCTCAAACAAGACCCATCAACGAACATCACAAAATCACTTCTGGCAAAGGTACATCTTTTATATCTGGTCGTGGTTTTGTACAAAAATCAAATACATCCAAACAATCATGATCTGCTTCATCTCTTACTTCCACATTCTCAGCATCAGGCAACAAAGTTGCAGTATTCACATTCAAACATCTCGCAAGACTCACATTAGTTGCACCTAATATGACCTTTTCATACTTAGTCAGCCGACTGTGTGTCATATACTGAGTACGACTCCTTGTTAACAGGATCGCTACATCATGAGGTACAAACACTTTCAATGGATATCCCATCACAATTCCTTCACTCTGCTCCAAACTTCGGCATGTTGCAGCTACCGCTTTCAAACATCCAGGTAAAGCTACAGCTACGGGATCAAGCATTGATGAGAAATATGCAATTGGTCTCCTCAGTTTTCCATGCTTCTGTATCAACACAGAGAGTGCACATCCATTTCTCTCACTGCAATACAACTCAAACTCTTTCTCATAGTCAGGCATACCTAATGCAGGTGCTTCACACAAACCATCTCTCAATTTTCTAAATGCTGCCAATTCCTCCTTGTTCAACTCAATGGGATCTTTCACATCACTTCTCGTCAGTCGTACCAAAGGTTTTGCAATCAAAGAGAAGTTGTTGATCCACTGACGACAGTATCCAACCATTCCCAAGAACATTCTCACCTCTCTTTGAGTCATGGGAGCTCTCAAACCATTTATAATTCTGATTCTGTCTATTGTTATTTTTCTTAGTCCTTTCTCAATGTTATGTCCTAAATACTGTACTTCCTTTTTACAAAATTGTAACTTCGATGGTGACACTTTAAGTCCTCCATCTGCCAAATGATTCAGCAAGGCTATTGTGTCTACCTCACATGCTTCACGTGTTTTTGACGCCACCAAAATGTCGTCAATGTATTGAACTAACAATGAATTCTCGGGCATTTCTAGACTCTCCAAAGACTTCTTCAATAACTGATTAAATATTGAAGGGCTTTCTGTATACCCCTGTGGGATTCGGCACCATGCCAAAATACGCTCACCAAAATGAAATGCAAAAATTTGCTGACTGTCGTGGTGCAATGGGATGGAAAAGAAATCATGGCACAGATCAATCACTGTATACCATTCTGCATCATGGGGAATCTGATATAAGATCACTGATGGATTTGGTACAATGGGGCAACATGATACCACAATTTTATTCACCTTTCTCAGATCTTGCACTATTCTGAATTTCCCATTAGGCTTTTTCAGTCCCATTATTGGTGAATTACATGGACTACTCATTATTTCTCTCAAGATCCCTTGCCTGATCCTTTTCTCTATTACAGGAGTTACTCCTTCAATTATCTCAGGTGTCAATTTATATTGCAGGACATTTGAGTATGTTACTCCTTCCTTTACTGTTATTTTTATTGGATCTACATTTCTCATTAGTCCTACATCTTCTCCAGTGAAATCCCAAACTTCCGCCTTTACAGACTGTTTCAATTCTTTAGGTAATTCATCATGGTTGAATTCAGCATATGTTTCAGTAACCTCATTTTCTCTGTTAGCTATAGTCATCTTATACAGTACATCATCATCTGGTGTTTCAAAAGCTATTCCATCCGGAGTACAGAATATAGTGCAATTCATTTTGCACAACAGGTCCCTACCTAATAAACTCACAGGACTGGTGTCGCACACAACAAAGCGGTGCATTTCTGAAAATGTCACTATGTTAACTTTCACTGGTTCTGTAAGGTACGTTTTAATCTGTCTGTTGGATACACCAACTACTTGGATCATTTCATCCGAGAGAGGAAGATTCTTAACATCAGCTGATCTAACAGTTGATCGAGTAGCACCAGTATCCACTAGGAAAGTAATATTTTCGTCATTAACCTTCCCATCTACAAATGGTCCTGTCTGGTCTACTTCTAGAGTTGCACCAAGTACGCACTTTCCTTCCTCCCTTCGGCACCGTCAATAGCTTTCTTCTGAGTCACTTTCATCACGTTGCAGCCAATACTGCAAAACAGCGCTAGCGCGTGGCAGCTTATTTACCTATTCTTCATTGTAGAATCCCGATTCACTACTATACTTCTGTGAGTTTCTGCTCTGTGGAAAAGGCGGTTTTGGCACCTGATTCTGTGGGGTAACAACTTGCTGCTGTTGCTGCAGTTGACCACTCACCTCATGCTGCACCTGTGGGTTCAATAATGGCTTTTCATTGTTAGTACTTGGGGGAAATTTACACTCGGATTTCCAATGCCCTATCCTACCGCAATTATGGCATGGGAACTTCTTTTTAGCTTCTTCTATATTGCCCTTTCCTTTCCCAGGACCAAATTTCTGTCTTGTTCCTGTGTTACTTGCTTGTTCCACTAATTGAGCTTCCTGTCTTTCCGCTACCTTTACCTGTGCCCACATAGCCTTTTCTTTCAGTTTTCGCTGTTTTGCCTCAATCTCGTCACTAAAATATTTAGCATGTCTCACTCACATGCGTCACTACTTACAGTACCCTGTCCAATGCCATGAAGAAAGTTGTCACGAAACATTGGCGTATCATCAACAGTAATAACCGGAGATGGGAAAAACCTTTGTTCTCCTTCAAACGGGCTCAAAGCCTGCGTAATAGCCTAGTACAGACACGTCCCATTACCAGACCTAACACTGCTCAGAGATCCATTACAGAAGCATGGGGTCTTCCCAAGGTTACGGGCCATTTTCCTTGCTCGGATTGCAGTATATGCCATCTGACTTCTCACACTACCAGTCTTAAGCTGGAACCAGGCAAGATCTGGACCCAAAATAGCCACACCAACTGCAATACACCTAATGTTGTCTACCTCATCACTTGTCCCTGTGGTCTACGCTATGTAGGGATGACCACCAGGAAAGTGAAACTCCGCATATGCGAACATCGGAGCAACATTAGGTGCAAAAGAATCACTACTAAACTCAGTGAACATTTCCTGTCTGTTAACCATACCACCAATGACCTGCACTGGACAGTAATTGAAGAAGTCACAACACGCAGAAACACTCAAAAAATCCTTTTCGAGAAGGAACAAAGATGATTGTACCGTCTGGGTACCAACCTTGTGGGTCTTAATGACATTATACCCTGGGTCAACATACTCTAAGTATGCTCTTATGTTTGCATTTACTTTTATGGTACCGCTGATCAACAGTGACCTTCACATCTACTGGGCTGGGTCACCTTGTGTGACTTCACCATTGTCCACCCAGTATATAGTCCTGTTCTGACCCCCTTGTGCTGTACCCCATTACGCGATCAGCTTTTACCGACTACCAGGGGCACATGACATGCAGTGTCCCCTTAACACACCGCTTCCCAGTTTACCACTGGCACTCTCCTCTGAATGAGCCTGTGGACGTGCGTTCCACAAACCGTCCCCCCAATCTGCATCTAGTGCTCAACACAGACACACGTTTCTGATGTGTCCAGCGTGCTCATGCTTATTCGCTTTACACCGCATAAAGTTTCCATTTTCGAGTTGTCATTTTAAACAGCGGACGAGCCTCCCCTCATTCACGCGTCCTATTGGCTGTGTCTCAACCTATCACTGCACAGCATGGGATGTCTCGTCCCTTTACTGACTAGCTGTCAATGGTAATAATCGGACGAGCCTTTTGCCTCCACGCGTCCTATTGGCTGGGGCTCATCCAATCACAACACAGCATGTGATGTGCTGCCCTATCACCGACGGGCTTCCTTTCTGCACTCTTGCTTTTAGGTCCCTCGCCCCAGGTCTCTTCTCTCCGTGGACCCGGTGGCTCGAGGCGGTGTAGGTTCCTAACGGGTGCCGAGCAGCGAGGGCGTAAGTGTACCTTCTGGCTCCTGTATCCTTTTGGTAAGGCTTGCAGTACTGTTCGGCTTGTGTTTTCACTATTCAGCCGCTCGTGGCCGCTCTTTCTTTCTTTTTCTTTCCAGGGTGTGCCATATTTGCTCGCACCTCCACCCCGGGATCCCTGAGGCGACGAACGGTCTAGCCTCACAGTAAGAACCCCTCTACTCCCATCGGCATTTCTACCCACCAGGAATGCTTCACGGGCCGCGTTCATTTGTCTCCTGGCCCTTGTTAGTTTTAGTCTCTCACTTAGCATTGAGACTCCACGTCGATTCCGTGATACATCGCTAGTCACGCTATTCAGGTGAAGTCTTGTTTTACTTCCCTGACACCAGTATCTGGCTAATTCTAGGTGCACTGACAGCACATCTTTTATGCACCTGAGGTACTGATTATTGGCACAGTCCCCATCCATGCACTATGTCTGAGCCTATAAATGTGGCACTTTATAATGTCATGACTACGCACATTTACGATTCTTTTGTGTTTTGTCTTGTGTATGTACGTCTCTTTTTTCATTATAGAGTAAACTCGTTTCTCTCCACCATCATATTTTTTTGGCGGATTTTTCCTGTGTTTATATATCATTTTTCACACAGTAGCCCACGGGAGGGTGAACCTTAGCGCGTTCACACCACCGGGGCACCCACACTTCCACTCTGGTCCTGATGAAAGCCTGTAGATCACACATAAAGGCAGAAACATGTTGACCGCCATGGAGTGAACCCGGTCTGTTATTTTTTGACCATCACTCCTTTTTATTATGTTTTAATTTTCCAATTAGCAAAACGAATAAAATACTTTTTTGACTTAATTGGGAATTTTAAATTCACTGTCACCACACACAACCCCGCTCCGCAGTAACCTGGCGTTGCAGCACACTGGGATGGCATTCGGCCATGCCCGGTGGAGCCCGATGATGAAGCATGTCACCAACCAGGTTGGTAAGTGAGGGCTTTTCATACATAATTTGTATTACCTCCGTAGGTCTGTTTTCCTCCCTGTAATTGATCGGGCAGGTTCTGACCTTGGAGACCGGTGCTTCCTTGGATGGTGAGTGCATTCTTGAGATTACACTGACTTCGTTGGTTTATACATTTTCCCTTGAGGGGATCAGTCGTGTTATTACCCTTCCTCTTTTGTTGTTACTTTACATTTTGGCAGCGCACAGCTGTAAGAGCTCATTTGTCCTCCCTTATACTAAGGGGGCTCTTTCTCTCTTTTTCTCTTTTTTGATCTTGATTTGATCATTCCCGGATACTGACAATATGGCCACTCTCGGTCTCACTTTTTCTGACTCTGAGGTCGATGCCATTCTAGCACGTCCTTCCCTATTTGCAGATCCGACTATCTCACAGACGGTTACATATGCCAGTGAATGGGAACAACTCTCGGAACTAAAGAAAAACCGTATACGCACGATACTACACGGCACAATCCTCACGGAATACTTGAGGACTAATACAGCCCCTAGGGGCCTACTAGTGACTAATGCGCCCCGTATCTTCCTTGAGGATGCCACCTTTAGAAAGGAATGGGCCATGATTGCATGGCACTGCACTCGAGACTGGCTCGTCTTGATCATAAAAACAGCAGTACGATTATCAGAGGCAATCATGATTGAGATCACTCAAACAGAGACACAATTTAAGGCCACCCTAACGGGGTTCAAAAAACGGTTAGATGAACTTAACAAAGACATCAATGAATATAAGGAAAACCTAACTCAAAGTAAGGTGAATCAATTCCAAAAAGATCTTAAAAAGTTTGAATTCAATAAGATCTACCCTTACGCTGATCCCTCTTTCGTGGCATTGCGCAAAACTGAGACCTACACCTATGGCTCTGAGGATGAGTCATCAAATAGTAGCGGCTCAAGCAATAACAGCTTTAGGCAGGCAAGAAGGGGTAAACAAAGGGGTAGAACACGCCCCCCTTTCAATCAATCCCCTTGGCTGAACTTCCCTCCCCAACAAGGTATCATGGGGTCACATCCTATGCAGTTCCATTACCCATTCAATCCACAAATGGGTTGGAATCCTGCGTATACGGCCCCTATGTATCCACAAAACCACTTTACACCACCTCCTTTTTTAGAGAGAGGCCAAAGGGGCAAAGGTCGGCGGAGAGGGCCCAATCAAAGGGTCCATTGGATACAAGACGACCCGGTGGGCAACCATACCCGGAGCAAACAACTACAGGATCAAGCAATCGCAGGCCCGAGCACCTCGACAGCCTAATTGTCAACCTATCTGACAAGATTCTAACTACCCAGGAGACAACAATACTGGAAAAAGGACTGGGGTTTGTTCCGTCAGCCCATCCCGACAAATTCCGTCTCCATTGTGAACTCTCGGCTTTCTTCAGAAAACTGAAATTGAAAGCCTTTTTTGAGGAACATTCTTCAGAGGTAGCAGACTCTGATGCAGGTGACACACCTCTACGACCCAAGTCAACGTTCACACCCCCCCCACACACTATACCAGTTGAGATCGTGACTTTTGAACAAGCTGTATTTACTGAGATTGAGAATATGGACCCCCCCTCCATTTTCAAAAATCTCAAAGCCGATGAATTCAGAGCCATGAATTCGTTACGACAGGACCCGAATCTCACCATCAAACCGGCAGACAAGGGCGGAGCAGTGGTCCTAATGAATACTGCTGATTACGACCATGAGTGCCGTAGACTCCTCAGTGACCGCAAGAACTATACACCGCTTCCCAATGACCCCTCTAACGATCTTAAGATCCAGATCGAGAGGATAGTCGAGGAAGCACTAACTGAAGGCACCATCACCAGACCGGAAGCACGTTTCCTTACCGAGAGCCAAGGGACTATTCCATATTTCTATACACTCCCCAAAATCCACAAGGGGAGACTCCCTCCCCCTGGGCGCCCCATTGTGTCGGGGATTGGCTCCCTCCTGGAACCATTATCACGGTTCTGCGACCATTTCCTTAAGCCTCTGGTCCAACAATCATCGACGTATCTTAAAGATACCAAGGACCTGCTCAAACTACTGAATGGTATTCAATGCTCAGAGAATACTATCCTGGTCACATTGGATATTGAGAGCTTATACACCAGTATCCCCCAGGACGAGACCATCCGGGTCCTGGGTGAATCTCTCAATTCCCATCCCTGGGAGTATAGGACCTCTAAGAACTTCATTATCCAATGTGCCACTCTGGCACTGAAAAGGAACTTTTTTGAGTATCAGGGACAATTATATCTGCAATCCACGGGTACTTCCATGGGGAGTACCTTTGCTCCGAGTGTAGCAGGTCTATATGTGTACGATTTCGAACAGAAGTACATTCTCCCTGATACCAATCCTCATCTTCTCTCCATAGGCCTATGGAGACGATATATAGATGACGTGCTTCTCATATGGCACGGTGATACCAACGCCCTTGAAACATTCTTCCAGTGGATCAACACCTTGGATCCAAATTTGAGATTCACCTACACTTATGACTTTCACGAAGTCGTATTCCTAGATGTCTTGATCACTAACAAACATGGTTCTCTACACACCAGGACACAATACAAGCCTACATCTAGAAATAACCTTCTTGAATTTACAAGCTTCCACCCTCGTGCACTGAGGGAGAATCTGCCTTACGGGCAATTCCTCCGTCTACGACGGAACTGTACCGCTCTGGTAGATTTTAAGGCACAGTCTAGTGATCTTACTTCTAAAATGACAGCTAGAGGGTACCCTCTCCCCCTCCTTTCAAGGAGTTACAAATGGGCCAGAAACCAACCCAGAGAAGTCCTTCTGGAGGACTCTGTCAAAGACGTCACGTCTATACCACTCACATGCGTCACTACTTACAGTACCCTGTCCAATGCCATGAAGAAAGTTGTCACGAAACATTGGCGTATCATCAACAGTAATAACCGGAGATGGGAAAAACCTTTGTTCTCCTTCAAACGGGCTCAAAGCCTGCGTAATAGCCTAGTACAGACACGTCCCATTACCAGACCTAACACTGCTCAGAGATCCATTACAGAAGCATGGGGTCTTCCCAAGGTTACGGGCCATTTTCCTTGCTCGGATTGCAGTATATGCCATCTGACTTCTCACACTACCAGTCTTAAGCTGGAACCAGGCAAGATCTGGACCCAAAATAGCCACACCAACTGCAATACACCTAATGTTATCTACCTCATCACTTGTCCCTGTGGTCTACGCTATGTAGGGATGACCACCAGGAAAGTGAAACTCCGCATATGCAAACATCGGAGCAACATTAGGTGCAAAAGAATCACTACTAAACTCAGTGAACATTTCCTGTCTGTTAACCATACCACCAATGACCTGCACTGGACAGTAATTGAAGAAGTCACAACACGCAGAAACACTCAAAAAATCCTTTTCGAGAAGGAACAAAGATGGGTGTACCGTCTGGGTACCAACCTTGTGGGTCTTAATGACAATATACCCTGGGTCAACATACTCTAAGTATGCTCTTATGTTTGCATTTACTTTTATGGTACCGCTAATCAACAGTGACCTTCACATCTACTGGGCTGGGTCACCTTGTGTGACTTCACCATTGTCCACCCAGTATATAGTCCTGTTCTGACCCCTTTGTGCTGTACCCCATTACGCGATCAGCTTTTACCGACTACCAGGGGCACATGACATGCAGTGTCCCCTTAACACACCGCTTCCCAGTTTACCACTGGCACTCTCCTCTGAATGAGCCTGTGGACGTGCGTTCCACAAACCATCCCCCCAATCTGCATCTAGTGCTCAACACAGACACACGTTTCTGATGTGTCCAGCGTGCTCATGCTTATTCGCTTTGCACCGCATAAAGTTTCCATTTTCGAGTTGTCATTTTAAACAGCGGACGAGCCTCCCCTCATTCACGCGTCCTATTGGCTGTGTCTCAACCTATCACTGCACAGCATGGGATGTCTCGTCCCTTTACTGACTAGCTGTCAATGGTAATAATCGGACGAGCCTTTTGCCTCCACGCGTCCTATTGGCTGGGGCTCATCCAATCACAACACAGCATGTGATGTGCTGCCCTATCACCGACGGGCTTCCTTTCTGCACTCTTGCTTTTAGGTACCTCGCCCCAGGTCTCTTCTCTCCCTGGACCCGGTGGCTCGAGGCGGTGTAGGTTCCTAACGGGTGCCGAGCAGCGAGGGCGTAAGTGTACCTTCTGGCTCCTGTATCCTTTTGGTAAGGCTTGCAGTACTGTTCGGCTTGTGTTTTCACTATTCAGCCGCTCGTGGCCGCTCTTTCTTTCTTTTTCTTTCCAGGGTGTGCCATATTTGCTCGCACCTCCACCCCGGGATCCCTGAGGCGACGAACGGTCTAGCCTCACAGTAAGAACCCCTCTACTCCCATCGGCATTTCTACCCACCAGGAATGCTTCACGGGCCGCGTTCATTTGTCTCCTGGCCCTTGTTAGTTTTAGTCTCTCACTTAGCATTGAGACTCCACGTCGATTCCGTGATACATCGCTAGTCACGCTATTCAGGTGAAGTCTTGTTTTACTTCCCTGACACCAGTATCTGGCTAATTCTAGGTGCACTGACAGCACATCTTTTATGCACCTGAGGTACTGATTATTGGCACAGTCCCCATCCATGCACTATGTCTGAGCCTATAAATGTGGCACTTTATAATGTCATGACTACGCACATTTACGATTCTTTTGTGTTTTGTCTTGTGTATGTACGTCTCTTTTTTCATTATAGAGTAAACTCGTTTCTCTCCACCATCATATTTTTTTGGCGGATTTTTCCTGTGTTTATATATCATTTTTCACACAGTAGCCCACGGGAGGGTGAACCTTAGCGCGTTCACACCACCGGGGCACCCACACTTCCACTCTGGTCCTGATGAAAGCCTGTAGATCACACATAAAGGCAGAAACATGTTGACCGCCATGGAGTGAACCCGGTCTGTTATTTTTTGACCATCACTCCTTTTTATTATGTTTTAATTTTCCAAATAGCAAAACGAATAAAATACTTTTTTGACTTAATTGGGAATTTTAAATTCACTGTCACCACACACAACCCCGCTCCGCAGTAACCTGGCGTTGCAGCACACTGGGATGGCATTCGGCCATGCCCGGTGGAGCCCGATGATGAAGCATGTCACCAACCAGGTTGGTGAGTGAGGGCTTTTCATACATAATTTGTATTACCTCCGTAGGTCTGTTTTCCTCCCTGTAATTGATCGGGCAGGTTCTGACCTTGGAGACCGGTGCTTCCTTGGATGGTGAGTGCATTCTTGAGATTACACTGACTTCGTTGGTTTATGCATGTCTCAGTACTTCATCTATTTTCTTATTTTGCCAATCAACAGTATGCTGTTTAATCATTTCACCAATTTCGGGACGTAAACCATATACAAATCTGTATACAAAATGACTCAAATACTTTTCACTCAGATTCTCATCTCCGCTAAACTGCTTAAAAGCTAGTATTAGCCTCTCATAATATGCATGTACTGACTCTTACTTTCTTGATGCGTTCGATCAATTTTTACCCAATCTGTCTCTTTAGGGGGCACTTTGTTTTTCAAAAATACAATAACCTGTTCATATTTCCTCATTACCTCGGGGTCTGGAGCTCCTGTTTTAGGATCCCTAGGATATTCCTGAGTTGGCCAATTTATCATGAGTTTGCACTCTGTCCATAAATCTGCTGGTACTATTATGTCAAATAGACTATTCAAATCAATCCATAGTACTTTAGACAATTTTACAAATCTGTCTACCTGCCTGTACCACTCGACGGGCTTCTCACGCAGTCGAGGGAAATCATTCGTAAAAGACAAAATATCCTTTCTTGTCCATGGGACATGTACATATCCTCCTCCTGGAATCTCTCTCATAGGGCATTCTGTCACTACCTTTTCCTTTTCTCTTACAGGAAATGCTGCAAATGTCTTATCTGAGGCATCATCACATTTTCTATACCACCTGCTTCTCCATTTATCCACATATCCCCATTTTCTAAATAAAATGATTATGTCCTTAATCTGACCTATTCGTCCTGTGGTGTTCAAATTTTCAATATCCTTTTCAGTGAAATCAATTCGATAGGGCTTTTGCAAAGCTTTCACCTTTTCAATGTCTATTCCCATCTCATTTGCCACTTCTTCTAACCTTTCATGTAGGTTTTTCGCTCTCCATGTCACACTTTTGCACAAAAATAGTAATTCTTCATCCTGATAAGTTTTCAATTTTTCTGTGGGGATAGTCCCTACTATTAATTCTTCCAATACCAGTCGTAACTTAGCCACATCAATTGATTGGGATTCTTTGTCTTTTCTCTGCAAGCTTCTTAACCATTCACTTAATTCTTCTGTCGATGGTCCTACTGGCTTCTCTACATTTCCTTGTCCAAAATCTTTTTGTGTTTCTGACATCGTCTCTATCATTGTCATACGTTTCTCTGCACAGTTCTGACCTACAAACGGGTTATTTGAAAAAATCGGTTCAATTATACTCATAGTCTGTCTCCATGGATTCTCACTCTGACTCACTCTTGGTTGTTCAACCGGTTTATTACTTTTATATGGAACTGTCAAACAAAGTTCATTGTCTTTCCGCTTGTCAAAAATAGGCATTACTGGACCTATCGTTACTGGAACAGTTACCACTTCTAGATTCTTAGTCAATTCTCTTATTTTCTCGGTTAATTCTAGGGTCGTTTTTGATAATTTTGCAGAATTTTCTCCATCTATTTTCCCTTCAAACTTCTTTTCTACCTCTCTAATGGCATTGTTTTTACCCAAATTTTGGAACTCTGGTTCCGATTTTATAACTCGTACTGTTTCTTTTATTGGGGCACTTGGAGTTAATATTTCTGGTTCTGGTCGATACGGTGGTGGATTCTTATAGAACATATCATCAAGAACATCATCCTCGGACTCATTCACTCTGTACCCTCTCGACTCCACATTATGCCTCTTTTCTACACACTTTCGTCCTTCATTCTCTCCTGCAGTTCTTACGGGAAACAAACCCTCAGTCATACTCGCATTCCGCCATCTTCTCATTCGATCATCATGCGTTTCATGTCCGTATGATCTGCCAAACAGGTACCTATATCCTCTACCATTTCTTTGTCTCTCTCGTTCATGCATTTCGTCTTCCCATTCCGTCAAAGCCTCAAACTGCGTCGGTCTAGGTCTTGGTTCTAAATTCATCTTTTTTTCTCTCAAATTTCTCAAAACAGCCAAATTAAATGAACCATGTTCTGGAAAAGCTAATACTCCATCCTCCTTTGTGTATCTCACCCAATTGTCTAACCAAATAGTATGATATCCATATTTCGCAACCATAAAGGATGCGGGAGTTTTCGGTGGAGGAAGTAACTGTCCTTCCCTAGTTTTGACCGGTTTGTCCTTCTTAAACCACTTCTTAATTTTTCCGAACCATGACTTTTTCTCTTTTTCTGGTGGATCGTAATACATTTTCCTGTCTTCCATGTATCACTAGTCTCTCTTTACAACTGTACCGCTATTCTGTCCAATCGCAGCGCGACTCACACTAACGCACCAATTCGGAGCGTCTACGTCACTGTCACAATCCTCAAATCCCAGCGCGACTCACACTAACGCACCAACAAGGAGCGTCTACGTCACCCTGTATTTCTCCACTCCTAGCGCGGCGTACACTAATGCACCAATCTGGAGCGTTTTACAGTTCTGACCGACTGTCCAATCCCAGCGCGGTCGTTCTGATGTCAGCAGCCGCTGCGGCAGCTCCTGCTCCTGTCTACCCCTCCTTCACAGAATCGCTCAGTAAGTTTTTGTTTCAATTTCTACACTTCTGTTAGTAACAACATAGAAACGTCTTAATTGTCCGCTTCGCTAACCAAAGAATAGCAAAAGACCTTTCTCACTAGAATTCTGTCTTTCCCGAGAGCAGCGCTTACCTCTGCCCAACTACAGAATCGTTACTTCCGTTGATAAAGTAGCACATCCCTCTACCTTACCCTTCTAGCAAGCATCAACCAACCGCTTCTCTAGAATTAAGACACCTAGTTGGAGACTCAATGCTCCTGAGAAATAACTCTAGAGTTTCGCAATTAATCGAAATGCCTTTTCATACACACGCTGTCATACAGAAAAATGTAGTACATTCACACAGAATCCTGTCTTTCCCGAGAACAGCGAACAGTCTGTCCTACTACAAAATTATGACATACGTTAACAAAGCAGTGCTTCCCTCTACTTTGTCCTTCTAGCAAGCTCAGAGAATACCTATTACCTTTCCAGTGATAAGCGTTATGGGATTGCCATTTGGATCCCCGGTACCTAAGACCAGAACTTCACAGGTAACCTTCGCTATTATACACTCTTCTCTCACACTGTAAATGTCTCTAATGGCAACACACGACGATGCTACCGAATCGAACCCAGACAATGCGTCGTGCAACTTCAATCGTTACACGTTTCCCCTGTGTACCTACAGGGCAACAACAATTCCGTCTTTTCCGAGAGCAGCGCTTACTTATGCTCTACTACGGAACCGTTACAAACTTCCGACTTCCTACATCCCAGAAGCCGTGCTAACGACATAGAACTCGACGCGACTCAACATAGAGTGTAAGTACATAAATCAATACCAATCAATAACCAATAATCAATAAGCAATGTACAAGCAATAATCACCAAACCAAAACAATAACAACCATCATACATGCTACCAGAAAAACTGCTCCAGCGTGGAATACAAAATCCCTCCCTCCGTCACAGACCAAAGATCTCACAAACACACACAACCAACACATTCGCTGGTGGGGCCCATAACACCAACATTCACTCACCATCAATCTGTGTTTCTCAGGTGATGATTACTCCAAACGCTGACATGAAAGGAAATACCTCTTTACCCTAATGAGCAACAAATCCACGTAACCTTCTGATACTCATTAGGCCCTGAATTTCACCTTTGGTATTCCTCTCATAAATTGGGATGAATCAGTTAGTTGCTGGTTTAGGTTAATTTCTAATTCTCTATTTACCTTTGAATCAATACATTTTCGATGAATAAACAACCCAACTCATTTTGTAATTAAACAATTCAATCTTTATCTAATTAATGCAAATTAAATCATTCGTTTATTCAAGCCGCCAATCATCATATTTACCTATTCTGGGTATTTGTCGTTCTCTAAGTCAAATCCAGTAGTCTCACAAATCTATGCCCATCAAATTTAGTAATTTCAGTTCATCAGGAGATTGGGAATGAATTCAGTCCGTCAAAGATTCAGGGAAAAAGCTGTCCTGCAGCGTCACCGTCCTCCCCGTCAGCATAACGTCAGGAAAATGAGAAAGCGCTCTCCAACCTCTCTATTCTACCATAATTTATAGTAAAATCATTGTCAAAAAGTTTCAGCTCTTCTGATTGGATAATCAGAGATCGTCCGACAGAGTTCACATGGAATAATGTCTCTTAGGTCATCAGTCTTACTTGTTTCGGTTTTAAGAAGCATCTTATTGTTCTTCTGAAAAGCTGCCTTGCTTCCCAGGGTGACCTTGGTGGGTACAGTCTGGTTAGGGTTACTAAGAGGCCACTGTCGCTGGCGTTAGCGCAGGTGCACTTCAACCAAAACCTCGTGTAGCGTCGTCAGTCAAGTCAGGTACAGGAGGCAGCCATTTTGTGGCAGGCCCAAATGGTCAACTTAAGCAAAAGAAACACAAAACGCAATTAATATATAGAAATGACTAATAAAATGTTATTACCTCACTAATACCCATATCTGTGTGTATTTATCTAGCAGAAAGCAACACTCAAGCGGTTTATACTTACTGAATAAAGCACAAATCACAATACATCACAAAAGCAACATATATCATGCAATATTCTAATTGTCTATCATTAGTATGCGTACATAATTTAGTGTACGTATTAATTAAGCCATGCAAATGCAATCCCACGTGTATTTCAGTTATTAATAAGATTGGTTAATAATTTTCACTTCATTCCATTAGTTCGATTTTAATTAATTAATTAATCTAATTAGTATAAATATGCAAAAATGGGGAGGGTATACAAAATGTTTGCATTACCCGCTAAAGCAGTACCCTGTACCCCATTGGTCAGGGGTGCTCCCTCTGCTTGTCATCCCAGAACATTGGTTAAATATGTGAGAGCTGCAGAGCAGCTCAGATCTGTCGCCTAAAACTACAAGGAGAAGAAGGACTGCTCTGCTGGAACCCTGGACTTAATCTGAAGGACTGCTCCTGCTGCACACTTGGAACTACAGCCCTGAAGAATCTGCCTTGCTTCAAAAAGGATTAAGGAGTGGACTCCCTTAAAGCAACAGTTTAGCAGAGCTCACCTGCACCATCTCCCCCAAGAACTCCCTAGCTTGGAGTGCCTTGAGGGGACTTTTAAGGATTTGACCAAGTGCATTGTCGGAACTGTAGACCTAATTTCTGAGGAGCACCTCAGAGACTCTGGAATCTTGGATTTGTGTTGTGGACACTTTGAACCCTCAAAAGGAACTTCAGGAAGAAGTTTCAGAAGTTTGGAGAAGTTTGGAGAAAGTTTGGAAAACAAGTCCTCTGGGAACCCAAATTGGGTGCAAATCAAGGTAACTCAGCCAAATCCTGATACTGCTCTCATGCATGAGAGCAGTATCAGAATTGGTCACGGGGAGGCTGGGAGCCTGTGCAGTGCAGCACAAGAAGCACTGAGTCAGTGATGCGGAGAGCGCAAGGTAAGTTTTTTTTGTCTCGTCGTCTTGCGTTGTCCCCCTGCCAACCCCTGCAACCCCCGCTCCGCCACTCTGCCCTGATACCAGCCATCACTGGTCCTTACATTGTGTTGGTGGCATCACTGCTACAGGTATATATTTACCCCTACTAATAATCCACCTTCCAACACAATGGTACAGCAGTTATCTCTAAATTTGGCAGAAAGTCCATCAGGGTGGCAGATATACATGTCTGGATGGGCCTCATCGGGCACCATCCAATTCCCTGTTGTGCCGGTACCCTGTAGGCTGCTTTAGCAAAGTACCAGGCGGCTTTTTATTTTTCATTCTCTGTAGCATCATCCTATTCAGCTGCCCTTCTTTTTGCCCTCGTTAGTCACAAGGTCTGACTTTGGAGCTGTGCAGGGTACAGCTGCAGTCTACTTCTGAATAACAGATTGAAACACAAAGACAAACTGCACGTCTGCTTTGCATTTATGGTGGCTTATGCTTGTATATTGAGAGAGCAGATGGCACCAGTCAGAGCTTTGTTTGAAAGAAGTGGACCTGATGCAAAAAGTCCTCACTTATCTCTAAAGGAACTCTTCACCAATGGTAGAAAGCCACGCCACACATACAGTGTGATAGAGCTGTCAATCACACACAATGTCTGTACGACCTTAGTCACAAGCTATACCCAGTAAATGTGCCCTTCAGCTGCCAGTTAGAATGGAAGGGAGAGAGCAGGACCACGCAAGCAAGTAAGATGACGTAACAAAACAATCTTTAGTGTATATGTGAGTGTCCCAACTGCCCCCCTTCTTCCATGCTAATACTCTATCCATTAGCAGCTCATGTTGAATTTGGACTACGCTACAGGCATTTCATACTCTTCTGTACATTGTTTAAAACACTTCACTCTACAGACCTAGGGAATACATAAATGGAAAAGTGATTGCAAAATGAGGCAACAACACAAAGGAGGGGTGAGAGAACAAGTCAAGGATGTTCTGGTTGAAGGAAGAGGAGAGGAACTTAGAGAAAGTATGAGAAAACAAAAAGAGGAAGAGAGAAAGAAAAGGAAATTGGGAGAGTAGTATGCTATGAAAATGTGCATTTCACCCTTTGTCCCAAAAATGTGTTGAGTGAGATTCACCTAAAGCGACTTTGCACTGCTTGCTCTATACTATATGGGGGTTGCTGTGCACAATTTGCAAGCTGCTTTTGGTTCCCTGTCCGGCCTTGCTTGCGAAGGCAATATCCTAACCCGCCCTAATGGACAGCATTCCATGTGCCAAAACTTAAATCAGACCCTATGTGGGCAATATTATCACACAGAGAGAAACGGAAACGTGAATATTTTGAGAAAAACGTAAAAACTTATTCAGAACAACCATTGCTTAATTAGAGCCAGTGGCTCGACACCCTTAATTTTCAACACCGGGACTTATGACAGTGTGCCACAATGTGGCACTGTCTGTCTAATTTAAAGATGAGCACAACAGCAGCTGTTTATTAATTAAATATCCATTACAAATTACTGATACAAGCCGCCCACGCCATTTGTATAGCTTTGGGGCCATGGACTAGTCTGAAATTGTGAGTGTGATGGTCAGTAGTTGAATGGCATTGGCAGCGCTGGCAGGGGCAATGGGTAGTGAACAATGCAGTGGCCTCCTCACAAGGGCTCTGGCACTTTTTTTTTGCAATGTAGGCACTGAGACCAACTCAAGTTTGACTGCAGGTGGCACTCAGAAATCCTGCGGGCTTTCCTTTTACTTGGCTACCTGCTAACAACAACAGGTGCACCGTGTACAAGGATCCATGAACTGTTAATAATAATCTTGTTTAGGAGAAACAAACCCTTTTAGTACAATAAGAGCACTAGGCCTGCGACAAGCCACGTCATGCCCGCTCAATAGGATTGTGTGAAAGTTACCTCGGAGTGGCTCTTCATTCTGTTTATTGTAAATAGAGGTGCCCGGCAGACAGAGTTTTCCACTTTATATTCGTGCCCCGAGAGTGCCCTTGAAGGAGTGCATTTCTACACTTCCAGTGTATAATGTTGTGACAGAAAAGGTGAAGGCTGGTTGAGGAGCCATCTTGAAATGAACACGGGAGGTCAGCATTTTAACATGTCAGTATAAGGAACATGATTCAAAGAAATCAAACATTGGAACACTTTCTTGCGTTATGTCCTGTGAATTTTATGGATCCGCTATATCAACTTCCGGTTTTATGGCTCCTAGTACTGTTGTCAGTTAGGACTGATATCATGTAAAGTTTGTGGACTTGTGTAGATCATTCTTAAAATCAAGTATTTGTATTTTTTAATCACATCTTAATATGCCAGTCAATTCCATTGCTTTTCCTTCAGAATATTGGCCCTGTTCTATGTCACTGTCTGTCTTGTCTTCTGAAGAGCTCATAATTTCTTATGTGTGGGCTTATCTATGGACACATTCCTTTGTGAGGTGTTAGAAGTCAAATTGTAGAGACAGACTTTTTTCCTTTCACTCCTTATCTATGACCACCTCAAAGAGGTTCATCATTAAAGTTCAGGGATTAAGTTAGTTTCTCTTTTGAATAATCCATTAATAGTGTTATTGCGGCTTTACAAGATAAAAATGAAAAATACATGTAACATTTACATTGTTATTTTAGGACAAATTTCGCCAAAAGGGCTACACATGTCATCAGAACTAATGCTTCCACCAATTGTCTATTTTATTTATTTCTGGCTTAATATAGTATCCCAACGCATAATACATCTTCAGAGAGCATATGCTAAACAATAAATTAATTAATCGATCCACAAAGAACACCAAGCCTTAGAAAAATGGAGCTCAATGTAATGTTTTGCAGTACTGCCCCATTTAGTAATCTATCTAGAAATGGTTTAAATCACCTAAACAGTATTACGGGCCCGACAGGAGAGAGGTTTCTAGCCAGAGCCTGTGCCTTTTATGGTATGTTGAGTGGCCAATCCAGGAAGGCTGATAACAGCCAGGTGCAGAGCTTCAAACTTATTGGGTTTACATTATGCGTACTACTGCTTCCAGCCAGCCTCATCACTCCCTTCTGTGAGAGCCAATCACATTACACAAAGAATCTGTCTACATACCCACTCCCATTGCGAGCCCCTCAGAACCTATGAAAAGAATTTAAACAAATGGCAGCAAACAGAACAAAATTCTATTTTATCAAGGAATAAAAATAAAATAGGAACAACTGGCTAGTTTTTTACTCTAAAATCTCCTTCTGTTCTCAAAACTCAATCTTAAAAAAAACACATAACCGGTATCAGAGTAGATAACAATACACTGACTCTAACTTAAAACAGATCCAAAGCAAAGATCCAACAAATCCAGATTAATGATGACTATTTCAAGTCACCATATCTAACCCATGGAGAAACTTCTTTTACACTGCCGTAACTTTGTATAATTTCTGGCATTACATGTCACAATTGTTATATTTGCAGTATAATGCTTGAGATTCCACAATCACGCCACGTCACATAAACAAAGTTTTGTTTGCGATAAAATACTATTATGGGACCATGCAAAATCACAAATGAACGCAAGCAGCTGTCATTCACATCATCTTGAATTTCATATTATTTCTTTGAATTGACTCCTTGCATCCATTTTACGTCCATTTTGTACAAAAAGTCCCAGACCTGCATTTCACCTACAATGCGTAATTTCACTCTATTTGTGGCATTTCACGTAATTTCCGCAAAGGATATTACAAAATGTTTACCCAAGCTTAATCATGTCATTCTATTCCCAGTCATTTAGATACTTCTGAAATTGTTTCACCTGTCTTTGTGCATAACAATTAGATATCGGAGATCGACAGAGCCATATCTCATCGGTTGTTTCATTTGAGGTCTTATATTAAAGGAGATTTTCCTTTTCCATACAATCTCTTTTGTGATGTCTTGCACAAACAAAAGCTTTCTATCTTGCCACATTCGTTTTCTATTTTCTTCAACCTAGTTCAGGATCATGACACTGTGCTCATAATGAAGCAGGCTGGATATTGTCCAATGTGCCCTCTCAGTTTCAAATGGCTGAATGAAATTGAGTTGTGCATTGGAATTTGGATGTAATCCAGTTTTCCAGGGAAACTTCATAGGAGCCTACAACTTTCTCAAATTCTTCTGCCAGACGAAAGATCTTTATATTTCCTCCCTTGTTTATGTCTCCAAATTCTGGTATTTATTTCAGCATCAGAGACAATGTATAAGACATGTCTTTAGAACTTTTATCCCTCTGGATCTGGAATCTTTTAACGAGCTTAGCCTCTTTTCAAATTCAGTAACTCTGAAGTAGATCAATATCAGCATTAACAATATTAGTGTTGTGCTTTGTTGCTTGAATTATTTATCTCATTGCCATCATTCCTTTCAGTAATGTTTCTGTATTACCAGAAGATTTCAATATCCTTGTGCTAGTATGCTACTGGTTGTTTCAATATATTAAGGGTCTGACCTATGAAGTGTTTCATGTTTCCTTATACCTTCTTTTCAGCCATTGTAATACCTGCAAGCCAAAAATTATATGGGGTGGGGGGAAATTACAATATACTTTAGCAGTTCAATCATGTGATTTGTGGTAAGGTTCCATGACCTGCTTCCAAACGCTTAATGAATGCAGTATTGTCAAGTTCAAAATATTAAATAATTGTAGTAAATGTATTTAGCCTTTTGAAGATGTCCCCATTCATTACATCATATGTACAATAATATTTGCATAGAGGAAAGCCACTTTAATATTGATCTCAGCTCTTGAGGTAGATGCTTCTAATCAGGCTTGAATTTGACCCAGTGCTAAGACAACGTGGAGGTTGCTCATACAAACATGGACAGTCAATCATTTCTCTCTCTACTAAAACCAACACCGATCTTGTCTTTCCTCTCACACATCTGCACTCAGCTCAACAAAGGGGTCATCTTTCAGGGTACAACTGTCCAAAATCCCCTCCATTCATCATCCAATGTAGGATCTTCAGATTGCATTCAACTCTACACAATTCTACGTGAAAAAACAGGCCAGTGTGATAGGTCAGCTAATTTGTAATTTTGGTCTCAAAGTTGGGTTCTGCCATTTTGAGTTTGCCCCAATCGCGAATTCAGTGCTTTTAAGGTAGCTCATGTGACACTTTTCACTTTCAAAAGTGTCTTTCCATTTCCTATATCTGATTTAGTGAATCCAGTGACATTATGTGTATGACAGACACCCAAAACACAAATTTTTCAAGGGTCATTGCTGGAGAAATTCACAGCTTCCATCTGTGTTCTTGGCTCGAGGAGTTTTTAAATGCAAACTAAAATATTATATGGGCTTTAACCATGTCTGTACTTTAACTGTGTTTTTTTTATTAACTTCTTTGGTTTTTTAGGTCTCGCCTTCCGTGCGCGCATGCGTTGCATAGGAAAAAGACCTTTAGCTATCGGCACAGCTTTGCGGGCAAACACATGCACGCGTTGCATTGCTTCCAATGGCAACGCGTGCACGTCTGGCGATTCCCTTGCAGGAGCGAGCTTTCAAACCATGTGTTAATTACAAACATTTGGTACCTGCTCGCTCCCGCAAGGGAAACAGGCGCAGGCCCTCTCCTCTCTCCCCTCCCCCTGCTGCCAGTGTGAGGTGCGTGCGCTTGTTTTCCTTCTATTCGCCCCTTCTTTTCCCTCTTCTTCGTCCTCTTCTCCCCACCTTCCCTCTCTAACACCTATCTTCTCCTCTTATGTCTGCATCTTACACCATGCCTTCCCTCACTGCGCCTTCCGTTATGCTGTTTCTCCGTGTCAGTTTCCTCTTTATTTTATACGCCATTCTCCCTCCCGCTTTCATTTCTCCCCGCTCAATGTATCCTGCATTCTTCCTGCGTTCTCTTCCTCCATTATTTTTACCGCCCTCTTTTCCTCACATTCTTACCTGCTAGCCCCTGCTGTTTCAACCTCGATAATGTAAGGGTACTTAGTTTAAAGCTGCTCTTGGTGGTGAAAAGCTCAAAGTATACAAGTGATTCCACAAAAGTAAAACTAACTTATATCGAATATGAGCGCAACACACCAGTAAACTGCTGGCGCGAGCCCTGGACCAATTGTAGGATAACAGCATAAGCAACCCGTTGAGCTTAGCCTAGTTCGAACTGGAGATGCACGCGCCAGTGACCGGATACCCACAGTCCAACAATATGACCTTGAGCTGCACGCTCCAGGGACCTATATTCCCTGTATACCAGCTTGACCTGCATGCGCTGGGTCCTGCTTCACAGGGCATGAGCTCCCAGCTTGAGCTGCACTCGCCGGGCATGAACGCTGCTTCCATTGGTAGAGACGGACATCCCTGCACGCGCCCGCCATCAGAACCTAGTCTGGAGGCTCGAATGGAGATTTCGCCACAGCTGCAGCCGGGAGGCACGCGCCAGGGAGTTACATTTCTCTACAGCAACAGCCGAAACTGCAACTCTGTGCTCCTCCGCTAATGCACGTGCGAGGCAGATTTTTGCGAAGAGTTGTGGTGGAAGATAGACTGAATCTGTCGAGTGTAGAGGAGCTGGTTAAAGTAAAGGGAGATGACGGGAATAGAGGTGTTTCTTGACCCTTAAGGGAATTCTATTGAGAAGGTAGAGCTTTCATATTGAATAGACTGGAATGTTTCTTTAATAGTGAAGTTGTGGGGTGGTTATCCAACTTAATATCTTACCTTCTTTGATAGCAAGTGCAACGCTCCTCGACACCCTATATTATCCAGTTATTGCTTAAGCACGTACATGTGTGGTTGTTTTGTATAGTTGTTTCTAGACATGTTAAACAGGCACAACTTTACGCTTCATTGTTCTTTGCCTATGTATGTGTGCTCCGCTGGTGTTAAGGTTTGTACTTGCATTGCTAGTTTTATTTAGTAGTTTAGTCTGTTATGTAGTTATATATTGTGTGCAGTGGTTTTTATAGCTGTGCACGTGAGTGATTGATGTTCTACAGTTCATATGAAAGGTGTGTACATGGAAAGGTTTTCAGGCTGTATGGCGTCATTTGAATTGTGTAGTTTTTATCCCTGTCTCCGTTTGTTCTTTACACTTATCTAATCTGTGCACTTGTGTATTTTGTATTTCAGCTTGGGGGTTACGTGTGAAGTTGATTTGTATGTACGGTGTACAGTTTTACCTTTATTAGTATCTTAATGTGCTTGATTGTGGACGCGCTACAGTTTTCATCTTCCCAGTCTCTGGATAGATTCAGTATCCTCACAAGAGTTGCACGTCTTTAGTGATGGGACACCAGTCTTGCGAACAGACATGGACAAGGTAAGAATAGAATGCCACATATGATGACTGAATGTTTGGAATCCATGTACATGTTAACCGTGTGCATATCCAAGAACTTTCCATGCCCTTATCCTTACACATATGTAACGGGGCAGTGGCGAATGAGATGCATGGAGTAAATATATGTTGAGTAGTAATTTACTTACGAAAGTACAGTACGTTGACGCCTCTAATCCTGCTATTTATAGGAAGGACTCGACTATTAGTGGCAGTATAGTGCAGTTTCATAGAGAACGCACACCTCCCGCTCTTTTTGAGTTTGAATTGAAGGTAGGGGGGCGGGTGCTCATCTGCCTTCTCTCTAAGCTGTAGTACAAAGAGCGTCTGTCGACGCCGTTTTGGGAGGGAGATGATTCCATACCAAGCCATGGGTGGATGCTAACCTCCTGTGACCTTGGCTAGGTTAGACATATACGGATATTTACAGATATTCAATGCTAAAAACGTTCAAAATGACACATCAATGCCTCTGGTTCATGCGACCTCAAAAGAACAAGCATTGGCATAGCCAATCGGTTTCACTTTTGGGACCTTAAAAGTATTTAGTTATGCAGCACAATATCCTTGGTGCAATAACATCAACTGTTGCATGGCTAAAAACTTATAAGGTCCCAAAGGCGAGACCTATTGGCTATGCCAATGCTTGTTTTTACATATGTTAGTGAGTTGTAGGCAAAGTTACCAGCTTTCTGGGGAATTTGATCATATGCTATAACCAACCGTTGGGGGAAAGCACTGCAACCAGCCTGATGTAGTTCTTCAACTGCTGGAGTTCACAGTGGGGGCTTGATATAATGCCTGACTTACCTTGGGTGGCCAACTCCACTGCACAGCCACGGGCCATAGGCCATGCACATTGGAGGCTGGCTACCTGATCTGGACTTATGCTTGGCCTGCCACAACCAGCTGCATGAGACCATCCATTACTGCACCAGGCCAGGTTTAGGGGCCAGCCTCCTAGGGTAGGTCCATTAAGGTCTAAGACCTCTTGCTTAAAGCTTGGAGGCCATTGGCTAGGGTTTGCAGACCTTAGAGGATCCTGCCATAGGGTCTGCAATCCCCTTGATAAAATCTGAATTTCTTTTTATTTAATAATTGCACAAACGTTGGCTGCATTTCCAGGCTCATCTCAACAGTGGTATTTTCAAATGTATGCTGTCATCAAGGTGGACAGTGTTGGAAAGGGAGTCAAATGAAGTTCATTTACAAATATCTCTGATACGTGCATATTCATGACATTTGGCAAACGATAAGCATGTTTAGTTTTCTGTTGGTATTTCAAATTTTATCCAAACCAATCAAGGGATCAAACTTGAAGACAGTCTCAACAAATCAATGATTTCTTTCATCTCTGGAGCCATGTTAAACATCTGTACAAAATGCGTCAGACCATTAGCATGGTTAGCTTACTCCTAAAACGTTGGGATTGCAGCAGATCAAACATAAGGGGCATATCACATTTTTATTAAAGCACACAAATGCTTTAGACCCCTCCTTTGGACTATGCACCCCCCCCTGTCGATGGATTTTTTTGTAACACACAATGTAGAACCTAAAGTGGATGACTTTTTATTTTGCAAGGCATGTGTAGATTAGTAGCGCAGTGGCAATGTTATTAACACAGCATCTGACTGCTGGGTGTAATGTGTGTGCATGTTAGTGTATGTAACTAGATATATATATATACACAAACACACACACCACAGTTAAATTGAAGTTACAGAAAAATTACGTTTACAAATATAAACAAAATTTCGCTGAAATTTGTCCATTATGATTAGCTACGTATTCATACCACAAAAACTGAAATGCAAGCCATAACTCACACAACAAATGCAATGATCATACCCTCACCCTTGATGAGAAAGATGCAATTACAAATACCATACAATATCTTACAGATGAGATTACATATCATATTACTATTAACATTACGAAAGAGACAACTTTAAATGTAGTATTATTTATTGGTTTGAGTATATGTTGTTATTTAATTATGCTGTGCATTTAGGTTATGTTACTTAAAGATAAAGCAATTATGAGGTTGTTGTCAGTGGCGTAGCTAGACCTTCTCCTTCCTGTGGTGGTTCCAGGCTTTGCCGCCCTGTGGCGGTCCTAAGAGTGGGGGTAGGTGTGCTGGCAAACAAATCCAGTGCGGCCACAGGTAAGAGTGGGGAGAGAGGGGGTAGGGGCTGCCACCCTAAAACTTGTGCCGCCGGGTGCACACCACCCCCCTCATCCTCCCTTGCTACGCCACTGGTGGTTGTGTAATTTATGGATTGTGGAGCTAAATATAACTGAGAAATTCCTGCAACTTTGAGGATTTGTTTTTATAACCATATCATCATTTTAACTGTGTTCTTTTGTTACATTTTTTTCCGTATTTACCATGAGGTACATCTCATTCAAAGCACAAACCGATACTGGCATCACACTGTATCACTGAATATGACAGCATAAAGATTCATATTGGTCTTTCACACCTGGTGCTCAGATCTCATCATCTACATGCACATAGAAGGTGTACATTGTATTGGTCATGAAAACGGAACAATTACTAACCATTAATTGGTACTCCATTGCATGCTGTAAATCTTTGTATTTTCATTTCTATCCTGTGAGGAATTCGTTAATTAAAAAATCTTTAGCAGGGCCCATATACCCCTTGATTTGGATGCAGGTGGCATCAATTGACTACATGGATCTGCAGCATTACTACAATAAACCAAGTGATGAACACAATCCTGAACCTTTGAGAGTGGGCCTCAGCCCCATATCATCACCACTCTTCATTGTGCAAGCAACAGTTAATGCATTGTATTTTCTTATTGTGTTCGAAATAGGTTTCACAATCACCAACAAGGCTGCCATAGGTGATATATCACAGCCTACCTCCCCTCGTCATTTTCTCCAACTCTACAGAGATGTCCTCACAATATACCTGTATTAACGGGCCCCACCAAGCTAGATGTATAGGGTCTGCTTACACATAACCACACCTCTGGCACATAGCATCTTCTGGTGGTCCATACAGCAATAATCACTCTGAAGTATGCTAGAAGAGGTGTATAAATTTGATTTCGATGAGCCTATGTCTTCTACTTAACAAGGCATCTTGTATAATCTAACATTTATATTTCCACCAATCATCAGCGATTGTACACACTTAGGGGTCTATTAGGATTGCCGGCGGTGGTAACTGCGGACCCGTGGCAGACATCTGCCCGCGATTGCAACCCTGAAAACCGCCGGTCCCATTAGCATGGCGGTAACGACCGCGACGGTGAGCATGATTATGATCCCGGCGGTAGCCAGCCTTTCTGTGGCGGTGGAACCCCCATGGAAAGGCATGCGGAGAATGTCTCTGGAGGCCCATTACGGGCCCCCAATGTGTTGAGGGGTGTGTGGGTGCACTGGGGGTACCCATGGTACACCCCTACATGTCCCTGTACCAGGTGGCTGGCACTGTGCAGTGCCTGCCACGCAGTGCAGTGACATGCATGACATGCACCTTTTCACACCGTGGCAGTGCTGCTGGCAGCAGCAACCGCCGCAATGTTAATCGCCAGAATCCGACCGCCGTGGTCGGATTTAGACTGCGGAGCATCCTAATAGGACCAGCAATTATGCCGCGGTCCTTGCGGGCAGTCTTTTCCTGCTACCATGGCGGTCCGGGAGAATTTCCGACCGCCATCCTAATAGGCCCCCTAGTCTTGCTCCCACTGCAAGAGCTTCTGACTACTATTTATACCTATGCTGTAGACCTGTTGATACATCCTTGATATTATACTGCACAACAAAGCGCACCAGAGAGTGCTGCTTCTTTGCTGCCACTAGAGTAGATTTTCTACTTCAGTGGCAACTTTCTCATTGCGAACTGTTGCGAGCGCCAGCGGGCATTCGCGTTAAGAAATTCTTGCCAGGTGTCATCCTAGCACCCAATATTGTACAGGGGATGCTAATTCCTGCTAGACAACTTATCGTTGGCAAGCCATGTGCAAGAAAAAACTCTGTCATGTGGTGGCTGGTGGAGTTTGGCCAAAACTCAGTGTTACAAGCGTAACATGGAGAGGCTAAAACTCAGTGAACTCCGTCAGAAGAGTGGAATTGATTGCCCACTCCTGCTTTATACCAACCTTCTGCCTAGAGAACCAACAGAGACCAGGGTCGCTGTCAGGCTTCACAACCACTGACATTGTTCAACATTTATGGATTCAAATTTCTTTGATGTTTTGATTCAGTTTGTTTGCTGTATTTAGATGATATTTTGGTTTGCCCAAACCCTTATGGAGCACTGAGTACATGGGAAATTGTGCTATCAAGACTTCCGAAATGTTACTTGACTTACAAACTCACTATATTTGAATTTGAGAGGGAGGATGCTAAATACCTGGAATTCGGTCTGAATGCTGCTGGTCTTTCTATGCATCCAAAGAAGATTTCAGTCATTCTTGAATTACCTTTTCCTATTAATATTAAAGAGACACAATGTTTCCTCTGATTTGCAAACTTTTATCATCAATTCATTATAGACTTTGCAGATGATATCACCGTTGATTTAAAGACGAACACAGGAACATAGGTTTTTTTCTGGGATGCTCACACAGAAAAAGCTTTTAATGTACTTATAAAATTGAAAACTCAAGCTTCAAATTTGTGTCATTCAGATACCTCTATGAACTTCGTTGTAGAGACCAATGCCCTTGAAGGACTGTGGGAGGAGTTTTCTAACAATGGCAACAGTTCCCATATATGGATATGCCTCCCAATCATTGGCTAAGGAGAGAATTACTAAAAACAAGGATTGGGATAAATCCATGTTATGAGAATGATAGAATTAAAAGGCCAATGATTGAGTACAAAGGGAAATGTTGCTATAATCTTGGCACAAAATGCGATATTCTGCACATCTTATTAAAATGTCTAAATTTTCTTGATGCACGTAAACTGTGGTTACGACCAATCTTCCTAAAACATTAGGTAAGAATCGTACACGGGCATTAGACCTTTTAGCTGAAATGCACTCATTAGATGTAGCATCTGCAATATGGAAGTTCATGCTTGAAGTTAAAAAAGTTTTTAAAAACATGTAGAATGGATGTTTTGTTACTGGTATTGTGTTAATGAATTGTACTCTAGTTTTATAAATGTTATCTGGATCTAAATAATTGTTCTATAGAATATATTTTTATATTTATGAAGATTCTTATATTGAATTTGGTGTTTTATTCGGGTATTGTATAGCTTTTAGCTTAAGATGGTTTTTAAATCAAGATTTTATGTTTATATGTCTGTACATGTTTAAGGACCTATGTTCTAAATAAACAATCCTTTGACTGACTGGACTGCAAGGAAGTGATGAATTTGGACAATCCTCTCTTGTATTTGTTTCATGTTGTATCAGGGAATGAACAGAATTAGACAGTCTTTGAAAGAGAGCTATTTGCTTTGAAGATGCTTGTACTTAATGGAGACATTTTTTACAGGCACTAGGGAATCATTTGAAATGGGATCTGACAATTAAAATTCGCAATGTTTACACAAGTGTTAGTGTAGGAATAGTTGGTATGCCAGATGGGCATTTTTCTTTACAAACGTAGGACCTGATTTACACAGGTAACATACTCTTTGGAGTAATTTACAATGTTCAATAAGTTTACCATTTTTAGCGTCACAAACTCTCAGTGCACATTTACACTAAACCTGTAATTTACATGTCACCATAAAATTGAAGGGACTGGGGGATGTATACTTTTGAGTAATTTCCACTTTTAAGTTAAGTTTACTACGTTTTAGCTAGTCACAAAATCCTAATTTAAATTTACTCGCAAAACCTCCTTTATGCAAAGAGGTGTTTTAATTTTTTTTATTTTGGTCCACTAATCCTTCTTAATGTTGTGTTTAGGTACATTTTGCAGGCTAACAGTCTTGATTTATCTATCTTTTTTTAGCTTTTCAAGCTCATCCAAAATATTTTTAATGTTGAATAGATTTGCACCCAAACATGTAAGGGCACCTACTTGAGTAAAGTTCTAGTTCGATTCCAAGTCTGATGCAATACCTTTCATTGCTTTTTCTCTGTAACATAGAGGACAAATTCTAATGGGAATTATAATGGGAAATGTCTCTTATATTGCACCTATATTTCACCTGGACATACACCCATGTTGAACACAAATAAGATGAGCATTTTTTAAACAGTGCAGATTTGTCAATAGGCACCAAATTTGTAAGAAACTTTGATGCTTTTATTGCACATTTTACGGGGGTATAGAAATCAGCATTTTGGAGGGCATTGTGAATAATCGGGAATATCATCATTATGACAGCCTCCAAACCATTGTGCAGATCTTTACCATGGTCAGGGCTTCTAGAATTATGAAGCAAAGTTATCTAAATTACGCAGCAAGATGTTATAAATCATTCAACAAAAACAAATTATATAACATTCTCTAGCAGATGTTTTTCATCAATTTGACCTGGAAACTTTTTGTGACATGTGTGCACAACAAAAGTGGATAAACCATTCTAAAATAGTCAGGCTGCGACCAGGACTCTAAGTGGGATGAAAAAAGTGGGAGTTCCTGAAAGAGGCAAGGCCCACATAATTAAGGGAGTGGATTGCACATATACACTAACATTTACATAGAGTGCCACCCTACCCACACCTCAAATCACAACTGCAACTGACATACGTGACCATTGGTCTGGTTGCTTTGCAGAGAGTCCAAGGATTGGATGATAGGATTTAATTTTTAATTTTATATAGAGTTTAATTGCTCTGAGGCTTTTTGGTGTTGATTTTCGCACTGGGTGGAAAGACATTAGCACTAGTTGTTAAAGAGCCAGGTTTTTAAAACATTTCTGCAAGACTAAAGATGGCAGCTGTCCTTCAGTGTCAAGGGGAGTGAGTTCCACAGTTTGGTCATTCCAGAAATAAAGCTTCTCCCCAGGATGCTCTTTTCGTTCTGGGGAGCACCAAAGATGTGGTGACAGAGTGATCTTAAATTACTTGATGGAGTATACTAGGTGAAATGATCTCTCAAGAAATCTGGGCCAACAATATATAATGTCTTGAAGGATGTGTATAATGATTTGAAAGTGATTCTTTTTACAATTGGAAGCCTATGCAGTGTGACCAGTCCTTTGGTCACTGATTGATATTTGGGTATACCTAGAAGATGTTGTGCCGATTCATTTTGCAGCATCTGTAGTTTCTGGAGAAATCCTTTTTGTATGTTTAGAACTAGAGCATCTCTATGATCCAGTCTGGGTAAAGCTAATGCAGTTGTGAATATCTTCTGAAAGTCGGTGGAATAAATGGACAGATGTTCCTGATCATTTTTAAGGCAAAAAAAACTGATGCGACCAGGACGCTGACCTGGTCCCTGAAAATCAGTTTGTCATCAGAGACAATGCTGTGGTTTCTCACTGTTCAACTGGGCAAAGGTAATGGTCCTATTCCCTTAGGCTACTAGCTGGGTGACAACAAAAGGGTGTCACTGCCCTGGAGAAGAACCTACGTCTTTGCAAAATTAAGTTTTAAGCAGTTAACCTTCATCTATCGGTCGATCTGACCCATGCAAATGTTGAAACTCCTAGTTGTTTCTTCTTGGTTACTAGATACTAAACTATTATTTGGGTATCATCAGTGTAGGAGACGACCGAAAAGCTGAAAGATGGAGTAGGCCTTGCCAGAATGAGTAACATACAGATTGATTAGAGTGGGGCTTAAAGAAAAGCCTTGCGGTACCCCACATGGCAGCTTGAACCGGTCATAGATAAATTCTCCAATCGCCACATATTGCTCTCTGTCTCACAGGAAGTATTTCAATAGACTGAGGACCATGCCTTTAATTCCAAGCTCAGAAAGCCTGTCAATCAGGTTTATGATTGACCATGTCGAATACCACTGAAAGGTCCAATAGGCGGCAATCAGGGCAGTTTCCATGCTATGCGCACTTCTAAAATCAAATTTCTTTGGGTCCAAGATTTTGATAAAAATTAAATAAAGGACGTGAGTTTTAGATTTAGCGCCTTTTTTAGGACTTTAGATGGAAAGGGAAATCGGGAAATAGGCCTATAACTGCTGGGCTTCCTAGGGACCAGACTAGGTTTTTTAATCTGTAGGTAAATGCCCTGATTTGATAAAAATGCTAGTCAGTTGGCCACTTACAATTTCTGGTGCAAGATGAACTATCCTAGGTGAACAGGGATCTATGTGGAAGCCTGATTTGGTTGCCTTAATTAAACTTAAGACCTGTTCCATGTCCAAAAGAGAGAATGTTTCTAGTGCTATAGGCATAGAGGGTATTTCCTTAGCTATTTCAGAATCCAATATAGTTTGTTTGTTGATGACGAAGGAATTAACAACATCCTCAACTTTAGTCCCAAAACACTCTGCCAAAGAATTGCAAAAAGATTAATTGTAGTTGTTGTTGGTAAGTTCAGGTACTTGTGCTAAACTTTTTGCCGTGGTGAATAACTCTTTGAGAGAGTTTTTAGACTGTTAATTTTATGCTGCAAAAGTATTTAGTTTTTTTATATTCTGCAATAGATTGAGAGTAAATGTGCCTACCTTGTGAATCATAATTGAATCTCCACTTTCGTTCTTTCCTACTACATAGCTGTTTTTACGCACAAAAGTTTTTCAGAATACCATGGCTCATCAGTAGAATTCCTCTGGTTAGAGAAAGATTCAATAAGTTCCAGAGCCACAACTGCTGGGCTGAACCAAGATGAGTAGTTCTGAACTGCTGAATTAGGATCTAACTTGTCGTCGTCTGGCTTGGTGTTAGATAACAATAGTTAAAGGTTGTGTAAGTCAATATTGTGCCAAGCACGACCATTACTAGCCAAGGGAGTGTCGTCATTTCTGGGATGAGATTGCGGGGTACTAATGTCAAACATCGCTGCTCTGTGATCCGACCATAAGAGTTGCAACGCATCAATTACATGAAGAGAAGAACAGTGAATAAAAATGTTGTCTAATATCTTACAAACTATATGAATAGGATAATCAACTAACTAATGGAGTCCAAAATTGGTCATAGTTTCAACCATGGAAGTTGCATCGCTATTGTCCGATTTTTCCAAATTAAAGTTTAAATCACCCAAAACCGAAAAATCTTATGAAGTGATACTGGACTCAAGAAACAGGCTTATGTTTTTACCAAAAGAGGATTTGGACCCTAAAGGTCAGTAAACCAGTAGCCCTTTAAAAGGGTATTTTTTACTGAGCTCTATTTGGAATGAAAGGGTTTCACAGTCCGAACCACTTCCGGCCGAAGAACATGATGCCGACAAGTTATCCCTAAAGACAATAGCCAGCCCTCAGTCTCGCCTACTAATTCTGCCAGCCCTGAGAAGAGTTACAAAGATAATGTCCAATTTGTGTGCGTTTAGGAATGCAAAAATATCCATATTATGCTGAACTAACAATCTTACATTTAGTAATGTGCAATTAAACAATTCGTATGCAGCTGCTTGTGGCTTAACAGACAGTATAACTTGAAGGACCTTGCTTGTAAGAGCAAGCTTGCAGGAAACACATTGATTGTCAGTCTGTCAGTCAGTCAGTCAATTACATTATTCGATGCTTATAGTGTAAGATCATAAAAGTTCAGATAAAAAACTATTTAATAACCTCAACCAATCAGTGCAAAATCAGTGATTATATACATGTCAATATAGAAATAATATAAACAGAGTTATAACAATCACAGATAAGAAAACCAGTCACTGAAAACTGTTAAAAATTCATTCGCTAGCGTTGTGCTGCCACTTGATCTTCCATGATTAAGTTAAAAAAGACGCTACTGAAAGGCAAACCATAGGATTGGGCAGAGATTGTAAAAAGAACATTGCTACCTGACATTGTTTAAAATGGAGATTGCGCATCATAGGGAAGATAAATATTTTGTGTGGTTCCCTGTAAAATTTGCAGAAAAAGAAAATATGTAAATTTGAATGCGCAGAGGAACCATCGCAGGGACAAGGGGGTAAATCATTTATAGAATAGATTCCTGCAGGGTGCACCAGCATACACGGGATAAGATTTAACCGGAATCTAACTAGAAGGAATCTGTGTCGTAGGTGTGTCACAGTAAAAAGATACAACATTGTCCCATCCAGATGCTTCGGACCTTCAAGGTATAATTTTACCAACACCTTCGTGCAGTTTTTTTGCAGTCTAGCATCTGCTCTTTGTTTAAGGAATCGGGCTTTTAGCTCCTGTGTTGTGATACTCATGCAATCCCTGGGGGTAACAAATAGACGCTCCAAGCCTAAGGAGGAGAGAGTAGGTTTAATGTACAAAATCCATGGAATCCTATGGGCATTATCCATGGATAGACAATCGTCAATTCGTTTTTGGGTAATCTGAATGGACTCCCTTCTCCAAATGGAATGCCACAAGATAATTGGGGCCACAGAGATTGTGTCAGACAGATATGGGACCTTCAATTCTGTATGGGTGATAAAGTTAGAACAGCTCACGGGGAGGCCCATTAATTTTTTCCAAAAGGTATCCTCTATCACTTGGAGGGCATACAAATTAGTATGGCCCCATATGCCTGCCCCATAGGTTGCTACCAATACTGATTTGGCTGCATAAACCTTTCTCACCATAGCAATAGGTTTCACCCCCAGTTTTTTAATAAAGGAGTGGAGAGCAATGATACGTCTCTCCAGTGATAGCCCTCTAGTGGCACGCATATGGGACCATGAAAGCTGCCTGTTGAATGTTACCCCCAGGTAGGAAAAGGTATTGGTATGGACTATTTTTTGTCCCTGATATATAAAAGCTCGGCACCTTCCTATCCCTCAGACCAGGTGTTAGGATGTAGGACTTTGCCTCATTAGTTTTCAGCCCTAATTTTTGCATGTAGGTTACGTAGATGTTTAGTAACTTTTATAGGGCGAGGCCAGTACAGGCAATTAGCACTGCGTCGTCAGCATACAGGAGGATTGGGGTGCGCACATTGTTAATTTTAGGAATGTCTGGTGTTGAGTCCATCAGGGGCGCCTCAACCCCATTGGTGTAGATAGAAAAAAGAAATGGGGCGAGAACGCAACCCAGGCGGACTCCCCTATTAATTGGAAACGCCCTGGTGCACTCCCCTTCCCTCCCGTATCTGATGCAGGCCGTAGCTGATGTTTGAAGCTGCCTGATGAATATTTTAATGGCCCTATCTATGCCCATTTCCTCCATTATCCTCCATAGATGTTTGTGGGCCACGCAGTCAAACGTTGCGGACAAGTCCATAAAGCCAAGTATAGTCTGCCGGACTATGCTTGGGTATACTTGGCGATTAATAGACTAAGGTCGAGGCACTGATCTTGAGTACCCAAACCCTTTTTATAACCATATTGGACCGGGATTAAAACCTTACTTTTTTCTGCCCATTCTTCTAAGCGGTTTAATAAAACCCTACCCATGAGTTCGGCTGCGCTATCCAGTAAAGATATTAGCCTATAATCTTTTGGTTCAGACTTGCCTCCCTTCTTGTAAATTGATATTAAAATGTATTTCTTCCATGAGTCGGCTGGGCCCACCTTTACGACTGCATTAAAAACATTTGTCAGCACAGGGCCCCACAGATCTGGCTGGTCAATGAAGAAATCTGTGGGAGTGCAGTCTGGTCCTGGCGCTTTGTTTGTGGAACACTGGTCAAGGGATTCTTTAACCCCATAATGTTCGAAATTCAGTGGTAACTCAATGAAAGGGATCACGGATACGTTCTGAGGTGCCACCCCCTCCACATTGGGGTCAAATATGCAGGAGAAATACCCAACCCAAGATTCCTCGTCAACATGGCAATCCAGTGTTGGAGCTGTTGATGGATTAAGGAAGGGGACGTTAATAATGCTCAAAAAAACCTTAGAGTTTTTTGCAATTGCCGCTTGGTAGTTGTTGATCGAATGTTTCTTCCTTCAAAGTTTTGATTCTTTTTTTTCTGGCCTCGTTATATTGGCAATGAAGTTGCTTCACTAAGATGTTGTCTCTAGGAGTTGCCCTCAGGGCCTGGTGCAAAGTTGTTAATGATTTGGTGCATAGATGACCTAAGATGTGGCTCGAGAATATCGCACCTGGTACTCTTACCTTCTGTATTGAGTGCCATTAGTTCCTCTCTTGAGTATTTCACTAAGGGCAGCCTTCCTGGTGGAAATTGGGGAGGGGTTCTGGTGCTCGGCATGATCTGGGCTCGGATGGGCACAGACGGGTTAGCCTTTGTGCCAGTGGTACCCCCGCTGTGCAGACGTGCAGAGGGGCTGATTAAATATACCGTTATGAAGGGGGTGTGACCAGGAGTGTGAGGAACAGTGCTACTCACTGCATGTAATGATAAAAGTGAGGACAACTAAAAAATCCAACTTGGGTCCAGCAACTCCTCTGTTATCCCCAGGCTCCCCTGAGGAATAAAACAGTACTGGTAACCAAAATTCTGAAATCAAATTAAATGAGGGAAGACTATAAATCATAAAACCATTAAAACAGGGAGGCCGCAGCCTTCCCAATATAGTGCTCGAAGTCAGGCACTGCAAGAAAAACGGCACACTAGTGCCTACAAGGAAATTAAATAAACACTGTCTAATGCTGCAGGGAGAGCATCCAAACATGATTGCAGAAGCTGTGCGAACGTGCAGGGTGGCCGATTAATTGATGGCAACTAAAAAATCCAACTGGGGTCCATCATCCCCTCTCTTTTTCCCATGCTCCCCTAAGGAACAAAACAGTACTGGTAACCAAAACTCAAATTAAATCAAATGGAGGTAAAACTATGAATAATATAACCATTAAAACTGGGTCCCAATATGGATCCCGGATCCAGGCACCTCCAGTAAAACGGTACACTATTGCCTGGAAGGAAAGGAAATAAGCACTGTGTAGTGCTTCAGATAGAGTAGTCAAACCTGATTACAAAAGCTGTGCGGACATGCAGTGGCCGATTAAATAGCCCTTCATGAAGGTGGTGTTACCAGGATAAAAATGTAAGAGCCATGGCCCTTCTCAAAAGGCCATTGCAGCCTGCACCACACATACCCTGCCAGCACTGCCAATGGCAGTACCAACATAACACCTAACCATCACACTCCTACAAGTGTGGAAATGCAGACTATTCAGGCCACACAAAGCTAGAATAATGGCATGGGAGAATGGTATTCATTTTCAATGTATATTGACTTCATAAACACGTCTCATTTCAAAATTAAAAAGACAGCACCACCATGTGGTGGACTGTCACTAGAGCCAGTGCTGACAATTAAGTACTAGTGCAGAGCGCTGGAAACCACATGCACAAATTAACCACTGTGAGGGACTACCCCTACGCTACTCAGTACGCACGACGATAAAGGTGAGGGCAACTAAAAATTGCAACTGGGATCCTGGAACCCCTCTGCTACTGCCAGGCTCCCCTGAGGAAGAAAATAGCATTGGATACCAAAACTCAAATTAAATCACTGGGGGGGACCATAAATCATAAAACCATTAAAACAGTGGGGTTGCAACCTTCCTAATATGGCGCTCTGAGCCAGGCACCTCCAGTAAAATGACAATCTAGTGCCTACAAGTAAATTAAATAGGCACAGTGTAGTGCTGCAGATAGACCATCCAAACCTGAGTGCAGAAAGATGGCTATGTATTCAGAACACCTTTTGCCCCTGACAGGCAATGAGAGAAACTCACACGTCCTTCAGCCACAACTTAATAGTGCCCCCTTATGAACACCTGGATGCAACCTAATTCAAATAATGCGCTAGACAACAGTAATATTCTGCCTGGAAAAAAAACGTAACACAACATCATGGAAAAGGGAAACACTCGTAGGGAATACAAGATCAAGTAAAGCATGTGAAACATAAGCAGGAAGGACACGTCTTATCTTACACTCCATGATAAGAAATTGATCAGTATTTTCTCTTGAAAAGTTAAGGACATGAATACAGGGCCTGGAAGGGACCCTTGTCAATGTCCGTTTCAAATTACTCTCGGGTATCAGACCCGGTGGGACCCTGCTCACTTAAATCCTCGGCTGCAGCCAAGGAAACACATGAATCCACAGGCCCTCACCATTAGTGTTGTTTTTATCAAAAATGTATTCATGAAAGATAAACAAAACCTAAACATTCTAATCTGAATCAGTGTCATTTTTTGTTAGCTGCCCTTGGAAGAAAACAGCTTTTTCAAGCTAAATATCTGAACAATAAGCAAGCAATATAAAAACACATAACCTTTGGCATTTGTAATATGATCCTGTGTTACCATCTCTAGGTTCGAGAGATTGGTTTATGTGTGGTATCCCTAGAACCCCTTGACGGCTATTTTCGGTCTCTATCTCTCTCTTTAAGTAAATGGTCTAATCGTGCAGCTCCGCACTCCGCTATTTGCAGTCTCAGTGCTGGGATGAGTTCACTTCATAAAAATCGACTCCACAGTTAGTTCTATGCGTGGCAGCTAGTCAAGGGGGCTGACTGAATGATCACCAAGTCAGACCCTCTTTTAGCTCGCCCCACTGAAATACCCAAGCCTGATAAGTATCGGTAGTCAGCGTGGGGAAGGCCAGCATTGCTGTGGATGACGAGCGCGCCCAGTGCTCTTAAAATGACACCTTTCATGAGCACCGCAGGGCAGGGGCGGGGCCTGAATCTGCTCATAATGTGCGCAGTTCACGCCACCCGCTCATGTCTGATGCTCTTTTCTGTCTATCAAAATGGCATGGAAGCTTTGTCTCCTTTCTGCACGGTTTCCTGTTCCCTCACATCGCCCTCTGGTTTTGTGTTTACTTTACACACCAGCGAGTGTTTGCTACAGTTAAGAGGATCCAGTCCAGAAGCCGAGCACACCAGTTGAGCAGGATTCCAGCATCCCGTGGGGTGTCGCCCACGCTCCCGGCACGCACCACCCATCTCTCGTGCGACGCACATGGCGGTAATCCTCCCACAGTTCCTCTTCAGTCACCCTGAAAAGTCTCCAGCCCTCCAGTCTTAAGGGCTCTCTCTAAAGCAAACAGCGTCGGGTTTCTGTTTTCGTTTTTGGGAGGGGAGCTGAGTGGAGGGATTTTCTCCTGCAGTATTCCTGGTGCCATGTCCTCCAGAGGCCAGAAGGATGTGGCAACTCGCCCCCGCGGTTTCATGGCATTCCCCCGCCGCAGCCGTCTGCCAAGCCCAGGTGTGGAGTGACACATGACTCAGGAGCCAGGAGGGCGTGGGTTGGCTTCTCATCGCCATGGGGACCATTATTCCTCCTTGCCAGGGAGCGCTGGTCTTGTACTCCCACCTGGCGAGCGTCCAGGGACTTGCCATGTCAGCGCCGGTGCACTGGCAGGTCACAATAACAGGCTCTGCATTCCCCCTTTTATTTTGGTTCCCTGAACTCTCTCTCAGTGCCAAAATGATTCATAAGGGAGTGGAAACGAGATCACACTCCTAGTCAACGGATTCTCTCGCCTCATCTCTTATCCCATGAGGTGAAGCGACTCAAAGCCATTGTTTACGGAACACAGAATCTTGACCCGATGCCCGAGGTAATTTGATTAGGTCCAAAGTCAGATTAGGGATAAAGAAAGACAGCACACTTACTTTGGCACATGCTTGTATGAGTACAGATACACAAATAATATGGGGTCTTTAAAGTTATACCTTGTACAATTTGGAGAACACAAAAGTACCACAGATAGAATCTGAAACCTAGGCGACTCTCTTGGTAAACTCCACTCTCAGGCTAGGCTTATTCTAGGAGACGGTAGCAGGTCTAGAACATATTCAGTACTCCAATGATACACAATAAAATTGACATGCAGTCACAGCAATACCCTTTTGGAAAGAATAGATTTCTGTTTACACATATGAATTTAGGTTGCTTAATAGCCTTAAGCACCCCAGACGGGTTTTAATTATGTCTCCAAACGAGGCTAATTTCAGAAAATGTCATGATTCACTGTGGGAAAGAGCCCTTCATGTATGCTCACCCCCACACTTTATTGCTCTAAAAGTGAACTGAAGACTGCTAACCAGGCCTCTGTGACAGTGCTCTCTCCCTAAAATTCATGTGTGTGAATTGGTAACCTCAATTGGCAAGGACGTTAACCTTCCTATAAGTCCCTGGTATATGGCACAGAGGGCATGGGTGTTAAAGGGGTCACCAGGGTCTGAAGCACTGTTTTCGGCCAACCTGAGCGACCCAAGTAAACTACTGATGGCAGGCGTGCAACTGCAGGAGCAGTGCAAACGGCTCGAACTCGACTTTGCCCTCATCATGTACAGCAAAGTGAATGCACTATTTTTAACATAGGCCACTTATCCCTAAGGAAGGCATCCTGAGCCCAGGAGGCAGGGTGCATTATATTAAAGGTGTGGACACATAAGTGCAAACGGATATGTCTCTATAGTGACCTTTGCCATTGAAGGCTATTGTAAGTGATAGAGAGTCCTTATGGTAATAATGAATAGCACTCAGGCAAACCCAAGGTTGATAGCTCCATTATGGTACCATCTTAATATGCTCTGCTTGGTATCAAACAGCATGCCTCATCACCCCTGACATGGATCTCGTGTGGAGGACGATGTGGCCTGCACCCAAGTGGCTACCTTATTTATTTTTTTTAGAGTTTTATATAGTGCAAACTCGATTTGAAGATATCAGGTATCAGATCGCTTTTCATGAGCGCCAGTTTCGTTACAGATGGACACATTTATTTTTGTTAGGCACAGGGAGATTTAGTGATTTGCCCAGAATCACAGGATCTTGAGCACCCCTACTGAGACTCGAACCTGGTTCCTCAGCATCGAGGTCGACCGCTCCAGCCGTAAGGCTACATGCTCACCTGGTTGCCCCAGACCCTCTTGTGCTTTGGCTGCCAGCCTGCAGCTGTTGTCCCCAAGACAGAAATCTGACCCCTTGCCAGGAAATGTGAACTCTCCCAGGAGTCAGAAACAATGGCCTGGATAGGAAGAAGGTCAGAAATCACTACCTGACAGGATGGCTACTGAAGTGACACATCAAGGCGGTGAGCTTCAAAGGCTGTACTGCCTGTGATATGCAACCAGGATGCCTCCCAAAGGAGGAAACAGCCCTTCTCCTGCCCTCAGGTGCCTTTTCACATGGGCATACAGGAAAATTAGCTATTCAAGAGGTGTAGACCCCAGAAAGCTAGCCATACTTCTAGGGTGGGCAACCTGGTCTGTACAGCTAACTAAGACATCTGCCATTTTAAAAAGTGGTAGAATGGAGGGTTCTGAGTAGAAAGGTGACCTACTCCCCCAGATATGTTCACCTCGGGGGCGGATTAGCTGCTGGGGCTAGCAGCCGATTAGCCACTTGCACCCACAGCCCTAGAGTCTAGAAATCCAGGATTTAAGGGCTACCCTTGACACCAAAACCCCAGTTCTGTTCTGAGTTGGAACAAAGGACTCAAGAAGAGACCCGAGTCTGCGATAACAAGAGCTGCACAAACCAAAGGCGTGATACTCTGCACCTCTGGCAGCCTTCCTGGAACTGCACAACTGCAATTGTCCTGGACCAAAACTTTGTTATCCAAAACAGATGGACCACTTTGTGAGCCAAAGGCATCACCAGAGTCCCCTGGACCACTGGCACTAGTCCTCTGCACGTCACAGTTAAAAACAATGTACCGGAACCAAAGAATTGTTGACCATCAGGCCCTCTGAGGGATAGCCCAGATGTAGATGGTCCTTTGCATTGTAGGAAATGTAGTCCTGACCTCCACAAAGTTTCAGGCAGCTACCATGTTCCCTCAGACATTCGGGTGTCGAAATAACTTGCTGCTGTGCTTACTGCTACCAAGGTTTGTTGGTTGCCAATCCAGCATCCACCGCCTTTACTCAACGCTGCACGTCAACGGAACTCCAAAAACCTTCAATCGTCATCAGCAATGGCTTTGTTGTTGACCTTTTGCACTCTGTTACCAAACAGCACAGAGTAAGTGGTAAAACCATATCTCCTGTGTCTCTCACTTCGGCACCAAGGACAGCCAGGACAACTCTGCATCCGGGCTTTTCGAGCGAGGTAAAATTAAACTGACTGTTGTGGCTTGGTCCAGAGACCTTCATCACCTTTACCCTTCTTGTTTTCCATGCAACTTGACCTGTAAATAACTGATTGTCACTAGTACTTTTTCCTAATGACTGTAATAATAAAGTTGAGCAGTGCTGTTTCGTACTGATTTAATATTGCTTCTAAAACCCATAACTCCGTTTTTTTCTTTTCTGTTTTATTTTTATAAATTGTTGTTGGATTTCTTTTGAGTCGTGTCAGTTACTTATCGTCCATGTTGGTACACTGAAATACTTAACACAAGTTCCTCTAGTAAAGCCTAACTGTTCTTTTCCACACTACCAGGACTGAGATAAGGATTTATCATTGTGAATACAAGGACCATCTTTGTGGTATTGTGAGAGTATTGCAGAGTATTGCATGGTGAACCCTAACCACCATCACCACATATTACTCCACCTTCCTAAATTCATGAAGAAGTACAACGTTTACAAACTTACTAGACTATTCTTTAACTAAACTTCATCTATTCCCCAAGTCAGATGTCCTGACCAACATTGATGGGGATCAGTGTTTCCCTGCTGTGGGCTGAGTAACAGATAGGGGCGTAACTCAGGTCCTTGGAGAGCCTGCGGAGCATGGGGGGCAACCCTTCAGGGGCACTCCAACCCTTACACCGGCCCCCATTTAGTCCAAGGGCAATGAACATCTGTGCAATATGGGAGACACAGGGGCACCTCTTCACATTCTGCAGTGGTCCCCTTCACTAGGTGTTATGTGACTGAGCAGATGAGGAGCACAATGACTGGTTCTCAACTGCGTTATCTCCTTTGCCTACTCCTTAAACCTTAAAGACCTGTCATCATTTCCAGCTCTGCGACTGTCATCTGTGGGGAAAGGAGATGCCCTACGGATCTGCTGAAAAGGAAGAATGAGTCATGACTGCAGAGCCTGAAGCTGTGCTATAGTGATAGAAGATCCTGCTACAGCATATGGAGCCTTTTGAGACCCAACTATGGCAGAAATAGGCCTAAACATGATGAACAACTAAATAAACTTGATGATTCTAGAAACTTTTGAGGACAAGAATCACAAGTTATAACTGCAAAAGTATTTCTAGTGCTTACGCAGTAAGGATCTACAAATGAAAATCACATAGTGGCTGATGTTGAAATCAGTAAATCTCTGCTGTCTTCAATGCGGTTCTCTTTCTACTGCTTTTTCAAAGTCCTTTCTCAATGGAACCAAAGGTTCCAGGCATAATATTGCAACCTATCATGCAAGGTGCAACATATTTGAACCAGTGCTTAATTTGTACAAAAATATGTGCCAGGACCCTCATCAGGAGGCAAAGGCAGCTTTTGACACCTTTTGCCCATGCCAGCACTGTGTACTACAGTACCAACACAACTACTAACCATCACACTCTTGCAAGTGTGACAATTTAGACTATTCTATGCTCGCCAATGATATTAGAATGGCTTTGGCAGCAGGTACTACTCACTTTTATTGTATATTGAAAGAAATAAACAACTATTGATTTCTCATCTCTAAATTAGATATAGAGCGCCACTATGTGAAAAATTCTCATAAGTCCCGGTGTTGATAATTTATGCTGTGCTGAGCACCGGAAAGCACTGGCTCAAATTAAGAACTAATTTCGATGTCACTTATTTTCTGAGAGATCTTGAGAATGAGGGTGGTACAATTCAGTCAGTTTGAGCCCAGGAAGCTAAATACCTGTCCAAGAAGTCATGAAGCATGTTTTTAAATGCAAAAAAAACCCAGCACCCATAAGCGAAGTGAGGTACTGACCTAAAGGGGAAAAAAAGACAAATTGATCTAAACTCAGTGTTTCAGTGTGCATATATTAGAGCTATAGGCCTTATGAGTTCGGAAATGAGAGGGCATCAGAAACCGTTCAATAAGAGACCCATTGGTCTCCAAAGTGAAATAGACAACCACAGGGACTACTGGTAATGGAACTGGGCTATCACCATCAGTAGGTCTCCCATAGTGGTGCAAAGTTGCATAGCTTGATGGCTCACAGTTCCAACCATGTTTTGAACTATGCATACTTACTCACCATGAGTAGATAGAATATTACATGAGAAGTGTTAGAAAATGGGTTACTGGTTGACTGGGTTGTGAGCTCTGGTCAAACAGCAACCACAACTCGAGTCAGGGTAAGGCACAAGCAAAACCAAAATTAACCTGTGCTCACCTATTAGTAGCTTGGCACAGAGGAGTCAGACTTAACATGAAGGCAATGTGCAAATTATTTGTGCAACACTTCAAACAGTAAAACAGAGAAAATACGACACACAAAGATTCCACACCAGGTTTAGAAAACTAGAGTATATTTTAATAAATATAGCAATACCAAAATGACCATAATAAACCCTTGTGGAGCTGGAGATATTACATTTTAAAGTTTTAAGGTGAAATAGCGTCAAGAAGCACAAAGCATCAACAAGGGTTATCTGGTGCGCTGGACCGGGAGAAAGTCACAAACTCAGGCTGACCACAATGGAGTGTGGGCAGGGCAACACTCTATTGTGGTTAGTCTGAGCTAGTGACTTTGTCCAAGTTAGGCCCCGATGATCAAAGTACCTTACATCCTGGTTGTGGAGTGTTGCATAGATCAGAGCTGAAGAAGCGTCGAGCAGTTGAATCGATGCGTCGGTTCCAGGATGTGGTGAAGCTGAGGTGCAAAGTCTTGCTGTGTTATCATCAAGGATCTCATTGATGGGACTTGCCATGAGAAGTCTGGCCATCAAGGAAGCCGCGCACAGGTTGCGATGAGTCAGTTTTGAAGAGGTATGAGGCTGCAATGCATAAGCCGGCATCATCATCGAGCTGCAGTTAATGAGAGATATGAGGACCTAGATTAGAGTTGCACCGTGCTGTCGGCAATGTGTCGGTTCCAAAGATATCAATGACGATGCATTGGTTCTGCTCGAGGATGAGCAGCTAAGCCAAGGAGATGCTTCTGTTTGGTTCAAGGATGCACTGCTCTGCAGAAAACATGCATCGGTTCCTCTGATAAGCACCTTAGGCCAACTTTCAAGGGTCCACGATGAGGGTGGCACCACTTGGCAGGGTGGACTCGCAGCTAGCAGAGTCCAGGAGCAGATGCAAGGTTGTTTTACTGAGGCTTCAGATCAGAAGGCCAATCAACTAGCACTTGGAGTCAATATAAGTTCTGGTTTCAAGTGATGCAGGTCCAGTCCTTCTCACCCAGGCAAGGAAGGCAGCAATTCAGCAGGGCAGCAGTTCTTCCAGAGCTGCAGATTTTACAGTGCAGCAGTCCAGCAGAGTGGAGTCCTTCTTCCTGTCACAGTGTCCAGAAGTGTACTAAAGTGATGGTGTCTGAGGTCCTTCTTTCATACACAATTGTGCCTTTGAAGTGGGGAGAAACTTCTAGGGATATGCCTTTGAAGTGCAAAGCCTGCCAGCCCTGACTCCAGAATAACTGCAGGGGGTAGGCAGCCCTTTGTTTGAGGACAGGACACAACCTATTCAGGTGTAAGTGAGGCTGGGTCCAGCTCCTCCCTCTGATCCTGTCAGAACTGCCCGCTCAGGTGCACCTTGTAGGACAGAATGTAGTAGGTTGCAACACTTAGCAAATACAGTACATTGGAATGAATAGGCTTTTTCAGTAAATTGCAGGAAAGTTACTTTAATCGTTACTTTTCTAACTCAGTTCTGGATACCTAGATTCAGCACTGGGATATTTCCTGGAAACAGGTAAGAAAACATGTTTTGGTTATTCGCAAGATTTTTAAAGAATATCTTTAGATTTCAAAACTCCACACTTAAAAACTTTTTGGAAGAAAATTGTCAATTTTATCCTATGTAGGAAAAACAGGTTATCGGTTCACAGGTAAGTAATCGTCTGTGGGAGTTAAGGTTCTGGGGTTAGACTCAGGGGTCCCCCCTGGGTCATTGATGCACTTTTGTTTCACCCTCAGTGGCACTAGGGCGGCCCGGTGCAGAGTGTTGAGGCCCAATGTTATCCTATGAAGGATAGGGGGCCTCTGGTTGGTGGCTGCTGGCAAGCAGGCCACACGGCTGTGGGAGCAAAGCTCATAGGGTTTAGGTCAGGGCAAATAGGGAACAAAATTAGCAACAAAGGTGCACCCTTAGCAGCACTAGGGCGGCCAGGTGCAGGGTGCTGTTTTGAGGTCAGGTGGCCTGTTGTTTTCAATGGAGAACCTCCGGTTTGCAAAAGCACTGCAGGCAGGGACACAAAGGACTTCTTGGTGAGATCACCACTGCGAGAAGTAAGTTGGGAAGTTAAGGGTTGGTTAGGCACAGTTGGTTTGGGCACACAAGGCCGTGGGGCGTTGGGTGCAGGGGTGCCTTTTGGGGTCGGATCTTCTTATCAGCTCTGGGTCTCGGTCAGGGGGGCCTTCTGAATTTAAGCTGCAGGCGTCGGCTGGAGGGTTGAGGCAGGTCAGGGTTCGCCGTATCTCAGGTCAGGATCGCCGGGGGGACCTCCTCGTTGTGTTTTTCCACTCCAGCTCGGGCTGGGTTCGACGGGTGCAGAGTGGGCTCGATTCGCGGTATCTGGCCAGAGTCAGAAGCTGCAGTTTGAACAGATCTGGTGTTCACGGGAGAAGCAGTCTTGGAAGTGAAGGCAGGCAGATCCTCCAAGGTTTTCAAGGTTGCTGGCTGCAGGACACATTTCTCAGAAGCAGGTTTGAGGGGAGACAGGCCGGTAGGGCTGGGGCCAAATCAGTGGGCGTCATCCTCTTCTTAGCTGGCTGCACGGCTGTTTGGTCCTTCTGCTTTCCTTCTTGTTGTTAGGCTGGATCTGAGGAAGCAAGGTTCAGGTTGCTCCCTAAATACTAGATTTAGGGGTGTTACAGGTAGGTAAAGGGCAGGGACAAATGGGTCCCTTCCCAGCTGTGGGTACACCCCCTATCGTGCCACCCTCCAGTGAGAGGGGGGCAGGAGCCTTTCACTGGTTGGTTGGGTCTCCCCATCCTTAAGATGGCTGGGACTCAAAGTTGTGCTTCACCTCGCCTCCCCCACCTGAGGGGTGGAGTTGGCAGAGGAGGGCACACCTCTTTCCCTCACTTGTTTTTCCCGCTGGTTCTCCCACCCAAAGTGGGGGGTAGAACCAGTGGGGACCAGTTGCTGAAAGCAGCAAATGGTCTGGGGAGGCTCACAAAGGCGGCATAAGCTTCCCCTTCATGAACCCTGCCCATCCTGGGGGAAGAGGCTTGGCACCTCATCCCAGGATGTGCATTGTTTCAGGCCCCAGTTAGAAGCAGGCTCTCGACCCAGGGGGCCAGAAACATGTCTAATGGTGGCAGCTGAAAGCAGCCACTCAACCCGGACACAAGTGGTGGGTTAGTTTTCAGGGGGCATCTCTGATTTTTCAATCAATCCCCCACTGGCATCAGTGTGGGTTTAATGTGCTGAGAAGTTTGATACCACACTTCCCAGTTTTTAGTGTAGCCATTATGGTGCTGTGGAGTTCGCAATGACAAACTCCCAGCACCATATACTCTTAATCACAACACTACACTTACAATGCCCAAGAATGGACTTGGGCATTGTAGGGGTGCAGGGCTCATGTACCTGTACCCTCACCACTGGCATAGAGCACCCAACTGGAGGGGTGGCTGATCTAGGCCAGGGCTGTGGGTTGTAGGCATGGCACACAGGGATGTGTGCCATGTCGACTCTTCACTTTGTTCTGCACCAAAACATACAGCCTGCAAATGCAGTGTGTGAGTGTAGTGATACAGGACCTCTAAGGGTGGCACAATAAGTTCTGCAGCCCTTAGAGGCTTTCTTTGGTCACAATGCCCTGGGTACCTGTGGTTCCATTTACCAGGGGCTGACCTGTGGCCAGAGATGCCAATTGGGTTTGTTTTGGGGAAAGAACACAGGCTCTGGGAACCTGATTGGCAGGGACTTAGGGCACACCAAGTAAAAGTGCATCAGAAGTCTGGCAAAAAGTGGGGGAGTTACTGCAACAGAAACCCACTTTCCTACACACCTAAGCTCCAATTGTGTGTTGCTGTCTAGGTGGAATATACAAAGCCCAACAGCCAACTACATCCAGTCATGCGTTCAGAGACAGGCGGCAGGTACCAAATGGCTAAGGCAAGAAAATGCCAACTTTTCTAAAAGTGGCATTTTCAGAATTGTAATTTTAAATCCAACTTCATCCTCAGTTGGGGTTTTAAATTAGGATTCCAGAGAGCTGGCCTACCTCAACAGTTGCAGGACCTAATTCCCAATGCTCCTATCCGAGCTCTTAATTGTCTTCACCCCATCTTTTTAGTTTGGGATCAGAGGTGCCCACCTCTATAAATTCTAACTTAGCCAGGGCAAAGCCCAGCTTACCCACAGAGGTCACCCACAGCCTGAGCAACCCCACCATGACCAATAGGGTCAGGGGGCCTAACCTGCTATTTGGCAGGGGCTAGGCCACCAGGCCAAGGACTGTGCTGCCATAAAGGCTAACTCCCAGCAGAGGCTGCTGACAGCTGTCAGTGCCCAGAACCACACCTTTAGCTCCTCACTGGTAAGTGAAGGGGCTGCATTACAGGCTTCTTGGGGTTCTGGTTGCCTGTCTGCTGTTTTAGGGTGGGGGGTCACTACACTTGGTAGTGAACACCCTGCTTTAACCCTCTGTTCTGCCAGCTTAGGAGCTACCAACTCAGGCTGGGCAGTGGCCTGACTAGTTAGGTCTTTTGTTGGCTAGGGAGGACTTTACCACTGCCACTTTTGGAGTTCTTCATTACTGGTATAGAATCTCCCTGGCCCACTGGAACTGTGGCTAACAGTTGCCCACTTTTCCTACACTGTTTCTTACTTTTCTTTTGGGGCTTAGCTGCACTAACTGCAGGTTGAGCCCCCCCCCCCGGTTTCTTGGGTGAGGTCTGGAATTGGACCAGTACCAATTTTTGGCTTAGACCAACATCTGGGTGGTCATTCCCCAGGAGACAATCAAGGGGGAGGTCTTTACTGACTACCAACATGTTCCATCTAAGGGACCCAGCTAGTTTCAGGAGCACTACAGCCACAGGTCTAACAGTGACCCCCGCCCCGGGACAGTCCTTACTCTTCTTGTTTCCCCTGGAACATACTGGTTTGAGAGAACCAACCTGTCATGCACCACAGTGTGACTGGCATAGGTATCTCTCAGGGCCGTGATAGGGATCCCATTCACCAGTAGGTGGTGAAAGTGTCTGCTCCCCTCTGGAACTTCCAGCTTACCTCTTTGGCCCATTTTCCAGTTGAAGGCTAGGAGCACTACCTCATCTGAGGACCCCTCCTCCAAAGCTACACTGGCAACCCCTAGAGCTACACTAGTCACCCCTGGAGCTGTGCTAGGGACTTTGTTTTTAGGACAGCTAGGGTCCTTGGTGTGGAGTCCTGCCTTTTGGCAGTTTTGACACCATACTCTGTTGAGATCCCAATTCTTACCTTGGTACCCTGTTTTAGTTTGTGAGGTGTCTTTGGGCCCACCCTCCTGGACAGGTTTTTGGAGGCTACCTGGGACTCCTTACTTTTATCTGTAAGGGGTTCACTGTCTTTCCTCTGGGGAGGCTTTGTAACCCCTTTATTTTTGGTCACCCGCAGTGGACATCCTAGTTACCCTTGTTTTGACTCAGATGCCTGCTTTCTCTCCCAATTCTTGGGGAGAATGTGGACCTTGATCTGCGAGGTACTGATGCAACTTTTCATCAATGCAATTACTTAATATGTGTTCCTTCATAAACAGGTTATAAATTCCATTAAAGTCATGCACATTGCTTCTTTACTGAGTAGTCTACAAAATCAATCCAGGACTGGTTTGGGGTTTTGTGAGCCCCCGTGAATCTAAGTCTGTACTCCTCAGTTGTGAGTCCAAATCCCTCAATCAGAGTTCTCTTCATCTGGTCATAGGACCCAGCATCTGCCCTAGAAAGTGTAAGGAGTCTGTTTCTGCAGTTACCAGAGAATAGTTCCCAAAGGAGTGCCCCTCAGTAAGTCTTCTTCACCCTTTTGGCTCCACAAGCCCTCTCAAAAGCTGTGAACCACTTGGTGATATCATCACCCTCCTCATATTTAGGGACAATCCTTTTGGGGATTTTAGGATCATAAGATTGCTCTTCATCCTTATTATTTTGATTTCTGCCACTATGGATGGGTGCTAATCCCAACTCCTTTCTTTCATTCACTAGAGCCAGAAGTCTGGTCTCTAGGTCCAGTCTTTTGGCCAGCATTGCTAGAAGGCTGTCCTCCTCATTGAGGCTGTCCTCAATGTCCTCATTGGTATCTGATCGACCTGTGTGAGATCTAGGTACTGAGAGGTTGATTCTTTGAGTCAAGGGTACTTGAACCCTGTTCTCCCTAGGAAGTGGAGGGGGGTGATCTACCAGGTCATTCCTTTCCACTTCCTCCTCATCTGATTGGTCTTCACCATTTTTAAATTGGTGGTCCTTTGCATACTCAGCCAACAGCTCCTGGAGCTTTTGTTTAGTTAGATGTGGACCCATTGGTATGTTTTTAATTTTACATAAGGACCTTACTTCCTTGAAAGATAAGTGAAGGTAAGCGGCGAGGTCGAGCTCCTCCATCATGTCTTGTATGTCATTATGGTTATTTTCACTAGTAGCTGGGTTCTTATTTTGAGACATTCTAATAAAAGAAGTTCTAACCCCTCTACCCTTAACTACAGTGACTTTTTATTTTCTAAAATTTTAAAGGGACTTAAGCAAGGCCCTAACAAGACGTCTAGTACTTTTTTGCAAAAATGCCAATTTGAAAAAATCACAATTCTAAAGGCAATTTAGGAGTTCTGTTGTTCGATCAGGTGGTAACCAAGTCGTCCAACAAATGCAAGTTGTATTTCCCACCGCTGATCCACCAATGTTAGAAACTGCCTCTATATATACTACACCAAAATGAGGTATTGTGTGTTGAGAGTCCAGGTGACCCTAGAGGTAGGCAGAGGTTAAAGTAAGATAGAACCTTACTCTCTATTTGTGGTAGAGTGGTCGAGCAGTAACGCACTATCAGAGGACAGTGCTAAGCATTTGATGTACACACTCAGTCTGCAAATGAATTCACACACTCAAGAACTGAACTCTAGGCCAATTGTTTTTGTTTAAAAAAATATACTGTTGTTTTATTTTAGAACCAAGCCAGCCTGGCACAGGTAAGCATAAAATACTTTACAGGAATAAGTTGCTGATGGTAGAACAGTTTGAAAATGCAATGGAAATTGTACTTTGATTTACAGGGAATGCAGTAGGTTGCAACACTTAACAAATACAGTACATTGGAATGAATAGGCTTTTTCAGTAAATGGCATGTGAGTTACTTTTCTCGTTACTTTTCTAATTCAGTGCTGGATACCTAGATTCAGCACTGGGACATTTCCTGCAAACAGGTAAGTAAATACGTTTTGGTTATTTGCAGGATGTTTAAAGAATATCTTTAGATTTCAAAACTCCACACTTAAAAACTTTGTAGATGAAAATTGTCAATGTTATCCTATGTAGGAAAAACAGGTTATCGGTTCACAGGCAAGTAATCGTCTGTGGGAGTTAAGGTTCTGGGGTTAGACTCAGGGGTCCCCCAGGGTCAGTGATGCACTTTTGTTACACCCTCAGCGGCACTAGGGCGGCCGGGTGCAGAGTGTTGAGGCCCAATGTTATCCTATGGAGGATAGGGGGCCTCCGGTTGGTGGCTGCTGGCAAGCAGGCCACACGGTTGTGGGAGCAAAGCTCCTAGGGTTTAGGTCAGGGCAAATAGGGAACCATATTAGCACCAAAGGTACACCCTCAGCGGCACTAGGGCGGCCGGGTGCAGAGTGCTGTTTTGAGGTCGGGTGCCCTGTTGTTTTCAATAGAGAACTTCCGGTTTGAAAAAGCACTGCAGGCAGAGAGACAATGGACGTCTGGGTGCGACCACCACTTCAAGAGGTAAGTTGGGAAGTTAAGGGTTGGTTAGGCACCGTTGATTTGGGCACACAAGGCCGTGTGGTGTCGGGTGCAGGGGTGCCTTTCGGGGTCAAATCTTCTTACCAGCTCCGGGTCGCGGTCAGGGGGCCTTCTGGATTTAGGCTGCAGGCGTCGGCTGGAGGCTTGAGGCAGGTCAGGGGTCACCGGATCTCGGTCAGGATCATTGGGGGACCTCCGCGTTATGTTTTTCCTTTCGAGCTCGGGCCGGGTTCGGCGGGTGAAGAGTGGGCTGGATTTGCAGTATCCGACCGGAGCCAGAAGCTGCAGTTTGAACAAATTTGGTGTTCACAGGAAAAGCAGTCTTGGAAGTGAAGGAAGGCAGGTCCTCCGGGGTTTTCGAGGTTGCTGGCTGCAGGACACATTTTGCAGAAGCAGGTTCGAAGGGAGACAGGCCGGTAGGGCTGGGGCTAAGTCAGTGCACGTCATACTATTGTGAACTGGCTGCACGGCTGTTCGGTCCTTCTTCTTTTCTTCTCATTGTCAATCTGGATCTGATGAAGCAAGGTTCAGGTTGCCCCCTAAATACTAGATTTAGGAGCGTTACAGGTAGGTAAAGGACAGGGACCAATGGGTCCCTTCCCTGGGGTGGGTACAACCCCTAGCGTGCCACCCTCCAGTGGAAGGGGGGCAGGAGCTTGTCTCTTGTTGGTTGGGTCCTCCCATCCTCAAGATGGCGGGGACTCAGAGTTGTGCTTCACAACGCCTCCCCCATCTAAGGGTTGGAGTTGGCAGAGGAGGGCACATCTCTTTCCCTCACTTGTTTTTCCCGCCGGTTCTCCCGCCCAAAGTGGGGGGTAGAACCAGTGGGGACCAGTTGCTGAAAGCAGCAAATGGTCTGGGGAGGCTCACAAAGACGGCATGCCTTTAAAGCCTCCCTTTCGTGAACCCTGCCCATCCTGGTGGAGGAGACTTGGCACCTCGTCTCAGGATGTGCATTGTTTTTAGGCCCCAGAGAGCAGCAGGCTCTCGACCCAGGGGTCCAGAAACATGTCTGGTGGTGGTACCTGAAAGCAGACACTCAGCCTGGACACTTGTGGGGGGTTAGTTTTCAGGGGGCTTCTCTGAGATGCCCTCTGTGTGCATTTTTCATTAAATCCCACACTGGCATCATTGTGGGTTTAATGTACTGAGAAGTTTGATACCAAACTTCCCAGTTTTTAGTGTAGCCATTACGGTGCTGTGGAGTTCGTAATGACAAACTCCCAGCACCATATACTCTTAATCACAGCACTACACTTATAATGCCCAAGAATGGACTTGGGCACTGTAGGGGTGCAGGGCTCATGTACCTGTACCGTCATCACTGGCATAGTGCACCCAACTGGAGGGGTGGCTGATCTATGCCAGGGCAGTGGGTTGAAGGCATGGCATGGAATGTGTGCCATGTTGAATCTTCACTTTGTTCTGCGCCAAAACACGCAGCCTGAGTGTAGTGGTACATAACCTCTAAGGTTGAAACAATAAGTGCTAAAGCCGTTAGAGGCCTTCTCTGGTCCCAGTGCCCTGGGTACCTGTGGTACCCTTTGCCAGGGGCTGACCTGTGGCCAGAGATGCAAATTGGGTTTGTTTTGGGGAAAAAAACACAGGCCCTGGGAACCTGTTTGGCAGGGACCCAGGGTACACCAAGTAAAAGTGCATCAGTAGTCTGGCAAAAAAGTGGGGGGGGTTACTGCAACAGAGACCCGCTTTTCTACACACCTAAGGTCCAATTGTATGTTGCTGTCTAGGTGGAATATACAAAGCCCAACTGCCAACTATACCCAGTCATGCGATCAGAGACAGGCTGCAGGTATCAAATGGCTAAGGCAAGAAAATACCAACTTTTCTAACGGTGGCATTTTCAGAATTGTAATTTCAAATCCAACTTCATCCTCAGTTAGGGTTTTAAATTAGGATTCCAGAGACATCAAGCCTGAACCAGTTATATATTTCCATTCGGAAATTATGCTTCTAGACTAATGTAATACCCATGTTATATTATGGGAGATATAGGCCTTGCAGTAGTGAAAAACAAGTTTAAGAATGCTCCACCACCAGGACATGTAAAAATGAAAATGTCCTCTAGGAGCCCAGCACTTTACTGCTCGAGCCACAGAAATCCCATTAAAAGAAAAACTACAATTGAGCATTCTCGTGTATCATACTAAGAATTTTGGATTCCCTGCCACCTGAAAAGACTGAATAATTCCATGGCTTCCTTCAAAAGCGAAGTTAAAGTTATTCTGCTGAAGAAATTTCTGTACTAAAAGCGAAGTTAAAGTGATTCTGCTGAAGAAATTTCTGAGCTAGTTCACCAGCCCCCAGGCACCTCAGGACTCGCTTGTGTATACTTGTCTTTATTGAACAGTTATGATTGTTCCTTGTCCGGTTGGTCTATTGTTACCACTTCCTGTACCTTAGTAACTGCAAGTCTGTAAAGCGCTCTGATATGTCATGTGGTCTTGTTCGCGCTATATAAAACTTTAAAAATAAAATAAAGAAATAAAATAAATCTGTTGCACCCTGCCCTATGAGCTTTCCAGGGCCTAACCTGGAGGTGACTTATATGTATTAAAAAGTAAGTATGGGTCTACCGAGATGTTTAGCTTGCTAGGTAGATGTGGCAGTTCAAAGCTGCACACACCGGCTGTGAAATGGTTGGCCTGACATACAAAGACAGAGGTACCCCTTAGTAATCAATTTGTGTTTTCTGGGAGAAAAGGGGAAACAAAAATGTGTATTTATACACGACCTCCCACTCGACCAACATCTATTCTGCAATGGCAATAATAAGCTCGAAACAGGCTATCCCTTTGCTTACAATATCGCTAGATACAACAAAGATGCATTAATTCATTTTTATTTTTACTCTTCCTTAGTAAATGTATTGCAAAATTCATAAATCATATTTTTCATTTGCATTTTTTTCGTTATTAAAACCATAATTTGTTTGTTTTCATATATACAGTGCAAATCACGAATAGTTCAACAATAATACCATTTTTCTTAAATGTGCAAATTGAGCATGATTGTGCAATTTATATATACAAAATAACATATGAAAGCATGTCCCCTTATCATTGTCACATATAACCTAAGCTCACACATAGTCATCACATACCAAACACATTCATGATTTTCCAGTTACTATATGGCTTGCAACATGTAACTGATGGCAAAAATCCTTCATTATTTTCCATGGTTATGCCGCCAGCTGGAAAGTAATCAGGCCGACGCACGTTTCAGTGGATACATGTACTTGAATCCACCTTCCTCAGGACCGCTAGCTTTCTTTAATTAATGCAGCTATGGTTAAAATGGGGATCAATAGGCTTGAGTCCAGTCGATTTGGTTAACACGATGGCGGGGCCAGATATCCAACTTGGGTTCCTCTGGAGAGATTTTCAATTGGTGGACATGTAAGCCTATGGTGAGGTAGCTCCAACTGGAATGTTCACTTATGGTTCTTTGATGCTCTTATAATTTGATGAATTATTGACATTATGGGTTTTGCCCACTCCGGGATATTTTTATAGTGGCTGCTATAGTGAGTCCGATTTTTTTATTATACAGTCTCCCTTGCGATCTAGTATGTCGCATTCTGTCTCATGAGGAATCCGTGGTGCAGGTGGCCCGCCACCTGGGCCTGAGACATGTTTAAAAGGCTACTTAAGTGGGTGGCACAATCAGTGCCTGAAGCTCACAAGTAGCTTTTAAGTTGCAGGCCCTAGGCACAGGTAGTGCACATTACTAGGGACTTATAAATACATTAAATATGCCAACTGTGCAAAACCCAATGTTACTACATTTTAGGGAGAGAACACAGGCACCTTAGCACTGGTCAGCAGTGGTAAAGTGCATACAATCCTAAGCCCAGCAAAACAAAGGCAGCAAAAACAGGAGGTCTGAATGCAATAAGTTAGGGGAAACCATGACAAGGATGGTAGGTCTAACAAGGAGTCTCTAAGTACAACAAAGTAATAAATAATAATTTTTAGATTTATAAAGCACAGCTTATCACCTGTGAGGCAATCAAGGCGCTCTCCATGGGCACCGGGGAAATTACAAGATTTGCCCAGAATCACGGACTATTGAGCTGACACTGAGACTCAAACCTGGATCTCAAACTCCCAAGTCGGCAGCTCTGGCCACGGCACCACATCCTCTTCTGAGGATTCCAAGTTATGCGTTTCTCTACCTTCCATTTAAGACCAGCCACCTGATGCACTCCACCCGCTCAACCGACCCAAACCCTGTAAAGGGTTTCTTGGCCTAGACCACTACCTGTTTTGCAGTTTCCTGGCCAGACCCACTCATTGAGATGCCACCTGTCAAACAACTCCAGCCTGCTACCTTTTTGGTCTGTTACTTTACTCCCTGTAATGTCATGGCTGCCCTCTCCAGCTCTCATCACTTTTGATGGGAGTGATCAGTCGTCTGCAGAACCACTTGTGGTCCAGGAGGCTCCACCCGGGGACATTCTCGAGTAGCAAATTACAGTTAGAAGTAGTGCTTTATTAGCCATCGCAAATCTAAGCTGTTACTTACAGCTGAAATTTCCAGATTTTCACCAAATTATAGTTTATTCTAATTTTTTTTGTTTCCTACGATGCATGTCTTGTAGATCCCTACAGGTGCAGCTGTACTCAAGGAAAGAACTCAATTTTGCTCACGGGTTTGAGTCTGGTGCATGTGACTTTTTAATGTTTGATGTGGTTTATTATCTTATCTATTTGCCTTAGGCATTTTGGTGGGTGTGGTGAGGTAGGTAACTGCCAGACACATTGAACTCACTGTAAAGACAGTTACTAATATTGGTAAAAACTATTTTAATATCTTTTGCAAAATCAGTTTTGGATGAAGGGTGCAAGTCTGCTATTCTAACCTTGCATGTTATTATATTGATTGCTGTGGATTACTGTGTCATGTACTGAATCAATTTCTTAAAGTGGTTGACTCTGTCAGTCTACCTTTTAAATTATTCATGCTTGCAAGTAGGCAAGGTGGTGCTCCAGTCTTCTCCTCCTTTCCTATTTGCAAATTCTTTAACTTCAGACTTAAGTTGTACTGACAAAGAAGTGATCATTGCACCCAATGACTATGTGCCTCTAAACATCGCAGTCAGTGACATGTCTGAAAACTGAAACGACCCCCAACACTGCCCAGTCTGGCATTAATATCTCTTTGTTCTTTATATGAACTGTAAAGCATGGTGTATCTGGTGCACTCTGCCCTTCCGGGCAGCAAGACATTAGAAGCTAACAGAAGCCCTGTCATCAAGAAGGATCCGGTATGTGACCGTGGAGTCAACTGACCAGAATCCTAACACCATCATCAGCGCAGGAGCACTAAAGGCCGTCCAACACTGCACAGTGGGAACCAGGAGCGGGGGCATCAGGAAAGACCAAGAAAGTGCTGGCAGGTGGAGGAGTTGTAGGCAATTAACCAGTTACTCCTGTGTCTTCAAGTCCTGCCCACCATCAGATTGGCAGAGTTAATGTTTGCCTAGCACTCGTGCAAATCTAGGCCAATGGTAGACTCATCGAAGGCCACCAGACCCCAATGGAGACTGGTAATGTGGGGCACTCTTGGCTGACTTGCCTCCAACAGCCATGTCCGCTGAGTTTTAAGATGGAGCCATAATTGTACATCTCTACCATGAAAATAATTCACCAGCCAGCTCTATAAGTTTATGCAATTTTTTTTTTATCTCTTATGGTTTTATTATAAAGGCCCTCAAGAGTCACCATTCGGCCACTCAGACCAAACAACATCACGTCGAAAAGTACAGGGCATTTCTAAAGGCTCAATCACCAATCAAGAGGGTTTGATGATTACGTGGAGAATGTGAGAGTTGACAGGATCTTCACCCTCTTCACAACACACAACACAGCTTCATTACACAAAGCACCCAGGATATTCTGACTACCACAACCAATCAAGTATTGCATCAGCCCGCATCATCCCAGACAACTCTTAACGTGGCCGTACTGGGTTGGTTGCCGGCCGTGGGCAAGTGGATACCTAAAGACACAGCTTCATCTATTAACCAGATCAATTTAATGAAAAGACACATTAGTGCACACCATCTAACCCAACTCTGCTGTGCTGATTACCAGTCGAGTAACCTGGGCGGGGTCTCACAATGAAGATATAGAAGGAGATTGTATTGTTCTGTCTTTTCATATCTCTTATGCAGCTGAGCAAGCATTTTCTCAGACCAATTCTCTTAGCATTACAAATAAAGATGTGTCTTTTCTCTGGGTTGGGAGGTATGGGAGGATCTCTATGGATGGGCAATGTCAACCCATCTTTCACTTTAGGGCTGACCATATTGATTCAGCCAGCCTTATAAGTAGGATGGGCGAAGAATTCCGCTCCACCATTAGAGTTTTGCCTACTCCTCGCAGAGTTCTACAAAAATCTGCAAAGTGACGCAGAGCAGAGGATTTTTTCTTGAACTACTCAACCAAGTTAAGATGGCGAGCACGAGTGAAAAAAATCATGAGCTAGGCCTCCTCCCGGTGAGATTTCTCTAGGAGGGCGATCCCCAAGCAGGGATCCACCACTACACACCAGGGGGGGGAGAGGTCCCTCGGGCAAGGGCCTCTGCTCCCCCACAAAAAATATCGGCCATATTCAGTCTTTCTGCCCCCCCTGAGGGGCAGATGGGGCCAATAGCCCCCAATCGCCCCCTGGGGGGCAGAAAGACCACTGGATGCCAAGGATTTTTTTGTGTGCAATTTCAATGAGGGTGGGGGCTGCCCAAAACGGCCAGGCCAATTTCCCCACCCCTGCCACAATTACAGCCTTTCTGCCCCCTCTGGGGGGCAGATGGGGACAGTAGCCCCTAATCTACTCCCCCCGGGTAGTAGAAAGTCCACTAGACATCAGGGATTTTTGGGGGGTAATTTCAATTTAGTGGGGGCTGCCCAAAATCGGCAAGCCAATGCCCCAACCCCCCCTGCCACAATTACAGCCTTTCTTTCCCCCTGGGGGCAGAAAACCCACTGGACGCCAGGGATTGCTTTGTGTGCAATTTCAATGAGGGTGGGGGCTGCCCAAAATAGGCAGGCCAATTTCACCACTCACCACCACAACTACAGCCTTTTGCCCACTCTGGGGTGCAGATGGGGGCAGTAGACCCCAATCTGCCCCCCGGGTGGTAGAAAGCCCACTAGACACCAGGGATTTTTTGGGGGGTAATTTTAATTGGGTGGGGGCTGCCCAAAATGGGCAAGCCAATGCCCCAACCCCCCTGCCACAATTACAGCCTTTCTGCCCCCCTGGGGGGCAGATGGGTGCAGTAGCCCCCACGTGCTCCCCAAGGGGGCAAAAAGCCCCCTAGATACTAGGGATTTTTTAAGGCAATTCTAGGGTGGGGCTGCCCAAAACGGGCATGACAATGCCCCCACCCCCTGCCACAATTACAGCCTTTCTGCCCAGGTACTTGGGCCTCCCACACGAGTGAGGCACCATTTTTATCGGGAGACCTGGGGGAATACTGGGTGGTAGGAAATTTGTGTCAACCTGGTGATGCCACAACTTTCCCACACAAAAATGTGTGGAAAAAGTGATTTATTTAGCTAAATTTGAGGTTTGCAGGCGATTCTGGGTGAGGAAAAGTTGGGGGATCCATGCAAGCCATACCTCCCTGGAATCCCCTGACTGCCTAGTTTTCAGAAATATGTGGGTTTGGTGGGTTTCCCTAGGTGGCCGCCGAGCACAGGACCAAAAGCCCAGGTGACCCCCTTGCAAAACTAGGTCGTTTTGTGCTGGGCAATTTTGATGTCGCCTCAATAAGTTTTGGGCCTCCCACACAAGTGAGGCACCATTTTTATTGGGAGACCTGGGAGAACTCTGGGTGGTAGGAAATTTGTGTCAGCCCGATGATGCCACAACTTTCCCACACAAAAATGTGTGGAAAAAGTGATTTTTTCAGCTAAATTTGAGGTTTGCAGGGAATTCTGGGGAAGAAAAATGTTGGAGAATCCATGCAAGCCATACCTCCCTGGAATCCCCGGGGTGTCTAGTTTTCAGAAATGTGTGGGTTTGGTAGGTTTCTCCAGGTGGCCGCCGAACACGGGGACAAAAACTCAGATGACCCCCTTTGCAAAACGAGGTCGTTTTGTGACAGGCAATTTTGATGTCGCCTCAATACGTTTTAGCCTTGCCTGTCGCGGGTACTTGGGCCTGCCACACGAGTGAGGCACCATTTATATCGGGAGACCTGGAGGAACGCTGGGTGGTAGGAAATTTGTGTCAGCACGGTGATGCCACAACTTTCCCTCAAAAAATGTGTGGAAAAAGTGATTTTTTTTGCTAAATCTGAGGTTTGCAGAGGATTCTGGATAAGAAAAAGTTGGGGGATCCACACAAGCCATACCTCCCTGGAATCTCCCGGGTCTCTAGTTTTCAGAAATGTGTGGGTTTAGTAGGTTTCCCTGGGTGGCCGCCGAGCACGGGGCCGAAAAGCCAGGTGACCCCCCTTGCAAAACCAGGTCATTTTGTGATAGGCAATTTTGACTTCGCCTCAATACGTTTGGGACCCTTGCCTGTTGCGGGTACTTGGGCCTCCCACACGAGTGAGGCACCATTTTTATTGGGAGACCTGGGGGAACGATGGGTGGTAGAAAATTTGTGTCAGCCCGGTGATGCCACAACTTCCCAAGCAAAAATGTGTGGAAAAAGTTAATTTTCAGCGAAATTTCAGGTTTGCAAGGGATTCTGGGTAAGAAAAAGTTGGGGGATCAATGCAAGCCTTACCTCCCTTGAATCCCCCGGGTGTCTGGTTTTCTGAAATGCTTGGGTTTGATTTGTTTCCCTAGCTGGCTGCCGAGAGCAAGGCCAAAAACCCAGGTGACCCCCTTGCAAAACCAGGTCGTTTTGTGATAGGCAATTTTGATGTTGCCTCAATACGTTTTGGGTCCTTGCCTGTCATGGGTACTTGGGCCTCCCACACAAGTGAAGCACCATTTTTATCGGGAGACCTAGGGGAACGCTGGGTGGTAGGACATTTGTGTCAGCCCGCTGATGCCACAAATTTCCCACACAAAAATGTTTGGAAAAAAAAAAATTTCAGCTAAATTTGAGGTTTGCAGAGGATTCTGGGTAAGAAAACGTTGGGCGATCCACGCAAGCCATACTTCTCTGGAATCTAGTTTTCAAAAATGTATACGTTTGCTAGGTTTCCCTAGGTGCTGGCAGAGCTAGGATTCAAAATCTACAGCTAGGTACTTTGCAAAAAAAGGGTCAGTTTTCACTGTGGAAATGTGGTGTGTCCATGTTGTGTTTTGGGCCATTTCCTTTCACGGGCACTAGGCCTACCCACACAAGTGAGGTACCATTTTTCTCTGAAGACTTTGGGGAACGCGGGGTGGGTGGAATTTTGTGGATCCACACAGATTCCAGAACTTCTCACCACAGAAATATGAGGAAAATGTGTTTTTTGGACAAATTTAGAGGTTTGCACGGGAATCTGGGTAACAGACCATGGTGAGAGCCAGTCAACTCACCCCATCCTGGATTCCCCTGGGTGTCTAATTTTAAAAAATGTATAGGTTTGCTAGGGTTCCCTAGGTGCCAGCAGAACTAGGTTTCAAAATCTACAGCAAGGCACTTTGCAAAAAAAGGGTCAGTTTTCACTGTGAAAATGTGGTGTGTCCACGTTGCCTTTTGGGCCGTTTCCTGTCGCGGGCACTAGGCCGACTCACACAAGTGAGGTACCATTTTCCTCAGAAGACTTTGGGGAACGTGGAGTGGGTGGAAGTTTGTGGATCCACACAGATACCAGAACTTTCCACCACAGAAATGTGAGGAAAATGTGTTTTTTTTTTTTTTTACAAATGTTGAGGTTTGCAAGGGATTCTAGGTAACAGAACCTGGTAAGAGCCTGTCAAGTTACCCTATCCTGGATTCCCCTGGGAGTGTAGTTTTCAAAAATGTATAAGTTTGCTAGGTTTGCCTTGGTGCCGGCAGAGCTAGGGTTCAAAATCTACAGCTAGGCACTTTGCAAGAAAAGGGTCAGTTTTCACTGTGAAAATGTGGTGTGTCCATGTTGCATTTTGGGCAGTTTCCTGTCATGGACACTAGGCCTACCCACAAAAGTGAGGTACCATTTTTCTCTGAAGACTTTGGGGAACGCGGAGTGGGTGGAAGTTTGTGGATCCACGCAGATACCAGAACTTTCCACCACAGAATTGTGAGGAAAAAATATTTTATTTTGTTTTTACAAATGTTGAGGTTTGCAAGAGATTCTAGGTAACAGAACCTGGTGAGCGCCTGTCAAGTTACCCTATGCTGGATTCCCCTGGAAGTGTAGTTTTCAAAAATGTATAAGTTTGCTAGGTTTGCCTTGGTGCCGGTAGAGCTAGGGTTCAAAATCTACAGCAAGGCACTTTGCAAAAAAAGGGTCAGTTTTCACTGTGAAAATGTGGTGTGTCCACGTTGCGTTTTGGGCCGTTTCCTGACACGGACACTAGGCCTACCCACACAAGTGAGGTACCATTTTTCTCGGAAGACTTTGGGCAACGCGGAGTGGGTGGAGGTTTGTGGATCCACGCAGATACCAGAACTTTCCACCACAGAAATGTGAGGAAAATGTGTTTTCTTTTACGAATTGTGAGGTTTGCAAGGAATTCAAGGTAAAAGAACCTGATGTGAGCCAGTCAAGTCACCTCATCCTGGATTCTCTTGGGTGTGTAGTTTTAAAAAATGTATAGGTTTGCTAGGTTTTCCTAGGTGCCGGCAGAGCTGGGGTCTAAAATCTACAGCTAGGAACTTTGCAAAACAAGGGTCAGTTTTCACTGTGAAAATGTGGTGTGCTCACGTTGCGTTTTGGGCCTTTTCCTGTCGTGGGCACTAGGCCTACACACACAAATGAGGTACCGGTTTTTCTCGTAAGACTTTTGTGGATCCACGCAAAATGCGATGCAGCGCGCGCAACAAAATTAATTTTATTTATTTAACTGTGTACTTACCTTCGATCATCCATATTCAGGTGTTACATTTCCCCACCCTGCCCCTCCCCCGCTGTGAGTTCAGCCCCACAACCCCTTTGTTGATACCATTTGCAGGGAAAAAAACAGACGCTTTCATCTGTAGCCCTTTTTCACCATTTTTGCCCCCAAAAAACAACATTTAGCTGTATCGTGGATAATTTGTGGGTCCCTTCCAGGGATATCCACAAACCCTAGGTACCTTTAGAATCCCCATGATGTTGGGAAAAAAGGATGCAAATTTGGCGTGGATACCTTATGTGGTCAAAATGTTACAGGGGCCTAAGCGCCAACTACCCCAAATAGCCCAAAAAAGTCTTAGCACGGGAGGGGGGGGGGGGGGGGGAGGGAGGGTTAAAGGCCGAGCAGCAAAGGGGTTAATGTTATTAACTGTTCTTTGAAAGTGGCTACCTCCACCCCACAGGAAAAAACATGTGGGCGAGATACAAGGGGTGTAATTCCTCAACAATTTAATCAGACTGACATCTTTTTGTAGGAGTCTTACTCATTAAGTCTAACACTCACTTAGCTCAAGGAACAAGAGCCCATGCCCCGATGGAATATCCAAAGACCTTTACAAGAAGAATTTCAACTTATTGGTCCCCATAAGTAAAAGTGTATTAAACGCAACTTGTGTCTTTTTCAATTTCCCTGAAACATGTAGAATCTCGATTACCATTCCTATTTTTAAGATGGAAGACAGGTAAAACTCTTCAATCTACAAGCCCATTTAGGACTTGATTACAAGTTGGGTGGTTAAACCCCTGTTTACGCAAAGGTTGGAATTATGAGATGTTAAGTATTTAACACATCTGATTATTATCGAATGTGTTGAATAACTCAGCCTTCTTTAAATTTTGGCAGCTCAAACCTGCTTAATTTAATGGTGGGAAACCACACCATATGGTGAGTTAAACATCAAAATCTACATGTTATTCCATAGCAACATATAATAAATAGGTGGTATTTATCACACTCGATAATTAACATACACCATGGTATCATCATTTATCATGTGTGAAAACTACCACCCATACTTGTAATCAGGATCTTAGCTGTAGATTCAACGGTAAATCTTTTGGAAAGGATCTTACTCAGCAGATTTCAAGCCTGGATAGCAGTTGTAGGAATTCAATCTCGGTTGCAATATGGACTGAAAAAGGCATTGGTACAGGTTAGCCTTGCCTAAATCTTTATATGATAACATAAAAATCTATTCTTTTCAGGAAGTACCTAGTGCATTTGGCTTTTATGGGCCTCATACTCACTTTTGACATAGTGGAACAGTTAAAACATTTGGCAATTTTCATTTTGATGGGATTAGATGTTAATATAGCTGTCTTGTTAGCTGCTTTTCGTGGCAGATTAATAGGTCCTTTGAAGTTTTCATCCCAGGGTGATGCCCTATTTCACCGCTGTAGTTATAGATAGCTAGGAACGAATGTGTTCTTGACCCTATTTTGTTCAAGCTCTACATTCAGGAAACAGAAAGGGTTTGATTGTAGGAAGGGGCAAACCTGTCAAAGGTGAGGCAGAGATAGCTCCCATTAATACTTTAAGCAGAGGATGCAGTCCTGATATCTCAAACCTCGTGTGGATTTCAACAATTGGCAGAGAAGTGTTCTTTATAGAATCACTGGGACTGGTCACTAACCTAGCTAAATCAAAGTTAATGGCAAATGGGACACTCTATTCTCAGATTAAATCCCATTAAAAACTATATTAAACTATAACTCATTTACCCTAAAATAACAATAGATCACACCCTTGATATGGACATCTAATTACACCTCATAATATATCACATTGATAACATCACAGCAACATTTGAAATTATATGTTTGACATTATTGATGACAAAACTGTGCATGAAGGAGGCACTATTTATACTATACCAGATAACTATAACTGTTGAATTTCAGTGTTTTATTTTAGTTTTAAAATGTTATATTATGAAATCACTGATATTTTCACCTAACTATAACTTTGCACACAGACACGCACACACACACACACACACATATATTTATTACAGGTGACTAAATATGTCATGACTTGACTGTAGTAAGGAAATGTTCACCTAACTATAACTTTGCACACACACGCACACACACATATATTTATTACAGGTAATTAGAGACAAGCCTTTATAAAGGTATCGGAGGTGTTCTTGCATTTTTTGAGGCTGTGTGTGTGTAAACTAAGGACATGAATAATTTGGGCCTGATTATGAGTTTGGCGGAAAGGCACCACCATTGCATTTTTGGCAGTATTTCCACTTGCTGCCGCGGCAGACGTTACGATCATGTTGTGAACTCAGCCACAAGACCACCCCTGGACCACCGCGATGAGACTCCTGCAACTGCAACAATGGCAGAAAAGCTAGAGGCGGGTCCTGGAGGCAGTCCCAACAAGGTTCTAGCTGTATGGATTATGATCTGCCTTTCCATCGATCTTTTCCTAGAGGGGTCACTGCCATGCGCAATTTGGTGGAAAGTCACAAAAACAGGTGAAAGCCCACCTTTTTTGGGGTCCCACTTCAGAATCTGTGTCAGACACCGTTGTCCAGGTCACTCCTGTGCTGCTGCCACCAGATTATGGTGCACTGCAACCCCTGTTGTAGCCCGATTCGAAGGTAGGCTTCACAATCACTTCTCCTATGTAGTGCATGGTAACAGTTTGTTATGTTTAACATGCAACAAAACATACAGTACACATGACCTACTTATACATTACAATACATACACAACATACATATGTGTTTCAGATATACACATGTTGTACTTACCTATCTTTCCAGCAGTGAAATGTCACTCCATCCGGACTCCACCGCCAGGAGACTGCCAGCCCTTTCGGTATTTCACCAACTCGGCGGTGTACTTGGGACCACCACAGCGGCGGTATGGTGATAAGATTGCCAAATTCATAATCAGGCCCTTCATCTTTCTACATCTATGCCTTATTTTCCAGAGGATAGCATAACACACAGCAGATTTTGCATTAAAAAAAAATTGGGAACTTGTACAATCTTTTTTCTGATTAAGTATTTCAACAAGATGCTTGTGTTTTCATCATAAGAACCAAATCATTGCTACAGATATTGCTGATTTTTTAGGATGTAACATATAACTAGTTTCTCAGCATATCACCTATTTGAGGTGAATACAGGTTATGAAGTAATTAGAAAGGTGGCTATTGCTTAATGAAGGATACGTATTTTTCTCTAATATTTCAGATCCAGCACATTTTGAAACTAGACCATATGCAGACAAAGAGCAGGCATGTAACCCTCCATTTTCCCAGGAAGAGCTTGTCAACCCTCAGGCTGCTTACCCTTTGAAGGAGGAGCAGGGAACCAGTTTGAGAACAGCTCAGTCATGATAAAACATGAACACTACCATTCCAAACATATAACTATCACATCCACCCCTGCATAGGGTGTTGCAGCAATCTTGGGAATGCTTTTCATCTTTTCAATTTAAATGATAGTGACATTTCAAGCAGGATGTAAGCAACAACCACTTCACAAATTAGAAGAGGTCTGACGTAGAATCAGCCTTGTTTGATAAAGTAGAGACGCTGTTTTATAATCAAGGACTGTGGAACCAGGTTAAGTGTTACATTCCAGAAACAGATAGAGTAGGGATGGGCAAATTAGTTTTAAAGTAAATTAAGATGCACAAGTCTCAGGTGTGTGTGATTCTAAAAACCTCACCGTTCTACCATAGCCTCAAAATATGAAGAGCAGGAAATGAAGAAAGGCTGTCTAAATGACAGTAACAACGTGAGATTATGACAAAAAAATATAAATCTTCATTTTCATTCATTCATTCATAAACTTTATTTCGACCACTAGGGCCATAAAAGCAACAAAGAATTACAGACAATATTAATAATAAAAATGTCACGTCAAAACAAATCGCAAACTTTGGTCAACATGATCATGTAAGAATAATAAAAACAATTTAATCAGGAAGTTAAAAAATTGTGGAAAATTTCCTACGTTGCAGCCATATGGCATTTAAAAAGCGTGAGACTGCAAAAACAATTGGGGGATGGGTGTCATATTTCAAAACTCGCAGGGCTTTTTCTCACTCTCTAAAACCAAGATTGTTGCAGATAGGTTTTACCCAGCGTTTTCTTTGGAAATAGTACATTGGGCAGAAGAAGAACACATGTCTTTCATCCTCCAATGTGTAGCCACAAGCAGGGCATGAGGTATTATTGTTAGAGTCCCATCTGGAGGTAAAGGACCTAAGTGGTAAAGTGCCCATTCTTAATTGGAGATACAGCTTCCTAGCAACTGGGGGGAAGATCACATCCAAAAATAACTCCCTCCCGTAATTAGGTTTTATCTGGAGGAACTGGGCAGTCAGCCTACCTACATTTGAGTTCATGTGTAAACGTGATAGGAAGAAATGTCTGAATTGTTCAACCAAGTTGGTTTTGGAAATAACCAGACAAGAACTTTCTGGAGTATCCCAAAGTTCCTGGAAGCCAATCTTGGCACTGGTGTCCCTAACGTACATTAACCAGGGGATGTTCAAATTTTTAAGTATAGGCCAAACCCCCCTAAATTCGTTTCTATAAGATTCCAGGTCCGGATTGGACCAGAGTCTCTTCCAGTAGAAGACGGGCCGCACAGCCACTACCTCTTCCTTAGGGAGCAAGCCCAGATCAAACCTAATAGGGACCAACGGGGAACTAGATGGTAAGCTCAACAGATTCCTGATAAAGGAGTTTTCAACCCTCGAAAGGCTATCAATTTTAGAATGGCCCCAGAGTTCCGCTCCATAAATTGAGGCAGCTCTGGCCTGCGTTTTAAAAATTTCTATCACTGGCGCAGCTGGTTTGAAAGCCGAGCCTTTAAACAATCTAGCCATGCCTCCTGTAGTTTGGGTCAGCTTTAGTGTGGAATTAGCAACATGACCTCCCCATCCCAGAACTTCTTGGAGTATAATTCCCAATTAACCAAACATTTTTACCCGTTCGAGGGGAATACCATTTAGTACTGGGTTAGGGCGAGTGTGTTTGGGAGGGTTAAGTATCATGAATTTCGTTTTGACTAGATTGATCTCAAGGCCTCTGTCTCTGCAAAAGTCTACAAAGCCATCTAGAATACGCTGTATTCCCATGGGGGTGTGTGACAATAGCAGAGTATCGTCAGCAAACATTAGGGCTGGAACTTTTCCTGTGGCCAACCTAGGGACATCAGTGTCCTTTATAGCTAAGAGATGTTCAATTAGCCCATTGATATATAGACAAAACAACGTGGGCGCTAATACACATCCTTGGCGGACTCCTCTTTTGACAGAAAAACGTTCAGATAGTTCGCCATATTTCCCGCATCTAACCTAGGCAAAATTGCCCGTATGGAGGCTCTTCAAAACATCCAAAAGATAGGTGGGAACATTGAGCGTTTGAAGAACTCTCCAAAGGTTTTTACGCGGGACCAGATCAAATGCTGATCTTAGGTCGACAAAAATGAGGTAGAGGCTGCCACCCTCCACACTCACAGTCTTCCAATATATGACCTGGAGACAAAAGATCTGGTCAAGAGTAGAAATACCCTTCCTGAAGCCCGCCTCTAGGGTGCTTAGAATATTGTTTTCTCCTTCCCAGGCCTGTAGTCTATCCAAGACTATACGCCCAAATAGCTTTTGGGTCGTGTCGATGAGACTAATCGGCCGGTAATTAGAGGGCTGGAGTGGACAACCTTTTTTATGAATTGGCACGATCTCGGCACCTCGCCAGGTTTCAGGTGGTTCTGCGCCGAGCAAGATGGAGTTAAACAAAACGCACAAATACGGTGCCCATACCTTGGGTTCAGACCTAAAAAGGTCACCCCGGATTTTGTCTAAACCCGGCGCTTTATTGGGTATGAGCATGTGAATGGCGTTTACGACCTCCTTGATCTTTATTATGGGGATGTCCTCAGTACAGCGGGCTATATTAGGAGGGAAATCAAGTGAAGAGGGTGTATTACAATTTGTATCAGAGTATAGACCCTCGAAGTGTTCTTCCCATACTGCGGGTGCTATGTTAGAGCAAGTAATAATATTAGGGTCTTTCTTGCCATTGCTGACAATGGCCCAGAATGTTTTAAAATCTTTGTACTGCAATGCTATTCTTAGCTCCTCCCACTTATCGTCTTCCCAAGACTTCCTTGCCTTGTGAGTCATGAGCTTATACTGTGCCCGAGAGTATTTAATTCTAGATTTATCCTTGGCTTTAATTGCCAGGATCAACTCGCCTTTTAATTTCCTGCACTCGGGAGTGTACCACGAATGTTTGTTAACCACTTGAGGCCTTATGAGCTCTACCCGGGAAAAGACGTCGAGGAGTTGAATTGCTAGCTGGCCATGAATTATTACAGGGCTGGGAGAACTCTCAGTGGTAAAGCAGGTTGGCACTGCTTCAGCCATTTCGTTAAGGGAAGGTAATGCCAGTCTATATGTTTCTGCCAGTTTCTCTGGACAAGCAAGGATGCTAGGCCACCTAACTCTGCGTTGTTGTTGTGCAGTATTAGGGGTTGGGGAGGTATGGGCACCGCAGAGCCATAACTTGTAAATCCCCAACTTCCTGGTTTTAGTCTCAGAGTGAGAGCGTTGTGATCGCTATCATCACGAACTATCACCCTGAAATCAAGCACCATATCCCAAAATTTTGTTTCAATCAGAATATAATCCAAGATCGACATTTGTCCCGCTCTATTAAAGGTAGTATGTCCTGGTTGGTCTGATTTAAATCTGCCATTGCAGGCCCTCAGGGATAGAGAGAAAGTGAGAGCAAGGATTTGTAGCACTAGTGGGTCCACGCTTTGACCGCAGGAATCAAGGGCTCAGGGATGTTCCTGTGTGAATCTTCTGCCACAGGGTCGTCATGGTCTAGCAGACTTAGCGGCTCATATTGGCAATTAAAGTCGCCACCTACTATAACCGAGTAGTCTGGGTCTAAACTCAGCATAAAGTCATTCAAAATTGAAATCACCTTGGATTCCCTTCCACCTGGAGAGGGTCTTGAATAGACATTCAAAAGGGCTAGATGGTTATTTCCGGGCCGATCCAGTAGGACACATTGAATGTCATCAGAGCCCGTTTGGAGTTGCCTGGCTATAGCACCCAGGTAAATTGCAACCCAGGTACTGAGGCCTCCAGAAGGTCTCCCCCTACCACTTGATAGTGCAAGGATATCAAAAGAAACGAACCCCGCCCGTTGAAAATTTTCCAGGGCCCATGTCTCTTGCAATAGACAGATGTCAAAGGTGTCTATAAAATTACCCCACTCTTCACAGATCTGTTTGTTTTTTAATCCCGCTACATTCCAGGAAATGAGATTAATATCAGTCCTGAACTCTCCTTTAGTGGACAATTCACTTGGGGAAGTACTTTCCCTACCCAAGTTTTCCCGTTCGCATTCATAGCCCAGCCCACCCAGTAGTAAAGATGGCGGTGGGTCTTCCAGAAGTGTTGAGAAACATTCCAGAGATCGATCTCAATTGGAATTTGGACTAGAGGGTGGGACAGAGGTCACAGACTGTGAATGGTTACCCCCCCCCACCAACCTCAAAATTGTGTGGACCTATCTGCTCATTGGACAGGGTGGTGCCAACAGTGAAGGCCAGACGTCAATCCACCTGATCCAGAACACTGTATCTGTTGGTATGGTGGAATGATTCAAGGGCGAGAGGGCAAAAATGATTGTTAGGTTGCGTACCCATAGATTGAAAACCAGCCTGTATCCTCCCCAAACCATCCACCCCGCCCCCCCAAGGGGCCTCACGGCCAAAAAAGGAGGGACCCGGGTAAAAGTAGGTAAGAGGGAGGGCTTTTATAGTTGTTTCAGGACTGCCAAAATTACGTGACTGCATGTTACAGATATATCTAGCTGTTCTAATATCTCTGAAATTTATTACAATGCAGTCGCCCTGAATATCTTTAGTTCTAGGCCCCACCCAATCTATCCGTCTTGCGAAAAGAATTTCACTCCTGCACTGATTGGGAAGGGGTTTGTGGCAGTTCAACCAATGAATACACTTGTTTTTGAGCATACTAAAGTCCTCCCTTATGCCCTGTGTTAATAAGGGAACCCCCGTTAAGACCACCACATAAGGAGCTGATGCTGGAGGCAAGTCCAGACGAGGCAACTTTGATAAAGTTGGAGTTTCTAGACTTGGGCGACTAAGAATGTTTTTTAAATGGTCGATATTCCCCGTATCAACTGGGGGGTTAGTAGTGACACAATCTCCCTTAGTCACGATATTTTCTATTAGAGCTCGTGGAGTTGGGCCATGTAAGGCAGTTTGGGCAATTGTTCCTGATCGATCACACTGCAAGGAGGATTGGCCTGCTAATTCTAGCCTAGTATTGGGTAAATTGGATACAGAAACATTTGGTCCGACTGGATCTTTAGTAAATAAAAGTACGTCAGTGGTAGCACCCTCCCGCTCACTTGATTCATTAGCCCCTGGAGGAGCAGTTAACAATAATTCAAAAGCCAAGAGTTTTTTGTCTATTAAGTCAAGTCTGTTATACATGGGGAGACATGTTGCGATAAGTAGCTGTTCCAATTTGATCCAGAAATCTCCTCCAAGTTCCACGCCCAGGGCACACTCAGTACTTTGTGTCACCAAGTTTACAGGATCGGTGTTGACTGCACAGTCTGTAGCACCTAATTTTGCCCGCTTTATAATTTTCGTTTTTTTGTTGGGCAAGACAGTGCCTCTTCTCTTGCGTCTAGCAACCTGCTGTGTCGGTTTAAGATTAGGTGCCTCTAGGCGAATTGGTAAACCAGATCTGGTGGTCCCGACAGAGGTTATAGGTGTTGAGGAATCTAGGTCAGTAGAATCACTTTGCTCAGATGGACAGATGGTAATGGTATTAGCAGCTAGGGATGGGCTGACTTGGGAATTAGGGACTAATGCTTGACTAGCAGTACAGTGATTTATAGGTGACTGCACTGAGGCAATGTTCCCCAATGAAGACCGTTTAGTAAAAACTTGGTCCAGCGAGAGCCTTTTTTCCGTGAGCTCAATTTCCGTCTGTAGAACAGAGGTCGCCCTAATAATAAAATTGTCCAATGTGCCAACAACTCCAGACCCAGTGAGGGACTTCCTCCCCTTCCCCGAGCCTGCAGTTGCCATGGTGGGTGTACCTGCGCTGTGGGTAGATTAGGAAGAACAGGATTTCTAAAGGCGTTACAGGCAAATGGTACTCGGAGAACTCTGTTTGTTGCAGAACTACACACACGAGGAGGAACAAGTGAGGATCCAACAATCCGAAGAACCAGGGGTTGAGCCCCGTCCCGTTCTCTGCCGTGCTCGGACGGGCTCAGACGGGCCCGCCCTTTGCCCGGGCTTCGCCCCGGCCGGCGCCCCGCTCGCGTCCCGCTCACGCGAAGATAGGCGTGGATAAGATAGCGGAAAGAGGAGGGGCCGGGAAGAGTGCCCAGGTGCGGTGAGCAATTACGAGGCAGGGCACTCTGGGCCTCGCAGTCCCAGCAGCAGCAGCAGCCTCCGGGAATGTCAGTGCTATGCAGAGTTTTCCAGTAACACCTTGGCGAGATGGCAGGTAAAATGATTTAAAAGAGCAAAGTCCGCGCCTGCGAGCGGCTCCCGCGAAGCGGGGGCCGCGAGGCGTTTTATAGGCAAGGCAGTGAGAGGAGGGGCCGGGAAGAGTGCCCAGGTGAGGTGAGCAATTACGAGGCAGGGCACCCTGGGCCTCGCAGTCCCAGCAGCAGCAGCAGCCTCCGGGAATGTCAGCGCTATGCAGAGTTTTCCAGTAACACCTTGGCGAGATGGCAGGTAAAATGATTTAAAAGAGCAGAGTCCACGCCTGCGAGCGGCGCCCGCGAAGCGGGGGCCGCGAGGCGTTTTATAGGCAAGGCAATGAGAGGAGGGGCCGGGAAGAGTGCCCAGGTGCGGTGAGCAATTACGAGGCAGGGCACCCTGGGCCTCGCAGTCCCAGCAGCAGCCTCCGGGAATGTCAGCACTATGCAGAGTTTTCCAGTAACACCTTGGCGAGATGGCAAGTAAAATGATTTAAAAGAGCAAAGTCCAATTTTGAATTTAGCTTGAAAGCATGCTAATGGGCTTATCAATTCAATTCAGCAAGCTTTATTCGGTATGTATAACAACCAGAAAAGCAAAACAAATATTAGATAAACATAATTTCTTAAAAACAACAGTCAGCCATATATAAACGATCCAATTAATTACACATAAAATCAGTTGATAGAGGCAGTGCTTTTTCTCACATCAATTGCTTTTTGGATGTTTAGCGCAAATAAAAAGATATCACTAGGTCATTTAGAGTAACAAGCAGTTTCATAACAGCATGGGTTGTATTCACGTTATATTTTTTAGAAAGTGGCTTTAGGTAAAAACATCTAAATGCAAGTAAAAATTACATAAAAGCAAAAAGTGCATAGTGCTCTTTTTGGATTGCTCATCGCAAGGGCATGGGGACGTTGGCCGTATTTTCATAATAGGGTATGCAACCAGGTGATGTACAATTCCTAATCTCAGTCTTGTTAATACAAAACAATGTGAAGGCTTAGTAACTATAGACAAGTAGTTTGGGAAACTGCTTTTGAGCTCTATTGGTTGGTAAAATATTAATGTACTTTGCTTCCCTATGCCCCTCATGCGAATCTCTTTTTTGTGGGCCAAGAAACTATCCCTTATCTCTAGTTTAGATAAAGTTAATACATGCTTGGGGTTTTCATAGATCTTAATCTTAAATAATTCACTATATAGATCAGCAATATATTTTAGCGAAGGGATATGTGCACTATTATTCAATTATAAACAGTCCTTGATAACTATTTGGGTAAATTTGGTTTCATCCTTGGCCCATATAGATCTCCAGAGCATTACTGGTCGCATGGCAATCAAATCAGATAAATAATTTAAGCCTACTTCTTGGTGCATTGTCTTGGTAGATGCAGAGGAGGGTAAACATAGGAGACGTTTCAAAAAAGAGTTCTCTTCATGTAACAAAGTCTAGCAACAGTTGTGGCACCACACTCCTGCTCCATACAAAGCGATTGAAGCACATCTAGCCTTGTAAATATCTGTCATATCCTTAATACGACGATCTCCCAGTTTGGAGGCAAATTGGAAGACCCCATGTATACTCTTTGACATCTTCGAACGGACGTTGGTTATTTCATGCATCCTGTTCCCATTTCCTGTGAAGCTTATTCCCAAATAGCAGAAGTTATTAAAAGTTTCTACTCTGGTACAATCAATAAAGGATCAAAAGCCCCCCTTTTGCTCTACCTGCAGATGACAATACCGCCGGTAAACTATAAGAAGTGACCTCTTCTATGTAGACATGTTCAATACACCAAGTTTCTTGTATACAGATTATATCGTGAAATCTGTCCAGCCTAATAAATCCTTTTTACTTAAAAGACCGGCTATATTCCATGTGACAATAGTATAGCCATTTTCTGGTGCATTCCCCAAATTATCCCTAGAACATTCACATTTCCTTTCTTCATCCATACTTATGTCTAGTCCCTACATGTGGGTCTTTGATGTTTAGAGGGACATGTGACGTATTTATTAATAAAATATTGGCTGTAGATACCCCGGCTCCATGTTCACTTAACCCATCTCCAGTAGGGACATACTCCACATTAGGTAAACGGGCTGCCCTGTGTCAATCATTTTCTTGTAAATTGCTCAGGGCTTGATACCTATTTGACATGGGTAACACATATTGGGAATAGGTTGGCATGACATGTATCAAACTGTTGTGACTTTTTTTGAATTTCCATATTATGTGTAGGTCTTAGATGTCTGTAGAAAAAACCTAGTGGTTGTAGTGACACATTCTCTTCAAAGCATGGTGGTAATACTGCTATGTCCAAGGTGTTTTTAGCCCAACTTGGGTTTCTTAAGTAAATAATTATGCAGTTCCCTTAACAGTCTTGGCTAAGGGGCCAATCCAGATTACTCTCCTTCTTAAGAGTATCTAACTTGCTCCAGACACTGGGTACCCATAGTTCTTATGAAGCCAATGGACCACTTTATTTTTTAGTGTATTATGTGGCTTCCTTTGGCCCGGCTGTAACAGGGGGACATTTCCATAACTGCAACATACGGGCAGCATTCTGGTGGTAAATTTATATGGACATCAGCTCTTCCCACCAGGGCCCTGTTTTCTCTTAGCTTCGATTGTGTTGACATTGGTTGGCCCATCCCGGACTCTGACCTACTATTTTGGCAAGGTTGAGAGTTCGGGGTCGGCTGAGTTAAATGGGGGTGATTTCCCAACTCATCCCTTCCATTATTGGTCCCTATGCATGCTGTGTCATGCTGTCCCCTTTCTACGTTTCTGCTTATTGCCATACTTAATGCTTTAACAGTGACAGCTAATCCCTGGGGTGACTGGTCAATAGGACTACCCTTAATTAGATTCCTCATTTCCCCGAGACTATCATTTGTATTCTGTAGCCAACCATTAGTTTTAGTTACTTCGCTAACCAATTTATCTAATTTATGATAGAGTGGTTTTAATAATTCTTCGATCTTTGTTGCCATAACAGTTACGATATGGGAGGTTTGTGAGTTTATAGGGGTGCCTTGGGCATTTATATCATCACATATTTGGTCTTTCAAATTCTGCAGTGGCCCTTTTCTAGTTTTGCTGCTGCCCTCAGCCATTTGGCTCTTCTTACAGCCTCTTTTTTTTTTTGGGATTGGGGATCCATCAGGTGTATTCAGTTTCTGGGGGTTGGACTGCATATGTGCTACTGTAGGACTTTCGGTTGTCCCTCATTAGATCACTGCCCTCGCCATTTAATCCCACTGCCAGTATTCCAGATCCCATATATAGGCGGCATTCCATTCTATCTATTTCGTCACTGATCGCACTAACTGCACGCACTAGGAAAGAGTCTATAGTAGTGTGTGGGGTGTCAGCTACAGGTTTTTGAAGCTTGTGCCCAACCATTTTTGTATTTCGTAGATGTACAACATTTTAACCCAGAGATATCTAAGGGTAAGGGCTGACAAAGTTTCTCAGACAAGGTACGTGGTTCACTATAAGGCACAATACACAGCAAGTGCAAAAGTGCCAAGTGCCAGGTGCGAGAGTGCCGACAGTTGGGTACAATAGGTAAAAATCCGAGATAAAATCACAATAAAAACAATGGGTTAAAAACTAACATTTAGAAGGTACGGTTGTTAAAATAATCAAATCATGGTTCAGCTGAATTAAGACCGAAAAGTTTGTTAAAAAGAAGAAAGTTATAAGAACACTTCTATGGTGGACCAATTCAAATGGCTCAGTATGAAGCTGTGTTAATTAACTATCCAATACAAGTCCTCCTTGCTACACACGGTGTAGTAAAGTTTTCACCAGGATTATATTGGGCTAGTAATGTAATTAGTTGATCATTAGTCTCACCGCTTTGTGGTTCTAATAGAGGCTAATAGTCCTTGCTTCACTGGAATTCCGTCATGTTCTCCTTCAATGCTCCCCACATCGGTGATGTTCATCAGAGGTGGAAAGACAGATGACCAGATATAGGAACCCTGGACCTAAAACCAAGGGGCATTGCCCTGCCCGGCCTCAATCAGTCTCGGACGGGTGCAGATGGGCCCGCCCTTGACCCGGGCATGCCCGCGCTCGTCCCGCGCTGCGGGGGCCTGCCGTTGGTTATATACGCCTTCGGGTGCTGTGGGAGTGATGTGTTGGAGAGTGAAGGAGCCTGGTAGGTGGAGTCCTCTGAACCCGCTGCATGTGGCTCTCACCCCCGGTCTGGTGCAGCAGAATGAAGCTTTGATGGGGAAGCTCACAAATTCAATACATTTATTGTAGTGTTCTTTCTCCAATCTGAGTTTCATGGTTTTGTAATCAAGTACCTGCTATATATTTACAAAATTGCATTCCTTTGCTTCCTTAATTCATTGGGGACTATTCACAGACTGCATTTTGTAGTATGTTTAGTAGCACTTCCCAAATACTAATGCTATTCACAAACCCACGGATGGAGACCTCCATCTCCCCTAACTTTTCTACTTGGGGATCTTAGCCTGATAGTGTCCTGATTGGATGAGTGGCATTGTTCCACCGCACACCTCATGGACTTTCTTTTTATTGTTAAATGTTTTTTAATGAAGAATTAATACATTATGCCAGATCAAATGTCATTAAATTCATTCATCTTTTAAATACAAAAAAATTAACACAATAAGCCAAATCGAATTAAAAATGAATGGGTTACCAAAAAGCATAACAAGGAAATCATTTTGTGAATAGAGATAAAAGAAGAGGGAGAAAATAAAAGTTAATGCAGAAGCAGAGAAAAACAGGGAGGATAGGGTAAGAAAAGAAATAATTGATATATATATGAGTACCGAAACCACAGTATCATAAAATAAGACCCCAAAGAAGAAGGACACTTAGGGCCTCTGCACAAAGGGCCTCTGCACTCATGATGGAGGCCCAGCAGTCATGCAGGAGTCTCTGCACTCGGGGCAGAATTTCTTCAATGAGAATTCGAGGAGTGTGGAGACTCCCCAATGTCTGAGGAGATTCCACCACGAGTGTGGAAGCCCTTTGTGAATCAGTGCACAATATCAAAAATACCATTAAGTCATAAGTGGCTAAATATGAGTCTTAGATGTATTAACAAGTCGTTACTAGATGTCCCTCACGAGTCAAATGCAAAAGCTTCATGAAAGGGTTTCAATGCTTTTGCATTTGACTCGTGAGAGACATCTAGTAATGACTAGTGGAACTGCAGCTTGATGTAATAATAATTTCAATGCTTTTGCATTTGACTCGTGAGGGACATCTAGTAACGACTAGTTGAACTGCAGCTCTTTGTAGAATTATTTTGATATTGGACACTATAATATTCACTGCCCACTGCTAATCTCCTCCCATAATGCTTTGCAGGGCCTTTGGTTGGGATTGTATTTTTGCCAATAACTGTGCTTGGAGTGGTCCTAGGAGGAAGGGACCACCACTGAATCGTTCACCAGCATGAGGTGCTCTTTGTGTTCCTGGCATCTGCTTGGTCCTCCCCCTAGGTTAGGGGGGACCCCAAAATCATCACCTCTCTCATTGCCTAATGTTTTCATTCACAGTTCACTTTTGTGAATTGGTTATATGGTTTTAAGCATGTAAAATTGTTTTATCAAAGCATTTGTGGGTATTGTGATTGCTGCTACGTGAGGAGTTGTAGCACAGTTTTTGCACTGTGCTACATGCATTTTGTGTAGTAGTGCAAACTACGCATGCTCCATGAGCGAAGTGTACTATGCCCAGGGTTAATTTAAAGAATATATGCAAATAAGTATCAGCATGAGAATCACAGCACCAGGATGTGTCTTGTTTGACTAACTTTGCTTTAAATAACTGAACTGGTGAGTGAAGAATTGATTGTAAAAGAAAAACTAAGTTTGTGGCACGCTTGCAGAGCAAAAAGTGGAATATATTCTGCCATAAATTTTGCCCCAAGTGGACACAGACCAAGATCATTGTAGATGTAATTCCCAGAGAACCTTATTTTTAGATTTAAGTCTTTCTAGATTGGGTACTCTAGGTATTCATATATTACAACTTCTTTAGTAGGTATACTATTATATGTGTTTTTTTACATCGATGTTTAGAAATCCTTGGAATTTCTAAGCTGAAGAAGAAATAGTTCCGAAGTAATGGGTAGAAGTGGCAACCATGCCTAGTGCCTAACCTAACGGGAAAATACTGGGATTGAACTCCATTGACCATTACAGATAGTTTAAGAGTGGAATATCAGAGAGAGAGAGAGAGAAGCACCAAGAGATTCAGTCTGAAACTATGACATTTCTATGCTTTAATGAGAATTGCCAATTCACTCTATCAAATGCCTTCTCTGTGAGTAAGTGCATTTTCTGTGTTTGTGCCAATCTGCTGATGGATGTGATGCAGCTGTTGGCACAGGTGTGCTAGTTGGCAAAGCTGAGGAGGTTGGTGTCTGTACAGTTGTTGGTTGTGCCTGGACAGGGTCAGAGGGTGCTGTCACAGTTTTCAGTTTTGCCTGTACAGGGTGCCTGCACAGTTGCTGTTTGTGCCTGTACAGGGTCGGAGGGTGCCATTACAGTTGTTGATTGTGCCTGTAGCGGGGCAGAGCGCCCTGCAAAGTTTTTGGTTGTGCCTGTACAGGGACAGAGGGGGCACGCAGAGTTGTTGGTTGTCCCTGTACAAGGGCAGAGGGTGCCTGTACAGGGAGGAAACATGCCTGTCCAGGTAGCGGATGTGTCTGTGCAGGGGGATGTGCCTGTACAGGGGGGTGGACATGTGGACAGGGTATTGCCTGTGCATGTAGGGAGAGTGTTAGGGGAGGTTTTGATACAGGTGGAATGGGGTGCTGGTGTAAAGGGGTGTAGGTATATGTATTGAATCTCCTCCATGTGTTGAATGTGAAGGAAGACTATGAAACAGTTTCAACATGTCCTCCATCATCTTCATGGCCAAACCATGGTGTCTTGCACTCTCTTCCCTAAAGATTGATATTAGGTCATTGTGCCTCCTTGACATGTATTTGCAATATTTCTCAATCCTGTCCCAGACATGGATCTGCCTGTCAATCATCCAAGAGATATTTTGCCCCTATGGCATGAATGTCCTGCCTCACATGAGCTTATTGTTGGAAAATTATTCCTTCCACTGGCCAACATAACCAACTGCCATTCCCCTCTGCATGGGATGCCCTCTGATATCACCGTCAGGTCCACTTGCACGGTGAGGAGGTAGCACGTGGAGGCTGTGGGAAGGATATTCATGCCTCGGGGATCCCTACTCTTCACCAGCGGTTCAGATGCTAGAGAGAAGGCCTGAGTTTTACTGTCATGGAAGGAGTGTGTAGAAGCAACACATATACCTTGGATGCGAGAGCTGTGAGGTGGGGATTGTAGTGTTGGGGTAGCTGCATGCTGCTGCTGGTTGTCTGGCTGCTGGGACTGGGCAAACCTCAAAGGGGAAGTGGGAGGTGCAATGCTGGCTGGAAATAATTTAGGCTTCAGTCTTTTGCCTATGTGGCCAACAATGCACTCCTTATCATCCCGGTCCTCCCCCACAACCAGTTCTTGCTCATCTTCTTCCTCTTCATCCTTGTCTTGTTTAGCAGACCTGGCCGCTGACATTGCTTCTTGGAGGAGGATTGGGTTTCAGGTTCATCAAGTGACTCATTGTCATCAACACGTGGACAACAGAGGTTGCAACATGATAAGTATTTTCCATAGTATATTATGTGGTCTTTCAACACAAGGGTTGGGATATATATTCTTTGCATCTATCTGATGTTCAAACTGTGACCTGATTTGTGTAAGCCTACACGTGACTGCTCACACTGTAGCATTGAGGTGTTCAATGCAGATGTGCAATGCAAAATCAAAAGCACAAGTTCCAGCCACAGATCTGTGTTGTATTCAGATGCCCCATGATCTCAGTTGCTGAACCTGGCTCCTATATTGTGTGGCAGAAGACATGGTCCTCAATCCAGCAGCTTTAGAAGGAAGTGACACCCAAATGTATGCACAGCATTAATTATCAGTGAATATACAAATATAGCACATACATCACTGATTTTGTTGGTATGATATAACACACAACAACATCAGATGCTTAAAAAAAGTGACTTGGTTATTGTGAACTGTTTGGGAGTTATTAGTTTACAACACAATACGGCATACTTATCTGATGGACAGATGGTAGTGGGTCTGACTACTGCAGCCGGAATGATCCACAAATGCCAGGATGTAATGTACCATACATATTTATTTTTTAATACAAAGAATGATGTGAATCATTTTACATGTTTGTGTCATAGGTATACACTTTGGAACAGAGTTGGGGCTACTCCTCTTTAGAAGAGACAATATAAGCAATCCGATACATATTGTATTATTTCAATTTAAATGTAGGGTAATTCTTTCATTAGCCAACATTTTATGGAGCAGTGTACTCTTATGAACCATATCTAAGCATATGGAGCTGAGTGACAACAGGTATATTAGAGATATACCACATACTGCTAAGATATAATTCAATATTAATGCCTATAAGCCTTCAATATAGTCATTTTTAAGTGTACTTATCAGGATCAACCAGTGTGTCGTGCCTGGCCATATTTCACACTTCTACATGGAGCAGAGATTATTGTAATAAGTTTTTTTCTGGCCATCGTCACAGAGACTGAAATGATATGAATGTAGTTTAATATACAGTTTAGTTGACACATGCTACGGACAACATTACCTAATTCAGTTCACATGTGTGAGACTATTCTATAGATTCTTTTTAAAATATCTATGTGTTGTCTAATCACAAGGTAATACATTGGACCCACTTCTGGCCATATTTACATACCAGTTTGTGCCAGTGGCATTGGTTTATCCGCCCCATGATGTCGCCTTCCTTCAAGTGCAGGAACCTCTGCTCCAGTGGGTGGATCTACTATGGTTGTTTGTGGAAATTTAATGCGGAAGTCAACAGACCATACCAACAAACCCTGATCATGAACAACTTTTCACATATTTACTCAATTGCTGTGATGGTTATTAATTCATGAACAATTTCATGTGCTATGTACCAGAGTAAATTGGAAAGGGGAAATTGGAAGTTAACATTTCCAGTACATAGGATTCTGGGACTTGTAGTGTGATTGACAAGATGAGATACATGAAAGCCTAAATCATTAAGAATATTTGAACAAACTTGAAGTGACTTCCATAGTTACATTTGCAGTTTACAGTACACATTTATCAGGTAAAGTCATTGTTTAAATCATTGCACATTACCTGACACCACATTATTGCTATCATTCACAAAGCCCATGGAGCAGGTGGGGGTGCATGGTGGAGAGGACGTCCTTCTCAAGTAGTATGAGATGGAAACTAGGTCCAGTTTGTTCACCAGGAAGTGATCTGGCCACCTCTATCCTGGTGAACTTCTCCTTCACCTGCCTCCTTTCATGCTGCCATTTATTTTTGATGTCAGTGATGGTCCAGACATCCTCCCAAATGTACTGACTGAATTAGCCAACTGCTGCTATAGGACTGCCTTCTGTGTTGTACTGCTGAGAAATGGAGAAAGACCATGTCGTTTTTGGAGGTTCCCCACTAGGGGTGGGCAGAACTCATGGAGTCTCACTCCGTGGAATTCTGAGGAGCCACATAAAAACTCCACAAGATTCCGTGGAGTTCCGCCCGCCCATTTCCGAATGACTGGTCTCCCAGTGGCGATGTGCACCATCGTAATAATGACCAGCACTGTCTCAACAGTCAACATACTAACCGCCTTATGTGGCCACCTGAAATAGACTGCCATGGAACTTCGGGAATGATGAGCCAAATCAGCAGGCACAGAGAGTGGGAACGAGGGTGGGGCTGTTTCTTAGCATAATGGAGCAGTCATCTAATCTTGCTTTTTTAAAACTGTTTTTGAATTGTACATACAAACTCAGATGATAAAAATACAAATCAGCAATTGGTGCAGTTGCGCGCCCAAACAAAATCATATAATACATAAGCCCATATAAAGGAACGGGGTGAAGGGCACATGTTTTGGTGCATTACTATTTAAGACTAGGTTGCTATCCTTATTTAGTATTTGGTTTACTGTGCACATTCTTGAATACATTTTCTGCTGCCCACGTAGAACACAAGTGACATGAGGCATGGATCAAAAATGCTGACTTGAGCCAATAAAAATTTCATGTTGGAGTTTCAAGGCTTCTCCTGTTCTGCAAATTTAACCTTGCATGTTATGATACAACACTTTAGTGGTCTTGGTAAAGTAATGAGCTTGTTGTTAGCTGTGGACTTCACAGCCTAAAGTACTTTTAGTGGCAAGTCGTGCACACACATACAATCAGGGTGCACTGGTAGGTGGGCTCAGTGAGGAAGCACTGGTAGGTAGGTGGAAGGGAAGGACCGGTAAAAGGGGGCCTTACCTGGTAGTGCACTGTGGGGGCTGGCTAGTGGTGTTACCCTACTTCTCCTGCCCTGACCGGGCCAGTGGAGTCCCCTGCAACTTCGGGGAGGCCAGGAGGCTGCCTGGTGTAGGCAATGTGGTGGGGAACCCCCTCATGCCATGTACATGGGTGAACTCAACTGCTGGTGCTATCTGATGCCCAGTTCTATCGGGGAAGTGCCTCTTGGGAGATGAGAGACCAACATTTGCTCCCTCATGGAATTCAAGTGCTGTGCCGCTCCTTGGGAGGGCAGATGGTCTCGAGTCAGGAGCTTTGTCCGTATTGAAGGGACTCTCGAGGGCACCAGCCCAGTTCTGGCTATGTCTCGACAGAGGAGCCCATGATCCTTGCCATTAGGATCTCCCCACTGCTGAGCTCGGATTTGGCCCATTAGGTCGTGTCTGTGGGTGAGGGGAGGAAGTGGTGTATATTTAATAGGAATCTATTTTGAAAGTTGATGCTGCGCCTGGTGTCATCTTCAAATCAGGAAGCTGCTTCAACAACAGTGCGTCCTTCCCTCAACCCTCCTCCTGGGAACCTCATGTTTGCTGCAGCTATAACTCTGTGTTTTCTGCTACCGAGGAACATGCGCTTGTGTTTCAGGGCCTGCCTACAGTTCACTTTTCCACCATGAAAAAAAATTACTCATCTGAAATAACTGTGCTGAATGATTAATTCCACCGAGGAGTGGAGCAGCAGAATGTATAAGTTATTCTGTGCGGGTAATGGAGAATTACTAAATTCCTCTAATTCCACCGGTGCAAGTAACCATTCCACCCACCCCTATTCCCCACAATGAATCTCACAATCATCTCGGTCTCCTCATCAGTGAAGTTCTTCTTCCTCCCAACATTTAAGATGCTGACGCGTGGCTGATGGCAAAGTGCAAAGCACGCAGAAGAAGTATGTGTGTGGAAAAAAACACAGCCTTTGATGTGGGCTTCGGTTATGCGGTTGAGGTGCATGGGTTGTAGTTGGCCTTAATTGTCAGCAGGTGTCTGTAATAATACTTTCTCCGGTCCGAGTGCGGAGCTTCCACCCCAAGTGTGGAGATTCCGCCCCGAGTGTGGAACCTCTGCCCCGATTGCGGAACCTCTGCAGTTGTAAAGATACTACTTGAGTGTCCGTTTGTGGATGCCGAAAGCAGTAAAGTTTAGCTTGTTGTCTAAACTTAGAATTTGGGTCTAACTTTACCTTTGTTAATTGGTCCCAGAGACTCTGTTTTTCAAACTCCGCCTCTTGTGACTCCATACCTCTTTTCCTGCTACTAGTAAATGTTTTCTAATTCTAGCACTGCTTAGCGCTGGACCATCACTATTGAACGTGTAGCAGGTGCAGTGGTGCCAGGCATGTGGGCTGTTATGGGAATACATCAACCCAATTAGGCACTATTGCTTATTACTTAATCAGGCAATTGGGGTCCAACATCTTTGCTGGCACTAGGGTCCATGGTGCCCTTTCTACGCCACTGCATAGGCAGCTTTATATTTGAACAAAAATACATATTATTCAAAATACCACATGCCATTTTTCAGAAAGCAAATATTTAACAAAAAAGCCCAAAAGTTTTCATAATAGTCGCACTGCTGGTTTGATTGTAATTTTTGTTAGATGTGTTTGGTGGTCAATAAGAGGAGCAAATATAGGAGATAAAGTTCAAAATCTTAAAATTACAAACGTACCAGTGGCGTGTTTCCCGCGTCGGACCTGCACCCAGCGCTCCAGTCTCCCGCCGCCGCGTCTTTACCTTCGCGGCCGCGGTGGGGAGACTAAAGACTACAATTCCCAGCACCTCTTGGGGCAGGAGACCCGCCCAACCAGATTTTGGCGCCAGGAGGCGCATAAAGCAGAGGGACACCCCCGGCAGAGCGGGTTCAAAATCTTAAAATTACAAACGTACCAGTGGCGTGTTTCCCGCGTCGGACCTGCACCCAGCGCTCCAGTCTCCCGCCGCCGCGTCTTTACCTTCGCGGCCGCGGTGGGGAGACTAAAGACTACAATTCCCAGCACCTCTTGGGGCAGGAGACCCGCCCAACCAGATTTTGGCGCCAGGAGGCGCATAAAGCAGAGGGACACCCCCCGCGTCGCGGGACCGCGCGCGGGCTAAGCCCGGGCAAAGGGCGGGCCGTCTGTGGCCGTCAGGGGCCAAAGGAGGCCGGGCTGGGCCATATCCCTTTCGTCCAAAATATAACTTGTCCAGGAGGATGTCCTCCCCAGGACTTTGTAAACCGACCGCCAGGGAAGGGGGCTGTAATGCAGGGACATTGGACAAGTACTTTAAACCTACTAAAGATGATGTGGGTAAGGAAAAATCACTGGAGAAACGCAGGGCTGAGCGGCGGCGCTCCATTGATTCCCTGAAGAATACGCCCCTGCCAGAGATCATCCCGTATCCTATTACCCAAGAGGATGATACGCCCCCACCTAGCTTAAAATCTCTGACCCCTGAGGATTTTCCTCTCTTATTGCGGGACATTCCCACTTCCCCTGAGTTGGCCCCTGGAAAACTCCCAGATATAACCCCTTCTGGGACTTGTCCCACTTTTGTTAATCTGGTCACCCAAATCTCACCCTCGCACGCAGCCAAGAAATGCAAGCCTAAACAAAGAGTTGAGGTAGAGCTGCACAAGCCCCCACCGAGTAAACGGAGTAAAAAGTCAACGGGGGGCAGGGGGAAAACCAAACCGACGCATTTAGATTTCGGTAAAAAACATACACTTGCACCCCAACCTGGGAGGGATAATAAGAACGTTCCCATTGCTCTTCTCTCAAAGGTCTCTAGCCCAACTAGAGCCCCTATTCTAAGCACCCCAGTGGCTGATACATCTAACCCTCTCACAGCTATAGGGAGCTTAGAATCGCTATTGCGTTCTCTTTTACAGCCCATTAGCGATAGTCTGATAAAAGTAGAGAGTAGGCTCACCTTACTGGAAACAGCTTTTACTAATTTGAACACCATAGTTAGCAAGCAATCAAATAATATGGGACCCTATCCCCCCGCAGGAAACCTTACCAAAAAGGGAGGTACGAAGGGTAACAATAAAGTCTCCCCCCAGAGAGTGACTACTGCCCCTCCTCTACAACCATTAATGGCTGTTTCAGACCATGTACCGCGCTGCAACGCACCCAATAGGCCCAGAGAGACATTAAACTCTGCCCCTCAAAGTTCCCACCTGGGGATTCTTGACGGCAACTTAGAGGCTGGTGGTATCTCTCCACCATCTCCGGGTCGGCTGGCCCCAAGTCCACGGAGACCAGACTTGCCACCTGAGGCTAATAGTCTAACGGTGGTTTTAGCAGGTGCTCCCCGCTTAAGACTAGGGGAGAACGAGGATTACCAATCACTAAAACATAAGGTCATTAAATGGCTGAATTGGAACCGACCCCTACCGTCCCATTTTAATAGTGAGATTATTATGGTAAGAAGGGTCTCCTGGCTAGGTAAAACTAGGAAATCTATAATAGGGGACTGCATCCTGACAAGCTTTAAGGATCCGGGCACTGTGCGGCATATTTGTAAAGGAATAAACAGGTCATTGGATTCTACTATCCAGACCATGCCAGTATCCTTTTTCTTCCCCCCAACCCATATGCATCATACTCCGACATCAGATGAGTGGGTGAGGGTGGAACATAGACATAGGTATAGGGATCATGCACAGCGTTCAAACTTTCAGGTGCAAGACAGGCCCTACTTCCATCTTAATCATTTTAATCGTTTTAACTGCCTGAATGGCTTGGATGGGGTCGATTGACTCTTTAGTGATAAACCAATGGCTGTGGATTGTGGCGCCTGCAGCTCTCTTAAGCCACCTACCTTGACTGCTGTTGTATTGGATGGGCCACTGAATAATCGGGCTGTTTTGGATAATTTATCGGCCCATAATGTTACCAACGCTCTTGGAAGTTCGATCAACACATCATTGGTGGAGAATGTCTGTAGCAGGCCCTTTGACCCACCGGCCCCTAGTGTCAGTGTCAGCATTACATTAGTATCTCCGATATTAGTGGGGCCTGGAACTACATTTTTTAATACTATCTCATTTCAACCGATGGCCACACAGCCTACTACTGACAAATCTCGAGCTGTATGTGAGGACGCAACATTAACGCTACAACCTAATTACAAGCAGACCACCAGTGTTAAACACCTAGGCGGGCAAAGTGGTTATGATCTGTCCATCCTTAGCTGGAATGTTGCAGGCATCGAATCTAGACTGTCTGACCCCCAGTGGGTCCAGCTATTGGACGGCAAAGATGTCATTATGTTTCAAGAGACTTGGGCTACAGGGAATGTGTACCTAGAGGGCTATCACTGTTTTAGTGTACCCGCCTCTAAGCCCGCCCATGGCCGAGCAATGGGAGGACTCTTTATAGGGATCAGAATATTGGCTGGCGGTACTTTTAAGGACCTATCATTGGGGAACCCAAATATCCAGGTCCTTGAATATAAACGAAAGACCTTGATTTATTTAATCAATTTTTACAATAATGATTTTAATTCGATACCAAATAGGAATTATGCAGCACTTTCTAATTTATTGGTACACCTTGATGCAAATATGAATATAGGCCCAGGCGAGAAGTCAGGGATCCTCATTGGGGGTGATTTCAATGCAAAAATCTCAAGTAAATACCAAGCAGAGGACAAAAGCTGTTCCGATCTAGCAGATCGCAGAGGTATTGAGCTTGTTAAGATTTTAAACAACCACATACTTAGTAATGTTATGGAAACAAGCCAATCCCCAGGACTGACCCACGCCCCCACGTTTAGAGGGAGAGATTCAAATTCAACGATTGATTTTATTTTCACGTCCCCCCACTTAACAGACTGTGTTACTGACTCTAATGTGGTAGAGACCCTATATGGAGATCATAATCCTCTTACAGTCACCTTGTATTTGGGACCCAGCCCAATATATGCTAAATTCAATGGCGCAAGAGATATCACGCCATCGGGTGACGGTCTCCGTCTTAAATGGAGGAGAATTGACTGTGAAGCCCTACTTGACCACGTAAAGAATGATCACCTAGCATTGGTAAACTCCTGTCTATCAATGGATGAAGATTGTCACAGAATAGTCACCGATTTTGGGAAATTATGCGTGGCAATTAAAAATTATCTGTTAGTCCCTATACTCCCTGAGACGAAGGTCCCTAGATGGTTCGATTCGGCTTGCTCTATGGCAAATAGGGAATTACGTAGGGCACTAACCACGAAACCAAGGAACACAGCGGAGGTACAAACAGCTAGGAAATTTTACAAACAAAAAATAGCTGAAAGGAAGGCGGCACTTCTGATGGAACAGTGAGAGTCCCTGGTTGATAGCGCCAATTTAAAGAGCAGCGGGCAATTCTGGCCCGCTGTTAGGAAAATGCGCGACATGGGTAAAAATGTATCCCCTATTGGCTGCAATATAACTGGCCCTACCTGGGAAGCCCACTTCTCCAACATTTATGCTGCTCCTGCTGAAGAAATAATTACCTTGGATCTGAAACAGTTGGGAGACTTATGGTTTGATCTCCCTGAGGTGACGACAGCCATTAGAGAGAGCCTAGGCAATAAGGCCCCTGGACCAGACGGCCTACCGATAGATTTTATAAAACATAGCACAGACCTATGGGCACCAATTTTATATAACGTTTTTAATAGTATGACACGAGCGTCCATCCCCGAGACATGGTCCCTTAGTATTATTGTTCCAATCTATAAAAAGGGCGATAGGTCAGACCCAGCAAACTACCGACCAATTTCGCTTTTGGACAATACTCTAAAAATACTTGGGCGAGTTATCTACAATAGGGTGGTAGAGTGGGCTGAAGATTCTGACCTATTGGATCCATGTCAGATGGGATTTAGGAGTGGGGTGGGCACGGTCGAACAATGCTTGAATTTAAAATTAATAATTGATAAGTATACCGTTGCCCGATCCTCTCCTATATATCTCGCTTTCATGGATCTCTCATCCGCATTTGACCTGGTAAACAGATCAAAACTGTGGTCAATGCTTCTCAGTTATGGATTGGACGAGCCCTTAGTACACTTCTTGGCATATCTCCATACCGATCTTAGGGCACAAGTCAGGATTGGGTCAGGAGGAGAAGTCTCTGGTGCTATAAAAATTGGCAGGGGGGTCAGACAGGGGTGCGTCTTAGCACCCCTGTTGTTCATTGTTTATATTAATGGCATAGCAAAGGCCCTAAAACAAGTAACCAGAGATGTCCCAACTATCCAGGGGCACCCCTTGCCAGTTCTATTATACGCAGATGATGCGGTCCTTATGGGCCGCACCCCTAATGCCCTCCGTGTGCTTGTGGAAAATTTTGTACATCATATGGAGGGCTTGGACCTGCGTGTGAACTTTAAAAAATCCTTTGTCATGTCATGCGGACCTGGTAAACGGAAACTTAACACCATCCATATCGGGTCTGACAAACTTGACTCCGTTAATTCTTTTATATATCTAGGGGTGGCCTTCGCTGCGAACAACTCGTGGAGTGGGCATTCTGCCCACGCCACGAGCAAGTTCTCGAAGGCCATTAACTCAATACTGAGTCTCCCACGCCCTAAGAAACTAGGTGCAACCAGTGCTATTTTAAAAAATTTTAAATTACAGTGTGTTCCTGTTGCCACCTATGGGGCCGAAGTTTGGGCTACTGCTAAAAATCCCGGCATCCAACGAGAAGAGACACGTTTTTGCAGAAAAGTTTTGGGTGCCCCAATTTCGTCCTCTGAATTTATCTGCCACAAAGAGCTAAACCTCCCTTACGTCTGTGATTTCATTAGAAGCAGACCAGTCCTATTCTGGTTGAGAATTTGGAGGAATAATGCAGCCTCGCTAACACAAGACATAATCAAAGACTGTCTTAAATGTGATCATGGGCTTTTAATCCCATGGTTAGCGGGAGTTTCAAAATCATTAAGCGCTGTGAATAAAGGTGATCTCTTTGTAGATCCCTCCAGTATTGGATGTCAAGACAAGGTGGAGGTCAGACAAGCACTATATGCACTTTATGAGGCAGAACGGTTGGAAAGGGAAACATTGAAAGCTACGGTTATTAGATATATTGAGAATGACCTGCCCAGGCAACCTCTCCCACTTTATCTTACTCTACCTATGACTAGTTGGGAGAGGTCTCTATTATTTCGATTAAGGGCCGGTTCCATAAAATTCATGCTGGGTTTCCCTTTGGGTTACAATTTAATTATTGACCGTAACCCGTGCCCCTGTGACAGCACCAGCAAGCAGAATGAGTTACACTTTTTATTCTTTTGTAAATTTTACTTAAAATATATCAACTGGTTTTTAACACCCTATTTTAGAAAACACAAACCCCTTTCTCTTATGGAGTCTTGTCAAATGTTACTCTCCCTGGACTCTGAGGAACTGATTTTTCGTACTAGCACCTTTTTAAGATTAATAATCCGTGTACGCAATATGATGGAAAATCCTTGAAAGATTGTTGTTTTAGTTCCTTATAAAATTTTTAGAGATATTGTGTTGTATATTGTAATGATGAATTGTTTTTATGTCTGTACTTTTATGAATTCAAGTAATTCGAATAAAGGTCTTTTGAATTGAATTGGAGATAAAGTTAAAGATTTAATGACAGCAGCAAAATCATACCTTATCTGCAGGTAAAAATTAAAATCATCAAACTTCAAATTAAGCATTACCAGTCTAATTAAGTACAAGTTATCATGATATTAAAACTCCGTTAAAAACATAACATAAATCCCTTAATCTTAAAATGAATATTTTATTCCAGCCTTCATTAATAGATCAAAAGAAACTTGGCAGACAAAATGAGGATGACATGCCTCGCCTCAGGGAAGTGAACATACAAAAAATGTAGAAGCACGTTGGTCCTGTCACTTACAAAATAAATTACATGTTTGCTTTCAATTTAACTTTCTATTACTTATGCTGTCTCGAATAAATTGTACACTAATTGGCCAGGTGAGTCACAGTGTTATGATATATAATTAGTGATAGACGTTCTGTTGTTTTCCCAAAAATTACCAGTCACTCTTGGACTCTGGAAATTCCAAGTGGATCCACGTTTTATGAAGCAGGACATTTCCAGCTTCTGGGCAGTTTTATAGAACCATACTATCTTCTCCTACTGGCTGTTGTTCTTAAATAAATATGTCAAACATGAGGTTAGAGAAACGACAAATGCATTCTGCCACAGTGTGCTCGAGATCAAAACCATTTTGGCTACTTTTTAGGGGTGTACGAAATTTGCATAGTTTGCTTTAATGTAATAATGGACAATTGGGGGGAAATTACGCACAACTATTTGTAAACATGCAAAGAGCAAATATTTAGCTTCATATGTTAGTGCTAAAGGCATTCTCACACTCAAAATAAATCGCATGAAACACACAAGTACTGCACAAAACAGCCACTTGTGTTAGGATTTTTTGCATTGTTACAATGCTATAATGTTTCAGTGTAATTATGCTATGTGGCATAATAGCATATTTTTAGGAATTTTGTCTAACAGGCACACCACTAAATTCCCAAACATTATGTGAAATACGCCAGCGAAATTTAAATTTGTCTTGGGCCACCTGTTTTGTTGGATTAAGTAGAATTGTGTATAAACAGGTTGCTTGCTGCTAACAGGAGTGAAGATGAAAAGATATGTAATGTATGATGCAGGGGCATAACTCGAGCTCCTGCAGCCGCTACAGCGTGGGGGGTGCACAAACCTTCAGGGGGCCCCAATCTTTCAGGCAGTCCCCATTCAGGCCAAGTCCATTTAATATCTGTGAAATCTGTGGGGGGTCCCATCATTTTGTATTACACCACTGGTATGTTGGTTCTGTAGAAACAGCTTGGCTATGGAAACTGTGGGCTTGTGAGAGAATTTAAGTCTTGCGCATCTCACTTCATGTACCTCATCAAGACATGGGTAATCTCAGGGAAAGTCTTTGCAGCTTCTAGTGTGGAATATATCTCATGGAAGTTCTTTTAAGGATACAAACCCAATATGTAAAGGTCACAATAAATTCCCATTTATGTCACTTTTCTATCAAGGTCACTTCAAGGTTTGTCACTTTGCTATCAAGGTCACTAACACACTATAGAGGATTTTTACACCTTACGGCCCGATTTATATGTTGACGGAAATGGTACTCTGTTTCAACAGTGAAAGAGTACACTATCTGCGAACATTATGGTCTGCCTACCCCATTTCAATGCAGGTGGAACTTTGGTGTAAACATGATCAAGACTGCTCTGTCTCTGCCGTGGTTACACCCTTCCAACAGCCAGATGAAGTAAGGGCCATCGCAGGTTGACCTGCATGTCCGCCCACCTAATTAGGGTGGGAAGAAATAAAGGTCAGTTTTCACTGCCCGACACTGTCAAAAAAACCCTGGTGAAAACTGCAAAATGATCCCCTCGCCATGGAAAATAACTTCAATAGTAATGGGGGCACGTTTTTTTATTTTCAGAAAGATATTCTTACTTTGGGATTTTCTTTTGGAAAAAGAAATTATAACTTTGCCATATAACTCCCTCATGCTTGATGGAGACGTACAGCACAGTTACAATACCTTGGCAGGAACCACCTTGATGGAGATTTATGTCCTGACCGACATTCAAAATATGGCAGTCAGGAACTCCGCCAGAGCAATGGAGTAATTTACTTCATCACTCTGGTGGAGGACGGCCTAACCGCCAAATATTAAATCGGGTATTTCGTTTGTTGGACTATAACAGTGTTTCTTTGGTGTTTTATTTTGAGGAGACAATTTAGTACACTATAAAATGTATTGCCATACTGTTTAACGCAAATATGATTGTCCCTTTCTTGTTTGCATCAATTTGTAAGGGCCTGCATTGTCACCCCATCCACCATTTCCACTTCTCCTCCTAGTGCTGCACTAGAATTGACACTGACCAGACTCAGAAGTTGGATGCTAGAGAGTGGGACTAATAGTCTTCTCTTTTAGTTTGGGTCAAACTTATCTCTCTCTTCATAAGTGAAAGGTTAGGTTCAGCTCTAATGCCACACAACTGTATATCCTCTCACATTCCCATTTTATTTAATTATTGACTATGATATCCTTGTCACCTTTCTTGTTTTTTTAATTCTTTTTATTGAGATTTCGTGTAACAAACATAAACGGTGAAACATGCTACCGTAGTTACATAATATGTCTACTGATACACTTGTTTGCCTGGAGGGTCACAACATCCACAGAACAACATCGTTGAGTTTGTTAGCATAGTGAAAGAGTGTTAGACCTGGCACCTTGGCGTGGGTCTCCCTCCCATTTTTCGCTGTTGCCTCAAATATTTTTTGCTGGTGTTAGTTGCTCAGGGTACTATGCCATTGCTGTCCAGTGCCACAATGCAAGTGCTCCCTATTGTAAATTAATATATAATTTGTGATTCCATGATTGGTTGGTTTCGTTTACCTGTTAGACCCTAGTACGGTGCACCAGGAGTGCCCAGGGCTTGTAAATCCAAATACTGCTGGTGGGCTTGCAGCACCGGTTGTGCCACCCACAGAAGCAGCCTGTAAAAATGTGTCTAAGGTCTGCCATTGCAGAGCCTGCGTCCAGTCTGGTACTGTCATGCTGACTGAGCAAATGCACCCACTTGCAAGTCCCTAAACCTTCCCTTTTCTTCATATTAGACACCATTATGGTATGCCCAAGGGCAGGGTGCATTGTAAGGATAAGGTAGGACATGCCCTGGTGTGTGTGGCATGTTCTAAAAGTGAGCTACAGCCATTTTCGTTTTTCACTATTTCAAGGCTACCTGTTCTCCATAGGCCAGAATGGGCAGTTTGGTTATTACATCTTATAATCCTAACTGACTCAGGGAACATGGTAGAAATTCGAATTTAGTATGCCTGAACTCAGAATGATGAAATACATCTTTTAGTGAAATTGGTTTTAACATTCTGTGTTTGAAAATGCCACTTTTAGAAAGAAGGCATTTTCTTGCCTAACCATTCAAACCTGCCTCTGCTAGGCTGTGTATTCCTTTGTCTGGTTTCTGTGAGTGACAGGGCTGGGGAATTCCAAGAGACAGGATGAGTCAGCCCAGTGGTGAATAGCGAGATCTACATCTAGATGGCTGGGAGGAGATGCCCCTGGGACCTGAATAGGGCTGTGCCTGCCTTCCACAATGCTGGCTCCACCTCCTGGGGAGCGGCTGATGTCTCTGCCCTGCACAGTGAATGAAGAGAAGTAATCCTGTCAACAAAGTGCTTCAGGGCTGTACTTGCCTTCCACAATGTTGGCTCCACCTCCTGTGGGGCATCTGATGTTTCTGCCCTACACTGTGAAAGAAAAGGAGAAGTCTGGTAAACAGAGTGCTCAGGAACTGGTTTGGACTGGGCAAAGGCCACTCTGCCCTCAGAGGACAAAGGATTTTGGGGTATAAGTATTGGGACCCTGGTCCCAATAATTTAGATCACTTTGGGAAAACAAGAAGAACCTCTGCTGAGGGAGGAACCAGAAGAAGCTCAGGAGGAAACCATCCCTCAACCTGGGGGATTGGCCTGCAGTGGTTGCCTTACTGCCAAAGAGAGGAAAAAGGAACTTTGTGTGTACTTTTGCTCAACTTGTGAAGGATCCCCAAGGGCTTGGGAAAGAGCTTGCCTCCTGCTGAAGTCTCAGGAACAACAGACTTCACCCCCAGCTCCCCAGAGTTCTTTGGAAGTGCCTGCTGCTGTTGTTGGGCCTTCTGAGGGACAGTTTATCGCAAGGAGCTGGAAGCGCGACTCAAGAAGGTGAAGCGCGCCGCCATCGGAGCTGTTGTCGTCGCATCTCGTAAAGTGTGTTGCCGCTGCAGCATCGCATCGAGCGGAAGCTTCTCGCATCATCCAGGAAGTGTCTCGCAACGCCGAAGAAGCATGGCGCCATCGCAGCCATCGTAGCTGACCCTAGCACCGCATCAAGAAAAGAGTCTTGCATTGAGGAAGAAGCGTGTCGCCATCGCAGCCATCGTAGTTGTCGCATTGCACCGCATCAAGAAAAGCACCTCGCATCCACAGAGAAGCATGCCGCCGTCGGAGCTGCTGTCGTCGCATTGCGTAAAGGGGTTTCGCCGCTGCAACATCGCATCGAGCGGAAGCGTCTCACAAACGTCGGAGAAGAGTGCCGCTGCCAAGGCCGCTGTTGTCGCATCGCGTAAAAGGTGTCGCCGCTGCAGCTGAAGCATCGACTCGAGTCTTCTTGCAACATCGGAGAAGCGTACCGCATCTAGAAGATCTTCACGTCTTTATTTCTTTGCACCAAAAACTTCTTAGCATCAACATCGTTGCAACACTTTCGTTGCCCTGCGTGTCGCATCTAAAAGGTACATTGAGTTAAAGTGTCTCATCTAAGAACTTAAGAGAACTAAGCAAAATTCTACCATCTAAAGTAACAGTATTGTATATTTTTGTCGTTTAATGGTCTTGTGGTAAATCTATATAAAGAATACTTATTTTTGATATAAAACCTGTGTGGTGTCCATCTGCAGTGTTGTCACTTGGTTACTGTATGTGTTCACAAATGCTTTACACACTACTTCTGAGATGAGCAGGGGTTATTTTAGGAGTGTACCCCCTTACCCTGACTAGAGGAGAGGGTCCCTTTTTGTCACAAGTGCATACCTGTGCCAACTAGTGACCCCCAAGCCTAACAAAGAGCAATACATTACGGTGGTGCATCTCGGACAAGATGAAAGTAACAGACATTTAGCATTACAATACCACACACCCAGTCTCGTCAGCGACTACTCTCTCCCTGCAGAGCATGGGCACTATCTCTTTGTACAGGTGGTGTCATGGATCATCTGCATCTGCAGAACCGAGCCAATTTGTGAATGGAGACCATTTGTCTTTAGGGTGGGCTTCTGTCGGTAAGAGTTCCCAATAGCAGGTTAATTAGTTTCTACAGTATGTGATGTCCTGCACCCAGGCTTTTATGGTTGGGGGGAGGCAGCGCCCCTATGCAGGGCCACCTGCCTTTTTGCCAGCAGCTAAGGCAAAAAACAACAACAACTAGACTGCAGAGCGGACGCCTATTTTCCACTGACTTATTGCCTGGGTTTGTGTGAATACTTTTACCCCTGGATCACTTTCATACTGGAATTGTCCCAAAGTTCAGATCAAGCCACAGTGTGACGGCCTTGACTCCTTTACGTTTTCCCCTGGAGGGGATGCTATCCCTCCTTTTCTAATTTTGAGACTGTGCCTCAACGCATCTTTCCTGTAATCTGCAGATCCTTTTAGGCTGCCCCCATACTGCACGGGATGCCGTCTTGTATCTGGGGCTGTCCCCCCCTTTTTCCTGATGAAGACCCTCCGCGACACAATACTCATGCATTGTCAGGGTCGAAACGTTGACACTTAACCTTGGGTCAGCCCTATATGTCTTTGGGTCCCACTGTTGAGCACCTTGGCCTTAACCAGAGAGATTTCATGAATCATTGTTCTGACCAGTCTTAAAGATTGTATATACCTGTACATAGCCTCACATTTGTATATCTGCACTTTGTCACCAGCACTGAGCACTCATGTCACGTTGAAACACCGGTCACCTTTTACGATGTTATATTTGGACAGCCCGAAAACTTGTATATATATGCATTCTGATGAAGAATTCTGATAATTCAATAATAATAATTATTTTTGCAAGTAATGTTTGAGTTCTTCTTTATCAGAGTGAACTGACACTTGCTTTTGCTTTGTTATTATGCTTCACGCATTGATGGATTTATTATACTTTGTGAGACGGCGCATAGGCGCGACAGTACGGTACCTGGACGTCGAGGGTACCAGCCGGGCGACTATCCACACTCCTTACCGACACAGTACAATCCACCTCCGACCCCGATAACCCCACCCCCGTATCATGTGTCTCTCCAGGAGCCAGTCCTGAGGCAGAGGACAGCGGAAGTCGTCACCCCTGACCTCGGAACAGGAAGCCAGAGACTAGAGAAAACGCCGAGGACACCTGTGGGAGAGCGTGACACTGCCGGACGAGAGACGAAGGAGAAGGAGCCGACAAGAGAAAGAGAAGCGGGAGGAAACTACGAGCGAGAGGAGGACGTGGACGGACCTGAAGCCGAGGACGAGTGGAGTGAGGATTGGTGAAGCCCACCGGAGGATGCTGGAGAGCGGCCGCATCCCTGGAGGGGTGCGGCAGAGCCGGTGAGTCCATCGCCACAGGGAGACAAGGGAGAAACGGGCAGCGGGTGGTTGCAGGGCACCAGGGTGGAGTAGGAAGCGGGAACGTTATCTAAACATGGGCACAGATCACGACCAAACCCCGATTCACACTCCCCACCGTCTTCCATCACCCCCCCCCCTTTGTTTGCTGTATATATCGTCAGGGTATTCTCTGCCTCATATACCTAACCCCTTACCGACCTCTAGGTCTCACGTCCCTCCTTACCCAAGACCTATCCTTGGCGCTCAGCTTCACGTATCCTGCTGTTTTGTGCACTACCCGGGTGAGGTGACTGGTGTAACTAAGCCATAAAGGAATTAGCTGACGGCTCTTCTTCTTATCTCTCCCCACTGCACGAACCTCCGCAAGCCCACCCAGCTGACAGGAAGCGATACGTCGGAGAAGAGCGTCATCAGGAAAAACAACCCTAAAGAAGCAGAGGGAAGAAAGGAGCCAGGAAAGGAAGAGAGGAGCCAGGAAAGGAAGAAAGGAGCCCATTGTAGAAAATCCACCCCATGCAACTGTTGACTTAAATAAATACTCCAAATATTGCTCACTACATGCAGCCTCTGCATCCGGCCCGCCCTTCCCCCACGCTCACATACTTACATTGCGATTGGACTCTTTAAGTAAGCATAAGTTTCCATTTTTCACATGAATTTTTCTTCTTAACAAAGCAATTGGCGCTCCCCGATGAAACAAAACCAAAGGGGATGATGGACAGAGTGTTGAACATTGCAAGCCCTCACCCCTAGTCAACTGATCTGGGTTTAATCCATCATCATTCTTTAGTTCACTCTGCCACCCCAGTTCAGACATGGCCATATGCAAATCAGTCTGACCCTGTGCCTCATGGGAACAGTCCAGCCCGAACTGCCAAGCCATGTCTTCCCTGGACCGGAAACAAGCATCCTGGGACCGGTTTCTGGCTAATCAGCTGTCATCAGCCAGGCCAGCTTGAATCCAGTGGCAAAGTGAGCAAGGAACCCATGTCTGGGCATACCCTGCCAACTTAGGGCGAACAAAGCAAAACCAAAGGGGATGATGGACAGAGCCATTGTAATCTACTATATATTTGCCAGCAGCAGCAGCATTGCGGTAAGCCGCCTCGCCGATGGTGGGGTATCCTGAACTAACCCCAGCAGCGCTACCAGTGGGGTGCCAGGCAAATTCTGCCCAGTAATATTTTTTATTTGGTGCAGTATTTTCGACTAGAAGTTTTCTATTGGCCGGCACTGCCACGCTAGGTGAATGAAAGTGGCTTGGCGGGGTCCCACACCTCCAGCAGTTTGCATCCGCTCTCAGCCCCATGTGTTGTAGGTGTGTCGGGGTGCGGCAAAGGCGATGTATGAATTTAAAGTGGAAAAACCAGAGACGATAACTAGGAGACAGTTGTTCCATTTGCCCACAGCAGAAGTCCCACTGTTTGTCTGTGAGATCCTCCCCTATGTCCACCTTCCATGCTCTACGTGATTGTGGCACAGTGATTGGAGAGTTTTTTTGTGTGATGGTATAAATACAAGTCACCAGCATGCGGCCTGAGTCTACTACAATTATGTTTTCTAATGCTGGCAGTTATGGAGGTGCAGCTGGGAATGTGTTAAATCTAACCCCGGGCGTAGTATTCCGCTTCGCCCACGAAGTGTACGTAGCGCTGCCTGTTTCACGGTTTACGAAGTAGGCATAGCAGGCAGCGCTACGCACACGCCAGGGCGAAGCAGAGCTGCCTGCAGCCCGCCGCCCTCCTCCCGCCCCCCCCCCATTTTAAAATAAGGTAAACTATGAAAATAATAAGCTAAAATGCCTTACCTGCAGTGCGGCGTCCCGGGGCTGCCTCTTTCTCGAAATGCGCATGCGCGAGCGTCCGCGCATGCGCATTTTTGAACAGAAGTTGCCGTCAACGAGGAAGAGGGAGCCCCGGGACGCCACACTGCAGTAAGGCATTTTATCTTTTTTTTTTTTTCATAGTTTAACTTATTTTAAAAGGAGGGCGGGGGAGGCGGGCGGCGCGTAGTGGGGCTACGTGGAGCGCACGAGTGTGTGTAGATTTGGCCACACTACATGATGCTCCACGTAGCTCCACTACGCCCACTACGCCCAGGGTTAGTTAAATCTGCTCTGACACAATGCAAGTAATTGGTAGTACAAGAGCGTGTCTAGCGCTGATTGATTTGTTGAACTGCACATTTGTTGGAGCGTTAAGGTTTCTCCTGGAACCAGCTACTTACCAATAAGGATGTTGTGTGATTGTGCACGCGCGTGCGCCTTTCTATCCATGAGTGGCGGGAACAGTGGATTATTCGCTAGCGTTATTGATGGAGCGTGTAGGAATCTGTTCTTGCCCGTTTGCAGAGCCCATCCCAGGCCCAGCGCAAGGTTTTAGTGGTGTCTATTTCATTTCTCGGGCATTTATATTTTTGATATAAGACGCATTCAAAGGGAGTGGTGTCACTCTGTCGACTGCCACATATGGCTGGAATACTATGGGATGCAGCCAGAAATGTACAAATTGTGCCTGAGCGCTGTATGCATAGAGTGCAAAATCAGGAGCACCGAGCCCTCCCTGTGCCAGCGGCAATGTGAGTATCTCCCAGGATATCCAGGGCTGTCTCCCTGCCCACACCAGCTCGATCATTAATGATCTAAGCCTTTTAAAAAACTGTGTCGTGATTGGCATTGGAATGTCCACAAATAAATACAGTAATTTTGGCACGATGATCATTTTTGTTATGGCGATACTGCCTGCCGAGGAGAGAGGCAATGTCTTCCATCTCCTTACTCGGTCCTCTATCCAGTCCACTGCCCTGCCATAGTTAGCTGTCCACATCCAGTTCCTACTGATCCAGACACCCAAGTATCATGTTGGGCCGTCCGCCCAGGCTATTGGATATTCGTATCGAAGGCAAGTGTGTCTGATGTTAATGGAATAATGGTGGATTTTCCCCAGTTGACCACTATCCCCGATATGCCACCGTAGCGCACTAATTCGCTTGTCATGGGTGCAAAATGTTCCTTTGGGTCTATCATATAGAGGGCAATGTCAACGGCATTCATTGACACAGTCAGGTCTTTGGTTGTGAACCCTATCCCACGGTTAACGTGATGTTGCCTTAGTCTGGCCGCAAGTGGCTCTGTCGCTATCGCAAATAATAAAGGTGACAAAGGTCACCCTTGACGAATTCCTCTGGTGATGTTTATGGGCTCAGAGATTAGCCCGTTTAATTTAATTCCGGCCATGGGCAAGGTGTTTAGAAGCCTGAATAAACAAGGGGCTAAATCTGTGGAGAAGGGTGAACAAGAACTTTCACTCCAGAGAGTCAAAAGCCTTTGCGGCATCTAGTAGTACTGCTATTACCGAGACGTAAGGAGCTAGATAATGCAGTAAGGCGAAAATTGTCCTCAAGTTATGTGAGGTGGACCGGCACGAATCCAGATTGATCCGGCTGAACGATTAATGGGAGTATCGGTTGTAGTTTATTGGCCAGTAATTTGGCAAAGATTTTGGCATCTAAGTTGATAAGTGAGAGCGGTCGGTACGATTCGCATCTCGTGGGATTTTTGTCAGGTTTTAACAATGTTATTATAGTAGCCTCACGCATGGATTTTGGTAGAACCCCAGTCTATAAGGCTTCTTGATATACCGCTAGCAGGTGATGGGCAGGCAGCTCTGAATATTCTTCATAGAATTTAGACGTTAGGCCATCAGACCATGGGGCCTTGTTAGCCGGTAAGCTATGAAATACCTTCCTTACGTCCTCCGCAGTGAATGGGACGTCAAGGTATTCACAATATGCCCTACTTAGCCACAGGTGTTCTATCAAATCAAAATACTGTGGCAGGTCAGATTCTGATGGGTCAGCCTGAGAAGTGTATAACTGCGAATAGAAGTTTCTCATTTTGTCCAAGATCTCAGAGGGGCATCGGTGTGGAAAGTTCTGTGATAAATGTGGAGCTTCTGGGTGGTTTTAAGAGGTTTGCTAATATCTTCCCGGGCCTTTCTCCATTCCCATAACGATGTGCCAGTGTGTGTTTATGTAAAAATCTCGTCTCTCTGTCAGCCTCTTCCTGAAAAGCGGTGAGTTTACCCGAGCAACAAAGACGATGGAGAGATTTGCCCGAGCAACGAAGACAATGGGGAGTGAAAGTACTGCAATTCCAAGTTACAGATCTTGGCTTCCAGCCTGCTCAGGCTGCCACACATGTCTCTGAGTACTCCCGATTGTAGGGCTGTGCAGGAGCCCCGAATCACAACTTTAAAGGCCTCCCATAGCATCCCAATGGAGTCTACCGAGCCCACATTGTGTTCAAAGTATTCTGTTATGTGTTTCCTGATCTCTTCTCTGAACACTGAATCAAGCAGCACATGTGGGGGAAGCCACCAGGTGAAAGGCTGAATGTAGGGTTTTGGTACTTAGATTTTTATCATGACAGGAGCATGGTCCGACAGCGTGCGGGGTTGGTGTGTTACCTCAGTAGCCCAGGAGTGCAAGTCTTTGGATGTTAACCAGAAGTCTAGCCGGGACCAGGCTTGGTGTTGTAGTGTTATGCATGTGCCCTCGCGGGCTGTGGGGTTGAATATACGCCATGTGTCATGCAGCTGATGGTCCAACATTAATCCCTTCAGGGCAGCGGCTGCCTGCGGATGGTGTGTGCGGGGGAGCCTGCCCTATCTGCAGTGGACGACAGCATTACATTAATGTTGCCTCCCCACAGTATTGCAGCATCTCCCATTGTCTGTACCTTGTGCCATACATGATTAAAAAATTCAGGTTTGTCAGTGTTGGGTCCATATGCGTTAGTGATAATGATCTGCTGATCATAAATTACATCCCTTATTACTATAAAGCAACGCCTTGTTACCTTTCTTAAATCTTTCACATTGCAGTGTAATGTAACTACAATTGTCTTTCCATTAGCACAGTTGATAACATGCTGGAGCAGACTCTTTGTTTTTGTTTTACCTTGTATCTAACATATCACTGTACCATCAGAATGTATGGTTTGGATGTCTTATTGCTCTGTATGTGACCTTGTTGTCTGCTACAGTGAGACCACATACTCTGGTGTCCATAGTACAACCATCAGGGGACATGCTGGTAACACCAATTCCGTTCTCTATCATGCTTCGATCAGGTAAGTTTGTGAACATCTGATATCTACTGTTGTGTCCCATCATTTGGAATTTCCCAGCATATTGTTATGTTTTTTAAAATGTCTTATTTTTATTTTGTTACTCATTTGTCATGGATTCTTTCATGTATGTCTCTGTCGTTACTGTCAAATACTACTGTTGTTTGTTGATTCATAAAGGCCTAATCAGAGTTCACATTTAACTTCTCTCTAACGCTGGATCAGGGGAAACCTTACCAGCATCGTCTTCAAGGTCACTAGTTAAGTAACTGACACCAAGGGCTAAATCCACAAAGCAAGAATCTGTGGCTGGAGCAGGTGAATCACCACTGCAAAGTTGCAGTAATTTCATGAACAGATCAACCTTTACTTTCATAAGTTTAAGTACAATCTCATTTGGCTAAGTTAAAGCGTGACTTCTTTTAGAGATTTAAGGTGAATCAAGTCTTTTAAAGTATTGAGCACAAAGTTTATTTTATGCATTTCAGCTTTCATCATCTTTCTCTTGCAGGTGCTGCGACACTGAGCGTGACATGATGCTGCACCAACCACAAGAGGAGGACGGCCCCCAATGCAAGGGTAGCCATCACTGAAGGAGAAAGAAGTGAAAGGGGAGCAGAAGGTGAAGAGGAAAAGGAGATGTTTGAAAAAGAGAAGGACGTTGGTGACCCACACAGGAACCATCAACCAAGGCCACCTTATGGCCAACCGGCAGTCTTGCGATAAGGTCTCTGCTGAAGGTTTTCAGTCCCTTGCCACCAGTTAAGCACCACAGAGCAGAACCCTCACATGAAGTCCTCAATTTATTTTGACTCCCTACACTGGCATAATGGGCATATTTACAAGGGCATTGCCCCACAGGAAAGTCACATTTAACGATGTTCCTGTGGCGCAATGTCCTGCTCCATATTCACAGAGTGGCATTAAGCTACATGTTGTGGTTTAACGCTGCTTTGTAAATATAGTACCCTTTAACACAGGTATATGCGTGAAAGAGGCGTGCAATGGGTGTTGCTGTGGGCATTCCACCACAACAATCATTGCATTTTGACACTGCCCCAGATTTACAAGGTTCTGTAAGTCTGAGGCAGTGCCAAAAACTAAAGTCATGCAAGAGCAGGAGCATCAAAAGAGCAAAATGCCATGAATGATTGTTTATGTGCAGGGAGGTTTCCCTTCCTGCACATAAACAATCATTAATAATGATGATTTGCTACTTCAATGTGTGCTGCATTCTGTGGCAAATATAGAAATAACAAATCACCAGTATTGATCGTTTATGTGCATGAAGGGACACCCTTCCTGCACATAAACATAATTCCCTACAATGCAGGCACCCTTGCACTCTGGTGCAAGCATACCTGCACTGGCGCTAGGCAGCTAATTTTAGCGCCAGTGCTAGGGACAACACAGGGGTGCTTTGTATTGGTGTCAAGGAATGTCAGAGTGCAGCGCTGCCAAATTTGTTGCAGCCCCACGCTCCAACATTTTCTTGTACATATGCCCCATAGTATCTGAGGGAGGGTACAATCCTGTTAAGGAAGAGCTCTACCCCTTCATCAATCTGTCCTCACCACAACCTTCCAGGTGACAATCCTCTCTATGATGCACAACCTGTTGTGCATGTCAGATGGCAATGCATGCAGGTGACATATCCAAAACCTGTCCTCTGGGAGAATCAATGTTTTCAAAAGCAAGGCAGTGTGCAGGGAGATAATTGTGATGTGAGATTGCAGACAACCACTAGGGACTTCCTCAGATGGTTGACAAGCAGACTCATTCCTTGGATAATGCTGTAATAAGTTACCAAGGCTTGGCACAGATACGCTGTGAACATTTTTTTTTTTTAAGCAAAGAGAGTGTAAGGCAACATACCTTGACTACGCAGATGATGGCAGCATAACAATGTCAATCTGCTTGACCATGAAACACTTTACCCTATGAGGTACACATAGCCAAAAACCACACAAGATGTGGATCCCTCTGCAATACTTGCAAACCAAGCATCTCTACCTCAACCATCACAACCACCACAACACCACTGCAACCACCACCACCACAACCAGCACCTCCTGCACCACCACCACTATACTCAGAAGTGCAACCAGACTCGCAAAGGCAGACGTGGATGGCCCCCACACCCACACCTAGTAGATTACAACCACTACCAAATTCACTTCACTACTCTCTTAATACTACACTCACTCAAACACACATTTACACTTACTTTTGTCTGCATCATTTAAAAAACAGGTTTGCAAAAATCTAACCCATGAGCACCTTTGAAAATAAGCTTTTATAATACGTAATCTAAAGTCAATATTTTCAAAGTGTGTGAAGCCATGAAAATTGGTTATGATGTTAATATACGTGGAGTGATATTATAACCGCATCTCTATATGTATGCACCTAGGCATATTTTCCCTCTTTCTGCTAGTTTCTGACATTGATTCTACTACTTCCTGCACGTTTCTGACCTTTATCTTGCCTCTTTCTGCTCATTGCTGACCGTTATTTTGCCTCTTTAAACTAGTTTCTGACCTTTATTTTGCCTCTTGGTGCTCTTTTCTTATCCCTATTTTTGCCTCTTTCTTGCCTTTTGCTGCTAGTTTCTGATCTCTATTTTGCCTATTTCTGCTCAGTTCTTACCTTAATTCTGCATCTTTCTGCTCATTGCTGACCTTTATCTTGCCTCTTTTGGTCATTGCTGACCTTTATTCGGCCACTTTCTGCTTCTTTCTCATCTTTATCTTGCCTCTTTCTGCTCGTTTCTGACCTTTATTCTGCCTCTTTCTAATTATTTCTGACCATTGTTCAGCCTCTTTCTGCATGTTTCTCATCTTTATCTTGCCTCTTTCTGCTCATTGTTGACCTTTATTCTTCCTCTTTCTGCTTGTTTCTTCTCACCTTTAACTTGCCTCTTTCTGCTCATTTCTGAGCTTAACTTTGCCTCTTTCTGCTCCTGTTTAACCTTCCCATTGGACCTTGGGGGGGCCTCAAAGTCCCCGCGATCCCAGGCAGCTCCCTGCCTCCTGAGGGTGCCGGCATTGCTACTGCACACAGGGAGCTGCTGGAAATGCAGCTCCCTGCATGCAGTAGCAATACTTTCCCTGCCCGCATGTCTGAGGAGCACTTTGACAACCCACGCCCACTGGAAGCAGAGCTTTGCTTTTGCTTTGCAGGTGCGGTCAGCTCCCACCAAGCAAAAGAAAACAGCTATGTCCTGGGGGTGGGCACCCCAGGACAGAGCAGGAGCCGGCCCTGAGGGGCTCCCTGCCATCTATTTTCACAGGACAGCACCAAGGAGGTCGTGGTCCCTGGGGTAATTGGGGCCACATGGCCCCCCTCCCAAATGTATTTTACTTGCTTAATCATTGTAAGCCCCGGGTAGATGGTGGTCGCTGGGGCTCAAAAGAGCCCATGGAGGGAGGTCCCACCCGGTCCCCTCCAATATTTTAAATTAAGCTCAGAGAGGTAGTGGTCCCTGGAGCTCAGGAGAGCCCATGGAGTGAGCTCCACGCTGCCCTCTCCAATATGTAAATAAAGCCCCGGGGAGGAATACACCAAAATAATATTGCCCATTTCAAAACATGCATGATTCCATACACAAAATTACAATATTGTCAATCAACAACAGATTCATCTTAAATTAAGGCTGAAAACACAATATAATATCATATCAAAACTGAACCTACACAATTTTTTCAAATTTTTATGCTGCATTTCCTAAAATGCTCATGTTGTGGAACATATTAATTCAAATAAGCATCTAATCCCGTAGTGACATCTACAGTTGAGATTCAATGTCATCAACGCTCGGTTTTAGTTGGACATGAATCAGCACATATCTCACATCAGTGATTACATTGCAGTACATGGCCCACATTGAGTCAGTAATCCCCGCCTACAATCAATCATTTAAAATAGACACATACCACCTTAGTGGGCTTGAGTATTAGGACATTTGCAAGCTCAATGTATACATAATTCAACAATGACGTATACAATAGAAATTCTGTATGATAAATACAGGATTTTAGTAACAGTGAGTATATTATGGTACCAATGTAAAATGTCCTAAGATACCTCATTAAGCCCACCTACTGTCAATCGAATTGACTGGATGCATACGGTTCAAGTGGGCTTGCTATTAGGGCATTGCCGGTTCAATATACGTACATATGGCATACAGTATCATATTGTTGGCACAAAAATAAATCCTTACTGGAAACCACACATAAGTACATTGACTATTTATTGCACTCTTTTATGCTTTCCCTGCCATCATATATACAAGACAGCGGGGATTTCCTGTGCAGAATATATGACTTACCTTGGAAAAGTTATTACCTATTAATCACTTTAGATGTGTGTAGCCTGTAAACCAGTATCAGACACAAAGATGGAGTACAGGCCTGCAGAAACTTTTTAAGGGCATGTTCACTCTTCCTATTATTTCACACTGAAATGATACTCAGCATGATTGAGTTTTGTCTGAGAAACATCCACTTTGTCATTAACAACAAACTATATAGACAAACACAAGTAACGGCGATGGGCACCTCTTTTGATCCCTGCTACTTCAATCTAATGATGGGGTGGTGGGAGCAACAGGTGTCCGAGACCATGGAGGAATTTAACTCTCATGTGATATTGTGTCCCATCAATTTGATTGACAGTAGGTGGGGATTACTGAGGTAGGTTGGTACATTGCACATTGGTACTGTAATATACTAAAACCCTGTATTTATCATACAGAATGCATACTTCATTATGAAATTATGTATATATTGAACTTGCAAATGCCCTAATACGCATGTCCATTGGGGCGGTATATGTCTATTTAAATTGATTGATTGTGGACGGGGCTTACTGAGGCAACGTGGAACATTTTCTGCATCTGTACCGCAGTGTAATCACTGATGTGGGATACATGTTGATTCATGTCCAACTAAAACTGAAACTTGATGACACTGAATCTCTACTGTTGATGTCACTATGGGTTTAGATGCTTATTTCCATTTATATGTTCCATGACATGAACATTTTAGGAAATATAGTATAAGAATATACATTTTTGTTTAGGTTCAGATATGATATGATTTGATATAGCATTTTCAGCCTTAATTTAACCCCTTCGATGCTCATGACGGAGTGGCTCCGTCATGAGCATCGGTTGGGCTGTGCTTATGACGGAACCGCTCCTTCATGAGCACAGCCCCTGGGGGAAGCGCTGCCCCCCCTCCCTGGGGGCTCGATTTTCAATCCAATTGGGGGGTTGGCTGCAGAAGAGCTTCTGCTGCCACCCCCGAGCCCCTCCACGCTTCCCATGACGTCAGCGTGCACAGCGCGCGCCAACGTCGTCAGGAAGCGCTGGACGCGCTGGTAATCATTTCTTTCCAGCGTGTCCAGCAAGGAGGTAGGTGTTTTGCCTCCGGTGGGGCGAGGGGCTATCTTAGGATGCCTTGAGGCATCGGGGGAGAGGAAAGAGTATTTCCTTTCCCCTGATGTCTCAATGCAGGACATTCCTGCTTCACGATCGCGCACAGCGTCGCGATTGTGGAGCAGGAATGCCCCACTAGACACCAGTGATGTTTTTTTTTAAAAGGAAACAACCCCTTAGGCAAAGGTCGCTTCCTAGGGGGACAAATTAAAATTAAGACTTTTCTGCCCCCCTTGGGGGCAGATCGGGCATTTCTTCGGCCATTTCTGGTCCCAGGGGGGGCAGAAGAGCCCACCAGACCCAGGGATATATATTGAATTCTAAGGGAAGCGACCTCTTGGGCAAGGGTTGCTTCCCGGGAGGCAATTTTGTTTATTGTGATGATCTGCCTTCCCTGGGGGTAGATCGCCTCGTTTTTGTGGCTTTTCTGCCCCCAGGGGGGGGCAGAAACCCCCACTAGCCACCAGGGAATTAGTTTAAATAAAAACGGAAGTGACCCCTTGGGCAAGGGTCACTTCCAGGGGGCAATTTTTTTTAATATGTATTCTGCACTTTTATTGGGCCGTTTTTTGCCCTTTCTGCCCCCAGGGGGGCACAAAACCTCACTAGACACCAGGGACTCATTCATAAAAATGAAATGGGAGTGACCCCTTGGGCAACGGTCGCTGCTGGGGGGCATATTGTTTTTGTATGCGTTTTCTTGCCCCCCCCCCCCGGGGACAGATTAGCCTGCTTTTTTTGCCTTTCTGCCCGGGGGGAGGGGGGGGGGCGGCACTGAAAACCCCACTAGACACCAGGGACTTCTATTAAATTAAAATGGAAGCAACCCCTTGGCCAAGGGTCACTTCCAGGGGCAGATTTTTTTATGTGTGTATTCCGGCCCCTCTGGCAGATAGGTGGCAGATCAGCCTATTTTTATGCCCTTTCTGTCCCCGGGAGGGGCAGAAAACCCCACTAGGGGCTCCAGGGATTTTCATTTGTGAGTAATGGAAGCAACGTCGTTCTGCTGTTTGTGTAGTTGCATGTGTTTGGTAAGAGACTTTTTTTTGTACAATGTAAATGAGTTTCATTTCTTTGCATGAATTGTTTTTAGCAACTGGTGTAATAATAGCAGTATGTCTGGTTTTTGAGTGTCAAAAACTTTTTGCATTTGTGCTCGATGTGTATTTTGTTGTCTTGTGAGTAATTTGGTTATTTTTTTCTTTCTAGTGGGATATCGTTGGTTTTTGCTGTGTCTGCGCAGAGTAGGTGCTGGTGAGGGTAGCTGTCTCTTGTAAGTGAATTGTATAGTTTTTGAGTATATAGATCTTTGTGATAAAGGTACACATTTCTTTGCTTACTTGTTTTGCACAGTGTTGGTTGTTGTTGACTTGTTTGTGCAGTCTCCTTTCTTAGTAAGGATAATAGCTAGCCGCAGGATTACTGCTCAGCAGGTTGTTGGTTTGCTTTTTGAGTCTTCCTCTGACCATGGTTCAGAGACTGACTCTGCATCTGAGGCAGAGGAGGCAGGGGACGATTCTGGCAGTGAGTTTTCTCTCCATATGGAATCATCGGAGGATGAAGATACTCTTAGTCCGGATGAAGTGCCTGTGTTAGAGGAGGAGATTGATGCGCCGATAGTGCGGCAAGAGGCATCTGGGCTGCAGCCTGGGGCTGTAAGGCTTCCCGTTGGTGTAGTGTGACAAGAGGCATCTGGGGCTGCAAGGCTTCCCGTTGGTGTAGTGCGGCAAGAGGCATCTGCGCTGGAGGCTGGGGCTGCAAGGCTTCCCTTTGAAAGTGATGACCTCTGGGTTGCCCCTGGCATGGTGCAGCCGGCATTGCCGGCATTGCCAGACTTTACTGGTGTTCCAGGGTGTAGAGTGAATACTGAAAAAAAATTCCCGATACATTTTTTTCAGTTGTTTATGGATGATGTGTTTTTGGCAGAGATTGTTGAGCAGACTAATTTGTATGCCAAACTGTTTTTGAGGGACAACAGTGCCAGTCTTAAGCCACACTCTAGAGCTACCCGGTGGACTCCCACAAATCTGCAAGAGATGAAGAAGTTCTTGGGTTTAACTTTTTTGATGGGTTTGCTAAGGAAGCCATCAATGTCTTCATATTGGTCTACTAGTCCCTTGATGGCAACTGCTATTTTTCCTGCAGTCATGAGTCGTGACAGGTATTTGCTTCTGCTTTGGATGATGCATTTTGTCGATAATGGTTTAGCGTTGCCACGAGATCACCCTGAGTGTGGCCGTCTTTTTAAGATTCGGCCTGTCATTGATCACTTTGTTGATCGATTTTCTGAGATCTATGCTCCTGGGAAAGAAATTGCAGTGGATGAGTCTTTGGTGTTGTTCAAGGGCCGCTTGGTTTTTAGGTAATACATTCCTATTAGGAGGGCACGCTATGGAATTAAGCTGTATATGCTGTGTGACAGTAGGACTGGATATGTCTCTAATTTCAGGGTGTACACCAGTAAGGAATCCAGGATTAACCCCCCTGGTTGTCCGTCCACTTCTGGAGTGACTGAGAAAATTGTTTGGGAACTTGGTAGAGGATTTTTTAACAAAGGCCATCATTTATATGTAGATAACTTCTACACTGGTGTTCGGTTGTTCAGGGAATTGGCCAAAGTGGACACTGTTGCTAGTGGCACAATCCGCTCTAACCATAAAGGTTTCCCAAAAGAACTTGTTTGTCAAAAGCTTGTGCGGGGACAGTGCAGTGCATTGCGAGGAGCTTCTAGCTGTGAAGTTTTCAGACAGGAGAGATGTCTACATGCTGACTACCATCCATGATGAAAGCACTGCACCTGTGACTGTTTGGGGTCAGGTTGCTGAAGTGCGCAAACCTGTGTGCATTTTAGACTATAATAGGCACATGGGTGGTGTTGACAGAGTAGATCAGAGGTTGGAACCTTACGCTGCTCTTCGTAAGGCTTACATTTGGTACAAGAAGTTGGCTATCCATCTTTTCCACTTAGCAACCTTTAATGCTTTTGTTCCAGGATTCTTACCCTGAGTCAAAGATGACTTTTGCTAAGTTTCAGGAGTCTGTAATAGGCAGCCTTGTTTTAGTGGAACAGGCAAGTGTTCCTAGAGTTGAAGTGGTGGAGGATGTTGCTAGATTGAAAGATCGCCACTTTCCTGATCACATTCCTCCCACACCCTCAAAAGACTTTCCCAGTAGGAGATGAAGAGTCTGTTGGCGAAGAGGTACGTGAAAGGAGACTCGTATGTACTGCCCCGAGTGTCCTTCTAACCGTGGGCTGTGTGTCCCTGCTTGTTTTAGAGCGTACCACACGCAAAAGAATTTTTGGGAGCATCCATGAGTGGTAAAGTGAACTGCCTGGTCTGTATTCTTTAAAAAATGTGATTCTGTTTCAAGGTTGGCATTAGTGCAATGTATTTAGTTTCTGATTTTGTGTAGAAACTAGATTTGTATCTATTTGCAATTTGTTTGTGTTTTTATTTTTGTCTAAAGAAAATACTAAATGTGATGGTGGTGTGTGTAGGCTGGCGCTTGGCTGTTGGTGTGTGTGGACTGGCGCTTGGCTGGCGGTGTGCGGGGACTGGCGCTTGGCTGGCGGTGTGCGTGGACTGGTGCTTGGCTGGCGGTGTGCATAGACTGTCGCTTGACTGGCGGTGTGCCTGGACTGGCGCTTGACTGGTGTTGTGCGTGGACTGGCGTTTGGCTGGCGGTGTGCGTGGACTGGCACTTGGCTTGCGCTGTACGTGGACTGGCGCTTGGCTGGCAGTGTGCGTGGATTGGTGATTGGCTGGCAGTGTGCGTGGATTGGCGATTGGCTGGCAGTGTGCGTGGACTGGCGATTGGCTAGCGGTGTGCGTGGACTAGCGCTTGGCTGGCGGTGTGCGTGGACTGGCGCTTGGCTAGCGGTGTGCGTGGACTGGTGCTCGGCTGGCTGTGTGTGAGAAGTGACTTGCTGCTGGTCACTACACACACTGCTAGCTGAGTGCCACTCCACGCAATCCATCAGCTTGTGTGGTTGCTGTGTCAGGAATGTGGGCATGTGAAAGTGATGGGCCCTTGAATGGCGCTGTCTGCTGGTGTGAGTGTTGCTATGTGATGCGCCCGCAGCTGACGGAGTGAATGGCTTTGAATGTGTCACACATATGAAAGGTGTATGAATGGCCTGTAGAGAGGTTGGTGCCTTGTCGTGGCTTTACAGCTCACGAGCTGTGAGTCAATGGTTCAGTTTCTCATCCTTTCAATTATTAACAGTGCATTTCATTTTTGTGAAATCACTTGCTTATACAATTGTATATACTGAACCATCACTCACCCTCGTGCCAAATCCAACCAGTATGTGTGTGTGCTTGAGGATTAGATGGCTGTGCAGTAATATTTGTCTTTCTGAAGCAGGGTTTACCTTGTCCCTTTTTGTGAATGTTGTAATGTGTTGTTTTTGTGCCTGGTGGTGTGAATGGTCTTGTGTGTATCACATATGAAAGGTGTGTGAATGGCCTGTAAAGCGGTTGGTGCCTTGCCGTGGCTTTACACCTCACGAGCTGCGAGTCATTGGTTCGGTTTTTTGTCCATTTGATTATTGACAGTGCATTTCATTTCTGTGAAATCTCTTGTTAATAAAATTTAATATACTGAACCATGACTCGCCCTCGTGCCAAATCCAACCAGTATGTGTGTATGTTTGAGGAATAGATGGCTGTGCAGGAATCTTTGTCTTTTTAGTTTATCTGCCAAGGTGTACTTTCCTTGTAAGAATAACCCACCAACTGTAGATATTGTCGTAAACCCATGGGAGTTCATGGTGATGTCTCTCTTGTGAATTCCAAAAAGTTATTTTATGCACAATGTCCTGCAAACCTCAAAATGTCTGTCACATTTTCCTTGCAATATTGTGCCGAAATTCTGACGCTGTAGAAACAAACAACTCATTATGTCAAAACGATCTGGTTTTGCAAGGGGGGTCACCTGGGTTTTTGGCCCGGTGCTCAGCGGCCATCTAGGGAAACCTACCAAACCCATACATTTCTGAAAACTAGACACTGGGGGCTTCCAGGGAGGTATGGCTTGCGTGGATCCCCCAAAGTTTCCTTACCCAGAATCCCCTGCAAACCACAATTTTAGCTGAAAAAGTCACTTTTTTCACACATTTTTGTGTGGGAAAGTTGTGGCATCACCGGGCTCACATAAATTTACCACCACCCAGCGTTCCCCCAGGTCTCCTGGTAAAAATGGTGCCTCACTTGTGTGGGAGGTCTAAGTACCCGCGACAGGCAAGGGCCCAAAACGTAGTGAGGCGACATTGAAATTGCCTATCGGAAAACCACCTGGTTTTGCAAGGGGGGTCACCTGGGTTTTTGGCCCGGTGCTCGGCGGCCATCTAGGGAAACCTATAAAACCCATACATTTATGAAAACTAGACACCCGGGGGCTTCCAGGGAGGTATGGCTTGCGTGTATCCCCCAACGTTTCCTTACCCAGAATCCCCAGCAAACCTCAATTTTAGCTGAAAAAATCACTTTTTTCACACATTTTTGTGTGGGAAAGTTGTGGCATCACTGGGCTCACATAAATTTACCACCACCCAGCATTCCCCCAGGTCTCCCGGTAAAAATGGGGCCTCACTTGTGTGGGAGGCCCAAGTACCCGCGACCGGCAAGGGCCCAAAACGTAGTGAGGCGACATGGTTTTGCAAGGGAGGTCACCTGGGTTGTTGGCCCGGTGCTCGGCGGCCATCTAGGGAAACCTACCAAACCCATACATTTCTGAAAACTAGACACACGGGGGCTTCCAGGGAGGTATGGCTTGCGAGGATCCCCCAACGTTTCCTTTCCCAGGGATCCACACAAGCCATACCTCCCTGGAAGCCCCCGGGTGTCTAGTTTTCAGAAATGTATGGGTTTGGTAGGTTTCCCTAGATGGCCGCCGAGCACCGGGCCAAAAACCCAAGTGACCCCCCCTTGCAAAACCAGGTGGTTTTGCGATAGGCAATTTTGATGTCGCCTCACTATCTTTTGGGCCCTTACCTGTCGCGGGTACTTGGACCTCCCACACAAGTGAGGCACCATTTTTACCGGGAGACCTGGGGGAACGATGGGTGGTGGTAAATTTGTGTGAGCCCGGTGAAGCCACAACTTTCCAACACAAAAATGTGTGAAAAAAGTGATTTTTTCAGCTAAAAGTTAGGTCTGCAGGGGATTCTGGGTAATGAAACGTTGGGGGATCCATGCAAGCCATACCTCCCTGGAAACCCACGGGTGTCTTGTTTTCAGAAATGTATGGGTTTGGTAGGTTTCCTTAGATGGCCGCCGAGCACCGGGCCAAAAACCCAGGTGACACCCCTTGCAAAACCAGGTGGTTTTGCGATAGGCAATTTTGATGTCGCCTCACTACGTTTTGGGCCCTTGCCTGTCGTGGGTACTTGGGCCTCCCACACAAGTGAGGCACCATTTTTACCGGGCGACCTGGGGGAACGCTGGGTGGTGGTAAATGTGTGTGAGCCCGGTGATGCCACAACTTTCCCACACAAAAATGTGATAAAATAGTGATTTTTTCAGCTAAAATTGAGGTTTGCAGAAGATTCTGGGTGAGGAAACGTTGGGGGATCCACGCAAGCCATACCTCCATGGAAGCCCCAGGGTGTATAGCTTTCAGAAATGTATGGGTTTGGTAGGTTTCCCTAGATGGCCGCCGAGCACCGGGCAAAAAACCCAAGTGACCCCCCTTGCAAAACCAGGTGGTTTTGCGATAGGCAATTTTGATGTCGCCTCACTACGTTTTGGGCCCTTGCCTGTCGCGGGTACTTGGGCCTCCCACACAAGTGAGGCACCATTTTTACCGGGAGACCTGGGGGAACGATGGGTGGTGGTAAATTTGTGTGAGCCCAGTGATGCCACAACTTTCCCACACAAAAAAGTGTGAAAAAGTGATTTTTTCAGCTAAAATTTAGGTCTGCATGGGATTCTGGGTAATGAAACGTTGGGGGATCCATGCAAGCCATACCTCCCTGGAAACCCCCGGGTGTCTTGTTTTCAGAAATGTATGGGTTTGGTAGGTTCCCTTAGATGTCCGCCGAGCACCGGGCCAAAAACCCAGGTGACACCCCTTGCAAAACCAGGTGGTTTTGCGATAGGCAATTTTGATGTCGCCTCACTACGTTTTGGGCCCTTGCCTGTCATGGGTACTTGGGCCTCCCACACAAGTGAGGCACCATTTTTACCGAGCGACCTGGGGGAACGCTGGGTGGTGGTAAATGTGTGTGAGCCCGGTGATGCCACAACTTTCCCACACAAAAATGTGATAAAAAAGTGATTTTTTCAGCTAAAATTGAGGTTTGCAGGGGATTCTGGGTAAGGAAACGTTGGGGGATCCACACAAGCCATACCTCCATGGAAGCCCCAGGGTGTATAGCTTTCAGAAATGTATGGGTTTGGTAGGTTTCCCTAGATGGCCGCCGAGCACCGGGCCAAAAACCCAAGTGACCCCCCTTGCAAAACCAGGTGGTTTTGCGATAGGCAATTTTGATGTCGCCTCACTACGTTTTGGGCCCTTGCCTGTCACGGGTACTTGGGCCTCCCACACAAGTGAGGCACCATTTTTACCCGGGAGACACGGGGGAACGCTGGGTGGTGGGAAATTTGAGTGAGCCCGGTGATGCCAAAACTTTCCCACACCTAAATGTGTGAAAAAAGTGATTTTCTCAGCTAAATTTGAGATTTGCAGGGGTTTCTGGGTAAGTAAACGTTGGGGGATCCACGCAAGCCATACCTCGCTAGAAGCCCCCGGGTGTCTAGTTCTCAGAAATGTATAAGTTTGCTATGTTTCCCAAGGTGCCCGCAGAGCTAGGGTTCAGAAACTACAGCTAGGCACTTTGCCAAAAAAGGGTAATTTTTCACTGCGAAATTGAGGTGTGACCACGTTGCGTTTTGCGCCATTTCCTGTCGCGGGCACTAGGCCGACCCGCACAAGTGAGGTACAATTTTTCTCGTAAGAATTTGGGGAACGCAGGGGTGAGTGGAAATTTGTCGATCCACGCAGATTCCGGAACTTTCCACCACAGAAATTTCGGGAAAATGTGTTTTTTTGAACAATTTTTTAGGTTTGAAAGGGATTCTGCATAACAGACCCTGGTGGGAGGCAGTCAAGTCACCCCATCCTGAACTCCCCTGGGTGTCTAGTTTTCAAAAATGTATAAGTTTGCTATGTTTCCCAAGGTGCCCGCAGAGCTAGGGTTCAGAAACTACAGCTAGGCACTTTGCCAAAAAAGGCTCATTTTTCACTGTGAAATTGAGGTGTGACCACGTTGCGCTTTGCGCCATTTCCTGTCGCGGGCACTAGGCCGACCCGCACAAGTGAGGTACCATTTTTCTCGTAAGACTTTGGGGAACGCGGAGTGAGTGGAAATTTGTGGATCCACGCAGATTCCGGAACTTTCCACCACAGAAATGTGGGGAATATGTGTTTTTTTTGGACAATTGTTTAGGTTTGCAAGGGATTCTGGGTAACAGACCCTGGTGGAAGGCGGTCAAGTCACCCCATCCTGGATTCCCCTGGGTGTCTAATTTTCAAAAATGTATAGGTTTGCTAGGATTCCCAAGGTGCCCGCAGAGCTAGGGTTCACAAACTCAAAAATGGGTCATTTTTCACTGCGAAATTGAGGTGTGACCACGTTGCGTTTTGCGCCGTTATCTGTCGTGGGCACTAGGCCGACCCGCACAAGTGAGGTACCCTTTTTCTCGTAAGACTTTGGGGAACGCGGGGTGAGGGGAAATTTGTGGCTCCACGCAGATTCCGGAACTTTCGACCACAGAAATGTGGGGAAAATGTGTTTTTTTTGGACAATTGTTTAGGTTTGCAAGGGATTCTGGGTAACAGACCCTGGTGGGAGGCAGTCAAGTCACCCCATCCTGGATTCCCCTGGGTGTCTAGTTTTAAAAAATGTATAGGTTTGCTAGGATTCCCAAGGTGCCCGCAGAGCTAGGGTTCACAAACTACAGCTAGGCATTTTCCCAAAAATGGCTCATTTTTCACTGCGAAATTGAGGTGTGACCACGTTGCGTTTTGCGCCGTTTCCTGTCGTGGGCACTAGGCCGACCCGCACAAGTGAGGTACCATTTTTCTCGTAAGACTTTGGGGAATGCGGGGTGGGTGGAAATTTGTGGATCCATGCAGATTCCGGAACTTTCGACCACAGAAATGTGGGGAAAATGTGTTTTGTTTGACAATTTTTTTAGGTTTGCAAGGGATTCTGGGTAACAGATTCTGGTGGGAGGCAGCCAAGTCACCCCATCCTGGATTCCCCTGGGTGTCTACTTTTCAAAAATGTATAGGTTTGCTAGGTTTCCCAAGGTGCCCGCAGAGTCAGGGTTCAAAAACTACTGCTAGGCACTTTTCCAAAAAAGGGTCATTTTTCACTGTGAAATTGAGGTCTGACCATGTTGCGTTTTGCGCCGTTTCCTGTCACGAGCACTAGGCCGACCCGCACAAGTGAGGTACCGTTTTTCTCATAACACTTTGGGGAATGCGGGGTGGATTGAAACTTGTGGATCCACGCAGATTCCGGAACTTTCCACCACAGAAATGTGGAGAAAATTTGGGTTTTTTGACAATTTTTTAGGTTTGCGAGGGATTCTGGGTAACAAACCCTGGTGGGAGGCAGTCAAGTCACCCCATACTGGATTCCCCTGGGTGTCTAGTTTTCAAAAATGTATAGGTTTGCTAGGTTTCCCTAGGTTCCGGCAGGGCTAGGGTTCAAAAACTACAGCTAGTCACTTTGCCAAAAAAGGGTCATTTTTCACTGCGAAATTGAGGTGTGACCACGTTGCGTTTTGCGCCGTTTCCTGTCCCAGGCACTAGGTCGACCCGCACAAGTGAGGTACCATTTTTCTCGTAAGACTTTGGGGAACGCGGCGTAGGTGGAAATTTGTGGATCCACACAGATTCCAGAACTTTCCACAACAGACATATGGGGAAAATGTGTTTTTTGGACACTTTTTTAGGTTTGCAAGGGATTCTGGGTAACAAACACTGGTGAGAGGCAGTCAAGTCACCCCATCCTGAATTCCCCTGGGTGTCTAGTTTTCAAAAATGTATATGTTTGCTGGGTTTCCCAAGGTGCCCGCAGAGCTAGGGTTCAAAAACTACATCTAGGCACCTTGCCAAAAAAGGGTCATTTTTCACTGCAAATTGAGGTGTGACCACGTTGCGTTTTGCGCCGTTTCCTGTTGCAGGCACTAGGCCGACCCGCACAAGTGAGGTACCATTTTTCTCGTAAGACTTTGGGGAACGCGGCGTAGGTGGAAATTTGTGGATCCACACAGATTCCAGAACTTTCCACCACAGATATATGGGAAAAATGTGGTTTTTTTGGACACTTTTTTAGGTTTGCAAGTGATTCTGGGAAGAAACCCTGGTGGGAGGCAGTCAAGTCACCCCATCCTGAATTCCCCTGGGTGTCTAGTTTTCAAAAATGTACAGGTTTGCTAGGTTTCCCAAGGTGCCCACAGAGCTAGGGTTCAAAAGCTACAGCTAGGCACTTTGCCAAAAAAGGGTCATTTTTCAGTGCGAAATTGAGGTGTGACCACGTTGCGTTTTGCGCCGTTTCCTGTCACGGGCACAAGGCCGACCCGCACAAGTGAGGTACCATTTTTCTCGTAAGACTTTGGGAAACGCGGGGTGGGTAGAAATTTGTGGATCCACGCAGATTCCAGAACTTTCCACCACAGAAATGTGGGGAAAATGTAGTTTTTTTGATAATTTGTTAGGTTTGCAAGGGATTTTGGGTAACAAAACCTGGTGGGAGGCAGTCAAGTCACCCCATCCTGGATTCCCCTGGGTGTCTAGTTTTCAAAAATGTATAGGTTTGCAACATTTCACTAGGTGCCGGCAGAGCTAGTGTTCAAAAACTACAGCTAGACACTTCGCAAAAAACGGGTACATTTTCATTGTGAAAATGTGGTGTGTTCACGTTGGGTTTTGAGCCATTTCCTGTCGTGGGCACTATGCCTACCCACACAAGTGAGGTACCATTTTTATTGGGAGACTTCGGGTAATTCAGATTTGTAAAGCAACTGTTATTACCTATTGATTTTTGATGCATTTCTGCCTTCCAAATGAAATACTTTGTGTAAAAAATAAGTCATTTTGAAAAATGACTGATAATTCTCATGCTAGTATGAGAATTCCCAATTTCGAAAATGTGCAAATATGTACTGTTTCTAAACTCTATAATTTGTTCCCATTTCAGAAATACATAGGTGTCTTTCATACCGATTTTTCCACGTATACATTTTCCCACAATAATTGCTATATACCCGGAACATAATAAAAAACCATTGTAAATTGCTGTTCCGTTTTTGACTCTGGGTTCGTCGGGTTCTTGGTGAACCTACAAGTCCTATATATCCTCACAACCAGGAAGGTCCAGCTGATGTAACGGTATATTGCTTTCAAAGAGCTGTCATAATTAGAAGATGTTACAGGTAAAAACGTTGACACAAAAGGCTGTTTTTTTCAACTAATTTTCATTTTTTCCTATATTTAACTGTTAATTTCTATAAAGAAACCTTGATGGATCTACACAAATGACCCCTTGCTGAATTCAGAATTCTGTCTACTTTTCAAAAATGTATAGCTTTTCAGTATCCATTATTGCTTTCAGACCCATTTCTATCATTAACTGGAAGGAGGTTGAAAGCACAAAAAATAAAAAAAATAGGCTATGTCCCAGAAAAATGCCAAAACTGTGTAAAAAATGTTGGTTTTCTGACAAAAGTCTGTCATTCCTTAAAAGCTGTGAAAATGGTGATTTCAGCCCCACAAACCCTTTTTTGATACCATTTGCAGAGAAAAACCCAGGCGCTTTCATTTGCAGCCCGTTTTTCCCATTTTTCCAAAAATATTTTTTTTGCTGTATTTTGGCTAATTTCTGGGACCCCTCCAGGGGAATCCACAAACCCTGGGTACCTTTAGAATCCCCATGATGTTGGAAGAAAAGGACGCAAATTTGGCGTGGATACCTTATATGGTCAAAAAGTTACAGGGGCCTAAGCGCGCACTACCCCAAATAGCCCAAAAAAAGGCTTAGCACAGGGGGGGAAAAGGCCTAGCAGCGAAGGGGTTAAGATGAATCCTTTGTTGATTGGCAATATTGTAATATTGTGTATGGAATCTTGTATGTTTTAACTCAAACCTTGAAGTCGTTTATCATAAGAGAATACAAGTTTTGTTTTCCGAAGATGTATTGCAGACTCTTTCCACGATGGAATTTGAGCATTTTGACCTGGAAGAAGATCAAAATGTATTGGTATGGTATTACAGGTTAATGAAGCAATTGTTAGCCCACTTCAAACTGGTAAAGGGGGGTGGGGGCTCATTCAGCTAGTAGTGTAAGAGGTAAAGGAAACAGCTGGTTTGACAAGGATTTAGGGAGGGTAGAAGAGTGGCAAAAAGGTTTAGTCATCACTTCAAATCAAATCCTAGTGATGTCAGCTTAAGAACAGCAATGGTGGCTGCGAAACTCGCCTATCAAAACGTATGTGCCCACAAAAAGAGAGAGTCTTATAGGTTGAATAGGGCATCAATGCTATCTGTCATTGTTGATGAAAACAGTAAGCTTTTTTGGAGGCTAGTGAATTCTGTAACCCTTTTATCGCGGTCCTCTTTTGAGGCTCTGAGAAGTAAGGATGATTGGTACACTTTCATATATTCTCTATATAGTCGTGGAAACCTTGAAAATTTTGTTTGTGTCCCAGGCTCGTTCTGTAGTGGAGGTAGAAGTGATTGCAAGTATTCAGACAGCGGTTATGCTCTTTGACATAATCATTAATATGAAAGCCTCTAGGGCTGGTGGTCCGGATGGGCTCCCATCTGTGATATTTAAGAAAGGTCCTAAGAAATGGGGACTACTGTTGAGTTGGTTCTTTTCAAAGGGTAATGCTAACATGCATCTTCCCAGACTCCTGGAAGGGAGCACTAGTGCTAATTATTCTTTGATTTCTCTTTTCGATAATCCGTCTAAACTTTATGCTCAAACATTTTTAAAAGACCTTACAGATTGGGTTTTTGACACGGGACTGATCCCTGTGGAGCCAGGAGGCTTCATGCCGAAGAATTATACAATGGGCCACTGCTTCACGCTGTAGGGAGTCACAAGGAAGTCAATGAAGTCAGTAGGTGGTCTTTGCTGCTGCTTCATTGACTTCCGATCAGCATTTGACAGGGTGGACAGAGGTACGCTTTGGTGGAAACTGCGGCAATGGAACATATCTGGAGCACTGTTAAGCCTTATCATGAAAATGCACAGCGATAATTGGGTCCAAGATGATCTGGACGGACAAGGAAGCCTGTGGAGGAAAATCCAGGTTGAGAATGACTTACGGTAGGGGTGAGTTTTAGCATCCCTGCAGTTTAGTCTGTTCATTGCAGACCTCCCCCAGGAGTTACATAAGATGCACAGTTACTCTCCAAAGATTGGGGGCAGGCATACCAGCTGTCTAATGTACACGGATGATCTGGTGGTGATGGACCTAATGCCTCTAGGACTGCAAAGAAAATTAAAAGTCCTGAAGGCTTATTGCCTAGAAAACAAATTGATGATAAATGTTGATAAAACAGACTTTGATTTTCACTATAAAGATAAATAATTTTGCTTGGTTCCTAGGTAATGTGCGGTTGGAGAAGGTTTGGGAGTACAAGTATCTGGGCATGACATTTTCTCATGATCTGAGGTGGGCTGAACATGTGGCCTCCCGGAGACTTGTACTTTCAGCCAATTTGAATGGCCAGAAGACGTTCGACCACAAAGTTTGTAGCTATACCTTTGAGCCATGAGGTAAAATGATACAGGGCAAATTAATACCTCAGGCTCTGTATGGTGCAGAGGTGTTAGCAATAGATAGGTGGGTTGCTTGGGATGGCTTAGAAGGGAATTCATTGAAACTGCTCCTAGATTTACTGAAAAATGCTATGATACAGGCCGTCAGAATGGATTTCAGAACGGTAGCCTGGCATGCGCTGGCAGATGCCAGAGCTCTGTGCTTCTATTTTTCGATTAAAAACAAAATTTTGACAGTGCTAATTTTACCAGAGGTACTGGCAACCTTCTCTACTAGGAGGAACCCTGTGATAGAAATGTTAGAGCGCCTGGAATTTCCTGTTTGCACACTTAGGGAGGGACAGTAGTTCAAGTTAGTCATGTAAAGAGCACCCTCAGACAGTGCGCTATTGATACCAGTCAGTATCTCAAAGTTAAGAGTTCAGTTAGCTCCTTTTTAGCTGTGCAGGTGAGCATGTATTTCTTCCTATATCTCTATGAAATTCCGAGACAGTCTTTATGGAACAAAATTCTGCGGCTGAAGGTGGGAATCGCCCCGGGTCGGCGAATATTGGGGTTAAAAACCAAAGTAGGCAAGTGCCATGACCAATGCCCCTATAGGCAGGGTAGGAAATATTCCGTGATCCACCTATTGATGGATTGTGTACTCTTCCGTGAGAACAGGAAAAAGATTCTCCGACCTTTATTCAAAAAGTACGGGATAGAGTTGAGAGAAATGGGCTTAATATTCGGTGTGATCATAGATACCATGAAGTAGTCATAGCCATAGGTCAATACCTGAGAAAAATTATAACATCTGAGTTTAGGCTTTCTTCTTCTTAGTGTTATAAGATACAGGTTGGCTCGCCCTTAAGCTGGCAGAGTGATGTTTTGACTTGGCAAGTAATGTTTTGCAAGCTGTTGGTTATTTTTTATTATGTTTCTTTTAAAATGTTTTAATGTGGGCTGGACAGTATCAATGATCTAACTGAGTCCTGTTTGCATCAAGAGGATGATCTGGCAAGGCCCAGCGTGAGAAGGAAAATCTGACATGTTAACAAGATTGATTTAGAGAACCCACTTGATTGTGATACGCTGCTATGCACACTGCACTTTACAATGTTGTATCAGAGCAAAATGAGCTGCATACTTGGTGGTGTATGGGATCAGAATTTATTTACAGTTGGTAGAATGCTCACCAACTTTTAACTTACAACAAGTGTAGAACCCTATAAGGGGATTACTGAATGCATTACGTGTGTCATCTTCTGTATAGCTGTCTGTTTTCACAAGCATGTCTCGTAATGATCTTGTTCTACGGATTTTGGGTTTCTCGTTGACACTTTCATCTATGTCTGGTTCACACCTAAGAAGACCAACATTGTTTCCCAGAATGCCTCGTACAATACCTGATTTACCATTGAATGTGGCAAAGAGCCTGGTTTCTTTCTCAGTGGTGTCTGTGTTGTCCCCACTAGCCCCTACATTTGAGTCAAACAAATGTCATTCCTCGATCGTGTGTCTACATTTTTGAAAGCTTTGTCAAGCACCCATCTCATGTAACCTGGTTTATCAAAGCACTAAACCATGTTTTTCTGTTCTGTTAGAAAGGTACCCTTGTCACTGCAGTTCCTTTAGCTCATATTAGTTCTCTGTAAGATATGCTCCACTTGAGCTGGCTCAGATGGCTGCTCAGAGCATGGTGCAAGCTGTTACCTGCAGTTGGCTTTGTGTGTAATTTCGAGGTGACCCTGTTGTTTACTATTTCTACCTCAACATTGAGAAAGATGGTGTGTTTGCTGATCAGAATCGAGGTGATTCATTAAGGCGGGTAACAAATCTATTGGCCTCCTGAACACTACCCTGCCAAATCAGGAAGAGATTGTCAATAAATCTCACCCAGAAAATAATCTTCTCAATATCCTCACTGATTTTGGTGCAGTGGACACCTTCTCCTGCCACCAGCCCATGCGATGTTTCACATAGCTGGGAGCATAGCAGGTGCTCATCGCAGTCTCCTACATTGTTAATGCAATGTATTTTTAAAACTAAAGATGTTATTTGCCAGGCAGAATGACATCATGTTTAGAAGAATCTTTGTGTGTACCAAGTAAAAGAGTGGGTTGGCCCTCAGATACCATCATTGTGTTGAATGCTGATATATAACACTTTTACATCAAGGGCCATCAGGAGAAAATCAGTTTCCTAATTGATACGATCAAGGCTCTTAAGAAAATCCCAGGCGTCAGCAATATGGGAAGGTGTAGGAAGTACACTGTGCAGAGAGTCCAGTGGATCCCTTATTGGTATACCGAGGTAAAAGTAGACAATACTAATGCTCTATTTGTGGTAGTGTGGGTGAGCAGGTAGGCTTATCAGAGGGTAGTGCTAAGCATTTGTTGCACTCATAGAGGCAATAAATGAGACACTCTCAAGAATAAATCTGAGACCAATTTGTAAATATAACACTGATTTTTATATATAGTTTCAGAGAAAGAACTTCGTTCTAAGATAAATACTTTATAAGCGATGAAATTTGAAAGTTCATAAAAGAAATTACGTTTGTACGCAATTACGCTCAATAGAAGTTAATAGGAGAAAATAAGAAAAAGCATAGAAAATCACACAGTGGGTTCCTGAGGTTCACCTTCTGGATTCATAAAAGCAGCAAGGCCAGACCCAATGTTCTAGCAGCAGAAGTTCAGCACAGACCTGGATTCGGCCTGGAGCAGGGTGCTGAGGTCGTTGGTAGCAGGTGCTCCACGAAGAAGGGGGTCACCTAAAAACACAGTGCACAGCTGGACTTAAAGGTAAGTCTGGGCGGTCCCACTAGAGGGAGCAGGTGGCAAGGGCCTCAGTACCACTGGTGTACAGCTGGTTTGTTGTTACGCAATCCGGGCGGGCTGGGTGCATAGCAGATAGGGCAGCAAAGCGTCGAGATGGTTCTGCTAGAAATAGTGGCTTTGCAATCAAAGGGCTTGATTTGGATCTTGGCGAATGGGTTACTCCATCACAACGTTGATGGATATTCCATACGCCGAAATATAAATCACATTATATCTTATGGGATTAATATTTAGGTGGATGGAATATCCATCACCATTGTGACGGAGAAACCCGTCCACCAAGATTAAAATCAGGCCCAAAATTCTTTGTGCATCCTCCTCCAATGCCATCCCCTTGGGCTGGAGAAATACCAAAACAATCACACTCTCTGGAAAGATTTCCTGTCCACTACACCTAAAAACAGTGAGGATATGGAGAAAATCATACTCTGGGTGATATCTATTGATGATCTCTTTCTGATTTGGCAAGGTAGTGAGCTTTAATGATAACAGTCTCAACTTAGATAAGTTACCACAATACAATGTTTACCCTCGGCACTCTAAAAGTGTATAGCATTTACATTCAATAATACAGCTAGTCCGTTTGACTTTCTATTTAGCAGTTCACAGGCAAAATAACCCAATTTAGTCAGTATAGACTGTAAAAAACTTTTGCTTTAATATATCAATGTTATTTCATTATCATATTGTGGTGATTTTATATTTTACAATAACATCTAAATATACAGCGTGAGACAATAAAAGTGTCAGTCACAATTTCACGGAGATTCTGTTCTTGTAATCTCTACGTTGTCTTTGGAGGAATACAGCCGCCACGTGTTTCGTTACCAAAAGTAACTTCTTCAAGACTTAAGGAAAGTCCAAAAAAAAAAGGTATGACAGTATGAATCTCTAATAGATGTTTCCAAATATAGAAAAGGCACTCGTAACTAGTATGTCGTTCAAAGCCAAGGCAAAAGTCAAGGACATGTTTTTTATGTCAATATCAAAGGAATTGAGACGGTATCTAGAGCAGAAGATCTTCTTGTCTGGTATTTCCCCAATTTTGATCAAGTACATAGCATCACTTCATGTACATCGCATTAATTTTCGGTGCAATTGACATTAACCAGGAGTCCTGTATATATTTCTCTATCAGTCCCACTTTATATGTTAAGCGTAAGTATTAGGGGTGTGTGGTTCCAGACAAGATCTTGGCTGTTGTCAGACAAGTTTCCGGGGCTATGATAAGCCCTCCTATTTCTTGGCGCAGCCCGCCGTATATCTGTCGAGGTGTCCTTCATTTATTTTACTAAACGAAGGACACCTCGACAGATATATGGCAGGCTGCGCCAAGAAATTGGAGTGCTTATCATAGCCTCAAAAACTTGTCTGACAACAGCCAAGATTTTGTCTACAAATGCGCATGCGCGGACGCCCGCGCATGCGCATTTCTTGCGAGAAATGCGCATGCGCGGGCGTCCGCGCATGTGCATTTGTCAGAAAAGTTGGAAACCAGGAAGAGGGTGCCCCGGAGACGCCGCGCTTCAGGTAAGTGCCTTTTAATTTGCTTTATTATAAATTTATGTTATCTTTTAAAAGGAGGGCGGGCGGGAGGTGGGTGGTGGGCGGCAGGCAGCTACGCTTCGCCCTCGCGTGTGCGTAGGCGCTGCCTGCTTCGCCTACTTCGAAAACTGCGAAGCAGGCAGCGCTACGTACACTACGTGGGCGAAGCGTAGTGTCGCGCCCAGGGTTAATTTCGAGATGGTATAAATACGGCTTGATCTCCATGAATCAGCTTCGTCATATGGGGCATCAAACGAAAATATTCCCATTCATGTGTTGAATGTAGTATGCAAGTTTTTTATATAATGCTTTGAATGTAATTTGTTTCTTGTAGGCCTATCTCTATGAGTTTTCTCTCTTGACACCTTGTGATACCTGTTTTTTGTTCTTTACAGGGAGGAGAGGAAGGGACCCTCAACTGGCGTCCTTGGTTCGAAAGGAGGCCCTGGCTGGGGCACCTTAGCCTATTCTTCCAGAGCACTTGGAACACATTGGGTGACATGATTTGCACTTTCACATTTTTCTTTTCCATTTTTTCATGTTTGAATTTGGGCTAGCTTGAATGGTATAATTGAGAACTATGGGGCATATTATCAAGACAGGCAGTAAAATTATCGCTGCTTTAGCGGCACAAAACTGCCGCTAAAACGGCGATGATGGGCTTGATATTATGCTCTATGGAATTCCAATTGAAGCCCATGTTAGATGTCCTTCACATCTAACATGGGCTTCAATTGGAATTCCATAGAGCATATTATCAACCCCATTATCGCCGTTTTAGCGGCAGTTTTCTGCCGCTAAAGCGGCGATAATTTTATCGCCTGTCTTGATAATATGCCCCAATTTTCCTTACACTTTGTTTGAGGTCCATCGTCTTATTGACATGCACTGCAGCCCACTTGGGCTCTAATTTCTGTACTATATCCTTGAGACACCGGCCTGTTGGTTCCTGGCATATACATTAAGGGCCAGATGTACGACCTGCAAAATAGCGCCTCGCAAATTGCGACTCATTTGCGACTATTTGGCATGTACAACAGTGTGTTTAACATTGTTTGCGATTCCCAATGTGGTCTCAAATTGCGAGGCTCATGAATATTAATGAGCCTCTCACATTTTCGAGCCCATTGGGAATGACAGGCCCTCCCAGGGATGGTGGCCTGCTGGGCCCAGCAGACCACCATGTCTGGGACTGCTTTTAATTAAAGAAGTTTTTTTTTAAATGCAGCCAGTTTTCCTTAAAGGAAAATGAGATGTATTTTACAAAAAACAATTAACGTTTACGTTTCAATATTTAAGGGCAGGTGGTGGTCCCTGGGACCACTGTCTGCCCTTAAAAAATATTTTTAGAGACTGTCACAAAGTGGAAGGGGTCCCTTAGGGACCCCTTCAAAATTGCGACTGCATTACCACCCTCTGAAAGAGGGTGGTAATTTGCGAGTGTTTTGCGATCGCAATTGCGGTCACAAAACATTCATACATAGCTTTGCGGACACAATTAGGAAGGGAATGCCCCTTTATAATAGCGACTCGCAATTCCTAAATAGCAAGTCGCAAATATATTGCGACTCTCTATTTAGGAATTGCCCTGGGGCATTTTGCGTGCAACTGTGTGCACATGCAATTTAGGGTCGTACATCTGGCCCCTACTCTGTAAGGCAATGTCGGATTCTGCAAGCACTATTCTTCCAATCGGATTTGCACTATACTTGTTTTGTGGCCATTGGGGCTATATGCAGTTCGAGTAAGCATGCACTCAAAGATATTAATTGTGCATGACAAACAATTCATGTCTTGATTGTTTACGTTGCAGTGTGATTTTGGTGTTAATTACAAGAGACGCCATTAGATATTCCCTAATGTTTGTTCACACCTTATTCCTTCAGCTTTAAAATGTACTAGGGCTCTGAACTGCACATTCTGTAAAGCTGTTTTATGCCCTTACTGGTATTATGCTAGGAGCGTTTTTGCTGACACCACGAGCAAGCGCTCCACTATGTTCAGAATAAACCAGGGCCTATACTGTACTTTTTGCTATACTCAGCATTAGTCACGTGACATATTGTGAAAATGTTATGCATGTGGCATTTGATCACTTTCTTGGTTTTACTCAAGTTGAATATTTTTCTTGTTTATTTTTCTTTGATTTTGGTGCAACTCAACTATGGCAATTGTAAATAGATAGGAGTATGTATACACATTGTGTTATACATTTAACAGTCCAAGATGGTGGCAAATCTTTGTGGAATTCTGCTGGAGCCACTCTGCTAAGTCCCATTTCATTGTTTACTGATAACTTTGCATTTATGGTGTATGGTTTCAGTGCCATTCCGTGATTAAACAAGGCTGAATGGTCAAAACTCGTAGCAAGAGCTGGAGAGCCATTATTTTATATCTTTGGATACTTTATTTTGAGTGTGTGTGATTCTCTGCGTGGTGTTTCTCAGCACAAGGATTTCTTTGAATATATATATAACTGTGGCTGTGCTGGCCTGCCTGGGGGCATGGGAGCACCTTGGCAATGAGGCTGGAGCCCCCTCTTCTTGTCCTGGTGGCGGTGAGGCACTAGACCTGAGGTTGGGGGCCCGGACCAGCATCATGGCGGGCGAGGGTGCCTGCGAGGTGGAGAAAGGCCCATGAGTGGAGAGGCCTGCCTGTCTGAGTGGTGGCATGGGTGCAGGCTGAGGAGGTTTGCCGGGCGGCGCTACCTCCGGCCTCAAAGAGGCAGCCCACTGGTGTTTGGTGGGACTGGAGCTTCCTCCCCTGGCCCCAGCAAGAGCCTTACTTGGACCACTGGGACTCCGGGACTGACCCTACTCCTGGTGGTCACTGCAGAGCCTGCACCACGAGGTGAGGAGCCCAGGACCATCTGAGACGCTGGGAGGCTGAGCAATACTGTGGGGCTTGGCTGAGATTGCCCCTCCCTTCCTGACTCCTGTTTCAGGACTGCCTCAGAAACGATGTGGCCGTGATGGCCCCTCCTTCTCACCTTGAAGTGCCCTACGGAGCGGTTGGTCCAGCGGTGCTGCCACGGCCCAGGTGCAAAGACGCTGGGTAATCCTTTCCTCTTTCTGATCCCCAAAGAGGCCTTAAATTGGGGCTGCGAAACTCCAGGGCCGGGCCTTTCTCTGTTGTTTGATGCGCTGCCGGCCCCATGTGGCGAAGAGCCTGAGGGTATCGGGATCGGCTGGAGGTTTGGCAGCATAGCGATGCTTGGTGGAGCTTGACCCCTTACTCATTCCTCCTGTGCTGGAGCTTCCCGTGGGGAGCTGTGGAGGCCCCTTTCCACTGCTCATTAATGCAATGCAGCCAGGAGACGTGAGGGAACCCTCACATTGGAATGCTCTGCCAGCTATGCCCATGCAGCAGAGATAGTGAAGGAGTGCCTAGAAGCTCAGGTGAGCACTCGCCCTTCCCCCTTTTTGAGGTCAAAGGGAAAGCTGCATTTGCTACTGTGCCCACCCTTTGCCCCCTTGTATGCCCTGGAGGCCTGTGATGTTCAGGACATCTTGACTATGTTGTTAAAATGCCAGGAAGTTGAAGGATTCCTGGTGTTATTCCCGACCTCCACTGCTCATTGAGGTGCTTGTGGGGGCCCGCTTCAGGCGTAGATACATCCCTTTTGGCACGAGAGACCAGCTGTCAGGGATTCCCACAGGGACAGGTCCTTCCAACCTTCACCCCCAACAGAAAGAACTAGAGATTAGACCAAATCCACATTGCCCTGGATTGGGGATCTGCAGAGACCCCCCTTCTGGTGGGAGGGCTGATTCCCGGACCTTCTTGTGCAGTTTCAAGGCAGCAGGTCCTTTTTGTGCAGTTTGGTTCCTGACCAGTGCTGCATCCTCACTTCTCGCAGCTACCAGAACTACTTCCTATATCTTCAGAATCAGCTACCTGCTCTGCAGTGTCTTCGTGGCTGCCCTTCCTTTAGTAGTGGGCCTTGTGCGTTCTGTGACTTTGGCATGATGGGTAAGGATAGACCCGCCCGTTCTACCACCACACAGACACGCAAGGACCAGTACACTTCTGGGTTCCATCGGGGGGTCCTCCCCAACCTCCTGACATAGTTACATTTGCCTCTCCATCCAACGACCCTGCCACTATTCTCCAGGCTATCCAGACATCAAAGGCAGTAGTGGAGATGAAAATTGTTGAGGTGAGGATGGATGTGGCGCTATTGCGTCAGGCCCTGCGTAACGCATCAGCACGTATAACAGAAGCCGAATGTAGGATCTCCACAGTTGAGGATGACATTTCCAATCTCAAGACCCAAGCCTTACACTGCTCACTCGTATGGCAGAACTTCACAGGTGAGCTGTAGGGGGCTGAAACACAACTGATGGTTGACTACATGGAACGCCGCATCAAATCTTGGATGGCCCCAGATCGTCTTTCAACCTGGTTTGCGATTGGGGGAGCACACCGAGCATTGTCCACCCAGCCCTCAACAGGAGTCTCACCTAGGCCAATAATTGCTTGTCATCTTAACCATCGAGATAGAGATGGTCTCCTCAGAGAGGACCGGACGCACCGAGCTCTCAGATCTGGTAAATCCTCCTTTTTCTCGATTACACCCGCGGTAGCATTCTTAAAAGGAGGTTAAGCAGAAACTTAGAGCTATGGGGCTTCAGTACGGATTGTTGTTTCCAGCTCAACTCCGTGTCATCTTTGCCAAAAAATCTTACTTTTTAGAAAATACAGGGACCGCATGGCAGTGGCTCACTGAAGACTGCTTGCTTCATGGTTTGGCCCTTTTGTCATCACGACTGCCGGCCTCTGATGACAATCCTGGGCCACAGCTGCTAATTAAACCTCGCAGGAATGGCACTCGATCTCGAAGAGCAGACGACCTGCCTGATCTGCATCACCTTCGCTTTCCCCATGGGCACAGGTGCTGTTGCTGTCATTGTCCTCTTCGAGTCCCGCTTCTGGGGAGAGGAGGAGGGGCAGACAGTAGACAAATATCCGGACTCGTTGTCTCCTCTACCTGCAGCTCCTTAAATGCACTCAGACATATCTTGCAGTCCCAGGATTTAACTTAACTTGGGTTCCTGACTACTGTATGAAACCAGACCCTTGTTTTGTTTGTTTCCTAGTAGTGCTTGCTTAAGCGTGTCATCAGCAATCTCTACGATCTTCCAGCGGTCAAGTTCCCCATGCTGCATGACGGCTGACATTCACATATACATGTTTTCTCCACTACAACAATGGGGTTGCTCCCTTTGATATGACTACTATGTTTTTTGTTTTACTCTTACCTTCAAAGCGACAGATGCTTCTAGAGGAGTAGTGTGGGATGGGGTGGGAGTTCGGGGTAGGGACTTCTTTGTACACGGCTGTTTATGCATTTTAAATTTGTTTACCCTTTTTCTTCCTTTCGAGGTTCTGACACATAACTCTATGACTTTGGTCACATGACCACTTGTAGTACACTAATAGCACATATTCCTTCCAACTGCCAAACCCTGGCAGATCCCATTCAGACATTGCCCACTGCGTGTGATCACTCCCTTCCTTCGTAGTCCTGACCTTTTGAATATTGTCATGGAACTGTAACAGTCTGCTTGACCGAGTAAAGCGGGCCCCGGTTCTTGGCTTCACCCATCGCCATCTTCCTGAGGTGCTACTACTATAAGAGACCCATCTTATGGCATAACGCCGCCCTTTCTGGTGCATAAGGGATACAATAGGGTTTTTCACGCCGGGTACTCCCATGGGGCCCGATGAGTAGCTATCCTGCTGTGGCGTTCCTTTCCCATCACAGTATCTCACATGAAACACGCGACCCGCAGGGCCGCTTCATAGCCCTGACCTAGAGATTGGAGGGATAAGTTATGGTCTTGGTGAGCGTTTATGTACCACCTGCGTTCCTTGGTGCTTGCCTTCGAGACCTTTCCAGACTCCTCTTGAATCTCCCACAGGGTCTTTCAATAATAGGGGGTGACTTCAACTCCATGCCAGACCCAGAGGTGGACACCATTGGTCCCCCTACCACCTCTAGACAGACCAAATGGAGGGAAAGTTATTAGGGAGCTAAAATCAGAGGAATTCCTATTTCTGGAAATACTAACTATAACTACAGAATGGCAATTAGATTTAATGTGATTTCTTTCTTTTTATCTACTGTATTTGTTATGTATTTCTTTATTAGTTTACATAATTACGTGACTTTAAATGTCTCTTTTAGTTGTTTCTGTAGCAGTTCTGAAACTTTACATTTGCAGTCTAGTTTACTTTTTTAGGCTTCCTTGCTACATTTAGTAGACATGTGCTATATATGAAGCCCAAGATGAATGAAAGCCAATAATTGTTGTTATAAAAACTGAAATGATTTTTTTTCCTAGTGGTCAATTATCATGTCCTCCAAATAGTAGTTTGTGTAGCTCACTGCAAGGTCACTTTTTCATTTTTTGCACAGGGGTGCATAAGGAAGATTGGTTTTGTTTGTTGGGCTCTGTTTTATTGTATGATCCAGAGAGCATACAAAGAAACCTTATGTAGATTAGGATGCATTCTATTTGTTATGTATTTATTTATTTATAGGTTTTTATTAACATGTGAGAATAAATGGGTCTTTCAGTTGGTCATGTAGTAAATCTGAAACATTGCACATGCATTCTAGTACATTTTTTGGGCTTCCTTGCTACTTTTAGTACAATTGTGCTACACAGATATCACTACGTTTTTTACTCTTATACCTTCATAACCAATTCATAACCTCACTTGCAATAGCAAAAAAAATAATTATCTATGTGGTCTAATGTACATTGCTGTGAAATTTTGTTACAATCCGTTCAGCAATTATGCAGCTACATGAAATACAAATGTCTGTGTAAAATGTATTGGAGTGCAAGTGTGTTTTGGGAACCTCCTTTTATCTTTGCACCCACTTTAACAAACATAAGGCATTGATTGCGGCATTCCAGATTCTTAAATAATGTAGAATGTATGAGTGACCTACTCCTTTTTGGAGGGTGGTCAAGGTTAAAAATGGTGGTAACCCGATTAATGTCTATGGAAGCAATTTGTTAGCTAGAAGGACGAATACCAGTAAAATGAGTGTAACATCTACTAAATGTGGGTGACTTGACAGGTATGCGAAGTTTACACCTTGTGGTCAAAGGTTATGTCTTTTACCACTTCATTGGTGAAAGAAAATTGGACTCAGGTGTAGCATAATAAATTACTTCAAGTCCCCAAATCCTATATGACGATGTTACAATGACTGGATGACTTTATCAGCGATGTCATCAATGATTTCATTTGAGATATCATCAATGATGTCATCCATGATGATTTAGATGTATTTTAACATGTCAGGAGTGGTATAATGTGTGAAGTCACAACCAGTGCATGATGGGGGCGCGAGTTATAGTTGGTTGACTAAACTATAACTTGCGAATTTCAGTATTTTTTTCTGTTTATTTTGTACACACACAGCTCTGCTTTGAAGAAATATATGAAAGTAAATCAATAAGCCTGATCAGAATATGCTACTAGCCCATTTGGAGGACGTTGTCCCCTGATCTAAGTATTAGAAGTTATCAATGTGTGAAGTGAGAATTCTCCAAATCTGTGGTCAGGTCACCTTATTTGAAAGACTGTCCAATTGTTAAATCCAAGGAATGAGATTTACAACCCACTAAGGACATTTCTTTTCAAGTCGATTGTAGTTTCTGTTGATGACTGTCCCATTAAATCCAATTCATAACCTGGAAAAACAAACACAGGTGACTATATTGCAGAATTCTATGTAATACGTATTAATACGATGGCATATTCCTGAGTTAGTCAGGATCGTCATGTACTAATAAGGACCACTAAGGTAGGCATCACCTGCTTTCTCCGCCCAGCACTTAAACTTTGATAGAGCTCGTGTGATTTTTTTCTACAGAATTCAAAAATGATAAATTGCTAAATAAATCTTTTTTGTATAAGAGTCTGTTTGTGACTGAGACTGACAGCAGCGGTATCCTCAAATGGCTGTCCTCTTCACTGATGTATTTTGAGCTCAGGGGGATTCCATAAAGCACTGTCTCTCATTAATCATGGACCGGGGTAATTATACAGTGCTTCACTGTGCATATGAATTATCCTTTGCCTTACATTGTCATATATTCACAATCATGAATTATATACTATCAATCGATCATAATTAAGTATTCTGAGTAACGTGGAGTGTTTTTAATGAGTGAGTAAGAATTCATATTTAGAATACAGAACACACTGAACTACTTCTATGGGTATAACATTAAAAATCTATAAAAAATAAAAAAGGAGGTCTAGATTGAAAAATAGAGAGATGGCACTTAATTTATCTCTTAGCTGTCCATATTCATACTGAAACCAAAATCTCCTGGACAATTTACGGGGCGGTTCGGAATGGCCTTTTAGTATTTAATAATCCAGCTGTTAACTGTACCACTTCTCTTAGTATTTACACTTAAAAAATTGAGCTGATTTTGGTGTGCTCATCCACAAATATTATATTATTTGAACAGTAAGAATGGTTGTGGCCCTCTAACCACATAAATATGTGGAGTCTTTAATATGTAAAATCAATTTAGTTAATTTCAGTATGACGGACAAGCATAAATCTCTTTCGGTTGTGGTCAGTAGCTCGTTGGAGGGCTACTCAGGATAGGCAAGTTAGCCCCCTAATATCCCAAATAGAGCCTGCTCCCCAAAGTGGACAGTTTCAGTCCAAACAGCTAGTATTTTTGCCCTCTTTAAGCTTATCACAAAACCATGCATTGTTATAGCTGCGGGTGATAGCTTTTTTTCATTTTCTGTTAATCCGTTCTGCAAAAAAATGTAATCCCAGTCATCGGCATACTTTTCTTAAAGTCATATAATTGGTTGTGCATGTCAGTTTAATGAAATGTCATTATGGTCTCATTGTACAATGCTTTTTCTCAGGATACTCCCTGCGTAAATATTACAGATCAAGAATGCACCTGGGGAAAAAAGAGAGAATCACACCTGGTTACACCTTGGACTCTGCTGTTTCACTTGGTGATGAAACGCTAACACTACCTTGGGATAAAATTAGCTTGGAAGCCAAACCAGTTGGTCGACCTGTGGAAAAAAGCAGGTGTCTTCTAGAAGCTGAAGTGGATGTAATGCAATGGTGAGAGCTGAGAATGAGGGGGCGGAGAGATGTCTGAATATTGCAGCAAATCCTCTTTTAAAAATATCACCCAAACAGCCACAGAAGAGCTTGAGCTAATTTACAATCTAAGGAGTGGTATAGTGCGGTATGCTCGACAGTGCACAAGGTGGGGGCGAAATGTGTGGCAGTTCTTACCACACTAACCAATCCAGAAATTCAGTCCCTTAGGCCCTTTACCATTTTTTATATGGCTGTAAATTACAGGTATTAAGTTGTAATGAAAGACTACACACAGGCCATGTCTATTGCACTGGCCTCACACACACTCTTGCGTACATATATCAAGATTTGCATGAGAAGAAATTAATTTTGCACAGCAGTAAAGATTGCTTTCTGCTAGAATTGTGCAACTTTAGCATACTTTCATTTTTGGAATTTTCAGTCTTGTGTTTATAGCACAGACATCTTAAGGATTATTGAGGCAAGGCTTTTTTGGAGGCCTGTGATCGGACCAACTTTATGTTTATTATTAACTTTATGTTAATTCAAACCCACATGGTGCCAATCAGTGCTGCAGGCCCACTAGTACCATGTAATTTACAGGCCCTGGGTAGATGTAGTACCACTTTACTAGGTAATTTTAAGTAAAATAAATAGGACAATTGGGTGTCCTAGTTTAGGCATATCAGTGTAAGGCAAACAAGTAGTTCATTTACAGCAGAGCAACACCCTTTTGTTCACATCATCAGAGGCTCCATGGTCCTCCCCAATCTAACCTTGTGAGATCCTACTTTAGCAAAATATGCCAGACTAGTCCTGAGAACGACATCATCCTTGAGTACCTTTGATTCCTCGAAACATTGATGGAATGAGGCAGTCAATTAAAACTCTGGCTCTCCATGTTCCTCATCAAGGTCTTCTTCTCAAACTCTATCACTAGTACACTGCTGTATCTATTTCAACCTAACAAACCATGTGAACGTTCCTACAAGGAGAAAGCAGCAAATGTTAAACAGTATTTTGTGCAAAAAGAAATAATGGCCTAATCAGGACAACTTAAAGTATTAACCCCTTCGGTGCTCATGACGGAACGGTTCCGTCATGAGCCACGGTTGAGCTGTGCTCATGACGGAACCGTTCCGTCATGACCACGCCCGCGCAAGATTCCGTCAGCACAGCGGCGGAATTTGCGCAGCATGGAAGGGGTTAAAGCAATGGTGCACCTTTAATATGCGTTTGCACTTTCAAACACATATGAATGTAAAATTGTCAGTCAATTAGATTCACGTTACATGTGGCATACAGTTAGAATCTTGAGTACTTGTGCATCAGTATGGCTAAGAAATTTATTTAAATGCAAATATGACACATCAGTGCACACATTACATAAATCAATATAGTTTCTAAAGTGAATATATTTTAATAGGGCAGAATGTTTTTTCATCAAGTTGTTAGAGAGTATATCATTTAGTGTATGTATGAATCTTTCACCCTACAGTGAATACACTTCAGTAATAATGTCAAATGCAACACTTTACATTAATATTGTTAAGCTATACAGAAAACGTGCTCAGAGCGCATGTTTTTGTGACTTATCCAGGTGGAGTCAAAAGCTACTCCAACAACAAACATTCTTTCATAGACTAACTTCTATGATTTCTACTATTTCTCAAAATGCGGTTGACATCTTGTCACACCTACCTATTTATCTGAAATCACTCTATGTTTTCTATGGAAATAGCAATGATAGTAAGGAATGTATATTCACAGTTTAAATGAACAAGAGACAGAGCACTGTTTGGGATGATAGTTCTGCTCATACTCTCACAGCTGAGAAGAATCATGGCATGAAAGACAAATACAATCTAGGTAGACCAGGAGCCACAAAAGAAACATATTTCCAGCAATTTGCAATCCTAGAGACCTAACAAATCCTTACAATACAATTTGAATTGTATAAAAGGAAGTTGCGCTATGTGAAATGGAGCTCAATTTAGATCGTCAATAATCAATACACAGAGAGTGCAAGTGTTAGGTGCACTGCATTTTGCAGGAGCAAACTCCTATAATTAAGGCAGTACACAACAAATGAATAACTCCTGACACAAAAAAGGATTCACAAATACACTCTGATTATTTTTCAGAATTCTGTTCATACGGGAAACATTCTCTACCCCACAGTCACAACCACGACCTGCCTTTTCAACGCAACAACATTATCTCGTATTACTTTACCATGCAAGTTGTTACAGCGACTTGCTTTAGGGGAAGCGCTGTTGGACTACTGCTGCGTTTGCTGGAGTTGGAATAGTAATTTATACTATTCCAAAGTCCAGCGCCCCTTAAAGCAAGTCGTTATAAAGACTTGCATGGTAAAGGGGGGCGTGGCTTGCGCGCCGCTGCGAGATGGCGGTCTGCGCTTGAGCTCTGTGCTGAGCAACGGCCGACGGAGGTTTTGCTGCCGCTGCGGACGGCACCGTACACTCCAGAAGTTGACATCATGTTTACGATGCTGCCGAGTGTGTTTTGAGGAGGTTTCCTGTACTTTGGAGCTGCCGGTGACCACATTTAGGACGTCTTTTGGTGGCGCTCGGTGTTTTCACGAGCGGCCGCCATTTTGATTCCTCACTGGCGGAGTTGTTTTTTCTCCTCAGCATGACGACGCTACTGCTACGGACTGGCCAGAAATGAGGACAAACAAGAGCTGGTGACGTTTTCTCACATTTTATAAGGCTAATTTGATTTTTTCTTCCCTCATGCTGCATTGCTGCCGTTTGCGAGCATATTTTTGGTTTTCTTCTCTTCAGAACACCGCCAATGCCTTTATATGGGGCTTCTTTGCTTTATGTTTCCCTGCTTCTTAGCTGTTTTTGGAGGTCGGAAGGAGTCCTCTTGGTACCTGCAGGGCATGATATTTTTGTGAGGTGGTTCCTTTCCCTGACCTTGTAAGCCCGCAATTATTATCGTCCTGTTCTTTTTGCTGATGGTGCACTCTCCATTTTAGTTTTTTTCCTTATTACACATTGAGTTTTTATACATCCTCTGGCATTTCCTTTCCTTAATCTATCTGAAGGGGTGTATTTTGCTCCTGCTGAGGTGGTGTGCTCTATGGCTGCGAATATGGGCCCGTCACCAAATGCTAAAGACGCAAAGGACTCGAAAGCGTCCCTTAAGAGGTCCAAACAGGTCTCCCCTACACCTGAGTCTGCTCAAAAGGACCCTAACTCCACTCTTGAGACTATCCTGACGCGCCTTAATGAGGTCCATGAAATTGCGCAGTCTACCAAGACTAACACAGATTTACGGCAAGTGGAGGTGTTAGCCATCAGGAATGATTTCAAGGCCCTTTCCCTTCGTGTTTCAGACACAGAAGCACGTATTAGTGGCGCAGAGGATTCCATGCAAAAGCATTCTAGATCTTTCTGCCAGTTAGAGCGCTCAATGGCGGCATTGCGGAAAGACCTCACTGAGCAAGAAGATCGTAACCGCAGATCTAATCTGCGCATTTTTGGTCTTCCTGAAGATGTTGAGAAAGATGCATCTTCTTTGATTGATTTCCGTTATCAATGGATTCCCTCTACGCTGCAAATTTCTTTCCAAAGAGATTTTGAGCTGGAACGTGCACACCGTGTCCCTACCTTTCGTCCTAAGTCTGCTACTCAACCTAGAGCGATAATTTTTAAGCCACTGCGCCATCAGCACACAGAACAAATTTTGGCCCATATGCGGAAGGTTAGAGTTGTCTCGTGGAATGGCCATCGTATTTCTATTTCTCAAGACTTTGCCAGAGACACGGTAATAAGGAGGAAGGGCTTTCTTAATCTCCGAAAGCGTCTATCTGAGATGAATATCCCCTTTTCTTTTGCTGGCCCTTCAAAATTCCGCATTACTTTCAAAGGTCGCTCCAGAATCTTTGATGAACCTGCTGACTTGGCCTCGTTTTTGGATAATCAGATGGAGCTACAGATGGAACTTCAAATGGAGGCCTCGCATGTTCCTGGTTCTTCTGGCACCTGATGCGGTTATACAGTCTGCAATGTGTTTTCTTCTTTGTCAGATCGATTAAGTTTAGTTGCTTTTAGATCTGCGCGGTGGTCTTAGTGTCCATTGGTTTTGGTGTGTTTTTGTCGTCTTCTGGTGCTCCCTTCCTATCGTTATGGTGTAGTGGTCTTTATTGTCGTTAGTTTTACTGTATGAATCTTCCAATATTTCGTGGTAGCGTCTCTTGATGGTTTGATTTCACTCCTTCTCGCGTGTCGTCCTTATTACTCTTTTCCTTCCCAGTTTGTCTTTCGACATATTAGGCCCTGGTCCGTTTCTTATCCCGTTGTATGACTTCTTTATTTTCGTCAAATTTTGATGTGAGACTTGGTTTTTCTCTCTCTTTGTTTTTGGTCTTTCTGCCTGGTGGTCGTCTTTTGTTGTCTCGTATTTATGGAGTATACCATTGTTTTTTAATGTACTGATGTATAGATTGGGTACATATTTGAGTCATAGATGCTTATTAGATGTTTATGTATTGCTATAATTAGACGTAATATGTTTCTTCTATATAGTTAGTGGTTATATCTATTTCACTGCTATATCATCGATTGATTTGTTTATTTAGTATTATTAATTATCTTTTTCGACTAGGTCGGATTTCTATAGTTGTTTTGTAATTGATAGTCTTATGTTTCTTTACTTACAGGTTCGTATAATTAAGATATTCTCACCTCTTTTAGTTAAATTGAGTGTATCCGGTTCTATCTATTTGTGGACAGTTATCTATAAGCTTATCTATAGATTTTACATATTTATATATAGTATTATTTCTCTTATTTATCTGCCATAGGGCTTCATCGATTGTTATATTGAGCTGTTACTACATGCCGTTCTCTACTATGTTTCACTTATTTTCCCCATAATGTACCATATAGTATGCTTTGGAATGTATTTTCTTTTCTCTTTATTCTTTTTCTTTTGCTCTTCATGATGTCTGCTTTGGTTTCGCTCTACCTAATAGTAATGTTAGCTTTTAGCTCATTTTTCATCAGCTCTTATTGATTGCATTTGTTTTTTCTCTTTTTTCTGCCTTTCCCAATATTTATGATCTATTTTAGCTGTTACCTATTTATCAACTTGGTTAAACGTGTTGCCTTTATAGACTTTCATGTTGTTCTGTTTCCAGAATACTATAACTAATTCCAGTTCATATCTTTTAGACAGTTCTTCTTTTTAAATACGTATAATCAGCTATGTACTGTTTTGGGGCTATTTATGCTGATGTTTTTTATTCCTCTGGTTGGTCCCCTTGCTCATTTTCCCATGTTCCCCCTTGTATGAATTTGGTCTTTTTCAGACCTGCCTTATGGGCCCTTCTCTCTCTCTTTCTGTTCATTTTCTTGCTTTCTTTTTCCTTTTCTTTCTTCTTTTCTCTTCGGATTTCCTCTTTGGATTCTCCTTGTTTCGTGTTGGTTTCTAGTGCCTGGTGGCGGGTTTTCCTGGATGTTGTAGTTCATATATCATATATGGAATATCTTTTTCTCCTGTTATTGGCTCTATGTCTGGTTTGAATATTCTTTCCCTTAATGTTAAAGGGTTAAATCACCCAGTTAAAAGGTCAAAGATTTTAGACTACTGCAAATCTCTTTCTTCGGATCTAGTCCTTTTTCAAGAGACAAAGGTCTCTGCCAAGGAGGCGTTATTTCTGAAGAAAGAATGGGTCTCTGATTTTGCTTGTTCAGATGCTTGTGGTAAAAGGAATGGGGTAATTACTTTAGTTTCTAAACACTCTGGATTGTCTATCGTTTCCTCTGAACAGGATACAGAGGGTCGGTGGTTACTATCTAAGGTGTCCGATGGTAATGCCGATCTCTTTGTCATGAATATTTATGCCCCTAACAAGGATGACCCGTCTTTTTGGAAAGCAATCACTAAAAAGCTAAATGACACACCTCATTCTGGCAATCTTATTGTAGGTGGAGACTTTAATTTACCAATGGATCCTATCTTGGATAGGAATTCTGCCTTTAACTTTCGCCCCCCTCAAGCACATAAACAACTGATTAATATGTGTTCTCTGATCCATCTTCAGGATGTCTGGCGTCTTCATAATCCCACTGGCAGTGACTTCTCCTTTTTTTCTTCCCCTCATTCGTCCTTTTCACGCATTGATTATCTTTTGGTTCACTCCTCTCTTGTTCAATCTTCTTCTTCTCCGCTTATTCATCCTATTTTGGTTTCAGACCATGCCGCGGTGACTTTCACACTTATGTCTTTTGCCCCTAGGGCAAGATCTCGTTCGTGGAGACTAAACACAGAAATTTTACATGATGACTCCCAGGTTCGAGAGTTTTCCAATGATATTGAGACGTTTTTTCTTGAGAATGTTGGTTCAGTCAGCTCCCCTGTTGTTCTCTGGGACTCTTTTAAATGCACTTTCCGTGGTCAGGTCATTAAGTGTATGTCAAGGAGGAACGCAGCCATTAAAAAGGAGCTCACGGATTTAGCAGATGAGATTAAACGTCAGGAATCCCTTTTTCGACATTCTCAGGATAAGTCCTGCCTCCAATCTATTAAGAATTTAAAATATACGTACAATACTATAGTCACTAAGAGAGCTCATATTGGTCTTCAGGCTCAGAAATCTAAGAAGTTGCTGTTAAAAAATCGTGCGGGCAAGATTCTTGCAGCTACATTAAAGTTCCAGGAATCTTCTTGTAAATCTTCCCAAATCTCTTCTATTACTGACCAGCTTGGTAAGAAAAAATTTCAAACTGAGGAAATTCTTGAGGTCTTTCGCGATTTCTATCATAAGTTATATACCCCTTCTACTCAAGATTCTTTTGAACAATGCCAGGAGTTCTTGAAGTCGGTTCCTTTGAAAGCTGTATCGGAGGAAGATAATAACTCATTGAATGGTCCGATTACCTCTGACGAAATCATTTCTGCGATTAAAGCTACTCGCTCCGGTAAGGCTCCTGGTCCTGATGGATATCCTATTTTGTTTTATAAAACCTTTATTTCCGTGATTGTTCCGAAACTTCAATCCGTCTTTGATGCTTTTATTAAAGATGGTTCTGTGTCTGGTTCCGCTGCTGATGCTACTATTGTAGTAATCCCCATAGAAGGGAAAGATCATTCAGAACCCAAGAATTTGCGTCCTATTTCCCTTCTTAACATGGAAGCTAAGATTTTTGCTAAAATTTTAGCTAAACGCTTAGAGTCCTTTATTCCTCAATTGGTTCATCCTTACCAAACAGGTTTTGTAAAGGGGCATCTTGCACGTGATAATATTCGTACTTTTTGTCATATTCTCGGTTCCGCCAAGCGATCTAACCTTCCGGCGGCGGCCTTGGCCCTTGATGCTGAAAAGGCCTTTGATAAGGTCTCTTGGCCTTTTTTACGAGCTGTTTTATGTGCACATAACCTTGGTGAGTCCTTTATTCGTATAGTTATGTCTCTTTACTCCCGACCTAGAGCTAACATAAGAGTGAATGGAGCTACGTCGTCCTTTTTTAACCTTCGCCAGGGTACTAGACAAGGGTGTCCTTTGTCTCCTCTTTTATTTTTGTTGTCCATTGATCCTCTTCTCAGAATGATTGATGTACATCCAGACATTAAGGGGTTCTCTTTTGGATCTCATCAGATAAAAACAGCTGCTTATGCTGATGATGTTCTCATTTTCTCGGATGATATTGCACTGGCCATCCCTGCTATTTCTGATACGATTTCTATTTTCTCAAAGGTTTCAGGATATACCCTGAACAAAGATAAGACAGAGATGTTCCCCCTAAATGCTTACTGTTTCTCCTCTCACATGGGTTCGGCGGGCTTTAAGTGGAAATCTAAGCAACTAAAATATCTGGGTATATATTTTTGTTCCACCCTTTATGCTACGGTTACTTATAACGAATCTCAAACTATTCTTAAGGTGCGAAATCTTTTAGAAAATTGGTCTCCGAAGCATATTTCTTGGTGGGGCCGACTCCAAACTCTTAAAATGATGATAACACCCATTGTTAATTTTGTTTCTTCTATGCTTCCGGTAAAGCTCTCTGATGCCTTTTTTCACGATCTGGATCTATTGACTTCCAAATTTTTATGGAATAACAAAAGGGCTAGAATTGCCTTTAAATTCTTGCGGAAATCCTATGATATGGGAGGATGTAATCTTCCTGATTGGGGGAAATATCAATCTGCTTTTCTGGCCTCTCAGGGTGCGTTTTGGTTTTCATCTCCCTCTATTCATGTTCCAGCTTGGTTGCTAATAGAACAGGAATTGGCCTCCCCTCTTCCGACTGCCTCTTTTTTAACCACGAATACCCTTTCTATTCCATTCTCTAGATCTATTATTTTAGACACTATTGCTGCGGTTCGCAAGGTTGATAAGAGAGTGGCGATTCCACAGCATAAAACTAGATGGTCATCTCTTTGGCGGAATTCTAAAATTAAAATTAATATTGATCCAGACTTGATGTCTTACTGGGCTGGGAAAGGTATCTCACTTGTTAAACATCTTTATGATTCCAACAATGATCCTCTCCCTTTCTCTACCTTGGCTCAACAATTTTCTCTATCTAATCTAGACTTTTATACCTTTCTTAAGATAAAGGTAGCACTTGCTAAAGTACACCTTCATCCTTCCTCCGCTATGATTACGCTTTTTCAGCTATGGATTAGGCCTGGTCATGTAGCATCTAGGATTTATACATTTTTGTCGTCTTCTACACTTCCTTCCCAGACTGTTGCACAGCAAAAATGGCTGCATCATTTTGATCATGGTGTTACCGATCATATTTCTCCAGACACTTGGCAAGATATTGGTAAGTTTTTCTCTATTAATCTTCTTCACTGGACTCCCACTCGTTTATATTCGTTAAATCTCAAAGAAGACAATCGATGTTGGAGCTGTGATCTTGCACCAGGCGACTTTCAGCATATGTTTTTTGATTGTTCTCTTCTCCAACCCTTTTGGGGTTTAATTCACAAACACCTCATGATTATCTTTAATATCAAGTTTCAACTCTCTTTCCCATTAATTCTTTTAGGCCCGTTGGCGGCCTCGGTCCCTTTGCCTTTAGATTCCATGGAATTACAATTGTTGGATCTTTTACTAACTATTGCAGTCAAAGTAATTCTCATGGAGTGGAAATCTTTTTCTTCAGTTTCTTACCATACTTGGTGGGCATGGGTTTCCTTCTTACGAAGTGCCCATACTTCAGTTGATCACGCTCATCTCTCTCCTTCTATATCTAATGGTGTGTGGAAGGCTCTAGATACGTACATGGAAATGGCCTCAGAGGGGTTGGTGGCACAATATCCTTTTGATTTGTCTGGTTAATGCTGTCTTGGGTGTTGGGTGAATCCTTTGGAAACCCTTTTCTCTCCTTTCACTTCGTCTTGTCTTTCTTCAGCTTTACCCTATTTTTTCCATCTTTGCTTTCTTCTTTTCTTTCCTTTCATCCCTAAATTAATATCTGATTGTGATACTTTTGATAATTACTTCTCCCGGTTATCAATTGCTCTTTCTCTAATTAACTTATTTTTCTGATATTTACTGATTCTACCATATTGTGTGTTCTAGCTGATATCATTTGTATCACTTTTGCTTGTATTTTATGTTTTCATCTGCTCCTTTAAAATAATAAATTCTTTTGAAATAAAAAAAAAAAGACTTGCATGGTAAAGTAACACATGGTAATGTCTCAGTCGGGGTTGGTTATTGCTTTCTAAAGGCATGCAGGGTAAATGCATCTGGGGTTCCGTCATGCAACCATGTTCACACAAAAATAAGGACACTCCAACATGACTATTAGATCCATACACCTATCAGTGAACGGGTTGCTTTTCCATATCTTAGAACTAGAAGGCTTCCAGCACCTGAGGGGCTGAGCACTGGTTTTATTAAACATTTCATAAAGGACAGAGATTTTATAAATATATTTAAACTGGCATTATAGTAATATGTGTATTTTACACGTTGTCAGTGCTAGATTCACAAATTACTGTACAAAACCTTATAGCAACCAGTATCACTTCTGACTAAAAATAGTAAAATCATCTTCAAAATGTTCTTGCACACCTAGAGCCTCAAGGATTTATTGAAATGTAAAACAATCTTAAATAATTGCTGTCATCAACGTATATGTCACAATATAAATGCCTTCCAATGTTTATTGGTGCCAAGAGCTTCTTTGACACCATTGTCTATGAGCAGTGCATAAATCAAACTCAAAGTTTGAGATTTATTTGTTTGTAGTGATATTGACTATTTCAAGTTTGCACTATAAATGGATCCATTTACAAGAAAACAGCAAATATCTAGCAATTAAAAAATACATTTAAACTGTATGCAGAAGGTAGGCATCACCTAGCGGGGGCAGAGTGAACTTAATTCACTCCGTACTTGTATATAACAGATTGTAATAGTGCACATCACCTGTATACAGAGTCATAGACCGACAACTCCCATGTTTGAAAGGCAGCTGCTATACAAGACCTGCTGACGTTCATGACCTGATTCTCGATGGCCAGACAGCCAGCCAGAGATGGAGCTGTGGCCAGAGAGCTGCACTGCTCCCATCTTGGATAGCCCAGGCTATTGGTTAAGCTGACAAGAGAGGCTCACTGTCTAAGATGTCTAGAAAGATCCCCTTGCTCCTGTAACCTACTGTGAGACAGAGAGATTACTTGATCAAGGAGGTACACTTCACCAGCCAGGAAGAGCTGAAGTGATCCTAAGAAGACCCTCATTTGCCAAATGTGTCCAGAAGATCTGTTTGGAAGATGTCCTGATGGATTGAGGTGCTTTAGGAATCACAAAAGTCCTGCAGTGCAGTTAGCAAGGAGGAGCAAGAGTTATATCTGAGTCATAGAGCTGGATGATTGCCTGTTTTGAAATTCCACCATCCCCTGACCAGTACCCACATCCTGAGAATCAGAAGGACAAGAATGCAGCCAGCCTTCACACCATCCACGTGAAGTCTGTGTTTATTGGCTGAAGGAGTTCACCTTTATTTCAAAATCATTTGACTCACCATTCTAGCCCCTACAATTCAATTGGTGTGGAGTTTTGTGTCACAGACAAGCTCAAATACTAAATGATCAGTTCCCAGTATAAATTGATTCTGTAACATCTGTAACAGCAGTGGGTTCCCCTTGGTAATGAGGGTGCTCTTCCACTGGCAAATCCTGATCATTAAGAGTAGATCTTCATAAATAAGCCCCTACAATTTAAGGTATAATTGAGTGTACTGAATATGGAGTACAAGAATATCATGGAACACTAATTTAATGCAAAAAAATGCAACAACTTTAAACCAAGACTTGTTGGGACAGATATGTATATATATAAAAAATTCCATCAATCTTACAACAAAGGTCTCAATTACTTTGTAATCGATGCCGTACCTCCTAGCAGAAGAGGTGGAGACCGAGAATACAAACTTAGAAATCTTGAGACAAGATATATATTACAACTTGACACTAAGCACCCTAACGGTTTGAATGTGACAGAAGGCCTATACACGTGCTTATAGAGCATTTGGCTAACGTTGTTCCTTTACTAGTTAGCAACTATACACGTTAGCGTTAGAATGACTTACACATATTCACTTTTGACACTCTGTCCGGATTTACCATAGGGTACTGACACTGAAATTTCACTGATTTTATGGTAGAATTTTAACCTGTTTAATAATTACAAGTTACCTTTTACAAATTGAGATTTTAATATATATATTTATATATTTATGTAGCTATATTTATATATTTATTTTTGAAATTTTGCACATTTCTCATTTCTTCCACTCCATTTATGAGGGGTTTTGTATTTAGGTACTTTACAGGTTTTATATTTGCTATGATATATACATGGCAAACATTTTCAGGTTTTTCTACCCTTACGGGCATTGTAGTTCCCTTTTTCTGACGACACATTAGTATCTTTTGTGCTGATCGGAATGTATGTGTGGGTGCCTATCAGTAGCTCTGGATTTGTAACAGAAACACACTATCGGGATGTTATGTCATTTATTATGCTTGTTTCAATTTGTGGTACTTACCTTCATATGATTTAGATGTGAATCATACCAACATGTAGAAGCAGCATCTGATCGAATCCTAAGTTGGTTTTACCTTATTCTCGCACTAAGAGGTATGATGTCTGATTGGATTAATTTCCAACACGGGCTTGCCAATCTGTATTTTACAAGGACTCTGTGGCAGAGATTTAGTGTACTGACCCATGCGGATCTATTTGATATCCTTCATTTACCTTGAACTCCATCTACCGTGTGCTCGCTGTTTTTAAAGTCGATGTAGAGCTTGTTTTTCTTTTAACAAGATGAACGACTTGAATTGAATCACTTGGTTTATGTTTTAATTCAGCACTGTTATTTGCACATGTCATATAGTTTTACCCCCAGCTGATCTGTTATGATATTCTTTTGACACTCGGCGTAACACTTCTAGCCGTAGCACATTAACATGTTAATCAGTACATCACAGGAGGATGTTTGTACAATTTAGTTTGCAATTTTCTGACTGTTTTGCAAAACTGTACCTTTTACATGTGAACTTACGCTAGTATTTTTTCTATGTCTATCTAATTCCAGACCACGTGGGGTAATACGTTTCTATGCACGGTCACTTTAAATGTATGCACTTTACGAATCCATGTTGAGTGAACAAGGCTCGTCCGAGCCGAAACGCGTATCGACGACATATGGAAGAATAAACACTGCAAGCACTTACTTCGGGTCTGTGTCCATCTTTTGGTTCGTCTACAATCGGAGCCTTGCTGGGAAAAAAATGATATATATATATATATTACCTACTGGCGGTCGCCAGTAGGTAGTTATAGTTAGGACCACGTTTCCATAGGAAATCCGCAACATTCTATTTTGAATAACTTTGGCGCCGGTCGACGAATCCTCGCGAATTTTTCAAAATAGGTGGGGCGCTACGCTCCGCTCCTACCCTGAAAGTCTCGGGGGGATTCGTCAAGCGGGGGCTGAGATAAAAGGGGGGTCCAAAAACGCGTTTTTCCCATGCATTTTTCCATAGGACCTTTAGACAGGGCTACAGCCCGAACGGCTGAACAGAATTTAATGAAAATTGGCAGAGAGGTAGTCCCCAGGTCAAGGAAGTGCCTTTTGTAGGTTTGGTGTAAATCTGTTCAGTAGATTCTGAGAAAATAGCCTTTAAATCAATATATATATCTGTGGCAGCTTACGGTGCGCTTACCGTGCGCTTACCGTAAGCTTACCGTACGCGTACGGTGGCGTGCGCGAGCGCGATTCTGATTGGCTCTTAGATCTTAGTAAACATTCGAATCGGTCGAAACCAGGAAGCGGCGGCCGCCATTTTCTCTCTCGCTTCCTGAGTTGGGCAGCAAAAACGAACCCCAAAAATGTGTAAAGAGGCAGTTTCATGAGATCCTAACCACCCAGCATTGATACAGGGGTCCCCAAACCACCCCCAAGCCCAAAAAAAAAAAATATTTTTTTTTCGGAAAATCGCCGATTACGCTTACCGTACGCGTACGGTAAAAAATTGTAAAAAAAAAAAATTATCCACATTCTCCCCACCCTGTGTGCAAATGGTGCCCGAAGGGCACCATTTGTGCATGGCATATAACATCTAAGAAGTTAACAAAGAATACATTTCACAAAGATGCGCAAAATATGTCCCCCATGTGCGCACGGTGTGCGAAGCGCATCGTGCGTACATGGCCCATCCCGCTTAATGTGGGCACGCGGTGCGCGCAGCGCACCGCGTGATCACTGTGCGTGCACGGCACTAACTGCGTAAATGGGCGCGCGGTGCGCGAAGCGCACCGCGTGCTCACTGTGCGCGCACGGTGCGCGAAGCGCACCGTGCGCGCACGGAACGAACTGCGTTAACTGGGCGCGCACGCCACGAATGGCGTAAAGTAACTTAGCATTTAAAAAACCTTGCAAATTCACTGAAAAAACCATAGGTTTCACACATGTTATAGTTAGCTGGACATTTTACTGATAAAAAACCAATGAAATTCCCCCGTTATAGTTACTGCAGGCAACTATAACTCACGCGACCGCAATCTTCTGCTGATGACATATGTGTCTTTATGAAAAAAAAATATTTGTAATATATGTAAAGCTAAAATTTAATGGAAGAAGACATGGGCAAATAAGTGTCTAAATACAGTATTAGCATCAGCAGAGGATTGCGGTCGCGTGAGTTATAGTTGCCTGCAGTAACTATAACGGGGGAATTTCATTGGTTTTTTATCAGTAAAATGTCCAGCTAACTATAACATGTGTGAAACCTATGGTTTTTTCAGTGAATATATATATATATCACAACCAAACACGATCTTCATAAAATCGGACACCGACACAGGAGATGCTGTTAGCCATCCGGCTAGGGTTTATTCTTCTTTTAGCAACGCGTTTCGGCACAACTGCCTTGCTCACACAAAATATATACATATAAACACCAGCTCCAATTCCCCAGTAGAAACCAAACACAGACACCAAGGCTTGATTATAATTTCTCCCATTAATTTTCTTGCTGTTGCACATTTTGTCTTCTCTGCCTTGCTCATACCACAGCTGAGGCAATGCCTTGGTTCCGAGGGGCTGCAAAGCTGAGATTCAAAGTCCAGCATTGTGGTTGAGGATCGTGTAGATGATGATGCAAAATCCGGCGACGAGACGAAGATTCCGAGGAGCTGTAGGGCTGCGAAGCGCAAACTTACATTGTCATCAAGGCTGCCATAGACCAAGAATTTGCAATGTGATGGTCTGCATCACAAAATCTTCAGACAGGAAGGGGTGCTGATGTGGGTGTGAGGTCAATGCAGAGTCCTTGCACTGATACGATCCTCGCAGCAGAGGCTTCACTAGTGGCCTTTGAAGTTCTGCCTTTAAAGTCAGAGAAACTTCTATAGGTTTACCTTTGAAGTGTGCAGGTGTCCTGCCTTCCTGGTCCTGGCTCCAGACTAACTACAGGGAGTATGCAGCTCTTTGTGTGGATGCAGGTCACAGCCTATTCTAGTGTAAATAGAGCTGTGCCCAGCTCTGCCCTCCCATCCTGCACACCTTAGCTCTGTATTGTGTGTGGCTATCTAGGAGGAATACACAAAGCCAAACTGTCAACTACACCCAGTCATGTAATCCAGAGACAGGCTGCAGGCAGCCATAGGCTAAGGTAGAAAAATGCTAATTTTCTAAAAGTGGTATTTTCAAAATTGAAACCCAACATCTGACTTTACCATTTGATAGTATTTCTCATTACAATTCCAAAGATACCAAACATTAACTGGTTACTTGTTCCCATTTGGAAATGACAGCTTCTTAAATGTAATAAGGAAACTCCAATGCCATCCTTTAGGAGAGGGAGGCCATGCAGTAGTGAAATACAAATGCAAGACTTTTTTGCTACCAGGACATTTAGGGGCAGATTTACAACAAACTAACGCAGCACGGTGCAGCAAGTCATTTTGCTGCACCGTGCTGCGTTAGTTTGGATAGCACAGAGATGCGACATATTTACAAGAATATGTCGCATCTCTGTGCTCTTTCCTGCGCTGGCGCACAAACTGCAGCCATGCGCCGGCGCAGGCACCTTTGCACCATGCTGCAAGGATGCCTGCGTCGTGGGGAGATCGATTTTGTGCAGGGAGGGACACCTTCCTGCACAAAAACAATCACAAAGGGCTTTTTCCTCTTTCAATGCGTGCTGTAGAATGCAGCACGCATTGAAAGAAGGAAAAATGAGGAGAAATGAAAACATTTCTCCTAGTTGCGCCTCGCTATGCCACCTCTAGGGTGGCGTAGCATTCACAAGCATCTCCAGATTTACGATTTCTCATAAATCTGGAGATGAGTCTTGTTCCATGGGTGTTGCGTGGGAACACCCACAGCAACACCCATGGAATGCCCCTTCCACTCACAGTGCTGCGTGTGAAGGGGCCATATTTACGAGGAGAGGAAAAGTCACACAGGGTGGCTTATCCTCTCCTTGAAAATATGGAGGAGCCCCCTGCGCCACCAGTACGTCTCGAAAAGTGACGTAGTGATGGTGTAGGGGGCTTGTAAATCTGCCCCTTAATACCTAAAAGTACATTTACAACATTTTAAATAAACTGCACCTTGTCCTCTGGGTTGTCAAGGGCCAAGCTTAGTGGTGACTTATATGTATTTAAAAGAAAGATTTGGATCTGGAAAAAGGTTGATTTTCCATGCCCTAATGGCAGTTTAAAACTGCACACACAGGCTACAATGGCAGGCCTGAGTGATGTTTAAAGAGCTACATAGGTGCGTGGCACAATCAGGGCTGGACTGGCTGTAGCAGGCACGGGCATTTTCCTTTTGGGGCAGAGGGGTGGTGGACTGGTTTTGTGCCAGTGGGAGCCTGTTTTGTGCCCGTGGGGGCCGGTTTTGCAGCAGTGCTGCAATATTGGCCCCCTGCAACAAAAGCGGGAGTGGTGCGTTTTGCTTCCACCCTTTCCCCGCTCCCAGGGCCAGTTAGGCATCAATCGCCAAGGCTGGTTGCTGTTCCCAGTCCGGCCCTGGGCACAATCAGTGCTGCAGGCCCACTAGTACCATGTCATTTACAGACCCTGGGTACATGTACTACCACTTTACTAGGTATTTCTAAGTAAATTAAATAGGACAATTGGGTGTAAGCCAATTCTGCCATGTTTAGAGGAGAGAGCTCAACACTTCAGCACTGTTTTACTAGTGGTAAAATGCAGAAAGGCCCCAAGGATAGAAAAGACTAATTTAGCACAAAGTGGAAGGTAAAGACAAAAGATTTGGGGGTGATCCTGCAGGCTGCCAGGTCCAACATGACCCCCCTCCAGCCTAAAGCCAAGGGAGACTAATCACTATCCTCTACTGCAGAAGCATTTGTCAGTTCTATGCCCTTCTGAATTCACGTGCATAACTCTGCCTACACTCTCCTCAGCCATCCTACTGACTCATGGGGAACCCTTCTCCTCACCTGTAGACTCACCCCATTTGTGTAGCACCTAATCGTAACCTGCTCATGGATGCACCATGCCCATCAAAGTGATATAGACCATTCCACACTTTGGATCAGATGTCTGTCCCCAACACAAGGAAAATTCTTCCCATAAGGATGGCAAACAATGTAGGCCACATAAAGCTGTCAACGTCAAAAGCCAGGCCCCAGACCATCCACTGCCAGGTGGAAGCTTTGAGTTGGGACATTGGGTAGACCTCTCTTCCAGCCTAGGTGTTGGCAAGAAGTTTCCCATGGTCTCACAAGGGTTCTCTGACCTCAGAGGGTTCTCAGAGTGGGGGCAAAAACTCGGGGTGTTAGGTACCCTACTTCCAACTCTACCTCCTACCAGTCCAGTGGTAGTATCCTGAGACAGGCCACTCAGTGCACAGTCTATATCCTGAGTCTGGCCAGGCGGCACAGATTAGTTCACCCTCACCCTTTCCTCCATCTGGGCTCCTATAACCTATGCTTATGAGTGAAACCCTGAGAATCCTTAACTGTCAGGGCACCCTGGGCACAGCCCCTACCAGTTCTCCTGACATCAGGGGAAACTCATTCCCCAGAATGCAGTCTATGGGCACCTGCTCACCCTAGTCTAGGGATACCAGGGCCATAGGGCAGAAAAGTCCTGCTCATGGGCCTGGGTTATGAACACACTTGGCTGGTGTACTACTCTGGAGGAACTAGCCTTTCCACTATCATGATCTGAATAATCATGAATAATTTTAAAAAGCCCTCTTGGTCTGTGGATAGCACTCTGTAGTTGACTAACTTTGATTTTGTGCCCACTTATTATCTTTCTCAAATGACAGCTTTTTGGGGCTTTTTGCTTAAGTTGGACTTGTGCAAGGACCTTTAATATCCAAGATAGCGTGTTGCTGTAATAATGTATTAATTCAGTTAGGTCAGGGATTGAGGGCATTGTGGGAAGAGAAGTGTCAAGTATGTGAGTAAAAGAAAGGTGTGATCTGTCCAATCAACAGGAATTGATTTGTGCTTAGGCATGTGACCCTCTTTAGAAATCAACAAGGTAAGTGTGTCTCATTGTCAAAAAGCAGAGACTTGAGGTAAGGTGTGTTTGTGTGAGTAGATATGTTCCAATCATTTTTTTTATCATTTAGAAAAATGTGGTTAAAGGATTACACTAACTGGGTTGTCATGAAGTTTACAATTTCCTCCAGGAATAGGGTATGCCTAGCTGATAGAGGCTATCTTGCCTAGTCTGTAGATGTATTTAGAAGCCAAAGTTCACAATAAGAATTTTGAAAGTATTGATGGATGGAACGGCTACCAGTGTGCAGGACTTTGAATCATTATATATAATAATCACCTCACTACCAGTTTTATCTGTTCTATTGCATCTCAAAGTTGGTATTAAAAAGGGCAGAAGATATCAGAGGATGAGGGTGTGAACTGAATTTCTGTGTGCGCCAGAAGATCAATCTTCTGTTTAGTAGCTGGGAAGTGAACTTCAAATTTTGATAGAGTAGACCTACAATTTATGATGACACCTCTAGAAGGAGCGCCTGATGTTTAATCTTAATGGAATGAGTGATCCTAATGTTGTCCAGTGTATTTGTCATGAGATCTAAATGCTCTAGGTATGGAGATAGAGGTGGAGGCTAAGCTGTTTGAGGTTTACATAATGACTTCATTGCAGTTATTGAATTATTGCGATGATGAAGTTGTGAGGAGTTTCATAACTTGATTGAGTACATAGGGTGTAGCTTGGGAGAAGTGGCTGTAGTAAAATGCTTTTTTCATTGTTAGCCAACTGGATTCTTCGAGACATTTCGAAGTGGGACTCATTCTGATAGGTGAGACCAAATGTTATGGGAGTAAGGAGAGTGTCTTTAGTGTCTGCAGAGGGAGATGAGAGAATGAGATGTTAGGGCTGGAAATGGTTGTTTACAGATTTGGTAGAGAGTCCTGGTTAAAGGTGCATTACATGTTGGGCCTCCTTCATCGATGGAGGCAGAATTCCCATCCATTTGGCCTCTCATAGGGTGTCTAGGAGGCGAGGGAGCAGGAGGTCTTCAAAAGACCGGAAATATTCTACTGGCAGACCATCTGGGCTATACCCGAGCCATGCTAGCTACTGCCTCCTGGAGGTCTTCATGGTGGATTTCCTCACCTAGACCGTCACGTTGGCCCTCCATGAGGCAGGGCAGCTCAAGGTTATCCAGGAAGGGTCACACGACCACCGAACTATAGAGTTAAGCTTGCGGAGTAAGGCTGTGAACTCATGAGTATGGAAACTCTTGGGTGAAGTGGGGGTATTTTTGCAGTCTTGGTCAGTTGAGGGATGGAATTAGGTGGAGACAGTATAGTGCATTAAAGAGAACTTGTGTCTACTTCCAAAACCTGCCATGTGGCTTTAGTTGTGGTAGGCGCATGGACATCTAGAGTCTCATATTTGCTATCCAGAGAGGAGCACTTGGAGAGATGGGTTTCAGGGTTAGTTATGTGTATATCATATTGCTGAAGCATGAACAGTGGATGAGCGTAACTGAGTATATTTAACTTTATGGGTGTGACTATTCTGGATTGAGGTTTCCAATGAAAAATCAGTGGTAGCAAATGTGAAGTTGACAGTGAGAAAGATAATACATGGACATGAAAGGAGATGGAGGAAATGCCACAACCCCCGGCCCTCCCTTCAAACTCACATCCTTATTAAATTAAAGAAACTCTCCAAAAAAAACTCCACATCCAAACAAAAGTATAAGTGTTCAATTCCAAACTACAGAGTGCTATTAACAGAATGAGATAGCTTTTCAAAATTATCCATAACAAATCTCAGGAAGCAGCAGCCACTCCAATCAGAACCATCAATGGCCTAGCCAAATCCTTCTCCAAATAAATGTAATGGATCTAAGAGGAAATGGACTGTCTTACTCACCAATATGAACTGAAACATATTTCCCTTACCAGAAACAGCCTCTTCAGCATCTATCTAAAATCTGGTATCTAGCACCAAGCTATCACAAGTCGTCTCTGTCCTTTTACAAATATCCTTTACCGGGGATCACTTTGATCCATTATGCATCTTTTGCTTGAAATTATCAACTTGTCTTTTGCACAGACAATTTCATGATGCCAAGTGGACCATATAAACTTCCTACAAAAAAAAAAAAAAAAATCAAAGCTGACTAGTTTGGCAATACATTTCTACTCTTCCTTTCCAAACTCATAAAGAAATGCACTTTCACCCAGGTGGAGAACTTCAAACCTGATATAGTGGGTTTTCTATTGTTCGCACCACAGTGCAGAAACCACTATGCTCAAATTCATAAACAATTTCTATAGAATGTTTGATGAGAGAAAACACTGCAGGCTTATACTCTTTAGACCATCCAGCTCACACTGTGCTACTGTGTCACGCGATATCAGCTCCCATCACATGGTCACCTGGCAAGGAATCAATATCACATGGTGTGCGCATTATTAGCTGAAAACCCCTGCAGACAGTACGTTCCCGGCTAATTGTTGTTGGGATGTTCTGCTCTGCCAATGTCCATTATGTGGTGTGAAGCCTACCCAGGACATCGGCGGAACCATCAAAACATTGTTTTTAGTTTTGATTGGGATGGAGGCACGCATGTCAGGGGGTTGTTGGAGGTGCATTTAAAAGAGCCTCGGGCTGGACACTGCATTTACCCCCCTCCCCTTCAATGCGCCACCTCCTCCTCAAACAGTGAAAAATGTTCATAAGTTGGCAGGTCTGACTCTAATATCTTCTAGAACTTCAATTTCATCTACCACGTCATTCTCCTTCGTGCCTCATTTAATAAGAAGAACTTTGAAGCCCATGTTTTAACCCCTTCCCCGCTCATGACGGAGCCACTCCGTCATGAGCCACGGTTGCCGTGTGCTCATGACGGAACGGTTCCGTCATGTCACGGCCGTTGGCGGCCGCTCCGCCTACGCGGCGCTGTTTCCCCGCCTGTGCGGGGGGACAACGCAAATGGGCGGAGTCATGACGGAACCGTTCCGTCATGAGCACAGCTCAACCGTGGCTCATGACGGAGCGGCTCCGTCATGAGCACAGCGCCACCGCGCTGCCCCCCCCGCACCCCCCAGCGCCACGGCGGAATTCCCGCCGTGGCGAAAGGGTTAAAGTGGTCTAAAATATATCTAGGCAAAAGAATCCAAAGCATTAAAACAGGCACCTCCCCATCTCCCACTACAGCTGTTCCTTTTGAATACCACCCTAGTCTCGTTATCATTCAACTTATAAATTAGAGTTACTGAGTGAGATTTTCTCCAAAGCTATTTGCTTCATTAAGCAGATGAAATACAATTGAACCTCAAGATTGACAGCACAGGTAATAGTGCCATATTAGCCCAATGCATATCTGACATGGGTTCCTGGACATCTTGAATCCTAAACATAACCGATTAAAGACCATGGGGCATATTTACAAGCCCCTCTCACCTCAGGAACGTCACTTTTTGTGACGTTCCTTTGGTGATAGGTGCTTTGCCTTATTTAAAAGATGGTGCTAAGACATTTAACATGGCTTAACTTCGCCTTGTAAATAAGACCCCCTTTCATGCTAGACTTAGAGTGAAAAGGATGGGCAATAGGTGTGCAGTGTGCATTCTGCTGCAACACCCACTGATTTTGATGCTGCCCTCTATTTACAAGGGTGGTGTAAATAAGAGGCAGCGCTAAAATTAAGACTAGGGAAAACATGGTCTTAACATGGCGAAACACGGAGAAATGCTTTATTTCTACTCGTTTTTGCAGTTTCTGTGTGGGCTGCATTGTGCAGCACACATTTAAATGCACAATGCACAATACAGCACACATATGAGCAGGAAGTGTCCTTTCCTGCACATATACAATACAGAATGTCGATTTCAAACTCCTATGTGTACTGCATTGTGCATTTAAATTATTGTTTATGTGCAGGAAGGGACACCTTCATTCCCTCAACACACTATGGTGCAAGGGCGCCTGCATTGGCGCTAGGCAGCTAGGCAGCTGAATTTAGCGCAACGCAGGGAAAATGCAGGGGTTTGCTGTATTATTGTAAACAGGGCTCATCCCTGCATTTCTAAAGTGACGGAGCGCAGCAGTAGCAATTTTTTAGCTAGCAGGTGCTCCGCCACATTCCTGAAAACATGCTCCCTGGTTCCTTATCCTATCGCCTTGTGGTTCCAAAGCTAAACTCCCAGAATGGATTGCGAAACTACATGGTCTTACTATTTCCCTCAAAATCTCCAAACCTCACAATAGATAGATCTTAATCATAACCTCTGTATTTAGAATTCCCCAAAAAGCTCAAGATTTCAAATGGACCTACTTTGCTATATCAGACATTCCTACCAAAAGAATATTTCAAAATCACCATCAAATGATCTCTTGAATTGAGTATGGGGACTACCACTAATTGGACTCCCTAAATCTTGCCTTACCGCTCTCAAAGTCATGCTCCACTCCGCAGCCAGATTAATCGCAAATGTGAAGAAACTTGACAGAATCATAACAGTCTTTATATATATTAAACAAATAAAAGTTTAATCTTGGTCTACTAATCAAATTGAATTGCATGTCCCACCTACAAGGGCCTATTTTGACATTCCCCCTCTTATCTTTGGCAACAACTGGCGATTTCTGTTAAAAATAGGACTCTGAGAAGCAGATCCACTCCCCTCTCAAACATCCTTCTTTCAAAAAGTTGTCCAAGCCAAGAAGAAATCAAATCTGAAATGCTGAGAAAATTCGGGATACCTTCCAACCCGGATAAGACTGCTCTATGATTCCAGGTCATGAAATCTATGCTGACAAAAAAAAAAAAAAACATTATTCGATCCTGGCCTAACACCCTTCTGATGGGACGGGTAATACTTTGCAGTTTGATTTACATCATTCAAAATCGACAGAATCACTGTAGGATCCTGACAATATGTCATTTTTTCCTTATCTCTACGATTACTGTAGTTAAAAAGCTGATGTTTTGTACCTGTTCCATGACCCCACCTTTTGCAATGCCTGCCTCTCACAAACCTCTCTCGCGGAGTACTATTTATAACTGCTCATACATCTATCACTCAGGTGCACGCCAGACATATCCCCCTCACCTATGTATACATCTGTACACATATCCTTTACCTATGTATGCAGCTGTGAACATGTAGCTCTCCTGTGTATACAACTGTGAATACATCTCTCGCATGTTTTTGATTCTCTACTCACTATGCTACGTCTACTTATACACATTCTATAGCTAATAAACCCTGAGACAAGCAAGAGGCAATTTCAATATGTAAAGGAGCAGTCCGAATTGGCTAGAAATGCTGCCCCTGTTCTTAATCGATCCTGCTTGACATCAGTCTCTTGTGATTATTACAGGAGCCGTGAGCGCGTTCCCAGAAACTGTGCACCTCGCAGGGCACGGTGTCAGACACTGTGTAGTCAATAAATAAGTGACATGCCTTCCGTGATGCAGGAGCTGCTACCTGTACATCAACATTTTTCCTGAATAACAGACTAAAAAAGGCACAATGAGCAGCTGACGCATGCAGTACTCCGCCATGGAGTTACCGCTCCCCTCAGGGCTGCATTAACCCGCATATCTGCCGGCACACCCATTCTTTGAAAGTCCTTTGTTTATTAAACATGGATCCGTCAAACGCTTGGCACCATTCCCTCTCTCTGCAATGCCTGATCCAGGTGTGTGCAGGCTCTGACGCAGAGCCTTCTAGAAGGGGTCACCTTCAGTGACAGTCAGGACGACTGCCTAAGCGTGACTGTCACCAGAGACAGTTGCACTCCCAACTCACACGCCAACAAATTATTGTCTTGATTGCCAAACAGAAACATTTCTATAATCCAGAATGCTTTGTCATGGCATTTGAGAAGCTTAAAAACCTGATGTCCTTGCTCTAGTCTAGAATAATGCCTGTCCCCTAAGCCGTGGCTTGCAGACTGGCTCTCAAGGCTGACCTCCTGCCACTGTCGGGGCAGGCACCAGAGATGCTGGCAGTATTGGTACCGTCTCTGCCTTTCTCCTCTATGCAGCTCCAAATAATCTGTTATGTCAGAGGTCAAACAATCTAAACTAGGATCCTTCCACAACCAACACATGCCATTGGGGGTGTCTCATATTCAGAATGTGTGCATAAAGAATAAGCACTGGTGATGCTAAGCTGCCAGAATTGCAGCCCTTTGCATACTGGAAAGTTTTCAAGCATTACTGTGATGATATTTATAACAAGGGTGCACGTTGATTTTCATTATTGATCTGAGTTGGGTTTTTTTAAAACCACTTTATTTTCAGTTTCATGTTTCACTTGCTAAAACCATGTAATAACAACAGGCAACAAGAATGCATGGTATCTCTAACATGTTCAGATCGGTGATTCGCAACGACCTCCAGCTTGGAAGCCACGTATGGAATTCAGGTAGCGTCCTCCTCCAAATGGGAAAACAGATAGATCCCGGAGCTGCGAGGTAAGGGCGCCACCAGCAGAGGGATCCAGCCAGCTCTTCGCTCCCTCCATGAGTAATAAAGCGCAGGGGCGACCCCTCCGTAATGGCGGAGGAGCGTCGCCCCACTGGGCAAAGTCAGTCACAGAAACATAAAATGATAATAAAACAATAATATAAATTTATTTCTGTGACTAATAGTGCTGATGCTAGTGTAGGGTGGGGCAGACTGGGACATGGCAGGGGGGGAGTGATTAGCACTTTAAAGCACGCATGTCACTTTGGCTGGCTGTCTTCGGCCAGCCAAATTGACTTCACTTCTATTTCTCCAAACCAGCTGTGTTGCACAGCCAGGTTGGAGAAACAGAACAGACTCCCATGCACTCTCTGAGCGGCAGACCAGGCCGCTCAGACCAGTCCAGGCACTGCTATCATGCTAAGTATAGCACGAGAGCACCGTCCTGATTGAGCGGGGAGTCTGTGCTTTTGCAGTGACTGCTGGGAGCAGAGAACCACAGAGGCGCCCATTGGCGACAGATACTTTTTACAATTATTATTATTCCCTGTCCCCCTCACCCTCCTTGCAGCCCACTTTACTTTTGCGGCTGCCACCACTAATCAAAGGGGCACCAAGACTTCTCTCATTTATACATGCGGTCATGAGCTAGAGCCGATAGGTGAGCCATGGCGTGGATTGACCACACTCGACCCCATCACATGTTAACAGAGGGAATTGCAGGGAGTTTCCATAATTGGTCTACACTTAGCCAAGTCGCTAAAAGGAAATGAGTTATCAGTTTTCCAATAGGGGAAGTCAATGGTCTCCCGTTCAGCCCAGGAGAATTGCCAAAAGCCATGAGGGAGAGCAATGGTTTGTTATCTGGTGTATTTGAGTTAGAATTTCCAGAAAGGTTGGATGTGAGTGCAGGACCACCAAGTGTGAAGAACATGCCCCATTCTCCACATACCTTCCAACAAATATCAGACATGCCAAAAATGACATGCAGTCATCTAGTTAATAATTTGTAGGCATTAACTCTATGTTGTATCAACATTGAAAATCCTTCCGCACTTTTCCAAATTGCCCTCCAATCATCGTCAGAGATGTCTATGTCCAAATCCCACTCCCATTGTGTAATGTTGGTTAGTTTTGGATGGGGCCTGAACCCTCTGATATTTTTATAAAGTCAGGAGATGCCCTGCTTTCGTACATTGGTAGCAAAGAGGGATTCTATTGGTGTATCCTTTCTGTTGATCCATTGCCGCCGGTGTAGTCTCTCCTGTATCCAATTAATCACTTGTATGAGACGGTAGTTGTCGCACCAGGTTAGGACCCATTTTTCTATTAAAGTATTGCATGGTCGGAGATTGCCCTTCTCGAAAAAGTCCATAAATTTAGGGGGTCTCCCACGTTCCAAGCAGCGAATTTTGGATCTGTGACCCCATGGGGAAAATCTGGATTGATAATAGGAAGGGGTATCTAGGAAAACTTCTCTGGTGTGTCAGGGAATTCCAATGTTCAAGTAAAGTTGTCATGAGTGGTAGAAGGGTTTGTCTGTTTCAAAGCGAATTATATGCGAACCATACAATATATATTTAAGGGAGAGAGTGGTAAGAGTTTTTTTCCATTGCTACCCATGGTTTGTTATCTGGATTTTAATTCTCATCCAGAGATGGCCATATTTGAGCCACTCAGGTATAAGGGATAACATTAGGCAATCACAGTCCCCCTTCCTCTATCAGACAGAAAAGAAAGCGTTGAACGGGCTAATCTGGCCACTATGCAATTCCAGACAAACTCTAGCATTTGCTGGCGGCTATGTGGCAGGGTTGGTATGGGTATGGCCGAGGGTAGTATATGCAGCGTGTACAGAAGACAAAGGATAAAGTTCATTTTTAGGCTATTTAAGCAGCCAGCCAATACTTGAGATTTCTAATTTGCCCCAACATTGCAAATCTTTCAACAGGGTTCTTAGTAGGGGTGGAATGTTGCAATTGTATAACAAATTAACATACACTGGGAGGTATACCCCTAGATATTTAATGTAAGTTTCCGTCCAAGTGAACCCTGCTGCTTGAATTGTATCTGGTAGTTCCTGTTGGGGACCTGCTACCCCTAGGCCTTAGGATTTGGCATAATTTATTTTGAAGCCCAAACTGATGCAAAGAGGTCTAACTCCACCAACAGAGCTGGTAAGGAGCGGTCAGGATTAGTTATGAAGCATAGGATGTCATTGACGAATAGTGCTACCTTGTGCTCTGTCACCCCTACCTGTATACCTCTAATTTTCAGGTAGCGTAGAGTCTTAGCTATGAGGGGTTACATTGAGAGCAAAGATCATGGGTGATAGAGGACACCCTTGTCTCCTGCCTTGAGGTATCGGTATCGACTGGGTATAGTCGCCCTTGACCTTTAGTTTTACTGAGGGTCGTTTGTAGGCCTGGGCAGCAAATTCCGTTCCGTTCGCGGAATTTGCGGAATTTGGGTAATTTCGCGTTATGCGGAGAACGCGAAATTGCCCAAAATTCCGCTTTCCGCAACTTCGCGAAATTTTTGCTTGTTCGTGTTCCCAAAATGCGTGTTCACGAGATATTTCTCCCCGAGCACGCAAACAGCGTTTGTGAACAGGAAAAAAGCATCGCGAACAAGCAATTCCGCGTGTTCGCGGAATTTCTGCGTGTTCGCGGATATTTTTTACCGTTTCGCGGAGATTTGCATAACGCGATTACGCAAATTCCGCCCACCCCTAGGTTTGAAGTGTTCCTGGATAAGAGTTTTCATTTTACAGCCTAATTGTGACTTATCTAGTAGTTTATTGATGTAGGGGCAGTCCACCCTATAAAGGCCTTCTCAGCATCGAGCGAGAGAAGGACCATTGGGAGTTAACGCCTCTCAGCCACCTCAAAGAAGGCAATCGCTAGCCGAGTGTTATCAGCCATGTGTCTAGCTTTATAAAACTAGATTGCTGAGGAGAAATGAGGGTTGGGCAGAAGTTGTGGAGCCGTTGCACTAAAATAGATTGAAAGAATTTCACATCACATTTTAGTAGTGCAACTAGGTGGTACGAGGAGCAGACCTGCAGGTCCTTGACAGGTTTAAGAAACAACATGATATGGGAGTCTCGCATTCTGTCCGTGACCACTTGTTTGGTCAAAAAATAGTTTATTACTTTTCTGAGGAGCTCGACCAGCAGAGAAGCATAGGCATTGTTACAAATGGGGGTCTCTAGTTAGCAGAGGTAGGTACCTTTGTCCAAATAGGTACCCTTGCTTCTAGTCAGGGTAAGGGGGATACACACTTTAGATAACCCCTGCTCAACCCCTTGGTAGCTTGGCATGAGCAGACAGGCTTATCCCAAAGGCAATGTGTATAGTATTTGTACCAACACTCACAGTAACACAGTGAAAACACCACAAATGGACACCACACCAGTTTAGAAAAATAAAGTATCTTTATCTAAGCTAAACAAGACCAAAACGACAAAGAACCAACATACAGATACTCAGTAAAATGTCTTTTAAAAGGATGTTGCACAAATAAGCTTGTAGAAATCAAATAGCACCAACGGGGGCTATCACGACGCCAGGACAGTACAAAATTCAAAGTCACACAGACCCCCAAACAAACAGTACCTTGAAAATGATGTTGGTGACTATGCATGGCATTGAAGATTGCTGATGTTGGCTCCGTTCTCAAGTCACTCTCGGCGGTTATTAGCGCCGCAATAACAAGATGCAGGCGCTGGTGAAGACGGAGTTAATGCGACTACTGGTGTCTGGCACAGCCGATCACTGCCGGCATCGTAGGGCGTCGGAGCTGCGGAGCAGCCCGGGCGCTGCGTCATTCACATCACGAGCGGCTCCCTGGGCCTCGGTGCAGGTCACGGCATCACAGTGGTGGCGTTGACGGCGTCAGAAACAGGATTTCTTACTTCTCTTGGATTTCTTCCAGCTCCCAACAGCAGAAACAACCTCCAGAGGCCCAACACAGTTACAGGCACCTCCTGGCAGGTCAGAACCCCCAGCAAAGAAGTTCACAGGAGCTGAGGGGTGAAGTCTTTTTGTTCCTGGGACTTCAAAACGGGAGACAACCTCTTCTTCAAGCCCTTGGAGCTTTCTTCAAGCAGGGGACACAACACACAGCAAAGTCCTTCTCCTTTCCTTGTGAAAAACAGCAACTGCAGGCTAACCCCAGACACACAGCAAGGAGGGCAATACTTCTCCTCAGTTTCTTCAGCTCTTCTCCTCAGAAAAGTTTCCTCTTTATTCCAGCCATAGTCTAAAGATCAGGAATTTTAGGTCTAATAATTATACCCCAAAATGTTTTTTTTCCTTTGTGCAAGGGGGTTTGAGCACAGTCCAAACCAGTTCTGCCTTTGGTGGTGCAACATGACCACAGGAGGTCGAGACAGCATTGTGCAAGGGAGACAGGCCCTATTCAGGTGCAGGGTAAATCTCCTCCCACCACTCTATATGCAGCCAGGGTCTATTCAACTCAGGGCTGGGTCATCCAGGAAGGGCCAGGCACACCTCACCCCCCCATAGGCTGTCTGCAGGGAATTCACAAACACTGTCTCTGACGCACTGAAACCAGACAGTCAATCCACAAACAGGCAGAGGCACACAGAAAGGTTCAACAAGAAAATAGCCACTTTCTAAAAGTGCTCTTTTCAAACACAGAATTTAAAAACCATCCTTACTAAAAGTTGTGTTATTAAATTTTGAGTTCAGGGATACCAGACTCCAATATTCCATCTCATCCCTATGGTAAGATATGCTTGTAAAATGTGACAGAATATTCCCCATTCTGTCCTATCGGCAAGATAGCCTTTCAAAAGTGAAAAACGAAATTGGCAGTATTTCACTATCAGGACATGTTGCACACACCAGTACATGTCCTACCTTTCACATACACTGCACCCTTCCCAGGGGGGTACCTTGGACCTACTATAGGGGTGTCCCATGTGCAAGGAAAGGGAAGGAAAGTGTAAGGCCTGGTAAGTAGGTGCACTTGCCAGGTCGACATGGCAGTTAACAAACTGCACTCAGGCATTGCGGTGGCAGACCTGAGACCTCTTTTAGGGCTACTCATGTGGGTGGCACAATCAGTGCTGCACGCCCACTAGTAGCATTTGATTTACCAGCCCTGGCACACTTAGTGCACTTTACTATGACCTACTGGTAAAAGAATATGTCAATCAGGGAGAACCAATCTCAATATCAATTTACACAGGGAGCACTTGCACTTTGGCATTGATCAGCGGTGGCAAAGTGCCCAACGCATCGAAACCAGCATAAACGAAATTCAGCACAGCAATAAAAACATAGGAGGTAGAGGCATACAAGTCAGGGAAAACCACACCAAGGATGCCAGGTCTAACAGGCATTAGAAAGATGCAGAGAAGTGATCAGGGCCTTGGGATTTCAGGAGTGGAAGGGCATTAATCACCTTCCCAACCTCATCTCTAGTAATATTGTTCTACAAGTAAATTATGTCATTCCCCAGGTCGGGAGGAGTATAATCATTAGGCACGCTTCTTGAATCATGTCATTGAGATATTGGTGTGTGAGTAGGGCTGAGTAATATAGATGGAACACTGCTAGTATCTAATCTTTTCTGATGTGGCTGGCCCTTGGCTATTTATGATGCTTGATATATGGTTTCTGGTGGTAGCTAATCATAGTTAGTAGGCCAATATTTGGTCTGCCTTGTTGCCCTTCGCATAATAAGTTTGTTTAATATAAAAATGCTTTTTAGCTGCATCTTTCATCTGCAGCTGTTCTAGTTTGCCCCTGACTATGCAGAGCTCCCATAGCATAGCATTGGAGCCAGTTTGCTTATGGCATGCTTCCGCTAGTGCCATAATGGCCTCACCGTCCTTCCTATTTTGTTTGTTTGTGGAGGCATTCGAATTTGTCCCTGGGTGATATCAATTTGCCCCTAATGACAGCCTTTGCAGCATCCCACAGCACTGATGGTGAGACTTCCTTGTGTCATTCTCTGTAAAATACTGTTCTATGCACGCACTCTTAAGGTGAGATCTCTAAAGGCCACTCATTGATCAGCCGTGGGTGGACAGGAGATTTCTGGAGAAATGGAGAGGGGTCAGCGAAAGCCAGATTGGGGCATGGCCCGAAAGTGAACGGACATAAATTGTAGTATCCAGCAAGCGAAGCACTAGTGTTTTAGTAGTTAAGAAATAGTCTAACCGTGAGTCTTGTGTACATTTGAGAAAAATGTGTAATCCCTGTCAGCAGGGTGGTGAAAGCACCGGATATACACTAAATTTGGGTCTATCACCCCCTGAGTTAGTAAAGGGAGTGGCATTGAATCATTCTGTAGGGGATGAGATCTATCAACAAACGGTGCAAGGGCAATGTTATAGTCACCCCTAAAATTATCTCATCCCTTGCAAAGTGAGTCACAGTGGGGAAAGTAGCAGCACAGAATCTCTCTTCATTTGGCCCATAGAGTGAGAAAATGGTTAAGTTAGTGGGTCCCAATCTACCCTTAATTCCACCTAAACAGCATTCTTTATCCTGCAGAATATCATCTAATTGAAAAGAAAGGCCTCTCTGTATAAGAATCTCTTCTTCTCTTGTTTTGCGTTTGTTGGAAGAATGAAATTGAAGTGGGACCTAATAGGAGTGCATCTGCTTGGTATCTATATGTGGCATTGGATAGTTCTGTAGGGGATGATATCTATTGACAAAGGGTGCATGGGCAATGTTATAGTGCAAATGTTTTTGGCAAAATGAACTGTGGGGCATTAAAGATAAACAAGAGGGGAGTGGTTACGAGTATAATAAACCTCGCCCTCCCGCCAGCCATGCAACAATATGCACAATATGTGGAGCGAAGCAGACAAGAGGGCAGAACACGAGGGACAGAGCAATATGAAGTGGGAGGGAGAAGAATACAAGGAGGAGAGCTGCAAAATACATGCACTCTCATGCAGTGCTTGACGAAAAAGAAAAAGGAAGCAACTGACCAGCCTACTGTAACTTTTTCCTATATTCCACAAGAGGTCTTTTTCGACCAGAGAGCTAGAGCTTTGTGATAGGTAATACATACAATGTGACATTTGGTTTATCGAGCCTGTGTGTTATGCGGATAAGCTCTGGTTATATATCATTGCCACCGCAGGTTACATGTCTGATTTTCCTCCTTCGCTGGAGTATATATGGAGGAAAGTTTTGGAAAGCAATCAAGCCTCTCATTTATGGAACACAAATCTGGGCCTTTTTAAGTCTGTTAGTGGAAGATCCACAGGAGCATTCTTACATCCCTAGTTGTTCTCGCTGGCCTGTCATCCCAAACGAAGAATACCTCAGTTGATTACTACCTAGGGCCATCATCGGTGTACCCTGCAATTGGGGAAGTCCTTAATGTTCTCCCCAGCATGCCCTCTTGAAAGAGTAGTCAAATCATTCAGCCTGGTAATGGCTGAAGTATTGTAGTATACTACCTGTATCCAAGACTATTGATTACTATCCTTCTTGTGTCATGTAAATCCAGTCACTACAGATAACAAGCATTGGCATAGCCAATAGATCTCGCCTTTGGGACCTTATAAGTGTTTAGCCATGCAACAGTTGATGTTGTTGCACCAAGGATATTGTGCTGCATAACTAAATACTTATAAGGTCCCAAAAGCGAGACCTATTGGTTATGCCAATGCTTGTTTATATTGAGAGGGAGAGGCCTGGCACTTCTCAAGAGAAATGCAATACTTTTCATTGGAGAGTACTGGTACTTCTTAGAAAGAAGCAGGTACTCAAGGACAGAGTACCTGCACTTCTATTTTTCCATTTCAAGCACTGTCTCTACTTATACTACACATGATGTATGAAATCTATACTTGGACTGTACCCTCACTGTACAGTGCTTCGATGCCCATGGGGCCTAGCTCGTGCTTTACAAACTAAATTTAAATGAAGGGTAGGACTTCAGTTTAATGAGGATTACCATTAAATAAACCATATATTCCTTAATGAAAGCCTGCAGCTTGTGAAACTGATCTCTGGTAAATAGCACTGCCTTACGTGGGTGGAAACGAGGCGAATTGTGGTGCTGCTCCAACAAACTCCTAATTTCTCTGTTGGGGAGAATGTGTTTCCTATCCAAAGGGCCCCACACCGTTTTCCTTTGGAAAACAGCGATAAACAGACTCCGTGCACTGTCTTCCAACAGGGGTATGCACAACCCATGTACTTTTTGCAGAAGATTATGGAGGAGAACATCTTAATTTCTACTAGTAAATGCCATCAACTTTTTAATTAGCCTCCCCAGCGAAACCATATTAACATATAACGTGGTATAATTATGCTAAAATGTACTGAATAAGGTATCTATCCAATCCCCTTAAGGGAAGCGTTGCTACATAACAAACGGGTCTGCGGTGTTCCCTCAGTGTTGGGTGATATTTCTTGGAGACGATGACCGCAACAAAGAAAAACAAGCGCGTGCGCGCTAAAAGTAAAAAAATAGTATCGGCAAAAGTGAAAGCGTTTCACTTGCGGGAGTGAGCAGCACCAGGAGCGATAATTGCTACCATATGGCGCTGCTCGTTCCCGCAAGTGAATCACCAGATGTGCACGCGTTGCCATTGAAGGCAATGGAACGCGTGCACGTTTTTGGCTGAAAAGCCGAAGCGATAGCTAAAGGTCTTTTGCCTAAGCAGCGCATGCGCGCAGCGTAGGCTAGACCTAAAAACGGGCCCCTTTGTTTTTCTGTTTTTTATCATTAATAATATTTGTAAATCTTTCTCTTGGTTTTATCTAGGTTAGTTTTGCAATAACGGTCACAGTCATCCAAAGGAGTGCAGGTGAAAGACTACTGATGATCACCTTAAGTGTCTTTGTCCTTATGGTTGCCTGTAGATAATTGAAAATATTTGTTCATGCTAATGAGTACAATAATTGTTTTTCACACAAATGGGTACAAATGAGTGCCTCTTGTGTTCATTTGTATGAACACGTGTTTGCTGCCCTGCTACCAATAAACAACAAAAACAGCCCATTCCCAATTAATTTTCCCCCTGCATTTTTTCCATGTTCTTTCTGGAGGGAACACCAAAGGATGTCTGCTAGAATAAGGTCCTCAAGGCAGTGCCTGCTCAGGTTCACATAATTAGTAGCCCTATAAATAAGGTGCAGGTAGCACCTGGGTTGGGGAAAATCTTGCCCATTACTAGTTGGACACTGAGGGTCCACTAGGATAGAAGATAATCAATAATTTGGGTCTGACTACCCTAGTAATTCTTCACTTTGGGTCAGAATTTAACCCGAAAGGTTTCAGCTGCTTTTAGATGCTGAAATACCTGAGTGAAAATTGAAAACTCTGTGGTGTTTCTGCAGATCTTGTAATTCAATGGAGGCCGGTAACTTCTGTTTCAAGCCCCATCGGAATTAAGAGGCCACAATTAATGAGGTACTTAGTGGCTTGTAGGCACCAGCCCCCACACTGTATTTGGAAGCAGTGCAAGGCCTGCTCTAGCTAGCAGATTCTCTTAAGATGAATGATGTTCTCCAACTTGACTGGTTGAACATTCCAATTTGAAGAATGGCCCTGATTGCCAATGGTTTGCTGCCCAGCTGCCAAGAACTGGATATATAATGAGACTCACTCAAGCACGTCAATGATCTACATTGACTCAGACCTGCATGGATCCTGCAGCAGTGCTACTTGATTAGCTACTTGAATGCAGAGGTGCAAGCTGTTTCCTCCAGGCTATGGTTAGCTCTCATGCCCTGCTGATGCTCTGATGGTCTGTCTATTGACATTTTGTGCTTGGAAGCACACACATTGTTTTGTTCACCTGTTTATTTCCCCTTTAGGAGATCCACTAGACTCCATCCAGTGTGGCATGAGCACATGAGCATAAGTACACCATGCCCAGATTTTTTAAGCACTTGTGTTGTCCTTGCACCTTGCATGCCAATTAAGGGGAAATGCAAGTGCTTAAGTGACATTTAGAAAGCCACACAAATTGATATTTGTGTGGCCTGCCCTTGTGTCACTTTCATCTGCAAAGTAGCGCAAAGTAGCGACTTTAACTGCCTTTCATTACCCTGTGATGTGGAGGCCATACATGAGTGGAGTGATAGAGTGCTTACAGCACTCTAAATTGTATGGGTGCACTATACTCATGGTTGAAACGCACTCACATGTATTTTGTCATTTGCAGTGCTTCATGATTATTAAGATGCATTTATTCACGTTCTAGGAGCACTAAATTGTAGTGTGCACTTTCAAGTAGGATTTTACATGCATGAGAGACACTAATAATTCCTGTATGTGTAATGTGCAGGATGAAATTATACTTGTGCAGTGTATACTGTGTTTAGTTTAACCCCTTCAGTGCCCGCCCCTTTCCCCGCCCAGTGCCGGCCGTTGCATTAGCGGGCGGGGTCTATGACGAGCTGGACTCGTCATGGGCACAGCGCCACCGCGGCCCATGACGAGTCCAGCTCGTCATGGGCACTGAAGGGGTTAAGTTGCTTGAATTGTAGGCCCAAACTGTAAGTTGTTTTGAGTTTCGTTTCTCCTTGGTTGCTCAAGAAATAATTAAATGAATCCTTTTTGTGCTCGAAGACAGCATGTTCTCATCCTACTGCAGGTGCAGGAATTCGGCCTCGTTATTCTTAGATTTAAGGAGATACCCGGAATGTCTTTGAAGAAGTCTGGAAGGCGAGAAGGGAGGACTCCTTTCATGCCTGGCCTATCTGAAACCCAAGGCCACTGGAAGACAAAAAAAATTAATTAAAGCTCCTGTGAAAAGCTATTTAAAACGCTGCTATTGAAAAAGTTCATCATGTGACGTATTGTGGGTTGAACATTGTCTCTTTGTATGATTCGCAGGGACAGATTTGAGAGTCTTCTTGTTTTCGGAGGAGAAGGAGCATCTTTGAGCGAGCTCCCTAGCTTTGAGCTATCAGACCCATTTGACGTGAATACTTCTCAGGAAGTCCACATGTGCTGACACATTTGGGATATGACGAGAGAGATTGGTAGGACCTTCAGTTAGAGCAGTGTAGGGAAAGAGATTTTGGTTTTGTTTTCCTCCCAGATGAAAAGAGAATTGGACTCAGCTTCTATTCTATGCTGTATTCTGATTTTGGAGTTCATCACTTTATGCCTTTTATGCCGAATGAATTATATTCGTAGACTCGGCTTTGTATTAATTTTAATGTATCTATATACTGTGATATTGAGGTGTGTTTATATTCAATTATTTTTTGCATTATAATAAACCCACAAAATTGAAATTCAGAGTCTGTGGTCCTTTAGAGTATGACTAAATGGAAAGTATAACCTTGAATTGTTTTACTCCCCTCCACCACTTTCAGCAAGCAAATAAAAGACCATCAGTCTTAACTTTAGTAGAGAAAGCAGGGAATATAATTTGGCGTAATCAAATGGTAGCAGAGGTTGGTTTGCTTCTAAAAGTAAGGGGAGAAAAGAGAAATTGGAGTAGGATCGGAAGAATAATAGAGCTTTGGACGGAGTAGAAGACGGCGCAGTTGATGGAGGTCGGCGGACGTTGACGGTGCGGCAGAAACAGTGGTAGTGTGAGTATGAATCTGTGTGGTGTGTTAGATTGCGGTGATGAATTAACTGTGTGATGTCTTGCGAAGTTGGGATGCAAGTTGATTGATTGCTGGTTTATCGGTTTACTGGTCCGGACACGTGCGGATCAGGAAGTTTGGTTAGCGGACTCAAGAGAGGTCCAAGATCCCGGGATAGTTTTGTATTTGTAATTGTCAGATCAATATTGTGAGTGTCGTGAAGCGCTATCAACGATTCACTAGTGATAGGGAACTTTGTGTGAATTCAGGAGTACGTCAAAGTAGAAAGCCTCAAGTACCGGGATTGGACTACGGCGATTGAGTGATCAACGCAGGTCGGGGGTCACAGCTGGCGAATGTTTACGTAAGAGTGTTCTATCGATCTTTTAGTGGACGGACAATTATTTGTTTTATATAACTGTAAGTTATTGTGACTGTGTTAGGAGCAGTTACTTGGTTTAATATTTTTTGGATATATAGTTATTTGTAGTGCGAATGTTTGAGCGAGTGTACTAGGTGAAATTATAAAGGAGGGTGAGCCGCTGCAAAGAGGGAGCAGTGACGTCAGTGCGCGCCGCGCTGTGATAGGTCGGTTGGGGTAGCGCCGCGCTGGGATTGGTGGAAGTTCATCCGAAGTCGAATATTGAAACTTGGCTTGCAAATAATTGATTTTCACGATGAGATGTTTTAAGGTGTTGCGAGATTTGTGTAGAGGTGACACAAGGATGGTGACTCGAGTAGGAGAAGAAGAGCCGCCAGAGGACACCCGGCACATTATATGGCAAAAAATTTAGGACTCCATACTATTGTGTGGCTTCAAAAATTGGCATAAAATTACTGAGAAAGAGGGAGAATTGGCTTTCCTTCATTATGGACCATTTCGTATGGAGGTGTTGTATCAGCTGAGGGGAGTGATGGCTTCTCTGAAACCTCCGCCTAGACCAACACAATTTGAGGCATTAGATGCATGGATGGGAGCAGCAATAGCAAAGCAAAGAGAAGAAGAGCTTCACAGGGAAGAATGAAGAAAACAATGAAGGCATATCAGGATGCCAGATGGGCTGCACAGTTGAAGAGATGGAGAGTAGACACTATAGAGGGAGAACGATTGTATCCATTCAGGCTGTTAGAAGGAGGGTCTGGGGGAAAAAGTAAGACAGAAGAGGAAAGTGATACAGATGACAGTTTTCTTGATAGACTGTTAGCAGAACGTCCTCCACCTTGTGATTCTAGGTCGGAGCCGGAGCAGACAGAGCGAACAGAGGAAACGTCAGGAGTGGGATGTATGGGTTCAGAGGATCAGACCATCAGAGTAAGAGGGAGGATTTCAGTGGGAACACGAATTCCAGGAGGGTCCGGAGGGATAGGGTATGCAGATCATGAGCCAAAGTAACCTGCGTGTAACATGCGGTTACCAGAAGCTCTTTCAGTACCCGTTACTATTGGACTGGTGGTTTCAATATATAACCCCAGAGAGAGAATAGGTAGAAGTCAAGAGCAAATAGGAGAAGGGGAAGAGAATATATCTGGAGGGAGCCTTACAATGAGTGGAATGGGCATGGCTCAGATACCAGTGGAAGCTAGTACTCCACTGCCAGCTACAGCTGATCCAACATGTATGTGGGTCAGAACGAAGGCGAACAGGAGCTTTGGCAAATTCTAGGTCAGACATCAGAATGTGGGTTCCCCCGGTGAGGGAGTCAATGATACAGAGAGATGAAATGGAGATGAAATGTGAAGCAGCTAGGGTACTTTTTGGGCCACAAGTTGTGTGTGCATGTAATCATTGGAGAAGTAAAGTGTTGAGAGAGAAAATCGCCCAGTTGGGAGAATGGAGGAAAGTGGGGGGTCCAAGGAGAACACAAAGTTGTGACAGAGAGGAATTGGGAAGTGAAAGGGATCGAAGGTGTTACAGGATGCATTAAAGGCACCATTGTTAGATGTGGTGAGACTAAAAGCAGAAATAGATGAGGTGATTGAAGGGAATCTGCCATTGGACAGAATTGAGACATACGACCCAAGTGAACTGCTATTTGTAGCTAAGGATGTTACTAGAAAGGCAAAGCGAGCTCATGATGCCTCGTCACAGTTGGCACAAAGGTATGAGGTGGACCTGACGAAAACCAAAATTATGCAGGGACTCTGCAGATTGAATTATACAGATAAGGAATTGGAAGAGAAGCGAACAACAGGATTAAAAGCACAAATTAGAGAACTGGTGGTAGGGATGCGAGCATGGAAAGAATTAGACAGATGGGAAGAAAGGTGGGCCAAAAACTAGAAAAGCACCAAGAAAGGGATAGTAGATACTCCGCCTCCGGGTGGAGGGATGGGAACAACAGGAAATGTCCCTCTGAGAGAAGTACAAAATGGGGGGTATGTACATGTGCCATGAAGCAGGGGTGAATTGGCAGCATTCACTAACGATTTTCCTCAGCTGAGGGAAAAACCTGCCGACTGGTATATACAATTAGACCGATTTGTCAAGATTTCAAAGGTGTTATGGATTGATTTGAATACCTTGTTTGATATAGTGGTTCCAGGGGATTTGTGGACTGCATGTAAAGTCGCCATCAATTGGCCAGCTGCAGAACCGGCTGGAGATCCGGTGAATCATGGTCCTTCACCCGAGGTAATGAAGAAATACGAGCAAGTAATTAGCTGGTTACAATCCAAGGTAGCTCCTCAAACTGTTGATTGGCTTACAATCGATCGAACGACTCAAGATCCTAAAGAGTCGGTACATGACTATTATGAGCCACTGTTAGTGGCTTTTACAAACAGCATAGTGGATTGGACACAATTGAGCAGAAAGAAATGGGACAGTTTATCTCATAGTTTGTGCTGGGACTAAAATCTGATATTAGCTTGATGATACAGACACACTTGATATGTTGGCAGAATACGTCAGTTGACGAAATTCTGCGTTATGCGAAAAACTGTAGTGATCAGGTGGAATCGGCACAAAAGAAAGTGAAAGATAAGCTGATATTGGTGCGGTTGAGAAATGCCGAAATACCCGATCTGATGCAAGGGTTTGGAGGAGCGATGGGTCGAGGTACAGGACGTGGCAGAGGAATGGGTCAACAAATGATAACCCAACCTGGGTAGGGAAGAGTAAGGGGAATGGATGCAGGTACAGGAGGTGACTGGGTAGCGAATCAAAAGAAGGTCACTGCTTGTCATTTTTGTCACAAAATCGGGCATTTGAAGCGCGAGTGTCGATTGAATCCAGCAAATAAGATACAACATGTGGGAGAGGGACAGATGCCCGAGACTTTGAACATCGTGACTAGACCTAGGTCCATGTGTGAGGGAGGATATGAGCCGCAAATGCAGATACCTCAGCCTCTAAGAATACCTACAAATAATCAGGTGTATCATCAAATGCCATATTTTGAATACCTACGCTGATGAAGTGGCTCATTTTTGTGCTATACATGTTTGTGTTTTCAATGGAGAAAATGTAGGAGAGAGCACAGAAGAGACCGAGCTCAGCATGATGTTAGATGTAGCCGATACTTGGGATGAAGTGAAGCGGCTTCAGGATGAGGTCTCAGAGGAGGAAGATACATCATGGGTTAGAGCAGGCTGTAAAAGGAGAGAAGATAGCATTTGGGTCTCAACAGATGACAGAGCAGTACTACCCAATTGTTTATTGAGCCCAATGGCAAGGTAGATTCATGGACCAGTTCTTCTTGGGAGAGATGCCATAATGCGAGTGTTTCGGCAAACTTGGTTTAATCCACGATTTCGTGTGAGTGCTGAAGCAGTGTGTCACAGGTGTGTTACTTGTCAACAAATGAATGTTGGAAAGAGAACTGTGGTTGCGAAGAGTCACAGTCGAAGATCAGGAGGTCCTTTCAATAGGATACATTGGACTTTATTGAGATGCCGAGGTGCAATAGGCTAAGATATGTTTTGGTGGTGGTGTTGTGGAAATGTGGATTTTCCTGATCAGTTATGTCCCCTATCTTGGACCCCAACGGTTCTATATGCATGTTACAAGTACATGTATGTTCCCTCCAGTTCCAGTTTCCAAGACGCAAACATATGTGCGTCCACCATCAACATGTTCTCTGTCAGATCCGCCATCAATGGGCTGGATATTCAATTCCTAAGTATGAAAGGCCACCGACTTTATATGGCTAAGTTACTCTATTTTTACAGTTCAGGCAGAATAGGCCCGATTCTGTCCTCAAAGCCTTTCCCTGCTCTCTGTCTCTGACAGCTTCAGCTTGAGCTCGCATCTGTATCCATGAACTTTGTCCTACTCCCTGTGCAGCTAACGGTGCCTGCCTCGGCCAGTTTCGCCTGCCTGCCAAGAAGCTGTATTTCACCTTCGAATTATCTACTTTGCTTTTCAGCCGATGCATTCCTGTCTAGTGATTTAGGTAAACATTTCCTTTAGCTCCCAAGCAAAGGACTCGGCCTTTCCGTCCTCATGCAAGTAATTCATAGCCCTGTCACCATGGAATATTCCCATCCTCTCGCATTCAGTGTAGACACTTAGACGCTTGTACACACACGCACAGTCAGTATAGAATAGATTCTGTCCGAGAGTCCTTCTTTGTGGATAACATAGTTCTCTAAACATAGGATGTTAGATATGATTTGGGATTAGGTTGACTTGACCCCCCAGACTTTTCGTCTCCACATGTAGAGCTAAATGTCAAGTCCCCTTCACCCCCTAGTTGCACGTCAATTACACGTCATGCTGCTGCCCGCGCATCTATGTTAAGTATTATCTTATAGATCCACCTATGTATGATAATCAGAGCCAATCATGTTTCTTTTTGCTCATTATTACGCCTAGTTTCGATTACGTATTTACTATGTCATTTCTCTTATCAATTGTTACGCCTTCTACATTCGTTTCATTGTAATGTATGACCTATAAAAGTTACTTCTTGTCAATAAAGTATTGTACTTCACTTCCTGAACCCTCGTGGTGACGGAACCTGAAGGCCGCCACTCGAGTCGGCCATTTTGGAATAAAGCCCATTCAGAAAACCTCTTATACCACGGATTCTGCCTCTTATTATTCTGAGCTATTTTACTTTATTTTAGATTCCGTATGAAATTCAGTCTAGGTAAAAGAATATTTACCACATAATGGCGCCCGAATAGGGACACTTTCTCATCTCACGCGCCGGCGGTGCGTTGCAGGCCCGGTCTCCTGCCACAGCTGGACGGACCATAACGCGTACCAGCAGGATTTCCTGTAGCTCCCTCCGGTCAAGCGGGGGCGACTGAGGCTGCGATCAACCCAGACGAGGCGGTGAGAAGTGCGAAGTATCCCGACCAGAGCCTAGCTGAGAGAGCAAGATCCGAGGTATACAGAGGCCCACCAGGTTTTCGAAGTCCCGATGTCCAGAGGGTCCGCTGTCCGCAGTCATCGAGTCCCGTCCATTCTCTGAGGCCTTCCGTTTCAAGGAGCTACTCGGTGAGTACCATCGCCGGGGAGGCGTGTTGACGCGCACATAGGTTGTGCCGGTCAAGACGGATTTGGGTACACAAATCCGGTCTGCACTGTTTAGCAGTGTATATGTACTGTTTAGCAGTATATCAAGTATTCCGAAGTATTCAGTTATTGTCAAGAATTCAGCTTGGTGATTAGTTATGCAGACTGTCATCATTGTCGGTCATTTTTAAAATGTTTAATGTTTAATGCTTAAAGTGTTTAAATGTCTTGCATATTGTGGTATGAATGATTGTTCATTGTTCACTGTTCATTATTGTGTTTTTTCGTATTAAGTGAGTTCAAGAGTAAGTATCAGATCAGTTGTCAATATGCCGCTCTTCTCGAAGTTAAGACAGATTACTACTAGAAAAGGGGTGCTTGAAGAAGCAGTTCCTATTCCTCCTAGGGACACTCCAGGGCATTTTATGTATCACAAGCATGGCTTAGATGCCATATTATTTCTTGATTTATGGGTAGATTATACCAAGGGATTGCCAGAAAGTCAAAGGTGGCCCGCAGCGGGAACCTGGGATGCAGAGTGCATCATGAAAGTGGAGGAAGAGTTATGGAAAAGAAAAGTCAGACAGTCACAGAAAGACGCTGTTGAGTTATGGCGTAAAGAATCTCATAGACGTACAGAAAAAGCACGTAGACAAGAAGAGAGGAGTAAAGAAAGTTCAAAGGAAGTTCAAGAAAATCTATTAATTGAGGAAGGTATCCGAATGAAATCAGAACAAGTAGATAGACAAAGAAATGCTCTTATGAATGGTATGTATCCCCTTCTAGCCGAAGGACTACCTAAGGCTGTTCCAGAAATGCCAAAAGACTTGCCACCCCCATTATTTCCAATTAAGGTACATCCTAAAGGGCATCCCAGAACCGCAGAAGATGTTTTTCTTTCCTCATATCTAGATGACGCAGCTCCCGAGTATGCTAACCCCGCACCACATAGACCGTCTGGCGGAGGGGTTCAACGTCAGGATCAGGTATCTGTTCCTGTGCAACAGCAAGTCCCGACACAAGCTCCGGCAAGCACATCTGTTTCCGCATCTGTTTCCGCAATCGATTCTACAGTGGTATCGACACCTATAGTTGCTGTGTCACGTTCGACGAATCCATTCACACCCGACGCCCCAGATGGGGCCACGGGAGGTGCTAGCAATACTTTTACGCCACCTAGAATAAATAAACTTGTTTTTCAAGAGTCAGCGCATTCACGTACACCCAAATTCGTAAGTGAACGTGCGCTTAAGGAACTCCTTATAGATTGTAGATATGACCCGGTGGTCGGTAAAGAGGACGAAATGGTCCTGGCATCATTACGTATCAGACGAGCCGCAGAGTATTTAGCGAGGTTACCAGGAATGACTACGCATCTAGATAAAATATATCATTTTGTTCAAACAGGGCGAGATCCAGAATGTATTAACAGAGCTATGGAATTCCAGAAAGTAGAGATACAGGGGGAACTGTTACGTTTCCTCATAAACTGTATGATCAGAAATCAAGACCGACCGGGGGTAGACCCGAATGCAATGCTTATTCTTACAAGATGGAGCCAGAATATATCAGAAGGGAGACACGATAAGCAAAACTGTATAATAGCCATGTGCCGAAAAATCCGTAAAGAAATAGAACGTATTCATGAAGAAAGATTGGAAACAGACGAGTTCGAGCAAGATGAAGTGTCCGAATCAGGGAAATCCGCAAGACAGTCAGAGACCATAGCCTACGTAGGCAGAGGAAGATCCTGTAATAATACTAGATGCTTTTCTGATCCCATACACTCTGTATGTCCAAATAATAGCAGAACGTATCCGACGCCTGTAATAAATCTGAAGTCTCCTGAACATTTGTTTCAAGCCGCAGATAAAATACTACGAGAACGAAGGGGTTACCACCTCCTCGATTCCATGGATGAGAAAGAATTAGCCAGATCAGCCGTTCACTGGATTGACAGTCCTGAAAAATACGGTGATGAGACCGTAGCACACACGTTTTTTAACCTCAGTGCAGATGAACAACGTTTAGCTGGAATCTATATGATTCAGCAACTCCTTATATTATATAAGAGCCAACATGCTGACCCTGGTCCTTTACCTAATATATTAACGGAACTACTCGCGAACAGATGGAGAGGTTCTAGTAACAAGTTAATTAAAGAAATATTAGTGTCACGTAAACAGTATGTCCTTTTTGTAAGTCCGGATTCTTTCTCGCTGCCCCGCAAAGAAAGAATGCCGTATTATATGGATAGACAAAATCCCTTACGAGAAGTGCACCCAATAAAAGGCGAAGACAATCAGTTTCACCGTGTATTTGTATACACACCCATAACAAAAATTGAATTGTTAGAAATGAAGAAAGTAGTACCCAGTCATGACAAAGACCCAGCGGGTTTCCACCGAGAAATTAAGGACATGTTACTGATGGGAGAGTATACCTATCCTGATATTATGACGATATTAAAGGTGCTCTTGCCTGCTGGCATTTATGAAAAACTGAAAGAAAAAGAGTGGGAAGTGGGAGACCAAAAGATAGATTGGACAGCATTAGAAACGGAAGAAAAGGCCCGAACTGCAGGTTCAGGGCTCGGGGATAAAGTTAAAGCATTACCAGGTTTACTAGTACAAGTACTGCCACGTTTATTAACTACGAAAAAGGAAGATTGGGGTGCAATCTCAGCCTGTAAACAAAAGCATGATGAAGACACAAGTGATTATTATGCCCGATTTGAAAAATGTTTTGGAATAAATAGTGGTATAAAAACAAGTAGTGAGTCGTATCCACATTTATTTGTGACAAAATTAGTAGAAAATGCATTACCTCCAGTAAAGAATAGAATATTGAAATTCGAGAGTACCTGGCAAAGTAACACTCCGTCACAAATGCTACAAATGTTACAGTATCATCACAATAGAATTAGAGATGAACAAGAGCACGAACAAAGACGTATGAAAGATACAAAAATGAAAATGCTAGTGTCTCAGACAGTACCAGCTGAAGGACATAAAAAGGGTATGATACATTCCGATTCAGCAGGACCGGTAAAAGGGACATGCAATTATTGCAAAAAGCCAGGTCATTACGCACACGATTGTCCAGTTTTAAAACATAATATCGCCATAGGTAAAACACAAGAAAGACAACGGCCACTCAGACAGGATCAGAATGAACAAGGAGCTATGCAGCATGCCCAGGCCATGCCAGCCGCACAACAGCCAATACAGTTTGTGCCAGCTGCACCACCGTTGCCTGCTACTGCCACACAAACCACAACACGACAAATGTATCAGACCGCACAGTATGAATACCCTGAGTATCAGCGTTACGCATGAGCCAGCCTAGAGAGGGAAGTTGACTTACCCCTTATCGAGATTCCTGTAGATCAAGAAGGACCTTATGTACATAGTGAATTATTAGGTCAAGATAGAAAATTCTTACTCGATACAGGGGCAAGTCGAACAACTATAAAACGTAGTGAAGTTCCAGGGGCACCCCTCTCAGGCTCTCAGAATATCTCCCTTGGTTTTTCAGGAAAACCTATTGTTAATGAAGTATCACAGCCTCTTCCACTTACGATAGGACCTTTGACACGAACTACAGATTTATTGCTTACTAAATCATGCCCAGAAAATCTGTTAGGAATTAAAACTCTGAAAGCCCTAGGAGCCATAATAGGTTGTTTTTACGCGATTTTAAAGGTCACTATGTGTCTAGAGACATGGATCCCCGACTACAGACTTTACCTACATATCTATGGGCACAAGGCCCTACTGATGTTGGTTGCATGAATATTACACCATATCGAGTCACACTCAAGGCAGGAGTGGTACTACCACGAATGCGACAATACAAGTTACCACAAGATGCTGTAGTGGCTTTGCTGAAAATCATTGATGAGCTAATTGCCCAAGGAGTAGTTGTAGAAACAGACTCCAATGTATGTAATTCACCGATAATTCCGATTCTTAAACGAACTGATCCTACTGCTCCGCCAGTATACCGATTGGTTATTGATTTGCGTGAACTAAACAAGTGCATTGTGCCACAATTTCCTGTGGTCCCCGATATATCATCATTATTGACAGCAATTGATTCCGAAGCAACATTCTTTACTGTAATTGATCTCAAGAATGCCTTTTTCAGCGTCCCCATAGATCCGGAAAGCCAATATTTGTTCGGATTCAGTTTAAATGGGCGCAGTTTTAAATTCTCACGCGCTCCCCAAGGATTCACAGAAAGCCCCAGCATCTACAGCCAAGCACTGAAACGAGAACTTGACAGTATCCACATGCCAGTCAATACTGCACTACTTCAATATGTCGATGATCTACTGATCACCGCGAGAAGCGAACCCGAATGTGAAAAGGCTTCTCTGACAGTTTTACATTTTCTAGCCGACAAGGGGCACAAGGTGTCTCCTTCTAAGCTGCAATTCTGTGTCCAGCGAGTTATTTATCTTGGTCACTCGCTGTCCAAGGAGGGAAGGCAGCTTACACCAGATCGCATCCAGTTAATTGCTAACATGTCAATACCCCAGACACAAAAGGAGGTGCGGGCTTTCATAGGCCTCACTTCATATTGTAGGCAGTGGATCCCTCAATATGCATTCCTAGCAAAACCACTCATTCAGTTAACCACACAGGAGGCAGCCACATCGACTGTTCTCCCTTGGACTCAGGAACATACACAAGCTTTTGAAAGCTTAAAGAAAGCTTTATGTCAAGCACCTGTTTTAGCAACACCATGTTATAGCAAACATTTTACACTCTTTGTTACAGAACGCGAAGGTACTGCCTTGTCAGTACTCACTCAGGAACAAGCAGAATCACGCAAGCCATGCGCTTATTTTTCCAGTACATTAGATCCCGTAGCTCAGGCTTTGCCTGCGTGCCTGAAATCAGTGGCAGCAACAGCTTTAGCAATCAGACAGAGCGATGCCATAGTGTTAGGACATCCATTGACAGTACAAGTACCACATGCAGTAGAGGTTCTTGTGAACCGAACGCAAACACAACACTTGACCATAGCAAGACTTACCGGTTATGAACTGACATTGTTTCAGCCACACATAGAGATCCGACGTTGTAATACATTGAATCCTGCTACACTGTTACCTGTAATTGGAACAGACCCACTAGCTCATGATTGTGTTGAGATTATTGAAATAAAGACGAAACCTAGACAAGACTTGACAGACGTTCCATTGTTAGATCCAGACCTGACGTTGTATGTAGACGGATCGTGCATGAGAACAAGTACGGGAGATTTAGTGGCCGCGTATGCAGTCACAACAGACACTGAAGTTATTGAGACAAACTGTATAGATACTTTGTCAGCCCAAGCAGCAGAACTTATTGCTCTAACACAAGCCTGTATTCAAGCCACAAATAAGAAAGTTAATGTATACACTGACTCACGTTATGCATTCGGAGTTGTACACGACTTCGGCGTGCTGTGGCGAGAGAGAGGTTATTTAACTTCCCATGGTGCCCACATTCAGCACGGACCCCTCATTCATGCCTTGTTAGACGCAATACATCTACCCACTGCTATATCGATTATGAAATGTAAAGCACACACGAAGGTTACTGATATCATTTCTCAAGGCAATGATTTAGCTGACAGAACAGCTAAACAGACTGCTCAGACTCGCACATTCGACATGACAAAGCCAATAGTTCAGACACCAACACAGTGTATGACAATTAAGGATCCCGCACTTGACGTAATTGACATACAGACACATGCTACTGCAGAAGAATTAAAGAAATGGACTGAACTAGGAGGGATCCAGACAGATCAGGGATGGATGACGAAGGAGAAATCTGTATGGTTTCTTCCTGACTCTATGGTCCAAGCCATTATAGCTACAATTCACAGTCCGGCGCATTTAGGGGAGAAAGCTATGCTAGATAGCATTCAACACATTTGGTTCAATAAACATTTACGAGCAGCAGCTAAACAAAAAGTCCGTACCTGTATGATATGTTGTCAGTTCAACCCAGGAAAAAGTGTTCCCGTAGAACAGGGTGGATTTCAGACTCCTGATCATCCTTTTGAAGTGCTCCAAATGGATTATATCCAGATGGAACGATGTCGAGGATTCAAATATGTTCTTGTAGTTGTCTGCGCTCTCTCCCGATGGACTGAGGCGTACCCAGTATCAGATTACACGGCCCCGACTACTGCCAAACAGTTAGTTCGAGAATTCTTCCCACGGTACGGTTTACCACGTGTTATATATTCAGATAACGGCCAGCCTTTCTCATCCGAATTAATGAAACATGTCTCACTTTTGTTGGGATATCAGTGGAAATTCCACTGTGTCCGACACCCCGAGGCAGCAGGTCTCGTGGAACGACATAATCAAATTTTGAAAATCAGATTATCTAAAATATGTAAGGAGAAAGGTGTTGACTGGATAGTAGCCTTACCAGTTGCACTATTTTACATAAGAATGGTAGCACACTCTCGAACAGGGCTATCCCCGTATGAGGTGATCTTCGGAAGACCACCAAATATGTGGGGGACGCCTATACCACGTAAAATAACTGATGTTAATTGTAATATGCTGACAGATTACTTGGCTTCCTTGATGTCTGCACTACAATCTTGTCGTTCACAGGTAGCTGCAGCCTTTCCTGACAACACTGAGGTGAAACCCCATGACGTTGCTCCGGGTGATCTGGTGTTTGTGAGGAATTTCGACCGCAAGACCCAGTTGGAGCCCAGGTGGAAAGCACCGAAGCTAGTCCTGTTGACCACAAGAACAGCCGTGAAAGTTGAGGGCCGCAAGGGCTGGATACATTCCAGCCACATCAAGAAATTTCATGGACTATCCTCGGATATAGACACTGTGCCCTGCACTCCCTCACAGACTGATTCAAAACTTCCCTTTGTTGAACAGAATGACTCTCAGAACTATAAATTAAAGCTTAGGCCCAAACAGTCGAGCAATTTGATTGTTTAAGTCCTCTCCAAGGTGAAGCGGTTGAATTGTCTCTGACATGTATCCCTTGGACCTGAGTGGAGAAAATACCCGAGAAATGTTGAAACGACAGGCGTATTGTAAATCACTGCGTAGCTACTGTATGAGGACATTATTAATTCTGTTTTTATTGAGTCTTTTAATAATTATTACGAGTGTGATTTTGCACATATATCATCCTATTTCTAGACATGTTTATAATGTTGCTGCTGAACATTCTTTTAGTGACCTACCGCCACATGAATTATCTTATAGACTTGCGCTGCACAATAACACTTTCATTAGTATGTTACATCATTCCCATCAGACTAGTAATGCCACCAATTGTTGGGTGTGTGGCCGACTCCCTCCCTATCAGAATAACAAAGGAGTTCTGCCTTTCTTTCCACATCCGTTCACACATAATGGCTCCTGTGGAGCATGGTTTAGCTTACTAAATTCCATAGACCCAGACACAGCAGTTTATCAACAACATTGGATATGGGGAAATCTGAATCTAGTTTTATTCAACGTCTGTCACCCTAATAAGGAGGGTCACCCCAGTAGAACAGGAACTGATCTAGAAAATGAAGTGTATAAATTAGGTAATTTTACACCTAATCTTATGATTCTGAATGTCAAATCCGAAGTTGAACTAATTCTGCCCACTATGTCAGTATTTCCAGTTAAGGGTGAATTATGTGTAAGAAAAGTTGGTTCCATACATATGGGCCATAGCAAATGCGTTACTACAGTAGAATATAGTGATCAAGGTAAATCTTCATTTAGAGCTTCTCGCCATTCTTACTTTATATGTGGTCAGACGGCATATATGCGTCTGCCTCTAGATTGGGATGGTACCTGTTACATAGCATTCCTTTTGCCACCTGTTTTTCTAGCTCCTCCTGATTATTATCGAAATGTTCATTTAGTACACAATAGAGAGCGAAGAGATCTCCCAGTTGTCGATTATACTAAGACGGCATGGGACAAGTATGTAGATTTCAATAAAGGTATCTTTCCCTATATAGGTACAATATCAAATAGTAAGCTGATACGTAGACTAACCAAGACTCTTGAAGCTGTAGTAAACGAGACTATAGCCGCCCTAGGCAATCTGACAGAGGAACAATCAGTGATGAGAATTGTTGTTCTTCAGAATCGTCTTGTCCTTGACGTCATCCTGGCCGATAGGGGCGGAGCTTGCAGGGTCATCGGATCCAGCTGCTGCATATTCATACCAGAAAATTCGCCATCTGTATATAAAGCTATAACACGCCTTCATAAGATTGTGAGCCAGATACACGAGAATCCAGGCACTTGGACGTGGTCCGGGTGGTTTTGGAGTGTGATATCAGCCTGGGGATGGAGAGTTCTATCCTTCCTAGGTATTGGCCTTCTTATGCTCTTCAGTTGCTGTTTATGCCTGCAATGTGGACCAGCGATTTGTGGTCTGTGTGCCACATCGTGCATTCCATATCAAGGTTCTCGTTCAAAATGCCGGAAGAAGAAGGAAGAAGAAATGATGCTCCATGAGCAAATCGATGGAATAATGAAGATTGATATCTCTTGAAGGGCAAGTAGGGGACAAGGAGGGAATGTGGAAATGTGGATTTTCCTGATCAGTTATGTCCCCTATCTTGGACCCCAACGGTTCTATATGCATGTTACAAGTACATGTATGTTCCCTCCAGTTCCAGTTTCCAAGACGCAAACATATGTGCGTCCACCATCAACATGTTCTCTGTCAGATCCGCCATCAATGGGCTGGATATTCAATTCCTAAGTATGAAAGGCCACCGACTTTATATGGCTAAGTTACTCTATTTTTACAGTTCAGGCAGAATAGGCCCGATTCTGTCCTCAAAGCCTTTCCCTGCTCTCTGTCTCTGACAGCTTCAGCTTGAGCTCGCATCTGTATCCATGAACTTTGTCCTACTCCCTGTGCAGCTAACGGTGCCTGCCTCGGCCAGTTTCGCCTGCCTGCCAAGAAGCTGTATTTCACCTTCGAATTATCTACTTTGCTTTTCAGCCGATGCATTCCTGTCTAGTGATTTAGGTAAACATTTCCTTTAGCTCCCAAGCAAAGGACTCGGCCTTTCCGTCCTCATGCAAGTAATTCATAGCCCTGTCACCATGGAATATTCCCATCCTCTCGCATTCAGTGTAGACACTTAGACGCTTGTACACACACGCACAGTCAGTATAGAATAGATTCTGTCCGAGAGTCCTTCTTTGTGGATAACATAGTTCTCTAAACATAGGATGTTAGATATGATTTGGGATTAGGTTGACTTGACCCCCCAGACTTTTCGTCTCCACATGTAGAGCTAAATGTCAAGTCCCCTTCACCCCCTAGTTGCACGTCAATTACACGTCATGCTGCTGCGCGCGCATCTATGTTAAGTATTATCTTATAGATCCACCTATGTATGATAATCAGAGCCAATCATGTTTCTTTTTGCTCATTATTACGCCTAGTTTCGATTACGTATTTACTATGTCATTTCTCTTATCAATTGTTACGCCTTCTACATTCGTTTCATTGTAATGTATGACCTATAAAAGTTACTTCTTGTCAATAAAGTATTGTACTTCACTTCCTGAACCCTCGTGGTGACGGAACCTGAAGGCCGCCACTCGAGTCGGCCATTTTGGAATAAAGCCCATTCAGAAAACCTCTTATACCACGGATTCTGCCTCTTATTATTCTGAGCTATTTTACTTTATTTTAGATTCCGTATGAAATTCAGTCTAGGTAAAAGAATATTTACCACAGTGTGTATCTTTTCACATTGGGTTGAGGAATATCCAACTAGACGATGTGACAGTCTCACAGTGGCAAAACTGCTCTTAAGCGAACTGATACCACGTTTCAGATTTCAGACTTCAGTGGAGACAGATAGGGGAACACACTTCCATAATGAAATCATGAAATTGTTGAGTACAGCTTTGAATATTGATCAGAGATTGCACTGTAGTTACAGGCCTGAGGCTTCTGGTCTTGTAGAGCAGATAAATGGCAGAATCAAGATGAGGGTGTCAAAAGTTTGTTCGTCAACCTCATTGAAATGGCCGGATGCGCTGCCATTGGTGTTGATGAGTCTGCTTAGTACTCCTGATAGCAGGACAGGGCTCTCTCCCCATGGGATATTGATGGGAAGAGCTATGCGATTGCCTACAGTGCCAGCTACACCAAAGGGGATGATGGACGGAGCGCTTGAGCAAATCAAACACTCACCCCCAGTCAACTGATCTGGGTTTAACCTCTTCAGCGCGGCGCGGATTTCCGCGCCACGCTGAAGATTCCGTGCGCGGGCGGGGCCATGACGGAACGGTTCCGTCATGCGCACAGCGCAACCAACGTGCATGACGGAACCGTTCCGTCATGCGCGTCGAAGGGGTTAATCCATCATCATTCTTTAGCTCACTCCACCACCCCAGTTCAGACATGGCTATATGCAAATCAGTCTGACCCTGTGCCTCATGGGAACAGTCCAGCCGAACTGCCAAGCCATGTCTTTCCTGGACCGGAAACAAGCATCCTGGGACCGGTTTCGGGTTCATAACCCTCATCAGCCAGGCTATCTTAAATCCAGTGGCAAAGTGAGCAAGGGACCCACGTCTGGGCATACCCTGCCAACTTAGGGCAAACAAAGGGTTTGCCCAGATGTGGGTCCTGTGCTCTCCATACCAGTGGAGTCAAGCTATCGTGGCTAAAGACGGGTGACACCCCAAACCGGTCCTAGGATGCTTGTTTCCAGTCCAGGGAGGACCTGGCTTGGCAGTTCAGGCTGGACTGTTCCCATGAGGCACAGGGTCAAGGCTGATTTGCATATGGTTGGGTTCAAACTGGAACGGCATGGTGAGCAAAAAAACGATGGATTTAGGCCCAGATTTCTTGACTGCGGGTGAATGTTTTGATTTGTTCTGCATTCCGTCCATCAATTGTGTGGTTTTATTCTTTCTTGTCCTAAGTGCGGCAGGTATGTCCAGACGTGGGTCCCGTGCTCTCCATGCCACTGGAGTCAAGCTATCCTGGCTGAAGTGAGGTGAAACCCTGAAACCGGTCCTAGGATGCTTGTTTCTAGTCCAGGGAGGACCTGGCTCTGCAGTTCAGACTGGACTGTTCCCATGAGGCAGAGGGTCAAGACGGATTTGCATATGGCTGGGTTCAAACTGGAACGGCATTGTGAGCAAAAATCGATGGATTTAGGCCCAGATCTCTGTACTGGGGTGAATGTATGACATTGTTCTGCATTCTGTCCATCACCTGTTGTTTTTGCATTTGTCACCCCGAGTGGGAAGGGTATGCCCAGACGTGGGTCCCGTGCTCTCCATGACACTGGAGTCAAGCTATCCTGGCTGAAAAGGAGTGATACCCCGAAACCGATCCTAGGATGCTTGTTTCCAGTCCAGGAAGGACCTGGCTTGGCAATTCAAGCTGGACTGTTCCCATGAGGCACAGGGTCAATACTGATTTGCATATGGCTGGGGTCAAACTGAAACGGCATGGTGAGCAAAAAAACGATGGATTTAGGCCCAGATCTCTGTACTGGGGTGAATGTATGACATTGTTCTGCATTCTGTCCATCAACTGTTGTTTTTGCATTTGTCACCCCGAGTGGGAAGGGTATGCCAAGACGTGGGTCCCGTGCTCTCCATGCCACTGGAGTCAAGCTATCCTGGCTGAAGAGGTGTGAAACCCCGAAACCGGTCCTAGGATGCTTGTTTCCAATCCAGGGAGGACCTGGCTTGGCAGTTCGGACTGGACTGTTCCCATGAGATACAGGGTCAAGACTGATTTGCATATGGCTGGGGTCAAACTGGAACGGCATGCTGAGCAAAAAAACGATGGATTTAGGCCCAGATCTCTGAACTGGGGTGAATGTATGACATTGTTCTGCATTCTGTCCATCAACTGTTGTTTTTACAGTGCCAGCTACAGCATTGATAAACATCAAAGATGATTTGGTATTGGATTATTGTAGGGACCCGCTGCATGATCTTAACCCTGGTGACATGGGTGCTGGTCCAAAAGCACGTGAGGAAGAGTTGCCTTGATGCTCGCTGGCATGCACCATACCAGGTGATTTTGGTCACAAGTACAGCAGTAAAGTGTGGAGGATTACCAAACTGGATTCACGCTTTGCATACTCGTCGAGATCCAGAGCCTGTGGAAGAAACGACTCCACTTGTTCCGAGGAGAGCGACTGAGAATGCTTAGACAATGAAGGAACAGGTCAGGTTGTGAGCATTCGTGATGAGGCTGAACAATCAAATGAGCAAGAAAGAAGAGATCAAGCTGTTCCAGAGTTGAGTTCAGAACCTGAAATAGACGAGGTTGCAGAAGTGAACTTTGAACCAGATCAGGGTGAGCGGCCTGCTGCAGAAGGAGCAGATCGAAGGGAAGAGAGGAGAGCAGGTGCTGAAGCAGAAAAGTGGCCAACAAGAAAAGAAAGGCTAAACATAAGGCATGCATCTGAGAAAAATCTTGCTCCAATTCCTGAAACGTCTGAATCAGATCAAAGTGAAACCGAAGAGAGACCGGAGGGTCTAAGACGATCTAGAAGAGAGAGGGTACCGTCTCAAAAGTACGCATATCCTGAGTGGACATACCTGGCTGCAGATGCAGAGACCGAGGAAATCCAGGAGGTTGGGGACTGGCACAGTGAGTTACGGAGGGGACATCCTATCGATTGATATTCAATTGCTGGTACCTGGAGTTGAGGCTTTCGGAGTCCTAACACTGACAGTCCCTGATCCACCAAGGCTGAGTTGTGATTTTTGATCCTTAACCATATTGCTTTTCCTACTTTTGGTCGACAGCCCACTGCACAGGAATTGGGAGAAATTTGTGCAGAGATTCTGCAGCTTGTTCTTACTGTACTTTGATCTAATATCATTAATGATGAAGCTTGAACTATGAAAGAAGAACTTGCTAGGATTTAGAAAGAAGATAACATAGACCCAAGTGGAAGAAGATTTCAAATTTGGGACTTTCAGTAGAAGAAGAACAGAGGGCTGGGGCTGACTACATCTCTACAATAGGTTTAGCACTATTGGACTGAATATTGCAATGATTGAACAGACAAGGGACATAAAAAGACATTGTAAATAACAGGATAAGGCAAAGAAAAGAAGAAAAGAGACTTTTGTTGATTTCGTTTGCACCTCAACACCAATCAGTGGTTCAAACGGAATCTGGAAACTCATGACGCAAGCAGAAATGCATAATTGGTACCCTTATTGTTGTGGTACTTATTGTCATAACTGTGGTGATTGTTACATCTTTGGTTGAGTCTCAAACTGTTGAAGGGAAAGGGGAACAGGCAACACTTACACCACCTGTCACAGATTTAGAAGGGGGTGCATCCACAAAAGATAGAGAGATGATCAAGGAAACTAGTTGGATGTTACACGTAGATTTGTCAAAAGGTGATTTCACGCTGAATGCATATGCTCGTTTGTTGTATGAGTACATTGACACCATGGAAGCGAAAGACTGCAATGTGTGTATGCAACTCCCGGCATCAGTAGAAGAAGGCATTCGATACCATCATTTACCTTTGACGTATGGTATTACATGTAGTGTATTGTTGAGCATGTTTTATAGTAAGACACATTTTGAGTACTATTTCTCAAATTATGATGTGGTACTCTCAGAAGTTCCAGTGCGTAAGTACCTGAATAAATATGATTACTATAAGGAAATGGAGAGGATGTCTAAGTATTTTGTGCCTACTATTACCATAGATACATCATATGCCCATACACATAATTTGACCTGCATGTTATCTGACATCGAGAAGAAGTTTGTGGATCAGATAGAAGTTCTGTGGTAAATATTCTTTTTACCTAAACTGAATTTCATACGGAATCTTTAAAATAAAGTAAAATAGCTCAGAATAACAAGAGGCAGAATCCGTGGTATAAGAGGTTTTCTAAATGGGCTTTATTCCATCCAAAATGGCCGACTCGAGTCGCGGCCTTCAGGTTCCGTCACCACGAGGGTTCAGGAAGTGAAGTACAATACTTTATTGACAAGAAGTAACTTTTATAGGTCATACATTTACAATGAAACAAGTGCAAAAAGGCGTAACAATTGATAAGATAAATTAACATAGTGATACGTAATTGAAACTAGGCGTAATAAGGAGCAAAAAGAAACATGATTGGCTCTGATTATCTTACATAGGTGGATCTATACGATAATACTTAACATAGATGCGTGCGCAGCAGCATGACGTGTGATTGACGTGCAACTAGGGGGTGAAGGGGACTTGACATTTAGCTCTACATGTGGAGACGAGAAGTCTGGGGGTCATGTCAACCTAATCCCAAATCATATCTAACATCCTATGTTTAGAGAACTATGTTATCCACAAGGAAGGACTCTCGGACAGAATCTATTCTATACTAACTGTATGTGCGTGTACAAGCGTCTAAGTGCCTATATGAGAAGCGAGGGGCAGAAAACTTTCCATGGCAACAGGGCTATGAATCACTTGCAGGAGGACGGAAAGGCTGAGTCCTTTGCTTGTGAGCTAAAGGAAATGTTTACCTAAATCACTAGACAGGAATGCATCGGCTGAAGAGCAAAATAGATAATTCGAAGGTGAAATACAGCTTCTTGGCAGGCAGGCGAAAACTGGCCGAGGCAGGCACCGTTAGCTGCACAGGGAGTAGGACAAAGTTCATGGATACAGATGCGAGCTCAAGCTGAAACTGTCAGAGACAGAGAGCAGGGAAAGGCTTTGAGGAAAGAATCGGGCCTACTTGCCTGAACTGTAAAAATGGAGTAACTTAGCCATATAAAGTCGGTGGCTTTTCATACTTAGGAATTGAATATCCAGCCCATTGATGGCGGATCTGACAGAGAACATGTCGACGGTAGACACACATATGTTTGCGTCTTGGAAACTGGAACTGGAGGGAACACACATGCATTTGTAACATGCATATAGAACCGTTGGGGTCCAAGATAGGGGACGTAACTGATCAGGAAAATCCACATTTCCACATTCCCTCCTTGTCCCCTACTTGCCCTTCAAGAGATATCAATCTTCATCATTCCATCGATTTGCTCATGGAGCATCATTTCTTCTTCCTTCTTTTTCCGGCATTTTGAACGAGAACTTTGATATGGAATGCATGATGTGGCACACAGACCACAAATCGCTGGTCCACATTGTAGGCATAAACAACAACTGAAGAGCATAAAAAGGCCAATACCTAGGAAAGATAGAACTCTCCATCCCCAGGCTGATATCACACTCCAAAACCACCCGGACCACGTCCAAGTGCCTGGATTCTCGTGTATCTGGCTTACAATCTTATGAAGGCGTGTTATAGCTTTATATACAGATGGCGAATTTTCTGGTATGAATATGCAGCAGCTGGATCCGATGACCCTGCAAGCTCCGCCCCTATCGGCCAGGATGACGTCAAGGACAAGACGATTCTGGAGAACAACAATTCTCATCACTGATTGTTCCTCTGTCAGATTGCCTAGGGCGGCTATAGTCTCGTTTACTACAGCTTCAAGAGTCTTGGTGAGTCTGCGTATCAGCTTACTATTTGATATTGTACCTATATAGGGAAAGATACCTTTATTGAAATCTACATACTTGTCCCATGCCGTCTCAGTATAATCGACAACTGGGAGATCTCTACGCTCTCTTTTGTGTACTAAATGAACATTTCGATAATAATCAGGGGGAGCTAGGAAAACAGGTGGCAAAAGGAATGCTATGTAACAGGTACCATCCCAATCTAGAGGCAGACGCATATATGCCGTCTGACCACATATAAAGTAAGAATGGCGAGAAGCTCTAAATGAAGATTTCCCTTGATCACTATATTCTACTGTAGTAACGCATTTGCTATGGCCCATGTGTATGGAACCAACTTTTCTCACACATAATTCACCCTTAACTGGAAATACTGACATAGTGGGCAGAATTAATTCAACTTCGGATTTGACGTTCAAAATCATGAGATTAGGCGTAAAATTACCTAATTTATACACTTCATTTTCTAAATCAGTTCCTGTTCTACTGGGGTGACCCTCCTTATTAGGGTGACAGACTTTGAATAAAACTAGATTCAGATTTCCCCATATCCAATGTTGTTGATAAACTGCTGTGTCTGGGTCTATGGAATTTAGTAAACTAAACCATGCTCCACAGGAGCCATTGTGTGTGAACGGATGTGGAAAGAAAGGCAGAACTCCTTTGTTATTCTGATAGGGAGGGAGTCGGCCACACACCCAACAATTGGTGGCATTACTAGTCTGATGGGAATGATGTAACATACTAATGAAGGTGTTATTGCGCAGCGCAAGTCTATAAGATAATTCATGTGGCGGTAGGTCACTAAAAGAATGTTCAGCAGTAATATTATAAACATGTCTAGAAATAGGATGATATATGTGCAAAATCACACTCGTAATGATTATTAAAACACTCAATAAAAACAGAATTAATAATGTCCTCACACAGTAGCTACGCAGTGATTTACAATACGCCTGTCGTTTCAACATTTCTCTGGTATTTTCTCTACTCAGGTCCAAGGGATACATGTCAGAGACAATTCAACCGCTTCACCTTGGAGAGGACTTAAACAATCAAATTGCTCGACTGTTTGGGCCTAAGTTTTAATTTATAGTTCTGAGAGTCATTCCTTTCAACAAAGGGAAGTTTTGAATCAGTCTGTGAGGAAGTGCAGGGCACAGTGTCTATATCCGAGGATAGTCCATGAAATTTCTTAACGTGGCTGGAATGTATCCATCCTTTGCGGCCCTCCACTTTCACGGCTGTTCTTGTGGTCAGCAGGACTAGCTTCGGTGTTTTCCACCTGGGCTCCAATTGGGTTTTCCGATCGAAATTCCTCACAAACACCAGATCCCCCGGAGCAACGTCATGGGGTTTCACCTCAGTGTTGTCAGGAAAAGCTGCAGCTACCTGTGAACGACAAGATTGTAGTGCAGACATCAAGGAAGCCAGGTAATCTGTCAGCATATTACAATTTACATCAGTTATTTTACGTGGTACAGGCGTCCCCCACATATTTGGTGGCCTTCCGAAGATCACCTCATACGGGGATAGCCCTGTTCGAGAGTGTGCTACCATTCTTATGTAAAATAGTGCAACTGGTAAGGCTACTATCCAGTCAACACCTTTCTCCTTACATATTTTAGACAATCTGATTTTCAAAATTTGATTATGTCGTTCCACGAGACCTGCTGCCTCGGGGTGTCGGACACAGTGGAATTTCCACTGATATCCCAACAAAAGTGAGACATGTTTCATTAATTCGGATGAGAAAGGCTGGCCGTTATCTGAATATACAACACGTGGTAGCCCGTACCGTGGGAAGAATTCTCGAACTAACTGTTTGGCAGTAGTCGGGGCCGTGTAATCTGATACTGGGTACGCCTCAGTCCATCGGGAGAGAGCGCAGACAACTACAAGAACATATTTGAATCCTCGACATCGTTCCATCTGGATATAATCCATTTGGAGCACTTCAAAAGGATGATCAGGAGTCTGGAATCCACCCTGTTCTACGGGAACACTTTTTCCCGGGTTGAACTGACAACATATCATACAGGTACGGACCTTTTGTTTAGCTGCTGCTCGTAAATGTTTATTGAACCAAATGTGTTGAATGCTATCTAGCATAGCTTTTTCTCCTAAATGCGCCGGGCTGTGAATTGTAGCTATAATGGCTTGGACCATAGAGTCAGGAAGAAACCATACAGATTTCTCCTTCGTCATCCATCCCTGATCTGTCTGGATCCCTCCTAGTTCAGTCCATTTCTTTAATTCTTCTGCAGTAGCATGTGTCTGTATGTCAATTACGTCAAGTGCGGGATCCTTAATTGTCATACACTGTGTTGGTGTCTGAACTATTGGCTTTGTCATGTCTAATGTGCGATTCTGAGCAGTCTGTTTAGCTGTTCTGTCAGCTAAATCATTGCCTTGAGAAATGATATCAGTAACCTTCGTGTGTGCTTTACATTTCATAATCGATATAGCAGTGGGTAGATGTATTGCGTCTAACAAGGCATGAATGAGGGGTCCGTGCTGAATGTGGGCACCATGGGAGGTTAAATAACCTCTCTCTCGCCACAGTACGCCGAAGTCGTGTACAACTCCGAATGCATAACGTGAGTCAGTGTATACATTAACTTTCTTATTTGTGGCTTGAATACAGGCTTGTGTTAGAGCAATAAGTTCTGCTGCTTGGGCTGACAAAGTATCTATACAATTTGTCTCAATAACTTCAGTGTCTGTTGTGACTGCATACGCGGCCACTAAATCTCCTGTACTTGTTCTCATGCACGATCCGTCTACATACAACGTCAGGTCTGGATCTAACAATGGAACGTCTGTCAAGTCTTGTCTAGGTTTCGTCTTTATTTCAATGATTTCAACACAATCATGAGCTAGTGGGTCTGTTCCAATTACAGGTAATAGTGTAGCAGGATTCAATGTATTACACCGTCGGATCTCTATGTGTGGTTGAAACAATGTCAGTTCATAACCGGTAAGTCTTGCTATGGTCAAGTGTTGTGTTTGTGTTCGGTTCACAAGAACCTCTACTGCATGTGGTACTTGTACTGTCAATGGATGTCCTAATACTATGGCATCGCTTTGTCTGATTGCTAAAGCTGTCGCCGCCACTGATTTCAGGCATGCAGGCAAAGCCTGAGCTACGGGATCTAATGTGCTGGAAAAATAAGCACATGGCTTGCGTGATCCTGCTTGATCCTGAGTGAGTACTGACAAGGCAGTACCTTCACGTTCTGTAACAAAGAGTGTAAAATGTTTGCTATAACATGGTGTTGCTAAAACAGGTGCTTGACATAAAGCTTCTTTTAGGCTTTCAAAAGCTTGTGTATGTTCCTGAGTCCAAGGGAGAACAGTCGATGTGGCTGCCTCCTGTGTGGTTAGCTGAATGAGTGGTTTTGCTAGAAATGCGTACTGAGGGATCCACTGCCTACAATATGAAGTGAGGCCTATAAAAGCCCGCACTTCCTTTTGTGTCTGGGGTATTGACATGTTAGCAATTAACTGGATGCGATCTGGTGTAAGCTGCCTTCCCTCCTTGGACAGCGAGTGACCAAGATAAATAACTCGCTGGACACAGAATTGCAGCTTAGAAGGAGACACCTTGTGCCCCTTGTCGGCTAGAAAATGTAAAACTGTCAGAGAAGCCTTTTCACATTCAGGTTCGCTTCTCGCGGTGATCAGCAGATCATCGACATATTGAAGCAGTGCAGTATTGACTGGCATGTGGATACTGTCAAGTTCTCGTTTCAGTGCTTGGCTGTAGATGCTGGGGCTTTCTGTGAATCCTTGGGGAGCGCGTGAGAATTTAAAGCTGCGCCCATTTAAACTGAATCCGAACAAATATTGGCTTTCCGGATCTATTGGGACGCTGAAAAAGGCATTCTTGAGATCAATTACAGTAAAGAATGTTGCTTCGGAATCAATTGCTGTCAATAATGATGATATATCAGGGACCACAGGAAATTGTGGTACAATGCACTTGTTTAGTTCACGCAAATCAATAACCAATCGGTATACTGGTGGGGCAGTAGGATCAGTTCGTTTAAGAATCGGAATTATCGGTGAATTACATACATTGGAGTCTGTTTCTACAACTACTCCCTGGGCAATTAGCTCATCAATGATTTTCAGCAAAGCCACTACAGCGTCATGCGGTAACTTGTATTGTCGCATTCGTGGTAGTACCACTCCTGCTTTCAATGTGACTCGGTATGGTGTAATGTTCATGCAGCCAACATCCGTAGGGCCTTGTGCCCATAGATGTACTGGTAAAGTCTGTAGTCGGGGATCCATGTCCCTAGACACATAGTGACCTTTAAAATCACGTAGAAACAACCTTACTCCTTCCGGAGAACAACATATTATGGCTCCTAGTGCTTTCAGAGTTTTAATTCCTAACAGATTTTCTGGGCATGATTTAGTAAGCAATAAATCTGTAGTTCGTGTCAAAGGTCCTATCGTAAGTGGGAGAGGCTGTGATACTTCATTAACAATAGGTTTTCCTGAAAAACCAAGGGAAACATTTTGAGAGCCTGAGAGGGGTGCCCCTGGAACTTCACTACGTTTTATAGTTGTTCGACTTGCCCCTGTATCGAGTAAGAATTTTCTATCTTGACCTAGTAATTCACTATGTACATACGGTCCTTCTTGATCTACAGGAATCTCGATGAGCGGTAAGTCAACTTCCCTCTCTAGGCTTGTTCATGCGTAACGCTGATACTCAGGATATTCATATTGTGCAGTCTGATACATTTGTCGTGTTGTGGTTTGTGTGGCAGTAGCAGGCAACGGTGGTGCAGCTGGCACAAACTGTATGGGCTGCTGTGAGGCTGGCAGGGACTGTTGCTGAACTGGCATGGACTGTTGCTGAACTGGCATGGACTGTCCATGCTGCATAGCTCCTTGTTCATTCTGATCTTGTCTAACTAATCGTGGTCTCTCTTTTGCAATACCTGTAGCTATATTACGTTTCAGGACTGGACAATCGTGTACATAATGGCCTAGTTGTTTACAGTAATTGCAGGTTCCTTTTACAGGAGCTGCAGAATCACCAGAATGTGTCACACCCTTTTTGTGACCCTCTGCTGGTACTGTCTGAGAAACTAGCATTTTCATTTTTGTATCCTTCATGCGTCTATGCTCGTGTTCTTGTTCATCCCTAATTCTATTGTGATGATACTGTAACATTTGTAGCATTTGTGACGGAGTGTTACTTTGCCAGGTACTCTCGAATTTCAATATTCTATTCTTCACTGGAGGCAATGCATTTTCCACTAATTTTGTCACAAATAAATGTGGATATGAGTCACTACTTGCTTTTATACCACTGTTTATACCAAAACATTTTTCAAATCGAGCATAATAATCGCTTGTGTCTTCATCTTGCTTTTGTTTGCAGGCTGTGATTGCACCCCAATCTTCCTTTTTTGTAGTTAATAGACGTGGCAGTACCTGTACTAGTAAACCTGGTAACAGTTTAACTTTATCCCCGAGCCCTGAACCTGCAGTTCGGGCCCTTTCTTCCTCTGCTAATGCTGTCCAGTCTATCTTTTGGTCTCCCACTTCCCACTCTTTTTCTTTCAGTTTTTCATAGATGCCAGCAGGCAAAAGCACCTTTAATATCGTCATAATATCAGGAAAGGTGTACTCTCCCATTAGTAACATGTCTTTAATTTCTCGGTGGAAACCCGCTGGGTCTTTGTCATGACTAGGTACTACTTTCTTCATTTCTAATAATTCCATTTTTGATATAGGTGTGTAAACAAATACACGGTGAAACTCATTGTCTTCGCCTTTTATTGGGTGCACTTCTCGTAAAGGATTTTGTCTATCCATATAGTACGGCGTTCTTTCTCTGTGGGGCAGCGAGAGAGAATCCGGATTTACAAAAAGGACATACTGTTTACGTGACACTAATATCTCTTTAATTAGCTTGTTACTAGAACCTCTCCATCTGTTCGTGAGTAGTTCCGTTAATATATCAGGTAAAGGACCAGGGTCAGCATGTTGGCTCTTATATAATATAAGGAGTTGCTGAATCATATAGATTCCAGCTAAACGTTGTTCATCTGCACTGAGATTAAAAAACGTGTGTGCTACGGTCTCATCACCGTATTTTTCAGGACTGTCAATCCAGTGAACAGCTGATCTGGCTAATTCTTGCTCATCCATGGAATCGAGGAGGTGGTAACCCCTTCGTTCTCGTAGTATTTTATCTGCGGCTTGAAACAAATGTTCAGGAGACTTCAGATTTATTACAGGCGTCGGATACGTTCTGCTATTACTTGGGCATACAGAGTGTATGGGATCAGAAAAACATCTAGCATTATCACAGGATCTTCCTCTGCCTACATAGGCTATGGTCTCTGACTGTCTTGCGGAATTCCCTGATTCGGACACTTCATCTTGCTCGAACTCGTCTGTTCCCAATCTTTCTTCATGAATACGCTCTATTTCTCTACGGATTTTTCGGCACATGGCTATTATACAATTTTGCTTATCGTGTCTCCCTTCTGATATATTCTGGCTCCATCTTGTAAGAATAAGCATTGCATTCGGGTCTACCCCCGGACGGTCTTGATTTCTGATCACACAGTTTATGAGGAAACGTAACAGTTCCCCCTGTATCTCTACTTTCTGGAATTCCATAGCTCTGTTAATACATCCTGGATCTCGTCCTGTTTGAACAAAATGATATATGTTATCTAGATGCGTAGTCATTCCTGGTAACCTTGCTAAATACTCTGCGGCTCGCCTGATGCGTAATGATGCCAGGACCATTTCGTCCTCTTTACCAACCACCCGGTCATATCTACAATTTACAAGGAGTTCCTTAAGCGTACGTTCACTTACGAATTTAGGTGTACGTGAATGCGCTGATTCTTGAAAGACAAGTTTATTTATTCTGGGTGGTGTAAAGGTATTGCTAGCACCTCCCGTGGCCCCATCTGGGGCGTCGGGTGTGAATGGGTTCGTTGAACGTGACACAGCAACTATGGGTGTCGATACCACTGTAGAATCGACTGCGGGGACAGATGTGCTTGCCGAAGCTTGTATCGGGACTTGCTGTTGCACGGGGTCGGATACCTGATCCTGACGTTGAACCCCTCCGCCAGACGGTCTATGTGGTGTGGCGTTAGCATACTCGGGAGCTGTGTCGTCTAGATATGAGGAAAGAAAAACATCTTCTGCGGTTCTGGGATGCCCTTTTTGATGTACCTTAATTGGAAATAATGGGGGTGGCAAGTCTTTTGGCATCCCTGGAACAGCCTTTGGTAGTCCTTCGGCTAGAAGGGGATACATACCATTCATAAGAGCATTTCTTTGTCTATTTACTTGTTCTGACTTCACTCGGATACCTTCCTCAATTAATAGATTTTCTTGAACTTTATTTGAACTTTCTTTACTCCTCTCTTCTTGTCTACGTGCTTTTTCTGTACGTCTATGAGATTCTTTACGCCATAACTCAACAGCGTCTTTCTGTGACTGTCTGACCTTTCTTTTCCATAACTCTTCCTCCACTTTCATGATGCACTCTGCATCCCAGGTTCCCGCTGCGGGCCACCTTTGACTTTCCGGCAATCCCTTGGTATAATCTACCCATAGATCAAGAAACAATATGGCATCTAAGCCATGCTTGTGGTACATAAAATGCCCTGGAGTGTCCCTAGGAGGAATAGGAACTGCTTCTTCAAGCACCCCTTTTCTGGTAGTAATCTGTCTTAACTTCGAGAAGAGCGGCATATTGACAACTGATCTGATATTTACTCTTGAATTCACTTAATACGAAAAACACAATAATGAACAGTGAACAAAGAACAATCATTCATACCACAATATGCAAGACATTTGAACACTTTAAACATTGAACATTAAACATTTTAACAATAACCGACAATGATGACAGTCTGCCTAACTAATCACCACGCTGAATTCTTGACAATAACTGAATACTTCGGAATACTTGATATACTGCTAAACAGTACATATACACTGCTAAACAGTGCAGACCGGATTTGTGTACCCAAATCCGTCTTGACCGGCACAACCTATGTGCGCGTCAACACGCCTCCTCGGCGATGGTACTCACCGAGTAGCTCCTTGAAACGGAAGGCCTCAGAGAATGGACAGGACTCGATGACTGCGGACAGCGGACCCTCTGGACATCGGGATTTCGAAAAACCTGGTGGGCTTCTGTATACCTCGGATCTTGCTCTCTCAGCTAGGCTCTGGTCGGGATACTTCGCACTTCTCACCGCCTCGTCTGGGTTGATCGCAGCCTCAGTCGCCCCCGCTTGACCGGAGGGAGCTTACAGGAAATCCTGCTGGTACGCGTTTATGGTCCGTCCAGCTGTGGCAGGAGACCGGGCCTGCAACGCACCGCCGGCGCGTGAGATGAGAAAGTGTCCCTGTTCGGGCGCCATTATGTGGTAAATATTCTTTTTACCTAAACTGAATTTCATACGGAATCTTTAAAATAAAGTAAAATAGCTCAGAATAACAAGAGGCAGAATCCGTGGTATAAGAGGTTTTCTAAATGGGCTTTATTCCATCCAAAATGGCCGACTCGAGTCGCGGCCTTCAGGTTCCGTCACCACGAGGGTTCAGGAAGTGAAGTACAATACTTTATTGACAAGAAGTAACTTTTATAGGTCATACATTTACAATGAAACAAGTGCAAAAAGGCGTAACAATTGATAAGATAAATTAACATAGTGATACGTAATTGAAACTAGGCGTAATAAGGAGCAAAAAGAAACATGATTGGCTCTGATTATCTTACATAGGTGGATCTATACGATAATACTTAACATAGATGCGTGCGCAGCAGCATGACGTGTGATTGACGTGCAACTAGGGGGTGAAGGGGACTTGACATTTAGCTCTACATGTGGAGACGAGAAGTCTGGGGGTCATGTCAACCTAATCCCAAATCATATCTAACATCCTATGTTTAGAGAACTATGTTATCCACAAGGAAGGACTCTCGGACAGAATCTATTCTATACTAACTGTATGTGCGTGTACAAGCGTCTAAGTGCCTATATGAGAAGCGAGGGGCAGAAAACTTTCCATGGCAACAGGGCTATGAATCACTTGCAGGAGGACGGAAAGGCTGAGTCCTTTGCTTGTGAGCTAAAGGAAATGTTTACCTAAATCACTAGACAGGAATGCATCGGCTGAAGAGCAAAATAGATAATTCGAAGGTGAAATACAGCTTCTTGGCAGGCAGGCGAAAACTGGCCGAGGCAGGCACCGTTAGCTGCACAGGGAGTAGGACAAAGTTCATGGATACAGATGCGAGCTCAAGCTGAAACTGTCAGAGACAGAGAGCAGGGAAAGGCTTTGAGGAAAGAATCGGGCCTACTTGCCTGAACTGTAAAAATGGAGTAACTTAGCCATATAAAGTCGGTGGCTTTTCATACTTAGGAATTGAATATCCAGCCCATTGATGGCGGATCTGACAGAGAACATGTCGACGGTAGACACACATATGTTTGCGTCTTGGAAACTGGAACTGGAGGGAACACACATGCATTTGTAACATGCATATAGAACCGTTGGGGTCCAAGATAGGGGACGTAACTGATCAGGAAAATCCACATTTCCACAGTTCGGCATAGGCAGACATTATTTAGACCAGATCCGAAATATAAGGTTATTCCATGGACACAGGAAGAATTAGATCATAAGGCAAAGGGAAGTTTTGGTCCAATAGCTTTAGACTTTCAGCAAAAAGGGAAACTGTGCATTAGACACCTGTCAACATATTATTTGTGGGTGAGAGTGATTGTGAACACATTTTCTTGATTGAGGAGTCGATTATAAAGGTGCCATTGGATAAATTTACGATAGTGTCAAATGTGTATTTTGTGTGTGGAAAAATTGCATATGTGAAAGAGGGCTGGGCGGAATTTGCGAAATCCACTTTCGCAAATTATGGCGAAAATGTTAAAAATTATCGCAAACACGCGGAAATATCGCGAAGATGCGGAAGTTTTTTTCACGCATGTTTGTGAGATTTTCTGCATGGTTGCGGCTCGCCAACTTACCCATGTGGTTGCTCGCGGGCGCGGCCATCTTGTTTTCAGTTGTCTCGCAGTGCATGATCGCGAGAAGAAAGACGTGATCGCGCGACGTATGACGTCACTGCGGGCGCGAACTGTCGTGAGACAGCGCAAATGGCTTAAAACAATACAACATCTCATGGAGAACGCGACCGGATCAAGAAAACTTGTCGGCGAAAGCAGGGATTCAGGTAAGGCGATCGCGCATGCGCGCGCGAGAATGTATTATTTTACAGCGCGAGCAAGAAACAAATTATCGCCAAGCTGCGGAATGCGGAAATTTTGACATTTTCGCGCTTTCGGCAGAATGCGAAAATGTCAAAACGGAATGAAATTTTAGCCCAGGCCTAATGTGAAACTGCCTAAGAATTGGTATGGCACATGTTATTTGGCTGTGGTTTTTTGCCTAAATCTTCCATGAAGATGATTTATAGCCTTTGGAAGGGAAAAGATCTGACAGAGGAAAACTTGGTGTAAGTGGGGGAGAAATTGTTGGGGGTGTATTTGGAAACATGATACATAGTGTGGATGTGATTTTGAATGATGTGAAAATTAGAAAGTTGGCAACGTTGGTGGATAAGCTCTCTATAAATATGGCCCAAATTCTATTACTTGTTGATGGGGAGATGGTTTCGATAAGGTCTATGATTCTTCAAAATCGTCTTGCTTTAGATGTGTTATTAGCAAAAGCCGGAGGAGTCTGTAAATTATTGAAAGTTTAACAGTGCTGTACTTATATTCCTGACAATAGTCGGGATATAAGGAAATACATTAGAAACATTTCAGAGAAACATCAAGATTTACGTGATTTGGCTGCTGATGGACTCTGGGAACAAATTGGTAAGGGATTTGGAAAGGTTGGAAGCTGGTTTGGAAGTCTGGGACAAGGAATAATGGGATACATCTTGAAACCTATTATAATAGCTGTCATTTGCATAATCATACTATTTGGAGCCTTCAAGGCCTACAAATGGCAAAGGCCCGACATAATGAAAATTCCCTGAAAAAGCGTGAGTAGCAGTTAGAACGACTGCAGGATAGTCCTTATCTGTACCTTAAGGGGTTAGAAAGATTTAGATTTAGATTTAGATCTAGAGTGAGCTCCAAAGCTTTAAGCTATCAGACCCATTTGACGTGAGTACTTCTTAGGAATTCAACACGTGCTGACACCTTTGGGATATGACGAGAGAGATTGGTAGGACTCTCAGTTGGAGCAGTGTAGGGAAAGAGATTTTGTTTTTGTTTTCCTTCCAGATGAAAAGAGAATTGGACTCAGCTTCTATTCTATGCTGTATTCTGATTTTGGAGTTCATCACTTTATGCTTTTTATGCAGAATGAATTATATTCGTAGACTCTGCTCTGTATTGATTTTCACTAATCTATATACTCTGATATTGAGGTGTGTTTATATTCAATTATTTTTGGCCTTATAATAAACCCACAAAATTGAAATTCGGAGTCTGTGGTCCTTTAGAGTAAGACTAATAGAAAGTATAACCTTGAATTGTTTTACTCCCCTCCACCACTTTTAGCAAGCAAATAAAAGACCATCAGTCTTAACATTAGTAGAGAAAGCAGGGAATATAATTTGGCGTAATCAGGAGCATGGGCACGCCCATGCATCCACCCATTTAATTTGACACAAACCAAGATTTACTAAAGTCAATAAACCTAGTTTTGCACAGAATTCGAGCTCCTTAATGACCATAGTGTAATGAGGTGAAATATCTTTATTTGTCCTTTTTTTGTCTCTTCCAGCACGCATACAAGAGGAACAAATCTCTAAGGTTTTTGTTTTTTTACAAGATGGTTTCTCTTCTTATCCTAAAACAATCCTGCTCATATCGTCCATGGCACAAGGGTGCCTGCATTAGTGCTAGGCAGCCACAAGTGCACCTGTGCAGGTAGAGTGAACATACATATGGTGCTGTGCAGCCCTCTCTCCTTTACACAAAGCAGCCCAACAACTTGCCTTATTGTGCTGTGTTGCATTGTGTGTATAGTTATGAGTCTAGGCCCAAGAGTCAATGCCCCACACTTGGGTATTCCCTGCAGTTGCAGATCTAGGTTCGACTTTGTCTATTACGTTGGGCAAAGTCAGGAAACCTCACTCAATGAACTAGCAAAGTTTCTCAATCTGTTTTACTTCACTCAAGGCAAAATTGATCTCATTAGGTCTACCTGTCATGCTGATTTCCTACTTCTTGTTGTTCCTCTCATGAAGTACAGGATGTCCTGTGGAAATCATTCACAGAAGCCATAGAGTCACATTAGGTCCCTTAAGGGGTGCACTGGAGAAACATATACGATCTCTATTCAGACAGCAACACCAGCTGCCTTTTCAGGCCTTCAATAGCAGCTGATATGGTCAAGGTCGGTGTGCGAAATTTGGTTGCTGGTTGAGTGGGGTGTAAGTCCTCCTCAAGCAACAGCCACAATTCTTGTCAGGGTGAACCACAAAAAGTCACTAAATTAACCTGTGCATAACCTTTTGGCGGCTTGGCACAAAAGCAGTCAGGCTTAATGTAGAAGCAATGTGTAAATAGTTTATGCAGCACTTAAACAGTGATAAAATGACAACACAATTGATAGAGTGCTTTTGTAAATGCAAATTAATGCAATTAATGTGCAGAAATAACTTGTAGGCCTGAAACTAGAAATCACATTTAAAAGGCAAATGGGAGCACTATGCTTCCATATCTGGCCATGTTAAGTTAGAAATGTTTATGAACACAAATTTGTCTTTTTTCGTTCTTACTGACCTTAGGCCAACATTGTTAGCAATGGGAAGATGTGTAGAGTTCAGTGAAAAAGGTGAAACAACATAATTTAATAGAATGAGATAGTTTATGACCTTCCATGGAGCCAGTGGGAACCAAACCCCAACTTGTACAATGTTGTCAATAATGTTACATATTACACCTAATATCTGTGAGTTTTTGTTTCAAGACAGCGTAGATGGTGGAAGATATCCATTCCTATGAAGACATTGTGCACACATTGGTTAAATAGGTGGATTGCTGAGACATGTGTTTTAGTTGTAGATATCAACATTTTATATTAGTACATGTTCCAAGACTATAGAGATAATCACTCATTCACCCACTCATCCTCTTATTTGTTCGCCACTCACGCTCATACCGTTTGTATTTTGAGCTTCTCTTCCTTTGAAGACTCAGATTCTTTAAGGTCTGAAACTTTATGCTTTGAGCAGAATCTATGCTATATTCCTGAGACAACACTGAATTTTCAGAACTTCTCTTTATGAGAAGTGCAATTTGAATTGCTTGAGGTTTTGTGGTTTCACTTCTTGTTTTAGAACTCTTTATCTGTTCAATATACTTTCCTCATTTTAAGCTATAGAATAGGAATCTATTTCAAAATGCTAAATGCTTTATGTTCTGCACTGTTCTTTGAAAAGAATTGATTGACGATTAATAAAGAAATACTTACTAAAAGATTTTAATAAAACCGCTTTAAATCCGCATAAAACTCTCTTCATTGACTACAATTAATTGATATTTAACTGTGATGAGTAATTTTTATTTTGATATACATAATCAGAATAATTCTTTCCCTACATCCAAGGTCCAGAACCCCAGGGCCCATTAAGAGCAGGGACATTATCTGCAGGTACATTGAGACAGAAATATTGAATAGTAAACCAAATATTTATTAAGGTCCCATGCTCCACCAACACTGGTAGCAGACAACGGTTTACGTAGTGAGAAAGAGGAGCTACAAAATTCAAAATGTGCCCAAGGTAGATAAAAGCCCAATGCTTATATGCCTAAAGCATGAATTTGAAGATTGATGGAGTACGGTTTTCTGAGGTGGTTGCAGGTGTAAAATTGAAGGAGCGAGCATTAATTGAATTACGCAGTGAAATTTAAGTTGGTTATTGTGATTTATTTGTATAAGTAGTGATGTGTTGAATTGAATGAAGAAGCTAGTCAATTTTTTAGATTTCTGTGTTTTTGGCAAAGAAGATAAAGAGGTTATCGGACTAAGAAGTAGTCTAAAATCCTGGGATAGAGAATTAAATAAAGATTTGATTTTGGTATTTTGTCTGCTAATGAGTTGAAGTGCAGGTCATGAGATGTCATCGACTGCACAAATGAGATTACAATTTCTAACAGATTGTTGTGACTGTACTAATGTTGATCAGTGACAGTGGAACCTGATGCACAAAGGTGACACTGCTTTGTTTAGGCGATATACCACTGGTCAAAATTTGATTGGTGTGCATCAAATTGCTCCTTTTATTAGACAAAAGTCAGAGGGTGTAAAAACCTAAAAATTCCAGTTGTTGGATTGGTCTATTTTATTTCTGTAGAAGAAGCAGATAAAGACTGTCATTTTCTGTGCCTGAAAAAAGAATGGTCAAATTGAAGCTCTGTTTGTATGCGTTCGAAGGAATTGTAAAGGAGATTGAGTAGCTGCAGGGAGCAGGTTGTGATGCCACATTGTGCCTTGCTGGCATTGCTCAGTTGCTGTGATACTTTGCGCTGAAATTGGTTGAGGTGTGTTGAAGAGTCACAGTGCTATTGGTTAGTAGGCTTACAAAGTGACGCTGATATTGGAGGAAGGGCTTATTGAAATCTTACGCACATGGAAAAGAAACAAAACATTGAATGTCTATATTTTGTGTTTTGCCATTTTGTTGATTTAAATGTAAAAATATGAATTTTTTCAAAGCAATTAGAGGCATGATAACAGGTGATGTAACTATTGCTGTTCCAGAAGGTGAAGAGGCACCTCCTCTAGAGCATGCCTGCTTATCATATGATGATTGAGGAAGGCTTAATGTTAGAAATTGGGTTTCTGATTGGCTAAGGTATGCACCTCAGCCAGGCAGAACCCACCACTCTAGTCATGGTAAGTTGGATACACAATGAAGATAAATTGGGCTCACCCTCTAGTATCCTGGAGCAGAGCAGGCTGGCTTATCATCAGAGGCAATGTATAAAGTAGTTGTGCAATGCACACATACAGTAACACAATGAATACACTACAAAAATACTCCACACAGGTTTATAAAAATACATTATTATATTATAAGCACATTAACATCAAAACGGTTAGAATGCAGTACATTCTTTTCAAGATATGCACTTTCAAACATATAAGGATACTCCTTGTTGTCCTGAATAAAACAAAGGTAAAATAATAAAATTCGGATAAGAAATTTTTGAGTTACGCAGTTTAAAAAAAAATGTATTTCAACTAATCTTTATTCGATGATATATATCATAATCATAAAAGATGAAAACATATGAATAAAATCTACATTAAAACCTTAAAAAGCCTTATTAGACATAGTACAGTAAAATGCATTACAAAGAGCAATGTGTGAACATTTAAGAGCCTTATAAAGTTTCTATAAAATTCTGCAAGCCATCCTAAACTAGTCAGCAATATTTATGAGGCACACATTATTTTATTCCAGTATAAGGTACCTTTTAATTATCCAGTAACCGCCAACATCACCTTCTGATCCGATAGTAACGGTAAATATAAAAAAGCAGGACAAAGCTGAGTAAAACCCCTTGCTTTTAAAAGTGGTAATAAATACCTTCTGCATAAGAATTCCTAATATTTACAGAATAAAACCAGGTGTATCAAGGTCTGGGGTTAGGTTAAAAGAGCCAGAAGCAAGCAGATCATTGAAGGTATAGAGCCAAAATGAAATTTAGTAAGCAACGATCTGTTCCTAGGGTGTTTAACTGCTATGAGATAAGGTTCAACCCCAACAACAGATTTCAGCAGTAAATAAGATGTGTTGGAGTTTTTTTCATGCGCCCAGGCTTCCCTGTCATCTTTAAACTTATTTAAAATTTGTTCCTTAAAGAGACCACGGTCACCCTTTTTCAGTAGATTCGGCCACTTAAAACTTTTCATGCAATCTAGGGAACGGGCAACAGATTTTATATAGTCAATTCAGTGTATTTTATGACCATATGTGCATTCCATGCAATCCTCAATCATGCTCCTGTTGAACCCCAGTCTTCCATCTACCCAAATAGATATCCGAAGTAATAGTGGAGCCAGTTTAACCTGATCCTCCACATAATTGAAACCCAATTCCTCATGGATTGCAAACGAGGAGCTGTTTGGACCAGCCCAGCAGTCATCTACAGAATCGGTCCTCTTCAAGCTGAATTGACCTACACCTAGGATACCCCCAAATGACTGCACCATATGTCAGGACTGGGAGACATTTCATTCTGTAGCTTTGGAGCAGGGGCAGGATGGGTTTATGCCCCACCGAGAGTGAGAATCTAGACAAAGCACAGCAGGCGTGTGTGAATTTGGAGCAGCGGCTGTAGATACAAGAAAGCCAGTTGTTTGCATGGTCAAATGATATCCCCAAATAGGGAAAGGCGGAAACCCCGGTAATTTTCTGCCCTTTCATATCAATAGGTTGTGTTCTAGCCTACTTCCTCCCGCAGCCATACAATGGGTCTTTGAAATGTTTGTATCTAGGCCCAGATCATCCATGAACTCCACAAATTTGTCAACCAGAAGTCTTAACCCGGTTGCAGTTTGGGCCATCAGCGTGACGTCGTCAGCATATAGAAGGGTATGCACGCTGGCAGACTTTACCCTAAGCAGGTCAACCTCATTTACACTCAGATAATTATTCAGCTTATTAATATATAATAAAAAAAATATTGGAGCCAACCCACATCCCTGCCTAAACCCCCGTGGAACACTAAAAGATTCAGTTGTCTCCCCCTCAGTTCCATATCTAACACAAGCATTTCCATCCACGTGTAAAACTCTAAGCAAAACTATCAACTGGACTGGCAATCCCAAATCCCCAATTATGCAGTTGTAAAGTATCACAATAAATGCATAAAATAACAATGCTCAAAAGCACCATCGCTTCTTCTGGATTCTTTACGGTAATGTTAAACGAAGGCCAATGGGCTGCTTAACACCAGGGCTTGAAGCAGTATGCTCGAGTTATTTAGGAAATATGTGTGTGGTAGTGTTCAAGCCCGGTAAGATTCAGTCCAATCAAAACCGCCCGCGCTGTTACGCAGGACAGACATTGAGACCACACAGGTCTTGCTAGTCGCAGTGCTGTTGTCGTGAAGAAATGCATCTTTGTGGTGAATCGTGCTGCGAGCTTCCATTCTAGGTGTAGGCGTTGCACTCAGTCACCCCAGCAACACTTCAAACAAAGATGGCGGGTCGGTGTGGCGTGCTGGGCCCTTGAAAGAGCTCCACTCCGCTACAGGCTCCCCTAAGAGGGACCAATGGTGAACTTGATCGCCTAGCAACCCTCTGGGAAATGCATGCAGTGATCAGGTGCACCATACTGGGTTTTCTACAGGATGCTGCTGCAGCTTGACTTAGAAGCGCGGATCCTGGAGCCCTGAAGCATGTAGTGTAGCACTTAATGGCAGATTGAGAGTAGTGCTGGACTCTGTTAAATGGGATGCCAAGCTCCACTTATAAGACAATAAGATGCCATTGCTCCTAGGGTGTAATGCACTGATGTTTTACAGGATAGGTTGCCTGACTCACAGATATCCAGTAGTAGGATGGATAACGATGAATTATGTGGTGGTTCTGAGACATAAGGAACAGGCAGCAAGCCAGCAAGCCCCCAAAGAACACTAGTAGATGTACAGCACAACAATCAGCCGGCAGCAGGCCAACACACAAAACATGTCACAAATAAGCCTGGGCGGATTGCAAAAAAACTCTGCCGCGCTATGTGGAGCTTCGCAAGCGGCCGAGTGCATTAGAAAAATGCTGTAATTTTCAGCGCCGGGTGTTTGCCCGCGATGTGAAATTATCGCGAACTGCGCCATGCACAGCGCAAGTGGGCTCTGCTTCCTTTCTGCTGCTCGTGTCGATTTTCTACTTGAGCCGCAGCTTTCTCAACGCGAACGGACAGTTTCTTTACGTGAGCGGTCGCAAGCATATGTGGCCGCTCGCATTTAGAAATCCAACCACTGCATTGCCGAGCGCGAATGAGGAAATATCTCGCCGGGATGTGGATTTTCCATGCTTGGCAACTTGATGTTAACAAGCATGAGCGAGACAAAAAACTCCGCTCCAGTTTTTCAGAACTCCGTGAGCTCCATGTAATGCGGAGTACGGAAAACTCCGCAATCTCCACAAGCGGAACAGAGTTCACCACCTAGAGTTAGTCCCAGAGTGGCAGTCCCTCCAGCAACACAGCACTCAGCAAGCAGCAGGCCAGCACAGCAAAGCAGTTAGCAAGGTGGCAGTCCCTCTGGGCAGCACAGCAAGTCCTTCAGGCAATGCGCAGATCTAGAGCCTCCGATGTCTGGTTACAGGTCCAAAAAGATTCTGATAAGGTGGGGTCAGCGCCCTGGTACTTATACTCAAAAAATTCCTTTGATGTAGGAGGGGCTTCAAAAGAGCCCTCAGAAATACACAACGGTCCATTTTAGCCCAGCCCTGGCTCCAGACTAATATTGTGGGGTAAGTGGATGTAGAGGGTGGTAAAAATGTAAGGGTTTGTAGGGGGTGGCTCCAAAAGAGCCCACAGAAATGCACAACGATCCATTTCAGCCCAGCCCTGGATTCAGACTATCAGTAGAGGGTAAATCATTCCTTTGTATGAGGGCAAGACACAATCTATTAAGATGTTAGCATGAATGAAATCTCCCTCTCCATGCCCAGGAAGACTATCAGTATTCAGATTAATCCCCTGTCACACTGAGCCCTTCCTGTGTTGTGGCTGTCTGGAGAGAATGCACAAAGTGTAGCTGTCATCCACCCAACCCATGTATAGGAGACAGGCTGAAAAGCACAAAGAGTTATAAGCAAAGAGAAAGGCCCACTTTCTAAAGGTTCCACACCTAAACTGGTTTACTAGTTTACAGAGCGAAGATATCAAAATGCAGTTATAAACTCCTTTGCATATTAACACGTCTGGAACCAAAAAAAGACAAAGTGTGCAGCTTGTCATACTCACAAGTTTCAAGGATCGCCAATGTCCTTTCTGCAATTCACTGGCGGAGCAAGACGCTGGCCGAAATCCCAGCTCTACATTCGGCTACTTAACTCTCTTGTGTCTGCCATCTAGCAGTGCGGCCGTATTATAATCCGATTTGTTGCTTGCACTGTCACGTGTGGCGCAGCTGAGAAGTCCGAGTGGCATAGTATTCTGTGATATTGAGTTATGTAATGCAAATGCTCATAAAAAGGGTGTGACTCGAGTTCTTTTTATGATATGCATATTTATCAACAATGTCTAAGAATGCTTTAGGTGTTAAGAACTCAGACTCTGTATTTTATTCAGACCTTCCACTGCGGAATGAAAATACAAAATTAAGTGCGCTTCTCTTTTGATTAGTCTTCTTTCAAGGTCACCACCCCAAGGGTTTGGTTGTATAACCGACAGGACTGTCCAACATAAGTCCTTTTCAGTATGGTGTTTTTCTAACCAACGGTCGACCAAAGGCGCGGTTGGGATTTTATGCCTGACTCTAGATTTATGATGATTTATTATTTGGCGAACCTCTATGATTTGTGTACACAAAGCCTTATCCAATTGCAAAACAAAAAAATGTAGTTTACTTAATCAGAAGTCCCTATGACAAAGTATACATCGGGAAAACAAATCAAGACGAAGATTGGTGATGTTGATGATTGATTATTGTTTTTTTTTATTCTGTCTACTCTCCATATTGGAGAGATTTATGTTGGTATTATTATTATTATTTTCAGTTCTGAGTCCTGATGAGAACCTTCAAATGAGATTGGTTTGAAATACATTGACGTATTCTCAAGTGAAAGTGCATGATAGTAGTGAGTAGTGGAACGCCAGTGGATGACATTGATGAACTATAGGGCCACTCCCTTGTTCCTAATCAGCTTGGCACTTGGCCGTTGAGCATGCCGATTTATGAGGAATTAATTGGGTAAAAGCAGTACAAAACAAAAAAACATTTCTTCTTGGGCTATAAAATTCTGAACTGTTGCATTTAGCAATGTATGTTGGTTTTGTTAAGATTGTTTATAACTGTATTTGATTTGTAAATGTATGTAGTTTTGTAATGATTTGTTTTTTTAATTGTTTTGTGTTGTGTGGGGTGGGTGACAATATGATGTAATGTGGAGATGGTTATATTATATATTTTGTGGATTTCAATGGATATCTTGTTTATGATTATTGTGTTTAACCCCTTCTATGCTCATGATCGAATGGTTCCGTCATGAGCATAAGTGCCAGTGTACTCATGACGGAACCATTCCGTCATGAGTACACATTAAAAAAATCTTCCCCTTTTTTTTGATGCTTTGGGAGGTGGGGAAGAGCTTCCCCAACCTCCAAAAGCATAGTGTCTGTTTTCCTTGCAATGATGATCGCGTGAATTGCACACTGTCGTCATTACAATGAAAACGAAACTGAAATTTGTTTCAGTTTCACAGTTTTGGTGCTTCTGGGGCCATCTCAGCCCCCGAATACCAAAAATCATAGGAGGGGTATCATTGGAAAGGGGAGAATCTCCCCTTTCCGATGGTACCCTTCCCTAGTGGATCCCTAAGCAGGGATAGTCACCTTGGGCAAGGGCCTTTGCTCCCCCTATAAAATTATGCCAGATAGCCTTTCTGCCCCTGGGGGTAGATGGGGACAGTATCCCCCAATCTGCCCCCCGGGGTGGCAGAAAGCACTCTAGGCACCAGGGATTTGTTTTTATATGCATGGGGTGGGGGCTGCCCAGAATGGGCATGCCAATGCCCGCACCCTACCCCCCAAAGAAGGCACAAGACTTTCTGCCCCCCACAAGAGGCCAGGGGGGCAGAAAGTTGACTAGGCCCCAGGGATTTATTTTTATTTTATATACACCTAGGGGTGGGGTTGCCCAGAATGGGCATGCCAATGCCCCCATCCAAAAAGAAATGGTGCCAGCTTTCTGCCACCCCTGGGAGGCAGGTGGGGCAATAGTCCCTTATCTGCCCCCCCAGGGGCGCAGAAAGCCCACTACACACCAGGGATTGTTTTTCCAAAGCTCGGGTTGGGGGCTGCCCAGAATGTGCATGCCAATGCCCCCACCCCTCAAAAAAATGCCACAGTCTTTCTGCCCCCCTCCAGGAGGCAGATGGGGGGAGTAGCCCCTGGTCCACCCCTCCAGGGGGGACAGAAAGCCCACAAGGCGCCAGGATTTTTTTTTTAATTCAGGGGTGTCGGCTGCCCAGAAGGGGCATGCCAATGCTCCCACCACGCCACAAAAAATTCCACAGTCTTTCTGCCCCCCAGGATACAGATTGGGGCAGTAGCCCCTGACCTGCCCTCCTGGGGGCATCAGAGAGCACACTACGCGACAGCGATTTTGCTAGCTTTATATATGTGTGGGGGTGGGGGCTGCCAAGTATTGGCATTAGGCCTGGGCGAAAATTTCATTCCGTTCACGGAAATTGCGATAATTTGACATTTTCGCGTTCCGCGGAGAGCGCGAAAATGTCAAAAATTCCGGTTTCCGCAGTTTGGCGATAATTGGTTTCTTGCTCGCGCCGTAAAATAATACATTCTCGTGCGCGCGCGATCGCCTTACCTGAATCCCTGCGTTCGCCGACAAGTTTTCTTGATCCGGTCGCCATTTGCGCTGTCTCGCGACAGTTCGCGCCCGCAGTGACGTCATGCGTCGCGCGATCACGTCTTTCTTCTCGCGATCATGCACCGCGAGACAACTCAAAACAAGATGGCCGCGCCCGCAAGCAACCACTTGGGTAAATTGGCGACCCGCAACCATGCAGAAAATCTAGGGAACATGCCGGAAAAAAACTTCTGCATCTTCGCGATATTTCCGCTTGTTTGCGATAATTTTAAACATTTTCGCGATAATTTGCGAAAGTTAATTTTGCAAATTCCGCCCACCCCTAATTGGCATACCAATGCCCCCACCCCCAAACTAATAGCCACAGTGTTTATGCCCCCCTTGTGGGCAAATCGGGGCAAACCCCCCCTCCCAACTTCCCCCCAGGGCGGCAGAAATCCCACTAGGCACAGCCTTGCTTTTAGCAATGTGCCTACCTGTAGATTTTGAACCCTAGCTCTGCAGGCACCTAGGGAAACCTAGCAAATCTATACATTTTTGAAAACTAGACACCCAAGGCAATCCAGGATGGGGCGACTTGTGTGGCTCTCACCAGGTTCTGTTTACCAGAATCCCTTGCGAACCTCAAATTTGTAAAATGAAACACATTTTCCTCACATTTCTGTGATGGAAAGTTCTGGAATCTGCTTGGGTCCACAACATTTCACCCACCACGCATTTCCTAAAGTCTTCAGAGAAAACTGGTACCTCACTTGTGTGGATGGGTCTACTACCCGCAACAGGCAAGGGCTCGAAACATATTGAGGAGACATCAAAATTACCTATCACAAAAACAACCTGGTTTTGCAAGGGGGTCCCATTGGTTTTTGGCCCCAGGCTCGGCAGTCATCTTGGGAAACCTATCAAACCCACACTTTTCTGAAAACTAGACACCCGTGGGAGTCCACCGAGGTATGGCTTGCGTGGACCCCCAAAGTGTTCCTACCCAGAATCCCCTACAAACCTTAAATTTTGCTGAAAAAAACAAATTTTTCTCAAATTTCTGTGTGGGAAAGTTTAGGAATCTGCATGGATCCACAAATTTCCTACCACCCATCGTTCCCCCAGGTGTCCCAATAAAAATGGTACCTCACGCACTTGGGTGGGTCAAGTACCCGCGACAGGCAGGGCACGAAACATATTGAGGAGACTTCAAAATAAACTATCACAAAACAACCTGGTTTTTCAAGGGGGGGGTCACTTGGGCTCAATAACTTGATGGACTTCCCTGCATAGGGCAACATAACCTGGACAATGGCTCACTTATGCAGGGCTACTTACCAGTTCTACGCCTCTCTGACCCAGTTGGAACCCTAGTTAGTGGCCACTGAACTAACCCCTGGGGACTTCTTCTCCTCACCTGTGGACCCCATCTGGATAGCACCTAACTCTAATTTGATCACATATGCATCCCAGTAGTCAGACAGTACCAAGATGGCCAAAAACGTAATGTGGAACCTTCATCCTCTTGGGTCTGATTTTTGTCCCCAACTCAAAGGAACAATGTGTCCACAAAGACAGCAACAAACAGATGCCACTGACAGTTGTCAGTGTCCAGAGCCAGGCCCCAGGCCATCCAGGGGTCTCTGTCTTCTGTGGTTTCTTACAGTGGAGGACTGTAGAACCAGGTACCTTGCCTCCTTTATCCATTTCATCTCCCACCAGTTCAATGGTGCTATCCTGTCTTGGACTGGAGTCAGGGGTGAGTCCTTCCTGCCCCTGGCCCTTCTTCTGGGGTTCCGTACCCTCCTTTTGGTAGTGGTTCCCCCAGACACCAGACTGTCAGGGTGCTTGTGGGAGCTGTCCTGCTCAGTTCTCCCACTAGTTCAGAGGTGCTATCCTGCAATGGTTCTTCTAACCCAGGGTTAGTACCTTTGGGCAGGGCGGGAAAGGGTCTTTCCTCTCCCTCCATCTGGACTTTTGCATGTTCCTCAGTGGAGAGATAATACCAGACTCCAGAACTATCTTTCATCCAACCATTCAGTGATCTGGAAAAATACTTCACAAATTCCTCCCAAGGCTGGTGAGACAGTGTACTGCTGCTCCTGAACCTCAATCCATTCTTCTTTACCAGGGCTTCCTTAATGAGGGTATACCTCTGCCTGTCACTCCCTTCTGGGGCCAGTAGGGCACCCCTCCCATCACCAGGAATATAACTCCACATGGCAGTTCTCCAATCCTCAGCTGGGATCCTGTGCAACTCTAGAGCTCCCTCATACTCCTGACACCACTGTTGTATTTCATCCCCCTCCTTGAAGCTAGCCGCCAAGTCTCTGGGTATGTGAATTATATCTTCAACACTGGAATCAATAGTTTTGCTGCCACTACTGGACTCTATGTGCTATGCTTGTAAGTCCAGAACTTTCAAACTATGCTCATGGGCCAATTTCCTTTCCTCAAGAGCAGGTTTCTCCCTGGTGAAGGCCGTTTCTGCATCACTGTTCTCTCCTTAACTAGGGCTCTGTCAGCCTCAGACCTTCTCTGCTCTACAGCAAGCTGTGCCAGCTGCAGTCTAAGGTCCCACTCAGTCCGTCTGTCCTTGAGCTCCTGAGGGGACAGGTGTGGGTTGCTCCCCACAATAGGCCCAGCAAGGGACTCCCAATCTATGGTGTCACCTTTCTACACTGGAGCCTCTGCCCAGTCATTTTCTTCCTCCTCCTCAAACTCCTCAAGCCAATGCCTTCTTGGGGTGCTGATTTGGAACCCTCCATGACGTTTCTTCCAAAGGAGTGCTCCCATTCAGATGCTTCACTCATCTCTGGGTCCTCTCAGAGTCCTCAGAAGTGTCAACCTCCTGGTCCTCTGTTGAGGCTGTTTCCCAGTGTGCCCTTTCAAAGTATACACAACTTTCTGAAAGTACAGCTTGGTGGATTCCCCACTCACCGCCAGCCACTCTCCCTGCAGAAAGCCTTCAACTCTTCAACCAAACCCTTCAACGATTGGGGACAGGAGTTGGCCTAACGGCTAGGGGGGTCGACCTTGAATCTGGGGAACTGGGTACAAGTTTTTTAGAGTGCGAGCAAGACCCAAAGGGGTATCAGAGCGATGTACAGAAATGTAGTCAGTAATTATACAAAACATAAAGAACGTAGGTGAAATTACAACCTGTGAGAAAACATTCAAGAATAAAGAGTAGGGTGTACAAGAGGGGTCACAGAATGCTCTGAGTAAACCATTATACAATAGAAAGAACCACGATGTGCATCAAAGAATATTAACAAAAAAAGGGGAATGAGCGCAAAAATCAATAGTCGATGCAGTTAAAGGAGCTATCAAGGACTGGAATAAAAAGAAGGTAAAAACATGTAGAATATCATTGACAATACTTCAAGATTTTGGTTATAAATAAAATACACAGGCATATAAAGAAGGTGAGTGAAATTACAACCTGTAGGAAAACATTCAAGAATAAAGAAAAGTGGTGTATCTGAGGCACCAGAGAGCGCTCCGAGTAGAACATCATACAGTAGGAAGAACCAAGATGTGCGATGTGCATCAAGGAATATAGACTGAGAAGGAACGAGCCAAGTCAATAGTTGATGTATATAGTATATCAGTGACAATACTTCAAGATTTTGGTTATTAACAAAAGAGATGAGCATGATCAGTGCATTTATGTTCGTTCGTTAGTAGTCTTGTGGCCAATTTTTTAAAGGAAGTTGTGGAAGGATTTGATCTGATCTCGGATGGCAAGGAGTTCTAGATTCTCGGAGCAAGACCGGAGAACGCACGGTTGTGCGACCTTTTCTTTTTTAATCTTGGAGGTTTCAAGAGAAGGGTGGACGTACTTCTGAGGTTCCGGCTTGAGCCTGATAGCTCAAGTTTATTTGCTAGGTAGTATGGGGTATTGTGATGTATGGCTTTATGAGACAGACAAGCTATCTTGAGTCGGATTCTAGCTTCAATAGATAACCAGTTTAGCTGCAAAAGTTTGGGTGACATGTGATAAAATTTCCTAGAACCCATCAAAAGCCTGGCTGAAGCATTCAAGGAAGCTCTGAGTGGGGCCAAGCTGGCTTTGGGAAGTCCTACGAGGGTTGTGGTAAATATTTCATTACCGGTACTATTTTTTATGCAGTAAAGTCTAGTAAGAATAACTCAGTAAATATAAGAGGCAGAATCCGTGGTATTAGAGGTTCTAAAAGGCTTTATTCCTCTACAAAGGAAATACAATTCGAATTGCCGGCTTCACACTCCATCACCATGAGGGTTCAGGAAGGAAGGCAATACATTATTGACAAGTAATGGTATTTATATGGAAAGCATTACATTAAGACAGATGCAAGAGGCGTAACAGCTGATAATACAGATATAATACACATACGTAATGAAAAAAGGCGTAAACATAGGTGTAACCAAATACGTCATTTAAACATGATGTCACAAGTGGGTGGATCCATGAGAGAATCCTGCAATGCCAGCAGAAATACTTGGCAGAGATGCGCGCGCAGCCGCATGACGTGTGATTGACGTGCAACTAGAGGGTGAAGGGGACTTGACATTTAGCTCTACATGTGGAGACATAAGTCTGGGGGGTCATGTCAACCTAATCCCAAATCATATCTGATATCTTATGTTTAAAGAACTGTATTATCCAAAAGGACAAGTCTCTCGGACGGAATCTATTCTATACTGACTGTTAGTGCGTGTACAAGCGTCTAAGTGTCTACATGAGATGCGAGGGGGCAGGAATCTTCCATGGTAACAGGGGCTATGAATTAATTGCATGAGGACAGTGAGGCCTGGCCCTTTGCACGGTAGCTGGAAGAATGTTTACCTAAACTACTAGACAGGAATGCATCGGATGAGGAGCGGAGCAGATAATCTTGAAGGTGAAATACAGTTTTTGGCAGGCAACAGGCTGGATTAGGCACCGTTAGCTGCGCAGGGAGTAGGACAAAGTTCATGGATACAGATGCATGCTCGGACTGGAGCTTTCAGAGGCAGAAGGCAGGAAAAGGCTTGATGGCAGAATTCAGGGCCTACTCGCCTGAATCTGTGAAATGTGGAAAGTGAACCTCATAAAGTCGGTGGCCTTTCATACCTAGGAATGGGATATCTGACCCATTCATGGTGGATCTGATAGAGGACATGTTGACGGTGGACGCACATGTATTTGCGTCTTGCAAAACTGGAACTGGAGGGAACATACATGTACTTATAGCATGCACATGGAGCCGTTGGGGTCTACGATAGGGGACATAACTGATCACAAAATTCATATTTCCTCATTCCCTCCTTGTCCCCTACGGACCCTCAGGAGATATCAATCTTCATCAATCCATCGATCTGTTCATATAGCATCATTTGTTCTTCTTTCTTCTTCCGGGATTTTGAACGAAAACTTGGAGGTGGGATACACGATGTGGCACACAGGCCACAAATCGCTGGCCCACATTGTAGACATAAGCAGCAACTGAATAGTATGAGAAAGCCAATACCTAGGAAGGATAGGATCCTCCATCCCCAGGCTGACAACATGCTCCAGAACCAACCGGACCAAGTCCAGGTGCCTGGGCTCTGGTGTATCTGGCTTATAATCTTATGAAGGCGGGTTATGGCTTTATATACTGACGGTGAATTTTCTGGTATGAAAATGCAGCAACTTGATCCGATGACTCTACAAGCTCCTCCCCTATCGGCCAGGATGACGTCAAGGACAAGACGATTTTGAAGCACAACAATCCGCATAGCAGACTGCTCTTCTGTTAAATTGCCTAAGGCGGAAGTAGTCTCGTTTACTACTGCTTCAAGGGTTCTAGTTAATCTACGTATCAGCTTACTATTAGTGACTGTACCTATATAGGGAAAGAAACCTTTATTGAAATCTGTATATTGTTCCCATGCCGTTTCAGTGTAGTTGACAATCGGGAGATCTCTCTGCTGTCTATTGTGTACTAAACGGGTATTTCTGTGATAATCAGGAGGAGCTAGGAAAACAGGTGGCAGAAGGAATGCTATGTAACAGGTACCATCCCAATCTAGAGGTAGACATATATATGCGGTCTGGCCACATATGAAGTAAGAATGACGGGAAGCTCTAAATGTAGATTTGCCTTGATCACTGAATTTTATTACAGTGGTGCATTTACTATGGCCCATGTGTATGGAACCATTCTTTCTTACACATAATTCCCCTTTAACTGGGAATACTGACATAGCGGGCAAGATTGGTGTAGCTTCGGATTCGACATTCAGAATCAGGAGGTTAAGTGTAAAATTACCTAATCCATATACTTCATTTTCTAGATCAGTTCCTGTTCTTTTGGGAAGTCCCTCCTTGTTAGGGTAGCAGACTTTAAGCAAAACCAAGTTCAGGTTTCCCCATACCCAGTTGTCTTGATAAACTGCGAAATTTGAATCTAGGGAATTAATCAAACTAAACCATGCTCCACAGGAGCCATTGTGTGTGAACGGATATGGAAAGAGGGGCAAAACTCCCTTATAGTTCTGATAAGGAGGGAGTCGGCCACATATCCAACAATTTGTAGCATTGCTGGTCTGATGGGAATGATGTAACATACTAATGAATGTGTTGTTGCGCAGCGCAAATCTATAGGACAACTCATGCAGAGGTAATTCACTAAAAGAATGTTCAGCAGTAACATTATAAGCACGTTTAGAAATAGGGTAATACATACGAAGTAATATACTAGTTATAATGATCAGAAAACTTAGAAAAAACAAAATTAATAGTGTTACTGTGCAATGACTACGAAGCGATTTACAATACGCATGCCTTTTAAGCTGCATCTGTTGATTTCTTTCTCTATTCTGGTCTAGAGGATACATGTCAGAGACAAATTCAACCGATTCACCTTGGAGAGGACTTAAACAATCAAATTGTCTGACTTGCTAGACCTTAATTTCAGTTTATAAAGTTCCGTTTTCGTGGGTTCAACCAAGGGGAGCTTTGAGTCTGTCTGTGAGGAAATGCAGGGTTGAGTGTTCACACTGGACGGTAGTCCATAAAATTTCTTGATATGACTCGAGTGCAACCACCCTTTACGTCCCTCGATCTTCACGGCTGTCCTTGTTGCTAGTAGAACAAGTTTTGGCGATTTCCACCTAGGCTCCAGTTGGGTCTTCCGGTCGAAATTCCGCACTAGGACCAGATCACCTGGAACCACGTCATGGGGCTTCACCTCAGTGTTATCGGGAAAAGCTGCAGCTACCTGTGAACGACAAGATTGTAGTGCAGACATCAAGGAAGCCAGGTAATCTGTCAGCATATTACAGTCAACATCAGTGATTTTGCGAGGTATAGGCGTCCCCCACATATTTGGTGGTCTACCGAAGATCACCTCGTACGGGGATAGCCCTGTTCGAGAATGTGCTACCATTCTCATGTAAAAGAGTGCAACTGGTAAGGCTACTATCCAATCGACACCTTTTTCTCTACATATTTTGGACAATCTAATTTTCAGAGTTTGATTATGGCGTTCCACGAGACCTGCTGCCTCAGGATGTCGGACACAGTGGAATTTCCATTGGTAGCCTAACAAAAGTGAAACGTGTTTCATTAATTCGGATGAGAATGGCTGGCCGTTATCTGAGTATACAACACGTGGCAAACCATATCGTGGGAAGAATTCTCGCACTAGCTGTTTGGCAGTAGTCGGGGCAGTGTAATCTGAAACCGGGTAGGCTTCTGTCCAACGGGAAAGAGCACAGACAACTACGAGAACATATTTGAATCCTCGACATCGTTCCATCTGGATATAATCCATCTGGAGGACTTCAAAAGCATGATCGGGAGGTTGAAATCCACCCTGCTCTACGGGGATGCTTTTACCTGGATTAAACTGACAACATATCATACAGGTACGTACTTTCTGTTTGGCTGCTGCTCGCAAGTGTTTGTTGAACCAAATGTGTTGAATACTGTCTAGCATAGCTTTTTCTCCTAGGTGCGCTGGACTGTGTATTGTGTTAATGATGACTTGAACCATGGAATCGGGAAGAAACCATATAGATTTTTCCTTCGTCATCCATCCTTGATCCGTTTGGATCCCTCCTAATTCAGTCCATTTCTTTATTTCTTCTGGTGTAGCGTGTGTCTGTATATCAATTATATCAAGGGCGGGATCCTTAACTGTCATGCAATGTGTTGGTGTCGGAACTATTGTCTTTGTCGCGTCAGTTGTATGAGTCTGGTTCCGAGCAGTCTGTTTAGCTGTTCTGTCAGCTAGGTCATTACCCTGAGAAATGATATCGGTAACTTTTGTATGAGCTTTGCATTTCATAATCGATATTGCAGTAGGTAAATGAATCGCATCTAATAGTGCTTGAATGAGGGGTCCGTGTTGGATGTGGGCACCGTGAGAAGTTAAATAACCTCTCTCTCGCCACAGCACGCCGAAGTCATGGACGACTCCGAATGCATAACGTGAATCTGTGTATATGTTGACTTTCTTATTTTTGGCTTGAATACAGGCTTGTGTCAGAGCGATGAGCTCTGCTGCTTGAGCTGACAAAATGTTAATACAATTTGTTTCAATGACTTCAGTGTCTGTTGTGACTGCGTAAGCGGCCACTAACTCTCCTGTACTTGTTCTCATACATGAACCATCTACATACAATGTCAAGTCTGGATCTAATAAAGGGATATCTGTCAAGTCTTGTCTGGGTTTTGTCGTGATAGTAATGACTTCAATACAATCATGTGCTAATGGATCTGTTCCATTTACTGGCAAAAGTGTGGCAGGATTTAACGTATTACAACGTCTGATTTCTATGTGTGGCTGAAACAATGTCAATTCGTAACCGGTGAGTCTCGCTATAGTCAAGTGTTGTGTTTGTGTGCGGTTCAAGAGAACCTCTACTGCGTGTGGTACTTGTACTGTCAATTGATGTCCTAACACTATGGCATCGCTTTGTCTGATTGCTATAGCTGTTGCTGCCACTGATTTCAGGCACGCAGGAAGAGCCTGAGCTACTGGATCTAATGTACTAGAGAAATAAGCACATGGTTTGTGTGATCCTGCTTGTTCCTGAGTGAGTACTGACAAGGCAACCTTCGCGTTCTGTAACAAATAGTGTACACAGTTTATTGTAACATGGTGTTGCTAAAACAGGTGCTTGGCATAAAGCTTTCTTTAAGTTTTCAAAAGCATGTGTATGTTCTTGAGTCCAAGGGAGGACAGTCGGTGTGGCGGCCTCCTGTGTTGTCAACTGGATGAGTGGTTTTGCTAGAAATGCATATTGAGGGATCCACTGCCTACAGTATGAAGTGAGGCCTATAAAAGCCCGCACCCCCTTTTGTGTCTGGGGTGGTGGCATGTTAGCAATTAACTGGATGCGGTCGGGTGTAAGCTGTCTTCCCTCCTTGGACAGCGAGTGCCCAAGGTAGACAACTCGCGGGACACAGAATTGCAGCTTAGAAGGGGACACCTTGTGCCCCTTGTCGGCCAGAAATTTTAAAACCGTCAGTGACGCTGTTTCACATTCAGGTTCGCTTCGGGCGGTGATCAGCAGATCATCGACATATTGAAGCAAGGCAGTGTTAACTGGCATGTGGATACTGTCAAGTTCTCGTTTTAGTGCTTGGCTATAGATGCTGGGGCTTTCTGTAAATCCTTGAGGTGCGCGTGTGAATTTAAAACTTCGTCCATTCAAACTGAATCCGAACAAATATTGACTTTCCGGATCTATTGGGACACTAAAGAAAGCATTCTTGAGATCAATTACAGTGAAGAACGTTGCTTCTGAATCAATAGCAGTTAGTAATGAAGAGATATCTGGGACCACAGGGTATTGTGGTACAATACATTTATTTAATTCGCGCAGGTCAATAACTAATCGATATACTGGTGATGCTTTTGGATCCGTTCTTTTAAGAATCGGAATTATCGGGGAATTGCATACATTGGAGTCGGTTTCGACAACCACTCCTTGTGCAATGAGTTCGTCAATGATTTGCAGTAAGGCCGCAACAGCATCTGGTGGTAACCTATATTGTCGCATTCGTGGTAGTACTACTCCTGTTTTTAGTGTGACTCGATATGGTGTAATGTTCATGCAACCAACATCAGTGGGGCCTTGTGCCCATAAATGCGTAGGTAAGCTCTGCAGCCGGTGATCCATGTCTCTGGACACGTAGTGACCTTTAAAATCACGTAAAAATAATCGTACTCCTTCCGGAGAACAACATATTATAGCTCCTAGAGCTTTCAATGTTTTTATACCTAACAAGTTTTCTGGACATGATTTAGTAAGCAATAAATCTGTAGTTCGTGTCAATGGACCAACCGTAAGTGGAAGGGGCTGTGTTACGTCATTAATTATAGGTTTTCCTGAGAATCCAAGGGAAATATTTTGTGTGCCTGAGAGGGGTGCCCCTGGAACTTCACTGCGTCGTATAGTTGTTCTGCTTGCCCCTGTATCAAGTAAAAACTTTCTGTCTTCCCCTAATAGTTCACTATGTACATAAGGTCCCTCTTGATCTACAGGAACCTCAATAAGGGGTAAGCCAACTTCCCTCTCTAGGCTATTTCATGTGTATCGCTGATAATCAGGATAATCTGCTTGTGCATACTGGTACATCTGTTGCGTTGTCGCTTGTGTGGCAGCAATAGGCTGCGCTGGTGGTGGTGCTACGGTCTGTTGTGGAGCTGCCTGTTGCGGAGCTAGTTGTTGCGGAGCTGACCTATGTTGTGCATGCTGAGGAATTTGTTGTTGATTCTGATCCTGTCTAGGTGGACGTGGTCTTTCCTGAGTTCTACCCGTGGCGATATTATGTTTCAAAACTGGACAATCGTGTATATAATGACCTTGTTGTTTACAATAGTTACATGTCCCTTTAACTGGACCTGTTGAATCACCCTTTTGGTGACCATCAGCTGGAACTGACTGAGCAACAAGCATTTTCATTTCTGTATCTTTCATACGTCTTTGTTCGTGTTCTTGTTCTTCTCTAATTCTATTGTGGTGATATTGTAACATCTGTAACATCTGTGACGGGGTGTTACCCTGCCAGGTACTCTCAAATTTCAATACTCTATTCTTAACTTGCGGTAGGGAATTTTCAACTAATTTTGTCACAAACAAATGTGGATATGACTCGCTACTTGCTTTTATGCCACTATTTATACCAAAACATTTTTCAAATCGGGAATAGAAATCACTAGTGTCTTCATCTTGCTTTTGTTTACAGGCTGAGATTGCACCCCAGTCCTCCTTTTTCGTAGTTAATAAACGTGGCAGTACCTGTACTAGTAATCCTGGTAGTGCTGTAGTCTTTTCCCCAAGCCCTGCTCCTGCAGCTCGGGCCTTTTCTTCGTTTTCTAATGCTGTCCAATCTATCTTTTGGTCTCCCACCTCCCATTCCTTTTCTTTGAGTTTCTCGTAAACACCGGCAGGCATTAACACTTTCAGTATTTTCATAATGTCGGGGTAGGTATACTCTCCCATGAGTAGCATGTCTTTTATCTCACGGTGGAAACCTGCTGGATCCTTGTCATGGCTGGGTACTACTTTCTTCATTTCTAATAATTCGATTTTAGTTATAGGCGTGTACACAAACACGCGTGTAAAGTTATTACCTTCACCTCTGATTGGGTGTACTTCGCGTAACGGATTCAGTCTATCTATGTGATACATTTTTCTTCCCATAGTGGGAACTGGAACGTGTTCTGGGCACACGAAAGTTATATACTGGTTTCGAAATTCTAGAATTTCTTTAATCAAATCAGTACCTGAACCTTTCCATTTATTCGTGAGTAATTCGGTCAATATGTTAGGTAAGGGTCCAGGATCGGAGTGTTGACTTTTATATAATATAAGGAGGTGTTGAATCATGTATATACTAGCTAAACGCTGTTCGTCTGGGGCAAGATTCAGAAACGTGTGTGCTAGTGCATCATCACTGTATTTGCTGGGACTGTCAGCCCATTGTACTGCTGACCTGGCCAATTCTTGTTCATCCATGGAATCGAGCATATGGTACCCCCTTCGATCTCGGAGTAATTTATCAGCGGCTTGGAATAGGTGTTCAGGGGACCTTGTATTTAACATAGGGGTTTGAAAATGTCTATTACATTCTGGACGTATCGGACATATCGGATCATTGAAGCCTCTAGTATTATTATGGGGTCTTCCTCTACCTACGTAAGCTATCGTTTCTATTTGTTCTGATTCTTGCTCCTCCTCTCCCTCTGATTCAATTCTGTCTGCTTCTCGTCTTTCTTTATGTATTCGTTCTACTTCCTTGCGGATCTTTCGATACATGGCGATTACACACGCCTGTCTATCATGTTTCTCGTCTGATATGTTCTGACCCCATTTGGCAAGTTTTTGCATGGTATCATGATCTGCCCCAGGCCTGTCTTGGTTCCTGATCACGCAGTTTATGAAAAAACGTAGTAGTTGTCTTTGTACATCCACTTTCTGGTACTCCATAGCTTCGTTAATACCTTCTGGGCCTCGCCCTGTTTGGACAAAGTGATATATATTGTCTAGGTGCTCAACCATTCCTGGTATCGTCATTAAATACAATGTAGCCCGTCTTATACGTAGTGATGATATTAGCAACCTGTCCTGTTTACCTGGCACTGGATCGTATCTACAATCCACAAGATGTTCTCTAAACATGTCGGATGTCACTAGATGGGGTGTACGTTGAAGTGCTAAATCTCTAAGGGTCTGTTTATTTCGTGGTGGTGTGGCAAACATGTCTGTCGTACCTCCTGTAGCACCGTCTGAGGTGCTAGGCATGAAAGGATTCGTTGGACGTAAGATAGAAATTGTAGATGCGGGAAAAACAGTAGAAACGGACGGACCTGTTGGAACTAGTGCAGGAGTTTGCTGCTGCGGAGATACAGACGGATGCTCTTGGTGTTGAACACCATCGGCAAGCGGTGTGTGTGGTATGGTATTAGCATACTCGGGAGCTACGTCATCTAAATAGGAGGAAAGGAAAACGTCCTTTGCTGTTTTAGGATGTGCTTTTGTCGGGAGCAATGGAGGAGTCAAGTCTTTTGGTATTTCCGGGGTAGCCTTAGGTAATCCTTCGGCCAGAAGAGGATACATACCTTTCATAAGAGTGTTTCTTTGTCTATCTACTTGTTCCGATTTAACTCGGGTACCTTCCTCTATTAATAAATTTTCTCGGGTTTTATTCGAATTCTCCCTACCTTTCTCTTCCTGTCTGAGCGCCTTTTCTGTACGTCTATATGATTCTTTACGCCATAATTCAATGGCATCTTTCTGTGACTGTCTGGCTTTCTTTTTCCATAATTCTTCTTCTACTCTCATGATGCAGTCTGCATCCCAGGTCCCCGCTGCGGGCCATCTTTGACTCTCTGGTAAATCCTTGGTGTAGTCCACCCATAAATCAAGAAATAACACGGCATCTAGGCCATGCTTATGATACATAAAGTACCCTGGAGTGTCCCTAGGTGGGATGGGAACAGCTTCTTCGAGTACCCCTTTTCTAGTTTTGATCTGTCTTAATTTCGAAAAGAACGGCATTTTTAGATCTGGTTACTTAATCTTAAACAACCTTAATACAAATAAACACAATAATGAACAGTCATTCACACCACAATGTATAGAACGTATTAAAACATTTAATATTTAACATTTAACGAATAATGATGACTAATAAGAAACTAGTTACTGACCTAATACTAACACTAAATAATACTTAATTATATACAAGACATACTAGATATACTGCTAAACAGTACAGATACACTGCTGAAACAGTGCAGACCGGATTTGTGTACCCAAACCCGTCTTGACCGGCACAGACTATGTGCACGTTTAAATGCCTCCCCGGCAATGGTACTCACCGGGTAGCTCGGAACGGAAGGCCTCGGAACTGAACTGAAACTGGACCGGACTGGACTCGACTCGACTGGACTCGGAACTTCGGAACCTGGTGGGCCTCTGTATACCTCGGATCTTGCTCTCTCAGCTAGGCTCTGGTCGGGATACTTCGCACTTCTCACCGCCTCGTCTGGGTGTTAATCGCAGCCTCAGTCACCTCCGCTTGGCCGGAGGGAGATACAGGAAATCCTGCAGGTACGCGTTTTTGTCCGTTCAGCTGTGGCAGGAGACCGGGCCTGCAACGCACCTCCGGCGCGTGAGATGAGAAAGTGTCCCTGTTCGGGCGCCAATTTCTGTGGTAAATATTTCATTACCGGTACTATTTTTTATGCGGTAAAGTCTAGTAAGAATAACTCAGTAAATATAAGAGGCAGAATCCGTGGTATTAGAGGTTCTAAAAGGCTTTATTCCTCTACAAAGGAAATACAATTCGAATTGCAGGCTTCACACTCCATCACCATGAGGGTTCAGGAAGGAAGGCAATACATTATTGACAAGTAATGGTATTTATATGGAAAGCATTACATTAAGACAGATGCAAGAGGCGTAACAGCTGATAATACAGATATAATACACATACGTAATGAAAAAAGGCGTAAACATAGGTGTAACCAAATACGTCATTTAAACATGATGTCACAAGTGGGTGGATCCATGAGAGAATCCTGCAATGTCAGCAGAAATACTTGGCAGAGATGCGCGCGCAGCCGCATGACGTGTGATTGACGTGCAACTAGAGGGTGAAGGGGACTTGACATTTAGCTCTACATGTGGAGACAGAAGTCTGGGGGGTCATGTCAACCTAATCCCAAATCATATCTGATATCTTATGTTTAAAGAACTGTATTATCCAAAAGGAAAAGTCTCTCGGACGGAATCTATTCTATACTGACTGTTAGTGCGTGTACAAGCGTCTAAGTGTCTACATGAGATGCGAGGGGGCAGGAATCTTCAATGGTAACAGGGGCTATGAATTACTTGCATGAGGACAGTGAGGCCTGGCCCTTTGCACGGTAGCTGGAAGAATGTTTACCTAAACTACTAGACAGGAATGCATCGGATGAGGAGCGGAGCAGATAATCTTGAAGGTGAAATACAGTTTTTGGCAGGCAACAGGCTGGATTAGGCACCGTTAGCCGCGCAGGGAGTAGGACAAAGTTCATGGATACAGATGCATGCTCGGACTGGAGCTTTCAGAGGCAGAAGGCAGGAAAAGGCTTGATGGCAGAATTCAGGGCCTACTCGCCTGAATCTGTGAAATGTGGAAAGTGAACCTCATAAAGTCGGTGGCCTTTCATACCTAGGAATGGGATATCTGACCCATTCATGGTGGATCTGATAGAGGACATGTTGACGGTGGACGCACATGTATTTGCGTCTTGCAAAACTGGAACTGGAGGGAACATACATGTACTTATAGCATGCACATGGAGCCGTTGGGGTCTACGATAGGGGACATAACTGATCACAAAATTCATATTTCCTCAGGGTCACCAGCCCATATTCCAATCTAGGGATAATTAGGGATTGGACCGCCGGCCTGAGATCTTCGGGGGGAGGAATGGTTTGATTTTCTTCCGTGTGTTGAGTTGGAAATTGGCTCCCCTAGTAGTAGCACTGATGTGTGCTTGTATGTTTAGGTGTTTATCCAAGGTGATACCTAAAGATTTTGCAGAGTCTATAACGTGAGATGTGCAGTTCAGAGCAGTTAGTTGTTTAATCCAGTCAAGGGTAGGAGCTGAGTGGTTAGGAGGTGTGATCAAAAGAAATTCCATTTTGAGCGTGTTTAGTAGGAGATGATTCTAGGCTAACCATTGCTGAGTTTGGGCAAGTGCAGCATTTAAAGTTTTTATGTCCTTCTGCGATGAGATCTTCCGGTACAATTGCGTGTCATCCGCATACATGTGGTATTGAATGTTGGCTCTGTTCAGAATGACCGCAAGAGGCTCCATAAATAGATTGAAGAGAGTGGGCGAGAGTGTAGAAGCTTGGTGGACTCCAATCAGGATCGGGGTACTGGAAGCGAGGACATGATTAACTTTGATCCTTTGCGTGTGGTTGTGAAGGAAGGAGGAAAACCAATTTAGTACCTGGCCCGACAATCCCATCCTATGTTGTAGGAGATCAATCAAGTTTTTGTTGTTGATGGTATTGAAGGCTGAGGACAGGTCTAGAAGGATCAGGAGACAAGGGACATTTGGGTCAAGGGCTCTCAATGTGTCCTCATGTAATGCAACTGGTGCCATTTAAAGCACCCTCATTGCAAAACAATAGGTAATCTACATCAAATACTGACTCAATTTCGGCAAGGTTCTACTGGTGCAAACAACAATAGTCCCAGGTGTAAAAAGATGAAGCAGGAGTTCATTTAAAAAACAACCAATATGAGAGAACAGGAGAAAAACAGGTAATGGTCTAGTGAAGAGTTGTAGTGAAACAACGAGTTACTATGGTATTGCACAAACACAAGTCCTATCCTCACCACTGATAAGCAATGTTAGAAATGGGGTTTCTGGTTGGCTAAGGTATGCACCTCAGCCGGTAAATAGACATAATATCGAGAAAAAAAATATCGAGTGGACAGAATATCGAGTTTTAAATATAGAATGGACAGAATATCGAATTGCCAAAATATAGTGGTGAAGAATATCGAAAAACAGGTAAGAAATATCGATTGCAATAATATAGAAGTAAGTAATATCGACAGTCATAATATAGTTGTTAAAAATATCGAATTTTTTATAGTGTTTTAACTGTTAGTATATGTGTTAAAAGTATGTATTAATATTGTAATGTATGTTAGAATATTTTTAAAGTAATGAATTTTATGTTATTTTATTTTTGTGTAATTTAATTCCGTAGCGGGTTGTGGGTTTATAGGGGAGTAGGGTGGGAAGTAATTTAATTATAGTACATTAAATAATAATTTATAGGAATTATTAATTATTTTTAATTTAATTTTGCGTTTTACTTCTGTAGCGGGTTGTGGGTTTATAGGGGAATAGGGTGGGAAGTAATTTAATTGTTATTAGTTAATTATTAATTGGTATTGAAAATTAATTGCTTGTTGATTAATTATTAATTGGTAAATAATTTGTATTAATTGGTAATTAATTTGTATTAATTGTTTAATTGATAATTATGTTAATTGTATTCATTTACTATTTGTAGCGGGTAGTGTGTTTATAGGGGAATATGGTGGGAAGTAATACAATTGTAAAAAACGTAGTTATTCAAATAATTTGTGTATATCGTTAATCAATATATTATTAATTAATGATTAATTGGTATTATTAGCATTTATTAATGTTTGTTATTGAAAAACAATTGGTTGTTAATCAATTATTAATAGGTAATTAATTAAACAAAAATATATTGGTATTTATAAATAATCAATTATTAAATCTTGTGTGATTGGTAATTATTTGTAATACTTGTTTTGGTATTAATAATTAATTAATTTTTAAAAAAATATTAATTTATTATTTTCCCTACGTTTGCACTTACTTGAGTGGGAATAGTAATTTTTACCCCTACGCTATCCAATGCTTTCTCTATTATTGCACTCTCTGGAGTGGGAATAGTAATTTTTACCCTACCGCTATCCAACGCTTTCCCTACTGTTGCACTCTCTGGAGTGGGAATAGTAATTTTTACCCTACCGCTATCCAACGCTTTCCCTACGCACTCTCTGGAGTGGGAATAGTAATTTTTATCCCTACTCTATCCAATGCTTTCCCTACTGTTGCACTCTCTGGAGTGGGAATAGTAATTTTTACCCCTACGCTATCCAACGCTTTCCCTACTGTTGCACTCACTGGAGTGGGAATAGTAAATTTTACCCTCCCGCTATCCAACGCTTTCCCTACTGTTGCACTCTCTGGAGTGGGAATAGTAATTTTTATCCCTACGTTATCCAACGCTTTCCCTACTGTTGCACTCTTTGGAGTGGGAATAGTAATTTTTACCCCTACGCCATTTGACGTTTTCTCTACTGTTGTAATCACTGGAGTGGGAATAGTAAATTTTGAACTCCCGCTATCCAACGCTTTCCCTACTGTTGCACTCTCTGGAGTGGGAATAGTAATTTTTATCCCTACGCTATCCAACGCTTTCCCTACTGTTGCACTCTCTGGAGTGGGAATAGTAATTTTTACCCCTACGCTATCCAATGCTTTCCCTACTGTTGCACTCACTGGAGTGGGAATAGTAATTTTTACCCCTACGCTATCCAACGCTTTCCCTACTGTTGCACTCACTGGAGTGGGAATAGTAAATTTTACTCTCCCGCTATCCAACGCTTTCCCTACTGTTGCACTCTCTGGAGTGGGAATAGTAATTTTTTCCCCTACGCTATCCAATACTTTCCCTATTATTGCACTCTCTGGAGTGGGAATAGTAATTTTTTTCCTCCCGCTATCCAACGCTTTCCGTACTGTTGCATTCTCTGAAGTGGGAATAGTAATTTTTACCCTCCGGCAATCCAACGCTTTCCCTACTGTTGCATTCTCTGGAGTGGGAATTGTAATTTTTACCCTACCGCTATCCAACGCTTTCCCTACTGTTGCACTCACTGGAGTGGGAATAGTACATTTTACACTCCCGCTATCCAACGCTTTCCCTACTGTTGCACTCTCTGGAGTGGGAATAGTAATTTTTATCCCTACGCTATCCAATGCTTTCCCTACTGTTGAACTCTCTGGAGTGGGAATAGTAATTTTTACCCCCACGCTATCCAACGCTTTCCCTACTATTGCACTCACTGGAGTGGGAATAGTAAATTTTACCCTCCCGCTATCCAACACTTTCCCTACTGTTGCACTCTCTGGAGTGGGAATAGTAATTTTTACCCCTACGCTATCCAATGATTTCCCTATTATTGCACTCTCTGGAGTGGGAATAGTAATTTTTACTCTCCCGCTATCCAACGCTTTCATTACTGTTGCATTCTCTGAAGTGGGAATAGTAATTTTTACCCTCCCGCTATCCAACGCTTTCCCTACTATTGCACTTACTGGAGTGGTAATAGTAAATTTTACCCGCCCGCTATCCTACGCAGAAAATATTGAATATTTTTAATAAATATTACGTTAATAAATATGTATTAATTAATTTTTTTACTTACATTAATTATTTATTAATTTTAATGTTATTTAAGTATTTTTAAGTATGTGTCAGTTAATTATATGTATTATTTCATTAATTTTACATTACTTTTAAAACATTTAAAAAATTCGATATTTTGACTAACTATATTATTTACAACTATATTTTGGATTCTATATTTTTGTACTTTCCTATTTGGAGATAGGGAGTCGATATTTTGGTATTCTATATTTTGGCATCGATATTTTTGTAAGTCTATATTTTTGTAGTTGATATTATGTCAGTGATCCACCTCAGCCAGCCAGAACCCATCACTCTAGTCTGGGTAAACTAGATACACAACGAAGATAACCTGTGCTCCCCCTCTGGTAGCTTCATGCAGAGCAGGCAGACAGGCCAATCATCAGAAGTAATGTTTAAGTATTTGTGCAACACACACAGTAACACAATGAATACACCACAGAAAGACTCCACGCAGTTGTACAAAAATTGATTATTATATTATAAGCACATTAAGATCAAAACAATTAGAATACAGTATATTCTTTTCAAGATATGCACTTTGAAATATATAAGGATACTCCTTGTCCTGTATAAAAAAGGTAAAACAACCAAAATTGGACAAGTACGTTTTGAGTTATGCAGTTGTAAAGTATCACATTAAAAGCATAAAATAAACATCACGTTCAGAAGTACCTTAGCTTCTTTTGGGTTATTTGCAGTAATGTTAAAGGAAGGCCAATGGGCTGCTTAGTGCCTGGGCTTGAAGCAGTGTTCCTCCAGTCATTGAGGAAATATTCTTATGGTAGTGCTCAATCCCGGTAGGGTTCAGACCAATCGAAACTGCCCACGCTGTCACGCAGGATGGACACAGAGGCTGGATCGGTCTCACTACTCAAAGTACTGTTGTCAGGAAGAAATGTGGCTTCTCAGTGAGTTGTTATGCTAGCTTACTTGATAGGTGTAGGTATTACACTTGGCCGCCTCAGCAACACTCCAAACAAAGAAGATGGCGAGTCAGGTATGATGCGCTAAGCCCTCGGAAGAACTCCATTCAAGTGCCACTGTGGGCCCCCCTCCGAGGTGTTGGCACTGCACTCGAATGCCCAGCAACGTGCTGGCAAAGGCAGCCAGTAATCCAGTGCACCATGCTGGGTTTTCAACTGGACGCTGCTCCAGCTTGACTCAAAGGCACGGGTCCTACAGCCCTAAAGCACGTAGTGTAAAGCCTAATAGTAGATTAGGAGCAGAGCTGGACTCTTCAACAGGGCACCGAGCTCCACTTGTAGGTCAATTAGAAGTCGCTGCTCTTAGGGTGCAATGTGTTGATCTTTTACAGCATAGGCTGTCAGACTGACAGATGGCAAAGGCTGGTAGTAGGATAACGATTAAGTCTTGGATGGTTTTGAGACTTCAGGAACAGGCGGCAAGCCAACAAGCCCTTGGAGAACGCTAGTATTTGCACAGCACAAAAGGCAGCAGGTCAACACACCAAAGCAGGTTTCAGAGTGGCAATCCCTCTTGCAGCACGGCACTCAGGAAGTAGCAGGCCAACGCAGAACAGCAGTTAGCAAGGTGGCAGTCCCTCCTGACAGCACAGCAGAACCTTCCAGCAATGTGCAGATGTAGAGCAAGTGATGTCGGGTTACAGGTCCAAAAAGTGTCCGATATGATGGGGTCAGAGCCCTAGTAGTTAAACTAAAAAACGCCTTTAGTGTAGGGGTGACTTCAAATGAGCCCTCCAAAGTGCACAACGATCCCTTTCAGCCTATACCTTGGTCCTTGGTTGGTTAAAAATCATTATACCTGTGCTGTTGTGTATTGTTTCTCCTTTGTTGGTGGGGTTTCAATCATGTAGTATTCTGAGCTGAATCTACAAGTGAAAAAAATAACTGTTTGCTGCTTTGTTTCTTGAAATAAGAATACATTTTAAAAGGGGGCGCTTACTTGGATTTATTCGTGCCAGATTCTTTTAATTATTTTGGAGAAATTATGTCTCTGTAGTTTTGCTGTCTGTGAAGCAAAGAGATTGTTGCCTGATTAAATAATAGTTTCTTCTGCTCGCTCGCGCTTCATTTTCTGATCGCGTTTGACTGCCTTACTGCAACATTGTATCACAAAAACGTACTCGATGGAGGAAGCGGTATGGCGTGCTGCCTTCCCCTTGGTTACTGAATCTTGCTTCTAATTTGGCTTCTAAAACATAAAGTGGTTACATCAATGTCTGTTTGTTGATTTTACAATAGCGCTGAGCTGCCACATCTTTTCTCGGCACTTACTTTTGAGTGAAGCAATATTGCGAGCAGAGTTTTCCTTCCAGAGTGGTGTGTCTTCAACGGTTCATTTCGGATTGTTGCTTCCGGTATGCCTCTTTGTTCTTTTTAAAGTTGTGGCTTATTTGTACAAAGCCGGAAGTGTTTTTTTTTTCTTTTAGGCAGAGTGTCGTGTTGACAAACTTGTTCGAATCTTTACTGTTCTGCTGGTGTTCCATTTGAATTGTCAACAACATTTCGTGGTTGTTGAAGTTTTAGGTCATGAATGAATTCCAACTTTGACTTTCCTTTTGTATTGCATTCTGGGAGCTGAAGTTTTTTGTTGTATATGTCATCTGTGCCTCAACCTGAGGTTTTTGATATCTCTGTCATTTCATTGAGCCCATTCTGGGCGCTGTTGAATTTTAAAATTAGATATGCTTCCTCTTGCAACAACAAGGTTTCTACATTGCCACCCCTGGGTGGTTTTGTTATTACAGATAATACTGTCCCAAAAAATTCTTTCTCAGAGTGATTTTTCTCCATGAAATGCGTCACCATCGGCGCTGTCAAAACTTGTTTTTTTATTCTGGATTTATGTTGGACGATCCTTTGATTTATTTGTTGATTTGTTTTTCCTATATACAGTTTTGAGCAGGGACACTTAATGGCGTAAATGGCGTTTTTTGTTTTACAGTTTGAAAACTCTTTATGTTTCTATTTCACTCCTCCATGAACAAATTCTGTGCCTTCAATCGTTGTTTCACAAACCAAACAATTGCCACATTTGTGGTGACCTTCTATTGGTTTTAGGTTCCAATGTTTTTGTAGGTCAGTCTTCAATGATTTTGACGCCAAGTCTGCCCTTATTATGTTTTGTCCTATGCTCTTACCTTTCTTCATGTCAAACATAGGTTTATATAATGGGCATTCAAGTTGTGAATGGAGGTGCCATTTGTAACTCTAAAAAAAAAATAGTCAACTAATGTTGTGGGAGTTAATCTGCAATGATTCACTACTGTTGTTTGTGACAAATTGTATATGGTGTAACATTATTTTCTACAGTATATAAGTTGTTTTGATTCAATTGAATTTAATTTTGTTTAAAGATGCAATCATAGAAATGTAAATATATGGTGCATGAGCATATTTATTTATTGGTGATTCAAAAGTGCATCATTTATGTCATGACTTGTTTGTGAATAAGAAAAAAATTATTGACAAAGTATTAAATGTTTGCCAATTTATTGGTAGAACCAAGAAAATAATAAATTGGTTCTGAGTCTGCTTTAAATAAAATAGCAGCGACTAAAAAAGTGGTCAGATAATTCCTTAATGTTACAAATACTTTCTAAAAGTGAAATTTGTAAAATAGTAATGTAAAATCCAGCCTCATCAGTAAGTAGGATTTATCACTACCATTCCAAACATATCAAATATGCCAACACCACTCCTTTATGATCAGGATTTACCACTTGAAAGTATATAAGGGAATTTCCAATGCTAGCCCACGAGAGGAACGAAAAACAAAAAAGGCTGTGCCTTTATGTTTTCCATGTCCTACCTTTTACTTACACAGTAGCCTGCCCATAGGTCTACCAAGGACCTACCTTAGGGGTGACCTATGTATAATAGAAGGGAAGTTTTAAGGCTTGACAAGTAGTTTCAAATGCCATGTTGAAGTGGTAGTTAACTGTACATACACACCCTGGGGTGGCAGGCCGGAGGCAGCTTTGAAATGCTACCTCTGTGGTGGCTCAATCAGTGCTGCAGGAGAGATGAGACGTAAGTGCACTCATTTCATGATGCCTGATAGTACTACTAATCTCTGCCCTGCTCCCGAACCGCTCATCATTACTCCAGTCAAAAAAGCTCTCAAAATATTCTTACTTAATTGCCGGTCAATGTCAAAACACTCAACAGAAATTCACTTGCTACTGGAAGAAGAGAGCCCTGATGTGCTATTTCTAACAGAAACATGTCTGTATAGAGAGGCTGACCCTGCCATTGTTCAAGCTCTCCCCCCAGGTTATGCGATTCAGAGGCTTGACCGGGATTTAGGCGGAGGAGGCAGAATAGCCATCATCTATAAAAGTGAATTTAATTGCCGCACCACCACAAACCCTCTACCCGATTGCGAAAGTATCTACTGCGCCATCGGTACATCATATGTTTGAACTGTTTCAGGGATCCTAGTTTATCGCCCCCCAGGCCTCCTTGGCCAATTTTGTAAGGATCTCACTGACATTGCAGATAATTTTGCTAGTACTCTTCCCAATTTTACCCTTCTAGGGGATTTCAACCTTCACTTTGATGACACTGTTAGACTAGACATCTTTTGGCGTGTTTCCCCTGAGTTTTTTCTTCCAGACCTCCCGGTTTTGACTCTGTTTTCGCTGGTGTAATGATTCTGCGCACTTTTGTCACTGCTGATCAGTGGTAAAGTGCAAGTGCTCCTGCAGTAAAATGTGTTATGGATTGGTGTTTCCATGATTGGCCTATTTGATTTATGGGTCAGTCCCTAGTAAAGTGCACTGCGAGTGCCAGGGCCCATAAATCAAATGCTGTTGGTGGGCTGCAGCACTGGATTGTGCCACCCATGCAAACAGCCCGTAAAGTGTAACTCTGGCATGCCATTGCAGAGCCTGTGTGCATCCTGGTGCTGTCATATCGACTTGGCAAGTGCACACACTTGCCAGTCCCTAAACCTTCCCTTTTCTATATGTTAGTCACCCCTAAGGTCGGCCCAAGGTACCCCCATGGGCAGGGTGCTTTGTATGTGAAAGGTAGGAAATACCCTGGCATGTGTGGCATGACATGATAGTGAATTACAGCCTATTTCATTTTTCACTATTGCAAGGCTACCTGTCCCCATAGGCCAGAATGGGCAGTTTGATTATAACATCTTATAATCCTAACTGACCCAGGGAACATGGTATAAGTTCGAGTTTAGTATGCCTGAACTGAGAATGGTAAAATACATCTTTTAGTGAAGTTGGTTTTACCATTCTGTGTTTGAAAATACCACTTTTAGAAAGTAGGTATTTTCTTACCTAACCATCCAGCCTGCCTCTGCTAGCTTGTGTATTGTTTGTCTGGTTTGCGAGTGACGGGGCTGGGAGACTCCAGGAGACAGGGTGAGTCAGCACAGGGCTGAATAGACCTATCTGCATGTAGAGTGGTAGGAGGAGTAGCACCCGGGCCTGAATAGGGCTGTTCCTGCCTTCCACAATGCTGGCTCCACCTCCTGTGTTGCATCTGATGACCCTGGCCCACACTGACAAAGGTAGAAGTTGTGCACTGGAAGAATGCACCCAGAACTGGTTTGGACTATGTACAGACACTCTCTGCCTTCAGAGAACAAATGATTTGGTGGTATAAATATGGGGGCCCAAACCCCAGAACTTTAGAACTCTTTTGGATCAAGAAGACTGCCAAGAAGAAGAGCTGGAGATGCTGTGAGGAGGAACTACCACTTTGCTGTGTGCTTTGCTGTGTTGGCCTGCAGTGGCTGCTTCTGTCTTGGGCAGTGAAAGAACTGGACTGAACTTTCTGCAATCTACTTTTGTGAGTTTCTCCAAGGGCTTGAGGTAGAGCTTGCCCCCTGCTCAAGAAGTCTCAGGAACAGCAAAGACTTCCCACTCTTCTGCCCTCTGCACTGGGAACTGTGTGTTTTGTGCTGCAACAGAAGAAAAGCAGCTCGATGACGTTGACGACGATGCTGCCGACTCCATGTCCTGATGGCACTGCAGAGGGCACCGCCGCACCGTGACCCTGGTCTCACTGACGACGCCTGCTGATGCTGCCACTGAGCCACTGCTCTCACCGCGACCTGTGCCACCGCACTCCACACCACCTCACTTCACCACAACGCCTTGGTATCCCTGACGCCGCCGCTCCACGCTAGATTCGACGCCGTTGCTTGCACCGTGGTTTGAGGGCACCGCTCATAAAGTTACATGACGCATTGCCCTCATCCCGCACCGCAGCCTTGGCCTACCGACGCCGGTGCCATCGACTCCAGTTCATTAGCCGACGACAGCGCTTCAGCAACGACGACGCCACTGCTTGCACCATGAACTGCCAACACCGTGACAAGCACCGCCTTCATCTCACACCACGAACCTGGTTTCACCGATGACGCCATCTGACGCCGTCACCGAGCCGCTGCTCGCACCGCGTGCTGAGGGCACCGCACGCCGCTCTGCTGCACTTTGCACCACAGCAACCGATGCCTGCCGACGCCAGCGCTCCTGATTTTTACCAAGAGGAGTTCGATCTGTAAAGCGTGTGACTTCGAGGTGCCCGACGACTCCTGCACCGACCTCCGAAACCGTCGCCTGCGGATGCCGTGTTTTTGGAAGCTCAACGAGAGGTCATCGATGCCCTGCATTTCCGAAAGGTACTGTTTGCGGGTCTTCCCGACACAGTAGCTGGCCCGTGACGCAGAGGTCAGCCAGAACTGCTTGGATTTGTTTGCTCACGACGACGTGATAGCCCCGGACGGCGCTATTGACATTAAGGAACTGCTTTTCAAGGTTATTTTGATAACTAAAGATTTTAAGTACTGTACTGTGTATTTTTATCGTTTTGGTGTTGTCTTAAGTATATAAAAAATATTGGATATTTTTTTAAACTGGTGTGGTGTCCGTTTGTAGTGCTTACACTGTATTACTGTTAGTTATGTGCAAATGCTTTACACACTGACTCTAAGATAAGCCTGACTGCTCGTGCCAAGCTACCAAGGGGGTGAACAGGGGTTATTTTAGGAGTGTAACTCCATTATCCTGACTAGGAAGAAGGGTCCCTATTTGAACAAAGGTGCAAGCACTTGACAACTAGAGATCCCATTTCTAACAGACATCTTACTTCCAACCACTCGGGAACTGGTAGATGGGTTGGGGGCATTTCAACTTACAAGTTGGCGGTCCCACCCACTCCAAAGGTCACCTGCTCGATCCCATCTTTTCAAATATTCAGAATCTTCTGGTCAGGCATCCCATCCCAGTGCCCTGGTCCGACCATTTCTTAATTCCGTTCACTTGGGCATTGCAAGATGCTATCATCCCGGCTGGGAGAATCTACAGACAGGCCCGCACTTGGTCTAAACTTTCAAGGGAGTCTTGGGTGACAAATCTGGAAAACACCACCCCAACATCCGACGTAAATCCTGTTATTGCGAATGATAAATTTAATAAATGGCTTGACTCCTCACTTGATACTGTTCTACCAAAAACTTGGACTCACAAAAAAGCAGGAGTCAATCAAAATGCTTGGTATTCGCCAAAACTTCGGGAGCTCAAATAATCCTGTAAAAAATTGGAAAGAAACTGGAGAAAGGATTTCTCGGCTCTCAATAAAGCTAAATATAGAGAGGTGAAAAAAACTTATAAAGCAGAAATAAAATCTGCTCAAGCTCTCTATTACGAAGAGAGAATTATATCTGCTGCAAATTCCCCACGCTCTCGTATTGCAAAATCTCTCCTTACTTTCTCCCCACCTCCAATCGCCTCTGACGATATTTCTCTGCGTTTCAACCAAATAGCAGAATATACGTCCTTCAGACTACAGCTCAACAAACTATACCAGCTACGAACAACATAGCCCAAAACAGAGAATGTCTGCTGGAGGCAATTCCCCCCCTCGATCTGACCTCCCTCCAAGGGATTCTCAGTCAACTAAAATCTGGATCCCCCATAGATCCTGCCCCTCCCACTATTTTAAAGGAAGTTATTCAAACAGTTTCTCCAGTGATTCTGGATGTGATCAATGCCTCACTCATGACGGGACTTGTGCCCCCTCTCTAGAAACAGGCAATGGTCAGGGCACTTTTGAAAAAACCTAATCTAGACCTTGACGTATGGGCAAATTTCCGTCCGATCTCATTACTCCCAGGAATTAGTAAAATGGATGAGAAGCATGTAAATTCTGCTCTCTCAACTTTTTTGAAGAATAATATCCATCTACATCCCTCAAAGACAGGATTTAGACCACAGCAGGGCACAGAGACGGCTCTGATGGCAGTTGTAGAAGAATCAAGAAAAATTCTAGATAGCGGGGGCTGCGTTGCTCTTATTCTTTTGGATCTCAGCGCACCCTTCGACATGGTAAACCATTAATTGTTGATCCTAAGACTTAGGGTTGCAGGAGTGGTTGGAATAGCGCTAAAGTGACTACATTCCATTCCTCAATAACCCTGCCAACCTAAACACAAGTTCGTTTTGGCCCAATTGTCTGGGCCCTTCCCCGGAAGATCAGTTTAAAAGCTTGGGTGTATGGTTGGACAGCAATCTTGATTTCAAGGAGCAGGCACGAAAGGTCGCAACCTGCTGCTATGGGATCCTTAGAATGATAAGAAATATTCTGCCCCTGCTACCTTTCTCTGCCAGAAGACTGCTGATTCAAGCATTAATTTTGTTCATCTTGACTATGCCAACGCCTTATATTTGGGAGCCCCACACCTCACTACTAAGAAATTACAAATCGTGCAGAATTGCGCAGCTCGTATGCTCTTGAATATCCCCATGTGCCTATGAGCTAAGCCTGCGCTTGCCTTGCTTCACTGGTTTCCAATCCAGCAGAGCATCCAATTTAAGGCGTTGTGCATTACCCATAAAGCACTTTCAGGCAAGGGTCTGCCAATTATCAGCTCCATTATTCAGCCCTATCGTTCTAATAGGGCCCTGAGGTCAGATAATAAACTTAGCTGCAGTTCTAAAAATAAGAAGAGTACGAAGTGGAGGCCGTCTCTTCTCATATAACGCCGCCAAATTATGGAACCACCTTCCCCTTCACATTCGCCTTGAGACAAATTATCTGTCCTTTCGAAAGCATATAAAGACGGATATATTCCCCTAACCCTGCCCAGAGTTTGAAGCTGCACCGCTGTTAGCGCTGGGATGCCCCCGGGTAGCCATGCTCTTCAGAAATGCTTCCTCATTCATTCACTTAGTCACTGGTAGCATTTAATTTACAGGCCCTGGGTACATGGTATACCACTTTACAAGGGTCTGACAAGTAAATCAAAAATGCCAAACAGGTGTAAACGAATCATGCCATGTTTTAGGGGTGAAAGCGCATGCACTTAACACTGGTTAGCAGTGGAAAGTGCCCAAAGTCCTAAAGCCAACTAAAACGGGGTCAGAACAGAAAAAATAGGAGGAAGGCAAAATGTTTGGGGTAGCCGAGCAAGTAGGACCATTTCCACCAGTTACACGCATGCATGGCTTCATCAATGGTGCAAGATCACTGAGCAAGAGGGTGCATCGAGCCTTCCAAGAAGGGGAACATTTGAACTTCGAATTATTGACAGATTGAGAGAAATACTTTGTGAAATGAAGTCACCTCCTAGACCTACACAATTTAAGGCTGTAATTACTTGGGAAAAAATAGCTAGAGGTAAAGAGAGGGAGAAACATCAAAGACAAGCTAAGCTAGCTGTGAAAAACTATGCAGACGCTGTATGGAATGAATGACAGCATAGATGGAGAAAGGTGGTACTAGAATGAACCATATTATATCCGGTTATTACAAATGAGAAGCCAGAAAAACCTGAGAAACCCAAAAATAATAAAGCCAAAGGGAAAAAAGAGACACAAGAGGAAATAAAACCCGATACTGATTCAGGAGATGACATTTTAGATTAATTATTGGCTGCACATCCACCACCTTATGTGGGTCCTGTGACTGATACTGAAAGATCGACAACTAGTGATGTGACAGTGGCTACAGCCCCTGTTGACAAAAATGAATACTAAATTGATCGACTTGAGAGAAAGTCCATTGCCAGTGATCAAGCCTGCTGTAGCACAACCTGTAATGACACAGCCTGTTATGACCCAGCCTGTTATTCAACCAGTCATAACAAATAACGTCCCAGCTCAAGAAGGGACTGTTCAGACGGTAATGTCTACAGGTGTTACTGCTTATATGGTAACTGCACCATCACCCGTTGCTAGGGTGATCACAACACAACCAGTAGGAATGTGCATGATAAATGCCCTGATTAATATAAATCCCAAATGCAACATCTCAAGGAGCTGTAGGGGGAGCACCAGTGACAGGAGTTATACCAACTTCACAGAATCCACAGATTGTGGTTTGTACACCCATACATATTATTTAAGAATAAGGAGAAAGCTGGAGATTAGTCTTTACAACACAAATGACACAGGGTGAGACAAACTTGTTTGAGGATGAAATCATTCCCCCATGGTTTGAGAAAGCTGGCAGACCTAGCACCAAGACAGAATATGCAGGAGGTTCAGAAGTTAGTTGGAAGTTGGAAAGCAAGAAACAGTTATATATCACAAAATTTAAAATAGAAATTAGAGGAAATAATTAGAAGATAATTTGATCTGGATCACATTAACCAGTATCAAGCAAAAACACTGATAGATTTGTGCACGGAAATCACTAGGGGCCAGATGTACGATGCTTTTTAGAGTGCACAAACTGGTCGTAGACCTGTTTGCGCACACTGAAAAGCATGGGCCCATGTACAAACAGTATTTTGCGAGTCGCAAATAAATTGTGAGTCGCAAAATACCTGTTTTGCGACTTGCTCTCAGGAAGGGGCTTACCCTTCATAACCCCTTCAGTGCCACGCCCTTTCCCCCTCCTATGCCGGGCGTTGCACTAGTGGGTGGGGTTCATGACGAGATAGTCTCGTCATGGGCACAGCGCAACCGTGCTCCATGACGAGACTATCTCGTCATGGGCACTGAAGAGGTTAATAGTGACCGCAAAGCTGTGTACAAATGTTTTATACCCGCAATTGTGGTCGCAAAACACTCGCAAATTACCACCTACTTCAAGTAGGAGGTAATGCATTCGCAAATGGAAAGGGGTACCCAGGGGACCCCTTCTCCTTTGCAAATGCATGCAATATTATTTTTCAAGGGCAGGCAGTGGTGCACTTAAAAAATGAAACAAAAACGTTTCATTGTTTTCTTTTTGAATGCATGCTGTTTTCCTTTAAGGAAAATGGGCTGCATTTAAAAAAAGCAAAAAAAGCTGCTTTATTGAAAAGCAATGCCAGACATGCAGCCCAGCAGGCCATCATCCCCGAGAAAGCCTGTCATTCCCTGAGGCTCCTTAATATTCCCCAATGGGAATCGCAAACAGTGTTAAGCACACTGTTGTACATGCCAAATAGCGCCTCACAAATGTCGAGTCGCAAATGCGTCGCAATTTACGAGGTGCTATTTTGCTATTTTGGTCGTACATCTGGCCCTAGGAGAGCAGCTACAGTAAATGAAAAATTAACTAAATTGGCAAATAAATATGATGTCAATCTTTAAAAAAGTGCCCCATTATAGAAAAGTTTTAAAGTACAGATAGATAATGAATCGATTGAAATGATGCATTCTTCAGGAATGCGTTTGCACATTGTTGAATTAGCAAACAATTTCCTAAATGGAGTGAGTTTGAAAAAGTAGAAATAGTGTGCAAGGGTGTCAAAATGACACCCTATTGCACCCCTGAAATTGATCTGTGCACATATGTTGCACACACACATGCTCTAAGGGCATGTGTGCGCGCAACATGAAACTTTGAAAAATGCACAAAAGTGCATTTTTCAAAGTTTTTGCAAATTACCATGAAGTTCAACTTCATGGTAATTTGCTCCCCCTATTAGCGAAATTTTTTAACTTTAATGCATTGCATTTAAGGAATCTCAATTTGGGATTCCTTAAATGCAATCGCAATTTAAGGAATCGCAATTTAGAGATTCCTTAAATTGAGATTTTTGCATTTGGGATGATGCCTCCCAAATGCAAAAATACCGGTCGCAAAGGGGCAGATTCTGAGAATCTGCCCGTTTGCGACCGGTTTTTCCTTTGATGCATGTGCCTAATAGAGTTTAAACTGATACAAAAAAATGCTGTAGAGCTTTACTCATTGAGAACAGTTGCAGAGTTGCCCCCAGATTCAAAATTATTGCTTATGCTGATGACACCCAGCTCCTGTTCACATGGGGCAAAAATGAGTGCTCCACCTCCTCCGCTAAAAATTACTTGACCACAGTTTTTCATTGGCTGGCTGCCGCACAACTTGAATGTAATGAGGAGAAATGTGAAATCCTCCTTTATGGAATGTTTCCCCCTCAGTTTAGAGAAACACTCTGGCTGTCTGATTTCGCTATGCCAGCCTCAACGGGCCAACCCGCTAAGAACCTTAGGGTTTGGTTTGAGGAGAACCTTATGTTCTCAATCCAGATCAAGAAGCTAGCCGGGAACTGTTTTGGGTTACTTAAAACCCTCAGGAAATGTCTTCCTCTTCTTCCTAGGGCCGCTAAAGAAACGGTCCCCGAGCCCTTATTTTATCTCAAATAGATTATGCCAATGCCCTGTATGGTGGCATCCCGGAATATCTGCCTAATAAACTACAAGTAGTTCAAAATGCGGCGGCCATGCTTCTCCTCAACATCCCCGTTAGCAGCGTGAGACAACATCTGCGCGCTCTTCACTGGCTGCCCGTAGCAGAACGGGTTGAATTCAAATCTTTAGTCATAGCACACTGCGCCCTTCATGCCTTAGGTCCAATCTACTTACGAAAGCGCTTTTTTTTCTATACTCCTTCGAGACAACTGCGCTCTACATCACAACTCCTGGCTCATGTCCCGTTTCTGACTGCAAAGGATAAGTGGCAGTTCCCTTGCTTTGAAAGCAACTCTAGCATGGAACTCGCTGCCTCTTGCTTTCTGTAACATTCAGGACCCCATTCTTTTTTTAAAAAATTGAAAACATTCCTCTTTATCTAAACTCTCCTCACTCCTCAAGGCTCGTGCCGGGACACTCTTCGGGGTATCTGTGTGTGCTACAATAATATAATATAGCATAAAAGAGACTGTAAATCCAGAAGTGTGGAATCTAAAGGAGAAAGGCATCGGACAAATAAAGGTGTAGAACCAGTCTGAATGACAGTCAAACCTAATGCAATTTTTTTGAGAACACTACCTTATTGCATGACACCAGAGATAGTCATAGGTATAACACCATTAATTAACAATATGTTGCAGAAAGGGATTTTGAGAAAAATAATTAGGAGTCCGTGCAACTCACCGATTATAGGGTTACAGAAATCCAATAGAAAATCCATAATATTGCAGGATTTGAGAAAAATGAATAAAAGTGTAATCCAATGTTGTCCTGTGATAACGAATCCAGCCACCATATGATACCGGATTCCGTGCACAACAGAATGGTTCACTGTCGTGGACGTTTGTCAGGCTTTCTTCTTGACTCCCTCGAATGAAGCCAGCCAGTTTCTGATTTCTTTAGTGTTTTGAGAGAGAGTTTTGGCTTGGTGCCAAGACCCACGAGGGCATACAGAGAGTCTTGCAGTTTTTAACCAGATATTGAAGAAGAATCTGGAAACACTGCAAATGCCATGTGGTTCTTGTTCAGTACATTGATGACCTACTTGTGACGGAAGAAACAAAAGAAGCCTGCAAACAAGATACAATTGCACTCTTAAATAATCCTGCTGAAAATGGACATAACATTTTCATTTCCTGATTAAATTGCAATACAATCAAAAAGAAGTCTACTACCTGGAAACATCATGGTAAAGAGAGTGAGAAAAGTGTCCCAAAAGAGAGTGGAGACAATTTTAAAAATGGGTCCTTCTAAAACACAGAAAGATGTGGGAATTGTTGTCTAGTGTAGAAAGTGGATACCAAACGTTTCTCTGGTTCAAAGCCTTTGATATGGCTGATGCACAGAGATCTGCTGATCGGCTTCAATGGGACAACAAATTAAGCCTGGGTGGTGAGCTCTGCTCCGTTCGTGAAGTTTGCGGAGTTTTTCCACACTCCGCGGAGCTCGCAGAGTTTTTTCCACGATTGCGATCGACAAAGGTAAGTTGTCAAGCGTGAGCAAGCAAAATCCAAGGCTAGACCACTTCCCATTGAGATTTCTCAAAGCAGGGGGGTGTGGGTGGTCGCTACAGCTCATGTTGCGAAACCTTCCATTCGCGTTGAGAAAGCTGCTGCTCAAGTAGAACTTCTACTCGAGCTGCAGAAAGAAGCAGCACCCTCTTCCACTGTGCAAGATGCTGTTCGTGCTCATTTTACAGCATGGGGCAAACACCTGGCACTGAATATCAGCGTGAAAGGAGCAAGTTAACCAACTCTGCTGCTCACAGAACTCTGTGTAGCTTGGATGAGGTTTTTTGTCACTTTGCAGAACTCCTCAAACCTCCCAGGCTTACAGCAAAGGGATGAACGCTTTCCTAGAGCTAAGAGGAAGTCTCTGTTGTGCTCTGATATTGGGAATGCCAGATAATACAAAAAGATTTACATTAGTTTGCAGTGAGAGGGAGGGCTGTGCTCTCTCAGTGCTTACCTAAATGCACGGTGAAGCAACAAGACCTGTGGCTCATGTTTCCATTACGCTTGACCCTGTAGCTGCAGGGCTTCCTGGTTATCTGAAATCGGTTGCTGCTGTGAGCCTCAGCCTTGAGAGATGTGAAACTATAATGATGGGGCATCCATTAATTGCTATGGTTCCCCGTTCAGTTGAGATCTTGCTTAAGCAAACTAAAACCCAATACATAACTAATCCTAAGTTAACTAATTATGAACAACAAATTCTGGCTTCTAAAAAAGTACAATTGAAAGGGTTTCAGATTTTGAATCCCAGTACTGTGATGCTCCTACCTAAAAATGCTGATGAATTTGAACATGAGTGTCTAGATGTCATGGAGCTATGCACTTAGCCAAGACACGACAAAAAAGATGAGTCTTTAATAAAACCAGATTAGGTGCTGTTTGTGGATGGCTCATGTTTGAGAACAAATGATGGTTTCTTGAGTCTAGCATATGCTGTCTGTACAATCCAAGAAACTGTAAATGCTTCCTGGCTTCAAAGTATAAACTTAGCACAAGTTGCAGAATTGATTGCCCTTGCCAGAGCATGCCGTTTAACAGCACAAATGAGAGTTACTATATTTGCAGATAGTCAGTACGGCTTTTGTGTTGTTCATCATTTCATGCTGTTTTGGTCACAAAGGAGACCCAAAGAGGATTCAAAACATCATCTAGCACACTAATATGAAATGTCGGTCAAGTGAAAAGTTGCTGGATGCATTACTATACCCCACCAAAAATGTTGAAGTTAAGTATGCAGCTGACCGCAGTGACAATGGCTATGTCACAGTTGGCAACAGATGCGCTGATGAAGGAGCATGTTATTGTGCCGTGGTGGTCTGCAAATTTAATGGCACATTCACAGGTGAATCTCACAAGGACTTAAAAGTATGCTGGAAGATGTCACTGAGGCAGAGCAACAGGGTTGGATCAGAGCAGGATGTGGAAAGAATACAAATGACTTTTGGATATTGGCAGCTGGAAGACTAGTGTTACCAGACAGTCTGGTACCGCACATACCAATTTCAATTGTCCTACTTATTTAGGGAGGGATGCTATGGTCAGGTCCTTTAGGCAGAACTAGTTTAATCTCAGATTCTGGATGCTTGCCAAGGATATATGTCACTGTTGTGCAGCATGTCAACAGATTTTATCAAGATGCCTGTTTATAATGGGCTGAGATATATCCTGTTCAACGTGTGCATTTTCTCACTGTGGGTTGAAGCCTACCCAACACTAAGAATGACAGTCTCACATTGCTAAATTGTTGTTGAGAGAGCTAGTCCCACGGTACAGAATGCCGGTTTCTCTTGAGTCAAGGAACTAATTTTAATAATGGGATTCTCAAGATGTTGTGTGCAGCATTGCAAGTGGAACAGGAATTGCATTGTAGTTATCAACCTCAAGCTTCTGGGATAGTAGAGCAGTTAAATGGGACCTCAAAATCTTGATTGGCAAAAGACTGCACATCCACTTGACTGAAATTACCATATGCTTTGCCCTTGGTGTCAATGAGTCTTCGAAGTACATCTGACATGAAGACAGGTTTGTCCCCACATGAAATTTGATGGGAAGAGCAATAAGACTTCCTGATGTACCCGCAAATGCACTTGTGAACATAACAGCTGATATGGTACTCAACTACTGCAAAGGATTGGCTGATGTGATGTGTTCTGTTACTTGACAGGTTGACACTGTCACTGTAAATCTGAATCGAGAGCTGTGCCACGATTTGAGCCCAGGGAACTGGGTTCTCATAAAGAAGTATGTGAGGAAGTCCTGTCTGGATCTGAGGTGGAAAGGGCCCTACCAGGTGATTTCTATAAGGAATACTGCTGTTAAGTATGCTGGAGTGCCAAATTACTTGCACCCCTTGCATATCCAGAAAACAAGAGATCCATATGAAGAAATAATGAGCCCGAATTGAGACCATTAGTGAATGTACAATTGCATTTGGCACAACAGCAAAGAAGAAGGAGTGAAGAACCGCAGACAGGTGAAGAAAATCAGTTTCCTGATATTGCTCAGAGTGGCATTGGAGCTCACATGGGAGGAGAAGGAGTCCATAATGCAGCAGCAGTGACAGTCGAACCACTTCGCAACAGGTAGATCCAGGTGAAGGCATCAGCACCGTACCGAGTCCATAAAGAACACTCAATGTTAAATGTCCAAGAATCTATGAGCAAAAGAAGTTGAGATCAAGTGTACCGATTGGATACCATCCGCAATCACTGAAGAAACAAATCCAAGTTTTATAAGCAACACTGAAAGTGATCAAGTGCCAAGGAAATCCAAAAGAACAAGAGTACTTAGTCAAAGGTATTTTGCACATGAATTGACTTACTTTGTGAGCCAAGTATTAAATGTTTCAATTTCAGATTTACTTGACTGGGCAAGAGAATTGCCTGAACCTCCTTGAAACTGCTTGACTTTAAAGACTTTGTACAGAAAACCCAGTTGTTGACAAACTTTTTGAATGAACTGTGCAAATAGTTCAGAAGTAAAATATGGTACGGCTGATAACAAGAAATTAAGATTACCTAGGCCCAAGGCTGCAGTGGAAGAGTAGAAGAACACAGATGAGGGTTAAGGAAAACTACATATAGACTGTTGTAAAAAAAAGCGCAAGAGACTAAGCAAATTTCAAAAGCAAAAGAAGCAGAATAATAACTGCTTTCGAAATGAAAACAAAGACACTAAGATATGACTTTGGATAAACGTGTAATCTAACAGAACTAGGTGCATATTATTGAGGGAATTACATTTTTAGCAATAGTTTTTGGCAGCAATACCATTATAATTGCTCTTATATTTTACACCGACAAAGAGAAATCAGTGATTTCCTCCACTAACATGACATGTTCACGTGATGCTGATAAGGGTTAAAAATCTCATTTGTGGACTATCCAATAGAAGCATATTCAACTAATGTTTATTCTAGATCAGTACAATAATATACACATGCTATATGAATTCAGAGAATTGGTAGGTGTGTGCACATTTGTCTTTCTTGGCTGAGGAGAAAGTGGCATACTATCACCTTTGTCTTATGCAATTTTCTTACTTTAATTTATAGACAGCAACATTTTGAATACTATTATTCAAATTTTAACATGGTCTTTCAAAAGTATCTTTGCAGAAGAGCATAAATTTACACCCACAAGGGAAAGAAATTGAGACTGCTTGGCATTATTTTAGACCCTACCTTCATATTGTCACGTGGCCGGCCGATGGGGACATTGTCAAGATCGCTAAGTTGGCATGAGCCCAGCAACCATGATGCTGCTTTTGACCGTGTAACTACCTGACTTTATTTTTGCAAGACTCTGTTTATGCCTTTCATATGAGAACTGTCTGTTTTGTTCATTCTATGCATATTCCTGGACTTTAGTCTGTACACTGTGAGCAAGGTTGATAAACAATGCCCCTTTTTATTCTGCTCTGGTCAGTCCCTAGCGCCTAGACAAAACATGCTACCACAGCTGCTGCTGGAAACTCATGCTTTGATATTATGGGGATGCATGTTTAGGTAACCTGGAGAGGGCGCTTTCCAGGGAGAAGAGCAATGCAGATCCTATGATGTAGAAATACAATCTAGGCACTAAGGTGTGGGCTCTGCTGACAAAGCCCAGAGATCTTCTATTATATAATAATACTTCTTACCAAGGGGAGGGTGGTTACACCTTATAGTCCTTTATCCACTGTCTTTATATGGTGACATCTCCCTTTATGATATAGGGCCTTGCTGTAATGCTAACTGTATTGATATCATGCATTTTGTGCTGGTTGTGGCTCGTATACTGCGTTTTAGAGCATGATAGTTAAAATACACATTTAAACTATATTCGTGTTTTGGTCAGTTATTATTGTGGACATCCACGAGAGAGTGAGCGAAAAGGTGTGTCTTGTTACTGGAATTTCTAAGAGATCCGGGAGTGTTGGGTTCTGGGGAGTCTAATCATTTGCTTCTTCATGTGTGTGTAGGAGAGCGAGTGAGACACTATAGCTAGTCGGTCCTGGCTTGGTGGGCACTAAGGTCGTGGGAAGGCTTAGCCCCTGTACACCGAGGTCCTATTTTCCTGCGCATATTTCTGTGTATGTGCAGAATCCCTGCAACAATATTAGCTCTGTTAAAGCTTACAGAAACAATTTAACCTTCTTATTGAGGCCATTAGAGAGGACATTTATCATGATGTCAGAAGAAAGATGATTAGATATGAATAAAGTTGCATTGCCCTTCACGGGAAATGTCTCTCCTTTCGCACAGGAGGGACATTTCCCGCGAAGGGCAATACAACTTTATTCATATTACTACGCCTTGGTTTAGAGGACGACACCTCCACGCACGCCTATGAAATTGATTAACTGATTAACATTGATTAATCGACTAGCCTGGTGTGCGTGATTCATTAAAACTGAGAAGAAAGATGATCACACATTGCATCTAGTAAGAATCCAAGTGAGGATGTTTTGAAGGATACGTGGAAAAAAGAACAAGACAATTTTAGAAAAACAATGATCTATCCAAAATTAAGGCTAAACAAGAGACAAAAAGGGACAGTGTGTATTTTCAAAAGAAAATTTCCGAATAGAAAGAGACATGTAGGGAAATGTAATTGTGAACATGCACTTGACTTATCAGGGGGACATGGCAAATCTTACCATGTGATTAACCAGCAATGCCAGAAGTTTATTTTAACTGTAGGCAACATGCATACTTTAAATTACCAGTTGATTGAGAGGGCATTTGCTATTTAGGCTTATTGTTTCCTAAGATGTATCAAGCAAAAAGCTTAAAGGCTTTAACAATTGCATCTGCACACAGATATACTAGAAGGATAAATGAGGGAAGACAATTGTTGGGAGATATATTTGGAGCTAATATCTCAGCCGTGGGAGTGAAATTAAATTATGAGAGAATTTGAAAGCTTTAAACAGTACTGGACAAGGTTTCAACTAGTACATTTGGAGCTTTATTAGTCACAAACACTGAACTTGAGGCGGTTAGATACATGGTTTTGCAGAATAGATATAGTTTAGACATTGTGCTGGCAGAAAGAGGCAGAGTTTGTAAGATTTTAAGGCCAGAATATTGTTGCACCTACATACCTGATGAGAGTGAGAACATTAAAGAGTATGCAAAGAACATTTCAAACATCAAACAGGACCTGGAACCCTTAGAAATCATTAGCATAGTAAAAAGTTTCACACTGGGAATTTCAACAATAGGCAATTGGATTACAACAGTAGGAGTATGAATCCTCAAATCCATATTAGTACCCGTATTAATCATGATTGTTTGTTTTCTGACTTCACTAGGATTATACAAAACTATTAAATCTGTATAAGTGCTACAAGAGAGAAGGAATAGAGAAAGAAATAGGCAAATAAGAAAGGATTTAGAACTAACTGATCACTTTAACAAAGAATATAACAAACTGAAGGAGAGGGACAACTAGAAACGAAAATGGAAGGACTCAACAGAAGACGAGAGCGAATTGTGAATTAATCTGTACATGTTGTGATGGTTAGAAACCATCTAAGGCAGTAGGTTGATAGAGCATTTTTATAAATGCAAATTAATGCAAGTGGGAGCACTAGGCTGCCATATCGGCCATGTTAAGTTAGAAATGCTCATGAACACAGTTTTTTCTTATTTCATCCTTACTGACCTTAGGTCAATATTCCTAGTAATATGAAGACGTGAAGGGTTCAATGATGAAAGGTGCTGAACCAACATGATTTAAAAGAAAAAGATAGCTCTCAACCTTCCCAGATACATATTTTTCATAGAATACAATAAAGTATTAAATATTGTTCTTAAATTCTACTTCAATGTTTCTTCATGAATAAGATTTGTAAGTTAGAATATGTGAGAAAGAGTTGATTTCATTTGTGGAATTACAGACCTAACCGTGATCTATTTTGTTTTGTGCATTAGAAGCCAGTGGGAACAACACCATGACTTGTACAATGTTGTCACTAATGTTACATATAACACTTAGGGGCCCATTAGGATGGCGGGCGGATCGCCTCCGCTGGGCCGGCAGTAGCCACTGCTGGCCCGGCGGGGGCGACCCACCCGCCATCCTTCCATGATTGACCCCCCGCCACATTAGGATGGCTGGGGGGTCCGAGGCGGACGGGAGGACTGTATGCCGCTTCACCACTGGTCGACTCGTCGACCGGGCGGAAAACGGCTACAATATGGTGGCGGTGTCTGTAAGACACCGCCAACCATATAACGATGCCGGCGGTGAATTGCCTTTCCATGGCGGCTGCACCGCCATCGAAAGGCATGCGGTTTCTGCTTTTGGCAAGGGTGTTGGGGAGCTAGGGTTGCACAAGGGATTGCCATGCACTATGTGGCAGGCACCACGTGGTGCCTGCTGTGTAGTGCATGGCAATGCCGTGCACAGTCCTTTCACATTGTGAGCAGGTCTGCAGCCAGCAGATCCACCCGCAATGTGAAAGGCACAGGATGCGCCCGCAATTGTGGCCGGCATATCCTAATACACATGGCGGGACCGCCGCAACTTTGGGGGTCGGTCCCTGACTCCATTACGATGGCGGGCGGACAAAGTCCGCCCACCATCATAATGAACCCCCAAGCATCAGTGAATCTTTGTTTCAAGACAGCGTAGACAGTGGAAGATATCCATCCTCATGAAGATATTGTGCCCTCATTGGTTGAAGAGCTGGAATGCTGCAACATTTGTTTTAGTTGGAGATATCAAATTATTATATTAGTGCGTGTTCCTAGACTAGAGAGAATAGCTTATTAGCTCGCTCATCATGTCATTTGCTCGCAACTCATGCTCACACACTTTCTGTTTCGAGCTTCTATTTCTTTAAAGACCCGGACTCTCTACACTCTATAGAATCTATGCTATATTTGTGAGACTCCACAGAATTTCCTGAACTTCTCTTTATGAGAAGTGCTATTTGATTTGCTTGAAGTTTTATGCTTTCACCTCTTGTTTTAGAACCTTTTATGGGTTCAAGATACTTTTCCCATTTTAAATTTTAGAATAGGAATTTATTTCATATGGAACACGCTTAAAACTTTATGTTCTCTACTGTTCCATGAAAAGAAATGATTGATTAATAATAACGAGATACTTACTAAAAGATTTGAGTAAAACTCTTTTAAACGTACATAAAACTCTCATCATTGACTCCCAATAATTGATATTTAAATGTGATTGGTAATTTGAATTTTAATTTGCAGCTTGTGATTAATTATTTACCTATGTCCAAGGTCCAGAGCCCCATGACACAGTAAGAGCAAGGACTTTTTCTTCGGGTACACTGAGACATAAATTTTGAATCATAAACCAAACATTTATTAAGGTCCCATGCTCCACTGAAACACAAGAAAAATACCATACCAATTTAGAAAAATAAAGTAAAATGTAAGACATTATTTGACACAAAAATTAAAAAATCCAATCAGTAGAACCAGAGATATGAATATTTAAAAGTTTGTAGTGAAAAATAGCACCTAAAACTTTGAATCCTCAACCGCAAACATATAGTCGTGAAAGACCAGGGCAAAGTTATGGCTGACCATGATAGAACGTGGTTCGGATACAAGTAGTGGATTGTGCCCCACATACGCTTACCTTCGGACTTTGAAGAATTTTTTAAAACAAATGTCTGAGAAGCTAAAGTTCAGCCGAGTAAGACAGTGGTGTATGAGGAGGAGGTGCTGCCAACGGGGAGCTACTGGACGAACTTGAGGTGAAGATTTCTCCTTTCGGACTTAGTCTCTTTTGTAAAAGTTCAAAAATCTCCAGTGGGATGAAGCTACAGGCTGTAGCTGATGGGAACTCCACGAGACCCAATACCCCTTCAGTGTGGCACAGCAGGACAAGATTTGCAGAGGAGAAGGCGAATGTAGCAGAAGGTACCGCAAAGTTTGACTGTCTGGCAATGCTCCTTGGGTGGATCGACAAATAGGTAGGTCCCAGTCTTCTCCCTCTTCTCATGGCTCATTTTGGCAGAATCTTTTTTTAGGTCCGAGGTTTGGATTTGAGCTATATGACCTTTAACACCAACTCCAAAGGTCCAGGACTGGAGGGGCACCATTTGGAGAGTCAGGACTCACTCAGTCTGAGTCCAGTTGTGGGTTCAAGATGGTTGGAGCCTTTCCTGTCACTCAGGCTCTGATCAGGAGGACTGCCTTTTAAGTCACTTTGGAAGTCCTGGGTCAAGCAGACAACCATGTCTCAAGCATCAGGGAAGTCCTCTGGGCATACAGGGCAGGGTTCAGGCAGCAGGGCAGTTCCCTTGCTGCATCAGCCTATAGGCAGTAGGGCAGCCCTCTGAGAGTCCTTCGTAGGTCAAAAAGTGAATTGAAGAGTGGGTTTGAGGTTTCTACTATTGTACCTGGTGCCTGTGGAAGAAACTTCCAGAGTTGCCCCCACAGAATTGTCTAGAATTTCCTGCCTTCCTGCCCTGGATCCAGGATGTTTGGGGGGCACAAAACACTAGTGTGAACCTATTTGTGTGTGAATGAATGAATGAATATTAGTCTTATAGAGTGGGAACTTTGCTCAAGGGTGTCAAAGAGCATCGGATAGAGCGGGAGGTCGGAGGAAGCACAGAAAGAGCCTAGCAGTTAAGACTAAAGAGACATGTGTTTAATCCCTTGCAGAACAAAAGGTGAGAGTTTTGCCCAGAGATCGATAGGGGGAGAGCATTCTAGAGCTTGGAGGCAGTAACAGAAAAGGCTCTTCCCCCCACCTGGCTCACCTGAACCTGGGAACTACCAACCAGTTTTTGTTGGCAGACCACAGTTGTTTGGTAGGGACATACCGTAGGAAGAGCCATTTAATGCCTTTGGGGCCTGTGTTGTGAAGAGCCTTATGAACAAGGCAGAGGGCCTTGAACAAAATGATCTTTTCTAAGGGGAGCCAGTGCAGCTTACGAATGGATGCCGAAACAGGGTGGAATTTGGGAAGATCCATTACAAGTCTGCCACTGCATTCTGTACAAGCTGCAGTTTGTGGATGGAACCCTTATTGATGTCCAGGTAGAGCACATTACAATAATCCAATCTAAACAGAACCAGGGCAACCGCTGCCTGTTTTAGGGAGGAAAAGGAGAGACAAGGAAAGCCATTCCTCGGAATCCTAATGATACCAAAACAGGTAGAGACCATTCATTTGATATGTGGGTTAAAAGAGAGAGAGGGCTGTCAACAATGACACCAAGATTCTTTGCTGCTGAGGCTGGACAGGGGCCGAACATTTCAGTCCACCAGGTGTGGGACCATATAGTTTGTTGGCTGCCAAACATCAAGACTTCTGTCTTGTCCCCATTGAGTTATAGGTAGTTGTCTACCTTCCAGGAGGCCACAGCCTGGATGCAGCTTTTAAAATTTGCATTGGATGCCTCGATACTGTTGGTAATTGACACAATAATTGTTGTGTCATCCACATAGGACAGTGCCTCCAGCCCAAAAGATCTGACAACCTTGGCCAAAGGAGCGACATAGATGTTCAACAAGGTTGGGCTCAATGATGAACACTGTGAAACTCCGCAAAGGTATGAGTGGCATCAGAGTAGAAGTGATCCAGTTTTAATTTTTGTAACCGATCCGTAAGAATTGAGGACAAAAGCATCAGAGCGGAGCCTGTGACCCCAATTTCTCTGAGATGGCAAACCAAACTCGAAGGCGAGATGGTGTCAAAATCCCTGGTTAAGTCTAGGAGAATTAAAAGCGAGGTGTACCCAGCATCTACTTGAATACATATGTCATTTATAGCAGAAGTTACAGCAGTCTCCGGGCTATGGCCACTTCTAAACCCACGCCGGGAGCCATCAAGCAGACAATGTTCCTCCAAATAGGATCTAATATGGAGATTTAGATGCTTCTCCAAGATTTTTGCAGGTACTGGTAGCAGAGAGATAGGCTGATGGTTTTTTAGTTCCAAAGGATCCAATGTGGCTTTTTTTAGTAACGGTTTGCCCACCGCTGTTTTCCATGTGTGAGGATACTGCCTCAATGAGATAACTGCAATGAGCGCAGAGGGAAGTTGAGGGACAATCATCTCCCTTCCTAATTTCATGATCATCTGAGGGCAGGAATCCAAAGGGGAGCCAGAGGTAATACCCCCAAGGAGCCAATCTATGAGCTCTAGGGACAGGTAGGGGAAGGCAGATAAACTTTCTTACCCCTAATTGGATAAGGGGGAGTTGAGGTAAACACAGCTGATAGTTGGAGCCTTATTAAACAGCTCTAATTTCAGATTGTCCAGGGAGCCTTATTAAACAGCTCTAATTTCAGATTGTCCAGGGAGGAATATATTTCTGAAATCTTCAAATGAAAATATTTAGCCATCTTATCACAGAGATCTCTGAACTGTCGATATAAGCAGAGACAGGAGCGGAAGAGAGAGAATTAATTATAGTGAATAGTTCCTTAGGGGATCTAAGAGATTCTGTCATTCGGGAGTAGAATGATGACTTTTCCTCATTAATAGCAGCTTTATATTCAGCTAATTTCTTTTTATAAAGGTCTCTTTCAATCGGGTCGCAATATCAGCGCCAGATTCATTTTTGATGGCGGTCGGACTGTCTAAGCTTCCTTAGCCTTTCTAAAAACCAAGGGGCAGCAGGCTTTTCTCTGCCTGGATGGCACTCTTTAAGGGGAGTGAGAGAATCAATAGCTGTCAATAGCCAATTGGAGAACTCTGTGGATGCCAAATTGGTATTGGAATGGCTAGTCCAGTGAAGATTGCTTAGGGTTGTAAGGAAATCTTCCTTATTAATTCCGGTCTAGTTCCTTTCCAGTACCTTTCTGTTTCCTTTGTTCAAGGATTTGTGAGGTAGAGAGATCACGAAAGAGAAAGGAACAGCATAATGATCTGACCATGAGAGCCGAAGTGGCTCCATTACCATGATGCGGGAACCATTAGAAAAAACACCATCCAAAATGTGTCCCGCCTAATGAGTAGTGGTTTTTAGGTCGAGCCTTTCCAGACCATGCCGCTTTCATTAGAAGGCACGTCCCCTCCACCCCACCTCCACAGGAGTGCGCTTTCATTTTCTCTAAAACACAAAGGAACAAAAACCCATTACAGTGACATCTTACTTTTCAGCGGAGTCGTCAGCACCGTCTAATGAGCAGGCCTTGGCCAACAAGCCTACCCTGGAAGGCAACAAGCAGCTGCTACGGTAGTTAAAGCTCCTTAAAGACCACTCATGTCTTGAGGAGGAAGGGAACGATCCTCGTGGGGTTTCAGTAAATAGCTGCATTGTGATGCTTAACCATTTGTTGACCGCATGATCATGCTTCTGGTTCAACAAAACAGAAGAACGTTAGCAATCAGCATTTTACCCAAACTGTTGTGGAGAAAAACCAAACATCTACAGCAGGTAGGCACAGCGTAACTCTACAGAGTGCATCTTTTCACTCCCCCACCTCAGAAATCTGCAAGCACTTCTCCTTTCATTGCTTTTTATTTTTACATTATGTAGCGCGAATGAAGGTATCAAAGCACTTTACATAAGTACTAGTTCCATTACAGAAATCTGCCCAGTGGGTGTTAATGTGCTGCATGGCTAAACACTTATAAGGTCCCAAAAGTGAGACATATTGGCTATGCCAATGCTTGTTACCAATTGTGGTAAGCCACAGCATGCCAAGGTTTCTATTAGAGTCTGAGAGTCTTTACAGGAGGACTTGTCCAAGTGAAAATGAAAATCTCCCAGAAGCGCCAAGTTAGGTTTCGCCAAGTAGGGTTCTATACAATTAGTGAAATCCTGGGTGAAAAATTACCTTTGCCTGGGGGGACGATAGATTAGAATTCCAGCAACTTTCTGTAGAAATAGTTTTTAGAGAAAAGAATATCACATGGTAGGGGTCAGAAGATGTAGTTAGCGGCTCAATGTGACAAGTATAGGAATACCTAAATAGAATCCCTAACCTCCCACCAACTCTCCCTACCCTGTCAGATTGTGATAACACATATCCTTGTGGGATTGCATCGACCAAGTCAGGGCCGGAGCAATCCCTGGCTCACGTCTCAGTAATGAAAACCCAATCTGTCCTTTGGAAGGAGACAAAATCTCAAAACTGCGCTTTATGTTTGATCAGGGATCTGGCATTAATGAGGTAGCCAGGGAAGGTCTTATCCAAAGAAATAGAGGGTAGAGAAGAATCTTCAGCGAGAATAGGGCAGGCTTTGGCCAGGGTTGACTGAAAATTGCAGGTAGGACAGAGGGACTGATTCTACCTTAGTAGCTAATGGACTGGCCTTTGGAGTAGGAGAGATGCTTAAAAGTGTATCTTGTGAAACAACCAGGGGTCCTGGCGCAAGGCGCAGTCCAGGCGCTGACGGGCACAGACGGGCTTGCCTTTTGAGCACCTTACGGCGTGTCCGCTGTGCGTCTGCTGTGCGTCCATCCCAGCATGGTCTTAAGTAGGCTGGACCAGAGAAGACTAGAGAGCTGACCCCACCACACGGGTAATGGAGGCCACAGGAAGTGGAGAGAAAGAGGAAAGTGCTCACTTGCCTCCACCGCAAACTGCGAGGTGCTGCGGAGGACTGAGGAAGTGAGGTGAGTGGAAATAGCTAAGGGCACTGCGAAGTAAAATAGGTAGTTAAAATTATCTTTTTAAAAGATAAAAACAATGCTAATACCAGTCGAAGAAGAGCTGCTTGCAGCGTGTGGTTCCTGACAGCCTCGGGCAATCTATCTGCTGCGTGTCCGGCCCAGCCTAGTCTTAACTAGGCTGGGCCGGAGAAGACTAGAGAGCTGACCCCACCACATGGGGAATGGAGGCCACATGAAGTGGAGAGAAAGAGGAAAATACCCACTTCCCTCCACAGCCAACGGCGAGGTGCCGCGCAGACCGAGGAAGAGAGGTGAGTGGAAATAGCTAAGAGCAGTGCTAAGTAAAATAGGTAGTTAAAATGATCTTTTCAAAAGCTGTGGGCCAGGGCAGCTTCTCTGTAGTGCAAGTGGGGTCTGTGCACAGCTTTGTCCCTTCCAGCCTATCACAATGGCCCATCCTGCCGACACTCAATTCCTCTATTGTGTAACTGTCTGGGAGAAATATACAAAGGCCAACTGCTAACTGCACCTATTCATGCGACCCAGTACCATGCTGCAGGTCCCAAAGGGCTGGGACAAGAAAATTCCAACTTTCCAAAAGTGGCCTTATCTGAATTGTGTATTAAAATCTGACTTTACTGTTAGAGAGGATTTTAAATTATAATTCCATAGACACCAAACATGATATTTCTACCTGTGCCCAAATAAAAGTTATTAAATGGAATAAGGTAACCCAATGTTACCCTATGCGGAAGATAGGCCTCACAGTTCTTTTTCATTACTAGGATATGTAAAACTTAAAAGTTCATGTCCAGCCTTTTAAATGCACTCCACCCTGTCTTACGGGATGTTTAGGGCCTACATTAGGGGCGACTTATATGTATTAAAGTGGGAGGCTTTTTCAGCCTGGCAAGGGGTCTAATTGTCAGCTACAAACTGCAAATAGGCTGCAATGGCAGGCCTGAGGTATGTTTTAAGTGGCTATATAAGTTGGTGGTACAATAAGTGCTGCAGGCCCACTAGTAGTAAAAAATGCACCAGACCTAGGTGTAAGGTATACCACTTAACTAGGGTTTGAAAAGAAAATTGAATATGCCAATCAGGTGGAAGCACAAGCTACCATGTTTTAGGAAGTCAGCACAAATTCTTTAGCATTGGTTAGCTGTGGTAAAGTGAACAGAGTGCAAAACGTTTTGGGGAAGACCTTCCCAAGGCTGACAATTCTAACAAATGGCTTTTAGCGTGGATGAGCTGGGCCAACGCATATGGCATCAACCTTCAGATGGGTGAAAGGAGCTGTCTTCATATACATCATGCAGCAGTCTCCTTCTAACCTGGCTCCGGCGATTTAGCTTTTTTTCTTATACAAGTCATAGATTTAACATCCTCTCACCCTTCCATCTTTTTCACACCTCCACCCACTCAACCCTTCACCTACAATTTGACACATGGACGAATGCACCGAGCGGTGGATAATTCAGGTGAAGGCCAGGGTGAAATGGGGAAGTTTATGTAATCAGCCAAGACCAGGCAAATGAATGTAAAGGCCACTTTGTTGTCACATTTTGCATAGCAGCAGCAATAAAGACGAGGTAAGATAAGACAGCAGCCAGCCAGGCAGTAAAGGCCTGAGCCTGTAGCAGTTGAACCCTAAATGGTAATTATTGTTTTTTTGCAAATCTTCCAGCTTTCTAGTCAAGTAATGTTTGCAAGTACAACATTATTATTAGATGTTGAGGGGTATTCTCCTAATGTCTGCAGCTTATTTTTGCATTCTAGTAGTTTAAGTCTTGTTTGCCGTCACAATAAATTTAGGACTATATGTTCCAGAATGCAAAGAAAACGTATTTAAAAAGTCAATACAGTTAAAGGTTTACACTTTGAGCATCTCATATAGCAAGGTGTACGCTACAACTAGGAGGAATGCAGGTAAGGAAGGGGGGCAAATTGGATGCCATTTGATTGATTTGATAAACAAGGGACAACTCTGAATGTGGTATTTTGCTTTTGTGAAGAGTCATTAAACTGCCCCTCTTTTTATAAACTTAAAAAAGCCTTCTGTGCAGATTTGTTCAATCCAAGTCAGCTGTCCGCTGAGAAGACCTCAAAGAATATCAAAAGACCCTCGGAGGACCTTTAGTGCACCTTTTCTATCTGCTTGTCCTCAGCCAGTTTCCTCACTAATGTTCTAGGTCAAGTCATAGCCATCTTTAAATGAGCCGACCAACTATGACCCAAAGCACAGAGTCAAAAGAAAGCATAGTTTCCCAAGCCAAAAGCTTATAACCAAGAACACTGTGACAAGTAATTGATTTGCTGTCCCCACAGGTTGCATTGGTTATACTGTGAGTTTTTTGTAATTTCCCTTGTGACTGTGAACAACTAGGGAGAACAGACAGCATTAAGGAGCAACTATTTGGAGTGACTTGTTACAGCCCTCCATGTTCTCACACTGAATGCAAACATCACAGCATTGATGGACAGTATATACATTTTGTGCAACATCAATTCCTGGGGATCTGAGTGTGTTTTCCGTGTGATATTTTGTTTCTTCTTTTTTTACTTGTGTATAATACATTGTTTGGTTCTCTTTTTACTGTACACACACTAATGCAAACACACACAAACACACCCCTGCCTTCTAACATGCACACATTCTTTTAATAATGTATATTTTTTTAAACAAGCCACACAGTCTTTTTTTTTTAACTGTCTTCTTTCAAACGTCACGGTTCGACTTCTTAAACAAGTTAACTGAACAGTTAATGGATGCCATTCATCCTTTGCACTTCTAGTAACCAGTTTCATATTCCTAGGGCAGAAGTCTTCAAACTGTTTTTACTCTGAGCCCCCCTAAGCAAAATGTTTTGAGGTCGGAGGATTGGGGGAGCGGCAGAGACATGGCTGTTTGCAGGGAGCGGGATTTATGAGATTATTTCAGGAATACTTTTTCAATAGCTCATGAACAGCACTATATATGAGACTTATAAACTAGCAAATGCATCAAACAAAAACAGATATTATCCCAAACAAACTGCTCCCCATAATTGGGGTATTGAGCCCCTCACACTCTTTGACCCAAATGCAACTACACCTGCTGCACTAATGATAACTTCAGTCCTGAGTAGCAGGCTATCTCCTCTGCATCTTTTACCTCTTCCCCACCATGACGGATCATTACCTCAGTCCTCATGCTTGAAAGGAAAATAAGCTCTGGTGCCCCTTTTTTAAAGGTAGACAGTCATAACTGTGATGCAGTGGGCCCCTCAAATCCCTGGGCCCCATTCCTGCTGCATCTGCTTCCTTAATGATAACCAGCAGTGGCCACTTACACACTTGGCACCAGTACCAGCGTCACTAATGACTGTCCTTTAAAAAAAAAAAACTTATTTTGTGCCCTTCTTTGGGGTACCTCTCTGAAGAAGCTGTATCTGGCCAATTTTAAACATAAAAACGAGTCCCTATACAGTGCTCCCTATTCTGGTCATTCTCTTTGACGATATCAATGAATCTCGCTCCTTTCTTCTGTCTCCTAGACAACTACTGTGAGGCCCCACGGATCATGAGGAACCAACCTCCGGATCTGAATGCAACCCTGCTGGCCTTCTACCTGCCACCCCATGGACTCACCTTTCACACAAAAACTGCCCCATAATGGTTAATACTGACTTTGAGGTGGTTTTTGGTTAATACTGACTTTGAGGTGGTTCTGCCTGAAATCGAAGGGTGTGGTGGTAGTGCAGAAACCAGCCTTCTTACCAGCCATTAATTGAGTCACTTAAAGCCAGGACTGGAATTAGGAGTTTCCTCAGCAGCAGTGTTTTCCACATAATTATCATCTGCTACATAATTCTGCAGATTTCAACAAAAAAATCTTGATTCGAGTTCAAATGGAACAGAAGTTACTTAAAGCATAACAAAGTATTCCAGAGCAGTGGAAGGCCCTTTACAAAGATTGACAGTTAATCTTGTAGTTGCTTACTGCTGTATTAGGGTGTTAAACTGGTACGAATGAGGTAAAATATTTCCCCTGACAGCGTTACCTTGAGTTAAAATGGCAGAATAATTGCTAACCACAAAATGTGGTGCATTGTGCCGCATAATTTACCTTTTCTTGCTGCATAATTTAGTCAAACTTGCCGCATAATGTGGTCCTCTTCTGCTGAATAATTCCAGTGGCTTTGCTTAAAGCTTCATGGTAGCAAAGATTTATTTTTTTTTGGATGTATTGTAAAGGTGTTATCAGCTGAGATCTGGAAAAGTGGAGACACTTACAAAAATGTCTGCATTAGATACAGTTTGATTACTTATTCCTAAAAAGTACATTTTATAAGAACTTGTTTTATCTCAATCACTGCATCATTTTGCAGCAGCCTGGCTTAGAGTATGTAAATGCTGTTTTAAAATAATGACTTACATATTCACAGTGCTTTCTGCCACACGCTGGGATCTTGTAACATTTTAAACAGGGCCACTGGAATTATGCGGCAGAAGAAGGCCAAATTATGCAGCATGATTGACTAACTTCTGCAGCAAGCAAAGACAAATTATGCTGCATAATGCTGCATATTTGTAATAGCATTACTGCATTATTTTCCAATTTTTACATATGTTAACACTGTCCTGCCCTTTATTGCCTCTCATAAGTACAACATTAACACCAACATATAGCAAGCAATAAGCAACAGAAAGGTGACCAGTCAACCTTTAGAAAGGACCCTCCACTGCGAGGTAACATGTGTTGCTGCATTTTTGGTAACTTTTGAACCGTTTGAACTAGAAACAAGTTTATTATTTTTTTTTAATCTGCAAATTATGTGCCAAATGCATGAAATCCATAACTATGCGCTGTGAGGGCAGGGTGAGCCTGAAATTGAAGGGTGAGAATGAGGAGTGAGTTGTCTGAATGCAGGGTGCATTTCCGGACACTTGAAATAAATCAGCATGTTACTGAGGGTGGCGTAGGGTTTCAGTTATAAGTTAAACTATTGCTATTATGGCATTAATCAAGGATCAAGGGTGAAGGAAATAAATAAAGAGCTGATCATGCAACAAACTTCCGGTCTTATGATCAGGATTGTCAGCTCATTATTTTGATGTTGCAGACGGTTCAAAGCCGTATTTTCAGCACTTATCTGTGCATACTTTGTACAGCAAATATAAATAGAAAGCCCTTTTAATTGTGTTCTAGGGCGGCCTGAATGGTTCGTGGCTGATAATTAAAGGGAACAAAGACAGAAAAGTCACATTACAAATGAATACATACTTTTTTATTTATAACCCTATTTAGTGTCATGACAAGGTCTTTGCAGGCTCTTTATTAAACAACACATGGCTGGCATTTTGCTATTGGCAACCTGACTTAATATTCCTTTTCATGAAATGTATTTTCACACTACAGCAGTAATTGTAAAACACAAATGTAAAGAATAGGCAGAGTGGGGGCCCAGGGGTGTAATGGAACCAGAAAAAAAGACTAAGCCTTGGTAACCAGTTTACAGAGGATTGTAAATATAAAGTCCTGTGATAAACTCAGGCGTGCCGGAGATAAGACTCCAGACACTGCCTGACCTCGGGCCCCAGGTAAACAAAGACAGCCTGAAAAGGCAGCAAATAAACATGGCCGCACTTCCAGGCCATCTTCATTCAGATGTACTTTCCTAGGCATCTGCGCCCTCCTGGGAACCCGTCCACGCCCCCTAGGGGGGCGCGCCCCACAGTTTGAAAACCTCTTTAGGAAATACCTACAATTTCAGTGTTGATGTTATTATGTTGTTTTTGTGACTCCTGTTTTGGGGATGCAACCTAATAGTAATGCGTACAAAACGAACAAAGGGACTAAGGATTCTTGCACTCACAGCTGAAACAAACGAAAGAGTAATAATATTATTATATTCAAATAAACAAATGCAAACTTTCCACTTATCTAACTGAAAAGAGTTGAGGCCAGAAGCAGTGGTATGTGGCAGGTAGGCCAGATTGCTGGCGCTTCTGAATTGTGAGTTAGCTAAAGCCTTATTAATACAAAAGTCGGTTCACAAAATCGGATTTCATTTGCCCACATTCGACGCACAATTTGCAACCATATATTCGTAAATGAAATATTATTACACCTGGTCCTAAATGTTTATAAATGTATGAATTATTTTTAATTATTTACATTGACATACAAAGAGACATACACGGTGAGCTTTATATACTACATTGTATAAATATATTTACAAATATAAATCAACCATGATATCTCAGCTTTATAAAATTTGGGAGTTCCCTTTAAAATTAGGAATTTGATATAGCTGTGGCATCACTTCCTGTGACATCGCCACATGTGACGTCATTGTGCAGTGCCTATGCTGATTAGTCCCTCCACTGTGTTTTCTCGGACTTTTGCTCTTCATGGCAATGACCTCTATGTTTATTTTTTGTCAGTGCAACTGTCTTCTTCCTCCAACTTTTTTTCCTTGTTAGATATTCCGGTGTCATTTTGTTGTCAGTCTTGTTTGGTTATTACCAGACAACAGCATGACTAAGTGGGGGCCTGGTGAGACTCGCTGATCTGGAAATGCAAAGCATTAAGGTTTAAAGCATGAAGAACAGGTGGCATCCCCCCTCCTCTTGCACCACACCCTCAGCTTGAGGGCCTTTACATCAGATGCTTCGACAGGCCATTACTCGGCGAGATAATTACTCTCTGGCACTGATGCACGACACCATTGGCCTTTTCAGTACCCTCCCCAGGCTGAAATAAAGATCCCTCTCTAAGACACTCCCGTACAAGATGGGAGGGACTGACATCAAAGGCAAAGTGGGCTTTCCGGAAAGAATAGGGACTCAAGGTCATAGGAAAAGCAGAGACAGAGAAAGAAATGCAAGACAGGAAACGAAGAAAGGAGAAGGGACGGAAAAGAGGCTGAGGGGGGGAATCAAGAGAAGGAAGGAATGGAGGGAAGGAGGGAGGGAGATAAGAGTAAGTTAGATAAGGTAGTTAAAAGACTCAGGAAGAGAGAAAGAGATCAATAGAAAAACAGAGAATGGGATGGATGGATGGATGGATGGATGGATGGATGGATGGATGGATGGATGGATGGATGGATGGATGGATGGATGGATGGATGGATGGATGGATGGATGGACGGACGGACGGACGGACGGACGGACGGACGGACGGACGGACGGACGGATGGGCAGGCAGTCAGGTATGATAACCAATTCCAGAAGTGTCGTTGCAATACAATTTTTTAAGCTAGAGTCATATTGGAAGATGCTATTATTGCTAAAGTGTGCACACCAGGAGTTAGCGCTTGCGTCCATGTCAGGGCTTTTGAACACATGCAAATGGTTTTAGAGATAGTCTTCATCAATCGTCCCTCATTCCCGAAAGGAATGAATTTCCAATATACATTCTTCAAGGCTGCATACAACTTGAGCCACTCATTGGTGGAGCAAGAGAGCGCTGTCATCATATTTCTCAATCTTTACTTGATAACTACGTGATTCTCAGAGGCATATTTACAATAGACTGGCAGAGCGCAGTGTAGCATCAAAACTGCCAACGTTCGCTCCGGCAGTTTAAAAATACTGGGATGAGCCTTATTTACAAGGACCTTCCTGCACATGAACACTAATACCGGGCAACGCAGGCACATAGTGCAAGGGAGCCTGCATTGGCGCTAAGCAGCTGAATTTAGCATCAGCGCAGGAAATGCAGGGGTATGCCGAATTATTGTAAATATAGTTCAGCCCTGCATTTTCAGAATGTTGGAGCACTGCGTCAACAATTGTGACGTAACATCACACTCTGCCATGCTGTTGTGATTATGCCCTGTAACTGAACAGAAACACTTGAGCAGAAAATATGAATTTTGTGCCTTAAGAGGCGTTAGCATTGAGCAAAATCCTGCCTCTAGACTTTTTAAAATCAACCCTCGGCTCAGCACCCATACAGGCCCCCTCCGATTGAACCCTTACAAGGAGCGACACGATTATCTTATTGGTTTTAGACCATTGTTGAGATGATTCTCTCCAAGGCGCTCCTTCAAGGTGTTGGTATCAGCCAAGATGGACAGAGGGCTACCTTGTGCAGTGCAGTCTTAACGCATGAGCACGCTGGGCAGTTGTCTGGGGCAGAACGAGCATAAGGGCCCCACGCAGACCAGAATTTTACACTCATTTTTGGTTAAACGTTTTTATTCCTGTGAGTGGTTGTGTAGGCCGGGCCCAGAGCACTCCGTTGCCCTGGGGCCTGTAATGCTGTTAAGATGGCCCTGACCTTGTGACTGTCCCTGCCCCACATTATGCATAGGAGCCGATGCACATGCGTGAGCTGCGTGCATAAGGGGCTACCCCATGTTAATAAACGGGCTGGCCGCTAGGGCCACACATGCAGGCTGCAAGATTGTGCTGTGCTGCAGAATTTGCACTGAAACTGGTACACACTAAGGCACTCCTTTGCGACATAACGCAGGAATGTGGGTGTATGCCAGGTAGCAGGATTACCATTACTACTTCGAGTTACCCCCAGCGGTGTCAGGACAAATGAAGAACTAATGCACAATTACACCTTTATACATTTCTTTTGCTTATTGTTTTCCCCCGCAGTTGCCAACAGCTTTGTGGTTGTGGCAATGGAGCATGAGGTTTACAAGCAGTGATAACTGTTTCCCTATGTCACCAGACACAGTTTCACTGTTAGGGTCCACTAAAAAGAGATATTAATACCGGCCCCTGTATGCTACCTATGCCAGGTGGATTCATTCCCCATTACCAGGTGACTAGTAGTTTTAGGGTCGGCACCGATGATACTGTTACAGCACTTAGGATAACCAAGCCATTCACAGCATATCTTTACAATGTCTGGTGCCTTTTCTGATCACATATTCCACCTGTAGGTCTAATATCGAACTGGAAAACAGGTGAATTTACACCCAGTAAAACGTATAAAGGCATAGCATAGTATTCCTACGGAATAACATGTGGAAATGCCGCTCACCACAACTTGCAATACGACCTTTAGACTCATCGCACATTCAAGCCTCAATAAGGCTGTGATCCAGTTATTGAACGCGTTTAGTTTCTGTGTGGGGCTTCAAATGAACTCATTAGCGAATGTATACAGACAACACATGTATTCTAGAAAAGGTCATATACCTTTTCAATCTAAGGTTGCATTTTATAAGAAAAATCAAATAACATATAATGTTCGAGAATGCATTGACCTGTCATTTCCTGTCAATGGATACCCGAGGCTGCAAGATTCTAGCAAACCGGAATCATTCGGTTACAAACCTAACACTGTGGTTTCTAATATATACCTTGTAGATTTTTTAAAAAACGACAGAAAGTTGCAGAGAAAAAACATTTTCATTTTCACCTACACTCAATCTGGAGTGCTGCTTCTAATAGTATTGCTGGGTTATTAAATGTCATAATGACTCTGCCATGAAACTTCATGACAATTTCTCATGGGTGATCGTCAAAAATACTTTATTCAAAATTTGCAACCATACAAGCACATGGAGCAGAACATACAGCACACTATGACGTCACAAATAAACATACAATAGATGATTATCCTAATATCATATTCTTTTAGTAAAAAAAAAAAAACTTCAGAAAACTGTTGTGTCTCCTTGACCTCAATTTTCAACTTCCTAGTCTGTTTATGTTTTGTAAGTGGTCGGTCTGCCCCACCAGGTGACCAATCTTCTGACAGCTACTGGAGTCTCTGTTGATTGGTTTAACAATCATTGATTGTCTGCTTTATAAATCACAGGCCAGACCAGACATGGTGCAAGTGAGCCGAGACAGCAAATCTGACAGTTCGAGTCTTACCCAGTCTAGTTCTCTGTGCATCAACTCCTGTCGGATAGGTGACTTTGATATCAAGCTTCTTCTAGAAATAGAAAGATCCTCTTATTAGACTCCCAAGAAGTGGGTTACTTTTGAACAGTAGAGAAAATTATCACTATGCACTCCTGCCAGAGGAAACATTAATGGAATACATTTATTTCAAGCTGGCCAAGACCATTGAACTTGTGGCAAGTGACCATAGTTGAGACGGAGGCTGAAGATTCAAAGGTGTGCGAGACTTGAGTGAAATAAAAGATCCCCTGTAACTTCTCCAGGGTCGGAGGGCCCTTCTGCAAACAATTTCAACAATAGCAAAGACTGAGTGTTATTTTTCTGGGTCACTTCCTGTCCTATCCCTCTTTTACAGTAGCCACATGGTATTTGAGTGCCTCTTAGATGGACTTTTGTTTTTGTCCTGGGACTAAGGGTGCATCCAAGTTTATGGTGCATGATCGTGTTGATCATGCACTGATCGATGGGCCAGTGGCCACTGTTTATGATCATCATATTGAATGTTTTGACGAGCATCTATATACCTGGGCACAGAGGCCTCTTTTCATGGAATGGCAAGAGAGATGTCCTCCTAGACACAGCGCCAAGCTGGTATGGCAGGGGCACTTTGAGATCCCATGTGAACAGGGCCACAATCTATCCATTTTGGAATTTGGCAGAGCTCCTTTCTTCTTCCACATGGAAACGATGCTGATGGAGATTATTAGCACAATAATCACTTTGAAGCGTCATCAACATGCTAATGAAGTATAGCTAAGTCTCTCTTTACCGAGTACACCATTTGCTCTTGTCTTTGACCGCGGTGGCAGGTGCAGCTGGTTTTAGGGATAGAGAAAAATTAGAAGTATCTCAAATCTAACAAGACAAGGAATGCAAAAATCACGAGATACTTGTATCAAGGCATGCAAAAATCACGAGATACTTGTATCAAGGCAAGGGGTAGCTAGAACTTCCATTGTTGAATGGATTTCAGAAACTCCCTTTCTCCAAACTGCAAAGTTCAGGATTATTTCTAAACAAGAATGTAAATGCAGGCCACAAATCATTATTGTGCTTAAGATGCTTAAGATGGCTGTTAATTTCATCACAGTCACGCATCTGTTTCAATGGTCCTGGCATATTGAGTCATTGATTTATGCCTTTGGTTTAATATGGGGGAAAGTGACATACTGGTGTCGCAAGGGGCTTGTAAATAAGCCTCTTAATTCATAAATGTAGTCTGGGTTGGTGAGGAAACTTCTTTTAGTGCATGGCACACATGCTTCTATGTGAAGTTAGTCTTTGCTGTTTGAGCATGCCAGTTCCAGCCTTGCTATCTCTGTTGCCTGGTGGTGAGGCTTCGTAATTCCGTAATAATTTCAGCTGCCTACCAACAATACGGTGTACAATCTTGGACAGAGTACTTAAAATTATTGCCGCTTTAGCGGCAAAAAACTGCAGCTAAAGCGGCGATAATGGGCTTGATAATATGCCGCAGAGAATTCCAATAGAAGCCCATGTTGACACCAGAACATGGGCTTCTATGGGAATTCATATGGGCATATTATAAAGCCCATTATCGACGCTTTAGTGGAAGTTTTCTGCTGCCAAAGCGGCGATAATTTTAACGCCGTTTCTTGATAATATGCCCCTTAGTCTCCAGTGAGAGATTAGACTGCTTAGGCCCCGATTATAAATTGTGTGGAGTGGTATTACCAGATGGAATGTCACTCCACCTATTTATAAACAGCCTGGTGGTCCAGCACCCGGATTTCCAGGGTGGAGGAACACCAGACCCAATTTTACCTGCCAGGAATTCTGGGAAAGTCAATTAGCATGTGGCTCGAGATGCAAACACAGCCTGGCCTTGGCCCGACTCCCAACAAACTCCCCTCCACGACACAGGGGAGCAATGAACACTCCCTCAGCCTGCCCATAGCCACTGCTCTGCCTTGACGTGGTCCCAACCCTCACCACCCGCCACCCACTCTGTCCAGCCTCCTTGCTTCCATTTACCACCTGCTCATAGCAGATGGCAATTGGAAGTATATTTGACCTGGAAAGGGAGACATTGCATTCATATCTAGGTTTGGTAAATCCGTGACCCCATGTTATTCGTCATTCTGGAGACAAATACTCATGATAGCTAGATTTATGTGTGGGGATAAGAGCCAGTCACATTATTTCCGGCCACCTGGCACCCCATTCATTTAACTCTGGCTACCTTGTGACTGAGGCCATAAAACTCGTCTGAGAAAAATTATAAATGTTTCTAATTTAGTGCTAATTCAGACAACCTCTAGAGATTTTAATAGGAACCTCGTGTTCTAGCCCTTACCACACATTTTTTGAAAGGCTACTAGCTCATAACTTCCTCCAAAAACACGTTATAAACATTTTTGTTCTGCTGCTCTTCCAAGAAAAAAGATCTTCTTTTCCTTCTGTAAGGAAGAAATAAATCACAATCTGTTTGATCTTATAGTGCCTTTCCATTATGCCTCCCTTAAATCATGAACAGGCTCCACGCCTAGTCCAGTGGTGCATTCCAATATGTATTGGCTCATTCGGGATACCTCCCATCTCTGCTTGTTGCAGCAAATGAGTGTTATCATTGGCCTATTGTGTGCCTTTACTCACCTGCCTTATATTATTCCTCCGTGTTTACTCAGTACAGATCGTTCTGGAGATGTTCTTTTGACGTGATAAACTGCGTGTTGTGCCTTTGCAATAACACCTTCATGACCTCACGCTTTTTTTCTCCACTTTTCTTCATTAATTTGATTTTCGCTTCCTGATTATTGTTTGTCGCTGGAAAAAGTATGATTTTAACACAATCGTTTTCCACCAGTTGCAAATATATGGTAGTGATGTATTCAGTACTTCAATATATATAATATAGCTTTACCTGTCTGGTTGCTAACTTCAACAAACCTACCTACGTAGGGTAGAGAACACTGCTGTGGGGCAGCAACACTAAGGGGGACATGTACAAGAAAGTGGCGGAGCATATCGTTAGCCTCCTTGGCTCAACGACAAGCTCTGCCACTTTTGAAACGCAAGGCTGCACCATATTTACAAGAATATGGTGCAGCCTTGCGTTTCCCCCTGCGATGGCGCTAAGTTTAGCAACTTAGCACCAGCGCAGGCACCCTTGCACCAGAGTGCAAGAGTGTCAGCGTGCAGAGGAGGATTTTTATGTGTACGAAGGTGTCCCTTCCTGCACATAAACAATCCTAAAATGCCATTCTGTCACTTTCATGTGTGCTGCTTCATGCAGCACACATGAAAGTGACAAAATAACATTTTTTTTGTAAAGGTTTATTTATGTAGGTTTTATTAGGTGTACCTGTAAACAAACCATGACATTTTGCTTTTTCCATGTGTGCTGCACAGGGCAGCACACATGGAAAAATCAAAAACTAGGAGAAATAATGCATTTCTCTCTCCTTGTATCGCCAACTTAAGACCGGGGTTTTCCTGGTCTTAATTTGGCACTGCCTCCTATGTATGCCACCCTTGTCCATAGGGGGCAGCATCAAATAAAATGGGTGTTGTGGTGAAGGACAGGGTGGAAAGTTCTGGAATCTGCGTGGATCCATAAATTTCCACCCACCCCGCGTTCCCCAAAGTCCTACGAGAAAAATGGTGCCTCACTTGTGGGGGTCGGCCTAGTGCCCGCGACAGGAAACGGCGCAAAATGCAACGTGGTCACACCTCAATTTTGCAGTGAAAAATGACCCTTTTTTGGCAAAGTGCCTAGCTGTATTTTTTTAACCCTAGCCCTGCCGGCACCTAGGGCCTCCCACACAAGGGAGGCACCATTTTTACCGGGAGACCTGGGGAAATGCTGGGTGGTGGAAAATTTGTGTGTGCCCGGTGAAGCCACAACTTTCCCACACCAAAATGTGTGAAAAAAGTGATTTTTTCAGCTAAAATTGAGGTTTGCAGGTGATTCTGGGTAAGGAAACTTTGGGGGATCCATGCAAGCCATACCTCCCTGGAAGCCGCCGGGTGTCTAGTATTCAGAAATGTATGGGTTTGGTAGGTTTCCCTAGATGGCCGCCGAGCACCGGGCCAAAAACCCAGGTGACCCCCCTTGCAAAACCAGGTGGTTTTGCGATAGGCCATTTTGATGTCGCCTCACTACGTTTTGGGCCCTTGCCTGCCGCGGGTACTTGGGCCTCCCACACAAGTGAGGCACCATTGTTACCGGGAGACCTGGGGGAACGCTGGGTGGTGGTAAATTTGTGTGAGCCCGGTGATGCCACAACTTTCCCACACCGAAATGTGTGAAAAAAGTGATTTTTTCAGCTAAAATTGAGGTTTGCAGGGGATTCTGGGTAAGGAAACGTTGGGGGGTCCACGCAAGCCATACCTCCCTGGAAGCCGCCGGGTGTTGAGTTTTCAGAAATGCGTGGGTTTGGTAGGTTTCCCTAGATGGCTGCCGAGCACCGGGCCCAAAACCCAAGTGACCCCCCTTGCAAAACCAGGTGGTTTTGCGATAGGCCATTTTGATGTCGCCTCACTACGTTTTGGGCCCTTGCCTGCCGCGGGTACTTGGGCCTCCCACACAAGTGAGGCACCATTTTTACCGGGAGACCTGGGGGAACGCTGGGTGGTGGTAAATTTGTGTGAGCCCGGTGATGCCACAACTTTCCTACACCGAAATGTGTGAAAAAAGTGATTTTTTCAGCTAAAATTGATGTTTGCAGGGGATTCTGGGTAAGGAAACGTTGGGGGATCCACGCAAGCCATACCTCCCTGGAAGCCGCCGGGTGTCTAGTTTTCAGAAATGTATGAGTTTGGTAGGTTTCCCTAGATGGCCGCCGAGCACCGGGCCAAAAACCCAAGTGACCCCCCTTGCAAAACCAGATTGTTTAGACATAATTATTGGTTTGTTTCTACAGCGTGAGAATATTGGAACAATATTGCAATGAAAATGTGGCAGACATTTTGAGGTTTGCAGGACATTGGGGATAAAAAAACTTTTTGAACTCACAAGAGAGACATCACCATGAACTCCCATGGGTTTTCGACAATATCTACAGTCGGTGGGTTATTCTTACATGGAAAGTACACCTTGGCAGAGAAACTAAAGACAAAGATTCCTGCACAACCATCTATTCCTCAAACACACACACATACTGGTTGGATTTGGCACGAGGGCAAGTCATAGTTCAGTGTATTAAATTTTATTAACAAGAGATTTCACAAAAATGAAATACACTGTCAATAATTAAATGCACAAAAAAACAAACCAATGACTCGCAGCTCGTGAGCTGTAAAGCCACGTCAAAGCACCAACCACTTTACAGGCCATTCACATACCTTTCATACGTTATACAAACAAGACCATTCACACCACCAGGCACAAAAGCAACACATTACAAAATTCACAAACAGGGACAAGGTACACCCTGCTTCAGAATGACAAATATTACTGCACAGCCATCTAATCCTCAAGCACACACACATACTGGTTGGATTTGGCACGAGGGTGAGGGATGGTTCAGTATATACAATTGTATTAGCAAGTGATTTCACAAAAATGAAATGCACTGTTAATAATTGAAAGGGCGAGAAACTGAACCATTGACTCACAGCTCGTGAGCTGTAAAGCCACGACAAGGCACCAACCTCTTTACAGGCCATTCATACACCTTTCATACGTGTGAGACATACAAAACCATTCACACCGCCAGCCGCGGGCCCATCACATAACAAAACTCACACCAGCACACAGCGCCATTCAAGGGCCCATTACTTTCACACGCCCACAATCCTGACACAGCAACTACACAGGCTGATGGATTGCGTGGAGGGGCACTCAGCTCGCAGTGTGTGTAGTGACCAGCAGAAAGTCACTACTCACACACAGCCAGCCGAGCGCCAGTCCACACACACCGCTAGCAGAGCGCCAGTCCACGCACACCGCTAGCCAAACACCAGTCCACGCACACCGCTAGCCAAGCGCCAGTCCAGGCACACCGCCAGCCAATCGCCAGACCAGGCACATCGGCAGCCAATCGCCAATCCACGCACACCGCCAGCCAAGCTCCAGTCCACGGACACCACCAGCCAAGCACCAGTCCGCACACACCACCAGTCCACGCACACCGCCAGCCAAGTACCAGTCCACGCACACCGCCAGCCAAGCACCATTCCACGCACACCACCAACCAAGTGCCAGTCCACACACACCAACAGCCAAGCGCCAGCCTACACACACCGCCATCACATTTAGGATTTTTTTAGAAAAAAATAAAAACACAAGCAAATCGCAAATAGATACAAATCTACAAACACAAAATCAGCAACTAAATACATTGCACTAACGCCAACCTTGAAACAGAATCAAATTTTCCAAAGAATACAGAACAGGCAGTTCACTTTACCACTCATGAATGCTCCCAAAAATTATTTTGCGTGTGGTACGCTCTAAAACAAGCAGGGACACACAGCCCAGGTTTAGAAGGACAGTCGGGGCAGTACATACGAATCTCTTTCCGCATACCTCTTCGCCAACAGACTCTACATCTCCTACTGGGAAAATCTTTTGTGGGTGTGGGAGGAATGTGATCAGGAAAGTGGCGATCTCTCAATCTAGCAACATCCTCCACCACTCCTACTCTAGGAACACTTGCCTGTTCCACTACAACAAGGCTGCCTATTACAGACTCCTGAAACTTAGCAAAAGTCATCTTTGACTCAGGGCAAGAATGCTGGAACACAACAAAAGCATTAAAGATTGCCAAGTGGAAAAGATGGATAGCCAACTTCTTGTACCAAATGTAAGCCTTACGAAGAGCAGCGTAAGGTTCCAACCTCTGATCTACTCTGTCAACACCACCCATGTGCCTATTATAGTCTAAAATGCACACAGGTTTGCACGCTTCAGCGACCTGACCCCAAACAGTCACAGGTGCAGTGCTTTCATCATGGATGGTAGTCAGCATGTAGACATCTCTCCTGTCTGAAAACTTCACAGCAAGAAGCTCCTCGAAACGCAACGCACTGCACTGTCCCCACACAAGCTTTTGACAAACAAGTTCTTTTGGGAAACCTTTACGGTTAGAGCGGATTGTGCCACAAGCAACAGTGTCTACTTTGGCCAATTCCCTGAACAACCGCACACCAGTGTAGAAGTTATCTACATATAAATGGTGGCCTTTGTTAAAAAATCCTCTACCAAGATCCCAAACAATTTTCTCAGTCACTCCAAAAGTGGACTGACAACCAGGGGGGTTAATCCTGGATTCCTTACCGGTGTACACCCTGAAATTAGAGACATATCCAGTCCTACTGTCACACAGCATATACAGCTTAATTCCATAGCGTGCCCTCTTACTAGGAATGTATTGCCTAAAAACCAAGCGGCCCTTGAACAACACCAAAGACTCATCCACTGCAATTTCTTTCCCAGGAGCATAGATCTCAGAAAATCGATCAACAAAGTGATCAAGGACAGGCCTAATCTTAAAAAGACGGTCACACTCAGGGTGATCTCGTGGCAACGCTAAACCATTATCAACAAAATGCATCATCCGAAGCATAAGCAAATACCTGTCACGAGTCATGACTGCCAGAAAAATAGCAGTTGCCATCAAGGGACTAGTAGACCAATATGAAGACATTGATGGCTTCCTTAGCAAGCCCATCAACAAAGTTAAACCCAAGAACTTCTTCATCTCTTCAAGATTTGTGGGAGTCCACCGGGTAGCTCTAGAGTGTGGCTTAAGACTGGCACTGTTGTCCCTCAAAAACAGTTCGGCATACAAATTAGTCTGCTCAACAATCTCTGCCAAAAGCACATCGTCCATAAAAAAAAATTCTCTGCAAAAAGTTTTCAGTATTCACTCTACACCCTGGAACACCAGTAAAGTCTGGCAATGCCGGCTGCACCTTGCCAGGGGCAACTCAGAGGTCACCACTTTCAAAGGGAAGCCTTGCAGCCCCAGCCTGCAGCCCAGATGCCTCTTGCCGCACTACACCAACGGGAAGCCTTGCAGCCGCAGGCTGCAGCCCAGAAGCCTCTTGCCGCACTACACCAACGGGAAGCCTTGCAGCCCCAGGCTGCAGCCCAGATGCCTCTTGCCGCACTATCGGCACATCAGTCTCCTCCTCTAACACAGGCACTTCATCCGCACTAAGAGTATCTTCATCATCCGATGACTCCATATGGAGAGAAAACTCACTGCCAGAATCGTCCCCTGCCTCCTCTGCCTCAGATGCAGAGTCAGTCTCTGAACCATGGTCAGAGGAAGACTCAAAAAGCAAACCAACAACCTGCTGAGCAGTAATCCTGCGGCTAGCCATTATACTTACTAAGATAGAAGACTGCACAAACAAGTCAACAACAACCAACAATGTGCAAACCAAGTAAGTAAAGAAATGTGTACCTTTATCACAATGATCAATGTACTCAAAAACTATAGAATTTAATTACAAGAGACAGCTACACTCACCAGAACCTACTCTGCAGTGACACAGCAAAAACCAACGATATCCAACTAGAAAGAAGAAAAAAAAACAAATTACTCACAAGACAACAAAATACACATCGAGCACAAACGCAAACAGTTTTTGACACTCAAAAACCAAACATATTGCTATTATTACACCATTTGCAAAAAAAATTCATGCAGAGAAATCAAACACATTTACATTGTACAAAAAAAAGTCTCTTACCAAACTACACAAACAGCAGAACCACCAGTAACGAAACGGCAAACTGGAAAGAGCAAAAGCCTTCACCTAGAACAAAAAAGTAAAAAAAAAAATATTGCAATTGCAATTCACAAAAAATATAACAATAAACATTATAACATGCTATGTTACTACCCAAATGGTCAATCGGGTTGTGTGCCAGGTGGGGCAGAAAACAGCAGGAAAAAATAAAGGCTACTCTGTCCCGGGGTGGGTGGGCCAAATACATAGTATAAAAAATTGCACCCTGGAAGCAACCCTTGCCCAAGGGGTCACTTCCATCTTTATTTAAACTAATTCCCTTGTGTCTAGTGGGCTTTTCTGCCCCCCCCTGGGACCAGAAACGGCTACACAAAAGACCGATCTGCCCCCAGGGGGGGCAAAAAAGTCTTAATAAAAATGTTGGCCCCCAGGAAGCGACCCTTGCCCAAGGGGTCGCTTCCTTTACACACAAAAATAACATCCCTGGTGTCTAGTGGGCTCTTCTGCCCCCCCTGGGACCAGAAACGGCTACACAAAAGACCGATCTGCCCCCGCGGGGGGGGGGCAGAAAAGTCTTGAAAAATATTTGGGCCCCCAGGAAGCGACCCTTGCCCAAGGGGCCGCTTGCTTTACTCAAAAAAACACATCCCTGGTGTCTAGTGGGTTTTTTCTGCCCAGCCGGGGAGCAGAAACGGCTACATAAACGACCGATCTGCCCCCAGGGGGGGCAGAAAAGTCTTAATATTAATGTGGGCCCCCAGGAAGCAACCCTTGCCCAAGGGGTCGCTTCCTTTACTCAAAAAATATCATCCCTGGTGTCTAGTGGACTTTTCTGCCCCCCCCCCCTGGGATCAGAAACGGCTACAAAAACGACCAATCTGCCCCAAAAGTCTTAATAACATTATTGGGCCCCTGGAAGCGACCCTTGCCCAAGGGGTCGCTTCCTTCACGCAACAAAGACATCCCTGGTGTCTAGATGGCTTTTCTGCCCCCCCTGGGAGCGGAAACGGCAACAAAATCAAACCAATCTGCCCCCAAAGGGGGCAGAAAAGCCTCCAAAAAAAATGGGGCCCCAGGATGCGACCCTTGCCCAAGGGGTTGCTTCCTACCACAACAAAGACATCCCTGGTGTCTAGTGGGTGCATCCCTGTGCCACGATCGCGATGCTGTGCGCGATCGTGAAGCAGTAATGCCCAGCATTGAGACATCAGGGGAGAGGAAATACTCTTTCCTCTCCCCCGAAGCCTCAATCGCTAACAAAATCACCCCCGCGGCCCCACCAGCCAGCAAAACTTACCTCCTCCTTGCTGGGACGCCTGGAAGCAAATGGCTTCCACGCGTCCCAGCGCTTCCTGATGACGTCGGCGCGCGCTGTGCGCGCTGACGTCATGGGGAAGCATGGGGGGGCTCGGGGGTGGCAGCGGAAACTCTTCCGCTGCCATCCCTCTCTGTGGGGGCAGGATCGATGCCCCAGGGGGGGAGCGCCAGCGCTTCCCCCAGGGGCTGTGCTCATGACGGAGCGGTTCCGTCATAAGCACAGCCCAACCGATGCTCATGAAGGAACCGCTCCGTCATGAGCATCGAAGGGGTTAATAGTTCATCCAGGTCCTGGGCTGCTGGCGGTATACAGATGGATCCCCTATATGTATTCTATTTATCCCAGATTGCGGACCACTTTTTGGGACACCCTCATGCAATATATATGGTTTTCTCCCTGATCATGCACCAGTCCATGTCTGTCTTCCATGCAGCCAGTGTCGGCGGCACTCCAGAACCCCACAGTGTTCCGCTAGTTTCCCTGCGATGTTTGTTTTGGCCACCATCAGGCCCAATGTGACCCAAATTTTCCCTTTGCTGTTTAGGTCTGTAGGTTCCCAGATATTCAGTAAACATCGGACATGTACTTTTAAGTTTTGCATATCCTGGTAGTCGAAAACTCTTACATTTATGTTTTACTACTCCAAAGCCTACCTCTCCCATGGGATAACATTGGAGTTACCTTATTACATTTAATAAGCTGTTACTTCCAAATGGGCAAAGGTAATTCATTCTCGTTTGGTGTCTTTTGGAATTGTTGTGAATATTCCTAACTTATGCTAAAGTCGGATTCTAAATTACAATTTTGAAAATGCCTCTTTTAGAAAGTTGGTATTTTCCTGCTTTAGCCATTTAGTGCTTGCAGCCTGTCTCTGGGTCACATGACTGGGTGAAGTTGACAGTTGGGCTTCCTTTGTTCCTCCTAGACAGCCACACACAATAGAGAGCTTACGTGTGCCTGGATGGGCACTCACTGGCAGCATGGGAGAAAGAAGCTGGGTACAACCCCACATACACTTGAATAGGCTCTGTGCTGCCTCAACACAAAGGGCTGCATATCCCCTGTAGTTAGTCTGAAGCCAGCACAGGGAAGGCAGGATTCCTGAGGACTTCAAAGGGAATTTCTAGAAGCTTCCCAAAGTTCCAGAGGAAGGGCACCAGGTATAATTAATGGACCTCAGTACACTACTGGACCCGTGGATACTCTGTCAGAAAAAAGGACTGCTGTGCTGCTGAAAGGACTGCCACTCTGCTGTACTGCTGCTTTGAAAGACTGCTGCCCTGCTGTTCTGACCTGCTACCCTCTTGCCTGGGCGAGAAGGATTGGACCAGCATCTGTTTGAATCCAAGACCCCTGATGACTCCAGGGGCTAGTTGGCTGGTTGCCTGACTGAGCCTCAGGGACAGAAGGCTCCAGCAATTTTGACCCCATCACCTGGACTATGCCATCTTTGAGTTTACCCTGCCAAGTGATGTCACCCCAGTCTTGGACCCTTGGAAGTGACCCTAAGTTGCTCTCCCAGTCTCTGTGGAGCCAGCGGAACTGACACATCTCCTCTGCTACACGGCGCAACCCTGAGCAGAACCAACACATCAGTGCAGCTGAGTGGATCAGAACCACCACAAAGACCCGCATCGCAGATCCTCTGAACCGCCTCTGCATGATGCATCCTCGGTACAGGCCTTTGCATCCCAATTCGTCGACAGCCTCGATATCAGACTTTGCAGCACAGCCTTGCAGCTCCTCAGAACTGATGCATCACCCTAACTGCATATGCATCCTCGATGTCGGACTTCACATTACAAGCCCTTGTCGACTAAGTAAATCCTTGATGATGGCGCAGGACCTCACATCACAACCTCACCACTTCTTGGGACTTTGGCATTGCCACAAAAGCGCATCTTAGACGCAGATCATCGCAACCCTCCACAAAGCAGGATTTAAGGTATTTTGTACAGCGGGCCTAACTGGGTCCCTGCAGTCAGCCCACACTCCATCAAAGTAGTCCTATACTTGTGACTTTGTCCTGGTCTGGCGCAACCAGAAGTTGTGCCACATTTCCTAAGATGTGCAGCACTTCTTCTCTCTTATACTGTTGGCGCACTTCTGGCTGCTTTGAGCCAATGCATACACCATTGCAACATGACACGAGGATCCTTGGATTGTTTTCAGAATATTTTTTGTGCAGGAAAGGATACCGTTTTGCACGTAAACTCTTCTTAGAGGCCTTTTCCTCTTTGTATGTGTGCTACAGAATGTAGCACACATGCAAAGGGGAAGTAAGAAGGAGAAATACAAATATTTCTCCTCATTGCAGAAGCCCAAGTAGGTGCACCAGGTTTGCTGACATTAGTAAATATGAGTTTGTATCAAAATACATGGGTAGGTGTATGAAAATGCCCATACACCATGTAATGCCTCCCCAATGCAAAGTAATGCAAGGCAGCGCTATGGGCTGCCTTGTTATATTTTCCCTTTTAACACAGTCACACACATTCACACAATCCGGCTTTGCATGACTTTGTAAGTACTAAACTAGATTTTACTTTGGGGCTGAGCTAAAAATATATGCACCCTAGATGTAAAATCTGTTTGTGTGTCAGTCTGAAGTACACACTGAAATATCTTCTTTTATGAGTGCACAATTGTTGGAACTAGCATATTCAGATTAGCTGAGGTAAGGCCCTAGCCAGGCGCAACCTCCCACTCCTATCAGGGGTAGGTGATTACACTCCCTGTATAACCTGTGCTTAAACGTGGGAAGCATGGCACTGAGAAGTCAGGCTTATAACCAAGGCATTGTGTAATGCATTGACACAACACTATCACACAATAAATGCACTGTGCATTACAAAAGAGACTTCACACGTGGTGTATGTAGATAAAGATTGTATTCAACAGAAACATTAATTAACACAACATGAACATCATATATTTCTGGGCACAAATCCGATTTGGAAATATCACTAGCAGTACTAAGTCCAAACGTGTTAAATCGACATCAGCGATATGTACACTTGGAATGATCCTACTTTACCCCCTAGCACCCTTATGTGGTGCAAAATATTATTATAATTCAATACCTCCCAGTTATAGCGCACACCCCAGACCATAACGGTACCAGAAAACTGTGTACACACAAATATTGACAACACTTTTAAACAGCACCGTGGGCTAAGGCCACACGGGTAAAAACCAACGTCAAACTAGGTATTATTTTGGCAGGGAATCACCGTGTAAAGCAACACCACTGTGCCGTGTGATTAATAGCAGGCAGCAACTCCCACACATTCACTCAGCACCGATACGCTGTGTCATGGATATCAGGCAGGTCCGTATGGCGCGCACTTGCACACACACACGCAGACAGCATTATAATGCGATCAATCAATCAATCAATCAATCAATCAGGGTACTTGTAAAGCACGCTACTTACCCGTGAGGGTCCCAAGGTGCTGAGGGGTGGGGGGGTGGGTGCCGCTACTGCTCGAAGAGCCAGGTCTTGAGGAGACTTCTGAAGGCGAGTAGGTCTTGGGTCTGTCGTAGGTGGGTTGGGAGGGTGTTCCAGGTTTTGGCGGCTAGGTAAGAGAAGGATCTGCCACCGGCGGTCGTACGTTGGATGCGAGGGCGAGGTTGGTGGAGTGGAGCTGGCGGGTGGGGGTGTAGAAGCTGAGTCTGCTGTTCAGGTAGGCTGGTCCGGCGTTGTGGAGTGCTTTGTGTGCGTGGGTGAGGAGCTTGAAGGTGATCCTCTTGTCGATGGGGAGCCAGTGCAGCTCTCTCAGGACGGGGGTGATGTGGCTGCGGCGGGGGGCATTGACGATCAGTCGGGCGGAGGCGTTTTGGATGCGTTGTAGCCGCCGTTGGTGTTTGGCTGGGATTCCTGCGTAGAGTGCGTTGCCATAGACCAGTCTGCTGCTCACGAGGGCCTGTGTCACTGTTCTTCTTGTTTCGGTCGGGATCATTTGTAGATCCGGCGGAGCATGCATAGAGTGTTGTAGCAGGAGGAGGAGACGGTGTTGACTTGCTTGGACATGGAGAGGGAGGAGTTGAGGATGAATCCTAGGTTGCGTGCGTGGTCGGTTGGTATCGGTGCTGTCCCCAGGGCGGTCGGCCACCAGGAGTCGTCCCAGGCTGAGGGGGTGGGTCCGAGGATGAGGACCACTGTCTTGTCCGAGTTCAGTTTCAGACGGCTGCTCCTCATCCAGTCGGCTATGGCCTTCATGCCCTCGTGAATGTTGGTTTTGGCGGTGTGAGGGTCCTTGGTGAGGGAGAGGTTGAGCTGGGTGTCGTCGGCGTAGGAGATGATGTTGAGGTTGTGGTGGCAGGCCACTTGTGCGAGGGGGGCCATGTAGATGTTAAACAGCGTCGGCCTGAGGGTTGAGCCCTGGGGGACGCCGCAGTTGATGTCGGTGGCTTCTGACCGGAAAGGTGGAAGGCGGACGCTCTGTGTTCTGCCGGAGAGGAAGGACGTGGTCCAGTCAAGGGCCTTCTCTTGGATTCCGGCTTCTTGGAGGCGTGTCTGTAGGGTGCGGTGGCAGACCGTGTCGAATGCGGCTGACAGGTCCAGGAGGATGAGGGCTGATGTTTCGCCGTTGTCCAGTTGGCATCTGATGTCGTCAGTGGCGGCGATGAGGGCTGTCTCGGTGCTGTGGTTATGTCTGAATCTGGATTGGGACGGGTCCAGGATGTTGTTGTCTTCGAGGTGGCGGGTCAGTTGAATGTTGATGATTTTCTCATTGACCTTTGCCGGGAACGGGAGCAGGGAGATGGGTCGGAAGTTCTTGAGGTCCGTGGGGTCTGCCTTGGGCTTTTTGAGGAGGGCTATGATTTCAGCATGCTTCCAGCTTTCCGGAAATGTCGTTTTTTCGAAGGAAATGTTGATAACCTTCCGTAGTTAGGGTACGATAGCCGCGTCTGCTTTGTTGAATACGTGGTGTGGGCATGGGTCTGACGGAGATCCTGAGTGGATGGAGTTCATGATCTTGCGTGTCTCGTCCTCGTTGGTGTTGGCCCAGAAGGTCAGGCAGTTGGCGCTGTTGGTGATCGCGGGGCGGGAGGAGTCGTGCATCGTTGGTGCGGTTGTGGAGTTGAAGCTGTCGTGGATGTCAGCGATCTTGCGGTGGAAGAAGATGGCCAGTGAGTTGCATAGTTCTTGTGAGGGCGGGATGTTGTTGGCGCTGGCGTCGGGATTGAAGAGTTCTTTCATGATGCGGAAGAGCTCTTTGCTGTCGTGTGCGTTGTTATCCAGGCGGACTTTGAAGGAGGATCTCTTGGCAAGTCTGATGAGGTGGTGATGTCTGTGGGTGGCGTCCTTGTGGGCTGCGTGGTTTTCTGGCATTTGTTTGTGGAGCCATTTCTTCTCCAGCTTACGGCAGGCGTGTTTGGAGGTCAGGAGCTCGTCGGTGAACCAGGTGGCTCTCCTGCTGGCGTGGCTGTTGGATGGTCTCTTGAGTGGGGCGAGGGTGTTGGCGCAGTCGTCGATCCACTGTCTGAGGTTGCGGGCTGCAGCGTGGGGCAGGTGGGGTTGATAGGTGGGTTCCGGGCGAGGGTGGTGGTCAGTTGGTCTTCGGTGACTTTGTTCCAGCAGCGGCGTGGCAGCTGTTGGTGCGATGGTGCGTGGTTGGTTTTTTGAAGGTGAAGTGGATGCAGCGGTGGTCGGTCCAGTGGGGTTCGGAGGTGTGGTCGAAGGCGACGTGGGTGCTTGTGGAGAAGATGGCGTCCAGCGTGTGGCCTGTGGCATGGGTGGGTGCGGTGACGAGTTGTCTGAGGCCGAGGTTGGCGAGGTTTTCGTTCAGAGTGGCGGAGTTGGCGTCGTTGTTGTTCTCGAGGTGGAAATTCAGGTCCCCGAGGAGGATGTAGTCCGTGGAGACAAGTGCGTGGGAGCTGGCGAGGTCGGCGATGGAGTCGCTGAACTGTGCTCGTGGTCCGGGGGTCCGTAGATGAGGGTTCCTCTGAGGGTGGTGTTGGGGTCGGTGTGGATCCAGAAGTGCAGGTGTTCGGCGGTGTTGAGGGTGTCATCTGCGTGGGTGGTGACCTTGAGGGTGGACTTGTAGACGACGGCTATTCCTCCTCCGATTCTATAGGCGCGGTCCCTGTGGGTGATCTTGTAGTCATCTGGGATGGCTATGGCGATGTCGGGTGCCGAGGCGTCGTTCCACCAGGTCTCGGTGAGGAAGGCCACGTCTGGAGCGAAGGTGTCGAGCAGGTCCCAGAGCTCGACGGCGGGTTTGTGTGTGGAGAGGGTGTTGAGTAGAATGCAGCGGAGGTGGTTGGGTCCAGTTCGTGGAGGTTTGGTGGGTCTGTCGCAGGTGAAGCTGCAGGTGTGGCAGGAGAAGGGTCCGTGGGTCCGTTTCAGGGCGGCCTGGAAGCAGGTGTTGTGTCGGCCGGCATTGAGTGCGTGGAGGGAGTCGGCGTCGTATCTGAGTCTGGCATCGGGGCGAGCGTGGGGCCAGGGGTTCTGGCGCTGGGCGTGGTCCAGGCGCGGACAGGCGCAGACGGGCTTGCCTTTGGCGCACCCGCTGCGCGCGGCCGCTGCGTGGCCTCCATAAGAGGGGCTGAGGGAGGGAGGGGCAGCTGGGAGGCAGTAACGGGGTGGCGAATGGGATGCTCGGGGGGCGGGGCCACAGGGGAGCAGTGGCGGGAACCAGGCGGGGAAAAAAAAGCAGCGGGAATCGGCGATCGGGCAAGCAGGGAGTGGGAGTCAGGATCAGGTAGCGAGCAAACCAGAGCGCCACTCAGGGGGGCAGCGCAGTGGCTGGGGAGCAACCAAGCAGGGCAAGGTACGCTCTCCTCACCGCTGCGTGGCCTCCATAAGAGGGGCTGAGGGAGGGAGGAGCAGCTGGGAGGCGGGAGCGGGGTGGCGAATGGGATGCTCGGGGGCGGGGCCGCAGGGGAGCAGCGGCGGGAACCAGGCAGCAAGGGGAGGGGGGCGAGTGAAAAAAACGGTGGGAATCTGCGGGAATCGGCGATCGGGCGACCAGGGAGTGGGAGTCAGGATCAGGTAGCGGGCGAACCAGAGCGGCACTCAGGGGGGCAGCGCAGTGGCTGGGGAGCGACCTAGCAGGGCAAGGTACGCCAGGTCAGTTCATAATGCACATGCAGACCCCATGATCCAAGCCCTCTTCCACCATTCACCTAACCCCAACTACCCTACATCCACAGGCTGGAGATAAAGAAAACCATTCCCCCGATACTAGGCCAATCGCAGCCGGAGTCACAGTTAATCAGGGATCCAGGAAAGAAGGCAGGGTAGGTTGCTTGGCTAATTAGACGGCAGTCGACAAGCGGTGGTTTGGCCGCTACTCTGGAAGTTCACCCTCGGTATGCGGAGCAGAAGCCAGATAGTGTCGCTATCAATCAAAGGATTCCACACTGTGCCTTCTGACACAAGCTTCTTTGGAGCACATTGGGGGTCACAGAGTCTCTTGACCTGCTTACCATCGCTCTCTGAAGTGTCCCAGTCAATTACTCTCACCACCCAGGCCCGGTCCGAATAATACTACCTGGCAACATGAAGTCGTGAGGGCCAGCTGAGGGGAGGGCAGTATTTATTTTCTGAACCACTGAGTACATCGGAAAGCCATGTAGCTCAGTAATAGTATAGAAAAGGAAAACATTTTTGTTAAAAATTGCAATTTCTTTGTTTTGGAAAAAGGCCAAAATTTTCCCAGCATACAGAGAGCAAAATGTTTATGTGTCCTGTGTGGGAGATGCAACATCACTGCTGCTTGCCTTCGCAGATGACGGTCCCTGTAACACCTCACAGATCAGGTCAATTGAGCAAAGATGATCTTCCTCAGTTCCCACAGCCGATGCTGGGGCAACGTTTATAGTATCCAAAGCCTGTGTGCCTGTGGTAAAGCCAGTATCCGATCAAACCAGAGCTGAAGCGCCCCTTAGTGGCTCTAAGAATGCCAACATCAACATTGGAATACGCTGGGGACACTGCAGTGCGTGGGCCGTTAATGGGTCCAGCAATGCATCCACATCCGGTGGCGCAACTGATGGAAGTGTTAGACAAAGGTCCAACGCACATTTTTGTCCACAGAATAGGCAGCGGAGGACATGTAGAACACAGTCAATCCAGACTTACCGATACAATAGGAACCAAGACTCGCTTACCTCCCGAAGTCGAGGTGTGCCAAGGTGGAGTACCATGCGATCACAGTATTGTCGCTCCAAGATCGTCTTTTCCATTTCCTTGGTGACTGGAATGTGCATTGCGTAGCAGAAAAATGAAAATCAGGATTCTTGCTATCAGTAGCAGGATTAGCGGAAGCCTTCCAAAAATGCTTCCGAATACGGAGTGTATGAAAGCTGGAATTACTCCGAAGACTGTATGAAAGTTGCTTAACAATCAAGACCTATGGTCTTAAATAGGTGTACTATACTCTTCGTAGAAGGCATGTTAAAGATACGCTGTACCATTTCTCCAAAATGGAAAGGGCCTGTATCTCAGCGGAGGACCTTGCAAACTGGAGATCAAAAGTCTCTCGGACGAGCTGGGTCAAATTGTTGTACTCGGACCCACTTGCACAGGTGGTGGTGAATGGTCGAGTCTCGGCCCCATTCGGGCTGGGACGGGGCACGCGACAGGGTTGCCCCCTGTCGCCGCTCCTGTTCGCACTAGCCTTGGAGCCCCTGGCGGAGTGGCTGCGGTGGCACCCTTCTATCCGAGGTCTCCGTTGGACCCCTGAGTATGAGGACCGAGTGTCTCTCTATGCAGACGACATCCTTTTATACTTGGCCTCCCCGCGCAAATCACTGATTGTCCTGGTTGATGTTCTGCACTCTTTTGGCCGCAATTCAGGCCTTGTCATCAACTGGGCCAAATCCTGTGTCTATGTGCTTTCCGGGGAGGCTCCTGTCCTCCCGCGGGGCTGTCCGATCCAGATTGCCTCGGAGGGATTTCGATACTTGGGTGTCTACATTACGCTGGACCCGGTGGCCCGCTACGAGCGAAATTTGCTTCCCCCCCTCCGGCGCTTGAAGGAGGATGTCGCGCGCTGGAGGCGCTTGCCACTCTCGCCGCTCGGCCGGGCGGCGTTGTTCAAGATGATGTCACTGCCGCGCTTCCTGTACGCTCTCCAGAACACTATGGACTTGGTCCCAGCGCGCTACTTCCGTGAAGTGGAAGGTTTACAGCGCCGCCTGTTCTGGGATGGGAGGCCGCGTATAGCCTTGGCAAAGTTGACGCTCCCGTGGTACGACGGAGGGATTGCCCTCCCGGATATTAAACGGTATTACTGGGCCTCCCAGTTAGCTGCAATTAATCAGGGCCTCTATGGGCCCGCCCTAAACCCGGCATTTGAAATGGACAAGATGCTCCTACCCGGTGGCGACTACAATCGAGCGCTCTACGCTAGTGTGCCCGATTCCCGCTTGACGGGACCCACGCGGGTCATGGTGCGAGTATGGCACGCGGCTAATGCAGCTATGGGTTGGAAGGACCGTTTGACCCGGGCGTCACCGCTGTATGCGTCTGAGAGGTTGGGCTCTCTGTGGACCTCGAAGGGCTTTGAGCAGTGGGACACTATAGGCATCAGTACAGTGGGGGATCTCTGGACGAGGGGAGGATTTAAAACATTCGAGACGTTGCAGGCGGAGTTTCAGCTGCGGGGCAGTGAATACTTTGGGTACCTGCAGGTCCGTCACGCGCTGGGTTCCGTCTTCCCAGACGTGGCCTCCATCCCGGAGTCCTCCCCCCTGGAGGATCGAGTGCTAGATGGCCATGTTCCGGACAGCACGATCTCCCTCATTTACAAGAAATTGATAAATGATCGTTTGGGCTTACTGACTGGCCTCCGCGAGGCCTGGGTTGCCGATGGGCTGGAGTTGGACGACGAGGACTGGATCTCCGCGGTGGCCTCTCCGAAGGAGGTGGCCATCCCGGCTCGCCTTCGTTTCGTCCAGCTTAAGATACTCCACCGGGTGTACATGACGGGGCCAAGGCTTCTGCGTATGGGCTATGCCGAGGACGGATTGTGTAAGCGTGGGTGTGGTGCTTCAGCGACCTTTTTGCACATTTTGTGGGAATGCCCGAGGGTGGAGCGATTCTGGCGTGGTGTGCATGAGGTCCTGCGAGCGGTTACGCATGTCGCGCTGTTGCCTGAAGCGAGGAGATGTTTGCTGAATGTGTGGGAACCGACCGATTACTCGGTTCCGCAGACGCGATGGGTGACTCTGGGCTATATGGTGGCTAAACGGGACGTTGCACAGCTGTGGGGATCCCAGAGATCCCCGGCGGTGTCGGCCTGGAAAGAACACATGGATTGGTGCATGTTCCGAGAAAAGGTGGTGTATGTGGCGCGGGGTAAGCCTGGGGCATGGGTGAAGATATGGGGCCCCTGGAACGCCTACCGCGGGGATATCTGCGAGCCGCCGTTGTTGCCTCCCGCTTCACCAGCTCCATCCCCCTAGTTTGCTCCCTCCCTCAGTTCCGAGCACAGTATTCTCCCGGTCCCAGACCTGTTTCCCTTCCCCTCTCGGGGGTTTTCAGTGGTTGGTTTGGGGTCCCCCATTTGAGGAGCACGTGCTGCCACTTTCGATCGTGGGTTGCCTTGCGGGTGTGTGTTTATTTATGTTGTTGTGTTGTATAAAATGAAACCGTATTGTGGGCTCAGAGCCACATGGCCCGCGTTGTGGATACCTCCTGCCTTAGTGTCTATGTAAAGCTAAGTGCCTCACTGTATGTATGTCATTTGTTATCGTCACTTTAGCGGCCGGCCAGAAGGTTGTAGGCCCCTACCTGTATATATTTGAGATTGCAATAAACGGTTTCAAAAAAAAAAAAAAAAAAAAAAAGTCTCTCGGACTGAGGTTAAGGGCACATCTTTCTGCAAAAGCATGGCTTTCATTCAGCTCAGAGTATCAAACCGTATAAAGGAAACATTCAACGTAGTACAAAATGGCGCCTCACTGACCGTACGAGTCGGTGGAAACAATACTTGCATACAACACATAACCCTGGAGCTTACTGTGACAAGATATGCGATGCCCAGAAGCATCCCATAACAACCTTCATCATTCAGCATTAATTAACTAACATTAGAGAGCAGCTTGAACACTGGGTTAATCACGGCAGCTGGGGAACGTTTCAAATGACAGGATAAGTTTGCTACTGAACCATTACAGGCCCAGTGAAGCATAATGTCCTGGCAGATGAGAGATTAACTCAAAGAATTCTTGCAGTTTGTACCACTGAGAAACACTTCAGTGTCCCCTTTTTTGCATCAAAATCTATAGGGTAATTCCCAAGATTCATGGATTAATTCCCTACCCATTGCTTCATACCTGCATACCTAGTGGTGTTCTAGGCAATAATGAAACTTGAAAGTTGTTACTGGTAATGTTATATGTCTATAAATTAACCATCCTGTGGACAGTGACTCTGCCACGGTACAAGGTAATTTGTCTAACTTTTCAATGCGTAGCATTGTATATTTTGCATCCTTTTGTGCCATTGTTATCAGTTTTCAGTCAAATTATATGCAGAGAACAGAGACATACTGTTGATATATCCCCAGGGCACATGGCCAGAGCACAGGGATTGTAGTGTCCAGCTTAATAACATAGAACATAACTGTGATTATCTGTGTTGTAAAATGTACAGATCCTGTTCCGTTATATCTATAGTAGAGGATGCAATACTGCCCAGTGAATACATTCTGGATGTTAGTGTGGTCATGCCATTGTCAACCACAGCCAAAGCCTTTTCCAAGTTAAATCTGTCAAATTCACGCAATCTCTCCGCAGCTTCCTGTTAGGAGATTTTCCAAATTTCATTATATGTGGCATATAAGAATCGTTTGTGACGTGGCTTTCGGAGACCTAGCAAAAAATCCCTAAGACCCATGCCATCTCACAGTAGAGACAAGTGTTGTTTGACCTGTGACAGTGTTGAGGTTCTTAGCCAATCTAGGCATAACTTCCCAACACTGTCTGATGTCACCACTCCTGGATGTTCACGTTGTGCATAGCATAAGTCATGTCTATGGATACTACACTTTTCAGTGGTACCCCTGAATCTTGACTGACACCTATTTGTGTTGTTAGGCCAAACCAACCATCCCTTCCAATTGGGATCTGTTGAATTGTATGAAATGCTCTGTGTGATGTCATCTAATGTACCTTCACCATTTTATGTGTAATTTTGCCAATCCTCGAAGTGTGAACGTGAGGGAATGCAAACCTCTGTTCAAGTCCTTAATCTTGGCTAACCCAAGAAAGGAATTCTGCTGCACAGTGTTGTTCAAGAAAATCATTTTTTGTGGTATGAGGCGTGCTCTAAATAGTGCCTCGGTTCCCTTAACCTGCCATTCTTTAGTCCCCCAGACCTGTTTTGTGTTAGTGACCCAACTTTCCTTTGCAGATAAAGGTGCAAGCATATAGTAATATGAGCGTGGATCAGATATATTGAATCCAGAAAAATAAGCAAACTTTTGAGCGAAAGTTTCTGAACTACCTTTCGGTGGTGGTGGGCAACGTTCTCATTAGTGGAACATTAGTGGACCATAGTGTTTATAACAGTACATTTCATTGAAATCAGAAGAGTCATCAATCATTTCATTTGTTGAAAATGCTGCAGACAGTTCTAAATTAGACAACATATTATTACCAGTTTCAAAATCCCAATCGTCAGAGTATGTACTTGAGGTGATAATATCATTTAAATAAATTTTAAATACATGTGGTATTTTTAAAAGTTCTGTGGGAACAAATACATCATATGAAACCCTGTCCCACACTATTCCGTCAGGAACTGGAACCACTGTAATGTTCACATAGGACAGGTATCTTTGTTCACAATGAGAAGACGTATGAGGTTTCAGCACCTGGTTCACTTTTGATGCAGCAGAGCGTTCTGGGAGATAGTGTCCATTGACGATCAAGGAAAAGACAGTCACTAAACCTATCCAAAATATTAGGTACAATATTCCTGTTATTATCCAGAGCTGTAACCATGGTGAGACTAGGTATGTTTTTTAAAAACATTTTTTTGTAATTGTGAAGTTGTTTTTTGCTGGAAACTGGAGCTAGCGGTGACTCAGGTTCACTTGGATCCAGAGAAAAAGTGTTGAAATTGATGAAGTAGTCAGATGCAGTTCAATCTATGTTTGGTAGCTCAGCAGGTTTTGATGAACTGGCAGTTGTCTCTTATGGCATATTGATGTAGATGTTGGTGTTAGGCCGAATTGATATTTGCGTTTCACTTGAATTTTGTTGTTCTGTTTCAATAGGCATGAGTTCCATTTCATTGTTGGATACTCCATTACTTCGCATTGTAGACTCTTTGAATGTTATATGTCTTTTTGTCTGAACTTCCTGGATGCTAGCGAGAGGAGGTCAGCAGCTACCAAGGAACCCACAACGCCTGCTATTCTGGATCAGCCACATAGTGTGGTTTGATCAGATCAATTGAGGTGAATCTCTTCTGTTTTTGGCTGGCAATAGGCAGAAGAAGTACTGTTCTTGTTCCTTTGACAAGTACAGTCTTTCTGTAGGATGGCCCAAATTCTTTCTTGTCCACAATCTTTTCTCTGACCAGATCCCTGACTTTTGGGATCCAGGCAGATCTTGCGGTTACTGATTTGTCTTCACCAGTGGCAGTGCGTTTTACTTGTACGTTGCTTTGTAGTGCCCGGAATTCATTAATATCCTGTAAAACAGCCAAGTTTATCGATATCAAAAGGTTTTTCATCCGCCACCGTGCTTTCATAATCGAGATCAAATACCCAGATTCTTGTCCCAAATAGGACCTCGTAAGAGGTGACACCTCCTAGGGAACTTCTTCACATATAATTTGGTGCCCTATGGACCCCATATAGGTTATGGACCCAACTACCACCCTAACCAAATATTCTAGATGTTAAAGATTGCTTTAAGTCCCTGTTTTTCCTCGCCACAACCAAATTTCCCTTGGGATGGGATGTAGAGGTGTACCGCAATGCTACACCCAGACTTCCGATGTCTTCCTTGTAAGCCCGAGAGCTAAATGTGGGGCCACGGTCAGAATGTAATGTGCCAACTGCATATATCCCTATGAAGTCTTGCATACCTTTTATAACAGTTTGAGCGTCAGCCAAGCGCTGAGGCCAAACCTACAGGAATCGAGAACATGAATCCACTGCCACCAAGATGTACTTGTAAGCCCCATCAGATTGTAAGAGGCCGCAATGCTCCAAATAGACACAGGCATGAGGTCTGTCTGATATCAATAATGGTGTTTGTGGTGAGTGTGCTACAGTCGAACCCTTCATCTGCTGACAGATGTCGCACTTAAGTACAAACGCTTTCGTCTGTTTGGTTAGACCTGGCCACCATAAGCATTGTTTTAGTAACGAAACTGTTGCAGCAGCCTCTGTGTGTGCAGGTCCCAGACCCTCATGTGCAGCTAGAATTAAACCAAAACTGCGATCCATGTTTGCTATTACTCTAGCCCCCACTCCTGGAATTTGAGCATACAGAATATTCTTTGCATCTAACTTGTAGGAGTACTTGAGTGGAAAACCTTTCGGTAAAGCTGTGCTGTTTTTGACTGAAGCAATGACAGCTACCATTATCTGTCCATCTATTCTCGCACTAGAATGAGTTATTGCAACTATGGTAGCAGTTTTTGCTCCCCCCTTTGCGGCTTCATCAGCCAATGAATTCCCCTCAACGTGAACGCCATCACGTTGATGACTCAGTGTGTGTATCACGTGAGCTCTCGGCAAGTCTTTTTTCAACTCTGCCACCTGTCCTCAAAGCATTTTGCACTTTATTGTTCAACCTTGTGAGTCTTTAAACCAAATTCTGAACCCAATAGTGAAGATATTCATTGAAAGACTGGACACAGTAAAACAAATCGCGCACTATAAGTGTGGGGAATTCCCAATCCATTTGTAATAGTGCTAGCAATAGGGCTTTTAATTCCGCCAGTTGTGGCATGCAATCTCCTAAAGACTGCGTCTTCATACTGCTAGGATGGAACTTCCCGTCCCGCATACGACTCTTTACAATTGCACAAGCTGCGCTGTATTGTTGTTTACTTCCTATGGCTGGCTTAGCAGAACAGTCAGTGTAAATAATATATTCATACTGATCTAGAGGCATTATTTCATGTGGGAGATGATATTCTTGTTCATATTGCAGAAATGCTTGTGTGTTTGTAGTAGAATCAAATTTATATTCTACATCTGTTGCAGTGAGAGAATTAGCCCATTGTATCTATCTTGGATGTAAAGCTTTAGCATTTGGAACGCTTGCCTCTGTAACAGCCTCTAAGGCCGGTACTGGAGTTACGACAATTATTAGTTTCCCCTGAGGCAGTGCTCTTTCTCTCACTAGAGCAGTCTGTACTGCTGTCAGAATTTTCTCTGTAGAAGCAAAACGCATTTCAATGTTTGTGTACAAGTGTGATTTGTATGTTATGGGTACTGTTTTACCTTCATAGAAGGTTAGTTAGGTGTACCCTGATTGACCCGGGATTAAATGTATCACCAAATTTGTGGTATTCACACGTGTGTGTAGGTGTTTTGAAGCTATCATATCAGCTTGTAAGGAACAAAGTGTATCTGTATGTTCCTGCGTCTAATGTCTAATTGGAAAATCAGGTCTGATTAATTCATAGAAAGGTTTTACTTTTTCTGCTTAATCCAAGATGTATGTTCTGCCAAAATTCAGGAATCCCAATATGGATTGTAAATTTTTCAGGGATTTTGGAGGTTGGAGCAGAGCACACTTTTCTACAAAGTTAGCTGCTAGGCTTTTTCCTTCACTTAAAAGCTCATATCCCAAAAATAGGAAATTGAGGTGGGCTAATTTTGATTTTGAATTTGTAGGCCTCAGAGGCGAAACCCAAAACTATGTTGCTCACCCTGGTTAAATAAACCTTTAAAACATCATCTGTTAGATAAATATCATCCACAAAGGACAATGCCTCCTCATCCAAATTTTGAAGTAACTCAGTTTCCATAGCTGAGAACAATCTGGGGCTATTCTTATACCCTTGGGGGAGTCGACAGAAATGACTCCGAGAACCGAACAGTGAGAATGCTGTCAAATATCTACTCTCCGGTGCTATATTTTAGCAGAAAAATCCATTTGAGATATCTAGTGTTGTTTTGTGTTTTTCCGCACAATGTTATTCATTAATGCGGCACTGTGTGCATTCTGTACTGCAAATATCTTTGGGCATGTGTTTTCCGATGTCTGTAGTCTAAGACTAAACGATATGAATTATCATGTTTCATTACAGGAAGCAAAGGATTAGTCATTGAAGAGGTGAAAGTTTCTATTACACCTTGATATTCAAGTTAATCTAAGATCTTCCTGATCTGTATCTTCGCTTCTTGTTTAATAGGATATTGTCTCTGTGGAGTTGGAGTAGTTTTTACTGGGATTACATGGTGAGGTGACAGCATCCCACCCTACATAGTTGCGATATAATGCTGGAACAAGCGCTACCACCCACTCCTGCACATATGTATGTTTTAAGTATATTTGAACTAGGTCGGAGAAGGCCAGTAAAATTACCGTTTCTCCCTTTGGGCACTCCACAACAATTTTAGGCAGCCAATCTTTTTCGCCCTAAAGAATGTCATAGCCAAAAGTCAGGTTCTCAGAAAAAGAGACCTTTAATTTCCCTGGATTTGTCCCCCTCATATAACGGATGTGGGACACTTTACCTAGCATCAGGTGTTTCCACCGTGATGTGCTCATTCAACCCGCGGTCACCAGAAATTCCATCAGGTTCTGGTGAGCTATTGTTACTTCTGCTGCAATGTCTAGCATCATCAGAGCCCATTCCTCAGTCAGAAGTTGAGTTCTCAGAATTCTGGGCATGTCTAACTTTAAGACCTGCTACCTTCTTCTTTTTAAATTGAGGTTTTGATTTTTGTTTATCTTCTTTTTTGATACTATAGTCCAAAGTACGCTGTGTATCTCTGGACTTTGAACGTTCATCTTGTCTGTGTTCCGACTGTCCTTCCCTTTTGGAGTGTTTGGATGAATCTTGGAAGGAACGAGAGGAACGTGTATCAGTATCCTGCTACCTGTCAGGTTTTTTAATTTTATCACGATTCCAAAGGTTGTACATCCTTTCGGAGGGCTCCTGTTGAGGAGACACACCCCTGGATTGTGATCTATTCTCTTTATTCTTTTGTTTTTTATTGTCCCATTTCTTCTTGGAAGAATCAGGTGCTTGCTTAGTGTTATCCTTCTCAGGATCACCCATGAGTTGAGGTCTTGTTGCTCTAGCTCCCAAACTATCTCTACCTAATTAGGCATAGGTATTTTCGATAATTTTAGGTAATTCACGCTCCTGTTGTAAAGTAGTGAAATCCCTCAGGCATTGGTGTATAGCCACTGCTGCTGCTTCCCCTTTTATGTTTGCTAATATAATAGTTGTACCTGGGCAACATTTCCTAACAATTTTATCCCTAAGTTCAGAGCAGGTTCTGCTCCATACTCATTCTGTCTTTGTCCTAATACATCTGGTATTACTGCTATTGAAGGGATACCATAAGCTCTGGTATATATGGCAGCAAATACTGTAGCCCAAGAGGTACAAACCTCTATCAGGGGAGCTATCCCCATTGGCAAGCTGATTGTCAGCATTCTGTGGGTTTTTTTAGGACTTGCGTGTCGAAATACTGTCTCTAGCTGTGTTATTTTCTGAGCTATCCAGAATGGCATTTGCTCACGTCTAGTGGGCATTTTACCCACTAACTGTGTGTAGCGTTTGTGGAGTGTTTTTAGTTGCAGATCCCTGAATCTGTCCTGCTGGTGTAGCCCTTATTGGCTGAAGTGTGAGTGTTCTCATAATGAACTGTGTAAGGTTTCTGTAAAGGTTTATTATTTCTTTGTGTAGTAGACTTTGAAAAAGTTGCAAGGAAACTGCGATAAGATTTTATGCCCAATAGGAACTATTTATCCTTCAAGCTTGAATAAACCAACAGCCAATACATAGGATATGCCTACTCAGCTGCAGTGGATTTTCCCTTCCCACTCCAGACGTCTCTGGGTAAATATGAGTCGGGGTCTCTGAGAAAAGCACAACTGAACTACTCATATTTGACCGATAAATAAGTACCAAAGCAACATTGGTGGCGCCATGTTGTGTAGTTTATATAAACCTTTATAGGATCTACGCGTTTTGACAACATAGACTGTGGGATTGGTGTACAGACTGATTCGAGACACCCCCACCAGGTATGTTCGCCTGTATACCAGCTAGCTCAGAGTGCCACTGTACATTCCTCTTACCAAGGCGAGAATAGTTCTTGGCCACTATCGAACATGACAACCCTTTCCCAACAGGGATCGTGGAAACAGTACAGTACTTTTCGCTCAGTCACTCATGCTCACTTTTTCTCAGAGAAATATACAGAATAAATGGTAGGGACATTTTCAATAGGTAGTTATTTAACCAGCGTCGTTCTATTGCAAAATTGGTGTGCAGAAACAACCATAAGACAGAAACAGATATAAATGATTGTAAGCACCCACAGAGTAAAAGGATGGTAGATTCTTACCATAGTGCTAACACAATGACTACAGGCAGGTATAAAAACACATGACAGCAATAAGGTGTACTCCTACGATGCAACCCTAATTAGATGTACCCAAGTGTGGGCTTAGAGCCAAGAATCACCCCAGGCCGAAGCAATCCCCATTACCTGAAGTGAGAGACTGTGGCAACCCCTCTTGGTCTTGAGATGGACCCCCCGCAAGGGATGTCAGACCACTGCGAGCTGGAGAGTCTGCGTGCAGGAACCTCAGCGTCTCAAGTCAGTGTGTCAGCATGGAAGTCTTTTTCTCCTTGCCTGCCCCGGCAAAGATATGGTGTATATATACAAAAAAGGTACCCTCAAGGGATTCTACCTTGCTGTATCATGTCGGCCGAGGATGACGGAAGGGATGATCCTTATACATAATTATTATGCAGAGGATAGTAATCCTGCTGTGATTCTGAGAATCTTCATGCATAATTAATGAGGCTAGTATTCGGGTAAAACCACACATCTTATGTAGTGCCTAACTAGGTAAAAGGTCAATACCAAAACCCGTTGTGTAGTGTAATGGTGCGGTAAATATAGGTGAAAAGTTAGGAGAGTACTCAGGCTACGCGCTGGGGGTACGGCGCGTACATACGGGGCTGGGGTGGGGGTACAGCGCGTACATATGGGGCTGGGGTGGGGGTAAGGCGTGTACATACGGGGCTGGGGTGGGGGGGCCTGTACGAATCGTACCCCTGGGGAATCAGCTTTTACGGCAGTTTTTGGCTCCTGTAAAAAAAGAGCCCTACGGAGTGCCGTAGGGACGGATCGTACTTGCTGGTCCGTAAAACGCTGCTTACATTCAACCGAACGGCGCGTACAGGCTGTTCCGGAGATGATTCATAAGGTAATTTCCCCCGTCTGGTCTTTTCTACGATTCGTACGGAAATCGCCTTTCTGTACGAATCGTACTTCCTGGGTTGTAATGACAGTTTACCGGGTATGCGTCGTACGGAGAAAACGCTCTGTACGACGATTCGTAGGACCTTTTTACCGTATCGGAATCGGCACCTTAATGGAAACACTTACAAATACAATAATTGCAGGTGCCTCCGTTAAAGCTCCACTTCTCTAAATCCTCAAACGATTTGAAATCTTTGATTTGAGGAAAGGCTTTGTGTTGAGTTAAGAGATCCCATTCACTTCTGTTCTGGATCTCAGGGCAAAGACGAGTGTCCTCCCGAGACTTCTCCTGCTCTAATTTCTGAACTGATGATTACATCTTTAATCACTTCCGAATATTGAAAGGCTCTAAATCACTTACATGTTCCACCCTGTTTTTCCGTAGTTTTTGCAGGTTATCAAACGTTTTTTAAAAATATTGTCTAGGTCAATAGGTTTCAAGGTCATGACCTATTGGCTTTACCATTGCTTATTAAGCTAAACTGTGTGGTTTAGGGCATATGACATAATTCTGCGCTTCTACAATTTCGTGCAGTTGGGAAGTTCTTAATTTTGTTCAATCACACCTCTAGCAAAATGTTCTTGTTTTTGCAAGAAAATTCTCACGCAAACACAAAATCTGTTGGTTTCTTTCCAGTTATTCAAATGAACTAACTTCTAAGGATGATTCACCTCATTTTGTAAAAAAAAAAACTCTTCAAAGTAATTTTGTGTTTTTTATTTAATAAACCCTATTCAGTTTTTTCTCATGTAATAGCTTGAAAAAAACTGTAAATTAGCTGAACATTCCCATAATTTTTCAAAATATGTAGAAATGTTGTCCCACATTTCACACTCTCTTATAATTGATTACTCCTCGTTGTTCACTCACTCTTACATATTCATTAGTGTACAAGCTACAATCCATTTGTATCAAAACAGGATCTATCACAAAGTTCATGTACCTTTTGTAGATGTGTTGCTGGCATACTTTTGGCTATAGGACAAATCTAAGCAGTATAGTGTGTGCTGCATTTTGAAAAGCGAATCTTAAAGAAAGGTTTGGACCTTTGCTCTTTATGATATGGCCCGTGTGAAATTTCCATTATTTGGTCATAACCTTGCATACATTTTGAAATTTTGCATTACGCTTCTTATGCGAAATTACCAAAACTAGGCTATCATGCAGCATCGCATATTTACGTGGCATTCACAGCACAAAGTTTTGTGTTGCTTATTTTTTTTGCTATTTTTACATGAAATGAGACACATTTTGTGCAAAATTGGAGTGCCAAATGCTGGTTTTGCATTTTGCATGCCTAAACATATATTCGCATAAATTTCTAAAATGTCACTTAATTACACAAAAGCAAATGAAGTGAATTTCATACACCCCTAATTATGACGTGGGATATTTATTAGGATGAAAAAATATTCACCACAGGAACTTCAGAAATAATATACTGCAAGGGGCAGTATTTGTGTTTTACTCTTCCAAGAGTTTGTTAAGCACGTATGATTCTCTTTTCAAAGCAGCAATTGAAGTCCCGCGTTTTTAATGACAGCAATTCTGATTTTACAGTTGTTTTGGATTCTGTTTAACACTATATATCTCTCACTGCTAAAGGTCAGGTCTGCTCCTTTGTTCATAAAGCAGGGTTTTAAAGAAACTAGACAACAGTGTTGCATCCCTTTTAGTTTTAAGTCCTGGGGTCACTTCCTGAGTCCATGAAGAGTAAGTATTCCTTCTGGGATCAAACTGTTGCAAACGGTAGATATTTTTAACTACAATTAAGGCACAAGCTTCTCTTGACAAATCCAAATTGTCTTCAAACCTGCAAAATATTGGGACACTTGCCAGAGGACAAGCAGCATTTGAACCTTTTCTCACAAGCCATCCACTTATTTAAAAGGAGAAGGACTGATGCTGCCTCATCCAGGCTAAACCTCAATCACCAAAGATGAGAGACCTGAGGATTCCATTTTTATGGTTCTTAAATCTTCAATAAAATCCAACATCCAGAGACATCTGCTTGGACAGAAACGTAAAAGTCCAGGATTTTTTGAGTATTTGTGACTTGCTATGTACAGCTTAGAAAAAGCACTTTCAATCACGGTGCACCAGAGAAAACAGGCCACTAGTCATGTATGTATGTTGGGCAATGCAAACATTTTAGGGGTATATTCACAAGAACGTGTGCTAAAGATCACTGAAAAATGCTAACGCACCTTTGCACATTGCAGCCCATCGCGGGAAAATAACCCCATGTCAACGTGGAATTCACAACACAAGGGTACCATGCGATAGTCCGCCAAAAACAAGGCCAATGTCCGCAATATAACCACCTCGACGGAGATAAAAACACAAACCTCAATGCAAAAAAACATGCGATGGGCCAAAGCGCGATGAGGAAATCAACGATAAGCAGCGCCAAGCCTGCAATACACACATGGCAGGCAGGAAAAATCACTATAAAAGTAGAAAAAACACTCAAACACAAACTGACCAACACCCAAGCACCATGGAGGCAGCTGGAGCATGCACAGAGGACAAGCGCAACCCTACAAGCACCCCGGACGATCAGCCTGGGACCTTGGGGATAGGGAAGGGCATGGACAAGAAGAAGAGGAGGACGAAGTTCAGTCCGAAGGAAAACAGGATCCTAGTCACGGAGGTGATAGAACACCATCAACAACTGTTCGTCACCTCCAACGTGTCATTGGGCACCAAAAATGGAATATGGCAGGACATTGTGGACAAGGTGAATACTGTCGGAGAGCACAAGAGGTCAATGGACGAGGCCAAGAGGCGATGGATTGACATCAAGCGGAAGACCAAGGAGAAACTCGTAGCCAACCAGAAGGCAGCAATGCAGAATGGAGGTGGGAGCCCGGCACCACAGCTTGGGCTGGATGACATGGAGGAGCTGGTGTTGACAGTCATCAGTGTGGAGACTGTGGCCAGAGTCGGGGGACCGAACACTGCTTGACAGGACACAACACAACCGCAACAGGGTGAGTGACCACCAGGTACTGGGGGGACAGGTGGAGATGGCCACAATGGCACACATGCACAATCAAACAGAGCACAGTGCACACCCACAATGACTCCGGGTCATGGCCCTGATCCACAGACTGTCACAATGTACAATGCCATGCTGTCTGAATGTCAACATGTACCGTGCGGCTACATACATGTGAACACTATCTCCCCTTCACATTGTAGGGGCACCATCAACTCCTCCTGCAGACCAGTCCCAGACACTCTTCGCTGATGACGAGGAGGACACCCCCAGCATCGACACCCAAGCCCTCCAAGACATCATTGACATCATCCGCAACTCACCTCCAGGGCCAGCTGCATCGAGGAGACCTCACCCACAACCCAACCCACCCAGCAGGAGACACCCACAGCCCCGGCAGTCTCCCAAGACCCCCAGGAACAACACATGGCCTTCCATCGCCGTGTGCTGGAGGGCCAGAGGGAGACAGCTGAGCAGGTGCGGGTGGGGTTCGACATCCTGGCTACCAAACTGGACGCCATCCATGGGTGTATAGGCCCACTCCATGGTCTCTAACGAGCCCTGACTGACATCGCTGGAGTCATGACGCAGAGAGAAGAACACCTGTCCACTCAGAGTGGCTCCAGCGATGCCAGCCGTGATCTGGCACACATGCGGAGGCTCATGGAGGACATGGTGCGGATGGAGATGGAAAGGATGGCAGCCACCACTGCACATCAGCGAAATGTAGCTGGTATCTACCATGCCCTGCAGATCCTCATCATGGCATTACTGCCACAAGGCGTGGTGCTGATGAATGCTGCTGCCCCCACACCATCCACATCTCCACCCCCTGATGTGTCAGTGCCTCACAGTGCAGCAGGCGTATCCACTCCGGGACCTGATGTGTCACTGCCACACTGTGCGGCCGATAATCCTCCTCTGGCCCCTGATGTCTCAGTGGCACACAGTGCCGCAGCCGGTACTGCAACACCCACAGGTGGGGCAGAGCACACATCCAAGGACAACGACATGGATGGGTTTGAGGTCAGAAAGAGGCACTAGCATTCATTTTCGCCACCTGGCCTGTTTCTACTTGGTGCCCCACATGGCCCCATGACATTCCACTGACCCCCGATACACTCCGCTGCACTCTCCTTGGACCACAACATGGATTGTCATTTCCTATTCGATGACCAATGACACGGCGACCAGACTGTGGGCTATACCCTTCCTCTTCTGCAGTACTTGTCATCCCCATATGGACTCTGGCTGGCCCTCAATGGGCCCATATTGTGTGGTGTGCTTGGCATGGCCCTGTAGCACTCCAGCTGCAAAACTCCACTGGATGTGCAATAAACTTCCAGTAACGCACTGCTATGTCATTTCTTTCATCATTCATGTATGAATGCTTGGATGGATGTAGGGACACTGATTTCCCTTACGTCAATGATGCTCATCTAGTGGGATGCCAGTCACAGTGTGCTATATTGCCTATTGTGTTCCGGGTGCCATGGACACTACAACAGGGACACACGCATTAGTCACTTCCTTGTCGGAACATGGACTGAACCAGGCCCAGAGCCCCCCGAGTCATTGTTGCAAGCCCTGCGCTGGTCTGGCATACGCCAGGCCAGACCACTCCGCTTACGCTCTCAGCGAGGGGCCCACATAGCTATCTGTCGCAGGCGTACTCGCTGGGGGTGTGCAGGTCAGTGGTCTAGTTGTCAACATGTCATGGCCACTCCCTGAGGGCAGGTTTGCACACACACCACACCCATCCGGCACAGGCATCACAAGCCATGTGACCCCGCAAATATAAGGGGCCGACAATGTCGCATTCCCCTCTGCCGGTGGTGACTGGATGACGGACGCTCCACGGTTCTCAATCATAATGGGCCCATGAGTTGTTGCGCACAGGGTCAGTGGCACCTGAAGCCTTGCGGCCATCACAGGCCTACCACCATGTGGCACTGACTGGAGTTGCACAGGGTTAGTGGCATCCGAAGCCTTGCGGCCGTCACGGGCCTACCACCACGTGGCGCTGACTGGGGTTGCACAGGGTTAGTGGCACCCAAAGCCATGTGGCCGTCACGGGCCTACCATCACATGGTGCTGACTGGGGTTGTACAGGGTTAGTGGCACCGAAAGCCTTGCGCCATCACGGGCATACCGCCGCGTGGCGCTGACTAGCGTTGCACAGGGTTAGTGGCACCCGAAGCCTTGCGGCCGTCACGGGCCTACCATCACGTTTTGCTGACTGGTGTTGCACAGGGTTAGTGGTACCAAATAGCTGAGCGGGTGTGCAGTCTGCGATGATGACATGTGCACTGATGTGGTCTCCGCCATTGATGACTCAGGACTCAGCGTCATGTGTGGGACCTGCTGGGCCGTGGGAGTCCGCATGATGTGGACCATGCATTGGTGGCGGGACCAGGGCCTGGAGCTTGCATGGGCACGTGGTGTGCCCACTAATGGACACACCGGTGGCAGCAGGTGAGCAGTGGGGCCTGGGTGCGAAGGGGCGGCGGTGTCTCTCTCTCTCCCTTCCCTCGCTCGCTCTCTCTTTCTCTCTCTCTTCCTTCCTTTCCTTCCCTCTCTTTCTCTCTCTGGCTTTCTTTCCTTCTCTGTTTCTCTGTGTCTCGCTCCTTTGATGTGCGCATGATACACGTCCTGATTTTGTGCTTTATTTTCCAGGCTGTGACGTCGAGTTGTCCCTGACGAACCCAACAGGAGTCTTCAGCATTGGTGTTTTGTGTTGTATTTAAATAAAGTTTTTGGTTATTACTTCAGTGCTGTGTGACTGTTTGTCGTTCTTCTGGCCACACATGTGTGTTTATTTTTGGCAATGTGCATCATCATGCGCTTTTTGTGGCTCTTTGTGTTGTGCACGGTATGTGTATGTCCGATGGGGGAGGGGCCAGGGGGGATTTGGGGGTGGGTGCGGTGGGTGTTGTGGCTCTCATGGGTATCCGCGTTGCATGATCATTGTCTCCATGGCATCTGTGGGTCTTCGGATGTGGCTCTTGGCTGGGCTCCTTTTTATGCTGCAGGTGGTCGTCCTGCTTAACACCAGCAAATGGCAGGTGTTAATTCCCTGGTGCTACCACGGCTTATCGGCTGTTTTTGGTTCGCATCGCAGATCTGGCAGGTCATTGTGAAAGTGGTGTTGTGGTTTTTTCGTGTGTTTTTGCACGGTAACGCCTACTCTGCATCTCATTAGGGTTAGTTGGTGGTGTCCACCGTGGAGATGCATTTTAGGGCAGTTATTGCGAGAATACTGGCGATGTCTTCAGTTTGCACCGGCTTGTGAATGGGGTGTTAAATCTATCTCCACTTTTGATGCGTTAAGGTGGAGAATGATAAATCGGAGATAAGTCCTTGTGAATATACCCATTAGTTTTTTAAACATATCCCTGCAATTTATAAGGTCCAAAGAAACTACCAAAAACACAATTCAAACAAGATCAAATGAGAGATAAAATAAGGAATTAGTACAGAATAATAAAATATATCCATTGTTAGGGAGATACATTGTTATAATTCTCTTTGAAGTAGTATAATGCCTTCCTGGGCAAATGTTAACGGAACCCCTTATCCTGATGCTTACTTTCTTGTCTTCGCAAATAATTGGCTATTGATATGATGTACCAAAAGCTTAGGGGTTAACACGATATGACTACTTTGAAGCATATTAGTAAAATGCCAATCCGATTTCGACATGGAGGTAAATTTCGAAACTTAGCACAGCACTGCCTTTTTCCACTTAGTGTAATATTATTAGTTTGATATCATGAGAAAGAGTGTGGGTGTAGTAATTCATCACTATAGTACAACACTGGCATATTTAAAGTGTAGACATTGTGCTTATAGGCTACATATTCAAGTGTTCTGCCAGTGGTATTACAACAGGCCGCTGCCGTAAGAGTGCACAGCAATAACACCCCCCACATTCACAAAAAGCAGTACAGGAGGTTGCTAATTTACTTGCATCACACCCAAAACCTGAAACAAGTTCCCACAACACATCAGAGTCTCCTCCTCACTTCTTAAATTCCGCAAGCTGATGGCCTCCTGGCTCTACAACTAACTCTGCGGATTCTCATGTCTACACACCTTCTCCAGCACCTGGATACTTTCATGGGTGATTAGCGAGCTATACAAATTCATATAACATACCATAAAGGAATTTTTCCAAGCTTTAGTACAAACCACAGATCAAAAGGCTAATGGGATAATTATTCATCAGGTTGGGGGAAATGGCCATCAAAGTTAGCAAAAAATGGCTGCATTTGTAGTGCATCTTCACAAACTGATGATGCGTTTTAGAGAAAAAGTACAGAAGTATTGACGTGTATCAATGTTTTTAGATTGGTTAGCCACATTCAAGTCCCATATTTATGTTAACCATTCACATTATTGCAACAACATCAGGAGGACACAGAACAGTTACTTAGAAACTTCAAACGTTTTATCATGAAGTAAAAAAATTCTTAAATGGAGCTTACAAGCATTTTCAAATCTACTAAAATCAAAACATTAACAATGGATATAGCTCCAGCGCTTATTTTGTAACGTGTATATTGAACTCATATTAATACTGTATACCCTCGTTAAAGAAGAAAAAAAAAGACGGAGACTTTAAAGATCAAAGGTAATGGTTTTAATGGTTGTCATTTTCTAGATTCACTCTTACAGGTGAGTATGAAAGTATTCAGGCATGTCCCTGTGGGTTCTCAAGGCCTGTCACGCATCTTTGCCCATATCCAAGAAATTCACAATCTAGTAAAGTTAAGTAAAACATATGTTAGCTTTATTCCTACAAAATACTTCATGAGATTCCCCGAAATTCTGCCAACTAGCGGAAAATACCTATCCTGCCATTCGTGCTGCTTTTTTTATGCCAGTAGCGCGAAAAGTGTGGAGAAATCAGCATGAACGTCACCACATGATGCAGCCATTTGGTTTTATCTGCTTCTGTTTCTCCCTACTGGCTGTCTGCTCCACTCTCAATCATATCCAACCCAATCCTCCCACATTTAATCTCTCAGTTCCCGATCCCAACTTTTATTTTCTTGTTCGTGTTACTGCCTCACTTTCCCTGTGTGTATTTTACGTTTCAGTCTGTTTTTTTTGACTGTTTATACTTTTCCTTTCCTAACCTGTCCTCTTGTTTCATTCCCACCCCTGTCAGACTCCGTCCCGTCTGAGTCCTCTCCCGATTCCAATCCTCCCTTTCCATCATGTCAGCAGAAGCAGGCAGCGCTACCTGTACCCGGTTTGGGTGACACAGGTGGGCAGGGGTGTGGCCCCACCCCATCTTCAGTGAGGCGGAGGTGGCTGCTTTTATTTTCTGAGTGCAGTGCCACCTCTCCTGCATGCTGGTAGCAGGCCCAGAAAGGTGCAAAAGTTACTAAAAAATGCATTGACTTGTGTTGCTGCGCAGTGGAAGGCCCCTTGCAAATGTTGATTGGTCAGCTTTCTATTGTTTATTGCTATATTAGGACTGTTAAACTGGTACTGTTAAAGTGCAGCCAATGCCTTAACAGTGTAAAAATGACAAAATAATGAAGAAATACTAACACAAATCGTGCTGCATTATGCAACATAATTTGCCTTTTCTTGCCATCTAATTTGGCCCTTCCCTACCACATAAATGCAGTGGCCCTGATACTAACATAAAGACATATATCTTTGCAGCAATTATTGAGGCAGTGCCCACTCGTGACCTCTGGTGCAATAAAGGCATTATATTTATGAGCATGGTACAATGTTCATGCAAGAGGTATTTGAATGTTAGTGTGTGCCTCTCACCTAAATAAATGCATATTTAACATCAGAGAGTGCTTGCAGTTGCAAATACTGTCTGTTGTTTCTTGTGTTTGTGTGTATGAGGCCTCTAGTGGTCCTCGACAGACTCCTTACAAACATTACTAATTTGGTGGGTGTGACTGGGTGTGGTTATTAAAGTATGTGACTAAGTACATTTAGTTAACGGTTGCATGCTGAGGAATAAAGACGTGCAAACCAGAGCTCCATGTGTGGCGTGGTCTGTGACATGTTCCAGGGCATGGGCGGATGCTAACAACTGGCACTGAGATAGGGGCTACATGACCTCAAGAATACAAGAGTGCTCTCCCTAAGAGTTTGTCATGGTCCAGCAAACAGCTTTTGCGTGCCACATATACCTCAAGAAGCAGGCTACAGTTGCCATATGTGCAGTAAAAGCACAACTCCAGCTTTTGAGAGGCTCGCGAAGAAGATTACGTCCCTATGGAGGAGCACAATCAGTAAGCCTGTCGAAAATCTACTGGTAAGAGATACCGTACCACAGCATAACACAGAGCCAGCCCAGCATTGATACAAAGCAGAAATGCTAAATACAGTGACAACCAGGTAAGAAGGACCAAAGGCAGCCACAGTTAGGTGCAAGAAAGCAATAAAGGCAAAGAAAACCTGGCACAGAGAAATGCTAATGGCAGCAACAGACAGGTATAATCCATAAAGTCAAGAGACAAGGTTGCAGTTACAAAGTAGGATGGCACCCACAACCCCAGCTGCGGTGCGACAACCTGAGTACCAGTAAGCAGACTGATGCTTGCAACAGTGAAACCAGGCCAAGAGACGCTGATGATGAAACTCTGCCTGAACAGCATATCCTCACTGCTTCAGTAGGAAAAAGCACAAAATACATGCTGCTGTGTTACTGAAACCATCGCATCATTTTGATACTGCCAAAAAGCAGACTATTGGCGCCGGTTGGACTGCCTGGATCAAAACGTTTGAAAACTTCATTGATGCTATAGAAGAAGCAGATAACAAGAAGATCATCAAATATTTAAAGAACCTTGCAGGTGATAGAGAAAAAGTGATAAAGAAGATATAACAAGCCAATGAAGTATGATGCCTTCAAATCAAGAAAACGTTGGAGGCAAAGTTCAATTCAATGTCAAACGTCGACTATGAAAGGTACACTTTCAACCAAGCAAGAGTTATCAATGGTAGCCTTTTTGATTAATTCCAACGACGCATGCTGTGAGAAATGCTCACTTTGGAGAAATGCTCATGGCTGCTAGTGTGGCTGAATGTGCTGATCGACAAGCTGCTGAATTGGAAGCTTGAACAACTCAAAACAAATCAGTATTTCACCTGTCTTGTCAATATTTATCTCCCTTTTTTTAAAAAAGAACTTTGTTGGCGTAGAAAGATATTACAGAGCTAGTGCATCTCAGACAGAATTCCTCTTTAGTTTTCCTGTCCCTCTCCCCATCATTCTACATGCAAATGACTGATCCCCCTCCCAATGTTGAGTCAACAAATTCAGGACCGCCTATGGAGGAGTGTTAGAAAGAATGAGAAAAATCATACAATTCTCATTACTTCAAACAATCCACACCCCATATCCAGAAGAACATTTTGAATCATGTACCAATCTTCATGCCAATATTTAACAGTTTTCATCCCCTCATCCACAATCTACTTTCGATCGAGACCAGCGCATCACAGAAAGAACTAATCAATCTGAACGATACCTGGTTACCTCCACACTCCCTCAGTTGTCTGCCCTTTTAAGTCCAAGGGGGAAGACACAGAGCCTCCAGCGACGTCCCAAAATACAGACATCGCTCGTGGCTCCCACAATTCAGATAACATATATATCCAGGCTAGCAGGTCTTCTTCAATCTTTTCATCCTTTCGAACATGTCTCATCTGGACCCCCTCTGCGGTTTCCCACTCACAAACTTCCCGCAGCCATGCTTTATAAGGCAGGGGCGTGGTCCTGAGCCAAGTGAAAGTGATCCACCTCTTTGCCAATACAAGGCCCAAAAAGATGAATTTCCCGCTCAGTTTCTTTTTTGCCAGAGAGGGGAGCAATCCAAGCAGCACCTGGTGTATCTCCATTTGTATCTCCCACCCTGAAGTCTCACCAAGACTGGGGAGTATTTCCTGCCAGTAGGAAGTTAAAGATGGACATGTCCACAGCATGTGAATAAAATCAGCTCCCATTACTTTATAGCACAGGCACTCCTCTGGGGGAGTGGAATAGATTATATGCAACATCCACGGTGTAAGGTAAGTCTGGTGTACCATATTATACTGCTAAAGTTGAAAAGTGTAGCAGAACTGACCATTCTAACCCCCTCCTAGGCGTTCACCCAGTTCCTGCGGATAAAGGCTCTTCCAGGAATGCATCCCATTTCACCTGTAGAGGAAGCATTGCCTCCGATAAGTCATCATGCAGAGCCCGATAAAGGTGGGATATCAGTCGGCGCCCTTGAGCCATATTTAACAAGACCAATAAAATATTAGTTGTGGGGGGCTCCTTAGGAAAGGATGGCCAAATCCCCCGTGCAGCGCTCCAGATTTTCTTATATCGGAGAGATTACAGGTCTCCATTGACTCCTCTTTGGTAATAAATCGGTTATACAGATATAGATCACCCATCAACTGGTAACCTCCATTATTCCACTGCCGAAACCAACATCGACTCGGCAATGCAAGAGAATGGTTACTCTGCTCACAAAGACATATCCAGTGCATATGGAGCCCAATGAACTACCCGCTTAACTGTGCCCTCCCATATGACCGTCACGTGCTGCATAACATGAGGGAGAGATGAGGAGATCCCAGAGCCAAGCTTAAGAGGGTCAAAAAGGGCCGCTTTCCATTTATTTCTGCTAAAAGACATTTCTTCCAGTTGCCCATCTCATCCATCCAATGTACAGCGTGCTGCAGCTGGGCTGTTATGCAGTAAAATTCCAGGCGGGGGACCCCAATTTCCCTCTGACTCCACATTCTCTGTAGGGTAGAAAGTCCAACTCTCCTGCGCTTGGAACCCTATAGTAGGTCCATGAGCAATCCATCCAATGTGCAAAAGTAATGTCTGGAGACCACATAAAAGGCGTGCTGTAAAACATAGAGAGAGTGCAGTAAGACTATAATTTTGAATATCGCAATCCTACCTATAAGAGACAGAGGTAGGTCCCTCCAGAACTGAATCGAGCCCGATATAACCTCCAATACCCTTCCAAATTTAAAAATGCCACAGCCATGTGGGCCAAGAAAACTCCCAAGTAGCCTCCGAAGTCACTCAGGGAAACCCTACCTCAGGCAATGCACCCTCGTGTATTCCCACCAGTCTCCCTATTGGGATCAGTTTTGATTTATTAAGGTTGATTCGAATGCCTGAGACATCACTGATCATCTGCAAGATGTTAAGCAACATAGGCAGAGAATAAACCAGTTGTCAAAGAAACACCAAAGTGTTGTCGGCTTCACGGAGACTACATGATTGTTACACCCCACGGTTGCATACGGCATTGCAAGAACTCCAGCAACAGTTCCATAGCAATGGCAATCAAGAGCCGCGAGAGAGGACACCTAAATGATGTAGAGACCATTCCCCCAGATGCTATCCTGGCAGATGGGCCAGAAAAGAGCAAGCAGACCCAACAAATTAATCCAGGACCCCACTCAATGTGACAAAGTATACATCATATATAGGACCAGTTGAAAGAATCAAACGCCTGTTCTATAGCCAGGACCACCAAAGCGTAGTCATCCTCCATGAGATGCAGAGCATGCCAGAAATGCAGCAACCACCGTAAATCATGAGCGGTACTGTACTTTGGAATAAAACCCGCTTAGTCTGGATGTATGAGAAAGGGCATGTAGGAGAACACGGGCTACCAGAACACCACTCAGGATTTTTACATCAAGATTCAGGAGGGATATCAGCCTATACGAGAGAGCAACTGAAGGATCTCTGTCTAGATTTGGTATGATATGCACCAGGGTTTCGAGCATGAAATCCAGTAGGTAATTGGCATCAATCGTCTCATTAAAGACTTCCAGTAGTCAGTCTCCCATCAATACAGCAAACATTTGATAAAATTCCACCGGTAACCCATCAGTGCCAGGGGCCTTTGTGGATTTAAGACGTCTGATTGCCAGCAGGATCACCTGTTTAGTAACCGGGCTATCCAGAGCCTCTGCAGCTCTGGAGTCAAGCCTCTGGAGCGTAACCGGTTCAAGAAATTCCCGCACCACCTCCTGTGATGGGAAAATGTGCTCTGCATATACCTCACTGAGATGGGCAGCAAACACATCATATCTTGATCTTTGGGTACATACTAGGCCTCCAGTGTTTACACGTAACTACAGCACATGGGTCTCAGGGGTCTCATGCCTCCAGCATGCCCAATTTAGTTTTCTGAGGCTCGATATCCTGTTCTAATTGGTTCTGAACCCCATATTAAGTTTTAAGACCGACTCCTCAGAGGACGATCTTCATGGCCTGCCAGTCAAGCGACCTGCAGGACACAGACCCCCAGTTATCCTCAAAGTAATGTTCCAGAGCTTCTGTGACCATTGCCACAAAGGTGGGGTTCATTAAGGCCTCCGCTTTGAGTTGCTACAGGATAATAGCCAGCTGGTCCGTGCCCCTCCCCCAGGTTAAAAGGACGAGGGAATGATCCAATAGGTAGTAGGTCAAATAGAAGACCTCCCCAGTCATGTGCACTAGATCGACTGATAGAAAACAGTAATCTAAACAGCTGAAGGTACCAATCACAGCAGTGTGACAAGAAAATACCTGTTGCTCAGGGTGGTTCTCACGCCAAACATCACGCAAGCGGAGACACTCCAGGGCATCCAGGAGCTCTCCCTGGAGCCCCCACTGGCTTAGTGTGGGCCAGTGGGGGCTCCCAGTCCAGTGTCCCGTCAATAACATGATTGAAGTCCCACCCAAGTACCACTGCCACAGCCAAATAAGGACCCGCCACCACCATCACAGCAGGGACAAAATCTGGACAGTCCATATTAGAAGCATGAACATTAATAATATAAATATCCTGACTCTCAAGCATGAAAGGCAACATAACACTGCTCCGTATCCACCACATGATTGAGATATTTAAAGGGTACCCCAGGAGCCACGCGGACAGATGCGCCGCAAGCATAACCAGAATCGGAGGTGGCATAGATTTTCCCTCCCCACCGTCTCTTCAAGCACGGGAGGCAGTCACTCCATACATGCATCTCCTGCAGGCATGCTGCCACAACCCAATATTGTTTTAGATATGAAATACTTGTCATTGCTTCTCAAGGGTGGCCACACCTTGGACATTCCAGGTAATCAATTTATTGATAGAGGCAGCCATAGTTCACACAACTGTTGTTCACCTCCTCACCTGTGCAGAACAGATACGTCCACGCACAACCAGTAGGGGGATGCACTCAAAACAGGTCACATGGCCCTCAAACATGAAAGCAGCTAGAAGAAATTCAACTAAACTTTAATTATCAAATTGCACTCTTCCCTCAACTCCCTGTACCCCATGGGCAGTATCTCAATCCCAACCAGTCTATAAATAGATAAGGAAGGAATTAGCCAATCCTTCCCCATTCCTTGAGAATGAATACAAAAAGAAGAAGAAAAACCCTAAAAAAATATCCAACCATCCTACACCCTTATACCTTTACAAACTTGTGCTAAGCAACAGACCTATCAGCAAGGATGGTGCATGGCCAACACACATCAGCTTCCTACGTGCCCATCCGCCTCTAAGGAGCAAAGCACCAACACATGTCCCATAGCCATCAGTAGACAGACCCCCTGACTACCCAAAACATGCATATAAGGCATTTACGCATCTACCACGCACTCAAGGAGAGGACATCATTGCTTATGCATAGGTCAATATACCTGCCCCTGAGCCCCTTTCAGCCCCCCCTACCCTCTGCAGTAGCAATTCCAATGAAGTAGGTTCAATAGTCACATCTCAACCATTATAAGTAATCACAAATCCAAGCCAGACATTAAGAGGGAGGTGTTGTCATTTGGGTCTTTGTCTTCCTGCTGCTCCTGGGAGGCTACATCTGAGGTAGGGTTAACCTCCATAGCCTGTAAAGTACCACTGGGGCAAAACCAGATCCTCCCTGATCCCCCACTAGTGTCCCTTGCCTTCCAGTGGCCTCATCATCTCTGAACGCATCCAGAGCGGTTCGATGTTGATGGTTGGGTCGACCCTGATAGGGACACCGGGCATTCATCCAAGTTTCCTCCAAGGTCTAAACAATCACTGGCTTCCTCACCTGAGAAAAGATCCTGACTTTCCCTTGATACTCAACTAGCAATTTAGCAGGGAAAAGGCGGCTGAATTTCAGGCTAGGTTTTCTTAAGCATTTTTTCACAGTGAGGAACGTTTTCCTCTGATCCTGTACTCGATGAGCCTAATCTGAGTCTATGGTTATGGGATTTCCCTCAAACATCAGAGGTCCCCGAATTCGGGTGGTCTGCAGGATAGCATCTCTGTCTCTAAAATTTAACAACTGGGCTATGATTGCCTGGGGTGGTGAGCAAGGTCTAGGCAGAGGGACCAGAGCCCTATGTGCCCTTTGGACAGTGAATAACTTAGAGAGCCTCTTGGGTGCTAAAGTGGTAATGATCCATCCTTTTAGGAAACATTTGGTGGACTGTCCCTCTGCCGTGTCCAGGAATCCCACAAAATGCAGATTATTCCTGTAGGACCTTCCCTCCACGTCCTCTGCCTGGTCATACAAATGTATTGTCTGTCTTTGAAGACCCATAATGGTGTCACAGAGCTTATGAACCTGTCCAGGAGGGAGCGGATGTCGTCGGTTGTGGCGAGGATGGTCATTTCTGTGCTGTGGTTTTTCTAAAGCCGGATTGGGAGGAGTCGAGGATGTTGTGCTTTTCGATGAAGGTGGTGAGTTGTCTGTTGATGGCTTTCTCAATGACTTTCGGTGGGAATGGGAGGAGGGAGATAGGTCTGTAGTTTTTTTAGGTAGGTGGGGTCCGCCGAGGGCTTCTTCAGGAGTTCGCCAGGGAACGGTTGATGGTGTGGCGAAGCATGGGTGCGATGGTGTTGGCGGCTCTGTTGAAGATGTGGTGGGGGCAGGGGTCTTCAGTGTGTCTTCGGTGGAGAGGGCTGTCCATCTGTTAATCGTTGGCTTTTAGGGTGTCGGGGGTGGCTGGTGAGGGTTCAGTGTGTTGGTTGTCTTCGTCGAAGTTGCCGTAAATGTTCTTGATTTTGTGGTGGAAGAAGGTGCTGAGTTTGTTGCAGAGGTCTTGTGAAGGAGGAATGTCAGTGGACTTGCTGGTGGGTTGGGTGAACTCCTTGATGATGCTGAAGAGCTCTTTGCTGTTGTACACATGTGTGGAGATTCTGTTTTCGATCGCTGGATTCCTCGTATTTCTGATGAGTTCGTGGTGAGCGTTGGTGAAGTTGTTGTGGGCTTTTGTGGATTCGGAGTTCCTCCAGGGCTTTTCGAGGTGGCGGCATGTGCATCTGGACCCTCGAAGTTCAGTGGTAAATTATCTGGCTTTCTTGGCGTGTGTGTTGTTGTTCTTCTTGAGGGGGGCTATGGTGTTGGTGCTATTGGAGATCCATCTGTGCAAAGTTCGGGCTGCGGTGTTGGAGTCGTCTTTTTCCGCGGTGGTTGGGAGGAGTTGCAGAGTGAGGAGGTAAGCTGGTCGTAGGTGGTTTTGGTCCAGTTTCTTTGTGGGAGCAGGTGCTGGTGTCAGTGGACGGTGGGTGTTTTGAAGGTGAAGTGGATGCATCGATGGTCTCTCCACGGGAGTTCGGTGGTGTGGCTGAAAGTGATGGAGTTTCCTGTTGTGAAGAGGGGATCGAGGGTGTGTCCTGCTGAGTGTGTGGGTTCGGTCACAATCTGACTGAGTACAATGTTGTGGAGGTTGTCCAGGAGGAATGTGGTGTTGGGGTCTAGTTGGTTGTCAAGGTGGAAGTTGAGGTCTCCTATCAGGGTATAGTTGGTGGATGCGATGGCTTGCAGGGAGATGATGTCCATGATGGAGTTGGTGAATTGTCCGCAGGGTACAGGTGGCCAGTAGATGACAGTTCCTCGTAGGTTGTTGGTAGGGTTGGCCTGTAGCTTGAAGTGTAGGTGTTCCATCAGGTCTGTGGGCTCGTTGGGGAGTGTGCTCAGCCGGAGGGTGGATTTGTGGGCGATGGCGATTCCTGCTCCCGGGCGGGTGGGGCGGCAGATCTTGTATCCTTCGGGAATGGCGATGGCGATGTCCCGAGGTAGTGTTGGTCCAGGTTTCGATGAAGAATGCTACATCCGGGGTGGTATTGTCGAGGAGGTCCCAGATTTCAGTGGCGTGTTTGTGGAGTGATCGGACATTGAGGAGGATGCATTGCAGGGTCTTCGGTTCAGTTGTGTTCTTGCGGGCGGGTTGTGCTGGGTCCATGTTCCTGGCGGTGCTGCAGGTGTGCCAGCAGCGGTGACAGCTGAAAGGTCCGTGGGTGTCATCTGGTGATGCTAGCTTGCATTGTTGTTGTGGCATGGGTTCAGTGCGTGGAGTGTCGCTGGGTTGCAGCGTTGGCGGTGCGGAGGTCCAGGGTTCCTGGCGCTGGTTGCGGTTGGGTCGCGGATGGGTGCAGTTACCCAGTTACCCTTCTCTTTCACCATTGTTAAGCATGGCCAGCCCGTCGCCGATAGTCACCAACAATAGGTAAAGCAGAGGCCTCAACCAGCTCTGTCAACGCTCCCTCTACAACCACAATTACTTAGGACTTGGTCCTCCTGATATGTGCACAGCTGCCGTTCAGGGTTCTGTCCACAGCTTGTGCCCAATATGACATCCCCGCAACCAGGGGTGTCAACACCACCAATTTAGCCCAGGAGGCCACACAGGGCACCATCCGAGCAACACAAGGGCAAACAGTCACTCATAAACTCAGGGACTCTCCCATGCAGTTCAGCTGTGTCACCCAGGAGGGCAGGCCCTTAGTTATTACAGTATACCTCAGTTATTAATGTCCGAAGCCTCCCTGCCCCTAATGGCGTATTATCACTTTATATGATCAGCAGTTCCGACCCATGCTCTGGCAGGGGTCCCACTCTCCAACTGCTGAGGGCTACAAGTATGCTTTAGTCTCTGACTGTAGGCGTGGGGGCCTGCACCATTCCCTCCCGAGGTCTCCAGGTACCCCCAGCAACCACCTCAACTCAAGGGCCTAGTAATCGCCGCCTGCAGGGTCCTGTCACTCTGCTCACAGAGTCTGGTTTCTCTACTGTCTTCTGGGTGGAGCACCACAGCTCAAGAGACCTTCAGCATTCTGTCCAACGGCCCTCCGCCCGCATTACTCCGCTCTATGCAGGTGGCTCTGCATTGGCCGCAGCCTTGGAGCCCTCCAGAAGGCCTGTTCACCAGATCCTCATTATGGAGTGGTCATTCACTGCTCCAGCTCTTGCAGGACACCCTCCTGGGTCCTCGTACCTGCTGCCTCTTGGCCAGTCCCTTGGACCGCCTCAGATTCACTCCTCTTGTAAACGGCCTATTTCAGAGCCACCCGTTCTGCTTTCTAAACATGGCACCAACTCACTGCAGCTTGACCACTGGCGGGAACGCCGTCTGGCACGTCTACTCGGCCATCTTACCTGGCCACACTCCCCATTTATCTCCTTTAATATTTGTTGTTTTCTGTTGATTGTAATTTGAAAGGAGTTTAACCTCAAGTTTTTATCCCGAACGTAAAGGTCAAGCTGAATATTTTGTCTTGGGTTTCTGGGCACTACTTGCAATTCTTTGTGAATGCCATGGGGAGTAATAGGAAGGTACTGTTGCCTTTAGTTTAAATTGCAGAGAATAATAACTCAACGTGAATTTCCTCATTGTTCAAAGTCTTGACTCATGTTCTTTCTTCTGCTGTCTTTTTCGTGTCAATCATTTTAAATGTGCGTCATACATGCCATACTTTCCCATGTGCTAAATATATGCTGATATTGCTACTCATCTTCAACTAAACCTCTCTTTTATTTATGTAGTAGGCAAAAAGGTGTGCAATTCATCACACTTTTGTCTTTTCTTTACTTACCCATGTTTCCCTTTTTTTGAAACTGTAAATGTTTCCATTGTTCTTGTGTCTTTTCACACATTATGCACCGCGCGCAATGCACAGGCAGATTTTTGTAAAAAAATTATAAAAATGTGTATTCATCGATTGTGACCACTAACTATGTCTCTCTTTACGAAGGATGAAATGTGACATCCTCATGGAATATTTGTCTTTTTACATAATGCGAGGTGCCACAGAAGAGTGTTGACGACAGGCTTTTCAGCAGCATCGTCTGCGGCCCCTTACTCTTGTCAAAGATGGTTTAGAAATTAACCCAAGATCTTCCAAATGGCATGGTAGTAGTTTAAACCTCAGCGGCTGGACCAAGACTCTCCAGGGCAGCGGAACCCTCCCTCCTCCGCAGCCTAGAGAACAGGCCACCATATTTAGAGCTATTCACTGAGTTGGTGGTGCATATGTTCCAAAATTGCTTCAGTCTGTATGGTAGGAGCACTATTGGTGAAGTGTAATGTCAAGCAGGCTGGCACGTCTCAGTGACTCACGACTCACTTTTATTTTATTTTTTTAATTTCAGAAATAACCCACAAAATTACGTTTATCTGAAATTTTGAAAAAACTGCAAAAAACTTCAATGGGCGTGTTGCATAGCAGGTTTCACACTGAGTATGGAGGACGAAGATTCATTTTCATGTAGGGTGCTCTGTACCTTGCTTGCATTGCTGTTCTAGGCACTTAAAATATGAATTGGAAAGTCCACTGTATAACACTTTACTGTGTGATTACCTAAAATATTTACAAAACATGTTTGCATTAAAATACATCATTTTAAAAATAAACAACATATACAATTCCGCCAGAGAATGCAGCAACAATCTAGCAGTATATTAGCGCCAGAAAGGCTCATGGAATTGTGCATCCGTAACTCCTATGTTCATAAGCATGGAGTAAAAATTCAACACAACACATAGCGATTTCAGGTAAAGTCTAAAACAGCCTTTCAGTTTCTGTTTCTGATGTGAGCTACAGTACTCAAGGTTTAAAAAGACAAAACGTTCCTCTACCATGCTGTTGCAGACTAATGCGCGCATTGATTAGTGGGTCAATGTCGTGCTCCATGATCCAGCTAAGAATCTACTCACCACCAAGTGCAAGATTAAAATCAGCTCTGCTTAGGGCTTGGGTATCAAGTGCAGTGTGCCACCCCATCTATTACATCTAATGTGCACAATCCACCATGTGCCAGTAAAAAAAAAGCCTCTGCTTATATAACAAAGTGCAAAAAGCAATATAATGGAAGGCCATAGTGGGGGACCGTGGCCCTACAGTGTTGAGGGTTGCTCGAAAGTGCCGAGTGCTAATGCAACAGTCAGAAGTGAAATAGAAGTGTCGAGATACAAGATGTCATAATTTGCGCCCTTTGTGAACAACCTGAAGCAATATACGATGGAGTCCACTGTAAACTGGGCATACCTTCAAGCACATCGTTGTTGGGGGCACCATAATGTATGGGATACCAGTAAAACGATTCTGTCAGTGAAGCGAGCGGTGGCTTACCCATTGGTAACCTAGGGATTTCCCACTTCTAAATGTGGTGAGTAACTGCAGGGTTGGCAGCACTGATACCTACAATATTTGTCTTTTCTCCCTTTCTGCCAAACTCTATGGGGCATATCATCAAGGGCCGAAGATATAATTATCGCCGCTTTAGCATCTGTTTTCGGGCGAAAAGCGGCGATAATTATATCGCATTATTTGCAAGGACACGCTAGCACGTGTTTCCTTGATTCAGCTCCCATTTTCTTCATGCCTCACTTTGCATCTCTAATGAGATGCAAAGGAGGCGTGCCTAACAAAACACCATGGGAAAGTATCGCTACCCCAGCTTCGTGATATCATCAACGAGGGGTAGCGATATTTTAAATCCCGTTAACTATGCCTTAACGCAGGAATTTAACGTCTGTTACATTCCTGACTAAGGCATAGCTAACATGGGAGGTGGATTATGGTGATACGACCACAGGGTCGTATCACCAAAGCTATCTCCGTTTTGGGTGCAACATCGCTGGTTTTCCAGCGATGTTGGCCAATTTCCCTGGAATCTTATTGCCCTGGAGTACTGCGTTGTTAATAACGCGTTACCAGGGCGATAAATTCCTGCAATAGATGGCGATAAATAAACAAGCGCTAAGCGCACTTTGCGTTTATTTATCTCCGTCCTAATAAATATGCCCCTAAGTGACCCTATACGGCCTCGGACTTCATAGGAAGATGGGCCAGCTCAGGAGAAAGGCAAAAAGCAACCTCCAGGCCAGCCAGGACTTCATGAAAGCATGGCATGGTGAGAAGCTCACTGAGAATCGGTACCTGGAGGGTCAGGAAGTGCAGATTATGAAACTTACAATGGCCTTTGTTTTACTGGACAATTGAGCCTGTCTCTAAATAGATCTTAAACAAATCAGTCAATTATTTGATTGGTTTCAGTGTCACCAGAAAGCCACATTGCATCCATCGTGCAAACCAGCTCAGGCACTTCCACAGGTGTGAGGAACTGGCAGCATTGATGATTACTTCTGAACAAGAAGAAGATGAGAGCAAGCCTCTTCCAGGTATGCCGCGAAGGAGCCCAGCATGACAGCTCTAAGCAAGGACTCCAGCCATCCTCCCATCTTGTACCCCAGCACCAGAGAGTGAGCAAATCTCTTTTGGGACCCCTCTGAGAGTTGTCCTTCCTAACCTCCAGTCTTATGCTACGCTGTAACCAAAGCATAAGCACAGGCGCCATCATGCAAGTCAAGTCTAACAACTACTAGATGTCGTACAAAGTCTAAGGGCATCAAAAGTGAATTTATTAAGATGTAGGGCTTAGGAATGATTACACATGTGTTGATCATGTAGGTTAGCATAAGTGCTTGTGCCACGGCAACAGTGTGCAGAGTCCAGACCTAGATTTCTTTGTGAATTACAGAGAAATCACTGAGGTCATCACATCCAATATTCACTCCCTCCAACAGCAGCTTTTGGACAAGTAGGGACTGCTCAATTTCTGTGCACCTCCAACTTCAGTCCACCTTCAACCATGGTTCTAGGGAGAAGTTCGTGTTCACCCTGAGAGACATAGTCCAGTTATAGAGAATTTCTTTTGGGCGAAAGAACACACTAACTATTTTTCACAGGTTGGCAAAACATGCCACATGTGACCAGGATGCAGTCTGTGCTGCCTTGTTGCCTACTTCGACTTTTACAGCTGAACTTGAATACTGGCTCCTGTACGAGAACACAGATGCTGGGGAAGTTAATCCTGGGGCTTCCACTGCAATAGAATCAATGCTAGAGTGAAACTGATTCTGTGGCTGAGTTTCACCTGTAGCCCACACTTCACAGTATATGAATCATCACGGCGTATTTAAAAAAATCCTTACATCATGCATTCAAAGCAATGGAAATACTCTTTGGCAGAGTAAGGGTATGTGAAATGTTCTGTAACTTCCTGCCCTATGCCTATTTTTGTAATATCAATGCAACGGTTTTTTGCTACTGACACTAGCGTGGCATCACATCAAAACATAATAAGAAATTATCACATGATACTGTATTTGATTAGCTACATATTTCAATGAAGCTGTGGTATAATTAGCGATTCAATTGTTAACTCGCTCTACTGAAGAAAATCATGCTAGTTTATTTTGGCTCGTAATGCTCCTATTTATTGAGTCTGTTGAACCTTGAACCACAGTCCACCAAATCATGTGATCCTCTCGGTCAGTCCCCATTCCAGGGTGAAGATTCACCACCCTCCTTTAGGATTGCCTTGTTAATCATGCCTGAAATGTGTTTACCCATTGTGATTTGCGAATCCTTACTTGAGGAAAGATTAATTGGTTTATATTTCATTGCTGGTGTATGACAACCTGTACTTAGGGCCTCATTACGAGGTCGGTGGGACAGACAACGACGGCATGTCGGGGTCAGTCCTCGACATCTGAAGCAGCAGTCAGACCGCTGCATTATGATACAGCTGGACCAACTGCATAGATGAGGGACCGAGCGCTGCATTTCCGACGGGTTCATGGAGCCTGTCGGCCCAGCAGCCGGAATGTAATCCCTACAATAAAGGAGGTGCCTGCTCAGGCACCACCATAGGGGTTACAATGGCCCTTTCCAACCCCCTTTCAATGGCGGGCTGAACACCATTGAAAGGCTGTCACAAACTGACTTTGGGAGCCCCTAGCAGGGCCCCGTTCCTACGCAGCCTCCGCTATGAGGCAAACATTGATGCCCCATGTGGCAGGCACCATGGGTGCCGGTCACAGGGTGCAAGGATGTTTAAAACATGCCTTTTGGCATTGGGGATTGTGCTGTGGCCTTTTTCCCAGCTGCAGCATAAGCCTCAATTCAAAAAGGCATATTTACGACCGCCTCCTCGGCGGTCGGATCCTAATTTGGTGGCCGGACCCTTTACCGCAACGATGCTGGTCGGTCGCTTGTCTGACCGTCATTGTAATTAGGGCTTAATTTGGGCCAGTGTTTGCACTCATTTTGGGGGACTGGGACTTATTTGTCCTCATCAGACACTGTCCAAGTGCAAGAGAGAAAGCAGAAAGCTGCAAGAGAGATATGAGGTGGAATCAAGGGAATCGCACTCTGAGCGCCTACATTAAATAGCACCGGCCACGGGCTTCTGAGCGGAGCATTGGGCACCTGCACTTCTTCTTTCACATATTAAGCACCGATGACAGCCTACTGTTTCTACAGCCAATGCACATTTTTTTCTTTTTTTTGCTGTTTCTTAAAATTCTTGACTTGTTCTAGCCTTTAGATGTGAACATTAGGATTGAACGTTTGTGCATTTGTTTGTACACAGTCCTTTCTGAATAATTCCTTTCGTAGAAATGAGTGCATTTTGTTTTACTAATGAGTAGAATTTCTTTGTGTACAATTCTTCGCAAAGTAAGGTGTCTTTTGTTTTATTGAGGTTATGATGCTGACAACAACGGTATGTCAAAAGTAAAAAGGTTAAAATGTTTCTCATGTGTACCCACATTAGAGCAAACAAAACTTTAACAAAATGCAGACAGCCAGTCCACCCTCACCAATGGAGTTTAAAAAAAGATGAGCGTATCTGTGTCTGAATCTCTCTCTTGCTTTTTGTAAAGGCTTTTTTGTGCATTGGGGTTTTTGAATGTCAGGCAGACAGGGGCCCACCCCTGCATTCTTGTGCAGATGCAGATCGCGTGGGTCTGCCACACTTCGGACCAGTGCTGCGGTCTGGAAACCAGAGCAAATTTCCTGTGGCAGAGATGTTTCGGAAAGACAAATAAACGCGCAAACATGATAGTAGAAGCGTGCTCTTCCCCGACCCCAAGTCAAACCCATTCCATCCTAGACATGCGTCACTGTGTTAAGGGGCACGAGCTGGAACACAAGCGGAATTGTGTGCGAGTCTGGACTCTGCGCCCGACCAACGCAGTTGGTGATACCAGGCCACACGACTCGTTATCGGGCCCTGCGTTACATGATCACAGCTGGAAGTCATAGATCGCCTGTGAGGAGCAAGAACATATCACAGTCTGTGCTCGTGCCCCACTCTGCAGATGAAGCCGATTAACAATCGAAAGGGGGCTAAGCTGAAATGTATACAACATTCTGAAGCTTTGACTCGGTGACATGCAATCTAGCCATGCCCTGTCACCAGGAAAGCTCTGCTCACCGTAATAACTGAAACGAATCTACATTTTGCATTAGTATGTTCGTGATATATTCGCCCTCTTTGTCCTGGTCGTAATTCTATATTTTAATTTTTTAACTAGTATATATAACTAAATAATCAAACCTTAGTCGGTGACAACAGCCATCATGCACTTACCTTATGGTAATAATGATACATAAGTGTACAACATGAGCATCTATGCATTGTTTGGTAGAGGACAAGTTTGATTCAGTCATTCCCGAAAAGCGCACGGTAAGGAGGCTTTATAATGATGTAGAAAATGTGAGTAATCTAATAGTTGATATTGTACTGAGTAAATGTAAGAACCAGAGGCCCAGATTTACCAAGCTTTCCCGCTGCGCTGCGTGAAACGGATAGAGCAGGGATGCGCGATATTTAACATTATGTGGCACATTCCTGTCCTTTACTTACGCTGGGGCACAATGTTCTGCCTTGCACCAACACTGGCACTGTTGCACTGTGGTGCAAGAGTGCATGCGTTGTAGGCAGGTTTGTTTATATGCAGGAAGGGACTCCTTTCTGCGCAAAAACAATTCTCTGAGGCTTTTTCATCTTTCTATGTGTGCTGCAGAATGCAGAACATAAAGAACGAAGAAAAAGCTAGGAGAAACAAATATATTTCTCCTTGTTATGCCTACCTTTGGAAGGCAGAGAATTTTGACGCATTCCCCGGTCTACCACTCATTGTGGATGTGTGAAAACACCCACGCTCCACCCATGGAAAGCCTCCATCAAGAATGACTCAAATACCATAAAGTTTGTTCATGTAAACCATTTATCTAACCCTCAACTTGAATGGTCAAGAACATAAATCAATTTTAAGATTCAATTTAATAGGACATAATTTAGTACAATTAGTCACATAATGTCATGCAGATTCAATAAAATAACATTTGCTGATTACCTATGGAAAGAAGACAGAGAGAACATGGGAAAAGTCAAATTTCAGCATTTAGGTTATACAAACGAAATATGCAGAGTTGAAGCGTAAGGAGTCACAGGAATGAGTCCATAAACTCTTCAGCCGAAGAGTTATACCTACACACTTTAACATCAGCCAAAGTACAGGTTGAGTCAGTTCCGAAAGTTCAGTTCAAATGGGGTTGGCATGGAAAAGAAAATCAGAGTTCAGTCTGACAGCATACCAGGCAGGGAAATTGAAAATGACAACCAGCTCAACTCCTTCTCCAAGGGGTCATTTATACTTCCAAAAGTTCTCAATTTATGCCCACAAAGTATCCTTTCCATCTTAAGATATGGTTTCCATTGGTTATCCACAATGGGCTGCTTATGATGTGATCAATACCTCCTTACGAAATCCGGAAGCATAAGTAATCTTTTTTGCAAAATCATCGATTTCAACAACTTTATCATTTCTATCATTTCCTCTGAAGTAAGAAAATTCACTTTGTTCACTGTCAGTCCGTTCCCAGACGCTCTCTCAGGGTTTGCAATTGTATTGATACATTTCTGTCAAAAGTGTTGCTGAATCAGAAAAGAGTCTATTGTATTGTATTCTATTGAAATGAAATTCATGAAAAGTTCTCACTGCGTCTGAAATGACTACTTCAGCTAGATTCTGCTTTTTGAACGTGGAAAAAGAAGCATTCGAGAGTAGACTTACTTGAAAACTAGCTGAATCATTATCATGTTATGATTAATATAAAGCACACATTAATATGAATAATTCAGTTCTGTTAGGTAATTCACTCATTATAATTTTCTCCAGAAGTTACATGTCAATATTAGGTGCTACTAAAAAAAATATATCACACATTTTTATTTTCAAAGCAGATTAATAAGCGTGTCACTTTTGTTATTCGTGTTTGTATCACACATTGCTAAGATAATATTGTCAAGCGTCTTTCAACTAAACATTTTATTCATTTTCAAGTGCTTCATTATGTGAGGATTCTTTTCACCTTTCACATTTAGTGATCAGCAGCACATTTTCTAGGTTAATTATGTTTGAGTTCTTAAACGTGTGTTTCCAATGCATAAACAAATAACTTTTTCTCTCTCTTTATTTACGGCTTTTCATTTTCACGATTCAGAACTCTTCTGCATGCTTTTACGATGCAGCAGAAAATCTCATGTTTCTCGTTTTTCAAATTTTTATCACAATTATTGTCGTAAATCTCATTTAATGGTGAGAATTGATAGAGGCAACCTTCATTAAACTTTTCAGCTCCATCAACTAATATGTGGTCACACCATAACGTTCACACAAACTACTTAAACAACAGAAAATGACACACCTTATGATTCTCAAATGTGTCTTTATTTAGTTTTTTATATTTTGTTTAATGTATATGTTTACATTATATTGTTTTAAAAGAAAATAAAAAGCAGTTATTGCCAATTTTGTACCAACATTTTTGGGGAAATAACATATATTTATAACACTGTTTCGCATGTAGTTGTTTTTCAACATTTTGGCAAATATGGTTTCTTTGGTTAATCATTTACATTTATTATATCTATACATGCATTGTTTATATCAACCAATATTATATTATTTGATATTTTTATAGTTCTATTTATTTTATCATTTAAATAATTATTTATATTATATTTATATTTTCATGATACATTTATTGACATTTTTACATATTTTATAACGTTACATATATTTAAAAAGAAATTTAACAATGCTTAGTTAAAGTCCCATTGTTTTCCATAAGAATATAGTCTTATTTTAATTTTTATTTAGCTGACAATGTTTTTACTGTTTAGTGAACTTTTGCAGTCTATTCCTGTCATTTTTCATCAGATTTGCTGAAAGCGAGATGTGATTACCTGCTCCTGAAATTTGGATAAGGTAAGAACTTTTTCAGTCTTTCTAGAGGATTTTGAGGGTGGGGGGTTTGGGGAAATACTAGTTAATGGTAGTTCTAGTGTTAGGTTTTATTTTGAGGGTTAGTTAGTCGTAGTTTGTATTTTGTTGTTTAGCAGAGTTGTACTTAGAGTTAGGTAGTAGTCTAGTGGTTTTTTTTATACTGGCATGTTATATTTTGTGTTCATTACAGTTGTAATGTAATGTTTACGTTGTATTTGAAAATTGTGTTTTGGGTAAGTGGATATTCTATATTTTATTTAAAGATTTACAAATTGGAACACATTCCATAGACCTGTGTTTAAAAAAAAATAAATAATTTGGTTTCTATCAAAACATTATTAATATTTTTAGTTACTCATATATCTAGGGTTACTGAACTGTAAGTTTAATGTATTTATTTATTTATGGGTGGGAAATGTTACATTTTATTACAATGTGCTATTTTACATTTCTAATTGTTGAATATACTTGGTTTGATTTTGTGTTTATTTCTAATGTTGTGCTTTGTGATTGCTGAATTTAATCAATTATTACACATATTTTTGGGACTCCTTTTGTTTACCCTTGTCCCCCCCAGTCTTCTGCTGGGGACCCTGCCCACCTTTGGCAGAGTCTCCCACGTGACCCTTGTGGATCCTGGTACTGACCCAGCGGTCCGCCTCCACAGCAAGCTTCCTGGGATCAGTGAGCTTACTGTCAATCAGGTGCTGGCGTAGCTCTGGAAAACAACTACTGGACAAGTGCTCCCATGCAACCAAATTATAGAGTGCCTGAAAAGCATTTACCTTGCTAACCTTCACCTAAGCATCCAATGCTCTGCAAACAACGACACATACTCCACCCAGGTGCTAAACTCCAGCTTCTTGCAATTTCTAAACTTCTATCTATAAAGCTCTGGGGTCAACCCATAACTGGTTACTAACGAGCCTTCTCACTGCCTAATGCTTCATGAAATCCTTAATGACATCTTTGGGAATATATACCTTTCCTTCTACAGGCACTGCAGGTGTGCTGCCACCAGAGGGAGTGATCTCTAAGCTTTTTGCTTTCAGCTCCAACTCCCTCAACGCTCTCTCATGTTCTAAAAGCATCTTTTTCTCTTCCATCGCAAACCTCTTATTCTCCAACTCCAATTTCTTATTTTCTATGTCATCCTGACTCCCCTGTTTGAGCTTGGCCAGTTCCATCTCATGCCCTCTGCTTCTCTCCCTGTCCTCCAACTCTTATGGAGACTGACCCTTTGAAGAAACACTGCTGCTCACCAAGGAAGGCACTTTCCCCCCAGTCAGGCCAAATGGCCCCTCTTGCTGCTCATCCAAAATTCTCTGCCTCCACCATACACTCTTCAGGATGTTCACTGGCATTCGTAGATTCCAACCAGGCCCTCAGCGCCTTTTGGTATTCCTCCTTTCTGGTGAAGCCTTTCACAGAGATTTTAAATTTCTTGCAAACAGCTTTGAGGTGTGGCACAGTGTAGGTATCAACCCTCTCTTCTTCAAACTCAATATCCACAGATGCAATGGATGCTGCTTTGCTCATGGTGAAAATTGGCAGTTCTCAAAAAATAGGAGTTCCAAGAATAAACTCGACAATAATGTACGTGGATGTGTAATGGTCTGCACTCATGAGTAGTGTACACCAATCACTGTATGTAAATCACAAATGCAAGTCCAGATCCTCACCGCTGACCACCAATGTTAGAAATAGAGGTCGCTAGTTGGCAGAGGTAGGTACCTTTGTCCAAATAGGAGCCCTTGCTTACAGTCAGGGAAAGGGGGATACACTCCTAAAATAACCCATGCTCACCCCCTTGGTAGCTTGGCACAAGCAGACAGGCAAAGCATTTGTGAACAAATGCAGTAAAACAGTGAAAACACTACAAACGGACCCCACAACAGTTTAGAAAAATAAATATTCTTTATCTAAACCAAAACAAAATCAAACGACAAAAATCCACAGTACAGGTATCAAGATATCCTCAAAATAGGTTATTCACCTAACTAAAGCTTATAGCAACAAATAACTCCACTTGGAGTTATTACGACGTCGTGACCTGTGGAATTCCCAAAGTACGGCACCGACTGCGAGGTGCGCGGTGTCGGACCCGGAGTCAAGCAGACCCACAAAGAACAGTACCTTGGAATGGCTGAAAACAAAGACAGTTCACGGCGTCAGGAGGTGTGGCTTTGTAGGCGTTATGCGGCGTCGGTTCCTCACGACCCTAGGGGAGGTGCAGCCTCTTTTCCTTACTGCAGCGCAGGGGAGGCGAGACAACGGTTCCTTACTGCATCGGGGAGGTGACGTCACGATGGAACCAAAACCACTGTTCCTTACGATGGCGCGAAGTCGATGGATTCGGGGATCACCCACATCAAGGATCGGCTCCACGATGATGAAGTTGGCTTCGGAGTCGATGCGGCACGGCTGCAGGCATCGGGCCTACATAGCAAGTCAGAACAGCGCTCACGGCTTCGGTGCAAGTTGTGTTGTCGCTCGCCGGCGTTGGTGTTGCAATTTCCTTTTGTAGCAGCTGAAACAGCAGTTCCAGATGCAGAGAGACAGAAGGGGGGAAGACTTTGTGTTCCTGAGACTTCAGAACAGGAGGCAAGCTCAGTTTCAAGCCCTTGGAGATCTTTTCTTCAAGCAGGTGACAAAGCAAACAGCAAAGGCCTTTTTCTCCTTTCCTTGGCATCAAGCAGCCACTGCAGGCCAACCCCAGACAGCAAACAGCACAGGGGCAGTATTCCTCCTCAGCTTCTCCGGCTTTTCTCCTTGGCAAAGGTTTCCTCTTGATTTCCCAGAAGTGATGTAAAGTTCTGGGGTCTGGGCCCCAATATTTATACTACAGAATGAATACTTTGTTCTCTAAAGGTAGAGAGGGTCTGTACCGAGCCAATACCAGTTCTGTCTTCACTGGTGCATCTTCCTGGCAGGAGGTGGGGACAGCATTGTTGAAGACAGACCAGGCCCATTCAGCTGAAAAGGAAATCTCCTCCCCCTACTCTAAATGCAGCCCAGGTCTTTTCAGCCCAGCACTGACTCATCAGACTTCTGGACCCACTGCTCTCTTCCAGCCCCTGTCATCCAAAAGCCAGACATGCAATACACAAACCTAGCAGACGCACACTGGATGGTTAGGCAAGAAAATACCCACTTTCTAAAAGTGGTATTTTCATACACAGAATGTAAAAATCACTCTCACTAAAAGATGCACTTTAACATTCTGAGTTCAGGCATACACAACTTTATTTTCCTATCTTGTTCTCAGGGTCAGTTATGTTTATAAGATGTTATAAATATACTCCCCATTCACTCCTATGGGAACAGATAGCCTGGAAATATTGAAAAAGACAATTGGCAGTATTTCACTATCAGGACATAGCACACACATCAGAGCATGTCATCCCTTGCACATACAATGCACCCTGCCCACAGGGGTACCTTAGGCCTACCTTAGGGGAGACTAACATGCAAAAAAGGGAAGGTTTGGGGACTGGAAAGTGTGTGCACTTGCCAAGTTGACATGAGAGTCCCAGACTGCACACAGGCTCTGCAATGGCAGGCCTGAGTCACATTTTACAGGCTGCTTCTGTGGGTGGCACAATCAGTGCTGCAAGCCAACCAGCAGCATTTGATTTACAGGCCCTGGGCACGCATGGTGCAATGTAATAGGGTCTGACAAGTAAATCAAATCTGCTAATCATGAAATCACTAATCCATCTCAGCAATTTACAAAGGGAGCACTTGCACTTTGGCACTGAAGAGCAGTGGCAAAGTGCCCAAAGCATCTAGACCAGCAAAAACATATGAGGCAACAGCAAACAAATGGGAGGGAGACCCACGCCAATGGTGCCAAGTCTAACAGATAGGGATAGAAATAAATAAACAGAAATCCCAAATTCCCATCCCAAGATGGAAAGAGGAGACAGTGGTAGCCACAGAGCAGCCTTATGGGGACTATAAGATAAGATGGATGAAAAGGGTGGAGCACAACCGGGGGAAGACAACAATGTCTATGGAGAGACTTAGTGGTGTTCAATATGTGTTTAATTGTCAAATGGTAATCGGTGGATCGGGAAGATAGGATGGTCTCTGTTTTCAGCTGCTTATATATGATCAAGAAGTGGGCAGTCATTTTTTGCTTTTTAAACCTTTGAGCCTCTGATCTGTAATCATGGTGGATGATGTGAGGTTCGGCAAGGAAGCATTATTACATATAACTTCTCACGTTTGTTATATTGAGCTGGCCCTTAGTTGTTTGTAGAGTGGGGTAAATACCAAATTGTTGTTATGCCTGCTATGGGTGTGGCATCCTGTATGAGGTAAATATTGTTATAAACAGTCGCAGAACCATCACAAGTGAACCAATCGAGTCGTAAAACATCTGGAGACATTTTAAGAGTACAAGAACCATGGAATTGCCTTTATGGCTGCTACATGAATGACACATTGTGCCCAATGCATTAATATAAACCTTTACAGAACATACAATAGTACTCTTAATAAACTTTAAAAGACATTCAGCAAAAAATCAGGTCATTGTAGGTGTATACATTCTCCACTCTTGTGTGGAAATAACATATTTATTGGGTGATATATAGATTAGGGCAGATGTTAAAGGGCTGTATTGTATTTTTAACAGTGTTTTCAGTCGTGTGTGTAAAAGGTGCTATTCCTTGTTTCCTGTGTAAGAAGTGTTATCTCTTGTGTCACGTGTGCAGGTTTATTAATATATTCACGCTCCAAATTCCTTAATATATAAAGAATACAAGCACTCACGGGTAGCGTGGCAGCGGGTCTTTATTTCCAGAACAGACGCGTTTCGGCGATCTGCCTACCTCGGTGTTTACGGCACACCGTAACCGCCATTTTTTATATATGCATCATAGTGTGTCAAACAATAGACATAGACAGAGGACAGCATGAGATGTCGACGGAGTTAATTGCGCCATCTTGTAATGTAGCTGTATCCATTATATGGAATATACTTGTACAATGCGCGATACACAATTTTCAAATTATCAATTCATTGGTTATTTTAAGTATATACACACAATAGTCACTTTAAATAAAATGATCTGCGCATATATCAGGACATAAATTCAAGGTCCCTCAATGGATGTATTGCGTCAAGTAAGCATGGCAGCAACTCCACCCATACCCATAATAATGCCGTGTATCGGCACTGCACTTCATCATGCTGTGTATCGGCTTTCGCTAGCTGTCAAAAAATTAATCTAGTCTAAACACATGTAGCAAAGGGGTAATTGAAATAGCTTAACACAGCGATCACTGCAATCTAAAGACAAAATCCATATACTCCCACTTATATTACCAGACTGTCATGTTAAGTTCCCAAATGTACTGACAACTCTTCATTGCTGTTGAGACCGGACGGAAACTTGGACTGAAGGTCAATAATGTAACGTGATTCTAACCTTCGTAGTTTCTTCAGGCGGTCACCACCTCTACTATTTTCTGGAACATAGTCTAAGCCAAAAAACTGTAAAACATTTTTACTATTAGGATGTTTTTCGTCATAATGTCTCGCTACAGGATATGAAGCATCTCCTTTCATTATAGCCCTCCTGTGTTCAAGTATTCGGATTTTTAAAGAATGAATTGTGCTGCCTATGTACAGTAAGCCGCACGGGCAAATGAGGCAATAGACTGCATAGGGGGTACTGCAAGTTAAAAACTTTTTGATAGGTCTTTTCAGATTGACATTAGGTACTGAGTAGGTTAAGACTCTCTGGCTATTGGAACAAGCCTTACACTTCCCACATGGAAAGAAACCTTGCATGTGTTTCAAGGTACCCTGCTGTGATGGTTGTTTTGTTAGATGGCTACTGACCAGCCTATCCTTTAATGACCTGGCCTTTTTGAAGGTTATCATCGGATAGTTGGGAATGTCCTCCCCTATGATTGCATTGCTTTTTAAAATATGCCAGTTTTTCTTTAACATTTGTTTCAAAAGATTAGCCTCTGCAGAATATGTGGTGATCATTCTGAATTTACCTTCATGTAAATCGACGGACTCTTTTCTTATTTCCGTCTTGTTTTCAAGCAAGTGTTGTCTAGGGATCCCCCTGACTTTCTTTAATGTCTTGTCTAGTAATGCCTGTCCATAGCCCCTTACTCGGAATCTGGATACACATTCCCTGGCTGCTAGTTCAAAATCACAGACTCTGGAGCTGTTCCGTTTTAATCTTAAAAGCTCCCCATAAGGTATACTTTGGATTAATTTAGGGGGGTGATTGCTGGTCGCAAAGAGGATCGAATTACCCGCTGTGTCCTTACGATAAAGAGCAGTTTCTAGCTTGCCTTCTGAAATAAACACCTTCAAATCCAGATAGTCCACTGCCACTGGACTTACTGTACCTGAAAAGTGTAAATTAAGGTTATTATCATTCAGATTCTCTATGTAACCTTCCGCTGACTCAATAGTTCCCTCCCAGACAATAAACAGGTCATCGATATATCGATACCATGCTTTTACCTGGCCTGTCATTTCTCCTCTCTCGTAGGTTTTGGGCACCTGCTCCTCCCACCAGCCCACCAACAAGTTGGCGTAGCTGGGGGCGAAACAGGTGCCCATCGCAGTCCCTGAGATCTGTTTGTAATACTGATCTCCAAAAACAAAAATGTTGTTAGAGAGGCAAAAGCTTGTAAATTCTATCAGCATAGAGTTGTGTTCCGCAAATCTTAGTTGTCGTCTGTTAAGAAAAAATTGGACAGCTTTTATGCCATCTTCATGTTTTATACATGTGTATAAACTGGTGATATCCAATACCATCAGTATATACTTGGAGTCCCAAATTAGACTGTTCAGTTTACTCAAAAAGTCTTTCGTGTCTCTCACGTATGATTCCAATTGTAACACGAATGGGAACAGAAAATGGTCGATAAACATAGACATATGTACTGTTAAACTGCCTTGAGAGGAAACTATAGGTCTGCCCGGTGGCCTTTCCTTATCCTTATGGATTTTAGGAATGTGATAAAATGTTGCCACCAATGGAGTGGTGTTTCTTAAAAATAAGTGTTCCTCCGTCCCCAGCATTGATTTATCATACCATTTTCTGATCAAAGTCTCGTAACTGTAAACACTTGCTTGATAGAGCTCTCGAGAGGATTTTGTGTAGTGATTGCTATCAGACAGTTGCCTCAGGGCTTCACCACAATATTGTTCCCTGGTTTGTAGCACTACGTTACCGCCTTTATCAGAAGGCTTGATTATGATTGATGTATCTTGCAATAGACCATCTAGAGCTTGCTTCTCCTCTTTGGTCAAATTTTCACAAGTATTGTGTCTCTGATTACTGCATCTGAGTTTCAATAAATCTTTGACCATTGTGTCTGAAAATGTGTCTATGGCATCAAAAGGCATTTGTGGTACGAATGTGGATTTTAATTTAAAAGGACTTACTTCCGATTCTTGTTCAATGCCCACAGCTATTGCCCTTTCAACCATGTCTTCCGATGTGCTTGGTTGAGTGGATATTCCAGTATGCAGATTATGCAGAAGTTCAACTCCTGATAGGTCATTGCAGGTAAGTATATCAGTTGTGGTCATTCTTATTCCTACTGATGTTGGTTTAGTTAGGATAGGTCTCAATTTGAAGTACTTGTGTAGCTTCAATTTGCGTATGAAATTATACAGGTCGATCCTAGTTTGTGTGAACTCAAGTTTGCTACTAGGGCAAAAGGTTAATCCCAAGGTAAGTACCTTGATTTTGCTTTCTGTTAATTTCTTAGGAGTAAGATTGACTACCGTTAAATTGGTTTCTTTCACTGGCGTTTGTAGTTCCTCTTCTTGCGTGACCAAGTGGGTTTTCCTCTGCCTCTTCCGGCCCCACACTGATCGACGTGTTCTCCGGACTGATGTTCGGGTGGTTTGTTCTTCCCGCCCCGTAGCCATGATTGCCTTATTATTTGGAACTCGTCGTGAAAAGGAGTCGACCTTCTAGCTCCTTCCAATATAGGCATGGTGCGTTCATCTCCTGATTCATTCTCCGTTAAATCGGATTCTGAGGTTTCCACTCGCACATTAGCTGTTGATGTGCTTCTTTGCGTCAGTTCTTTTCTTGGACCATCGAACTTTCGCGCAAAAGTGAGTACTCTGCCCTGTAGATAGTCATTCTCGTCACGCTCAAATTTCTCTTTTTTTCTTGTCTTAATTTTGTTTTCATATTTCAACAGTCGTGCTTTCATCTGTCTCATTAATTCTTCAACTTGGTTTTTATCTTCCTCTTTGGTTAACAGTTCCTCCAGAACCTTAATCTCCTCTAGGACCTTGTCACGGTCACTCCAGGCATACTTAACCAGGATATCAAGAGTGCCCTGGCAGTACTTCGCAGTATGCTCTGCCCATTCTGATAATAAATTGGGGTCCGGATTTTCATATGAGGGGACAGTATAAACTCTAAGGCCTCTGGGAACTCTGTTGGTGTCCACATAATTCTGCAGAGAGGTGGCCTCCCACCACTTTCTTGTTTCACGTTCGTACAGTCTTTCTAATTTCGTAAGAATATTATGGAGGTTGCCGACAGGCTGCGGCGCTTCAACTGTGCTGGCCCCTTCAGTTCCCCTTTTCGTTTTGAACATGTCCTTCGCCGCTTCACGGCGTGCCGATTCACTGAACATGGTGATGCTGTGAGGTTCAGTGACAAATCCCAGAAATGTGCCCGTGCCGCGTTACCCTCGACCTGCCGCTGATTGATATATTTGCAACTGTGATCCTTCGTTGCTTTCTCGGTCGGCTGGGCTGATCGTAGCACGTAACTACTCTCCACTCAACAGGATGCTCGACCCATCCAGTCAACCAATCATTTATAGATCATTGCGGCGGTGCTGCTCGGTATAGATAACTGCTCCAGTTGCACCAAAAACGAGTCACTCGCGGTCGGGTGCTGTGAGTGCGGCGCTGCCTGTCGCACAATATTCACGCTCCAAATTCCTTAATATATAAAGAATACAAGCACTCACGGGTAGCGTGGCAGCGGGTCTTTATTTCCAGAACAGACGCGTTTCGGCGATCTGCCTTCCTCGGTGTTTACGGCACACCGTAACCGCCATTTTTTATATATGCATCATAGTGTGTCAAACAATAGACATAGACAGAGGACAGCATGAGATGTCGACGGAGTTAATTGCGCCATCTTGTAATGTAGCTGTATCCATTATATGGAATATACTTGTACAATGCGCGATACACAATTTTCAAATTATCAATTCATTGGTTACTAGGAAAAAGCACATCCTTGGTATGGTGCTAGAAAATTCCGCACACCAGATGGTGAAACCAACTCATGAATACAGGAAGTGCTACCCATCTTATATCAACAACCAGGTAATATCATCATTCATACCGCAGGCGTCTGTATGTAGCTTGTGCACCCACCATTGTTCTCGTTTAAACAGGAAAGCAGAAATGTCAGTATGATGAGATGGAATAAATGGTTTTTCCAAGACTGTCCACTTGAGATCGTTTGGACTGTGTTGCATAGTCAAGAAATGTTGGGTCAATTTTGTGGACGTCTTCCCGCATCGTATTGTGGTTTTGTGTTCTAGGATACGGATCTTGACCTTCTAGGAACCATTTATTCCATCTCATCATACTGACAATATAATATAAGATGGGTAGCACTTCCTGTATTCATGAGTTGGTTTCACCATCTGGTGTGCGTTTTTTTCTAGCACCATACCAAGGATGTGCTTTTTCCTAATTGCCATGTGGTCTATCAATTTTAGTCTGTATACTGGACTTTGGCAGGCACCACACGGTTTGTTGCAATACAAACCTCAGGACAACCGTTCCGTTTTCGGAACTTTTTTTGACATATGATTATCAACAAATCGAGCTTTCATTAAGACTGTTTTGATCTGCGTGGGCACAATGATAAAGTATATGATTGACACTTCCCTCATAAACATGTCCTATTCATGAACATATGGGAATATTTTACACTACCAATTAATTCAAAAGGGTTGTGCAGGGATCCCTGTGTACTATCGCAGTCATTACACTTTATACAGGCAAGGTGGAGTCATCACATGGCCGTTTTCATCTATAAGGCTTATGATTTTGGGAGCTCTGTATAAGAGGAGGTTTTTCCTGTAGATAGTTCATTTGCCGTTTCTGGTCCTCTGCATGTTGCGGGCTTACTTGTTTCCACAAGGACGTAAGGTATACGTGCCTGTTAACAGTCTTTAGGGCTAAATTTCTCGAGCGCAGTGGTCTTTCAAACATGCGCTGCTTGGTTACCGGTTCAGGTGTATACGCATGCCCCAAAGAGTAGTGGTTTTGTACGCGCATGCTCAGTCGGACATGCGGGTTTGCGCGTTTCTCGTCACTGATTGTTTTTCTCCAGCGATTGGTTATCCAAGCAAACGAGACGGCTTTTTAAAGCTAAGGACTTCCTGTTCTCGGTACCTCCGGCTTCAGGCTCATTGAGGCGCCGGTGTACCGACGGACAGGTAGGCTTCCTGGAGGTGTTTTTCCCCATAGCACTTTGCCCGAGTTTTGCTGAGGTTTTATAGAACCTTGCATCCGCTTTTAGAATCAGGCGGTTTGGACTCGCCACAGTTCTCCCGATATACTAAGAGATAAAACAGGGGGCCACTGGCTTGTCTTTATTTTGTTTGACCTAACTAACAGTTCACTGAGTACTTGGCATCATTATTGATGTTAGTCTTTTTCTGCCTCATGGTTTTATGCTTTTCTGACAGCAATCCAAGGTTGTCTGTAAAACCTAGTTTTTTTATCCCAAGCTCTTGCCGTTACATTATGTTATACCTACATCTCTGGGAGACTCTTCTGTAGGGTCAAGAATTGAATAGCATTACCCCCTTCAGGATGGAGATCTGATTCCCACAAAAACATTGATCACCTTACTTTTAATAGAGCGGTGCCCTTTTCCTGAGCGGTTGCCAGTGAGAGGTGGGCTGACTTACCCAGTATTCACGGGTAAGTCGCATCCTTTATCTATCTGTCTTCGATATAAGACTGATTATTTGAAACACCACTTATTTTTATGTTGTTTTTGGTTTTTTTTCAGGTTGTCTTCACCAATGATGCACGTATTATAAGAACGTGGACCTAGAGTATCCTTTACTTGGGTTCTTTTGCACGCAGTAGCTTATTCTAGTCCTGATGAAAGCCGTGCCCTATTAGAGGCTCTATGGCTGAAACATGTTGACGAACTTCACCATCACCACGGTCTAAACATCTGTTGACTGCTGGTGCACTAGTATTTTTACTCTAGCCAAGCACGTACTACGAATATAGCTGTGCCTCACGCTCTTGAGCTAGTTTTAATTTCACTTACACTTAAAACTAAAAATATCAGAAATATATATATTTTTCTTTTGCGCTGCGCTCTCACTCATACCATTAGCTCTTCATTGTGGATTTAGTACATCCTAGTATTCTCACCATCAAAACATCCTTGAGCTCCTCCCTCACAGTGAAGGAGTTGTAGCCCCCAGAGGAACTAGGAGTTTCCTCTGGGATGGAGAATCCCAATGATGAAGCATGTCACCTTTGGTGAGTGAGGGATTTTGTCCTTTAAAGGGATATGCCCATTTACTTCTTTAGGTGTTGTTTCACTTTCATACTTGGTATCATTTGATCCTAATATTGATGTAGCAGTTTTTTACACTTTCTAAAAATTGTCGATAGACCCCAGAGTTTCACTTGGTCTTTGATAAAAAGTGAAACACCAGTGGTGCAAGGGGTTTGAAAATAAACCACTGTGAGGCATATCCCCAAGCCATGTGTTACGCTGGAACATCACTCTTTGTGACGTTCCAGTGGCACAGAGGGCTTAGCCATATCCAGAAGGCCATGTAAAGCCACCTGCGTGGTTTATCATTGCCTTGTACACATGGAGTAAGGCAAGGCAGAGCAAGTTGCAGCCTTGCCCTATCCTGCGTGAAAGAGGCATTCCATGGGTGTTGCTCTGGGTGTACCTACTCAGCACCCATGGAATTCAACACTTCCACAGATTTACAACACCTCATAAACCAGGGGCAGCACCAAAGCCATGTGTCTCCCTAGAGCAGGTATTATGAGGAGTACATTTTGCCTCGTTTTTTCACCATGACACATGTGCTGCATTCTGCAGCACACATAGAACGATAAAATAACTCTTGTGATTGTTTTTGTGCAAGAAGGAACTCCTTCCTGCACGAATACAATGGTGACAAAAACATAGACACACTTGCACCATGGTGCAAGGGTGCCTGCGCTGACAAGCGGCTGCTAATTGTGCACTGGCTGAAAGGACAGGAATGCACTGTATCTTGTAAATACAGTGCATTCCTGTGCTTTTGAATCAGCATAGGCAACTGCCCTATGCCAATTCTTTGTAAATATGGCCCTAAAAGTAAGCTTGTTATTTGGCATGATGAGTAAAATTACTGGTAGGAGATATGCCTGAATTTCTTTTCACTTTACATTAGAGTCAGTCCTCTTCATGGGACCTTTTCCTGAAGCCAAAGCCCTTAAACAACTCTGCTCATGCTATGAATTGTGTTTCTCCATCTGTGATGGGGCTGATATGCATAAACCTTTCAGGCAAGCTGACTTCCTTCAGTTTGGCATGAAAGATGCCTGCACAATTCCCCCTTTCCTGTGTAGTTGAGGATTTTGAAATTCAAATACTAAACTGCTAAATTGTGGCCAGTGATAGATGAGGGCTCATTTATGTGTGTTTGTTAGGAGGGGAACTGTACTCTGTCGTTTGAAGAGCTCTCAAAATCTTCAGTCTTCAGAACAGCTGATCATAATTTCAATGGAACAAGCAGCTAGCAAATGACTTAATTGCAATCTGCAAAGTGCTCATGGAATATCTGTGGTTTAAATTCCTTCCTGAAAGACAACAATGCGATGGAAGAAATCTGCAAAAATATAATATAATTGGCTTACAGGAAACTTGGCAGTTGATGTCCATAGCCTGGCAAGATCAAAATTTCTTTTTTTTCTCCAGCTGAACCTTCTATCAAAGGGGGACATCCATCGGGAGGAGTTTCAATTCTGGTCCATAAAGCCCTCATGCCAGAAGTGAGAGCCCTTGCTGGTGGCCCCTTGGGCAGTCGTCTTTGTGATGGTAACAGTAACATCGACAAGACACAGAAGAAAGATGCCAGCACTTATTATTGGAAACAAATATAAATCATAGACAACCAAAAAGAAAATAGCTTCTGGAGAAATCATAAAAATTAATTAAAGTCCTAAGACAACAGCATCTTGAAGCAATGTGTGTCCTGGCTGGCATCTTCAGTATGTTCATTCTTGGAACTCCGGAACCACCTTCTTGGCAACAGGAAGAGGATAACATGTGGGGCATCCCAGAGATCATCCAGAGACCCTCAAGGAAGGACAAGGCTTGGCAGAAATGTGCTTTGTCTGTGAATGCTTTGGACTTTAGAATACTAAATGGAAGAGGGGCTCAGGACTAACCTGCCTTTTGCACATACACAACACGTTCTTGTGCCTCTCAAAAAGATTATATCTGGATCCCTACCCAGCACTCCACTTGGACAAGTAACTTCCAAGTCCTCCATACATTGACCAGTGATCATGCAAGGCTAACCTGCACTCTCCACAGGGATACACCCAGATTGACACAAATGCAAACAATTGGCACAGAATAGAGCACTTGTGGGCTGCTGAAAATAAAACGGTCAACAACTCCCTCATCTCCTGCCTTGGTGGAGCTGAGAGAATTTCATGAGAACAGGAATTCTTCTCCGTCATTGGCAAACTGGTCAAATTCACTTAAAAAGCGAACTGACAGACTCATTAGCAAGGACCAAAAGGCAGGAAGCACACAGACCCATATGGGACCATGCAACCTGGCGCTGAGAGCTCTTAAGCAAGAATTAAGTAAACTTCGGAGGTCAGCATGTAAAAGCAGCAACAATCCCTTACAAGCGACTGAAATCTGGAAGGCTAAGAAGACCTATAGATCTAAAGTCTGGAAATCTCTCAGTTCAACGAAGAATTGGCATGGATTTAACTTCATGAGGCCTTGAAAACTAAAAGTCCTGCAAAACTTTGGATCCTCGTCAAGAAAAAATCAAGACATAACTCTCAGAAAATAATATTCAGAAAATCTCACCTCCCGTCTCGGGCCGCTAAGAGGTCAGATTATATTTTCAACTTGTACTATTCTGTCAAAAAAGATTGTGATCTGGATGCTCCATCAGAAGAAATAGTCAACCGTTGCAATAAAAATCTGCTGCACTGGGGTGAATTATTGTCCTGTCAAGACTCGATTAAACATGTACTGTCCTCCGAGCAGCTGGAGTCCCGAGCCCTAAAGGCTTGTCTATGAGAATACTTAAACTTGCCCTAGAAGATTGGGCATCCCTGCTTAGCTCACTATTTAAAAACTGCTTGTGGGGGAATGCAGCGCCGGACAGCTGGAGAGGTGCCATGCTCACTCAATCCACGAAAAAGGTGCATGCGATAATCCATCTAACTTCTAGCTCATCGCCCTACTTGATGTGGAAGGCAAATGCTTTGCAAAAATCTTAAACAATGAGTTAGAGGAATGTTCCAAAACTAAGGCCCTAATACCCATCACTCAATCGGTCTTTAGGCAGGGGCAAGACAATGAAAATATTCTGATCATCTTCTCTTCTTTGATTAAAGCTTTCTAACATCAAAAAGGTCCCACCGCTTACGTCACATCCAGACAGAGGGAGACTTTGGCAGAAGCTGTTTTACAGGGGCATCTTGGAAAGAGCCATCGAAAGCCTTTACACTGGAACCTGGGTAAAGGTAAAAATTACATCTAATAGAGTCATGACCCATAAAATCAGGACCACTTTAAGGGTAAAACAAGGCTGTATCCTTGCTCCACTGTTGTTCAATCTTTATTTGGTGGACATAAGCATAGCTCTGATGTCGACGTGTGCTTTTCCTCCTAAAGTTGCCAGCTACCTCATACAGTGCCCCCACTACGCCGATGATACTTTAGTATTCAACCACACAGTGGTAGGGGTGCAACGATCTCTGGCAGCCCTCGTTCTTTATGTGCAGAAAACAAACTAGTCAATCATGCCAAAACCCAAAACATTGCTTGTGGAGTCAGAAATTGACAAGCTGCCAATTTTTTTTCCTCAATTAACAATGTGGTTGTGGTCTCAAATACCTGGGCATCTACTTTAACCAGCGTGGTTGCCAAGTCACACATCTGTCCAGTCTAAAGGAATCTGCTTTGTTAACGACAATGAGCTTTAAAAAATAGGTGCTGATCTAACGGGCATCTGTAAAGCAGTTGATGCCAAAATTATGCCAACGCTCATATAAGGCTCACTGATCTTTAAAGATCACATCTCTTCCTGGCTGGACAACGTTCAATCAAGATAATATTGTTGTCTGCTTAATCTTCCCAATGTCGCACCATCTTCACAGATACGGCTGAAATTTGGTCTTTATAAACATCTAACATATTGAAGTCTTCTTTTTCGGAATACTATACAAAGCTGATGGCTGCTCCTATGGGGTCCCTTAAAGAAATGAAAGGGCAAGGTATCCAAGATAACAAAATTCATATGGGAACAGTACTTGAGGGAGGCAATGGAAGCTGTTGACGCACCAAACATCTTTAAGCACAGTTTGACCCCAAAGCTTACAGCAAAATTGTTGGTTAACATGGCTAAGATACAATCTGGAACTGATGACAAATAAGAGCTTTCCTGAAAAGCCCACATCAATGTATGTGAGACTCTGTATCAAGAACCGGGGAAAGTATTATAACTAGCCAGCCCCATGAAATTGGCCATTAAAAATGATCTCTTGAGGCTGAGATGTGGCTTAATTCCCCTAAAAGGATACAAATGTAGTAGTTGAACCGGATCAGTGTAACACAGCTACCGTTTACGTAAGTACAAAAACGTCTGACCCACGTGATATGCATTTGTCCAGTACTAAAGAATTTAAGATCCTATTGGCTGACACAGTTTTTCCGCAAACTTGGCATAACACAATGAATCACAGCCAATGCTATGTGTCGGAGTGGTGTATATGTGCAGCTATAAGTAAGATGTTTGAAATTCCTCAGAGAAGCACTCAAGCAACTGAATTTACCACCAGTGAGCCCTTAAGTCGGCAAATTTTTTAGACCCTTCTCTCTTTCCTTAAAGTCTCCATATCTCTGGCAAGCCTGTGAGGCTGTTAATGGGCCTACCTCCGATCCATGCAGACCTATTCTAGTTGGACCTGTATTTGAGCTCCAGCTCTCTATCTTCAAAATAGAATTTTAGAGCATAGCCAAAATGTATTTTCTACATGATGTTGCAGCAGCACATTATTGTATTTAAATCATAAACTTTCATTTCAGTCTCTGGCCCGGCTGCAGTGATGACTGAGAGCTTTTAGTGCACCTGTCACTTTCCTAAATTCAATCTGCTCAGGGCTGTTTCAGATTGCCTGTCCCGTACCTCAAAAGAATCTGACCAGTAGAGTATAGCCATAATGGATTTATCCCAGCTGGGTGCAGTGGCACTTTACTTTATTCAAATTTTAAATTGCACTTTAGTCACTGGATGTGCTCCAGAGACACCTACCACTTCCTATTGCACAAGGCACTTTACCAATAACAAACTGTTCAAGGACCATCTGTCTTCTACAGGTCATTTTCCAGCCAAAGAAGATTTCCTTTAGCCCCCGATGCCTTGAAAACTTCTCGTGTATGGGTCTAGTCGCTGTCTCCACCTCATTTCACTGGATTTTCCAATTGCATGACTGTTACCTCTGAGATGATAACATTGAACTTGTCAGGACTTGTTAGACCTGGTACCATTGGCGTGAGTCTCCCTTCCATTTTTTCTGATTACCTCCTCTGTTTTTGATATGTTTTTATGGTTTAGATGTTTTGTGCACTGTGCCACTGCCATTCAGTGCCACAGTGCAAATGCTCCCTATGTTAAATTGATGTATTGGTTAGTGACTCCATGATTGGGTTCTTTGATTTACTTGTCAGACCCTAGTACAGTGCACAATGTGTGCCCAGGGCTTGTAAATCTAATGCTGCTGGTGGGCTTGCAGCATTGGTTGTGCCACCCACAGAAGCAGCTTGTAAAGTGTGTCTCAGGTCTGCCATTACAGAGACTATGTGCAGCCCGGCACTGCCATGTTGACTGACCAAGTGCATCCACTTGCCAGTCCCTAAACCTTCCCTTTTCTACATATCAGACACCCCTGTCATAGGCCCAAGGGAAGGGTGCATTGTAAGTATAAGGTAGCACATGCCCTGGTGCCGCATCTCCCAGAAGCGTGCCTTTGTCGCAGCTGTCTGCTGTCGCATCACCGGAGCAGTGCGTCACAACCGTGAGGGTCGCCGTCGCATCATCGGAGAAGCGTGTCGCAGGGCCTGTCGCGGCTCCAAAGTACAGAGTTGCAGCAAGGCTGCCAGGGCGTGTCGCATCGTCTCAACGTCGTCGCATCAAGGGCGCCATCTTATCGCATCGCACCGGATTGTCGCATCACATCGAGGCGCCATCTTGCCGCATCGAAACCGGGCTGCAGCACGAGAATCTACACATCACCTCCTCTCCGGTAAGGCTCAAGATGCATCCCCTACTCTGCGCAAGCATTGAGGCGCGACGCATCGTCTCCCCCGAAGCAAGGAACCAACGCATCTCCAACGCTGCGAGCCTTTTGTTTATTTTGCGTTACGCATCCAGGTACTTTTGTGAGAACTGTGTCGCATTAACCATCTTTAAGTCAATTTTGAGTACAGCATTGTGGATTTTTGTCGTTTGTGGTCTTGTGTTAAGTCTATATAAAGAATACTTATTTTTATAAAACCTGTGTTGTGTCCATCTGTAGTGTTTTCACTGTATTACTGCATGTGTTCAGAAATGCTTAACACACTGCCTCTGAGAAAAGCCTGTCTGCTCGTGCCAAGCTACCAAGGAGGTGAGCAGGGGTTATCCAGTAGTGTAATCCCCTTTCCCTGACTTAGAAGCAAGGGTACCTATTTGGTCAAAGGTACCTATCTCTGCCAACTAGAGACCCCCAGTTCTAACATTGGTGGTCTGTGGTGAGGATTTGAACCTGCATTTGTGACTCATATACAGTGATTGGTGTACACTACTAGTGAGTGTAGACCAAACGCGACCACATACTTTTTTGGTAGACATTTTTTTTCCTTGGACTGTTATTTTTTCCTGAGAACTGCAAATTCTTACTGCCATGAGTAGGCCAGCATCTGTTGCATCTATGGATCTTGATTTTGAGGAAGATAGATTGGAAACCTACAGTTTGAAACAGCTAAAGCATCTCTGTAAGAAATTGAAAGTTGCTACACCAGGCATTATTAAAAAGGATGACTACCAAAAGGCGCTGAGGGCCTGGGTAGAAGCAAGAAATGCCCCAGAGTCAGTGGTGGAGCCAGCTGGGGATGCAGATGGGCAATTGGATAGGCCAGTGTTTCCAGCCAGGGGAGGGGTGCCGTCCCCACCTGGCAGTAGTGTCTCCTCCAAAGACCTGTCCCCCAGAGAGTTGGAAGACAGGGAGAGAAATAGGGCACACAAGCTGGAGATGGCTAAGCTTAAGATGGAGGGTCATAGGGAAATGGAGAATAAGAAGTTGTCCTTGGAGAGAGAGAGAATGAGAATGGAGCATGAGAGGATGTTGAGGGAGTTAGCGATTAAGGCAAAGGGCTTAGAGATCAAGCCCTCTGGTGGCAGCGCACCATCTGTGCCTTTAGAAAGCAGAGTGTATATTCCCAAGGATGTCATCAAAGATTTCTACAAGCATGAGGATATTGGGCAGTGATTTGCAGCCTATGAGATAGCAATGTTGGCCCACTGGGTCCCTGAGAAGGATTGGGGAGCTGGGTCGTGAGGCCGCTTTGTGAGTGAGGGGAGGGATACTTTGTTAGACCTGCCCAGTGAACATAGGATGTCTTATGACCACATGAAGGAAGCACTGATGCCAAGGTATGGTTTGACCTCAGAACTCTATAGACAGAGATTCAGGAATTGTAACAAGCTGGAGGGAACCACTTGGGTAGAATATGTGTCTTTCTTTTGCAGAACTATGGATGGTTGGGTGAAGGGTAGCAAAGTGGATATTTTTGAAGTGCTCTATGATTTATTTGCCAGGGAGCACTTATCTACTAATTGTTTTCCAGAGCTACGCCAGCACCTTATTGATAGCAAGTTAACTAACCCTAGGAAGCTTGCGGAGGAGGCGGACCGCTGGGTCAGTACCAGGGTCCACAAGGGTCATGTGGGAGATTCCGCCAAAGGTGGGCAGGGTCCCCAGCAGAAGAGTGGGGGGGACAAGGGTAAACAGAGGGAGTTTCAGAAAGGGCCCCAAAGTAATTCCCAAGGGACCTAAGGGAAGGGTTCCCAGCCTCCCACTGAGAAGAAGAGACCCCGACAGGTAAATCTGTTCAGAAGGGCCCCTACAAGTGCTTTACGTGTGGTCAAGTGGGCCACCGTTGGTTTGATGCACAGTGTCCCATGAAGGATTCCAGAGTGCCACCACGTGCACCACCCCGTCAGATGGCGAGTGTAGCCCAGGGAGGGCAGGAGAAGGGTTCCCAAGGTGGGTGGGGTCCCACAGAAATGTCCCTTGTCTCATTAGGAGACTTTGAGAAGGTCCCTCAAGCTGCCTGATAACACTAAGAAATACAGGCAGTGGGTGACCATCAATGGCCATAGAGTGGAGGCTCTTAGAGACACAGGAGCCAGTGTGACACATGTCAAGTGTCACCTGGTGTCTCAAGAGCTGGTTGTCCCCAATGCCTTTTACCCAGTCGTTGCTGCTACCAACACAGAGAGCCACTGCAAGGTGGCTCAGGTTCCCTTTGAGTGGTGTGGGGTCTCTGGTACTCTTCAGGTAGCTGTGAGCCATGACTGTGGATTGTCTGTTGGGCAATGATTTGGAGAGCTCCCCTTGGGCTAAGGTGGAGAAGAAGGTTCATTTGAACATGTTGGGTCTGCCTGAGTGGGCGTGTGTTACTACTCGGTCTATGGCAGCCAGTAAGGGTGTTGAAGAGGTCCTGGAGCCTGAAAGTATAGCCCAGGGACCTGCCTTAAAGAGAAGAGGTAGGGGGCGTGGGAAACCATCCCCCATTGTTCCCACGGTCCAGGAGGAGGCAGACCTTGAGGGGGATGCCCAGGAACCTACAGGGGAACAGGTTGCTGAATTGGGGGGCCTGTCTGAGCTGACCCATTGGCAGCCCGAAGGAGGACCCTCCAGGGAGGAATTTTGTGCAGAACAGAAGAAGTGCCCTTCTCTTGTGGGTTTGCAGCAACAGGCCACAAACCAGGCAGCAGGTGATCAGTCTGGATCACATTGGATCTACTGGGAGAATGACCTCCTGTATACAGAGCCTAAGGTTGCTGAGCCTGGGTCAGCCCGTGTGCTGGTGGTACCCCAGCGCTTCAGAGCCTTCCTACTGGGGTTGGCTCATGATGTACCTTTAGCTGGACATCTGGGGTAGGACAAGACCTTTGAAAGGCTTGTCACCCACTTTTATTGGCCCCAGATGCGGAAGAGTTCAGATACTCATTGTAGGACCTGTCAAACTTGCCAGGCAAGTGGGAAGAGTGGAAGGAAGCAAAAGGCTCCTCTCCAACCTTTCTCGGTAGTCATTACCCCTTTTGAAAGGGTGGGCATTGACATTGTGGGGCCACTGGACCCCAAGACAGCCATGGGCAACAGGTTTATCCTGGTCTTGGTGGACCATGCTACCCGGTACCCAGATGGTATCCAGCTCATGACAGTGACGGCCCCCGTGGTGGGACGTGCACTGATGGGGATTTTCTCCCATGTGGGGTTCCCCAGAGAGGTGGTGTTAGACCGTGGTACCAATTTCATATCTAGTTATATGAAGTCCCTGTGGAAGGAGTGTGGTGTTACCTACAAGTTCACCATTCCTTATCACCCGCAAGATAATGGGCTGGTTGAAAGATTCAACCGGACCCTTAAAGGCATGATCATGGGTCTTGAAGAACCAATGAGGCGTAAGTGGGACGTCCTCTTGCCATGCCTTCTGTTTGCTTACCGTCAGGTGCCACAAAAGTCCCTAGGGTTCAGTCCCTTTGAACTGTTGTATGGACACCCGGTAAGAGGACCTTTGAGTCTGGTCAAGGAAGGCTGGGAGCAATCTCCCAGGAAACATCCCAGGATGTATACAGTTAAATGCTAGCCTTCAGGAACCAGACTCGGCGATTCAGAGAGCTCGCTCAGGCGAATCTGGAAGCCAGCCAGGAAGAGATGAAGCGGTGGTACAATCAGAATACCACTCTAATTGAGCTTCAACCCGGACAGAAAGTTTGGGTCATGGCCCCTGTAGAGCCTTGCGTGCTACAGGACAGGTGGACCGGTCCATTTGAGGTGGTGGAGCGCAAGAGTGATGTCACCTACCTGGTGAACTTGCAGTCTCCAAGGAACCCTTTGCGGGTCCTACATGTTAACCGCCTGAAGCCCCACTTAGAAAGGTCCGAAGTGGGCATGCTCCTAGTGACAGATGATTGAATGGAGGAGGAGACAGATCTTCTTCCTGACCCCCTGTCTGCAACAGAGCTTTATGGGTCAGTGGATTGTGTCAGCCTCTCTGCCACACTGACCCCTGATCAGCAGCAAGATTATCGCCCACTGTTGGGACAATTCTCTGATTTGTTTTCCTTGGTTCCTGCTGTCACTGAGTGGTGTGTCCATGATGTGGACACTGGGGACAGTCCTCCTGTGAAGCACAAGGCTTACAGAGTGACTGACAAGGTCAGGACTTACATCAAGGGGGAAGTCTCCAAGATGTTTGCCTTAGGGGTGATTGAGTCCTCCAACAGTCCTTGGGCCAGCCCAGTGGTCTTGGTCCCAAAGGCTGCCTCGCCTGGTGCCACACCTGAACTCAGGTTCTGTGTGGACTACCGAGGACTTAATTCAGTCACCAGGACTGACGGCACCCCATCCCCAGAGTTGATGAGCTCATTGATCGGTTAGGGGCTGCACGGTACCTCAGCACATTTGATTTGACGTCTGGGTACTGGCAGATCGCCTTAACTGATGGGGCCAAAGAGAGGTCAGCATTCTCCACACCAGATGGGCACTACCAATTCTGGGTTATGCCCTTTGAGATGAAGAATGCCCCTGCCACCTTTCAGGGGTTGGTCAACCAGGTGTTGGCTGGACTGGAAGATTTCAGTGCCGCCTACCTGGATGACATTACAGTGTTCAGCGCCAGTTGGGAAGGCCATCTGTGCCACCTCTGGGAAGTGTTGGTGGAACTCCGCAAGGCAGGCCTCACGATCAAGGCAAGTAAGTGCCAGATCGGGCAGGGTTCCGTGGTGTACTTGGGGCACCAGGTAGGGAGCGGCCAGGTGGCGCCCCTGCAACACAAGATTAATTCCATCCTGGCATGGGAACCCCCAAAGACTCAGACACAGGTGAGAGCCTTTTTAGGACTCACGGGGTACTACAGGAGGTTTGTCAAGGGGTATGGCAACATTGTTGCACGCTTGACTGAGCTGACTTCCAGGAAGCAGCCCAAGAAAGTGAACTGGACTGACACCTGTCAGAAGGCTTTTGATGCCCTGAAGACTGCCATGTGCACAGCACCCGTGCTTCAGGCACCCAACTTCTCAAAGGAATTCATTGTTCAAACGGACACTGCAGAGCATGGTGTGGGGGCTGTTCTATCACATATTAATGAAGAGGGCCTAGACCAACCTGTAGCCTTCGTCAGTAGGAGGTTACTTCCACAGGAACAGAGGTGGAGTGCAATTGAGCGTGAGGCATTTGCTGTGGTCTGGGCACAGAAGAAGTTGAGACCATACCTGTTTGGGACTCACTTCTGGGTTCAGACAGACCACAGGCCCCTCAGATGGTTGATGCAGATGAGGGGTGAGAACCCAAAGTTGTTGAGGTGGTCCATTTCCCTACAGGGGATGGACTTCACGTTGCAACACCGCCCTGGTACAGAACACACCAATGCTGATGGTCTGTCCAGATTTTTCCGCCTTAGTGATGAGAACTCCCAAGGGGAAGGGTAGTTCTCCCCACATTTCAGCGGGAGGGGACACGTGTTAGACCTGGTACCATTGGCGTGAGTCTCCCTTCCATTTTGTCTGATTAACGCCTCTGTTTTTTATATGTTTTGCTGGTTTAGATGCTTTGGGCACTGTGCCACTGATATTCCAGCCATTTGCTTCCAGGTGTCCCAAGCAGGAGGAGGTAGGTTTGGTCTCCGGTGGGGCCGGGGGGGGGGATTTTTTAAAGTATTGAGGCATCGGGGGAGAGGAAAGAGTATTTCCTCTCCCCTGATGTCTCAATACAGGGCATTCCTGCAGCACGATCGCGCACAGCATTGCGATCGTGCTGCAGGAATGCCCCCACTAGGCACAAGGGATGCTTTTTTGTTAAAAAGGAAGCAACCCCTTGGGCAATGGTTGCTTCCCAAAGGGGGCAAATAATTTAAAGACTTTTCTGCCCCCCCTGGGGCCAGATCGCCTTGGTTCTTTGGCGTTTTTGGCCCCAGGGGGGGCAGAAAAGCCCACTAGAGCCAGGATTTTTTTTTTTTTTAATGGAAGTGATCCCTTGGAGAAGGGTCACTTCCAGGGGCCTCATTTAAAAAAAAAATTGTTTGCCCCCCCTGGGGGCAGATCGGCCTGTGTATTTGGCCTTTCTGCCCCAATACCCCACTAGACACCATGGAGTCCTTTTATTATCTAAAGGAAGCGACCCCTTGGGCAAGGGTCGATTCCTTAGGGGGCACATTTATTAAAAGTCTTTTCTGACCCCCCTTGGGGACTGTTTGCCTTGGTTTTTTAAGCAAAAGACACACAATTGATGGACGGAATGCAGAACAAATCAACACATTCTCCCCCAGTCAAGAGATTTGGGTTAAATCCATCATTCTTTTGCTCACCATGCCACCCCAGTTTAGACCTGGCCATATGCAAATCAGTCTTGACCCTGTGCCTCATGGGAACAGTCCAGCCCGAACTGCCAAGCCAGGTCCTCCCTGGACCGGAAACAAGCATCCTAAGACCGGTTTCGAGGTTTCACCCGTCCTCAGCCAGGATAGCTTGAATCCAGTGTCACAGTGAGCCCGGGACCTACGTCTAGGCATACCCGGCGCACTTAGGGTCAAGACATCTGGGTTAAATCCATCATTCTTTTGCTCACCATGCCACCCCAGTTTAGACCTGGCCATATGCAAATCAGTCTTGACCCTGTGCCTCATGGGAACAGTCCAGCCCGAACTGCCAAGCCAGGTCCTCCCTGGACCGCAAACAAGCATCCTAGTACCGGTTTCGGGGTTTCACCCCTCTTCAGCCAGGATAGCTTGAATCCAGTGGCACAGTGAGCTTAACTGTGGGGTTGGACATTTGTGCCGGCACGGTGATTCCACACAAAAGTATGTGGAAAATGTGTTTTTTTTCAGCTAAATTTGAGGTTTGCATGGCATTCTTGGTAGGAAAACGTTGGGGGATCAATGCAAGCCATACCTCCTTGGACTCCCCCGGGTGTCTAGTTTACAAAAATGTTTGGGTTTGGTACTTTCCCAATATGGCCGCCGAGCCCCGGGCCAAAATTTCAGGTGCCCCCCTCAAAACCAGGTAGTTTTGCTATAGGTAATTTTGAAGTCTCCACAGTACAATTTGGGCCATTTCCTGTTGCAGCCACTATGCCTACCCACACAAGTGAGGTGCCATTTTTGTCGGGAGACCTGGGGAAATGCTGGGTGGGAGGAAATGTGTGGATCCACGCAGATTCCAGAACTTTCCCACACAGAAATTTGAGAAAAAAGTGAATTTTTCAGCGAAGTTTGAGGTTTGCAGGGAATTCTGGGTAGGAGAATGATGGGGGACCCATGCAAGCCATACCTCGCTGGACTCCCCCGGGTGTCTAGTTTCCAGAAATGTGTGGGTTAGGTAGGTTTCCCTAGATGGTGGCCGAGCCCCGGGCCAAAAACTCATGGGACACCCCATGCAAAACCAGGTTGGTTTGTGATGGGTAATTTTGATGTCGCCTCAATAGGTTTTGGGCCCTTGCCTGTCCCAGGTCCTTGACCCACCCACGCAAGTGAGGTACAATTTTTATCTGGAGACCTGGGGGAAAGCTGGGTGGGAGGAAATTTCTGAATCCACGCAGATTCCAGAACTTTCCACCACAGAAATGTGGGGAAAATGTGTTTTATTGACAATTTTGTAGGTTTGCAAGGGATTCTGGGTAACAGAAACTGCTGGGAGGCAGTCACGTCACCCCATCCTGGATTCCCCTGAGTGTCTAGTTTTCAAAAGTGTATAGGCTTGCTAGGTTTACCTAGGTGCCGGCAGAGCTATGGTTCAAAAACTACAGCTAGGCACGTTGTCAAAAAAGGGTCATTTTTCACTGCGAAATTGAGGTGTGTCCACGTTGCGTTTTGCACCGTTTCCTGTCGCGGGCACTAGGCCGACCCACACAAGTGAGGTAACATTTTTCTCAGAAGACTTCGGGGAACGTGAGGTGGGTGGAAATTTGTGGATCCATGCAGATTCCAGAACTTTTCAACACAGAAATATGGGGAAAATGTGTTTTATTTTACAATTATTTAGTTTGCAAGGGATTCTGGGTAACCGAACCTGGTGGGAGGCAGTCAAGTCACCCCATCCTGGATTCCCCTGGGTGTCTAGTTTTAAAAAATGTATAGGTTTGCTAGGTTTCCCTAGGTGCCGGCAGAGCTAGGGTTCAGAAACTACAGCTAGGCACTTTGCCAAAAAAGGGTCAATTTTCACTGCGAAATTGAGGTGTGACCACGTTGCGTTTTGTGCCGTTTCCTGTTGCGGGCACTAGGCCGACCCACACAAGTGAGGTACCATTTTTCTCGGAAGACTTTGGGGAACGCGGGGTGGGTGGAAATTTGTGGATCCAAGCAGATTCCAGAACTTTCCACCACAGAAAAGTGGGGGAAATGTGGTGTTTTTGACATTCTTTTAGGTTTGCAAGGGATTCTGGGTAACAGAACCTGGTGGGATGCAGTCAAGTCACCCCATTCTGGATTTCCCTGGGTGTGTAGTTTTCAAAAATGTATAGGTTTACTAGGTTTCCCTAGGTGCCAGCAGAACTATGGTTCAAAAACTACAGCTAGGCACTTTGCCAAAAAAGGGTCGTTTTTCCATGCGAAGTTGAGGAGTGTCCACGTTGTGTTTTGCGCCGTTTCATGTCGCGGGCACTAGGCCGACCCACACAAGTGAGGTACCATTTTTCTCGGAAGACTTTGCGAAATGCGGGGTGGGTGGAAATTTGTGAATCCACGCAGATTCCAGAACTTTCCACCACAGAAATGTGGGGAAAATGTGTTTTTTTTTGTCAATTTTTTAGGTTTGCAAGAGATTCTAGGTAACAGAACCTGGTGGGAGGCAGTCAAGTCACCCCATCCTGGATTCCCCTAAGTGTCCAGTTTTCAAAAATGTATAGGTTTGCTAGGTTTCCCTAGGTGTCGGCAGAGCTAGGGTTCAAAAACTACAGCTAGACACTTTGCAAAAAAAGGGTAATTTTTCATTGTGTCAAATGAGGTGTGTTCATGTTGGGTTTTGAGCCATTTCCTGTAGTGGGCACTATGCCTACCCACACAAGTGAGGTACCATTTTTATCAGGAGAATTACGGTAATTCAGATTTGTAAAGCAACTGTTATTTCCTATTGACTTTTGCTGCATTTCTGCCTTCCAAATGAAAGACATTGTGTAAAAAAGAAGTCATTTTGAAAAATGACCGATAATTCTCATGCTAGTATGAGTATTCCCAATTTTGAAAATGTGCAAATATCTACTGTTTCTAAACTCTATAATTTTTTTCCATTTCAGAAATACATAGGTGTCTTTCATACCGATTTTTCCATGTATACATTTTCCCACAATAAATGCTATATACCCGGTACATAATAACAAGCCATTGCAAATTGCTGCTCAGTTTTTGACTCAGGGTTCGTCGGGTTCTTGGTGAACCTACAAGTCCTATATATCCCCACAACCAGTAAGGTCCAGCGGATGTAACGGTATATTGCTTTCAAAGAACTGTCATAATTAGAAGTTACAGGTGAAAACGTTGACACAAAAGGCTGTTTTTTTAACTAATTTTCAATTTTTCCTATATTTAACTGTTAGTTTCTATAAAGAAACCTTGATGCATCTAAACAAATGACCCCTTGCTGATTTCAGAATTCAGTCTACTTTTCCAAAATGTATAGCTTTCCAGGATCCATTATTGCTTTCACACCCATTTCTACCATTAACTGGAAGGAGGTTGAAAGCACAAAAAATAGCAAAAATAGGCTATGTCCCAGATAAATGCCAAAACTGAGTAAAATATGGTTTTCTGACAAAAGTCTGCCATTCCTTAAAAGCTGGGAAAAGGATGATTTCAGCCCCACAAACCCTTTTTTGATACCATTTGCAGGGAAAAATCCAGATGCTTTCATTTGCAGCTCTTTTTCCCATTTTTCACAAAAAAACCATAATTTAGCTGTGTTTTGGCTAATTTCTAGGACCCATCCAGGGGAATCTACAAACCCTGGGTATCTTTAGAATCCCCATGATGTTGGAAGAAAAGAACGCATATTTGGTGTGGATACCTTATGTGGTCAAAAAGTTACAGGGGCCTAAGCGCGCACTACCTCAAATAGCCAAAAAAAGGCTTAGCACGGGGGTGGGGGAGGGGGGGAGGCCCAGCAGCGAAGGGGTTAATCTATATGCAAAACCACTCACATTAATAAAACTAGATTTTTTTACATTCATGTAACGCGTCATGCCCCTTATTTCCTATACTTTACTCCATTTCCGACACCTATGTCTCTCTCTATGTTGAAAGAAAGTCTCACTGAGTTTTTGATTAAATTACTAAATATATTAATCCTCCAATCGAGCCACCTTTCATTAACATTCTCTAGAGAAATCAGGACAATTTTCTGTGCTAAAGAAGATCTATTTAGACCCCATCTTTTCTGTGGTTATCATCCTTTCCATAATGTGCCATTTTATCTCATAATACTGGGAAAAGTGATGTTATGTGAATTCCAGACATATCTTGTAGAAACTGAGGGGCTTATTTATGAGAACCCTAAATCACTTTTGCACAACGTAAAGTGGTACATGCGTGATGCTGGGCTCACATTTCGATTTATGAAGTCACGCAAAGCCACCCTGTATGACTTTGAGTGGCCTCATAAATTATGATTAAGGTGACACAGTGAAAATCGCTGTGCCACCTTACTCTGCGCCTGGAGGCGTTCCATGTCTGTTGTGGCGGGTTTCCCCACGCAACACCCATGGAATATGATGCTTTTGCAGATTTACAAAGTGATGTAAACCTGGTAAAGTGCCAAATCTGTACGCCTCCCGAGGTTATGTGTAACAAGGAGAAATATGTTTATTTTTTCTCATTTTTTCATCTTTCCAAGTGTGCTGCATTCTGCAGCACACATAAAAAGAAGAAAACATCTCTTAGGGTTGTTTTTGTGCCGGAAGGTGTGCCTCCCTGCACAAAAATAATCCTGCATGCAATGGAGGAACCTTTGCATCATGGTGCAAGGGTGCCTACATTGGCGCTTGGCTGCCAAAACAGAACCAGTGCAGGGAGAAAGGACAGAAATACACTGTATTGCTTAAATACGGTGCATTCCTGCCCTCTCACTTTGGCATAAGGCAGCGCAGCAAGGTGCCTTGTTGTGCTCCCCAATGCACCTTTTTTGACACTCGGTGGCACAAGCCTCTCAATCATATCTATGAGGTGACGCAAAGCCACTCTGCAAGGCTTTGCTTAGCCTCATCGATATGGAGTAAAACAAAGCAGCGCAAGTCACTGCCTCGCCTTACACTGCGTCAAGGAGGTGTTCTATGGGCGTTGCAGTGAGTTTACCCATGCAGCACCCATGGATTCTGATGCTGCTCCAGATTTACTTACTCATGCAAACCTGGGGCAGCGCCAAAACCTTACGCCATCCCAGAGCAGCCATAACAAGGATAAGTATTTGCATTTCTCCTCGATTTTTCCTCTTTCCATTTTTCTGCATTCTGCAGTACACATAGAATAAGGAAAACTCCTCTAGGTATTGTTTTTGTGCAGGAAGGTAACCTTCCTGCCAAAAAGAAATCCCACCTGTAATGGAGGCATCCTTGCACCCCTGTGCAAGGGATCCTATGTTGGCGCTAGTCAGCAAATTGTGCGCCAATGCAGGGGAAAGGAAGGGAATTCATTGCATTCCTGTCCTTTTAAATTGGTGTAGGGCAGCACAGCAAGAAGTCTTTCGGTGCTGCCCTACAATAATTCCTCATACACTAGGCTCTTTCCCATGTAAATGACAGTCAGATTTCAGACCTAGGGAATCCAAACTAACACACTTGATATACAGTCATCAATTGTGTATATTTGGGATAAATGTTGTGCTGCCTTGTTGATACCATTGATCTTGTTCTTGAATATTGCTACTGGTCCTGTCCTTAGATGATGCTACTGATCTTATCTTGAATATTCTTGGCCACCTCCACTCACATATCTCAGTATTCATTTTCATCTTCTGCACCAACTGCTGTAGCAACAGGGTGTGTCATATCACATGCATGCAGTTCACCCAAAGGTTATTTTTACACTTTTATCTTTCCCTGAGCAAAACATAGCTACTGAATGTACTTCCTTATACACACAAACCGAGATGAGTAACACTGAATAAGGCTCAGTGACAATCGAAGTAAAATTTTAGTACTTGATTTTTCAAACTTCTCCAGGAGGTTAGAGAAAAATAATCTCATTCTATTCAATTAAAGGTACAGCTGCTATGATCACTCTTTACTCGACAGTGAAAACTCATGGAGTATTTTTTCATACAAATATTGTTATTTCAAGCTACAGCATAGGATTTCTCTTCTTTTAGCCCTGAAAGTGCAGACCCACTGTTACTAGGGCTATTATTGGCACGCAATTAGATTACCGCAAGGTGCTGTTACTTTGCAAGGCACGAAGGTGCTTACAACCACCAGGTTATGCAGAACTAGAGGACAAAGATGATTAAAAATGAAATGAACATATAACACAACTCCCCTACCTATAGGAAGCTACTGTCAATTCCTGTAGCAGCCACAATTAATTTTAAATCTCTGAATTTCACTTGTGAGCCTTTTTGTGGGAATGAAATGAAATACAAGAAAAACAGGCAAAGTTTCATTTTTAGGATTCAAATTTTGGGATGCCTCTATTAACCTTTATACGTTATATTTGCCCTCTGTTACTTCAATGTACGTTTTTGATTTTACTACATGTCGTCAGCTTACTTGTATGTGGTTAGACTTAACTAACTCTGCAAGGCTTTGCAGAGCCTATGATATGGAAGGTGAAACAGTAGGACACTTTTTATTCACATGATAAATAATAAAAGATCTGCGATCAACTCTACTGCCTACGTTTAGTGTTTTAATGCTGTTTTGTACAGCACTGGGAGGGAGAAATTGGATGGCGGCTGCTATTATTTCTGAGTGGTGGTGTGGGGGGGATACATCACAAGCAAAAACGAAACGCACAACTAATTAATAATTAAAATCTCACTTACCTGCTGCTCTAGTGCCTCCGCCTTCCTTCTCTCCTCCTATCTTGGGGCCCGATTCACAGAACTAACTTAAGACAAAATCCTAAACTTACTACCATTTTGGTATTCACAGAAGGCACTTACTCATTTTGGTATTCACAGAAGGCACTTACTCATTTCGGTATTTACAGAAGTTAGGAGTCCTAACTTTAGGACTCCTAAATGCCTTCTGTGAATACCGAAAGACTTAAAGTTAGGGTTTTTCTCAGTTTAGAAGTAGTAAAGTTAGGACTCCTAACTTTAGGACTCCTAAATGCCTTCTGTGAATACAGAAAGTCTTAAAGTTAGGAGTCCTAACTTTACTACTCCTAAACTGAGAAAAATCGTAACTTTAAGACATTCGGTATTCACAGATGGCATTTAGGAGTCCTAAAGTTAGGACTCCTAACTTCTGTGAATACCGAAATGAGTAAGTGCCTTCTGTGAATTCCAAAATGGTAGTAAGTTTAGGATTTTGTCTTAAGTTAGTTCTGTGAATCGTGCCCTTGGACTCCAACTGCGCAGGCGCCGAGATGCAAAATATTCGCAACATGAGAAAGGCTCTTTCATTGGTCTGAGCAGCCTTGTTTGCCACTCAGATGGTGCGTTGGAGCCTGGGGTGTTTTTCCAACCCGCCTGTGCAACACAGCCGTGTTGGAGAAATGTAAGTGGACGTGTGTTTGGCTGGCCGAGGACGGCTGGCCAAACACACATGCGCACTTAAAAATGCTCACCACTCCTACCCTGCCATTCCTCTCCAAAAGGATTACCTGGCCTCGCCCTGCGGAAGACTCCATCGTCAGCAGTTAGGCAAAAATAAAATGATAATAAAATGCTTTTATTATCATTTTATTTGTTATCTTTTAGCAGGGGGGCAATGCTCCTCCATCAATACGGAAGAGCCACCCCTGTTGAAAATGTTTCCTCAAATTACAATTGTTATTTTTTACTTTATGGATTAATATTTTGAATCAATTTGATTTATTGAACCAGGAATTTTACATCAAATATTTTTGTACCATTTATTTCTTTGTAAACATAAATCGTGTGATTTACTCAAATATTTGGTACTCTATTTAAAAAAAACTTATGAACACTTTTTTTCATGCGGTCTCAGTATCTGAAACCAAAATTATACCATGAGTCATGCTTTCATTGATGGGACTTAACTGCTAATTCCAAGATTTCATTACCCAGGGCGGATCCTCTGCTATGGCGGAAGAGCATTGCCTCACTGGTCAAATGCCAGCCCACAGAAGAAAAATAAAATGACAATAAAACTATTTTATTGTCATATTATTTTTCACTTCTAGTCCTCGTCCCTGAGACTGGGGCAGCGCTATGTCTACGTGTCAGCATGGGGGGAGTGGTAGTAGGTACTGAATATGCGCATGTCGGTTTGGCTGGCCGTCCACGGCCGACATGCACACTTTGATATCTCCAGGCTGTTCCTGGGAGATATCATCTGTGCTTAAGGCACAGGCTCCCAGTCCACACGGAGCGTTAAACTAGCCCGCTCTGCTCAAGCCCAACGCTTCTCTCATGTTGGGAATAATTACATGAGAGAAGCGCTTGGATTGCGTAGGGAGTCTGGGACCCTGTGCTCCTGGGAATTGTAGTTCCAGGAGCAGTGATGCAGGGTACACCGAGGGAGCAGAAGAGCGCAGGCTGTCGAGGAAGCAGAAGAACTTGGGCCGGCAGTGAAAGGTAACTGTTTAAACTTTTTTGCAACAAAAAAAATGTTCCCTGCACTGTCCCAGCTGTCCTCCAAGCCCCCAAGTTGGATTGGCAGCAGCCACTACTGCATTAGGCTGCTGCTGTGCTTGATAAACCATGTTAGTGACCTTATCAACTCTCTGTGTTTCACTTAGTCTGACCTCATTCACAATCTCTCTGTCTAACCACACCTCACATGTGGCCCTTCATGAAGTTACTTCCACTCTCTTTTAGTGCACAGGCCTTACGGTTAGGCTACATGACCTCATTTCCCTATCATTGTCCTCATGAGCAGTGCTACTCCTGGTGGTACCATGTGACCTAATTTCCATTCTCCTCACTCTGCTCAATCAGCATTGACCTGAATGTGGGTCTGCATGACTGTATTGACAATGTTATGTTATATAAATTTATAAAGCACAGCGGTTACCCAAGGGTGTCCTGGCTTTAGGTCGGGAGACATCAATAAATGGAATAATACAATTGCTGGGATTTGCTGGGATTTGACCAGCTAGTAAAGAGTCATGTTCTAAGTGCTGAGGAGGGAGTTAATTCCAGGCCTTGGTCGTGCAGGCAACACAGCTTCTGCCTCCCTAGTTAGCTCGTTTGAATTTAGGCACTACCACAGTCTTTGTTCCTAGGGAGTGAAGGGTTCTATTTGGAGTGTACCATCTGAAACATTTCCTGAGATGACATGGACTGCAGTCATGAATGACCTTAAATGCAGTACAAAGAGTTTTACATCTAATATGATGCCTAATCGGTAGCCAGTGAAGCTTTCTTATTTCATTTTGTACTGACTTAAATTTAGGTATGCCTGTAAGCAGTCTACCTGTCGCATTTTGCAAAAGTTGCAATTTAGTCAGATGTGGTTTCTGCATGTTAACATATAGACCATTGCAATAATCAAGTTTTGACAGGATGAGGGAGGTTATTACAGTTTTTTGACTTTCCTGGGGTAGTAGCTGTAACATATTTTTAATCATCCTAAGAGTCAGAAAAGTGGAAAAAATCACAGCATTCACCTGATCTTTATAGGTAGGTTTGCTGGCTGTTAGGATTTCTAAGTTTTTTTTGCTTTCCTAACTGTTGTTGGTACAGTCCCTAATTCATCTGGCCACCATCTAGGAGACAAAAAGATGACATTGTTTCCAAAAATTACCACTCCGGTCTTACCCAAATTCAACTTTAAGCAATTTTCGCTCATCCAAATTTTTACTACCTGCATTCAGTCATAGAATTTGTCTCCTGTTTCTCTTTCCTAGTTTGGCAACGAAGACACCACATTTGTGTGTCATCTGCATATGATGTTAAGTTGAATCCAAACGATCTGAATAATTGCGCCAAAGATGAAACATACACATTAAATAGCGTAGGGCTAAGCAATGACCCCTGAGGGACCCCGCAAGGAAGAGTGAAAGGTTTTGAAACAAAGGTGTCTAAGGCCACAGTTTGCTTCCTTTCCATGACGAAGAAACACAGTAGCTTCCAGGACGTGCCCTTGATACTACTCACATGCAAACGGTCCATCAAGAGTTCTTGATGGACCGTGTTGAAGGCCGCTGAGAGATCTAATATTATCAATGCTGAGTTGCCCCTGACATCCAAAGCCTCTCTGATATCTTCAACAGACTAGATAAGGGCTGATTCTGTACTATGGCCTCCTCTTAAGCCATATTGCATAGAATCTAATAGTTGGTTATCCTGTATGAATATGGTTAGCTGAGAGTTCATAGCCTTTCTACTAATTTTGCCGGGATAGGAAGCCATGAAATGGGTCGAAAATTGTTGGGGTCTTTAGGGTCAAAATTTTGTTTTTTCGAAAGGCGAAGAATAGATGCCTCCTTCCATGCTTTGGAAATGAGCCCTGATTTGAACATAGAACTGAACAGTAACCAGACATCAGATTTAGCTTCCTCTCCTCCTTCCTGTCCTCAAGCTCCTCTGGGGATAGGTTCCTGGATGAAATGCTGCTCCCTGCCCTGGGGGAACCTCTGCTCCTTTTCCACACACAGTACCAGGTTTTCCACTGAACCCTGGTCAAGCTCTTTAACACCCTCAATCTCCTGGTCATCCTTTTCTGGGGTCACTGGCCCTGCATTGCAAGCTTCAGCCCAAGCTCCTAGTGCCTTTTGCAGCTCCACCTTCCTGGTGAAGCCTTTAGTAGACAACTCAACTCCCCTTGCAAAATTCCTTGAGCTGGACAAACGTGTGGGTCTCCTGATTGGCCAGCTATAAATCCATCTTTGCAGGTTCAAATTCTGCTTTTCCAGACAGAGACTTGATATTAGAAAAACATGAAAATGCCAATCAGGGAGAATTAAAAAGGGTTTGAATTGGTCTGGATATGGAGTAGTAGTGTACATTTAGTCACTGTATGGCACTGCACAAACACAGGTTCTATTCTCACTGCTGATCACCAATGTTACAAATCAGGTTTCTGGTTGACAGAGGTATGCACCCAGTCCAAGCAGGAACCACAATCCTAGTCCGGGTAAGCCAGATATGCACCATGAATTAACCTGTGCTCACCCTCTGGTAGTTTAGCACAGAGCAGTCAGGCTTAACTTAAGAGGCAATGAGTATTTGTGCAACACTTCAAACAGTACCACAGTGAAAACACCAAAAAAACATACGTTTAGAAAACAGATTATGATTTTAAAAATAAAACAAGACCAGAATGAAAGAAATCCAATGAGTAGAAGTCGAGATATGAATTTATTTTTAAAGATTAAATTCAAAAATAGAGTTTAGAAGCAATAAACGCCTTTGGGGATTATCTGTTTGCACTGGACTGGGGCAAAGTCACGAGTTCAGGCCAACCACAATGGAGTGTGGGCCTGATATAGGAACTATGCAAGGCCTGCTGAACAAAGTACCTTGATGCTGGTCGCAACAGCGAAATGCAGGGTGCAGCCGAGCAATGTGTCGGTGCCAATCCCACAGACGAAGTGATGCATTGATTTTCATCATGCTGTAATGGCAATGCATTGGTTCTGAAGAAGATGTGCCGAGCTGAGATGTGGTGGTTCCATAGACGATGCACTATGTTTCTCCAAGCATTTGAGGAGATGTGTCGATCTTCCCACACTGCAACGGTGGTGATATGGCGGTTCTTTAGGAAAAGCGCTGGTTCCCAGTGCGATGCACCCATTCTGCTCCCTAAACAGCAACTTCCTGCAGACAGGCGATGCGTTCACTGGACTGGATCAAGCATTTGGGTCCACTTCCAATGGACCAGGCACAGGAGCAAGTGGTGAGACTTTGATATCCCAGAGTTCCAGAAACAGGAGGCAGGCAAACAAGTCCGTGGAGATGACTCTAGGTTGAAACATTGTCCAGTTCTTCCTCAGCAGAAGCAGAAGGTAGCAGGCAGCAGGGCAGCACAGCAGAAAAGTGGTTCTTCCAGAGCATCTGTCAAACAGGGTGACAGTCATTGCAGGAACACAGCAGTCCGTCTTCCTGTTTCTTTACAGGTTCAAAAGCGTCTAATTTGGTGGGGTCAGAGACCCAGTACTTATACCCAGTTGTGCCTTTGAATTGGAAGTGACTTCAAAGAAGCGTCTTTGAAGTGCACAGAAACCCTTTCTTCTTAGGCCTGGTTCTTGACTCAAGACAGCGGGTAATCTGCCCTTTGTGCGGGGCAGGACACTGCTCATTCAGGTTTAAGTGTCAGGTCCTTCTTCCCATCCTGCCCAGGATGAGCAATCAGGATGCAGATGGGCACTTAGTAACACCTGACCTTCCTTTGTGTGTGGCTTTCATCCACCCCAGACATGCTTTGGATACAGGCTGAAAGCACACAGAGCATTAAGAGCAGAGAAATGCCAACTTTCTAAAAGTGCATTCCTAAAATAGTAATGTTAAATTCAACTTTGCAAGCAAAGATTATTTAGCATTGCCATTCCAATGCTATGAAACATGACCGAACTTCTCTATCTCAATCAGGAATTAAGTCTTAAAGGTGTAATAAGAATTACCAATGTTAACCTATGAGGCGAGTAGGCCTCAGAGTAGTGAACAACTAATGTCAGTGTTTGCAAAACTTAAAAGAACAAGTCCTATCTTATACTTACACAGCACCCTGCACTATGGGCTACCCTGGGCCTACCTTAGGGTTGACTTATGTGTAATAAGGAGAGTTTAATGCTTGGCAAGGGGTTTTCAATGCCAAGTCGACATAGCAGTAAAACTGCGCATACATACTCTGCAGTGGCAGACCTGAGACATGTTTAAAGGGGTACTTACTTATGTGGATGGCACAATCAGTGCTGCAGGTCCACTAGTAGCTTTAAATGTACGGGCCCTGGGGACAGGTAGTAGACTCTATTAGGGACTTACAGATAGATTAATATCCCAATTGTGAATATACCAATATTACCATGTTTAGGGAAGAAGCAAAGGCACTTTAGTTCTGGTCAGCAGTGGAAAGGTGCTCAGAGTCCTAGGGTCAACAAAAAGAATAAGCAAAAAGAGGAGGTAAACAGGCAAAAGGTTTGGGGGAAAACCACCTTAAGGCTAACAGGTCTAACATCCAATAATGAAGGTTTGTTTAAAGAGATAATACATTTTCAATTTTTTAAGAAACTGTTTCATTCAAAGTTCGGGATGTGGGATGGAGGGTAACTTTATCTAAGAAAAGTGTATAGAATATTGTGCCTTCACCATGGCACTGAGTTTGTCAAGGGGTTCTATAAAGGAAATATTATAGCCTGAGGAGTGGTTGATGGTATGATAGCATAATGTTTTATCTTAAGCAGCTATGATAATTTTGTTTATCTATCCAGCTGTTTAAGCCTGAACTTTCAGGTGCACACACAAGACATTAGAATGCTAAAAAGTATCTGAGATAATTAATGTTTTCTCTGGTAGCAGCACTGATGAGAGGATGGCAGTCATTAACCAAATTGATCTAACCTACACCAGTATTATTCTACAGTTCTTTTCTTCACATAAATGCATAACAATGCCAATGCTATTTATTTGTAATGTGTCACATTACCATATATCATTCCTTTACAGATAGACCAATTGGCATTGGCAATGCTTGTTGTAATTTGGTGCCACCATTAGGTTGTGTTTTTCACTACACCTTATGGAATGCCAATCGTACTCCTACGCCTGTCAAATATCTTTCTTGCGAAGTACATTTATACAGGTGCTACGTTCACACTAGCTACTGGCAAATGCTCTGCCAGTCAGGGACAGAATGTTAGTAATCCTGTTTGTATTCTATTTGTTCGGTTTGAACCGGTTAAAAAAAATCTTTCAGAACACTCAGCAGCTTTAATCAACTGTCCACGTCACTTGTGTTTCCTAAATTTTGAGCTGGAGGGTGGCCCGATCCTGGAATGTAAATTCTTCAGTGAATTTCTTAGTGAAATAGTTGATCAGAAAACTCCCTTCCCAGGAAATGGCACTACCATCCAAATTCAAATGTTGGAGCCTGAAGTCACAGAAAGTTATGTTAGATGTCTTTTTCTGCCACTTTCTTGCCTTTTGCTCTATGTTAAGAGACACATTTTAACTACTGTTAATAATTTCGGTCTAATGTAAATATTTTGGCAGCGAGGTAGCTGGTGTTTTTGCACATTGACTTTCTTCATCTCAATCTTCATTTTGCACAGTAGTGGGTGTTTTTTGTTTGTCCTCATATAGCCACAGTGTCTGCAATACTTAGATCGCCAAACCCATTCTAACCGCTACTCGGTCTATTGGATGCATGACGTTACAACGCATACATTTACATCGCGTTACATTACATCGCGGTTTTTACAACGCAAGTCGTTACAACGACTTGCGCTAGATGGCGCTCTAGGACAAGGAATAGGATTTAGGAGTAGTATAATTTACTATTCCAACTCCAGTCTACGTACAGTAGGGAAGGTGTTGGATAGTAAATTCTACTATTCCTTGTCCTAGAGCGCCATCTAGCGCAAGTCGTTGTAACGACTTGCGTTGTAAAAACCGCGATGTAATGGCATCGCAATGTATTATTCCACCGAATAAGACCTGAATGCTGGGATGCAGGCATGGAAGGGAAAGCAGACCCCCATCCTGGATTTTATATTGACAACATTCCAAAGTGTTTTTATTGCAGGCCCTGTGGGGCTGCAGTGTACTGTCTGCTTATAGCCAATGTCAAGGTCTATATTCAAAAGTTTTAAAATGACCATTGGGCCAGTTCCACTTTGCAAATGAATAACATACCCTTTCTGGGGTTGGTATCTGATAATGACTGCAGTTACAAACCATTGATAACTCTTATTTCAATTCAAGAGGAGAAAGAGGACGCTCCTTTCATCTCCCATTTACCTTCAAAGTTGTAGTGAGTCACAAAGCATACTTTGCGAGTTTCAAAGACATTTTAGATACTTGATGTAACTGTTGTATATCACAACTTGTTTTTTTTTGCAGTCACAAAACCTATGTTTTTGTGAATTTCAGGCTTTTCAATCACAAGACAATTTTGAACATTTGGCCCTTTGTGCCCAAAATTAAAACTTTGATGACCCTCAATGTTGTTTTTGTAGAAAAGGTACATAAAGGTATTGATCCTTTCTCAATTCTCTCTCTAAAAATAATGGGCCTCATTTATGAGGTTTTGGCGCAGGGCAGGGTCGCGAGGAAGCTTGCTGCGCTGTTTAGTGCGTCAAAAGGAAAGGGCAGGAATGTGCCGTATCTATGAGAAGTGGTGCATTCCTCTCCTTTTTCCCTGTGCTGGCACACCATGGGCTGCCATGCACCAAAGCAGACACCCTTGCGCAATAGTGCCAGGGTATCTGTGTTGTAGGGGTGACTGTTTGTAATGCAGCACACATAGAACGAGGAAAGAACAAGGAGAAAAAATTATATTTCACCTTGCAGAGCCTCCCTTACGAGTGGTGTTAGAATCTGATGCATTCCCAGGTTTGCGATTCCTTGTAAATGTGGGAAAACTTCCGATTTCATGGGTGTTGCTTGGGAACACCCTCAGCAAAAACCCACAGAATGCCCCATTCACGCAGTGTTCTGAGTGAAAGGGGCACATATTTACATGGCCATGAAAAGCCACGCAAAGTGGCGTTGTGTGGCCTTGCAAATATGCTGCGGCACATTGCGCTACCGGAGCTTCAAAAACGTGATGCTCCGGCAGCGCAAACGTGGCACTTGGGACCTCGTAAATGAGGCCCTATATTTTTATGTACAACTCCACAAAGAAATAACAAAAAGCAAAAAAAGACAAAGTGGAACATTAACACCTACAAGTTTCGGTTCACACCTTTGCTGGCGAATCGTCTACTTTCCATCAATGGGCCAGATGTCACTTTGTGTAACCACAGTAGCAAATCCAGTGCAAAGTAGTGACATTTTTAAAAAAATATATCAATACTTGTTTGCAGGTTTGTAGTCAGAAGGGAACTAGCAGTAAGAAAGATCTTCCTCTGCATTCACCAGATGTGCTGCTGAGATTCAGTCAAATAAGAAATCAGATTAGTTTAGTCCTAGCCTTTTATTTTCTCAAGCATGTCACCTTTCATACTATTATATAATAGTATATAAAAGCAACAACTAGAAACTACTCTTTGCTGAATACAAAGGAAGTACAGTAACGTAAGAGTTAATTGTGGCATTTTCTGCACATGCCACACCATAGGTCACAAGCGTCTCGCTGATAAAGACGGAAACCGCCGATTCATGATGGAAAAAGCCATCCGAATCACACTCAAACCACCCTCCACAACTGAGCCACCCCCGCCCTGAACAGTAGAAACCTTAATGAAATTGGTGGAAGGACTGCTGCAGCTCTTACCGGTAGTAGAATGTGGTTTTTCACACTGTGTGACTGCTTTGAATAACACCTGCGCCCACACACAAGGCTCCTATCAGAGGCGTTGTCAATCACACACCATTGGGGGCGGTCAACCACAGCTTCTCCACTGGAGCACTAAACTGAGCACCCCGTGCAGAAGAGAGTCACACTCGTTTATTCATTCCTCTGGAAAATACACACCCGCAAACTCCAGACACGCCGCTGCTGCAACTCCCCCATGATGATAAGCGAGCATCCGAAGTATTGTAACAAGACAATGAGATTCGGCGCATGCGCCACTTTGTTGGCCCATTCCCCGCCGAAGAATGCGCTTGTGTGCACAATAATGTAGCATAAGCAAGAAATCACAGTTTGCTTGGAGTTAAAGATGACATTATAGCACAAATTATTATTAAGAATGCAAATAGGGATTTTTCTGCACCATTCAAAATATAACTTCAAATTGATGTGTATTATTAATAATGAGTCGTCACTAGTAGAAGTAGTTTTTCCCACTAAAGGGCCAATCACAACGGAGCAGGGTGTTTGTGGATAGAAACCTTCACACCAATGATCCCCACCAGGACCGTGTGATGTGTCCCCACCTTTACCGTGCTATTCCGAGATAATGGGTGACAAACATAAGGTGGGTGGAAACTTGCCATACCTGTCTCCGCGTGTGTCCCCCAGTGCTGTGCCATTTTCTTTTTTTGAATAACTTTATTTAAAAAGTAACTTTTTGAAGATGAAATAGAAACAATCACACGCCGGCTTATCTGCGATCAATAACATACAGTGTTTACATGAAGGTTAGTTTAACTTGAAGATTTCTAGGAACACATAAGAAAATCAACGCTGGGCTTCGAAGGAGAGTCAACACCACCATTAAAATGTCTCACAAAGAAGGACCACAAAAAAGGATTCTATGTGCGGCCCGAGACAGACTCAGAAGGCAGTCAGTTGTTGGTACCATTGCTAAAATACAATCTCAGCATCAAAACACTGGCCTTCTTTATGAGGATCAAAACCATTGCCCGTCCGGTGAGAGCAGCAATCCCGCTGAATGTGTCGATATGCGTTTGGACAGGAGTCTGATCTCTCTTACATTTTGACAAAATATCCATGATAGTGGACACCAACCTCTCCGTTGCAGAGAGAACCAAAGTCTTTGTCCACTACAAGTGGGAAACCAATCTGCTCATGGATGAGCACATCGGGTACCGCTCCTCCTGATCACCATCTCACAATAGAACAACGAGGGGGCTCATTTGCAACTGTATTTTGTTAACTTGTATATTAATTAAAAGGACTATCCTCCAAAAACACCACCTCGGGTGAATGTAATAAGCCTGTCCTGTACTTATATTAGATGCATATTTGCTGCCCTTTGCCATTTCCCAATCCATGAGCCTTCAGTTATTTATTTTCCTATTTCTGCAGACACTGTGCCATTTTCTGAATTTCTATTCCACGTGCTTTTGGTACCTTTTACCTCATGCCATATTTTCAGGTATGGTGAAAGAGAGGGACTGCCCTAAACTATAATTCCTCTGATACTTCCATCTTAATATATCAGGATAGAAGATGACACTGGACATTGACGCTTTACAAATGGTGACAGGTCACAAAAAGATACTACTGCCTCACCATAACTAGCTATGACAAATTATACAACATTATGCATGTGTGTATCCTGGCGCTCTGGGAAGGGAGGGGGCTGGGCAAATGGGCGATTGCTGGTTGGATTTTGGTGATCTTTTTTCAGGTTTCACATGCACAGTGCTTGCGCTGAGCTTGAAAAGACTTTTGTATTTGAAAACAAAATCTTAAGAGGGGCTTACAGCCTGCGCTTACTTTCCTTTTGTTCAAATGCTTGTCACTGTGTTTTCCTTGCTTGCTGTTGGTTGCACCATGCTATTTGCTGTTGTGTCCGTCTTTCTCTTTGTGTGTTTTCTTATCAGTGGAGCTCAGACCAAGTATTCCCTTTCAACTTTTCCTCCTCCTTTGATGGCACTACTTTTTTCTTTGTGATTAAGCATGTTTAGCGACCACACCACTCGAAGGAGTGCTTTACATTATCACCAGTTCTTTAAAAAAGGACACATTCATTTTTGTAGGCACGGGGAGATAGAGGGCATGATTAGGATGTCGGTCGGTAAGCCTCTAACTTCTCGTCGGAGGCTTACTGACCGACATCCTTGGTTTGAAGTCCGACTGCTGTATTTCAATGACGTCGGTCGGAGTCCAAACTGGCCGGTCAATCCGACTGCTTTCCGACGGGCTTAAGGAGCCCGTCAGCCAGATGGAACCGCCACATAATTCCTTATGGACGGCGTTTCTGCTGTCGGGATTATGATGTTTGTTTCCAACAGGCATTCTATGTCAGGCTTTCCAACATGGAAAGCCTGTGAGACAGTGACTTTGGAGGCCCCAAGCAGGGCCCCCTTCTCTCTGTGGCATCCCGTTGTTGGCTGGGGGGGGCGGGGCACCCTGTAAATCCCTGCACCATGTGGCAGGCCCCATGAGGAGCCTGCCACACTGTGTAGGGATTTACAGTAACTCCCATTTCTCTATAGAAGCTTGTGCTGAGGCCGGTTTCCGACTGCCGCAGAAGCTCCCATAGGGAAATGGAAGTTTGCAACCGCACCATGTTGTAATTGTAATTGTGGTTTCGGACCGCTGACCTGAGGTCGGTCGGTTTCGACACCGCAGAGATGTCGGTCGGAGGCAATTCCAAGCAATATCCTAATCATGCCCTAAGTGATTTGTCCAGAATCAAGGATGTTACGCCAAAATCGAAACTCAAACACAGTTTCCCAGCTCCACAGGCGGCAGCTCTGGCCCTTACGCCACAGTGTCTCCCTAGCCTCGGTCCCAGTTCCACATTTTGTGATTATGCCCAAATCACTCAATCTTCCTGTGGCAGCGTGCATTTGCTGTTGGTTGCCTGTCCATCTCCTTGTCGTCTCTGCTTGCCACCGTTGAACTCTGTTGTACAGATCCCCTCCTCCAAAACAAATTGTGCAGTTTTATGTAGTGCCAATACCACTCAAAGGTATTGGAGCGCTTTATATTAGCACCAGTTACTAATATTTGTGCAGAATTATATAGTGCAAAAAACCATCTGAAGGTATTGGAGTGCTTTACTTTAATATCAGTTACTGTACAAAAGGACACATTCATTTTTGTAGGCACGAAGAGATTAAGTAATTTGCCCAAAATCAATCAATCAAAGATTTTAAGCCAACACCAAAACTGAAACCCGGTTTACCAGCTCGAAAGTTGTCAGCTTTGGCCCTCACGCCACATCCTTTCCCAAAAGGACGCCATATCACTTACCTAGCCTCGGCTCCACATTTTGTAATTATGAATAAATCGCTACACCCCCCTTGTTTCTAAACTCAACAAGCAATGGCAAAGCCAGTAGGTTTCGCCTCCGTGAAATCTAATGTTTTTAGGTCTTGGTTAGACTGCACATGCTCTGTCTCAAAGCGACATGTTGTGTTGTATTGGTGGACTTACAGGCCGCCCTTCTATCATTGGTAAACTTCAGCATCACTCTCATTTTCTTTGATGATATTCGTCATGGCCTCATCTTGTATTTGGCCCCCCATAGTGCATGGACCAAGTATATGTCTCCTTACACTGCTCTTGATTTGCACAGCTATTTGTTCTTTGTTTTCATACACTCCTTAGGAGTACTTGTATTTTCAGGCTGTCTCCCTTGTACAGAGACACACATACCACTAAAGTGCATGCGCGTGTCCATAAACTAAGGCATATCTGAAAAAGTTGTTAAAACACAAACAGCACTTAATTTTTTTTGCATGATCAGTTTGTATTGGAGTGTTCACTCAGTTTTGCCGTAGTGCAACACAAGCTGATTGTATTGGAGTGCTTTAAGTGCTCACCAGTTATATTCCACAATGACACATTCATTTTTGTCACTGATCCTGCTTCAATTAAGGATTTTTTAATTGTCACGGATCCTGCAACAATTAAGGTAATTTGACCCCTCCACTATTGCTTCCTCCTGCCCTCTCCCGTCATTGCTTGTGCATCTCCCCATCCCCTCCTGCTTACCTTCTTGATCTGTCCCCCCTCTGTCTCCCTCGTAGTTGCTGCTTTTATTTTTTTTGTATGATCCGATGGTATTGGAGTGCTCGTTCCATCCTCAGTCTTGCCATATTCTCCCTTGTACACATACACACCACTAAAATGCATGCGCATGTACATAAACAAATGCATTTCTTAAAAAGTTGTTAAAACATGAACAGCACTTGTTTATTTTATTTTTTGCACCATCCAATGGTATTAGAGCACTCGCTCCCTCCTCTGTCTTAACATAGCGCGAACACGAGCTGATGGTATTGGAGTGCTATAAATGCTCCCCAGTTACATTCCACAATGACATCTTCATGTTTGTCACTGATCCAGCTTCTATTAAGGTATTTTTCCCCCTTCATTGTTGCTCCATCCCACCCTCTCCTGTTGATGCTTTCCCATCTCCCAATCCCCTCCCGCTTCCCTGGTTGACCCGTCCTCCACTACCTCCCTCGTCATTGCTGCTTTTATTTATTTATTGTTTTGCACGATCCGATGATTTTTGAGCGCATGCTCAGTCCACATCATGCCATAGTGCTAACACCAGCTGTTGGTGTTGGAGTGCTTTAAGTGCTCACCAGTTACATTACGCAATGAAACATTCATTGTCTTACATAGGGCGAAGCATAAGTGATTGCCCAGAATCACAAACTGTTCAGCTGACCACAAGATTCAAACCTGGTTCCCCAGTTCCCCTGTCCGCAGCTCTGGCCATTACACCACATCCCGCTTCACTTCAAGGCTCCTCAAATGTTTCTCACTATCATTTCCACATTTGTTCAGCAAGACCCTGCCAACCCCGAACAAACATTGCAAAGCCAATAGATCTCGGCAATGCCCGAGCTTTTGGCCATGTCAATGTGAATGTCTTTTAGCGGTATTGTCTAGCAGCACATCTTCTCTTCAGCATGGCCAATGCTTATCCTTAAAACAAGTCAGTATCATCTAACAAAATCTTCCAGTTATGTAAATATTTTTATAGGCAGTGCCAGTTTAAATGTGACTTTGTCAACAAAATTATACTTCTCTCAAAGATATTTATTAATGACCAACACATTTCACCCTATTCATTTTTTGTCTTTGAGTTCTGATTGTTTTTTGTTGAGAGTAGCTTGAGGGGAAGGAAGAAAATAGTAAAACACCTCCATGCCACGGTGAATAAAACCAAGCATTAGCAAAGCCAACAGGGATCTCAGAAGTGAGATCTATTGGTCTTGTCAATGTATTTACATGTTACATATATGCTGCTGTGCAACATGGCTTAAAGTAAAAAGAAACAAAGCATTATGACATGGTCAACTCTAGCTCGCACTGTTGTGTAACATGTAAAACAAATATTGTCAAAGCCAATAGATCTCGCCTAGGGAAAACTATCGGCTTTGCCAATGCTTGTTTATCTTAATACAACTTAAAAGGGAAGTAAAAATCTTGATTTTAATTGCAAAACCAACATTGAGTAAACTCAGCAAACTTAGGGTAGGAATCAAAGTATCCACTGCAACTACAGGCAGTTAGTGAGCTATAGGTTTAAGAAATCTCTTTCATTTGCTTTCACGTAGTTACAAAACTTTCAGGAAAATTACATGATTTAATGTGTAATTAAGCAAAATGCAAATCTGTCATTCAGTGCTATGTTTTAGCACAAAATGCATCCCCTTGCCAAATATTGATTTGAGGATGCATTTTTCACTAAAACAATTGCATGAAAAACACAGCTGCCGCAAACAAAAGCTGATGCACTCTGGTTGAACGCATTATTCATATATTTACCCGGTATATCTTTGCCAAAATTACACAAATTACACCAGCAGACTTTAATTTCGTTTGCGCCCAGTGAAAACGTTTAAAACTTCTCACAATCAAAATCATCCCTCAAGCTTCCTTCATTACTAAGGGCCTAATTATGACGTCAGGCAGATCACCACCGACAGGCCATTGTTGGCGGTCTGTCTGACATCTGAGGCAGTGGTCCGATCACTGGATTGGAATGCCGGCAGTCAGAGTGCTTCGGGTGGGGAGAAAGACCACCGCCTCCGACAGGCTCAGGGGAGTAGTCTGAGCCTAATCTCTAGAATGGAGGCGGTGCCTGCGGAGGCACCGCCATAGGGATTAGGATGTCAGTTTCTGACAGCCTTTTCCTGGTGCTCCGACCACCATGGCTGCCGGAAAGTGCCTTTGGGGAGCCCAGCAGGGCTGCAGTCACCTGTAGGCCTCTGCGATGTGGCATGGAGTGCACAACTGGTGCCCCCCCAAACATCCATGCACCGTGTGCCAGGCATCACATGAGCAGAACCTTAGCACTGTCTCATTCCACTATGGTTCTTTACCTGTTCTTTGGGGGACTATTTTTTTCTTGGTTTCTTGCTGTTACTGTTTGTCTGTGTGTAGCTTCAGTGCCCTAGCTGCTTACATTCAAATATGCCATTCGTCCTCCCACCTTCTCTTAATGCCACAGTTGTGTTACTGCTGCCATTTTTACTGCTATCTCCCCCCACCATGGTTCCCGCTCCGTTGCTTGTATTTTTTTATTAGACTTTTTGCACTTTTTGATCTCCACTGTCAGTTGGGCTTTTTCTAGCAGGATTGTCACTTGGTTTGGGCTTCCTTTTTAGGGGGATTGGGTTTGTATTATGCTTGTCTCCCTGTGCCTTGTTTGCCCGCCCCACCACTCCTTCGAGATCGCTGCTTTTTTTTACTAGCGTGCGCACACCACTCGCGGGATGCTGCTTTTGGTAATGGCGTCCACTTCTTCTTTTTAAAAATTTTTATGTTTGGAAATTGGTCAGCTCCTGTGACACTGTCCCTGGGGAGCCTTCATTGTACCTGGGTGGTCCTTGCTAGACATCTTTCACTACTGGATTAAATCCCCTGTGCCGCAATCCCCTGTGGCCTGAACTGAGAAGGGTCATACTGGCTTCCCATGTAAAAGTACTACTGGGGTAGTGGTGCAAGTAAAATAAATGATACCCCCCACCCTTGCAGAATGTCACGAGGGCCCCCTATCCTCCTATACATCATTTATATATAATGACCATGCAACTTCTTTGTAACGCGGCCTCTTCTGCTGGACTCAATAAAGGATTTACTTCGAGTTTTGGTGTTTGCATCTTTGTGCTCCACAACAACCTGCCTTTGCTTTTATTAATTTTCTGCTTTGAAAAGCCTCAGTCATCAGGGCAAGGCTTGTGCAACTTCCGTGCGCAAAAATCAACGCCACGACGCAAAAATGCAAAACGCGAACGTAAAAAATCATGCAATGAGGCTGTACAAAAAGTAGCGAAAACCAGCCACAGGCTTGCAAATCCCACGCATCTGGTGGGAAAATGCACCATAAAAACATAGAAACAACACACCAGAAACAAGCCAAAGCACTTAGCAACATGGATTCACCCTGACCGAGCGCAGAGGTCAACGCGAACCCCACAATCCCCACAGACCACCAGCAAGGAACAATGGGGATGGCCGAGGAGAAGAGGGAGAGGAAGGAGGTGACAGAACACTACCAGCAACTGACCCACAAGTAGACCACCTGGAATGCAGTCGGAGTGCCGAGGAGGCCAAGAGGTGCTGGCATGATGTGACAACCTAAACCATGCACAAACCCGCGGCCAACAGGAAGGCGGCAACGGTGACAGAAGGTGGCAATCCTGCGCACAGGAAGAGCTGGAGGAAACCGAGGCCACAGTCATCAGTGTGGAGACAGTGCAAGGAATAGGGAGTACGGACACAGCTCAAGAGGACCTGACACAACATCAACAGGGTGAGTAACGACCAGGGACTGGGGCATGGGGGGAGATGGGAACAATGGCACATATGCACAACGAGGTGTAGCACACTGCACACCCACAATTATCCTGGATCATGTCCCTCATCCCCTTGGCACACTGCAGCACACACATAGCAAGAACAGCACACCCACATTGACGACAACGTGATACAATGCGCAAAGCCGACACTGCAGAACAGAGGACACAACTTGCTCCGCATATGCACAGAAACATGCCTACTACATCTGACAGAGCAGGAAACTGTGAAATGGAAATGTATGCATACGACCTCACATCCGTCATGTAGTCTAAATTAGGGGTGGGCAGAATTTGTGGGAGTGCCTTCCTCAAACTTCCGCAAAACGGCATGAAATCTCCGTAAACACGCGGAAATTCGCGTGCTCGCGGAGATTTTGCTGCGCCCATTGTTGTAATCTATGCAGGCTACTCAGTAAGTGCTACCTTGTTGGGTAGATATATAGTGCTTTTTCCCTACACTACAGCTGCGTAAAGGGCCAGAAGAGTTGTCTCCAGTGACCATGTATGTGTGTAAGTTTGCCACCGCGTCGAATGACACTGAGGTCCTTTGAGTGAGCTGTCCATCATAGTGGGGAAATGGTGGGAAGACGATGCATACCGATAGTGTGTGTGGGGCATGGCCAAACGGGCAGGGCCTCAATGCGAGTTCACGTGCCTCTTGTTTATAAAGGGTCAGAGGCCGATCAGAGCAGCAGATGAGGAGAAAGCAGCCTCCTGGTCACAAGTACTACACGGGGATGGCGCTCGAGAAACTCATGGATACAAAGACCTCCATCAAGGATCACAGCTAATTTTCGACGGTAGATATGTGGAGAAAAGCACACCTGCCCAGTCTCGACCGAGCTCACGATTTTTTGGGGCTTTTTAATGCGTTACTGAATTTGAGCTTCAACTCGGGAACCTGCTTTATTTATATCTGTAAGTGCTTCCTGTTGAGGTTTAATTTTTGTGACAGGAGCATCATGCCAGAATGAATCCTGCCCTGCATATTATTTATCAAAGAAGATGCGACCGTTTTGTGCACTACCTCTACTCAACTGGAGTGCTTTCTACTGGCTAATCATTAAGTGCTACCTCGTTGGGTAGATGTATAGTGCTTTTCCTACACTTCAGCTGCGTAAAGGGCCAGAAGAGTTGTCTCCAGGTCCTTTGAGTGAGCTGTCCATCATAGTGGGGAAATGGCGGGAAGACGGTGCATACGGGGATGGCGCTCGAGAAACTCATGAGGAGAAAGCAGCCTCCTTGTCACTTCCTGGTGAGGTTTAATTACCTCATGCATGCTCCGAATTCCGTTGCACCACGGATCGCAGAAGTTTCGACATTTTCATGTTCCGTGCGGAACGCGGAAATGCCGAAATTTTGCAAGTTCCGCGAGCGGAACGGAATTTTACGCCCACCCCTAGTCTAAATGTACACTGTCCCTCAGCAGTATTCAGCACCTCCCAAACAGTCACAATGTACATTGTCATACAGTCTGCATGTAACCCAGAACAATGCGCCAACATACATGTCAACACAATGTCAACATGCATCTCCCCTTCACATTGCAAAGGGACACACAACACCTCCAGCAGAGCACAGAAGACAACACATCTTTGATGCCGGAGAGAACCACCACACCGACACCCTACAACAGCCCATGGATATCCCACACAACCCACCACCAGGACCCGGGCTGCCAAGCTACTTAGAGGAGAACACAGAGCCTGCAACAGACCACACAGCAGGAAACACCCGCAAGCACAGCCGGCTCACGACACTTCACCCACCCACACATAGCACCCCAATGCCATGTGTCAGCACGCCAAAAGGAGGTGGCCTAAAAGGTGGGGGTGGTCTCCGAATCCATGGAAGGCAAACTAAATCACATACGTTGGTGTCTATAACCCTTCAGGGACCACCTACACCCCACAAAGGAAACCCACACTGCCATAGAGACACATACAGATGCACATTCACAGTACACAACCAAGCCCAGGGGCCCACACATATCAGTCACACCCAGGTTGGCTCTGCGTACGACGGCCCAGGTCACTCCCCCTACGAATTGAGTGGGTGACGACAAAGCTACATGTCCAAGCTCAAACCCGATGCCTGCGGTGACATGCCTGCATCCGCTGTACACAGCACAACGTAATGTTGTAAGGCCCTGGGCCCTCATGCATACAACAAGACCATAGGGACACACGCAGATATTATGTTGAACTGGCTACGGGCACGTGTGCTCAGCCCCTTTATTGTCAGGGCCACATGTACAGTGATGCCTGTGCTGGATGTGTGTGGGGTGGGTGCAAGCAAACCCTCAGGGAGTTGTTGGTGCTGGCAACAAATACAACAGTTAACACAATGAATATGTAAACAGACAACACCAGCATCATAGGTACAACTGCGGAGCATCATGGAGGTAGCCTGAGCAAGTCCAGAGGGCACACAATGAGCAAACAGAAGTGTCCGTGAGTTGCAGTGCACTGAGGTCGGGGCACTACAGCTGAGCGCGCCCATGTGAAGAAAAGGTCTTGGATTGTGTCCCTTCGAGATATTCTTGATGCAGATGCAGTGGGGTGTGTTAGACCTGCATCATCTTCCTCATCAATGTCCCAGGTCTCCCACACTGCTTGAGGTAACATCGCTGCGCGATCTCTCCACAGCACATAACTCAATCAGTAACGGACAATGGCTTGCGGTGCACTGAGTCAGTGGCACCTGGAGTACCCAGCAGGGTATCAGTCTGATGATGGCATCCATGACAGGTGTGAGCAACTCCGTAAGTCTGTCAAGACCACCGTTTCTACTCTGGCAGATGGCGGTTGGAGGTGGTCCTGGTAGTGGTGGCGTGTGCCTCCTGCGGTGATGCGACGTCCGGACCGCTCAGGACTCGATTTGTTGTGTGAGCCCTAGTGGACCGCAGTTGAGGCTTGTGGCAGTGGACAGTGCAGGGCCATAGACACATGGCATTGTTGACCCTAAGGACATCGCCTCAGAGGCCATCCAATTTCTCAGAAGAAGGGGTCCCGGACCTGACCAGCACAGAGTTAGTGGCCCCGGATGCATAGCGGCCAGCAAAGGCACCCTGCCACGGGACGGTGACTTCAGGTGCACTGAGGTAGGTCCACGTGCAGTGAGCGGGTCCTCATTGATGTCGAAGGTGAATGTGGAGGAGGCTTGCGGGGGACAGAGGAAGGTGTCCTCCAGGGCATGATGCGGAAGGTCTGATATTATCCGGAAGCAGCAAATGGTGAAGTGGAAAGCGACAGCCTCGTTTTCACCACCAATTCCGTATTAGCTGCATGAAGATGAAAACTAGCCCCTAGTCCATAGACTCAGACGCCACCAATGTACGACCAGAGAGTGTGTATGAATGTCAGGGAACAGACTTAGTGGCACCGGTGCTGAGAGGCGATGCAGTCTGCGATGATGCCGGTACACTGATATGAACACCGCCATTGCTGAATCAAGACTCTGTGACCTACTGGACCTCAGTGTAGGCCGGAGGCAGCGGTCAGCAGTGGCCCACACCCACCTGTCATTGGGATGCTATGTACATGGTTGCTGCCACCTAACCAAAGGGAGTACAGTGAATTAGAATCTTCCTTTTTGTGCGTACACGGACAACATATGATCAAGACTCAGTTCCAAATGTGTGACCTACTTGTCCGTAGTGTGGGACGAAGGCAGTAGTCAGCAGTGGCCCACACCCACCTGTTGTTGGCTCGCAATGCACAGAGTTAGTGACACCAGGGCAGTTGTCGGTAGTGTTCGATCACCTCCGTAAAGCTGATCCTATTCCCTCCGGACTGCAACGCGTTATCGTCTTACGCCTCTCCTTGCGTGCGATGATATGTATTCTGCCTTTGAATAATCGATGTTCAGTTCCAATTCTGTGACCTACTCATGCTCAGCGTAGGCCGAGAGCAGTAGTCCGTGTAGGCCAACAGACACGTGTGGTTGGAATGCTATGCAAAGACTTGGTGGCACCACATCGAAGGGAGTAAAGTGACATGAACTCTGCCTTAAATAATGTTCACTGCCATGGTGTAATCAAGACACAGTTCCAAATGTGTAACCTACTTGACCACAGCCGCGGTCGGTAGTAGGAGTAGCTGCAGGGTGGTGACGTGGGGAGGGGGAGGGGCAGGGTGGGTGGTAGTAAACTATGGATTACGGAGGTTTACAGGTAAGTTAACATATAAATTAATAAAACGAATTTCGTTGCGTGCACTGCATTGCATTTGGGGATGCAGTGTACGCAACAAAATTAGTTTTATTAATGTATATATTAACTTACCTGTAAACCTCCGTAATCCATAGTTTACAACCCCCCACCCTGCCCCTCCCCCTCCCCACATCACCGCCCTGCAGCTACTCCTACTACCGACTGCGGCTGCTTGACCGTGGTGTAGGCCTGAGTCGGCAGTAGAGTACGTCAACGAGAAAGGATTAAAGCGGGCCTGTGTCGTGGAGGCTGTGACGGCCTTGGGCTTGGAGCTTGTGCAGGCACGTGGTGGGACCTTCTTGACACACACCGGTGTCGGAAGGTGATCAGTGTGGCCTGGCTGCGCAGGGGCGGGCCTGACGGGTTCAGGGTCCTGCGGGCCAGGGTACGGCAGGCACACAGGATCGTAGGCAACTCCACTCACGAGGACGGCGTTGGCCTCGTGGCATGGTGGAAGGCCCTGGCAGAGACAATGGGCTTTCCAGAAGAGGACCACGCCCAGGGCTATGTGCTTTTTATTCACACCCCTACGCTGGCCTGGCGTACGCCGGGCCATCCCACTCCGCTCACGGGGAGGACGAAACAGGCAACATTTCCACGAACTCTCCCACTGGCTGGGGTGACATGGTTGCGTCCACTGTCCACTACACTTTATACACCAGAGGTGTATGTCGCCATGGATATGGGTGTGTTTGGCATACTGCCGTCTGTCCAGCACATCTCCACCACTCTTTGCATTGTGTACTTTCCCAATCATGGTTCTCCTGCATCCTTCACACATGTCTGGTTGCCGCCTCTCCCCACATTCGGCTAGTGTGTGGCTGAGGTGCCATGCCATTGATGGCTCATGTTCATGGCTTGCCCAGGTTACCATTGTGAGTTGTTCTGTCGTGTCTGGTTGGTGGGCATGTTGTTTTGCATGTTGGTTGGGATTTTGTGACATGTGCATTGCCAAGGATGTGAGTTGCATGGTTGTGGAGTTGAGGTGAGTGGAGTGTTCATTTGGAACTTGCGAAAGTGCTGTGCATTTCCCTTGGTGGCATCTTGGAAACGCTGGTTGCTGATGGACTGTCGGAGGATGAAGGAACCATGCACACTGGCTGGGTATTTGGAGGCGACATTGGTGGAGGTTCCACGGTATTGAGTTTGAGTTTGAGTTTAAAATTATTTATAGAGCGCACGTACACCAGCGGTTTCATGGCGCTGCAACTAACAGTTATCTGGGCGGAGGAAGCTGAAGCAAAGTCAAAGGGAGCAGAAGCAGAGACTACTAATGGACTAATTAAAGTATTTAGTGAACAGATGAGCTTTGAGCTGTTTCCGGAATTGCGGGTAAAGAGTTAAGGCTCTGAGCTCAAGCGGGAGGGAGTTCCAGAAGAGAGGAGCAAGGGTCGCAAATTTCGATCCTCCCCATTTCTTCCTCCGGAACCGCGGGACTGTGAGAAAGGATTGAGTAGATGAACGCAGTTCTCTGGAGGGAACATAAGGGACGATCTCAGATGAGATAAAAGCAGGGGCCGTGCCCAGTCGTGCTTGGAAGGTGATGGAAGCAAGCTTAAACTGGACACGCGCGCGGACAGGGAGCCAATGTAGGGATTTGAGAAGGGGAGTAACGTGGTGGGACTTACAGTTTGAATACCAAGCGCGCCGCCTGGTTTTGGATCTGCTGCAGACGCCTTAAGCTATATACAGGTATACTTGCATATAAGGCGTTGCCGTAATCCAGGCGGGAGATGACCATTGCCAGGGTGATCAGTTTCAGGGCGTCAAAAGAAAAGAAACGGGACACCTTGCGTATAGTGCGCAGAGAAAGAAAAGAAGAAGAGACCACAGAACTAACCTGGGAGTGAAGAGTGAGTTGAGCATTGAGATTAATGCCTAATGTTTTTACTGAGGTAGAAGGGACAGGTGGAGGGCCTAGGGAAGGGGGCCAAAACAAGGAAGACCAGGAGCTGGATGGACCACCCGTCAGCACCAGCTCAGTCTTGTCTGGGTTGAGTTTCAGATGGTTGTGGTTCATCCAGTCCCGGATGTGAATCATGATAGATTGGAAGTTAAGGATAGAGGCAGGAGAAGAAGACAGATTAAAGACAAGTTGGAGGTCATCCGCATAATTAAATACGGTGATCTCCATATTCGGATGTTGCCTGCACATTGATGTGAGACGTGTGCTTTCTGTTGCGGTGATTGTGTGCTGTGTCACCAGGGGGCACAGGTAGGACATGTGTGCTGTGGATTGCCCCGAACACGTGCGTGCATCCAGCTATGGCGTATGGTCCTTGCTTGGTCTCCAGCGGATCCTGCGCATTGTGTTGGAGGTATAGGGACTGGGGTACCTGGCTGATTGTGATGTCCAGGATAGTTGTGAGGGACTTGGATGTGGCTGGCTGTGAGACTCTTCTGACTCTAGCGGGTGTTGGTTGGGGGGGACCAGGGGCCAACAGGTGCAGCACAGCCATCAGCTTTGTGTGGGGTGGGTTGTTGGTTGTCTGCTGTGTTGGTGCCGTCGGCCTGTTGGGCGATGTTAGTCAGGATGCGTACTATGGTTCTCCTTTTGTGCCTGTAGTGGGCAATGACATTGTCAGGTGTTGGGTCTGTGAGGCTGGTGCGTTTCCTGGGGTCCGCTGTCTTTGTCTGCACAGCTTCTGTGGTGGTCGGGGGGGGGGGGGGTTCCGGGTGGATCTTGGGGTCCTGGGATGGTGGCGGTGGGTGTTTTGGCCCTCTTGGGTGTCCGGGCCGCATGACCAGTGGCTCCATGGCATCTGTTGCCCTTCTGATGATGCTGTGGGCTGGGCTCCCTTTTGTGGTGCAGGCTGTGGTCCTACTTTGCACCAGGTCAGAGGAGGTGTTATTTTCCTACTACTAATGTGCCTTATCACCTGTTTTTTGTTCTTATCGCAGTTCTGGCTGGTCTTTGTGAATGTTGTGGAGTGGTGTTGTCGCGGCTTTTGGCACAGGAACGCCTACTCTTCATCTCATTAGCGATAGTTGCGGGGGTCATCTGTGGCGATGTTTTTTGTGGCTGCTATCGCGGGTAAACTGGTGCTGTGGGATGTTAACACCAGCTTGTGATTTGGGCGATGAGTTTATCACAACTTTGGCTGCAATAAAGTGTTGTTAACTCGGCGATAGATCCTTGTGAATATCCCCCACAATGTTATTTATTATTGTGTGCTTTTTAAATTGCAGTAAACTTTAATTTGGTTGTGAGGTGTTAAATCTTATACCGGCCCCTTCCACACACCAGTGTTCTCATGTAGAATCAGGATAGCCCCAACGCTTCAATATGAGTCAAAGCGTTTAAATGTTTATCTCAACGTAAAGTTGATAGCGAGTGTGTACGAAGTACAACCTGTAGCTAGCTCAAAGATTAACATACTTGTTTAAGAGGACCTTTAATCCGTGGCCAATGTGGTGAGCTCTTGAAGTTCTTCGGAGCTGGCTGACATGTAGTGGTGTGCACTAAATAAATCGCATTATATGAGAGGTAGGTTATGTCTCTAACCAAGTGGTAAGCCTACAGAAGTGCTAGAAAAACGACATTTGGTAGTGGGCTTTCTACTCTGATGTAAGAACCAGTGCTAATCCGGTGCTTTAGTCCAGTTGTTAGTAAGACTGGATAAGCGTATGGGGGCATATCAGCAAGGAGGCGATATAACATAATCACCGCTTTTGCATCATTTTCGGACGAAGAGCGGCGATAATTTTATCGTCTAAACACCAAGGCCACGCTATCGCATGAATCCTTGCATTATCGCCCTTTTCCCCAATGCCCATCTTTGCATCTCTAATGAGATGCAAAGTGGGCGTTCCTGCCCTGACATAACTGCAGAAATGTCGCTAAGGGACATTTCACCAATTATCAATGGGGACGCTAACCTGCAGAGCGACAAGCAGAGTAGCGATAACCTCTGTTATCGCTACTTTCCTTACGCCTGCTTCAAAACTGACTTAGCCATGATATCCTATGTAAGGTGGATATCATGGCTAAGTATGCCCTGCCCGATCAACAAGCTATCGCCAAACTTTGTGAGATTATCGCTGGATTTCCAGCGATAATCTCACATTTGGCAGTTAGAGCTTGGAATTTTATCGCTTTTGAGATAAGCGTTGCTAATAGCACGCTATCGCAGCAATAAAATTCCACGTTAGCCGGCGATAATTATCCTAGCGCTAAGTGCGCTTAGCGATAATTATCGCAGGTCCTTGATGATATGCCCCGCAGTCTTTTATCCTTTGTAAAAGAGTAAAAGGGCGGTGGTGGTGTAGGATATATAGTGCTGCATGTTACCCTGATTACTCCTGAGCACCAGAATATGGGAAAATCTGGAAATATTTGAATATATATTTCTAGCAGAGTTAAAGGAACTGGTATTATAACGTCCTTTGGCCAGTTGCGTTGATTAGGTATGCATAGTGGTGTAAAACTGATAACAAGTAGTGTAATTTGTTTTTAGATATTGTACTAGCAAAATTAAATTGCCTCCATTTTTATCGCTCTGTACATTTCTTTTAAGTTACTGCCCAAATCACTGCTGTGGCTAATTGTGAGAAATTACAAACTCCACCAAATCTAAGCTTTGACTTCTATGAGTAAGGAGGTTTGTGCAGTGATGCTTTTAATAGGCGTGTTTTAAACGCTGTATTCCTAGAGTCATTTTCTAAACTTAACTGTTTAAGGTCTTGATTACTTTTCTTTAAACTAGGATGCTGCATGCTGTTTTGCTTCATTAAGAAGGAAATTGCTTACCCGCGCAGTATAGATTATCATGTATTCTATTTTTTTCTGGTGTTCTGTAAGTAAACTTTTTGTTTTAACTTCACATCTTGTCACTCAATTGTTCCATAGCTCAAAATGTTCCTGATATTGTGTGGTAAACTAACGAAGATGTTACAACTGATCAGCAAGTGAAATGACAGTTATTTAATTGCTGTTAATCTAGTATATTTTTTCGCTAAAATGATCGTCTACTTGTGTAGTCTTGGAAAGCACACACTTTCTTCCCCTGCTCTGCCTTGGTCAGCTGCCCCCCACCTCTTCTTCCATCTTTTTCTGTCTCTATCTCACTCCTCCTCACTTGCTGAATAAAAGTGTGACTTCAATAAACGGCTTAGACATCTTTTTCCTCTCTTTTCCTTCATTCGTTCCACTGTGAAATAGATCCAAAAGACAAAAAGAAAACCTTTTGTTGGAAATGTTGTCTTCTTTCATTCCAAAGTAAGGCCTGGGGAGGGAGAGAAAAAAGTTTCAAAATATGAAAAATGCAAAGTGGTCAAATTGGTTTTATTCATACCCAAACGCATTAGCGCCACTTTCCAGAGGTTGCCAGTTAAGCTCTACTTTTGTTTTCTCATCTTTCTGTTGAGAAGTGGAGTGGAAAACATTTAATATGATCCTTCTCAGCTATTTTCCTTATTTTAGTTTATAAAACGTGGACCTCAGCTCTGTGTCCAGGGATGTGGTATTTTTAAACCATACCGCTTACGTTTTGTAAAGATAAAAGCAATGAAGATTGAAACAGGTCCCTTCCGAGACCTGTAGTCATGTACTGGGCTTTTCAGGCAAAAACACTCATTGATTTCTGAATAATGAGTGCAAAAGCTTTAAGGTAACCGTGTTGTTCCTGCTTACATTTTACATGCTTTAGTTAATCTTGCATTCCCTATGAGTGTTTGTTTTTTCCGGGAAGTTAATACTTTTTAGGTCTCACCTAGCGTTGCAGCGTGAATGCGCTGCCATCGCTTTGCGCGGCATGCAGTATACACTATTGCATGGAAGCTTTGTGGAAGCTCCGCCCACTCTCCGACCATTGGTTTAGGTTCTAAATGCTGCCTTCCGATTGGTTTTAAGCTTGTTAGTCCCTCCCCTTAACAGCCATGTCAGTCATTTGTGTCCTTAAACGGCTACTGGCCCCTTCACAGCCCAGACTACTTTCTTCTTCTTAGGTCTCCCCTAGCGTTGCAGTGCGAATGCGCTGCCATCACTTTGTGAGGCATGCAGTACATACTATAGTGTGGAAGCTTTGTGGAAGCTCCGCCCACTCTCTGGCCCATCTTCTTCATTGGCTTAGGTTCTAAATGCTGCCTTCTGATTGGTTTTCAGCTTGTTAATCCTGCCCCATATCAGTCATTTGTGTCCTTCCACGCCTGCTGGCCCCTTCACAGTGCAGACTACTTTCTTCCTGTGCCCCCCTTCCTGATGCTTTTTCGCGGCCCCCCCTCGTGCCTCGTCGCCTGCATGCATTGCAATTTGCAATGCAATAGGTCTCGTGTAAATGCGAGTCCTATTGCATTGCTAATGCTTTTTGGTATTACTCTAATCTGTTTTACGCAGTGCTTTAGGGTCATGACATTATATAACCTACCCTGTAGATGAGACAATATCCGCGGTTCAGCAATTAGACGAAAGAAACTGTATGCTCTCCGGCTTTCCCTTATTCGCCGCGCCAATGTCAGTGCCAACAGAGCCCACAAGAGGGCAGCAGAGATCCAAACAAAATGACTTTGCAGCAATTTATTTTCAAGACAATCAAACTGTCCATCTCAGAACCATCATTTCAATGTATGCTGCAGAATAAGAAAATTCTCTATTTCCATACATGTGGGCTAAGTAAAATTCAGCAATCCAACACACTTAAGAACTGATTTCAGACATTTTCAATTGTGCGCCCCAGGGAGTATTGTCCTCTTATTCCGATCACGATATTGCTTCAAAAGGAAAGGTTTATCCATTTGTTAAAAAGAGCGGCTTAAGTGTTTTTTACACTGGAAAATAAACAATCGAGATTTAAGTCCTCGAACATTCCTTGCTGAGTACAAACGTGTCCCCTACCTCTCCTGGCCCGACCAGTCTCGTGTATGTGACAATCTCTTGGAGCTCTCAGACATTTCCTAGGTCATAGCGCAGGCAAGAAGATTTACTCTGCAGGAGGAAGAGAGACTGCTGCAGGGTGAACCATGCGCAGCTTGTTCTAAAACCCACGGTGTGAGAAGCTGGCCTGGCATATGCTGTCCACTAGTTATAGGGGACACCTTGCACCAGTCCAATTCGACTCTTACGGTGATAGGTTAAAAGACAACCTTTAAAGAAAGCTATCCTAGTGGTAGCTGTGGAGAGCAGCCTTCAGTCTTGAAGGACTGAGCTTTTCTGGGAGTCCTTTGATCATACCCTTTAGGGTTCTTGTTAAATCTTTCAACAATCCCATTGCATTGAGGATGATAAGGGGTGGTGAACCTGTAGTTAACACCACACTCCTTCCACATTGCCTTGAGGTAACTACTCATAAAGTTTGTACCTCAGTCAGACAAAACCTCCTAAGGGAAACCCTACCCTGGAAAAGATTCCCAGAAGGGCTCTTGCCACTACAGGTGCTGTGATGGTTCTAAGGGGAATAGCTTCTGGGTACCTGGTGGCATGATCCACTACCACCAGTATAAACCTTTGCCCAGATGCTGTTGGTGGGTCAAGGGGACCAACAATGTCAATCCCTACCCGTTCAAAGGGAACCCCCACCACAGGTAGAGGTATCAGGGGGGCCTTTGTGGATTTACCTGCCTTGCCACTGGCCTGGCAGGTAATGCAAGAGCTACAAAAACTCTTACAGTCCTCACTCATTTGAGGCCAATGAAAGTGAGAGACAATTCTGTCCCAAGTCTTATTTTGGCCTAGGTGTCCTGCTAAGGGAATATCATGGGCTAGTGTGAGTAGGAATCCCCTAAACTTCTGAGGTATGACCAACCTCCTGGCTGCACCAAGCTTAGGGTCTCGACCCTCAGAGTAAAGGAGTCCATCATCCCAATATATCTTATGGGTTCCACCAACATTCCCAGCAGCCTCAGCAGCAGCCTGCTGTCTGAGGGGTTCAAGAGTGGGGCAGCTCTGCTGCTCCAGGCTCAAGTCTGCCCTAGAAGGTCCCCCTGTCCCCAAGAACTCAACCTGATCAGGTTCAAGTTCATCTGAGACAGTTCCTTCTTCAGGTGCAAGATCCTCTTCTGCTACAAGAGTCTCTTCAGACTGACCCTGGGGGGAAGGCACTGCCTTACCCCTGCTACTCCTCCTCTTGGAAAGTCCTTGGTCCATTTTTCCAGGATCCAAGGCCTTTTCAGTTTCTGTCAGCATAGCTTTTGACCTTGTCAGGGCAAACACTTCTGCAGGGATACCCAGCATTGCTGCATGGGAAATCAGCTCCACCTCAGCCCATGCTGAGGTCTCCAAATCATTTCCTAGCAAACATTCTACTGGTAGGTCTGCACTCACCACAACCTTCTTTAGGCCAGTTACCCCTCCCCAAGAGAAGTTAACAACTGCCAGATCATGGTTAGTACTGACATTGCTCGCATTGGTCACTTGGTAAGTTTCTCCAAGTATGATTTGGCTAGGATCCACAAGGTCCTTAGTCACCATGGTGACACTAGCCCCTGTGTCCCTGTATGCTAGAGACTCCCTTCCATGTATCCTAGGCTGTTGTTTGTATTTGCCCAGACCACTGGGACTCACAAATAGGAACAGGTCCCCATCACAAACCAGCACAGCCTGAGTAGGTGTTCTGACTAGGCCAGAGTCCTCTCCAGATCCCAGGGTCAACCCTACTATACCCTTGCTCTGTGTACCACCACCTATAGCTGGACTAGGGGGAAAAAGGTGCCTTAGGGGCAGGTGTAGTGGTACTGGTAGAGTCTTTGGCCTTGTTACAGTCTGAAGTCCAATGGGTTTTCTGCTTACAGTTTTTACACCATGTCTTCCTTGGCTGTTTAGCTTTGTTAGATTGAGAATTTTCAGATGCTGCTTTTTAGGGGCCTGTTGAAGACTGCTGGTCTTTTGCCTTTTCCCCACCCTTCTCAGAGTTTTTGGCATCTTCCTTTTTAGTTGCACCCCCCAAGGGCTGGACCTTTTGCTTGATCCTGGTTCTGACCCATTTGTCTGCCTTCTTTCCCAATTCTTGGGGAGAGGTCAGATCTGATTCCACCAGGTGCTGTTGCAATAGTTGATTCTGACAGTTATTAAGAATCTGCTCCCTCATGATGAGATTGTACAATCCTTGATAATCATTTACTTTACTGCATTTAACCAACATTCCAGAGCCTTGGTAGCACAATCTACAAAGTCAACCCAATCTTGATTTTGTGCTTTCTGGGTATCTCTGAACTTTAACGTGTATTGATCAGTGGTTAGACCAAGCCCAACTATCAAAGCATTTTTAAAGATATAATAATCATCTGCATCCTCTTCCCTAACAGAGAGGAGCTTGTTTCTTCCTTTGTCAGCAAAGGAGAGCCATAAGATTGCTGCCCACTGATCTACTGGGACCCTTTGAACTTTACAGGCCCTTTCAAGTGCAGTGATCCATTTATGGATCTCATCCCCTGACTGATAAGGGGGCACAATCTTATGCAGCTTCCTATGGTCAGGAGCCTTCTCTCTAACTCTAGGGGTATTATTACTGCCACCAGGGGTCTCTAGACCCCACTTTCTTGAAGCTTTCTGAAGCTTCAGGGACTCCCTGTCTAATGCTAACTGTTCTCTCCTGAGCTGAAGCTTAGCTTGCTCAAACTGGATCAGTATGCATTTCCTCTCTTGGGAGGAGTCTCTTCTCTGAGAATAGGCAGAGGTCCTTTTGGATCTCTCAGAATGGGCAGACTCCTCTGAGGGGGATCTGTTCCTTCTGTTTGGATCCACCACTCTCCTATTAGGGATGGAGGGGGTACCCCTTGGGCCCCCACTTCCATGTATAGAGTGGTCTGGTTCTTCCAGGTCAAGTTCATTATCCTCTTCCTGGTTCTCATCAGAGTCCACCACCTGGGTGTCCTCTTCTGTCGGATGCCCACCCAACCTGTCTACCCCATCAGACACTAAAGTCTGCTTGAAGTCTGCAATGAGCAGAATTTCTCTGAGACGTTGAGTGTTGGCACCTTTGGTTGTCTTCAGATGTCTAGCAGTGCACATCTCCCTAAGCTCAGCAAAAGTGAGATTGTCATACCTGTCGACTGGGACCTTTGAAGGTCCTTCCAGGGCCTTATGGGCTCCTGATCCTGAAGACATTTCTAGTGTAGTGGATTGTTGCATCTACCTACACTAGGTGTGGCCTACTGAACCCTTTCTTGAGTTGTAGTCAAGGTGTGCTAAGCCCTCTACACACAACTCCTAAGTTCAGTAGAACTTATTGTATTCTAAGCTGAATTTATATGTACCTTTAGTACCAAAGTGGCTTTCACTTTAGAAATTCAATTTGTTATCTGGTAAAGCAATGGCAAGCTTGAATCCAACCGCTGAACACCAATGTGAGAAGTTGGCCTGGCATACGCTGTCCACGAGTTATAGGGGACACCTTGCACCAGTCCAATTCGACTCTTAAGGTGATAGGTTAAAAGACAACCTTTAAAGAAAGCTATCCTAGTGGTAGCTGTGGAGAGCAGCCTTCAGGCTAAGTCTTGAAGGCGTGTTAAGCTTATTGTTTTACCAAAGATAACCTTTTTAATAACCAAATGAAAGAGTAGTCCACACAGGTATATATATAAAATATATGTATTTATTCTAAGAATAATTCCACTAGTCTCTTTATGAGACTGGAGGTAAAGATACAATTCAAACAAGCATTGATAGTTACAATAAATAGCACTGGAATCATAGGGCCCCAGGGGGGGACCAAACCATATATTAAAAAAGTGGTATAAGAACCCAAAAAATTCTACAGACAGTGCCTAGGGCCCTCAGGGTCGCTGGCCCCTTACGAAACCACCCAAGGTAGTGAGGAAGGGGACCCATGGGAGACGCGTGCAGTGGTATAAACTACTGTCGAGATCTCTATTAAACCCAATGGAGAATGTCGCGGTTGGAAATTACAAGAATCTAAACACTTCTAGCAGGAGTTCAAGTTCAGCAGCTTATAGTTAAGCTCTTGGAGGGCCCACACCCATGACAGTACCGAGGTACCACTGTTACCTGCCCCAGGGAAGCCGGGTGCATAGGTCGTTTTCGATGTCGGGTCGCGATCTCGTTTTCAATGGAAAAAGGGGAAGAACTGCTGCTGGCGTGAAGCGTCGTCGATGTCATGTAGATTGAAGATGTAGATCTTGAAGGTAAGGACCTGAATGCAGAGGGGACAGAGCCTGGGTCACGGCACAGTGACCAGGGGGCTCAGGAGAAAGAGCCCTTCAATGTCAGGTGCTTCCAGGTGGAAGATGGGTAGCTTGGATCAGCAGCCACGGGGTCCAAGAGGCTTCAAGGAAGGCCAGCTTCTGGTAGGCGACTGTCCTACAAAGGATGAAGGCCGCTGCGGTGTTAGTGTCCGGATTGGATCCACTAAACCTTGGCAACCGCAACCCACGCAAGGATCACAAAACAGCTACGGTGCAGACCCACGAGGTCTGAGCGAGGTCTCCAGTGAGGAGAAGGTAGAGCAGGCCTGGAGCAACCAGGGGAGCCCTTTAAATTAAAGATTGACCTCTGCTAGGGCCCACCAGTCGAGAGACAAGGGACCGCAGGAGGTGGCAATTTGGAGTGCGTAAAGATGAGCCCACGGGTCGTCGGAGAAGGCTGGAGCGTCGTCCTTTGGCATAATTAATGCTGAGAGGGTGTCTCAATAATGGGCCAAAGCACAACTTCCCCACTGGTCGGGGTCATGTGCTGTGCAAGAGGTGGCTGGTGTCCTGGGGTATTGAGGATCTCGGCACCCACGGGGTCCACAGTGCTGAGCTTTGCTGTGCACACTCACTGGCCTCTGGGATGCTTGGAAACTCACCTCAGGGTAGATAGAAGTCTTCGTTGTCCTTTGGAGTAGCAGAGTTCTAACCGGGTCACTTGCAGTGTTTCAGGTGCCTGCCAAGCAGGGGGGTAACTCCTTTACCCCAAGGGAGATTTCTTCATTCAGCTGTGCGGCAGCAAGTCGAAGGTTCAACTCTGTGAAGTCCAAGATTAATCTGAGGCTCTGGGGACCCTGCACCCACCTTTATCCAGAGATTAGGGGAGTGTCTGAATCAGAGCCTACCAATGAGAGTTCAGGCGGGAAAGGGTGGTTACACCCTCTCCCCTTTGTGTGTTTTCCCACCTGGGCAGGGGACAGGATGCCCCTGAACCGGTTTGAGGCGGTGTATGCAGAAGTAGGCACTGGAGAAGCCTACGTGCAAGTCTGAAAGACATCCTATGGTGCATCCACCCAGTTCCAATCCACATAGTCTGTCTGGGGAGGTGGGAACACCTCCCTGCAACAAGAGCCCTATTGTCCAGCTGCCGTGGCTGGAGTTCTGCCCAGCAACAGGCAGCCAGAGTCGTGTGGGTGGCGGGTAGCATCCATTTTGTACTACGTGTGCACTTTTAAATTGGTGTCTAAAATCTGCCGCTTTTACCATATCACCCCTCTAGCAGGGGGGAATCATGCCCTCACTCCCATGGCTGGATTGGGGGTATGATTCCACGATGTTTGACACCAAACATGACATGGTTCTGTGCAGCCACTCTCAAGTTATCACGCTATCGCGATTACTTATAATGCGGTTAAGAGTATATGGTATGGCTGCACTACAAACAACCCAGCAATAGTTTTACGAAGGTTGCAGAGGGGCCCTACTCAGGTAGGGGTTCCCCCTCACACATATCTCAGCACCCTGCCTTGTAGGATTAGCAAGGCCTGCCTTAGGGGTGACCTATGAGGATATATGTGTTGTATTAAGTGGGATACAGGATACCTACATCCCTGTAAGGGGTGCAAGCACCACCTTACCCAGACTACAGTAGTGGTCTGGTGGTGTCAGTTTGTATGGCTGTCCCAGGGGTGGCACAACAAGTGCTGCAGCCCCTGGTAGGCCTCTGAGGGACCCATGCCCTGGGTACCTACGGTACCATCTACAAGGGGCTGATAGGTGTCCTCAGTATCCAATTGGTATGTACCTAGGGTACTCACATCAGTTTAGAGGGGTAGCAGATAGGCTGGGGTCCTGGATAGCAGGGCCACAGCATGGCTAGAGTCAGAAAACAGTCAAAATATCAGCAAAAAGTTGGGGGCAACTGTGCAGTCGATGCCCCTCTTCTACACACGGCATAGCAAATATGCAGTAAGTATGTTTTAAGAATGACTTAAAAGGTTTCTCTTTGCTACAGAGTACATGCAGTTCTCTTAGTTTATTGACTCATTGTAGTAAGTGAATTGTGTAGCTGTGGTGCGCCAGGCCCCTTGACTGCTCACTTCCCTGGTGTTACATTTTGAAATAATACAGCCTGCTGTGACCGCTCTGTGTATCTCCCAGCCTCTCCTGAGCCTTGCCCAGCACCATGCTACAATGACACTGCTAACTGCGCCAGCCGGAGTCCGCAAGTCAGCTGACTCTAATTAATGTACGCTATAGGCCCCGAGGCAACTGGGCTCTGTGTTAGGGCCTCTCACACCCTGTTAGGTGGTTCTGCAGTATAAAGGCAAGCCCTTGCTCCTTTTAGTGTTAATTCTTAGCGGAGCCATGTGACCTGCTTTCTGTCTGTCTGCTTTTTTTTTTTCCTAGTGGTGGCATCCGAGGCTAATATTAGTAGTTACTTCACAAGTCTTACTTTCCTGCTTACAGCATTCGCTTATAAATAAGGTGGCCCCTGCAGTGACAGCTTTACCAACATAGTTCACCCCATTCCAAGTGAAAAACCTTTTCCCATCACATTACATTTTTGCATGGCCTCGTCCTGGACAACAAACACCACCTGGTAAAATTGATTTGTTTTACCATGCTCCTTTTCTTTTATTTTTGTCTAATTGGCATTACTTCTGCCTTTTTATTCTTATTAGTCAATACCTTATGCCAACTAAAATTCACAAGTTTATTATATGATCAGCATTGTACAAGAGAAGCAATAAAATAGCAATAGAATAAAACACTTACTTCCTATCACTTTTATGAAATATTTAAGTAAACAAGACTCGGTGTCAAGAACAGAAGTATGTTCATGGTCTTCAATGCTATGTCATGTGAAGTGATGCTCGCCCTCTTTCATATCTGCCAATGTTTCAGATTGCTATGTATGATATTTTGATAATTTCGTTGTAATTTATGACTCATGAATTTGCAGCAGTTTTAAGATCTTAGAGTTTCCCGTTGCTCAAATGGGTCAGATTGGTGATATTTTTGTTTCCCTCATCTTTTATTGGTTGATTTTGCTGGCGAGAAAAGTGTCACTCATAGTGGTTCTAATGGCACTCATAATTACACTGAAATTATGAAAATGTCACACATAGCAAACTAAAACCTTAGCAGCTATGCTCTCGGGTAATTACCGCGTTTCCTGCCTCGTGCTTCAGCTGCTCTGTGTTTCTCCCATCAGGACACTGGAGCAGTAAACCCCGAGCCCTGCAGCGTACAAGGAACTTCACTTCCATTACAGTGAATTAAAGAAGCAAGTTGGTCAGAGCACGAGCCCGAAGCACTTCCACACGTGGGGTGCGGGAGCCTGCGAGTGGAATGTGAATAGGAAAGCACTGCGCCACAGAGGGATGAGTGCTGTGTGCATCGTCGAAGGAAAAGTATTTTTCAGATGCGTCAGTGATTAATTTTTCAAATAATGAGTATCGGTGCCCAACGCTCTGCTCGGAAGCCCTATTAAATAAATGTTGGCAGGGGGCATACCAGGGCTCTCTAGAATTGTAACCACCCCAGGCCTCTTTAATCCAGTACCTGACACTCTTGGCTCAGTTTATTCCTCTTGCTGGTTCCTGCTGTCTCCCTTTGTGACGGTACTTAAGTCTTTCCATCCTCCTTCTTTCCCCTTTGTGTGTTTAGGTCGAGCATTAGAGACCTCTTGTATATACTTTAGTATATACTTATTATATAGTTATATGTGTATGTACTATGTGGGCTCTGGAGATCAGCCCTAGGACTTGTCTGCTTCCGCTTAAGGACTTTTTTTTTCTGTTCAACTGCCTCTATTTGTCTTGATAGAAAACGACCAGCAGAGGTCAGTAAAATACCAGAATCACTTTAGCATGCTCTAGATTCCAGTCCTTAGAAATTGTCTTCCACGAGCACCCTTAGACAAAAATATTTTTTAAAAATCTTGTATTTTCAGTGATATGACCACCGAAGGCCCTGATTTTATATGAAAAACAAAGCCTTGGACTATAAGATTTCCAGCTGAAAGGCAATATTTCTCTCCATGTGTTCCCATACCTGGCGTGTCACGCAGTTTGGTGCTTACTCTCCCTCCATTTTAAAGAACAGTAGATGTTCAGCACCCAGGCTAATGTGCTGCATAGCTAAATAAATATAGGTTCCCAAAGGCGAGACCGATTGCATTGCAAATGCTTGTTTTTTCAGGCAGCATATTACTCTTGTCTAGGGCATAGTTTGAATTGAGTTGCATCCAGGTGTTTATAGCGGGGCGCAATTGGGTTGTAGCTGAAGGCAGTATGAGTTTCTCTCAGTGGGGCAGAATGGTGTTCTTTGGGGGAGAGAATGTGGCACTATGGCAAGAGCTGCCAAATTTGGAACTGGGGAACCAGGTTCAGCATTCATGTCCAGTCTTCCAGATCACTCTCCTAAGGGAGAAAATTCCCATGCTAGACCTTAGAAGGCCACGCTAGACCTTAGAAGCCCTGGTGTCTTACCACCAGCAGGTGGACCCTAGCAGTGGCAAGTGTGAGTTAAACCTTGAAGGCCTGCAATCCATACTGAATTTTCACCTCCAGTCTTGAGGGCAGGCCTATGAAGCAGCACACCCTATAGAAAAAGTGACTCTGTCAATAAGGTCACAATACCCTTGAGACCAGTCCTCAGCAATGCATATTTGCACCCATGCAAAACTCAGTTCACAAACTTCACGGTCTCTCTGCTTCATGAACAAGTACTTTTAACATGTGCTTGTACATTAGGGTCTGTGTATCGTTCTAATCCACACTAACAAGATTTTCAATCATTGGGTACATCAAACACTGTTTTTTCTACTTAGGCATATTTGTCCGCTTGGGTAACATAGCTTAAAACCATTGCCAAAGCCAATAGCTCTGGCTAAACACTTATAAGATCCCAAAGGCGAGACCGATTGGCTATGTCAATACTTGTTACATATGCTCTTGATTTCTTTTGTTAAAGATATGTGTAGCATTTTGTCCTAAGAATCCCAGGAACCTAGCTGTTCTTTTGTGAGCAAAAGTTATGGGCGTGCAAAATTCCAGTAATTTTGTTTTGTGCAACTGTGCAAAATTTCTGAAAAGGTACTTAAAACTATTTGAAATGAAAACCTGGAATTTGGGCAGGGTAGGACTGGTAATCAGGCAGTGCCCTATGGGATTATTGGAGGCCTGTTTTATGATATGCTGAGCTGGCTTTTACTGTTACTTTCCCTGATATTAAAACAAACATTGACTGCAGCAAGCTCAAATCCATGCACTCTGCCATAGCTTGGAAAATACCTACATAGCATTTCTATACAAGTTTAAAACTGCCCCAATTCGCAAACATGGACCACGAATTTAGTTATCGAATTCACTAATGAGAGACACTTTTATTTTGGTGCCAGGGCCTATTTTCTGTCCCAGTCTTACCTTGCATTGGGCTCTATATTTTAGTGCAGAATGCGTCCTCGCTTCCATTTCGGATGTGAGGATGCATTTCACAATAAAAACAAGACAAACAACCCAAGAGCCGCGAAGAACAGCCACACGCGTTCTTTCTGTTGGTTCATTTTTACCCCCTGCTACTGCAATAGAATTTTTACTTAATCAGAGTTGGCATTATGACATCATTTTGCCTATTTCGCATAACAATAATAAAACGAAATACTGTAAATTACACAAGATTATTTGGGCGTTACAGAAATGTTAGCAGGACTAGAAAATAGAATCGGCTGCTTAATTTCCTCACAAAGTACTGGCGTGGCTCACCACCCAATAAGATTTACTTGGTGATTGAAGGCCTCACTTATAAGAACTGTTTACACAGCCTCATTGAAGGAGGACAGGTTGAAGAGGAGCACTTCAAAGGGCTTACCTAGGAACTGTGCTTCACTCCACGCATGACACTTAGAACATGGAGCCTCTGCAATATAAGGTGGGCACGATTTGCAAGGTTTATATGATCTTACGACAAAGCATATTGGCCCACAACGGGTTGCACTTAAGGAAAACTTTTTCAAATAGGAAAGGGCGACCCAATGAGAAAATTTACACCTTTATTACCAGGTATCTTATGACAAAACTCACCTTGACCACTTCTCAGAAAAGTTAAAAAGACTCATGTCCTTTTTCACAATGGATCACTCAAAACTACGCAAGTTCTAGGATCCATCACTACCAGAGCAGTTCACGTGAAGAAAACCAATGTTTTTTTTTTTTTATATTCGCAACTGTGGGGTTATTTCTGAAAAAGGACTTGCTCTTTTAGTGTGTGTCGAGGAAAAGGTCTGAAACGTCTGACCTGAAAATCTTGGGCTTTACGTCTGGCACCCGCGCTGATGTGTGGGTGGGAAGCTGGGCTCAGGGAGACAGCTACAACAAACCACAGGCGCTCTGGTTAAGACTGGCACCCGAGTAGGCACAACGAAACTGCCGGGTTACATATCTGTGGGTTTTAGCCATTTCCCGGCATTTTCAGACAAACCTCCCTTTGCAGATAAAATGTTGTCTGCGGAGAAACAAATATCTTGCTAATTCTATTAATAAACATTTGAAGTGCTGTCAGTGGTAACATAGAGACTGCAGGGACAGAGTTTCAAAAGTTTGCAAAACTCACCAGTTCTTAGTTTACATGAAGATCATTTAATTGTGTAGCGAGGTTTGGTGTTTTTTAAAAAGATATAACTTGATAACCAGAGTTCTTGGGCCTGATTATCCTGCTGAGGGGGCCCCCTGCAGCTCGAGGGCCCCCCTGCACCGCGGGGGTTGCGGGGTCTGCGGGGGGCCTGTGTTACGCCCCTGCCATGATGCAAGAGTGTCTGCGTTGTTGGCAGGATTGTTTTTGTGCACAAAAGGGCAACACAATGAATTGAGCTGTGCATAGCCTTCTAGACGTGGGTCTTCACTTTGGGCCACCAGGACGTCATAAGAAGTGACACACCGGCAGTACAAGGGGCGTGTTAATAAGCCCATAATCTCGCAAAACATTACAAGATACAGCCTGAAAACATTCAAATGCTTTTCTCCTACAAAAAAAATAGGCAGAAATGTGTGATTTTATTCTGCTATGTAATTCTTTTTTTTGTAACCTTTATCTTTAGTTTTTTCATTTCAAAAGAATTTATTGTTTTAAACGCGCAAATATGACACATAGGATATAAACCAAAGTGATACAATTGATATCGGGCAATAAGATAATAAATACATTAATATAAAATTAATTGGTAGGAGAGCAATTCATTGTCATTCATTAATCTGCAGACATCAGATAAATAAATACTTAAGGAGGGAAGACCCAAAATGATGTCTGGCAAAGATATATATCAAAAGTATCACCCACAGATGGCAAATTAGGGAGAAGAGGAAAGAGAAGAAAGGAAGAAAGAAAAGACGGAAAGAATAGGAAAGAGAAGAGGAAAGAAAAAGAGAGACAGAGAGAAGGAAAGGAAGAGGAGAGGATTTCCAGAGGAATCACCCAACATACAAGACAACACTAACCAGACAAATCAAAGGGATATTGCTCCACCAACCCTTCAGCGGCCAACTTCATGTATGAATCTAGGGCTTCCCATACACCAGAGGAAATAGAAGGAGAAAGATGAGCATGGTCCACTGACGTATGAGCACTTCGTAGAAAGGAAACCCAGGCCCACCAAGTATGGTAAGAGACAGACGAAAAGGATTTCCACTCCATGAGAATTACTTTGACTGCAATAGTTAACAAGAGGTCCAACAACTGGAGCTCCATGGGATGTAAAGGCAGAGGGACTGGGGCCGCCAACGGACCCAAAAGAATTAATGGAAAAGATAGTTGAAATTTGATGTTAAAGATGAGCATAAGGTGTTTGTGAACTGAATCCCAAAAGGGTTGGAGAAGGGAACAATCAAGGAACATATGTTGAAAATCTCCTGGTAGAAGCCCACAGCTCCAACATAAATTGTCTTCTTTGAGATTAAGTGAGTACAGACGAATGGGAGTCCAATGAAGAAGATTAATAGAGAAAAACTTAGACTGCGTTAGAGAGGGGGCAATTTTGTTACGAAGAGAAAATTTACCAATATCTTGCCAGGTATCAGAAGAGATATGAGCAGTAACACTATGATCAAAATGATGTAACCATTTTTGTTGTGTGACAGTATGGGAAGGGAGTGTAGAGGACGATAAAAATTTATAAATCCGAGACGCAACATGGCCAGTCCTGATCCAAAGCTGAAAAAGCGTAATCAACGGGGAAGAAGGATGAAGGTGTACTTTAGCAAGTGCAACCTTAATCTTAAGAAAAGTATAAAAATCTAAATTAGATAAAGAAAAATGTTGAGCAAGGGATGAAAAAGGGGAAGGATCATTGTTGGAATCATAGAGATGTTTAACAAGTGAAACACCTTTCCCAGCCCAGTAAGACATCAACTCAGGGTCAATATTAATTTTGATTTTAGAATTGCGCCAAATAGACGACCATCTAGTTTTATGTAATGGAACTGCTACCCTCTTATCGACCTTACGAACTGCTGCAATAGTGTCTAAAATAATAGAGCGAGAGAATGGAATAGAAAGGGTGTTTGTGGTTAAAAAAGATGCAGTCGGTAGAGGGGAGGCCAGTTCCTGTTCTATTGTCAACCAAGCTGGAGCATGAATAGATGGGGAAGAAAACCAAAGGGCACCCTGGGACGCCAGAAAAGCAGTTTGATATTTCCCCCAATCAGGAAAATTACAGCCCCCCATATCATAAGATTTCCGTAAAAATTTATAAGCAATCCTAGCCCTTCTATCATTCCATAAAAATTTAGAAGTGAGCAGATCAAGTTCATGGAAGAAGGAATCAGAAAGCCTTACTGGAAGCATAGAGGAAACAAAATTAATAATAGGAGTGATCATCATTTTTAGAGTCTGCATACGGCCCCACCAAGAAATATGCTTCGGAGACCAATTTTCTAAAAGACGTCTCACCTTAAGAATAGTTTGGGATTCATTATAAGAAGCCGTAGCATATAGGGTGGTACAAAAATAGATACCCAGATACTTTAGGTGTTTGGATTGCCATTTAAAGCCCGCCGAACCCATATGAGAGGAGAAGCAGTAAGCATTTAAAGGAAACATCTCTGTCTTATCTTTGTTCAGAGTGTATCCTGAAACTTTTGAAAAAAGAGCAATCGTATCCGAGATAGCAGGGATGGCCAATGCAATATCATCAGAGAAAATGAGAACATCATCTGCATATGCCGCTGTTTTTATCTGATGAGACCCAAAAGAGAACCCTTTAATATCTGGATGCGAGTCAATCATTCTGAGGAGAGGATCAATGGACAACAAAAATAGGAGAGGGGACAAAGGACAACCTTGTCTAGTGCCCTGACACAGGTTAAAAAAGGAAGACGTAGCACCGTTCACCCGTATATTAGCTCTAGGTCGGGAGTAAAGAGACATAACCATACGAATAAAGGAATCTCCAAGATTATGTGCACATAGAACCGCTCGTAGAAAAGGCCAAGAGACCTTATCAAAGGCCTTTTCAGCGTCAAGGGCCAAGGCTGCCGCCGGAAGATTAGATCGTTTAGCGGCACCGAGAATATGACAAAAAGTACGAATATTATCCCGTGCAAGACGCCCCTTTACAAAACCTGTTTGGGAGGGATGAACCAAATGAGGAATAAAGGACTCTAATCGTTTAGCTAAAATTTTAGCAAAGATCTTGGCTTCCATGTTAAGGAGGGATATGGGACGAAAATTTTTGGGATCTGCGTGATCCTTCCCTTCTTTGGGGATAACTACAATAGTAGCATCCGCCGCAGAACCAGACACCGAACCATCCTTAATAAAGGCATCAAAAACGGATTGGAGTTTCGGGACAATCACGGGAATAAAGGTCTTATAAAACGCAATAGGATATCCATCAGGACCAGGAGCTTTACCAGACCGAGTAGCTTTAATCGCGGAAATGATTTCATCAGCAGTAATCGGGCAATTTAATGATTGATTATCTTCCTCCGAAACAACTTTCAAAGGAACCGACTTCAAGAACTCCTGACATTGTTCAAAAGAAGCTTGAGCCGACGGGGTATATAAATTGTTATAAAAATCGCGGAACACCTCAAGGATTTCTGCAGTTTGAAATTTTTTCCTACCAAGCTGGTCAGTAATAGAAGGAATTTGAAAAGTGTTACAAGAAGATTCCTGGAACTTTAAAGTGGCAGCAAGAATCTTGCCTGCACGATTTTTTAACAGCAGTCTCTTAGATTTCTGAGCCTGCAGGCCAATATGAGCTCTCTTAGTGACTATAGTATTGTATGAATACTTTAGATTTTTAATAGACTGGAGGCAGGTCTTATCCTGAGAATGTCGAAAAAGGGATTCCTGACGTTTGATCTCGTCTGCTAAGTCCGTGAGTTCCTTTTTAATGGCTGCGTTTCTCCTTGACATACATTTAATGATCTGACCACGGAAAGTACATTTAAAAGAATCCCAGAGAAGAACCGGGGAACTGACTGACCCAACATTTTCAATGAAAAAAGTCTCAATGTCATTGGAAAACTCTCGCACCAAGGACTCATCATGTAAAATTTCTGTGTTTAGTCTCCACGAACGAGCTCGTGCCCTAGGGACAAAGGAAGTAAGAGTAAATGTGACTGCGGCATGGTCAGAAACTAAAATAGGGTGAATAAGCGGAGAAGAAGAAAATTGAACCAGAGAAGAGTGAACCAAAAGATAATCAATGCGCGAAAAGGACGAATGAGGGGAAGAAAAAAAGGAGAAGTCACTACCAGTGGGATTGTGAAGACGCCACACATCCTGAAGATGGGTAAGAGAGCACATATTAATCATTTGTTTGTGTGCTTTAGGGGGACGAAAGTTAAAGGCAGAATTCCTATCCAAGATCGGGTCCATTGGCAAGTTAAAGTCACCACCTACAATAAGATTACCAGAGTGAGGAGTATCCTCGAGCTTTTTGGTAATCGCATTCCAAAAGGCCGGGTCATCCTTGTTGGGGGCATAAATATTCATGACAAATAAGTCAGCATTACCATTGGACAACTTAGATAGTAACCAACGCCCCTCCGTATCCTGATCAGAGGAAACGATAGATAGCCCAGAGTGTTTAGAAACTAAGGTAATTACTCCATTCCTTTTACCACAAGCATCTGAACAAGCAACATCAAAGACCCACTCTTTCTTCAGAAACAACGCCTCCTTGGCAGAGAGCTTTGTCTCCTGAAAAAGGACGAGATCCGAAGAAAGAGATTTACAGTAGTCCAAAATCTTCGACCTTTTGACTGGATGATTTAACCCTTTAACATTAAGGGAAAGTATATTTAGTCCAGACATAGAACCAATATCAGGAGAAAAAGATATTCCATATGTGACAAATTAAGCGCAACAACCAAGAGAGCTAACCAGCAGACATCAACAGCCAACACAAAACAGGGTGAGACCAAAGAGGAAATCCGAAAAGAAGAAAGGAAAGAAGGGAAAGAAGAAAGGAAAGAAGAGGAAAAAGAAAGCAGGAGAATACAAAGAAAGAGAGAGAGAAGGGCCCATCCGGCAGGTCTGAAAAAGACCAAATTCATACAAGGGGGGACATGGAAAAAAGAGCGAGGGGCCAACAGGAGAAATAACAACAACAGCATAAAAAGCCCCAAAGCAGTGCATAGCCGATTATACATTTTAAAAGAGAACACTATCTAAAAGCCAAGAACCGGAAATAATTATCACTTATTAGAAGACAAAGCGAAATGAGAAACTGTAAAGGCAGCACGTTTGACCAAATTAATGTATAGATAACAACTAAAATAAATCATAGAGAACGGTAAGAGCAGAAAAGAGAGAAAAAGAAAGCACGATCAGTCATTAAGAGCTGGTGGAAAGTGAACTAAGAGAAACCATTACTAATAGGTAGAACCAGACCAAAGCGGACTCCATCAAGAGAAAAAGGACCATAATGAAGAGAAAAAAAAAAGAAATACAATCTAAAGCATACTATATGATACAATATGGGAAAGATACGTGAAATATAATGAAAAACGGTATATAACATCTTATTGATATAACAGTCAGTGAATCCCTATGGCAGCTAAATAAGAGACCTAATACTATATATAAATATGTAAAATCTATATACAAACTTATAGATAACTTGGCATGAATAAATAAAGCCATATACACGCAAACTGGCAGAATAAATATGCTTGCCTAAAAAGTGAACATGTAGATAAGAGGGGCATAAATGTATCAAGAGCAAAGCATCTCTAAAAAAACTAACCTACTCGAAAAAGATAAATAATGACACAATGTAATCAAATCACGCAATGAAAAAATCAATAAAGTAGGTATCTAAATGATACAATATGGGAAAAATAGGTGAAACATAATAAAAAACGGTACGTAGCATCTTGTCAATATAACAGTCAGAGAATCCCTTATAGCAGCTAGATAAGAGACCCAATACTATATATAAATATGTAAAAACTATATACAAACTTAAAGATAGCTGGCCATGAATAAATAAAGCCATATACACACAAACTGGCAAGATAAATATGCATGCCTAACAAAGTGAACATGTACGTAAGAGAGGCATAAGTCTGCCAAGTACAAAGCATCTATAACAAACTAGCCTACTTGAAAAAAACAAATAACACAATGTAAACAAATCACTCAATGGAAAAAAAAAAACAGTGAACTAGGTATAACTAGCAAAGGGACAAACAATGACCTACTCCAAAAAATATGAAATAACAAAAAACAAACATGAAGCAAAAGAACCGACCACAAAAGAATAAGATAAACCAGATTCACCACAAAAATCGACGCACAAACCGAAGACATACCACTGAAAAGGAAAAGGACCATGACCTAATACGTCGAAAGACAAACTGGGGAGGCAATGAATGACAGGACGCTACGCGGACAAAAGTGAAGTCACGCCAACAAAAGAAGTTACCACAAGAAATTAAAAGGTTTATACAATAAGACTAACAACACTAAAGACCAATACACCATAACGATACTAAAGGAGCACCAAGAGACGCCAAAAATACGACAAGACCAATGGACATAAAGACCACTGCGCAGATCTAAAAGCAGCTAAGGACGACATGTGAACATAAGTGAAAATAGAACCATCAAGAAACACTACCACGAAAAATTGGACAGATCATACAGTAGGACTGACGACAATAAAAGGCCACTACACTATAACGATAGGAATGAAAAACATAAGACAACAACAGCACGTCCAGAAGATTGGACATTAGGACCACCACGCAGATCTAAAAGAGGGTAAACCTAATAGACCTGGCAAAGACAAAAAAAAACTCATTGCATTATGTATAGTCATATCAGGTGCCAGAGGAGCCAGGAACCAGCGAGGCCCCCATTTGAAGTTCCATCTGCGATTCCAACTGATTATCCAGAAACGAGGCCAGATCAGCAGGTTCATCAAAGATTCTGGAGCGCCCTTTGAAAGTAATACGGAATTTTGAGGGGCCAGCAAAAGAGAAGGGAACATTCATCTCGGCTAAACGCTTCCGGAGATTAAGAAACCCCTTTCTCCTAATGACCGTATCTCTGGCAAAGTCTTGAGAAATTGAAATGCGATGGCCATTCCAAGAGACAACTCTAACCTTCCGCATATGAGCCAGAATTTGCTCAGTGTGTTGATGGCGCAGTGGCTTGAAAATTATTGCTCTAGGTTGCGTAGCAGACTTAGGACGAAATGTAGGAACACGGTGTGCACGTTCCAGTTCAAAATCCCTTTGGAAAGAAATTTGCAGTGTGGAAGGAATCCATTGATAAAGGAAATCAATCATAGAAGATGCATCTTTCTCAACATCCTCCGGAAGACCAAAAATGCGCAGATTAGACCTGCGGTTACGATCTTCTTGCTCAGTAAGGTCTTTCCGCAATGCTGCCATTGAACGCTCTAACTGTGAGAGAGATCTAGATTGCTTTTGCATGGAGTCCTCTGCGCCACTAATACGTGCTTCTGTGTCCGAAACACGAAGAGAGAGGGCCCTGAAGTCATTCCTGATGGCTAGCACCTCTACTTGCAGTAAATCTGTGTTAGTCTTGGTAGATTGCGCAATTTCATAGACCTCATTGAGGCGCGTCAGGATAGACTCAAGAGTGGCGCTAGGGTCCTTTTGCGCAGATTCAGGTGTAGGGGATAACTGTTTGGACCTTTTAAGAGACGCTTTAGAGTCTTTTGCGTCCTTAGCATTTGGTGACGGGCCCATATTCGCAGCCATAGAGCACACCAGCTCAGCAGGAGCAAAAAAGGTACCAAGCAAAAATAGAGAGCGCGCTCACATCAAGAGAGCGATAATAATGGCGTCTATCAGGGCAGAGAAAGGAGCTACCTCACAAAAATATCATGCCCTACAGATATCAAAAACGGCACCTTCCAACAACCAGAAACAGCCACGAAGTATGGAAATATCAGTCAACGAGACCTCCTAAGAGGGCGATGGCGGTGCGCTGACTAGAAATATGACAGTAGGAAACCAAACAGTATGGTCATAACAGGCAGCAAAGCAGCAGGAGGAAATAATAAAAAAATAATATAAATGTATGAAAAGTGAGCAACTTCACCAGTTCTTGTCAGTCCTTATTCCTGGCAAAACCGTGACAGTGACGTCGTCGTGCTGAGGAGAGAAAACATCCCACTCTTGAGAGAGACAAAATGGCGGCCGCTCGCGAAAATACCGAGCGCCACCTAAAAACGCCCGAAATATGGTCACCGGCAGCCTCAAATATCAGGAAACGTCTCTCATTACATGCTTGGCAGCTTCATATCCAGGAGAGCATCTTCAGAAATGACCGGGGCAATCCGAGGCGACAGCAAACCTCCGTCGGTTCTCGCTCCAGCGCAGAGCTCAAGCACAAACCGCCATCTCGCAGCGGCGTGCAAGCCACGCCCCCCTTTATCTTTAGTTTTAACAAAAATCACAGCAATTATATGAGTACAGAGGTCAAAGGCAAGTGACCGTTCGCACCAGGTAGATTTTTCTTTTACAATTACAATAGCAATGGAACAGTAATTGATAGTACATTTGAATGCAAAGGTAAGTACACGCCTCTCACTTTTCGTACTTCGCTGTTCACTCCCCCTCCTCCTCAGTTGTACCCCCGCTAGGGTCTGATTCCTGCTGGTCATTCACATCTAGGCGTGAGCTCAAGACAGCATAGCACAGCTCATGCCATTCATTAAGATCCTCCTGCGGTTTGTCATCCCTACGGCTTAGCTTCATGTGAAATTCTTCCTCCAGAGTCCATTCGCGAACGCCCCTGTGCCATGCCTTTATATTCGGGGCACGCAGTCCCATCAAAGATATAGCCACCCTGCCCTTAGCCAGCACCAACAGAAACTGCAATAGCTTGTATGCCATTTTGCTCTTCTAGGGTTTCTTAATGTGGCCCAATAAGCATTGAAATGAGAAAGCCTTTGCTCTTCCGCACCATCTCCACCACCTGGGCCCAAAACTGCCTCACCCAAGGACATCTCCATGCTAAGTGTAGAAAATCCGCCCCTCTGCTCGGATATTCTTAGATTATATTTCACACCTTATGATTGACACAAACATTAAATGTTGTTGTGTAGTTTGTATGTTTCCCTTAAGTTATATTTATCATGTAGTTGCATTGCCTTTGCACCATGTAACGGGGTGCACGCACAATGCAACTACTAAATGCAATTTATCAAGCCACGCAGGCCACCTTGCATTGCCCTGAATGTCTTGATAAATCTGGAGTAATGCAAAGCAGGATAGAGCAAACCACTGTGCTGCTTTGCTCTGCCCCTGGTGGTGCATTGTTGTTCCCAAGCAACACCCATAGATTTCGGGGCATTCCCAGATTTACCATAAGTGGTAGACATGGAAATGCATCAAAACTGCTCTGCATCTCCAAAAGAGGTGCAACGAGGAGAAATATCATTATTTCTCTTCGATTTTTCCTCTTTCTAGCAGCTCACGTAGAAAGAAGAAAGGCTTCAGGGTCTTTTTTTGTGCAGGAAGGTGTGCCTTCCTGCATAAAATAATCCTACCTTCAACACAGGTACTCTTGCACCATGGTGCAAGGGTGCCTACATTGGTTCTAGGCAGCACATTGTTTGCCAGCGTTGACAAAAGACAGGAATGTGCTGTATGATTTTAAATACGGTACATACCTTCCCTTTCCCTGTCACGCAGCACAGCAAGATGGCTGGCTGCTCTGCGTGACTTTAAATATATGCCCCTAATGTTTTAATATATCACTTGTTGCTACAATCACGTCAATTTAAGGCACTGTAAAACGAAAGATGAATGCTTAAGCAGCTAAATGAAGGTCAATAGAGGTCATTTTAGCCTGCTCGAAAAGACAAAACTGAATGAGACTTTCTTGTCGGTATTCAGACCCCGCAATCCACAGAATGCACCTGGTGTTTTGTACACTTACTTTGCTCACTGAATCATCACTTCGGATGTCTTACTAGTTATCTTCCAGTAATGTAAGGTATGGAAGGATGGAAGTTCTCTGAAGGTCATAGGAAAATATATCTTTTTTAATTATGTATATTTCCCAATAGGCAGCTTGAACGCTCAAATCAAAGTTGAGAAGATGGAGAAAAGAGCATCTTAACTGTGGGCACTGACAAGTTGCCAGACGTTTTTGGTAGAACTGATTCAGGGATTGGTTTGAGTGCATTGCACGCGAGTGTGAAAGATTCACTTGAAATAGATTGGAAACATTTCTTGTGGATTCTATTTGAAATATAAAGCTATACTTTTAGATACTAGTGCAAAAGATAAGCTGATCGTAATGTGTGCCTTCTGCCAGTGGTTCTATAAGTGGTACAATGCGATGCATGCCTATCGCTTCAATTTCACAAAGGTGGAGGCAACATGCTTGCTATGTAGGATTTTCATGTTAAAAGAGCAGACACGTGTACATACTGAGACACCCGGCAATGACAGAGGTTTAAAGAGCCAAGTCTATTCGTTGGGTGTGTGACTCTTTATGCGTTTATATAACGATACAAGCAACGCAGGACTTGCTGAATAGTAACATGGCCAGTGAACGTTCATTGTCTGTACTGAGGAGTAGGACAGTGGTTTAAAGCCTAAAAGAAAGGCATGTGTATTGCTAAGGAGGGACTCGTTCTAAACCTCAACTACGAAAATATATAACTATCAACATTTTGAAGTCAATATATCTATAGTCTAATCATAGATTTTTATACAAATGATTGCAACACAAAATATCTACTACAAAAATATTGCAAAATGTTCTACTCTAACTCCAGTCTCCTCACAAACTTTAGGGAAACTGCATTCATTTTGGGGGGGCCGGGGGAGGGTCATCTTTATTATTTTAACTCTAGTCTCAGAAACACTGGGAGAATGATATGAATAGAGTTAGTTTCTTAACATGGCGTTACATTAATTCATGGAAAGTACACACACAAAGCACATGACGTAACAAACCATTGAACACCGTGAACAGCAGACCTAACTGGAGAACAACACGGTGCACGAACATGAGTTATCTCAACTGTTTTATGTGTTGTTAAACATGACTGGCAAATGTCAATAGTTAAATACATTTGTGCCTCAAACATAACAACTCAATTTTAACTGTTTTTCAGTGAATGTTATTGTTTTACTTGCAGTTTACTTAAATGTAACCTCCTCTTCGCATGATCTTTGGACATAGGCAGCAGGCACGTGGCCAGGCTCAGTTCTCAAACTGCTGCGGCTGTCCACCCCATGCTGCGCATGGCCTTTGGCAATGAGCTCCAGGCGTTGGCTTCGGGGTCAGACCCTATGCCCAACCCTCTGTGGAAGCCCAAAACCCCTTGCACAGGGCATCCCATGCACCCATTCTGTGCTGTGGCCAGCCGCCTCAGCTGTGTGCAGTATGGATTGGTTGTAGGGCTAGCATGGCTTTGCACCCTGCTTCATTCACTTGCTGCCAATTTACATACAGAATAATTGAACAGCACAAAAAGTATTAGTGAATTAGACTAATTTCATCCCTCCACATAACCAACAGTAAGCTAATCCTGCCAAAGGACTGTCAATTGTTTAGTGAATGCTTCAAACAGTACCTTATTTATTGGCAGTTGAAAATGTCTCTCGCCCACCCTCAAGTTCTCCCCGAATTGACCTGCATGAAATTGAGAAAACCTAGAGTAGGCTAACCATGCTAATTTTCGGGTGGCTGGGTCTGGTGGCTCAGTGGACTAATGCATCCACTGCAAGGACCTGTGTTTGGCCTCATGGTTCCAAGTTCGAATCCTGGGTGGTCCACTCAGACTTTCATCTATCTGAGGTTGATAAAATGAGTATCGTCGGGTAACAATAAACATCTGTTATTCAGATAGCCCATAAGGGGTGAATGTGTGCTAAATAAATACATGTTACATTCTTGCAGGTGCATCAGACAGTGCCCTTGTTATTAGCAAATCAAAAATGTTTTAACTCCTCCCACCATTGAATCTGCACAAAACCGGAAACACCTGTACTATGTGTAACGTGATACTTGCCTGCCACATTTGATGCAGAAAGTTATAAGCAATTGCAGATTTTATGGACCCCCCACCTTTAACAATACGACCTTTTAGGCATTGGCACAACACTTCAAATACCAATATAAACCTAATTCCTCCTAGCTTTTGTTAAATTTTGTGCAGATTCATCACACAATGTCCAACTATTAGCAAATGAACACTTTTTTGTTCCCGCACCAATTTTTTAATCCAGCTCTCCGTGGTGGATATGCACGAACTTACAAATAGTAAAGCAGCTTACATGTGCTAAATCCCTGCCACATTTGGTTCAGATCTATTAAACAGTTTCAAACTTATTAGTAAAATAAAAATACTTTTGACCTCCCCATTTAACTTTATCCCCTCATTGGATCTTTACAAAGCCAAATATAATAAATAAGTTATATGGATTAATATTTTTCGGCATTCTCAAGTTAGAAATGTCACAATGGTTAATTTAAAAATCCCTAAGATGATATTTTTAGGTGAATATTTGTATTCAAATAATTTTTCTAAAGAGATATATTTAGAAAAAGGAAGCAAACACCTACCCATATTAAGTGGCATACTTCATCCTTGCGATTCCTCCTTAGTTAGCACCAATGGTGATAAGCTCTTAGAGTATTTTGGATGTTTGTTTGATTTTATGGTGGAAATTTTGAGGGTGACAGATTTATGGATCTTGAATAGAAACTATTAAAGTTGCCTTGTCTGGTTGGGAAACTACTATTGTGGGCTTGCCAGAAATTTACAGGGATTACAGCACGCCGATTGCATACCATTGGTTGGCTTTATTATCACTACCATACAAAGGGAATGTTATGGAGTTATACATTACCCATTGTGACAATTGAAGCTTATCAATATTGAAAAACATTCATACTTAGTTCACAAATGGTGTCTCTCTAAATTGGGCCTAAGAGAAATTTGAACTACGCTCAATTTTGCAAATTTCACACAGTCCTACTCTGGATGCTGTCAGAGCTCACCGGTTTTATTTTGATGTTCATATGTGTGTGTGTTTGTGTGTGCTTGTGTGTGTTTTATAGGCATCCATTTTGTTGTTCTCTGTTTGACCTGGCATCTGTGGCGTGGTTTCCCCCCAACTTTTTGCCTTCAACTCTCCTGTTTCCTGACTTATTTTTTGCTGGTTTTAGGACTCAGCACAGTTTACCACTGGTAACCAGTGTCAATTGCGGGTGCTCTCCTCTAAAAACATGTTATTATTGGCTTATACCCAAATTACATATTAAGTTTACTTGTAAATACCTTGTAAAGGGGCACTACCTGTGCCCAGGGCCTGTAAACTAAATGCTACTAGTGGGCCTGCAGCACTGATTATGCCACCCACTTAAGTAGCACTTTAAACATGTCTCAGGTCTGCCACCGTAGCCTGTGCGTGGAGTTTTAGACTGCCATTTCGACCTGGCAAAATGAACCATTTGCCAGACCGAAACTTTCATTTTTATACATGTAAGTCACCCCTAGGGTAGGCGTTGGACAGCCCAAGGGGCAGGGTGCAGTGTTTTTAAAAAGTTGGATAGACAAGAAGGTCAGCTCCTCAGCCCCTCTGCTTCAGGATAAAGAGGCTCTAGTTTGAAATGCACGCTGATAAACTCATGCTCACATAGGGGCATATTAACAAGCCAGGTGATAAAATTATCGCCGCTTTAGCGGCAGAAAACTGCCGCGAAAACGGCGATAATGGGCTTGATAATATGCTCTATGGAATTCCAATTGAAGCCCATGTTAAATGTGAAGGACGTCTAACAGGGGCTTCAATTGGAATTCCATAGAGCATATTATCAAGCCCATTATCGCTGTTTTAGCGGCAGTTTTCTGCCGCTAAAGTGGCGATAATTTTATCGCCTGGCTTGTTAATATGGCCCTTAATTATTTGGAGATGTACACTCCAGATATAACATTCCCAATCGAAACGTGGGCAGACAAAACTTCCAACCCAGACCTGGCTGACACTATAGCCATTGGGTTTGCCTTCACGAGGATAGATAGAGAAGGCAAGTGGGTGGGCCTAACAGTGGTCTTCAGTGACCACATTGAAGTTAGAGGAGAACCCGCTGTTGTAAATGATTGAGAAGCTATGCTATTTTGCTGCAAATTACACAATAAATTATTATTTTATGGATTTTTGATCTATAGATAGATCCATCCCTCTACTAATATAACATCTGAGACTTACTCCAATTGGCTAAGGACTGTGGTTACTAATCTAGTGCTGGTGAAATCTATACAATATCATAAAAATTGACCTTTTGCCCCCGGTTCTCGCCTCAGCTCAAGGAACTTAAAAATGCAGAAGGCAGGAGAAAGAATAGAGGAAGGTTTATCTGGGAGAAGAAAATATCAGATATAATGAGTATGTTCATGATTCAGGATCAGTATATTCAGGATTATTACAAGTTGATTGTATTAGAGAAAATGAAATATTTCTTGAAAGGATTGGGCCAGCAAAGAACTCCACTAGAGAATTGTTTAAGACAGTTCAGATTCTCTCCAGTCCTTCAACAAGCTGTAACATAACCCCTACTCAGAGCTTCCGTGACTAACTAGCACAATTTCTAAAAAAGAAGGTAGAGGAAATCCACAGTAAATTAGGCACCATCACTAGGCCCTCTCTTTTCATCTCAGAATTGCTCAGTACAGCCTCTGTCACTAATACTTTTCTTAGCTTTCCACCACTTACAGACGAAAGTTAGTGGAACTTATAAGCCAACCTGAATCACAGGCCCCTTTTGACCCTTGTCCCCCAAAAACTATCCATGAGATAGCAGGAACAGTCACCCCTCCCCTTACTACACTTTTGAACACCATTTTGGACTCTTGACTCTTTCCCACAGAGTCGAAAAGGCCTTCATCTTCCCGCTGTTGAAGAAACCCTTGTTAGACTCAAAAGAGGTTAAGAACTACCAACCTATATCTCGGCTACCTTTTTGCAACCAAAATCCTCAAAAAACATATGACTATTGCTCTTTCCAAATATCTAGACGAGAACAAAATCCTGGACCGTGCACAATTCAGGTTCAGGCCAAACCATTGCACAGAGTCCGCTCTGGTTGTAGCCATAGAGGAGTTGAGGAGTGGACTAGACATCAGTGAGAAGGCAGCTTTGAGCCTCCTGGATCTATTTTCAGCCTTCGACACCGTACCCCACGAGGTCCTATTGGATCGACTAGAATAAAGCAGTGGTGAGGTTCAGCTTTTAAACTGCTGTGCTTTTTTCTCTCGGCTAGACAACAAACAGTTGCTCTGGGGGATTTTATGCCCAAGGCATTTACTCTGCCTTGTGAGCTTCCCCAGAACTCCTCATTCCGCCCCACATTGTTTAACATTTACCAGGTTCCCCTTACATAAGTGATTTGCTCTTTCGACTTCGCCCCAGCGGCCTATGCCGATGGCACACAAATGATGGTGTCTGTCTCGAAAGATGTCCAGGAAACTTGCTATCATTTTAATAGCTGCATGGGAGCCATAGAGCAATGGATGGGCAACAACTACCTTATGCTGAACTCAGCTAAATGGAGGTTCTCTTATTTGGGAATGATGCTGCTTTCTGAGACCTTTCTTGGTTGCCGCAGACAATGAGCTCTTGTTCCACTCCAGTGCCTTTGGTTAGAAATTTGAGAAAAATCTTTGACACAAGTTTGTCTTTCAATGCCCAAATTAATTACCTGACTAGCTCATGCTTTTTTTTGCTGTGTGCAATCAAGAAGATTCTTTCCTTCATAACCTTTGAGCTTTAAAAATCAGTGCTCACAGCCTTATTGTTATCAAGGCTGGACTACTACAATGCCTTATATTTAGGCACTCTCTGTGGAAGCTTCAGTACCTGCAGAATGTGGCTGCTCAGCTCCTAAACAAGATCCCCAAGTTCAAGACAGTAGCGGAGATTGTACGAGAGCTGCATTAGGTTCAGTGAAGGAGAGAGTAAGGTTCAAAGCCTTTTATCTGGCACACAAAAGCCTTTATGGGAATGCCCCTAGATACCTGAAGAACAACCTATCCTGGTACAGACCCAGAAGGACGTTACAAACGATCAATTCTAGGACAGTCAATGCTCTGAAAATTAGAAGAATTAAATGGGGACGCAGGAGTTCCATTCACAGCCCTGCTTTGCTGTGGATTAACCTCCTCAAACGTCTTGGAAGTCTATCTAATTTTCTTAGCTTCAGAAAGCATCTTAAAACTTGGCTCTTCTCCAGTGTACAGAAGTAGCTTCTCTTTTTTCTGAGTTCGGTCTGTATCTGATGTCAAGATTTTTGAGGACAGATGATCGGCCTCAATCTGTAATCTTTTAGCTGTGTCGCACTTCTTTTCCCCAGTGCGGTAGACTCAGTGCCAAGAAGCCTTCTGGCATTCTAGCGCTACATAAAACTAATCAATATCAATATCAATGATGATCATGATGTAGATGATGATGATGATGAAAGGGATTATATTTATTGCATTGACAAAAATGTGCAAGTCTCACTCTTTTCCTTCTTTGTTGTTTGCTGGTTCAGGAGAATAACATTGACTTTGACAAAGAGAAATATGTGAATTAGCTGACGCTCAAATCTAGAGACCTCGCTGCTAAATGCTTCTGAGTGTGCTGCTGATCCATTCAAAAAGTAAAGAAGAGGACCCCAAAAACAGAGGTTCCTGCCAAGAAAGCGGCCAGTGAGGAGAAGAAGCTTGTTGCCTATGCCACCAGTGGCGTCAAGTGCTCATCCTTTTATCCAGTAATGCAGTGAACCTGGTGCATCCTCACTGGGCAAGAAGAAGCTGGGAGGAGAGTCACCTCTGGATCAAAAATGGCACCACCTCTACCAAAACCAAAACTGATGTCTCTAAGAGCAGCACTGACTAATAGCAGTGACACGGAAATTGCCCGAGCAGCAAATAAAAACTTAACAGCAACCACAGTTTTCTACCCCTGCTACACCTAAACTTCCGGAGGGAGGAGCAGAGCAGGAAGTTGAGCTTGTTGTTGTCACTGCTGTTTGAATTTTCCATTGGACACATCATTTTCATGCTCTCCTGCAAGGAAAAGAAAGAGCACTTCACAATCCTATCCAAATCCGCCACGAGAGACAAGAGATTAGGATGTTTCCTGGAAACGAAGAAGGTGATGACCAAGTATATTTTTTTAATGTGGAAAGTGCCACAGCAGTGCCACATGGAATACCATGAACACCACCTGCTTCCATCTTTTTAAGCAGCCAATAAGCTGCAGCAACAATCACCAACTCCAACACAGTCACAACCCACCCTAGAGCAAGGCAATTACAATTGTATAGTTCCACCTCAACAAGTTCTTCAGGCATTGTTTTGATAAGAAAATTCTTCTCTGTAATCTGGAGTTTCTTTACACTTAGGCCGTATAAGGAGAACCTTGCAGAATACTCACTTTGCCACAAAGTGGTGCTTCATGGTAAGCCAGTTGGTCATCAAGGTGCAGTAGACCAACTGGCCCGTCTGACAAAACAACATGCAACTGTGTGGCAAGAACACCTCACAAAGATAGCTGCTAATGAGAGAGGAGAAGAAGTTGAACTGATAGAAGGAGGTGCTACTGAGTAAGAAGATGTCATGCGAAGCAGCCCTGTGACTGTCACTTATAATATGCAACCATCATCCAAAGGAACCTCAGCATGGAAAACAGGGATTCTGTCACCCCAAAGCATCTTAAATGGTAGAAATAGACCACTTGTGGAAGAAATATCACAAGACAATCACAACAATCTACTCTAAAGTTTACGTTCAGCGGGGATTTGTCATACCCCCAAACCCATGACAATATTCAGTTTTTACAACAGGAAGCTGGACAAAATATTATTGATTGGCCTCCTGAATTTTGTTTAGGTTGAAGGAGAGAGGTTTCTGGATTATGTGGAGACTGTCTGTACAAAATGGAAGGTTCCAAGCCATATCTATTTTACCACTGTTGCTATGCAGCGATGCACCATCAAGTGCTGCAATTGGTTGGTGAAGCAATAAAGGAGAGCTTTATCCACCTAGCAACAAACAAGTAGACCATGCATGAAGCAACAGCATACATGTACCTCACTGCACAGGAGGTCTCTTTCAAAGAGGTTATGCAAAGGCTAGCTATTGGTCTCAAAAACATTTGCTCCTTTTTGCGGCATTTAGCGGCATGCAACAGATGCAGTGTTCTCCATGAAAAAAATCACATACAGCTGCCAACATCTTGAAAGAATTGAATACCAAATTCAATGAACGGTTTCAACTCGGAGGTCTCAGCAATGGCTTTGTTGCCATTGACCATGGCAGTAATATTTTCAAAGCCATGGCTGACGAAGGATATCAGATGTTTAGTGCATTGCATCAACCTAAGATGCAGGTGCAGGTGCTTAGGCCCCCACTCCCCACTCACCTGGGACTGGTCCTCCGACCAGTCTAAGGCCCTTTCAGACCTGGTCTCACTGCAGCCATTCTCCATGTTGTGGTGCATTCTTCTTCTTCTTTCTCTCTCTCACACTCCTTTTCCCCTTTCTTTCACTCTTTGCCTCTATTTTTCTCACTCATTTAAATTACTTTTCCCCTTTTTCTTTCTTTTTCCTTTTGCCTGCCTCTTTTTCTCTCTCATTTCCATTACTTTGCCTCTTTTTCTCACACTCTGCCTTTGCATTGGGCCTCTTTGCGTTGTGCTGCATTTTGTGTGCCTCTTTTCCTTGTGACGCTTTAGTTTGCACCTATTTTCTTGTGCCTCCATCTTTCTGCAGCCCCCAGGCCCCTCCAGTGCTTCTCCTCCTCCCACCTCCTCTGTCCTTACCTGCTCTCCTGCGTCTTTCTCCTGCGTCTTCTTCCCTTCTCCCCATACCTCAACCCACTGCCCACCACCTGCCCACATCTACCTTCCCAGGAACTACCTAATGGTATCAGCTGCATGACCCCCATTGAGTAGGTGCCTAGGCCACATTTCCCCACTTACCTTGGACTGTTCCTCCTACCAGTCTAAGGCCCTTTTGGACCCGGCTTTGCTTCCACTGCTCCCTTTGCCTTGGTGAATTCTTATCTCTTTTTTCTCACTCTCTCACACTCCTTTTCCCCTTTCTCCCACTCTTTGTCTTTACTTTGTGCCTCTTTTTCTCACTCTTTGCTTTTACTTCCTGCTTCTTCCTTATATCATTGGTTTTCATTACTTTGCCTCTTTTTCTCACTCTTTGCCTTTCTTTTACTTTTTTTCTCTCACTTGTTTCCTTTATTTTTCCTCTTTTCCACTACTTTGCCTCTTTCTCTCAGGCACTGCCTTTGCTTTGCCTCTTTTTCTCACTTGTTTCCATCACTTTGCCTCCTTCTCTCATGCTCTGCCTTTGCTCCTCTTTTCTTTGTGCCTCTTTTCCATGTATCTCTTTTCTATGTGCCTCTTTTCCTTTTGTCTCCATTTTTCCTTTGCCCCAAGCCCCTTAATTCGCTTTTCCACCTCCTCCCTCCTGCCTCCTGCCTCCCCACTCCTTATCTGCTCTCCTGCATCTTATTCCCACCTCCACTTAGCCTCAACCACCTCGCTGCATTTCTGCCTCTGCACAGGACCTACTTTATGGTGGCAAACCCCTATGCACCCAGCCGCAACTGGACAAAGCCCAGAGCCACGGCCCATGGTCGAATCACCCAGTGTCGCTATTCTGCAGCTACGCTCCTCATTATAGACTTCATCGCCTCCGCTCACCATAAACTCCAAGAACTTCTTTCTTCTCAGCAGTTTCATCTTCTGCCTGGAAGACCCCTTGGTCAACTGCCCCACCTACCTCCTTAAGAGTCTAGGCAAGAAAGGACTTTCCCAGATTGTCACAGACCCTACTCACAACTCAGGACACACTTTAGATGTAATCTTTGCCTCCGGCAAGTACATCAGACACCGCTCCATCTCTCCACACACTTGGACCGACCATCACATTATCCATTTCAACATTTCCATGACACAAACCACAGCTCCCATCAACACCAACCAACCTAACCAGAACTGAAGGAGAATAACAGAAACAGACTTGGGACACACTCTTGAAGTACCAACTCCACACCAACAACAATCTAGGGCATCACCAACTTCAACCAACGGTTTCTAACTGCACCGATGCACTTGCAACCATCGAAACTCACAAACATCGCAGAACCAACAACTGAGCTTCTTGGTACATGGAAGACCTGCAGGACTCCAAAGGATTTTGCCAACAGATGGAAATAAATTGGAGAACAGCAAGGATGCCAGATCAACCTACAATGCCACACTCAGGCACAACCACCACGTCCTGAGAGTCACCAAGAGCAGAGCCCTCACAGATAGGATGGAACCTAGTTCCAACAGCAGCAAAGAGATATTTTGTCACCAACAAGGAATTCACCACCCCAGATGCAGCAACCAATTCCATCACCCACTCCCAGAAACTCTGCAACAACCATTCAAATTACTACAACAACAACATTGAGAAGATCTACAATAACGTCAAAAAGCAACCAAACCCAGAGGACATTATCAGCAAACCTCACACCCACCACTTAGATAGACACCGAACCATCTGGAGATCACTCATTGAGGAAGACACCACATGAATCATGAAGACTCTCCACTCCGGGGCTCCCACAGACACATGTCCACACCATGTCTACAAACTAGGATGACCCATGATCAGCAAATTATAGTTTATATAGAGAACTGCTTGCATTTTCAACTTTACTTGCCTCAAAACTGTCCATCATACAAAGTTTACCATACTGAATCAGACTGTCTACAGGCCAAACTGGTTATTCTGTACATGCACTATATATTCAATATATGCTGTATATAATTGGGGACCCTTTTTTAAATGATCTACTGATTTATAAAGTAATTTGAGGAGGAATAGTTTGCATGATATAATCAGTAATGTCATCAGTGATGTCATCAATTATGTCATTTGATGTGTCATAAGTGATGCAATATGTGAGGTAATAGCAGTGAAAGTCAGGGGAGCAAGTTATAGTTCGCTCACTGAACTATAACTGGATAACCAGTGGGTTCTCACTTTTTAAACTTAATGTTGTGTGTTACAGTGCTACCTAAATATAACTTCACTTTAACCATTGTTTTTTAAATTGAAAAAAATTAATACTTGCTACAATGTCTAGTGATAGAAATACCAGCATTTCAAAATGAAAAGATTTTTTTTGTCTTCTAAAATGCTTTGGATGTAAAGTCGTTATTTAGGTCTCGGCTAGACAGCGCTTGCGCTGTCTCTTTGAGGCATTCTGTATCTACTTTGTGGGCAACAGTTTGCCGTAAGGCTTCCCATTTGCTGGCTCTATTGCCACTCTCTTGTTCTTCCTCCTTATTTGTCCATGGCATGCATTTGTCATGCCTCTTGTGTATTTACCACTCTCAGACAGCAGGGACTAAGTACTAAATAAATACACTGGTAACCATTTTAACATCTGTTCAGGAACTCCTTTTGTCTTTAATCTGGACCACTTGAGAGAGTGCTCCTGGTTTACTGCTGTAAACAGGGCTATAAATCTTGTTTCTGTTCGCACATTTGCTGTGCATTCAATGACTGAGGTCTGTTTTTTTTGTTCATAGTCTTTGGTCTCTACTTGCGTGTCTTTTACAATGCGTACAGTTTTCACTTTGTGGAAAGTTGCCACTCCTCACATGGGCACTGATGGATTTCAGAACAGATAAGCACATCATGGCGCTGTCGTATTTAGTATGTATTTATGTATGTATTTATTTCTTATTAAGCGCAGCTGTCACCCAAAGGGTATCCTGGCGCTGAGACCCTATTAAACCATCGGAAGAATGTTTTACATTGCCCTTGGGAACAAATAGGTCTTAAGATCCCTTTTAAAGGAGAGCAGATCTTGATTACCCCTCAGCGCCAGAGGGAGGGAGTTCCATAGTGAGGCGGCCGTATAGCTAAAAGCACGGCCACCTATCCTTGCTCTAGTGATCCTTGGAATCCGCACCAGGAACGCCGATGAGGATCACAGAGGTCGGGCAGCTTGGTACCATGAAAACAGGCCCTGGAGTGGAATTGGTCCGAGTCCATGCAACGCCCTAAATACAAGACATAACGCCTTGAACGCGATCCTCTGTTGTACCGGCAACCAATGTAGATCAGCTAAAGCTGCAGAAGAAGAAGCAGAGCGTGGTCGCGACAAAGCCAGCTTCGCAGCCATGTTCTGGATCCTCTGCAACTTAAGGATCAATTTATTAGGAGCTCCTAGAAGCAGTGTGTTGCAGTAGTCTAACCTACTGAGTATGATACTACGCACTACCTCTGCTCTGACACCTGGGGGGAGTATTGGCAAAATTTTGCGCAGGGCACGGAGCAGGCCCATACAGGTCGCTGCGGTCTTATTTACTGAACCATCCAGCTGTAGATCAGGTTCAAATACCACTCCTAAGTTACGGGCCGATTTAGCTCCTTCCACCGAACCCGGAATAGAAGGTGGCCAAAAATCGTCAGGTAACGCACGAGGGAGGCGATCAGGAGAGCAATGGAGAACCTCCGTTTTTGACCCATTGAACTGGAGTGAGTTAGCTCGCAGCCATTCGGCTGTGGCCGACATACAACGATGAAAAGTGTCTTTCGAGACCGACTCACTACCCTCAAATGAAAAAATCAGTTGAGTGTCATCGGCATAATTGATGACTGATATGCCGAATGACTTAATAAGTTCTATAAGGGGTCGAAGATATAAATTAAACAGGATCGGACTAATCGCCGACCCTTGAGGAACACCCTGATTCACCTGTCGAGTGGCTGATCGAAATGGTGGTAAGGCCACAGCTTGCTGTCTGTCACTGAGATAAGACGTTAACCAGCTTAGGGCTAAATTGGTTACTCCCACACTTTGGAGACGCTCCAAGAGAACCGCATGGTCAACCGTGTCGAACGCGGCCGACATGTCGAGCAGCACCAGAAAAACTGATCTGCCCCTGTCGACACGCGTTCGTAGATCATCCAACACGGTAACCAATGCGGTCTCAGTACCGTGGGCCGGTCTGAAGCCAAATTGAGCTGTATCCAGGCAAGAGTTTAATTCCAGATAGTTGGACAAGGCTCTTGTGACCCATCTCTCAAGGACCTTTATTACAAAAGGTAAAAGCGAGATGGGCCTATAGTTGGCTGGACATGATGGATCTAAAGAAGCCTTCTTTAATAGTGGAGTTACTATTGCCACTTTCCAACTAACTGGAACTGTCGCCGTCGTCAGTGACTGACAGCAAATGGAGTAGAGTGGAGGGAACAGCTCATCTTGAAATGCCTTCCAGATCTTATGAGGCATTGGATCCAGTGGTGAGCCCAAAGACACTCCATTGGCCAAGGCACCAAATTCTTCTGATGAAGGAATGGGAAAGCAAGGCAAACAAAAAGTATCTACCCTGTTGCTATCCCGGAGAGACGCCGAGTGGCAGAGGGATTCCAGTGAAGGAGGTAGCGGCGACGCCAGCTGTCCGGGCACTGAGAGTCCATTCAGGATAGTCCTAATTTTCTCCTCAAATGCAACGGCCAGAGAGTCACACAGATCTTGAGATATCGGAATAGCTGGAGCTGTACAAGATGGATTAGATAAGTTATTAACCAGCTTGAGTAGGGTTTGCGGTTTATTTGTGGCCTTATCCAAGGTATCTTCTAAGAACTTTGCTTTAGCACTTCTTAGTTGAGTCTTATATACCTGTAGGGCCACTTTATACGCTGCCCTGTCCGACTCCTTATATCCTCTCCTCCAAGTACGCTCAGCCTGTTTGCAGCAGATCTTATGCTGTCTGAGATCGTCATTAAACCAGGCATTAGTCACTCTAGGTCTCTCCCTCACCCTCCGCAGAGGGACCAATTCGTCTAGAGATGTCGAAATTTGCTGACAAAGTGCAGTATAGCTCTTATCTACACTATCCTCCACCTGGAAACCCCTGGGCAATAGAATAGGGCGACTTGGCTCTCTAAGAAGACGAGCCCATTGACGATTAAATTTAAAGCCACTTAAGTTGGTTGATTTTAACGGCCCAGGCAAAACAATGGACATGTTAATCAAAGAGTGATCTGTCCAGCCCTGCACCAGGATCTCTTTCACTACCACCACATCCTTCTCGGCGAAGATCAGATCTAGCATGTGTCCCTTCACATGCGTGGGTGATGAAACCACCTGTGTGAGTTGAATGTTACTACACGATTGGCAGAGCTCTCTGTAGGCCAGATCTTGAGGGCCGGAAGACCAGAGGTTAAAATCTCCCAATATTAGAATTTTAGCGTGGGAATTTGAAAGATCATAAATTAAATCAACCAATGACTGAAGAGAGGTTGTGGTCGAGGAGGGGGGTCTATAACATAACAACCCTGTAATCAAGGTGCCACTCTGGGACATGATAGAAAAGCCCATGAGCTCAAACCCTACCACTTCCTTTACTGCTAATTCCACCAGGGAGATCGAATCTTTAAAAATATAACCTACTCCACCTCCCCTGCCAGAGGCTCGAGGTGCGTGTCTAATAAGATAGCCCGGTGGGCAAGCCCAACCGAGTTCCAGCCCACAGTCCGCCGTGGTCCATGTTTCCGTTACAAATAGTATATCCAGTTGTGAGGATTCAAGTAAAAGGGCTATCTCCGCATGATGTTTCACGAGAGAGCGAACATTCAGTAGGCCACAAGAAAGATTTTTGTACGATGAAGGACATGGTCGGTGTTGAGCATCCTCCTCCGTACGGTACGGTGAGTTATTACAATCCTCATGGTTATTAACCAGGTGAGAGGCCGGAGGCGCCCCTAGAGCGCCCGGGACGCGAACGGGCGCAAACGGGCTTACCTCTGGCGCACCTCCGGCGCGACTACGGCGCGACCGCTGCACGCCTGCTTCCCCATGCCTATTAATAATATTACGCCGCGCGGGCTTCCGGCTGCTAGAGCCTCTAGCCCCAACCAAGATGGCGCTACGAGTGTCCGAAGCTTCAGCCCCACCCAAGATGGCGGACGAAGCACCCCGACCCCACTGACTAGATCCCGCAAAGTGCGAGTGAGGGTACGATTTATGGTGCAGGTAAGCCTGATCTAAAACCCCCGCTTACTGTCCCAACAGATGCCAGGTGAAATAGCAGTTACCGCAAAAGCAGCAGCAGCGCGATTCCATGCAGCGCAGTTTAAAAATATACACAAAGTATACCAATACTAAAATGCTTTCCAGCAATACACGCGATGGTAGAAGGATTTAGCCTGAAACAGGCAGCTGGGAGACCAATGCTGCGCACACAGTGACAAAGGGATTCACTGGAACAAACAGCGAGGTCCAGGTCTCCAGCTGTGCTCTGGACAAGAGAAACTACCGTCGATGCGCCCCCACGGAGCACGCTTAAAAGAAACTGCAAGCCGCAGCCCAGAGTGTTTCCAGTAAACACTGTCAGATACAGATAAGAGAGCAGCAGCAGTGTTTGGAAGGTGTGCTTCATGCCGAAGGTTGCAGATGCAGAGCATGTGGCACTGATCTATCAGCCTCATAAAAAACATCCAGCCAAAGGTGTTTGTGTATCGTTGTATGGGGTGTAAATACAAATTGTTCTACTAGACACTTTTAGAAATGGAGATGCCTGAAGGCTGCACGAGGGCTGCATGAACCTCTGAGCTCTGAGGGGTATTTTTACCGAGAGGCCCCTGCATTACATTTTGCTACTTGTTTTCTTTGAAAACTAATTTGAATCATGCTGTGGCTAAACAGATGTGGCAACATTTGGTTTTGTTTCAGGACAGCTCACTGGGAGGCATATGTATCAAGCCCTTTTCCCGTTCGCAAATGGACCGATTCTCAGAATCGTCCCGTTTGCGAACGGAAAAAGGCCTTTTGGGATATATCATCCCAAAAGGGCATCGCAAATTAGAGAATCGCAAATTTGCGATTCTCTACTTTTCAATTGCAAATTGCGATTTCTTAAATGCGATGTAACAAGCACCCAAGTTGTGTGATTTCTCCTTAAGAAATCGCAAATTACCACCAACTTCAAGTTGGTGGTAATTTGCGATTTCTTTAAAAGATGCACTTTTTGGCATTTTTCAAAGTGCCATGCGGCGCACATACATGCCCCTAGGGCATGTATGTGCGCCACATGCGCACACATGCTCATTTCAGGGGTGCATCAGGGTGTCCTTATGACACCCTTGCACCCTCGAAATTATTCTCAATTTGCAATTCTCTAATTGAGAATGTCTTCCCATTCATTCCTATGGGCCTCCTGGCCCATAGGAATGAATGGGAAGCTATTCCTTAATTGTGATTTGCAATTTGCTAATCGCAATTAAGGAATGCCAAGGAATCGCTAACAATTTGCGAATTTTTACTTACATCTCGTTTGCGATTCCCAAATTGCGATTCTCAAAAAATCGCTATTTGAGAAGCGCAAATAGAGAATTTGATACACATGCCCCTTAGTGCTGCGTTCACGGGCCCTGCAGTCGAAGGGTGTCACCTTCAGTAGCTCCATGCTCTGTCCATCCTCCAAAAGGCCTCAGAGGAAGGACATCTGGCAGATAAGACAATAAATCACGACGATCCGATCTCTCGTAACCTTCAGGTCGTTATTATGATTACGCGCTGTCTACTGCTCTAACTTGTGCATCGGAGGCACTCATAGGCGTGCCTACAATCAAACTCACACAATGCTACAAATGAGACCACTGAAAAACATCCAAGGTGTTAAACGGCACTTAGCATATATATATTAAGCAAAAGGCTTGTTTTTAAAGTCGTTATTTTTTTTTTGAAACGTGAGTTCAATTTAGAGAGTTATTGAATTCTCAATTAATGCACTCCACGACATAACCTCCTTTGGGCTACTCATTCAAACCATGCATGTTTTTAGGCCAAAATGCTCTACATTTTCACTTCAAGAACTCAAGTGTTATATATTTGGGTGCTCTCAACTTCTACCAGCGGACAATCTAGGATTCCCAGATGCCTGCAACAGGTGCGCGGACTTGATGAATTGTGGAACATGCAGTTCTGTTAAAGGGTGTTCCAATAATAGTTTTTTACAGTGTTTAATAATGCAATAGCTAATGCTGGAAATGGTGTGTTACTGATAAAAAAAGTGTCATAATTCCAATCTCTGAACTTTAGAATGTCCAGGGATATCGACTGTAGATGTTTAACTCATTGTGTCATTTCCTTACATCAGATAGTAATTGCTTTCCTAATTGTAAAGCGCAAGCATATCACGGGGTGATAGGTGCTGGGGGCCATCAGGGAGATTAAGTGAGCTATTGCCAAGAGTCACATAATGCTTAGCTAAGCTGCCTGCTGGCACCAGATATCAAACAGTGAACCCTGCACTCTGGAGTCAGCTGCTCTGGCCACTGAGCCACACCTCTCCCAAGGTACATTTGTTCCCGAAATGGTGTTGTGTGGTGCATCTACATAGAATTTTATACCGATATGTCCAAAATCACACTGAACAAGAACACCAAAATTAGAGCCCCATCAAAAATCCAAGGTCTGCTTCTTGAATCAGAACTCATGCAGAGATGCAGACACCTGCACCGTGCAGTGTGAACAGAGGTGGTGCGCCTTGAAGAGAAGTAGTGGCATTGCAGTTGTGTCAGAAATGCCACTAAGTCTGGACAATGGAGGCAGGCATTAGCAGTCGAGAAGCATGTACACCTGAAGCAGGCACAGGAAGTGGAGAGGGAAACCATTGTAAACACTGGATGGCTCAGGTGGCCTTTTCAGAATACAGAGAAACTGCAATGTCCAGTACCATTAAAAACGCAATGCTTTGCAGCATTATTGTTGTTTGGACTAACACAGCAAAGCATTTTAAACGGGGCTTTATTTTACTTCATTTAATGTAGCCTCTTACAAATTACCTTGAAAGAATGGTAGCACCAAAGAGATACAGTCACAACATAAATATCTCCTTGAATGTGTGCATAACCATTTGCAAAATAACACAGGCTAATAACAGCAGGCAGTCTTGAATAAATAGCTATAGACCCCACCAGCTACAGGTCCCCACCCACATTGAACCCACCCAAACAGCCAACACTTTAGTTGGCTTTTAACACTGCTTGGCAATTTAATGCCATGAGCAAAACGTTCTGAGTCTTAGCGTGAGAGAAACCAGTACGTATTGAACTAATGTATATTTTGTTGTCAACATAAGCTGGAAAAACAAGTGATTTTCAAACTAAAATCTCATTTGTAAAGTCATAATTTGGGGCAGAAAGCTGAACAAGTGTGAGTTAACATGCCCATTAGTTATTCGAAAGTGAAAGAAAGTGCTAAGGTCCTTGTTAGATTAATCCACCTACTCAATAGTAGGACGAGGCTTGGCACCACCCCGTGAAGCCTGATCGTCAAAGTCGGCACCGGGCATTCCCCCAGGCATCCCGCCCTGGTAGAGTTTCAAGAAGTTTCGAGATTATGGGGTTACAGACCTTCTCCAACTCTTTCTGCTGGTGCTCATACTCCTCCTATGCCAACTTGTTGTGCTCCATCCAGGAGATAGTCTGGTTACATTTGTCCACGATCTTCTTCTTCACTGATCTTGTCTTTAGGTTTGTCATCCTCCACAGTGCTTTTCATGTTGAAGACATAGAATTTAACTGAGTTCTTGGCAGCAGCCTTCTCTTTCTAGGCTTCATTATCTGCTTTGCATCTCTCCACGTCATGTACCATTTTCTCGACATCCTCTTTGCCCAGCCGGCCCTTGTCATTGGTCATGGTGATCTTGTTCTATTTGCCTGAACTCTTGTTGACAGCAGAGACATCCAGGGTGCCATTCCACCATTCCACCACTCACCTACCTCACATCCATGAGCTAATCATCCCTCTGAGTGACGTCTGACTTGTATACAGAGAATCAATTTTTTAGTTCAAGAGCTGCATTTTCCTATTATTGATTAAGTGCTTCTTGACACACTCTGTCAATGGGAAGTCGTTCTTAATTTCAGTTCAGTCGAATGCCTACTGCTCTACATCTTGGAAAGTGCTAGATGGATGAAGATGGCTGGTGAGAAAAGGGTGCATCTGCTACTGAGGAACAGTGGAGGCGTGAAGAATGCAACAACATAGATGCGAAGAAAGTGTGGTTTACCCCTTCTGTGCCACGCCCTTTCCCCCTCCTGTGCCGGGCGTTTCATTAGTGGGCGGGTTTCATGACGAGATAGTCTCGTCATGGGCACAGCGCGACCGTGCTCCATGACAAGACTATCTCGTCATGGGCACAGAAGAGGTTAACACAAAGAAAGCTCCAAAAACAACTGGAGTAAGCTTGGTGAGGTGGAGGGCACATCATCTCTCTTCACCTATTAACAGATTGAGATAATATTCAATTAGAATGGATTTTTGGGAGAATTACTTGCTTCTTTCAAATTGTCAGTACTACATCTGGGATGAGGGTGACAAGAGGGTAGGCGGATAACGGGTTGCCTAGCCTCTGTTTTTTGGCTTAGAGTCTCCTTTACTTACTTTAATGGACTTTGACTGTAACTCCACAAGCCATTGTCTTCTTTAGCTCTATAACCTTCAACCATTGGCATTAGACATTTTCAGGCACATCACTGATCATCTCACCATTGTTTTCTGGTCTGTTTCACTGTGTCTTCCAGTGGCATGCAAGGGAGACTGTTTTTAGGTCAAAGCCTAACAACATCTTGCGGACATTTGGAAAGGTTCCCTGGTAATGCATTCCGCCCATTGCTTACCATTGGCTTTGTGGTTTGTAACTCACATTTGCTTGGTTTCTGTTTGCCGGCTTTATTTCTTTTAGGCTGTCCAGCTTAGGTTGGTCCCTTTTCTTGCACAAACCCTTTTTAGTGTATTCTTCCACCATTACACAGTTTCTGTAAACAGGCCTTTAAATATTGTTCTTATCTTGTCACATTTGCTGTGCATTCAAAGACAGAAGTCAAATGTCAGTGTCTGTCTTCCAGGGATTTACTTTTCTTTCTCTGACTTCAAAATGAGAGGATTTATGTGACAATCATGCTGGCTACTACGGGTATGATGAACCATGTTAATTTTTTTCTAGCACAAAACAACATTTAAATGTCTGTAAATGAACGGTGTAGATATTTCAAAATATGGAAAGCACAAATGAAGAATATTTTTTGATAATTCAGAAAGTGGTGGAAACAAATATTTTAATGCAAACAAATCATTACACTAGGTGATGACATTTCCACACATTACCATTTGTGTGCTGCATCCCTTCATCAGTAAAACTGTATGTCAGTGCAGATGCAATGGTTGTTCCTAATGAAGATGTGTTGTCTCTAATGGCAGTGAGCCTCCACACCATGCATACTCCACCTTACCCAACTCTACTCTACTCTGCACCACTCCACACTAGGCCACTCCACACAGTGTCACTGTAATATACTCTGTACCACTCTACCCTATGCCATTCCACTCCACACTGCGTCTCTGCACTCTACTCCAAACTGCTTTAGTCTACACTGCTGCACTGTACGCTACTTCATTCCACCTCGAAACAATCGACTCCACTTCACTCTATTCCACTCTGCACCGCTGTGTTCTACGCCCCTGCACTCTGAATTACTGCACTGCACCCCAATGTACTGTGCACCACAGCACCCCACTATACACTACTCTGCAACTCCCAACTCTACTGCACTCTACGCAACTCTAGTTTACACCATTGCATTCAATGTCACTTTTCTCTGCACCAGTCTACACCACTGCACTCTGCTACAATGCACTCTACACCACTCGACTCCACTCTGCTCAGCTTCACTTTGCTCTGTGCCACTCTGGTCTGCACCACTGCACTCTACTCTGGACCACTCCATGGCACTTCACTCTAAGCCTGTAAACTCTATGAAAATGCACTCTGCACCAGTGCCCTCTTCACCACTATACTCTTCACACCACTCAACTGTATGCCACTCTAATCTACTGTGCACTACTTTACTCTGCCAGTACACACTACCCTGCTCTACAATGCACTCTGTGCCACTGCAGTCAACTCTACACAACTCTACTGCACTCTACGCCACTCTAATTTCCATTACTCCACTCTACGCCACTCTAATTTATTCTGCATCACTGCACACTACCCTACTGCACTCTGCTTCTCTGCACCCTACCCTGCATCACTTCCCTCTGCCCTGCACCTTTCCTCTCTACCCCGCACCACTCCACAATGCACAATACCATTCCACATAATTAAGTCCATCACACGCAATCTCACTCTACATATTTCTATGAAAGTTAATACTATTTAATTATCATCCACATAATTCCACAGCACACTATGCCACATATTTCCACTACACAACTTCACACCAAACCATCCAATTCCACAACACAATATTTCACAACAAACAATTCAAAAACAACCCATCTCTACCTCACACTTCCACATACCCTATCATCTCTCTACCACACATCCAATTCCCCTCTCCCTCACACTACCATTACCCCCTCTTATCTTGCAATTCCACTGCAACCCTCTCATCCCTCCCTCGCACTCCCTGTCTCCTCTCTATACTCCCTGCTCCCACATACTACCTTCCTATACCTCCTCATTCTGTGCACTTTTCCACCTCTCTGGGTTCCCCTCCCACTCATCCCTCTCTCTTTCGTGTGCTTTCTCTCACACCTCTATCTCACGCTCTCTTCCCGCCTCTCTCATGTGGTCCACTATGTCTTTCCTGTGCCTTTTCAAGATTTCAATCCTGCAAACCAACACGCTCCTTCTCTTCTTAGGTTGTCTTCTGTTCATACAGGAGCTTCCTCTGTATACACCTATGGCCTGCTCTCCCCTTCTTTCTCTCTTCTCACAGACTCTTTCTGCTCCTCTGTTTGGAGTTCTTTGACCGCTTCTTACACAAATTACCTATCCCTCTCTATCTTGGTTTCTAGCTATTCTGTGCAGCGCTATCCCTATCTATTTATGCCACATAATTCCACTACACAAATGCACAACACACCACACAATTCCAACCCATGCAATTCCACAACTAACAGTTCAATTTCAAACCACATAATTCCACTCCATACCGCATACATCCACTCCACTACCAACAAAAACACATACATAAAAAATATTGTCGCTAACAGCGCCAATAGCTCTAACTCTGGAAAATGCGAGACCTATTGCATTGCAAATGCTTGTTGCTCTAGAAATAAAGGTATTTTAATCCAGCCTTTGAAAAGTAGAATGTAAGATACTATAACTTCAAGCATTTGTAGGAGGCTTAAAGCATCTCGAAATTACATAACACATGATTACAGCCAGTGACATCTTCAGCATGAAAATAATTGCGCATTACACAATTTCAGGCTATTCCAGCATGACTAATTAGAAATGTTTCAGTCTGCCAGCTTCTTTAAAGTGTATTCATTTTTTAGCACAGTGTCACAGGCTACCCAGGTACGATTTCACAAGTACTGCAGCCTGCAGTGAAAGCCGAGTACGAGAACGGTGCTCATTAGACGGATTTCTCTTTTCTCTGCCTAATATAATAAACCCCAATCGCTGTAATATTTCACATATCCTATTCCGCTTTAAGATTTACTTTGATTAACCCGAAGCAGGACATATAATATGATAATTGCATTCAACTCATATACGTTGCATGGTGTTTCCTCACACACTGTGGCTTAAAGTGTTAACCCAACATAGAATTTATACATAAACAGGTGCCTTGGTACATTGACCTTTTGGCACTAGGGCTGGGCACAGACAACTTCCAGTATGTGGGCTCGCTGGAGTTTGATATTCAGTAGCCTCTGAGTAGATTTGCCAGTGTGCTCATGGGCACACGTCAGAGCACAAACCAATGGTGTGAGAACAAAACTCCTTGCATGGCATGAAACATGCCACCTAATGCTAGAATGCCCTTGTTCGACCCTTGTTCTCCTTGCCTGTATTTCTCCCCAGGATTATTAAAACTCTAAATCCATTGGCGGTGCTCCATGTTTCTGTCTAGGGGGAACCACTTACGCTGAATTCTAGTCTCGGTGTACAATGTACCTGTTTACCTGAGCAACTGAACGGTTGAGGAACCTCCAGGTGTCTCTTTTATAACATATTAGTATTCCCCCGTTATTGAGGTCTTTATTTTAGTGCTATGGTGTGTGGTGTGCTGTGTGCTATGCGCCATGAGTTACATGGGAGAATGGTTTCAGGGTGAATGGAGTCCATGGAGCAGGTACTGAGTGCGCGCAATGGTAATCGCCCTCTGGAAAGCTGACGTCACTGAGGCCACAATGATTGACAAGCTGGGTGCCTGGTCTTGTTACTACTGCCCAGCTTTGATTGAGCTATTAATTGGAGTATGCAACGTAATGTGCCACATAAAGAGAACAGGCCTTCTTTTATCCTGAGCCCATCTCAGTCCATGCCTGGCAACAGCTGTACATCATGGTATTTTGTAGCACTGATTGAGAAGTTTTCAGGTCTGTCTCATAGATATATACGTTTGGAAGGTATAGATTGGTTGCACTCAGTTTTTCCTCTCACTGTAGCTTAAAGGCACCGTATAACTCACCACAATGAGATTCACAGGCATTCTCTTTAACCCTTCGCTTAATGTGAACCTAAAACATCTCCTTCAGATAAGACACAGCTCTGATTTCACCAGTAATTATTCACCCATCCCAGTCAACTTATGTGCATGCTATATAATGTCGCATCAGCTACTGTACAGCATGTAGGTTTCACAGGCCTTACCAATCTCATTAACGTTTAAATTTCACACACTATGTATTACTGAATCTAGGCTCTATGACAATTGCATCTCCATACCCCTGGTAATCAAAGGCTATGACACTCTGCGGGAAATGTACAAGTGAAGTGGCGGAGTGAGGCGTTAGCCTTCATGTCTTACGCCTCACTCCGCAACTTCTGAAACGCAATGCTGCACCATATTTACAACGATGTGATGCAGCCTTGCGTTACCCCCTGCGCTGACCCTACACTTAGCAGTGTAGTACTAACACAGGCGCCCTTCCCACACATAAACAATCCTAAAATGCCTTTTGTCACTTGTATGTGTGCTGCTTCATGCAGCACACATGAAAGTCACAAAATAACATTCTTTTTAACAGATTGTTTATGTACAGGAAGGGGGACCTTCTGTGACTGTAGACCTTTCACTACGGCCTTTGAAGTAGCAGAGGTAGCTTCGGCCATTAAGAAGTCTCCCAGCGGTAAGGCCTGGGGCCAGATTGAATACAGGTTGATGTTTTTAAGGACAACCTAGATTTATGGAGCCCCAATTAACATTTGTATTAAGGGCTGTTACCAAATACCCATTTCCATCCGAATGGCTCGAAGCCATTTTTGTATCCATATTTAGGAAGGGTGATATAAATAATCCTGCTTGTTACAGCCCAATTTCTGTGCTTGACTCTACTATTAAGATCTTATGTAGGGTCCTTTTGGCTAGGCTGGAATCCTGGACTGAAGTGAATGCCATCATGAATGATGTGCAATATGGTTTCCGCCGAGGTTGAGGGATGGTAGTATAGTCCCTAGATTTGTAAACTTAATTGTTAAATATACTAAAGGTAAAGGCACGCCCATTCATCTGGCATTTATGGACCTGACTATTGCTTTTTTCACTATGTTAATCACTCTAAGCTCTGGTCCATAATGTCGGAGATGGGTGTGGAGGACCCATTGATTGGATTATTGAAGGATATGCATAGGGATTGTTGTGTTTCGATTTAAATGCCCGTACATAGGTTTCCCTAAATCATGTCCTTATATAGGCACATTTCGCATTGCCCTTATTCAGGCATAGAATTCCAGTCCTCATTTAGGCATTATCCATGCTAACCAAATACAGGCATGGTCACCTACATCCGACAATCCCACGTCACAACGAGTTCTTAGAAACCAGACCCTTAAGCCATCAGGACTTTCCCATAGCTAGGGTTATTGATTTCTCCAAGAACTCATCTATTATGGATGAACTGCTATTCCTTAGGGGTTCATCCATGACGTTTTCCTCTGCCTGACTTTACGTCAATGCTAGCATTCCTAAGCACCTTCCAGGTATAAATATACCTTCCCTTACCATGGCAAACCACGGCATGGCTCGGCTACACAGCTCGGCACGACTTGACTACTCGGTTCGCCACAGCAAGTTCGGAAGAGACCATATCCCAGCCTGACGCACTGACCAGACGCTGTCATCCCTGCTCGCAGAGAATCCAGCTTCCAGCATTCTGACTCCCTTCCCAGGGTGTTAGAGTTTGAGACCCGGAAAGAGATTCCCACCTCTCTCATTCTAAGGTATGGAGTTGACAAGAACCTAGAGAGACTCTTGGCATACAAACTTAGTACATGCCATACTATAAGAAACAGCAGCTATTCTTACCTTGTACGACACTTAGGTTAGGTACACTGAGGTAGTACTATTTAGAAGCATCAAATGAGTATTCACTTTTTAGCCTGTGTTATTTATGTATGTATATATGAATATATGTCATAGCTAAAAGACAATGCTGTTGCAATATTATTTCTTCTTACTGCTTACGCTGTGTGTATTATATCTTGCTTACTGTCTAATGATTGTAATAGCTCATATCTCTTACATGAGAAACAAGACTGTTCAATAAACCCTTTTATTGGAACGCCCGTCTATCTTTTTCTGTTAACTCTGAAGAAACTAAGCATGCACGATTGACTGAGTGAAACTGTTATATATTGTTTCCACGATTCTGAGACGCGTTCCAATTCTAAGGGAAACAAAGTTGTCATGATTATGCGGTCGTCAGAAACTAATCCCTTCTTGTTTATTCGAGAAGTTTCTAGTGATTTCTGAGTTAGCTGGCACACACAAGTAATTAAGTTTAATATACTTGATAGGAGCATACTGACCTTAGTCCTTTGCAAAAACTATAGTGTATATTATTTCAGTGCACAGAGCCTATAAGGGAAATAGGAACTACACTACAGGATACCACAGTGAGGGTTCGCTTTAGGCGAAATAGGGAACGTACAGAGTATATGCATTTTGTTAGAAGGGTTCGTCAAGATTTCATGCCTTTTGTATTTACTCATTATATTAATAGTTTGGCTGACTATTGAGCTTATATTTAAAGCATCTTCCACTTGTAGATAGATGCCCAATTCTGGTGCTGCTGTATGCATGCAACAAAGTTCTGCTTACCAGAACTGCAAACGGTCTTCAGGATCGTTTGAGTCATTTTACCTTTTTGATGAACAATTTGGAAGTTAAAGTTAATCTTGCGAAGACCTTTACTATTATTAGTGGCCCAAAGAATACTAAAACTTGCTGACATTTAATAGGGCGTTCAGCAGTAGGGCAGGGTAAAAATGTTTCTTATTTAGTCATTCCCTTTAATTCACCACTCACCTGGTCCCATCTGATAATAGTTAGATCTCAAAAGTTACAGAGATTGGTTGGGGGGGAGAGGGTTTAAAATATTTCCGCAGAAGCTTACTTTGTATAGAAGTAAATGCCTGTCCATTGCTACATATGATGCTGGTTTATGGGGATAGAAGAATACTGATCAGCTGTAGACAATTGAAAATAGATTTACTGCAAGACTTCTGGTGGCTCTGCAAGGCTGTTCTATTTATATATGTCATGGCGGACTAGGTATATCATTTTTGGAGGATCAATTGAAGGATAGCCCACTCTTATTGTGGATTTCCATATGGGAGAAACAGGAGCTGACCCTCACACAACAGATCATAAAGTACTGCCTTATTCTGGATAAGGCTCAACATACTCCATGTTTAGCATTGTTCATTTGTAAATTTGGTAATTTGTGCAACCTGTGGTGGATACTGGATAGAGGCCTACTTATGGGCTGGGCATTGACAAAGAAGGAAATAACCCTGAACAAGCAGTGTCACTAAGTAAGCAGATGGTAATAGCTTGATATAAGGCAGGCTAGAACATCCAAGGAAGTTAATAAAACCACAGTTCGCTACCATCTTGATTTGCTCACTTGGGGAGGGATGGAGCCTTATCCGTTGGGCTTTATGAACCCCCAGCATAGATTTGACATAACGTGATTTAGGCTAAATATGGATCACTTCTTGGTGACATTTCAAAGTTGCCCAACTTGGGAAGATACTCTCATTGTATGTCCCTGTGACAATTATTCTGCACAAATCACCTTGCACTTTGCAATATATATCCTGAACCTAGGAGACATTATAATTTGCCTTTATTATGCAATTTTAAGATAAGGAGGGATAACAAGCATCAAGCGCCTTGCAACAACTGTCTTCTGATAAGATCAGAGTAAATATTCTGAATTTTATTTTATCTTATTTTAAGTGCTATAAAGATAAGGAAAGATTACGTTTTGTACGTATGACCTTCCTGTATACATGAAATTGTAAGTTTTTGATGTGTCTTTTTGAGACATAGTTTATTTTATTTATTGGGTGTTTTACTCTATGTTAGATGTTTCAGTTGTTTCTTCTTAACCTTTACTGTTTCTGCTTTACCTATTGTTGTTGGAAATAATAAATGTTCTTTTATGGCTGTTATTTTAGGCAGAATAAAGTTATTTTGACTGATTGACTGACTTGTAGCTACAAGTACCACCTCCAACTTTGAATGCCTCAGAATTGCTCCTGCCATGTCCTCTTCCAGCCCCATGTACAATCACAACATCTATCACCCAGTCAAACATAAGTCCAACTTGATTGACAACTCACAGGCTAATGTACCACAACCAAATGCTCTCCTCTGCCAATATATTCTTAGAATACTTCAGATCACATCAAATACAAAATATTCTTTAGCCTGAATCAGTCTCTCCAAATTCTCAAGTTCTAATGTTCCTCCAGATTCCATATCTTAAGCATACCCAAACATATTAAGGGTGGAATTATCAATCATTTCATAACTGACTCTCAGTGACAAACAACTGCCTACCTCTGAAGTTATCAATCAATCAATCAATCAATCAATCAATCAATCAGGGAGTTGTGAAGTGCACTACTCACCCGTAAGGGTCTCAAGGCATTGGGGGGGGGGTGCAATTCTGGTCAGTCGAAGAGCCAGGTCTTGAGTGTCTTCCTGACGATATGCAGAGTGGGGGCGCATCTGATGTTGATCAGGAGCTCATTCCAAGTCTTTGTCATGATGTAGGAGAAGGCTCTTGTATATATTGTACAATGAGTAGGACTGATAACATGTACTTCCCTTGGATGTATTATTAACAGCCCCCCTGATAATATCCTCCCCCTATTCTTACTTTTCAGTTTGCACAATTACATGGCTACCTGATGAAAGCCCAAGGCTGAAACACGCGTAGAATTTATTATTAGCCATGAACGATATATGTAATTGAATCCCATCTGTTATTTTCTTCCCCTTTGTTTTTTGGACATCCATTGTAAATATGATATATGAATGTGATATAAGAATACTGATCTTGGATTGATTAAATGATGACTGTATAGATTATTGACTATACTGCATAGATGGGATTGCATCATTAGATAATTGTGTCAACAAAAGATTGATTTAACATCTGTGATTTACAAATTGATGTGCATATATATATATATACATTTATCCTTTGCCTCCCCTTTTTTTCGTATGAAATATTAAATAAAAATATGAATTTTGAATAATATTTACCCATGGGTGTGTACATGTTTGTATAGTTATTCAGTCCATGTTTTATTGTGTTTCCTATATGGTTATTTTCATATATGCTATGTTTACCCTGATATAGGAAACGGGATTAGGGGTATCCCTTTCTTTACAAATTGGAGAAGGCTCTTCCACCTGTTCTGGCTCTGTGGATACATGGGGTTTTGGCGAGGGTGAGGTCGGCGGATTGGAGGATTCTTTTCGGTGCGTGGAAGGAGATTGTTTTGTTGAGCTATTGGGGCCCAGTGTTGTGGAGGCATTTGTAGGCATGGGTGAGTATCTAGAAGGTGACACTCTTCTCGATGGGGAGCCAGTGGAGGTCTCACAGGTGTTGGGTGATGTGTTCGTGGGGAGGGATGTCATGGATGAGTCTGGCTGCCGTGTTCTGTATGGTCTGGCGCTTGTGGAGCAGAGATTTGTTGATCCCAGTGTAGAGGGTGTTTCCGTAATCCAGTCTGCTGGTTATGAGTGCGTGGGTGGCGGTCTTTCTTGATTCAGGGGGATCCATTTGAAGGTCTTGTGAAGGATGCAGAGATGGTTGAAGCAGGTGGAGGCAACGGTGTTGATCTGTCGGGTCATGGTGAGGGAGAAGTCAACTTTGATGCCGAGATTCTGGGCATGGTCCGTGGGGGTGGTGGGCTGCTGAGGGCCACCAGGTGTTGTCCCATGTAGACTGGGAGGGGCCATGGATGAGGACTTCTGTCTTCTCTGAGTTAAGCTACAGGCAGCTTCTTCTCATCCAGGATGCGATGTCCTTCATTCCTTCCTGGAAGCTGAGTCTGGTGGTGAGGGGGTCCTTAGTGAGTGAGAGGATGAGCTGGTTGTTATCGGCGTAGGATACCATGCTGAGTCCATGCTGTCTGACAATGGCAGCAAGGGGGGCTATGTATACGTTGAAGAGCGTGGGGCTGAGCGATGATCCTTGGGGTACTCTGCAGTTGATCTCTATGAGTTCGGAGAGGAAGGGCGGAAGTCTGATGCTTTGGGTTCTGCCAGTGAGGAAGGAGTGGAGCCAGTCAAGGGCAGTTCCCTCTATGCCAGCGTTGTGGAGTCTGGTGGTGAGAGTGCAGTGGGAGACGGTGTAGAAGGCTGCAGAGAGGTCGAGTTGGATCAGGGCTGTGGTGTGGCCTTGGTTGATGGGGGTGTGGATGTCATCTGTGGTGGCGAGTAGGTCGGTGTTGGTATGTGGTTGCTGTATAATCCAGATTGGGAGAGGTTGAGAAAGGAGTTCTCTTTGATGAATTTTGTTAGTTGGACATTGACGATCTTCTCGGCGACTTTAGCTGCGAAAGGGAGGAGAGAGATGGACAGAGCAATAGTTCTTGAGGTTCGTCGGGTCTCCTGAGGGCTTCTTGAGAAGCGGTTTGACTTCTGCATGTTTCCAGTTGTCGGGGAATATGCCGGCTTTGAAAGTGGCGGTGATCGTGTGCGTAGCACTGGTACGATGGCGGCGGAGGCTCTGTGGAAGATGTGCGGAGGGCAGGGGTCCGTCTGGGCTCCTGAGTGAATGCCTTTTATGGTCAGTGCGGTTTCTTCGGTGTTGACTGGGGTCCAGGAGGAGATGGTGGGCTGGAAGTCGTTGCTGAGGGAAGGAGTGGATTCAGTGTCCGGAGTCTGTTCATTGTAGTTGTCGTAGAGGGACCTTATGTTCAGGTGGAATTAGGTGCCGAGTTTGTTGCAGAGGTCCTGGGAGGGTGTGACATTCGTGGCTTCGCTGCGGGTCTTGGTGAATTCCTGGATGATGCTGAAGAGTTCCTAGGAGTTGCTGGCATTGGCGTGGATTTTGTTTCGGATGAAGGTCCTTTTGGTGGATATGATGAGTTGATGGTATTCTGTCATGGCGTTCTTGTATGTGGTGTGGTCTTCTGGAGTTTTGCTGTTTCTCCAGTTCTTCTTAAGACGTCTGCAGGTGTGTCTGGATTCTTGGAGGTCAGCTGTGAACCATGTTGCCTTCCTGGGGCGCTGTCTGTCGGGGTTGCGGATGGCGGCGAGATTGTCTGTGCCGTTGGTGATCCATCTGTGAAGTTTTTTCGCTGTGGAGTTGGTATCGGTCGAGGTGGAGGGGCATCGCGGATGAGGGTGGTGTTAAGGTGCTCCTCTGTGACCTTGCTCCAGTTCCTTTGCAGAGGGCGAGGTGCAGGTTTGGGTGCTGTGGGTTTGTCGACCTGGAAGTGTGTGCATGGGTGCTCCGTCCAGGGGGGTTGTGTGGTGTGGCTGAAGTGGATGTTATTACCCCCTGCGAAGATGGTGTTGAGGGTGTGTCCTACCTTTTTGGTGGGGGTGTTTATGAATTGTTTCAGTCTGAGGTTGGCGAGGTTGTCCAGGAGGGTGGCGGAGTTGGGGTTGCTGAGGATGTTGAGGTGAAAGTTGAAGTCTCCGATGAGTACGTAGTCCCTGGAGGCGATGGCGTAGGGCACGATGAGGTTGGCGATGGTGGTGGTGAACACGGTTCGAGATCCAGGGGGGTCTGTAGGCGAGGGTGACACGTAGGGTCGTTCTAGGGCTGGTCTGGATCTGGAAGTGGAGGTGTTCGGTGGTGGACGGGGAGTCACTTGTGCTGGAGGGAGCTCTTGTGTGCGATGGTGAGTCCTCCTCCTGGGCAGTTGGGGCGGTCTTTCCTCTGTATCTTGTATCTGTCAGGGATGGCGGTGGCAATGTCGGGGGCGGAGGTGTGGTTGGTCCATGTTTCCATGAATAAGGCAACGTCTGGCGAGAGGGTGTCGAGGGGGCCATGGGTGGTGTTTGGAGTAGACAGCTGGCAGTTGTAGTTCCTTCTGGAGTTGAGTGCAAGGAGAACAGCTGAGTCGTAGCAGTGGTTGGTCGGAGAACCAGGGTCCCTGGTGTCACGGTCGGGTCGTGGACGGGCAAAGATGGGCTTGCTTTTGGCGCGCACAGCATCCACCATTAAATAGGGATGGGAGAGGGAGGCGGGAGCAGGAACCCGCAGGGGGAGGGGGCCACAGGGCAGCAGCAGTGGGACAAGGGCACGAAAACAGGCACGGAGAACACAAACAAGGGCACAGGTAATGAAACAGGCAAAATAGACAGAAAGACAGAAGACTAAAATTAAAGGCAGAAAATTAAAGGCACAATAACAAAAGACAAAAAGAAAGACAAAAAAACCAGAAAAACTGGCACAAACACAAAGACAGACAACAGCGGACTAGCAGAAGAGCAAGGCTCTCGCACTGGACCACCAGGTATGAGGTGCTGGCAGGAGCCTGCGGGTGGAGGAGGGCCTTGAACACCTACCTTACAGAGAGGTGTAGGGACAGCGGCACAACAGTGGAGCTGCTAGGTGGGAGAGCAGAGTCTCTGACCAGGAGGCCCGAGGTCTTGCTAGACTAGTCCATTGAGAATACCTAGAGCTGAAATTCTCCTTTCACTCAGTGCACCTCCTCTGAGATTGTGCAGGCTCCCCCCCCGAAAAATGCAATGCCAACTGCCCTGACCTGTCATCACTTTTACCTCTGGTGTTGAGTCTCCTTGATCAGAACAAAGCCACAGTGAAAGAATATACTACCGTCAAGGGGATCATGGCAAATTCCAATGCCCCGAGACAATGTTAGACCCTACATGGAAAACCAAGACAACCTTGGTGTACTAAAATCCTAGTGAACACATGTAGACTTAAACATAACATCAGAAAATACTGGTTGCACGACAAATCACCAACATTAGTAAGACAGCTTAAAGTTTAAGGAAGTACTACAAAAAAGCGATTTACCTAGCTATGACAGAATACAGGCAAGAACAAACTATCAAGAGTGCAAAACGTTCATGATCTCTTTTTAAAAACTTATGTAACTTCTTTTTCAATACTTCCCATGTCATAAGTAGGCAAATGCAATTCACTTTTTACATATTACACCACTAAAATAACCACCATCAGGGACATATTTTCATCCTCCTTGAACCCTCTGCATTGCTCCACTGGATATTACTAACACTCAGTTAACTTTTAAACCAACTACCACAAACTAAGTCCACAACAATATCAAACAACTCAAACCAGCCAACAACTTGTTAGAAACTCCCAGCTTACATCCTAAAAGGCTAACCTTCAGCTTTTTTTAATAAACCTGATGATCATTGATCAAAGCATCACTCACCCAAACTATTTCCAGCCTGCTTTTTAAAAGCCAACCAATTCTCTCACATAGTAAAAAAAGCAGACTCTGGATCTGATCATACAGATGGTGAAAAAAAGTGAGTGATAAATGTGTGTCCTTTCAATCTGGCCATCACCAGCTGGTTTTCTGCTGACTGCAGAACTGAGACAGTTAATTTCTGTATTCAGATTGAAATGTGTGTACGATGCATGATGAGCATGATGGGAAACTGAGAAACCCAGAATACAAGATGGACTTTCCGGGCCTGTCCTTCGAAGGATTTCATCGGTATTGACTAACTGACAGACAGATGGCAACAATGGGGGTATGATTCTCAGGAATGACTAAGCTACCTTGTGGAGTACCTTCCTGTTTTAGAGGAGCTTATTCAACTTATACCCAAAACCACTCAGCTGGTTTTTGAGGACTAAATTGAGTTGAGTTGCTATTTACTAATATGCGGATGATATGCAACGATATCTGGAAACATCTTCTCTAAATGTGATGCTACTGCTTCACATCTGTCTCTTGAAACTCCAATAATAGATGTAGGTAGAAATTTTAAGCTTACAGTCTCATAAATGAATTTCTCGCGATCACTCCTAAATGAAGAAACATTGCTTGATCTTGCACTTTTTAATAATCTCAAGTGGTTTCTCACTAGACCTGGGTGAAATTTGTGTAATTTCTTTTGCAAAAATAATGGTAAATGCTTAAAACTGTGCAAAAGTATGAAAAATGCCTGAACATAATCTCAGGTAGATGACTTGGCATAATTGACTATTCTCAGGCATTTCACATAACAAGCATAACGTGAAATGCCAAAAATTATGCAGGATTACACTTCTATCAACAAAACCAGGGCTAAATATTACCATGGATTAGCCTATTGTCTAAATCTCTAGGGGTTTACCGTCAACTATGTCCTTTGTATCGTTCCGTACATTAACAGGATAGCCCAATCTGACAACTTCCATTGCATATAAAGCAAATCAGAAACCTGCTAATCCCAGAACAACTAAAATTTACAGTCCATTTTATAATTATTTTATGCTTGAACCCCAGGAATGCCATGATTGTAGGAGTTCCACTGACAAACATCTTCCACTGACAGCCATAATACATTCCACAGCAAAACTGGGGGCATATCTACAAGGCGGGGATAGAAAATTATCGCCGCTTTTACGGCCGTTTTCGGCTGAAAAGCGGCGATAATTTTATCGCCTAAATAGCAAGGTCACGCTAATGCGTGAAACCTTGCATTAGCGCAGGAAATCTTAACGCCCAGCTTTGCATCTCTAATGAGATGCAAAGTGGGCGTTCCTGACCTAACATGACAGGAGAAATGTCGCTAAGCGACATTTCTCCTATCATCAAGCCACACGCTTTGAAGCATAGCAGCAAGAAAAGTAGCGATAACCCCTCTTATCGCTACTTTCCCTACGCCTGCTTCAGGACTGACTTAACCATGATATCCTATGGAAGGTGGATATCATTGCTAAGTTTGTGAGGCCCTATCAACAAGCTAACGCCACATTTCGTGAGATTATCGCTGGGTTTCCAGCAATAATCTCACGTTAGGCAGTTAGCGCTAGGATTTTTATCGCTTTTGAAATAAGCGTTGCTAATAGCACGCTATGTCAGCCATAGAAATCCATGTTAGCCGGCGATAATTATCCTAGCGCTAAGTGCGCTTAGCGATAATTATCGCCGGTTGTTATGCCCCCTAGTTTCCTTCACTGGCAAGTTACATTTTATAACTCCAATGTTAGAACAACAGCCCTGGCTCCCAATGAGGCAGAGACCAAACTTAAAATCTGCTGCATCATCTCCAAAGCATTATACATAATGCAACGTTAAGACCTCACCAAACCACCAATGATTTTGTTAGGGCAAATTCAACTTTCAAGCAAGAACTACATGGTCCTGGTAAGTACTAGATTTAAAAATAGTCAAGCTCGGAACCGGATGCTACACCTAACCTCTGAAACGCAATACTGACAAACGTGTGAATAGCACCCCAACTACTTTCTTTCAGATTGGCCCTGGAAAACATATCTTCCATCTCCAGCTGGACTCTTTGTAACCCCTGCTTTTGTCTCCAAGTGGTGTTCTTTCTAATGATTTTCGTTCTCACCTTTGAAATACTCCCCCTTGGTTAAAATGTTACACATACATGGTATCTGAAATGAAACCATTGTAACTAAATATGCATGCATTCTATCTGGCAGCTTCAAATCACAAAGTGCTTTTTTCAGTAAATTCCCAAATTACAACAGTGCTTAGAGGTTTTGATAACATGGCAGGAGAGCATGTTCAGACTTACATTGTGTTAAAATATATTTAATAAAATCATACCGACCTTTAAACCAGTCCAAAATGCTGAAACTGTGATTGGTTGGAGTCCCACAAGCACCAGAAGGTCCCAGGTCAAGTTTCGATAGCTTACATTTTAGAATTATCCGGAATTTCTATATTTCAACCCAACCTGTTGCAGTATGATGAGGCGTCACTAGTTCATGGCGCAGTTTGAAATAGTGATCAAATTCATGGATGAGTATTTCTCATTTTAGTGCTATGATACTAACTGAAAAGCTATTGCAGTTGACATGGGAGCATAGCTAAATGTAAACAGGTCCAAACGTTTCATTTCAAATTGTTGCTGTTTTTTACCTCAAGGAAGATTGTTATTGCTGTGAGATGAGCATTGATCCCTATTTGTATGCAGCTGAGCATTGCTGTTACTGTGTATGCACATTTAATTTGAATGAGAGTTGGGTCCATTTTTTTTTCTCAGATATGGGGAAATTGAAAATGCTTTGGGGAGGAAGATAACAATAGAAAATCAATGTGTGTCAGTTTGGCTGCTATGGACTGAAGAGTTGTTAGCACGCACAGGGCACATTTGCTCCTCTTTCCCTATCTATTCTCCTCTTTACTTTAGATCTCCTTTCTGGAAACGCTGTAAGGCTCACCAGCAGCAAGATCAGTGAACAAATGGGCTACTTTGAAATCCTAGATTATTAACTAATGGGAAAGCAAGGAATTAACGCATTCAACATTAGTAATGTTATGTTATGTTATAGGTACTTATAGAGCGCAAACAATCATCCCAGATAGGATATCACGGCGCTATTGTGGCAGTGAAGGAAGTGAAGGGAAGTACAAGATGGAAAAATTTTAGTCAGGTTTAGGGAAGAGAAATGTTTTCAACTGCTTCCTGAAGAGCAGGTGGCTGTTTGTTAGTCTAAGATTCACAGGCAGCTCATTCCAACTGGTAGCCGCCAGGTGGGAAAAGGCTCGCCCGCCCATCTTTGTTGTTTTCACGCGTGTGGTTCTGGCTCTAGCTGTGGTTTGGGAGCGTAGATTCCTAGATGGGACATAGATTTTGACTTTGTTTTTTAGAATATCGGGGCCAGTATCATGTAGTGTTCTATGCGTTATGCACAGTAGCTTAAAGATAGCTCTTTGTCTCATTGGCAGCCAGTGTAGTTCTCTCATACAGCTCTTGGCTGAGTCATATTTTCTTTTGTTGCATATTGCCTTGGCTGCAGCATTTTGTACGACCTGTAGTTTGGAAAAGAGGTTGTCAGCCATTCCTACGAACAGGGAGTTTCCATAGTCCAGTCTACTCATAAGTAGGGACTGAACCAAGATCTTTCTACATGCAATGGGAATCCATGGAAAGACTCTTCTGAGCATTTTTAGTAATGCAAAGCCTTTCCCACAGATTATTGATACGTGGGTTTTCATGCTAAAGGTGTTATCTAGTGACACCCTTAGATTCTTAGCCATCGATGTAGGGTTAGGGGGGTGCCTAATGTTGCAGGCCACCAGCTGTTGTCCCATAGCTGTGAATGTCTGCCAAACAGCATTATTTCAGATTTGTCTGCATTTAATTTAAGACAGTGACTATGCATCCAAGTGGCTAATTCCGTAAGGCAATTGAGTAGTCTATCCTTAGGGTCATCCTTAGGGTCATCCTCCTCGTCCAGTGTGATCATCAATTGGGTGTCGTCTGCATAGGAACACATATCGACACCCCATTTTCGTCCTATTTTGGCCAGTGAGGAGACAAACACATTGAACAGAGTCGGGCTGTGGGACCCCATACTTGATGTTCTGGGGAGTGGATAAAAAGTCACCCATCTGCACCGATTGTGTCCTGTCTTGCAGGAAAGACTGTAGCCACCCTAAGGCTTTTTCCTGGATTCCTTTCGCTGCAAGGATTTTCAGTAACCGATTGTGGGGTACAGTATCGAATGCCGCCGAGAGGTCTAGTAATATCAGGGCGACTGTTTTCCCTTGATCTACCTGGGTTCTGATGTTATCCATCACTGCTAGTAGAGTTGTCTCTGTACTGTTGTTAATCCGGAACCCTGTTTGAGATATATCCAGTAGATCATTGACTTCCAGGAAGTTAGACAACTGTCTGTTGACTAGTTTTTCCAACACCTTAGATAGGTAGGGTAACTGAGATATGGGCCGATAGTTTGCCGGATTGTTAACATCAGTCCCCGCTTTTTTTAGTAGAGGGGTGACTATGGCGTTTTTCCAAATTTTAGGAAATTCAGCGGAGTTTAGAGAAGAGTTCAGTACTTTTGTAACGGCAGGACCTATTGTCGAAGTTAATTGTGAAAAGAGGCATAGATTGTGTCTATTTTCTCGCAGAAATATTTGTTTATTTTATTGCAATTTTCTTGCGAGGGAGTGAGATCACTTGAAAGACTCGTGGGGCTGCATAGTTCCCTGACAAATCCAGTGATATGTTGAATAAATAATATTTCAGTGGGAAATTCTGGGCTGATATCTTTGGTTCAAATGTAGGTCCAGGAGAAGTTGTATTTTTCAGGTGAAAATAATTAATTTTATGAAATTCTTAAAATTGCTCAAAATGTTGCGACATGTGATTTTGCATAATTTTCACCAACCGCTGATTGATTTGAAAATCCTTCACTGAGATACATTTCCTGCTTGATCTAGTGAAAGTATCCACAATGTTTTTTTCTTTAAAAAAAAAAAAGCAGTTTTACAATTTTGCATTTTTCCGAGAAATGCAATTAAGGTTTTTATGCAGCACTACATCTACTTTAAAGTCAAGAATTCAAACAAACCAAATTAGTATAAAAAAGCAATATAGTGGGTAAAACAAAATCAAAACACCGAATATTGGAAAAGATGATCCGGAGAGAGGGATATATATATATATATATATATATATATATATTATCTACTGGCGGTCGCTAGTAGATAGTTATAGTTAGGACCGTGTTTCCATAGGAAATCCGCAACATTCTATTTGGAATAACTTTGGCGCCGGTCGACGAATCCTCGCAAAATTTTCAAAACTAATGGGGTGCTATGCTCCGCTCCTACCCTGAAAGTCTCGGGGGGATTCGTCAAGCGGGGGCTGAGAAAAAAGGGGGGTCCCAAAACGCGTTTTCCCCATGCATTTTTCCATAGGACCTTTAGACACAGCTACAGCCCGAACGGCTGAACAGAATTACTTGAAATTTGGCAGAGAGGTAGTCCTCAGGTCAAGGATGTGCCTTTTGTAGGTCTGGTGTAAATCTGTTCAGTAGGTCCTGAGAAAATAGCATTTAAATCAATATATATATCTGTAAGCGCGCTCCGTGCGCTTACCGTAAGCTTACCGTACGCGTACGGTGCCGTGCGCGAGCTCAATTCTGATTGGTGGTTACATGACTGTAAACATTCGAATCGGTCGAAATCCGGAAGTGTCGGCCGCCATTTTCTGTCTCTCGCACTGAGAAACAAAGGTGGGGAACGTGAAACGGGGGCAACGAAGAGAGTTGCAGACCCCCTAGTGTTTGTCAGGGGGTCCAAGAAGGACCCCGCAGGGTGTGCGCATAGTGAAAAACCAGAAAAAAAACTAAAAAATAAATACATAACTTAGCATTTAAAAAACCGTACAAATTCACTGAAAAAACCATAGGTTTCACACACGTTATAGTTAGGAATTATCATTTACAAAACCTTGCAAATTCACTTAAAAAACCATAGGTTTCACACATGTTATAGTTAGCTGTACATTTCACTCGTAAAAAACCAATGAAATTCCACGTTATAGTTAGATCAGGTAACTATAACTTGCGCGACCGCAATCCACAATGTGTAATTTCAGATGTCATCATTGATGTCATGAGTGATGTCACTGACCATGTCATGAGTGATGTACTATGTGACGTCATCAGCAGTTTATTGTAGGCGCGCAAGTTATAGTTACCTGATCTAACTATAACGTGGAATTTCATTGGTTTTTTAAGAGTGAAATGTACAGCTAACTATAACATGTGTGAAACCTATGGTTTTTTAAGTGAATATATATATATATATATATATATATATATATATATATATATATATATTGAAAACCAAGGTTGCCCAAGAGAAGAAGCCGCACATGAGGAGTTAATGCCCTTTTATTGCAGAAGGCAGCAGGTACAGCACACCATCAAACTTCGAGTACAATTTCTAAAGTTATCACCAGACGCGTTTCAAACTCCATTGAGTCCTTGTTCACAGGCTGTTTGGCAAGAGGGAAACAACAGACTGTCAGTGGAGCACGTTGTTAAATACACCCAAGAATGAGGAGGTCATTGTTGCTGAGTATATTAGCAGCAGGAGCAGGCATGCTGTACCCACTGGGGAAATAATTGTGGACTATCAAACAACAGCACCCACGAGGGTTTACATTAAGGTGGACTACATGTTCCAGGAGGCAATTTGTGCCGCCGCCCATTCAGGGTGGGACTTGGGTGTATTTAACAATTTGCTCCACTATATATATATATATATATATATTATCTACTGGCGGTTTTACTGGCGGTTTTTTTTCAGGTTCTTCACCGTGCGCGCACGGTGAAGAACCTGAAAAAAAAATATTAATAAATACATAACTTAGCATTTAAAAAAACGTACAAATTCACTTAAAAAACCATAGGTTTCACACACGTTATAGTTAGGAATTAGCATTTAAAAAACCTTTCAAATTCACTTAAAAAACCATAGGTTTCACACATGTGACCGCAATCCACTGCTGATGATGTCAGATATTACTTCAATGATTAAATATGTGTCTTTCTGAAAAATAAATATTTGTAATATATGTATAGCTAAAGATTAATGGGAGAAGACATGGGTAAATAGTTGTCTAAATACAGTGATGTAATATCTGACGTCATCAGCAGAGGATTGCGGTCGCGTGAGTTATAGTTGCCTGCACTAACTATAATGGGGGAATTTCATTGGTTTTTTACGAGGGAAATGTCCAGCTAACTATAGCATGTGTGAAACCTATGTATGGTTTTTTAAGAGATATATATATATATATATATATATATATATATATATATATATATATATATATATATATATATATATATATATATATATATATATATATATATATATATATATATATATATATATATATTTAAAGAAACAATTACACGAATTTCGCACACCCATAATGTATATAGGACTAGTATGGGCCTATTGGTTTGACCCTTGAGCAGCACTACCAAAGCTTGTTGTAAGGGAGAGTAGGTGGCAAGGTTCAAGGAATGGGTCTTATCTAGGTTGATGGCTGCAGTCTATCCCTTATTTTTGCCTTCTTCCAAAACAAGTTGTGTTTTGATTCCCTGGTTGTGAAAAACTCTAGAAATTGCAGTGCCGTAGCAGTGGTTAGTTGGGTACCCTGAAGCTATCCATTCTAAATTCTTACTGTGGCTCCTTTGCCACTTTTAAAGCTGTTCCAGTGTCCTGGAGTAAAGCTACCCTACAAGGCGCATACTGGGAATTTCTGAGATGGCAGAATCCTTTTTACACTTTTGGAATTCTCCCTCCCGGTACCTGGCCTATTGAAATGAGTTAACTTGCTCTCCCCGCCAGTCAGGACTGCCTGCTTTCACAACTCTTGTTTGCCGTGGTTATGGAATCTTTGGCAACCGCCCTGTGAGATTGGATAAGACCCTGGGGAATTTTTATTTATTTATTTTATTTAGTGCATTTTTATAAAGTGCGGACATTACCCGAAGGTGTCAGAGCGCTGTACAATAGAACCAGTTACGTTACAAGAGAAAAGAGTTACACAATAGAACATTACAAAGATACACAGGAGACTTAAAAGGAAGGGTATACAAACACAAAATCCAATACAGCATCCAACAGAATTAGGCTGGGAGATCAATCATGTGGTCTCCCTTTATGCTGATGACACACTGGTTTACGCCCATAGCCAGCATGTTCGGTGCCTCTCCTGCTTGCGGAGCTACAAAGATTTGGAGAAGTTTCGGGTCTCCGTATCAATCCAGGGAAATCTAAACTGATCCCCATAGGCAGACAGGTGGGAACACCGCATTCTGAGTTACCATGGGTGGGCTTACCGTGGGTGACCAAGGGAACAAGATACTTGGGGATCCGACTGGCAAATACAGCCTCTTCTTAGCTAGATCTTAACATCGGAAGAGTGATTGATGGATTACATGGCTCCATACCATTTTGGCGTGACTTACCGCTATCCCTTATGGGCTGGATTGCATTTGTAAAAATTATTATCCTACCCTGAAGTCTGTACGCATTACAACACTCGCTCTATATGTTCAAGGCTCTACTTCCAGACACTAGATAGCTTACTTGCAGACCTCTTGCGGGGCAAAAAGCGCAGGAGAGTATGCCTGGCAACACTACAGAGAACATGGGGTAAAGGAAGGCTTGAGGTTCTTTGTTTAGAGTTTTACTATATGGCACAGCGCAGATCTGCTTTCAGGTTGGCAAAGCCAGAGGCAGCAGGTTAGAAGACTTGCGAGGATGGAGCAGTGACACCGTGGCATTGATGAACAGACACTTGCTATCAGGCCAGATTTTTGACCGCCAGCCTCCCATACAGCAGCGATTTGTACTGGACCTACCACAGGTATATTCTGCCTTTAAAAGTGGAGCGCCTTTTGCAGGAGGAATACAGGGAGAGGGTGCAGGCTTGAAACTCCCCCAGTCAAATGAGGATAGAGTAGGGACTCTGGGGGCAAACCGGAGTTGATAAACACCTACCTAGAAATCTAAAAACATATATATACCCTAATGTTAGCACGTTGGGACACAATGCATAGTGCACAAGGCCTAGGAGAGGTCCCTAGATTGAGTCATATGAAGACACTGACCAACACAGTGGTGAAACCACGAACATCACAAGATAAGCTTTGTGTAGGAGAAAAAGAGACTCTCCGGACTTTGACATGAGAAAGCCTACTCCTTTAACTTCCTTCTTTAAAGTTATGCAGGCTAGAGCTAAATGTTTCCACTTAGCTCCTCTCGGGCCAGATAGTTCTTGTTCTGGAAGAGAGGGGGGGCTTTATTGCAACTAGATGACATAGTACGTTCAATTCCAGTGAAGAATAAATTGAAGCCACTGGATCAGGATAAGGAGTCTGTTCCTGTGATAGAGCTTGATACTCCTTGTATACCTACCACAACTGTTTCTCTGCCCGACATGAGTCCAGAGATACAAGTTGAGCAGCAATTAGCACAAATTCAGAGAAGTAGTGAGGCAGTAATTTATATTAAACAGTTTCATGGCTTCTTTTTGGGACTGAGGTAAGAAATAATGAAAAAATGTGAGGTCTCTGAACAAAATCAGAAGGAGATTCAGGGGGCATGTCAAGCTGTGGGGGCCAAATTGGATGATCTGAGGGTTTGTACAAAGTCCCTGGAAGATCAAATGGAGCAAGCTTCACAAGACATAGGGAAAAACTCACAGGAAAAAGCAGAATATAGGTGCCAGAATACATAGATGATGGAAAACATAGAGACTTTGGAAACCCACTCCCAAAGGAACAATAAACACATCTTAAAAGTCCTAGAAATGGTGGAAGAATCAGACCGGAAAGGGTTTGCATTATATTCCTAAGGGAAGGAGTATTAAAAGGTAAGGCTGAAGTGGATTAAGAGCAAGAAATCCAGAGGGTTATTGGGGACCCATTGAAGCGCAATCCCAACTGTAAGGTGGATAAGAAGATCCTGAACATTTTTCAGACATACGCAATTAAGGAGTAAATTCTCACTATCACTCTGAAAGCAGAGTAATTACAACACAAATTCTTCACTTATCAGATCTGATGTCAGCAGAATCACTGGCCAGAGAACTTAGTGAGAGGATGGGAATATTCAGATATTTAGGGGCCACGGTGCAAATAATTTCCCTGCTATCCGAAATGTAATGTGGAGAAATGAGATGCACCACCTAAGAATGAAAGAGGAAGCTGAAGACTTAACACATAAGATGCAGACAGCACCAAGTAGCTCCAGAGAAGAATAAGAAGTGCCACTAGATTTCTGAGTTGGTGCCATCAAGAGGTCTTAATGGTCCCCTTTCCTTCTTTGTCTCCCTGTTTTCTAGGTAAATATAGTATGAACTTTGAATGTAACATGCAAGGCATTTCTCAGGATCTCACAGGATCTCGTTGGATCTACTTTTTTAGTGGCTATTATGCCTTTATTGATTTTCTTTTGTCTGTTTTGGTATAGAAGGAGTCTAAATTGGGTCACAATAGGTTGCCGTGAACGGCCTTCATAGACAAGTTTGTTTTTGCTTTTAGTCATTCTAATTGATCAGCCTTGAAGGCGAGAAGTTGGAAGCATATGATTTTTGGGGGTTGGGTCCTCAGGGTGGAATACAGGGGTGGGGAGAAAGTGGGAAAATCAAAAGAATTTGTCCTCAAGTCATTCCAGAGAAGGGTCTTAAAGCATGAGAAGGAGATTAGATGCAAGGTTGTCCAGAGCAAGGTGATCTCAAGATGGAGTATACAGTTAAGGTAGTCACATGGAATGTGAATGGCCGGAGAAGGGGAAAACAGTCTAGACCAGTATTAGAATTTTTAAAAGGTATAGAAGCCCAGATTATTATCCTACAGAAAACACACTTGACTGTGCAGGAATAAAGATTGGTCCTAAAGATGGGTACAAGAAGTTATCTGCACAGAACAAACAGAAAGTACAAAAGGAGTAGACATACTTATAAACAAGCATTGGTAAATGCATTAGGTTTCACCTATGTTATTGAAAATAAGCTGTTTTTTCTTGCAAGTTGTAGCTGTTACTAGTGGTATAGACCGGGTAGGTAATAGCAACATTTTGAAAAATGAAATGAAAGAGGGAAATAATAGAATGAATTGACATAATAGCAATATTATGTGCTTAGAGGAGTTCTGACACTTTTTGGGCCCGATGCCTCTGCACCTGTTGCACCATTAAAATCATGCCCCTAGTGCCTGCAAGATAACTACATTTGTGACTGCCTGTTGAGTAGTAAAATATAGCAATATTTGGCGTTTAGAGGATTTATGATAACTTTTGGCCCCAGTGCCACTGCTTCTGCTGCATCATTCAAATCATGACCCTATTGTCTGTAAGGTAACTGCACTTGTGACTGCCTGTTTAGTAGTAATATATTGCATAGTTCTTGTATATTAACTTTATTTTTAACGTGCAATATTTATTACAACATTTAAAATTTTTGATCATAATGATCAAATAGATTACGTTGAAAAAATCAATCCTATAATGCTCACAAAGTGCAAAGAAAGATACTAAGGCATGAATAGAAAAGTTCACAAACGTTCTAAGGCTAAAGCATCTGCTTTATACAATTAAGTAATAAAAAAGCATGCATTCCAGCATACTGTTAGAAGCTCTCTGCCTTTTCCATGGGAAGAGATCGTATCTTGACAGTGAATGGGGCTTAAACAATGTAAACAGATTTAGTAGAAGTATCATAAATGTGTGCAGCCAGAGGAAGTTAACAAAAAAAAGTTCCACACAAAAGCTAATAAACACGGTAATTTGGCCATGGAAACTGATAAGAGCCCCCTTTATATTAATTACAAGAGATTACACAAGCACAGCACAAATGCTGTGCAGGTGAAACCTAAAAAGAACATGCTTATAAAGGTGATAAGCCATAAAACAGACAATTCTGGGATGTGGCTGGTCGCTGTCTTGCAGATGAGAGATAATGAGCTCACCTGTGTAGGATATTCTGGCCTGAAATGTGATGATCCTACATTCTTGGGTTGCTTACAGCTAAGCTTGGCTGAGTATTCATCACCCTATTTAGTTAAGGGAGACTTTAGTATGGTTTTGAATGGAAAAAGCAATAGAAATTCTGGCTCACCCTATGCAGATATGAGTAAAACCAGGACATCTTTAAAGGATATTGTTGGAAGCCGGAGTCCCAGTCTCGCAATACCGTCACCAAATGCGCGACCGGAACTCCCCACTCAACGTTAGGCCAAGTAAGGACATCGTTTGAGCTAGCCCTGCTCACCTCCTTAGTAGCTTGGCACGAGCAGCCAGGCCTATGTCAGACCACACAATACAAAAGCCAACATATACTAAAGGGTAATGTTCGTTCCGGCTGGCTGGTAGGTTCAAATCCCAACCACCGATTTCAAAATGCTATGCTGGTCGTAATGCTAGAATCACACATGTTGCAATGGACAAACAATAATGCACCGCATAATGATACAATCCTGTGCTGGGCAAAGGAGAACTAATACCATGCGTAACGATTCACCCCAGTACCTTGCAATGGGAGAAATAATGCAATGCGTACCGCTACAATTATGTACATAGCAATGAAGGAATAATACAATGCGTCACACCCCAACCATGTAATTTGCAGTGAAGAAATAATGCAATGCGTGCCGCTACAATTATGTACTTTGCAATTAAGTAATAATGCAATGCGTAGCTACAATCATGTACTTTGCAATGAAGAAATTATGCAATGCGGGCACTGACCTGTGCCAAAATCAGTGTGGGGTGTCTCCCTCCCAGTGTCACCTTTCTCCCTTTGATACTGGGGGTCTGGATCCTTAATCACTCAGCAGGAGATGGGTCAATTGGTTTATAGCACCAGCCCAGGCCTTTTCACCTACCGGGCTTCTCCTCCCCCTACTCTCCAGATGCAGGGAGCCTGGTGCCATCTTAAACCCTACTTGGGGCAAGACCTCTCCCAGCTCCTCGCACCTCTCAGATCCAGGCAGTCAATCCACATTCAGCGCACAGAAATGCTTAAAGAACAAAACTCAGCCACTTTCTAAAGGAGTGGTTTCTGAACACACAGTGACAAAACCACTTTCATAGAAAGATGTGTTATGACACTGCGAGTTCATACATAATAAACTTTACCTCTCCATTTTAAACTTATACGAAACTTATAGGAAACTAGGCCAACAAACACAATACCCAGCGTCCCCCATTCTGTCCTATGGGCAGAATGGCCTTTCACCAGTGAAAAACGAAATGGAGTGTTTTTCACTGTCAGGACATAACACACCCCTCAGTATATGTCCTGCCTTTAACTTACACTGCACCCTGCCCAGGGGTTACCCGGGATCTACCACAGAGGTTCCCACTGTGTATGCAAAAGGGAAAGTAAGGACTGACAAGTGGTTGCACTTGTCAGAGCAGCATGCTAACTTAGCACTCTGCGTGCAGTCCCTACACTGAAGGCCTGAGTTCCCTTCTCTGTGTGCCTTTGCATTACTAGCCCTTACTAGTAAGGCAAACATACCAATCATGGCCAACCAATTATCATTACACTTTACAAAGGGAACCCTTGTACTTTGACACTGATCAGCAGTGGCAGAGTACCCAAAGCCTGTAAATTGGCAACTCTATGTCAGGAAAACAGTCTAGGGGGAAAGCAAAAAGTTTAGGGAACTTTTGCCAAAAAGGCCAAGTCCTACAGATATGATGAGAAATCTTGCCTTAATCGATATATGGAAGAAAAGTAAGGGGAAGGAAAGAGGAAATACCTTTCACAGTAAAACCTATAGTCATCATTCACGCATTGATTATTTCCACCTAGATCAGGTGTTAACTCACACAGTTCAGGCAATAACCCATGTTCCTGCAGGCTTATCTGATTATTCAGCAGTACAGTTGGTTTTGGACCTAACACCCATGAGGTTCCCACCGAGATGACTTATTGTCAGATGAGGAAGTCATTAAAGCAATGAGGGCACGGCCAGTCCTGTAATGAAATGGAAGGCATATAAGGGCCATTACAGGGGCATCATAGAGAAGATTTCGTACATGTAGGTTAGGAAAGATCATGACTCTCAGAGGGAGTCGATGAGGGGGATTGCCCAGAGGGAAGCAGAACTTCAGGAGGATGCAAGACAGGGTTCTGAGCTCATCTCCTCATTGAGGAATGAATTAGAGCAGCTGCAACAAGACTCTAATATTCACCTAGATAATAGGCTGGAAGCCAAATGGGAGGCTAGTAAGTTTGACATTTTGACTGAGTATGGGGATAACTGTGTGGCACTGTAAGCCTGGAAAACCAGAGCAGATTTAGGCAGAAACAACATAGAGGGACTTGTCCAGTCATGTACAAGTAGGGTCTTGATCTGTACGGAGGATATCAAAGCAGAGATGCTGTGCAGTCTAAGCATAGTTTGCAAAGAAGACCTAGACCCTGATCCCTAGATATCAGAGATTGGTTGGGAAATACAAATCTTGCACATTTTACGAAACAGCAGGTGATTGATCTTGGTCCTGAGTTTACGGAAGAGGTGCTAATAGATCAGGTCAAGAACTTAGGTAATAGAAAGGCAGCTGGCCCACACGGAATACCAGGTGAATTGTATTTTAAAAAAATGATAAAGATGTTGATTCCCTTCTGGAAGTAGTTGTTTAATGAGATGTATGTAACAGGTCATGCAATCCCACCTTCATGGTACGAAGCTACAGTGTAATGATTCTTAAGCCAGGCAAGAATCCTAAATCAGCAGATTCCTATAGGTATATATCTGCTTAACTGTGATTACAAAAGTTTTACTGGAATTCTATTCAAAAGGTTTTCAGAGATCATTCAAGCTTTAATTCAACGGGATCAGAAGGGGTTTGTCCCTGGGAGATAATTATATGAACTGACACATTGATTGATACGGCCACTCGATATGACAGAACCTTTCAACCTTCCCCTGACAATTGCCATGATTTATGACGCTAAGGCATTTGAAAGGGTCAATTGGGTGCACCTTTGAGAGGTATTTCAGTACTATGGGATAAGTAACAACATGGTTAGCATCATAAAAACCCTATATACGGACTCATTGGCTAAGATCTTGGTGAATGGGGAACTTACCTCGCCATTTCTGATATCCAGGGGTACAAAGCAGGGGTGCCCTCTTAACACTATCCTCTTTGATTTATATATTGAACCCTTTGCCCAGCAAATTTCCCACGACAATGCTATAATTCCCTTTGAAGTTACATGGTTAGCACTGCACGCCGACGATATAATTCTATACATGGCAAACCCAAAATTTGTGACTCAGAGATTAGAGGAACATGCTGAGAAGTTTGGAAAACTGTTGGGTATCTAGGGCCTGATTATGACTTTGGTGGTGCTGTGGCGGGTTTGTGCCGGCAGAGCACCGCTAAAGCCATGCATGGTCCACCCACCGGATTACAAGTTCAACTCATATCTGGTGGGCTTTTTTTTTGCCGTTCCCACCTCATTGCCCTGAAAACAGGCAGCGGATTCCAGCACAGCAAGTCCATGCTGTGCTGGAACATGGGGTACATGCAAACGGGAGGCACCTGTTGTGCCCCCCTGAATACATCTCCATGGCAGCAGGGGCACTTTTTTTTCCTCACCGGCAGCCTTTTCATGTCGGGCTCACTGCCATGAAAAGGCAGGTGGTGGAGAAACTTGTAATATGCTAAGTGAACTGCGATGGTGCCACCTTGCATATTGTATGCCCCTGTCCGCTGCACCACTGCCAGGGAACAGAGGTTCCCTGGCAAAGCCGGTGCAGCGGTGGCAGTCCGAATGGCTGCCTCGTAATATGGCGGCCACAGGATTGCCACCACTTTGCCATGGAGAGTCTGGTGGTCAGAGACCCCCAGGCTTGTAATCAAGTCCTTAGTTAATAAGGGAAGACTGAGGTGATGTCATGGGCCAAGGAGGAAGGGGTTCCATCTGCTCAATCCGAGGACTAAAGCCAAATTAGGTACCTAGGTATTACGATCACAAAGTCTGTTTAGGAACTGCCAGCAGCGAACTTATCCAGGGTAGGCAGAGAGATAGAGTCTCTCTTTAGAAGATGAGACAATCTCCCAATTGGGATATATGGCAGGGTCAATGTTGCTACAATACTGTTATCCTTTCCAATTAAGGCTCTACAAAAGCTGCAAGGAAAAGTTAGCAGTTTTTTATGGGCATCTAAGGGACCTAGGATTGATTGGAGCAGAGGAAACTGAGGAGGGAAGAGGATCAAGGAGGATTGGCCCTTCTAGACTTTATGGTTTATTAGTATGCCTTTCAATTCAACAACTCTAGGTCCCTAGCTGATAAACTGGATAACTCCTACATGGGGCAGCTATTTGGAACCAAGCTGCCAAACATAGGTTTGCCCCATTTTTTTATTAAAATGGGGGTCCAAAGTATTTCAAGCAGGTCAGGTTGAAGGTGCGTTTGGCCACTCTAAATGTATGCATGAGGAGAGCCCTGGGAATTCTTTATTATGCAGACCCTGCACTAATATGGGACTCCCATGTACACCTGACTGGCTTTAGGATAAACTGAGCCACCCTCTTCAAGGGGGATTATCTCACCTGGGGAGATTTGAGAAGAGGAGATCTCATGGCAGGAGTTTTCTGATCTAGGAAAAGGGAGAGTCTTCAAATTTAAATACATGCACTTAACTTCCTGTTGGGCATCACAAAACGTAGCAAATTCAGGAGGTCCAAACCTGGAGGTGTTCTTTACTCAGATAGTTTTAACAAAAACAAGGGAACCCAATTAGGTAGGCAAGGACCTTGGGTATCAATTTGTATCGCGGACTGTGGTCCTTGTTGGAGGTCAATAGAACAAAAAGAAAATAAATATAGAACTGAATCAATTCTATATGATTACTATCCAGCCGGATAGTGGGATTTAATCCAATGTATTTTTAATTGTCAAAACACATGAAAATATGCAGTGAAATACAATCCTGTATCCAGAGACATGAAGGTGAGGCAGTTTGTGAAGAAATGGTGACATATGAACATAAAAAAACATAAAAAATGAAACATTCAGACAAAACAAAAGGCTTGTTAATAAATGTGAAAAGTGAAACAAGCGTAATAGTTAACACAGCCATGACACATGGTATACAGATGGTTTGTGTGCACGGTGTTAAAGAGGTCGAAGACATTTCAATCCCGCTTACATGACTAATGGGATCATCATCAGGACAAATGATCAATGCCTGAGCAACATAAGGGTTTAAACAATAATATACAAAAATAGAGGAATAAGGGGAGGAAGAAAAGAAAAAGTATGTATGTTAGTGAAAGAAAAGGTCCCTTAACGCAAATTGCAGGCAGCGCAGTGAAGGATCCTTATATGTGGAGCCTATGATTTAGTGTGAAGGTGAGCGCCCAACAACAGGGTGCAAGGATAGCGATGGAACCATCGTTATGAGTGCGGCTGACTATAGAGTTATTGAGGCATATGGAGCACTAATTAAAGGAGAACTAATATCTTTAAGAACGTGGAGCGAATGATGGTTCTGGGGTGTTATAGGTATATTACCTTCGATATGACACGAGAAATCCGGAGTTTTCAATGTATAAAATAAGCCCGGGGGCTCAAGGGGCTGCCATATATCTGCAACGGGAACGGGGAGTTAAAAGGAAGTGCGCAATAAGGGTACGGACAGGGATGATGCTGTGGGCAAGTTAGCAACATACCTACATTGGTCGCCGAGTGCTGTGGTACAGGAGTAATTCTTTACCGCCACGGAAGAGGATTGTGGACCCGTGGGGTGCTACAGCCGTTAGTTTGGAACCTGTAATAAGGAGGACTCGGATGTTAACGGGGGTGACCTGCAGTGCAAGATGCTAGAAATGCAGCGCGTTCAGCGTGGGCTCCTACCTTGGTTTAAAATGATCACCGCGGTGCAGATGGCAGGGAATCTAGTAGTGGTCACTTGTAGTAAGGGTTGATGGCTCAATGTTGGCCAGGTCGGGGAATGTCGGTGCGTTGAAACCCTGGGGCGTCGACCCGCTAAGTGCTAATCCATTAGCGGGAAGCAAGCCTGTATGTCAGGAAGGCCAAACGGAACTCTTCACGGAGGCAGAATGTAGATTAGTTCCCAATGCCCACCTCCCAGAGCTCACTGCATAAATCAGCTGCTCCAGGCAGGGGGAAAGGGGAGTTGGACAGAAAAAGAAACACTCGAGCTGGCCTGGCTCCCTCCTCAGCTTACTGCAGTATTTCTGGGAGACCCAATGCACAGAGGGGAGATAAAAGGCATTGAATCTCTTTTCTACCCTACTTAACAATTCTTTGCTCACTCGCTCTCTCTCCATCTCCTCCTACCAGATTCTTGCTGGAGTATTGCCTCTCTTTTATATGGTTCGATGAACGCTCTGGTTTTCAACTTCCTAAACCTGTATGAGCACAGAAACATACTTGGTTAACTTCCCCTCTTGATTCCTCCCATGCATTCCTCTTACTCTCTTTCTTCTCTTTCTTACCAGTCTATGATCTAGTAGTTATCCCTATCTGAAACCGAAGTTCTGGTAACCTGTTTGTTCCTTCTTCTATGACGAAGTCTTGCTGTTTGGAATGAGGACTCAATGTCTTTAAACTCTTGCTCAAATAGGCAACGCGCAAAAAAGGGACAGGGTAGGAAAGACAGGAGGCAGGGAAAGTGAAGGGGAAAACGCAAGGCTGGTTAAGGGGAAAAGCTTGAGAAGAAGCTGAAGTCCGCTGAGCGATGAATGAACAGCGCGCAAGTCTCTCAGAGTCCGCTTACTTGTGAAAGATGGCTCTCTCTCTCTTCTATCCGCAAACTGCAGCCGGTCTCCCTCACTCGACGGTAAGCCTACCGGAGTAAGAAGACCCTGGATATTTCTAGGATTCTCTGGAACTCTGTATGCCTCTTTTCCTGAAGTACAGTTCTCCGATAATATTTTCACGCTGACTAGATGGCCTTAAATACTCTAGGAGATACGTCTCCAAACACTGACGACTGTCAAGTGAAGACGAACCAAATTTCTATGCCAGGTTAATTTCTTGTGAGGAGCGTGAGCTAAAGCTCCCTCACACGACTATGGTTGCATTGAAGTGCGCAGTGAAACGCGCTTCGTGAGGAGACGAAATCTCGTGTTCCCACGAGACTTCCTTGCGCAATAGGCTAGTCTGGAAAACTCGGCAGCCATCTTGGAACGGAGTCTTTTGCCTTAAATACTGGCCCATAAATTACAGAGGGAGGGTTTTACCAAAACCCGATGCAGCCCTAACGAACTGCGCTGCGTGGTGATAGCATTCAGCCCCATCCTGACACTGTAATAGGGAAAATTATGTTACTGTACAAGATGCCTACAGTGCAGGGTGTGGGCGAGGCTGCACATGGAGCGAGGCTCCTCCCCTGGGTAATGTCGAGTCAAGGTGGGGCCGGTGGCTGGGCGTCCTGGGACAGTCGAATACCGTCTGCGTAGAGCTCAATGGCTCAATGCTGCTACCGGGTCAGAGGAGACTCCGGTTGCTTAAATAGCGCGGGAGTTCATGCTAGTGTAGGGGAAGCTTGAACGTTGACTGGGACAGCCATGCTTCGTGAGGAGACGAAATCTCGTGTTCCCGCGAGACTTCCTTGCGCAATAGGCTAGTCTGGAAAACTCAGCAGCCATCTTGGAACGGAGTCTTTTGCCTTAAATACTGGCCCATAAATTACAGAGGGAGGGTTTTACCAAAACCCGATGCAGCCCTAACGAACTGCGCTGCGTGGTGATAGCATTCAGCCCCATCCTGACACTGTAATAGGGAAAATTATGTTACTGGACAAGATGCCTACAGTGCAGGGTGTGGGCGAGGCTGCACATGGAGCGAGGCTCCTCCCCTGGGTAATGTCGAGTCAAGGTGGGGCCAGTGGCTGAGCATCCTGGGACAGTCGAATACCATCTGCGTAGAGCTCAATGCTGCTACCGGGTCAGAGGAGACTCCGGTTGCTTAAATAGCGCGGGAGTTCATGCTAGTGTAGGGGGAGCTTGAACGTTGACTGGGACAGCCATGTTGGATGTATTATGGGTGCCTACGGTAAAATCATGACGTGGTGAGATTTGTGTAGTGAGAGGACCCTCACTGAGAAAGGAGTGCATGTAAAATTCGTATGGTCATGACCTTAGTGAAGCTTAGAAAATCGGCACAAGTGCATCTAAAATGTAGGGGCAACAGATTGCAGCAGAATATACGTGAACATAGAGGAAAGACTATACTTATACACAATAATGCATACAAACTATGTGCAGGGTAATTAAAGATATAAAGTGCAACATATATCGATTTTTAAGAAAAGTGGAAAAGCGCAATGGTTATGAGAGGCATTTTTAAGAGGTATACAATTGGTGATTTACAATAAGGATGTCCAATCCTCATTTCTGTTCAATCCATTTTTTATGCTCTGGGTACGCAAAATCCATTTGAGTTCCTCTTTGTTTAGCAAACTACCAATGTCTCCGCCTCTGGGAGGAGGCTTGATCAGGCTGATTATAGCCCATTTTATGTCATCCTCATTGTGACCTGCATTGGAGAAGTGTTCAACCAGTGGTGCCGTGGCAGTTTTACATCGTATCCTGCTGCGGTGCTGGCTGATCCTTAGACGGGCTTTCTGCGTTGTTTGTCCTATATAGATTTTTTGACAGGGGCAATGTATTACATAAATCACATTACATGAATAACAATTGGTGAAGCATTTGGATGTAATTTTGACGTTATTGAATGTAAATTCTTTTCCTTCGATAGTATAATCGCATACGCTGCACATACCACATTTAACATGTCCTACCAAGGGGTTAAGCCCCCATAGTTCAGTGTGTGTGGTTGGAGGTTTTTGGATTGGCAGTGCTGCTCTGACCTAGTGGTCCTTTTTCTTTCGGCTTTCACGAAAAGCAATCAGAGGGCGTTCAATATTTAACGTGCCTGCATTCAGGATCGACCAGTGTTTTAGGAAAGATTTGCGTATGATATTCGACACGGGTGAAAATGTAGTTATGCATACCATACTGTTAGAGTCAGTCTTGGGTTTGGGGGATAAGAGGACCTCCCTTGGGCAGTACCATGCCCTTTTCAATGCGGTACGTACCAATCGTTTTGGGTATCCGCGAGTTTGGAGTTTGGAAGAGAGTACCGCAGCTTCTTGGAAGTAGTCTTTCTTGAGAAAACAATTTCTTCTGATGCGTAAAAATTGTGAGTATGGAAGTGAGTCACGCAATGCCTGGGGGTGGTTACTGTAATATTTGAGCAAGGTATTGCATTCAGTGGGCTTTCTATATAGACTTGTAATCAATTTGCCATTGGAGTGATGGATCGTGAGGTCCAGGAATGGAATAGATGTTTTGCTGTGTGTAAGAGTGAAGGTCAAACCCTGACAGTTATTATTAAGCCAGTGGAGGAAGTGGTTCAGACTGTTTTCATCGGTATGCCAAATTAGAAAAATGTCATCGATGCATCGCTTCCATAGGGTGATGCTTGTATGGAAAGGATTGTGAGGAGTGAGAATTAAGGACATTTCCAGGTGGTCCATAAACAATGTGGCTAGATTAGGGGAAAAAACGGCCCCCATCGAGGTGCCCTTTACCTGCTGGTAAAATTTGTTGTCGAATGTAAAGAAGTTCCTGGTGAGACATAGTTCAAGCAGTTGTAGTAGAAAAATAGTAGATACATTGTGGGGGAGTGGTCTTGAGTTCAGGGTGTGTTCAATGACTAACATTGCTTCAATCTGTGGTATAATAGTGTAGAGTGATTCGACATCTAAAGTACATAAAATGTCAGAATCCGAGTTGAATGGGTGGTGCTCTATTAAGTTGATCATAGCCATGCTGTCTCTAATGTAACAATCTGTACTTGGAATAAAGTCCTTGATGAAATAGTCAACATATTGACCTAGTAGTTCTAGAATAGAACCACATCCAGAGACTATGGGGCGTCCAGGTAGTGCGGTATCATTTTTATGAATTTTGGGAAGGGTATAAATCACCGGAGTTTGTGGTGATTCAGTGTTTAGAAATAAGAACTCTTTAGAGCTGAGAAAGCCTTGTGTCTTAGCATCAATAGTAATCTGTAAGATCAGTTGCTGGAGCTCTTTAGTAGGGTTGGTGGGTAGCCTACAATAATGGTCAGTATTGCTAATTTGTCTTAGAATTTCTTCTTTGAATAGATCTCTGTCTTGCAGAATTATACCGCCACCCTTGTCATCAGATTTTATTACAAGGGACTGGTTGTTTTTTAATGTGTCTATGGCCCTTTTCTCTTCCAGCGAGAAGTTATATGGAATAAATCTCCTTTTGCTTTCAAGTAACGATAGATCCTTGAGTACCATTTTCCCGAACGTGAGAATTTCACTGGGAATCATATTAGCGGTGGGCGAGAAAGTGGAAGGTGGGTGTAAGGGAGTATTGGCAACTGTGGTGGGTGAGGGGTTAAGTGAGAAGTAAGCATGTAGTCGTATTTTTCGGAAGAACCTCAGTAGTTCCGTTTGGAGTTCCAACAAATTGGGTTTGATCGTAGGAACAAAAGAAAGCCCTTTGCTGAGGAGGGATAATTCAGAGCCAATCAGAATATGCTTTGAGAGATTAAAGATGGGGATGGTTTGAAGATCAATAGTATTACTTACCACTGGTAAAATCTCTGGCGGGTCTGCCGCTCGCCTCAAGGATTGTACCATTGTGGTTGTCGTTTGGTGCATCCCTGCTTGGGGGGTTCGCTCTGGCCTCTGCCTAAAACAGTTTGATTAGGAGGCCGATTTGAGGTACTTGGGGTCTCTCGTTGATCTGAACTGTCTGAAGAATCGTCAGAAGTATCGGAAAAACCCACCAGGTTGTTACATCTGTTAAACCTCCTCCACGGTCTGCTGTTCTGGGGGTTGGAGTATGTGTGGTTGGTGTATAAGTCTTTCTGTAAGTAGGGATAAGTTCTTTCTAATACGTATGATTTTAAGTCCTTCTTCACTTTGAGAGATTTTTTATTTTGTTCAAGTCTGTAAAATTCATTAGCTGTCTTTTGCACTTGCTCAAGTAATTTTTTCATTCGTAGACTGAGCTAGTATCCTTTATAAGTTTCTCTATACCATTAATTTCCTGCTGTAATGTTTTTCAATGTCTCAGTTGCTGTATCAATTCCTAGTACCATTCAGTGCCTGGAACAGGTTGAGCCTATGTAACTAAAGTTGGCTATATACTTGGGATTGTCAGTAAACACTCCTGGTATAATACGGACCTGTAAGCCGAAAGGTATGACATTGGCCTTGAGATATTCTGTGAGCATGCAATTATAAGCTGCAATCTAACAAACTTTTTCTTGCATTTTTCTAGTTGTTCCGTGAGTGGGATGCTGACTGTACTACCTGTTTCTACAGGGTCTTTGAAAAGAGAAGGGCCTTATAAGGTCTTTTTAATGTAGTCGTCAGTGTATAGTGGTGCGTGGTCTGACATAACAATTTGCACTGGGAAGGGTAGAAAATTAGAGGAGTGATGAGAGGAACAGGAAGTACCCACTTAAAAAAGGGGAAATAGGGTGCGAACCCCTTTCAATCCGGCGATTGCACTAGATACGTTTTAACAAAAACAAGGGAACCCAATTAGGTTGGCAAGGACCTTGGGTATCAAGCACCGCAGGTCACCCCCGTTAATATCCGAGTCCTCCTTATTACAGGTTCCACACTAACGGCCATCGGACCCCGCGGGTCCAAAATCCTCTTCCATGCTGGTAAAGACTTACTCCTGGACCCCAGCACTACACGACCAATCTAGGTATGTTGCTAACTTGCCCTTAGCATCATCCCTGTCCGCACCCTTATCGCGCACTTCCTTTTAACTCCCCCTTCCCGTTGCAGATCTATGGCAGCCCCTAGAGCCCCCAAGCTCGTTTAATACATTGAAAACTCCGGAATTCTGGCATCATATCGAAGGTAATATACCTATAACACCCCAGAACTATTATTTGCTCCATGTTCTTAAAGATATTAGTTTTCCTTTAATTAGTGCTCCGTATGCCTCGATAACTCTATAGTCAGCCGCACTCATAACGATGGTTCCATTGCTATTCTTGCACCCTGTTGTTGCGCGCTCACTTTCACTCCCCCGCGCGTCTTGACACTAAATTATAGGCTCCACATATAAGGATCCTTCACTGCGCCGCCTGCAATTTGCATTAAGGGACCTTTTATCTCACTAACATACATACTTTTTCTTTCCTTCCTCCCCTTATTCCTCTATTTTTGTATATTATTGTTTAGACCCTTATGTTGCTCAGGCATTGATCGTTTGTCCTGATGATGATCCCATAATTCATGTAAATGGGATCGAAACGTCGTCGACCTCTTTAACACCATGCACACAAACTATCTGTATACCATGTGTAATGGCTGTGTTAACTATTAAGCTTGTTTCACTTTTCACATTTATTAACAAGCCTTTTGTTTTGTCTGAATGTTTTGTTCTTTATGTTTTTTTATCTTCATTTGTCACCATTTCTTCACAAACTGCCTCACCTTCATGTCTCTGGATACAGGATTGTATTCCACTGCATATTGTCGTGTGTTTTGATAATTGAGAATTAATTGGATTAAATCCCACTATCCGGCTGGATAGCAATCATATAGATTTGATTCTGTTCTATATTTATTTTCTTTTTGTTCTATTGACCTCCGACAAGGACCACTGTTCGCGATACAAACTTTACTCAGGTGATGGCAAAATTAGGCCTGGGCGGTGAACTCTGCTCCGCTCACGGAGTTTGTGGAGTTTTCCGCACTCCGCGTTATGCGGAGATCGCGAAGTTCCCAAAAACTCCGCTTCATGCAGCAGAGTGGAGTTTTTTCCCTTGCTCGCGTTTACCAACGCCAAGTTGGCGAGTGCGAGCGACGATAATCAACTTCCCGGCGAGATGTTTCCTAGTCACGATTGGCAACATCAAGTTGGCGAGCACGAGCATGGAAAATAAACCTCCCGACGAGATTTCTCAACGCAGGGGTGTCAGGTTTCTCAAAGCGAGTGGTCGCGTATGCTTGCGACCGCTCGTGTTGAGAAACTGCCATTTCGCGCTGAGAAAGCTGCCGTTCGAGTAAAAATCTACTCGAGCTGCAGAAAAGGAAAGCCTGCACTGTGCATGGTGCAGTTCGTGATGATCACACAGTGCGGACAAGCATTCAGCACTGTGCAATCACCATGAACAGCATTTTTCTATCAAACTCCGCAGCTCTTGGAGCTCCGCGTAGTGCGGCGCAGTTTTTTTACCACTTTGCGGAGTTGCGCTTAGCGCAACTCCGTGAACTACGCCCAGGGTTAGTCACCGGCCAAGCTCACCAACTTCACACCTAGGCAGCGGGGATGCAAGAAGGGTGGAGAGGCTGGTGCAGATGATAAGAACATGTTTGCTGATTTCTAGGCATTAAGTTCCTTTTGGGAGGAAGTATGTCAGCTCCTCGTTACAATTGTAGGTCAGGAAATTAAGGTAAACTATGCTTAGAGTTTATTTGAATTGGACAACTGTCTTTATCCCCAGTTTTATAAGGAACAACCCTCACTGATATTATGATCTTATTAGCAAGGAAAGAAGTTTGCAAAAAGTGGGTTACTACAGAACCCGCAAATGTAGAGGAAAGGATTAGACTTGTTAATTATATCTATGGATTAGAGATATATTTGAATTTGCCACATTTTAGAAGAAAATTGAGCCTCTATGTGGCCTGGCGAGGGAAATGCTGGATGTCTGATGATCCCATCATAGCCCCTCACTGAGAACGAGGTCTGTTCTTTCTCTCATGGGTTACTGTGGAAGACAGAGAGATATTCAGCAAATGGTCACACCAGGCACGGCGAGTGGAGGTATCACAAACCAGCCTCGGACTACATAGGTTGGGTCATGATATGAGGACAAATAAAAGGGATTCTGGAGTTTGTGCTCTTCAGAGATCGTGACCATTAGCACTGAGATACTGTGCTATTTGTCAGAATTTGCAATACGTGCTACCTATGTCCAGGCCTTGCAGACTATCGCAGATGTCCAAGTGATGGCTAGGGAGGCAAAATGATGACAGAGTAACCCAATGACACAGATCAGCACTTCAGGAGCAGGGTAGAAAGAACCTGAAAATCCTGGCTCAGCTGGAACATTCCGGAAGAGCCCGAACTTTCTGGAAAGAGCAAGAAGGTTCTCAATACTTCTGGGTCAGTAAGTATTGGAGTGATTTAAACACCATTCATAGTACTGCACTTTGATTAGAAATAAAAGTTGGTGGGTTCTCTATTACTGTTGCATAGTTCACACAATTTGCATTCCCTGCACCTTTTCTGTTTTTCTCTCCTTTGTTTCCCTCAGATGGTTAGGGCAGCTCAGGTTAACCCTTCCTTTCCCAGATTCGGAACTCTACTTGCTGTCATTCAGGAATCCCTGCTCAAACTGACAATGTGGCACTGGCTGGCAGCAATTTTGTATGTCCAGCCAGCGGATCTTTGCCATAGACTGCACGGATGGTTAAGCAATGAGATCGCAGTTTAATAACTTATTATTATATCTTTGACGATAACTTCACTTATGTTGAATTTATTCCCTTTTTTTATTAATTGGTAACATTTGTTTTTTTTCAATATCTTTTAATTATTTTGTTTATTCCATTTTCCACTATATTTGGCATCAATCAACCCCATGTCTGCTATAGGTGCACAACAGCATTCATTCTCTAGGGATTATTCCTTTTATTGTCATTTGTCAGCTGTACCTCCCTGAGTGCCACATCACACATGAGTAACGTCACGTGATGCACAGAAAGCAAACAGTTTCATCTGAATGTTGTTGTTGTTTTTGCTCTCTCTTATCCTTCCTGAGTGTACAGTCAGTCAGCATGAAAGTGTATATTGGTGTGGTTTTCCGTTTTATGAATAGCTACAATGTATTGTGAATTATTTATAATAAGAGTAACCAGTGACCACACTAAATGATATTGTGTTTGTTTGTACTACTAATTAAACTGCAACAATGCCACATTTCACTGATGTAATTCTTTGTTCTTTTCTTTCAGGTGCACAACAGATGACATCACCCACAGTACTGGCAGAATGAAGGCCTTGCACAGTGTGACGCATGAGTGACCCACACATCACAGACATCTCTTCAACTTGTGCCACTGCTAACTGACAGCTTCGAGATGGCCCCAAAGAAAGGTTCTACAAAGAACGTGGCCAAAGAAAGGTTCTACAAAGAACGTGGCCAGTGAGAAGAAGAAGGAGCTTACCACCACCGGTATGTCACCCCAGGTCTTTTTTTGCTGAAAACAACTGTGCCTGCCGCACCGGCCTCTGGGTGGCAAGCTGGGAGCAGCACCCCCACATCAGTGGACCCACCCCAATCTAGGCCGAAGTCCATGCCTGTCACAGATGCAGCCAGTCTAATCACAGTAATGCAAATGAGCAGTGATGTTAAAATTGACTTATCGCAAAGTAGTACTCAGTCATTGCAGGAAACTCAGAAAAGTGGACAACAACAGCCACAACCACCAATAGTAGTTCTTCCCGAAGTAGGAACTGCTCAAGAGATTGAGCTCCACTCTGAGGAAGGAGAGCATTCTGTTGTTTCAGAAGATTCACTGTCTTCCAGATCTCCAGCTAGAAAAAGGAGGATTAGTGGTGCATCATCTTCTTCTTCAAACTCCCCTTCTGATGATATAGACACCACTTGGATCCTGCCTCACTCTGAGAGTGAGACACGCCATGAGATGAAACTAGGGGAAAGGAAGGTTCCAGAAAGCCTTAGAGTTATGGAGGCAGATGCTGAAGAGGAGAATGACGACAAGCCAGTCATCATGGATATTAATTAGCCCTGTCCCAGTGGAGAGCTACGTTACTCCATCCCAACATCCCGGGGGTTGTGGCAGTGGCACCACAGATCCAACTAATGCCAGCTGCCATATTTGCAAAGTCCCAGCTGCAACCTACATCCACAACCACCTCAGTAGAAGTAGCTACTGCAGAGAATCAAATGTCAAAATGCCCACTTACCACCAGTTCATCTGACATTGGCAGTGGCACGAGCGTCAGAAATCCTATCTCCCCAGTTTGGGACTTCTTTTCGGTTAGCCAGAAGGAGGTGAACATTGACATATGCTGCCTTTGCGGAGCAAGTGTTAGTTGGGGTAAGCTTGATGAAAACTATGGTACGGGGGGCCACACAACCCGTTTGAGAAAACACCATGCGATCTGTTGGGAGGCGCACCTTAGCAGCCAAACAACTACAAGTGTAGTTGGTGAAGGGGGTGAAAGCCGGCTGGGCAGGGAATCCAAATCCAATCCAATCACAGTGAAAGGTTAAGAAGGGGAAGAAATCTTTGTTACACCAAGCAGCCCTCTCCCCAGCAGTGCACTAGTATCGCCCACATCAGCAACATCACAATGGCACAAGACTCAGGTCGAGACACCAAGGCAACAGAGGAGAGTGCCTGCCCCACTGAAAAGCACATTGAGCCTACCACCGCCTGCTCTCAAGAAGTCACCTGCATCAGTGGATCTGGAAAGAAAGAAATTCAGGCTAATATTCCTGCCATGTTTAGGCCGGGGGGGGGGGCAGTATGAATGCAACCACCCAATGGCACATTGTACAACACAAAGCTGGCTAAAATGTTAGTGCTGGACCTCCTTCCTTTTACTTTTGTGGAAGGGGTGGGTTTTCTTGAAATTGTGGCAGCCATCTGTCTGAAATGGAAGGTTCCCAGCCGGTCCTATTTTGCCACAGTTGCTGTTCCAGTGCTACACCCCAAAGTGCGAGAATTGCTTGGACACACTTTGCAGCAGAGTGCTGTTTACAGTATCCACCTGATAACAGACATGTGGACCAGTTGCCAAGCCAATGATTACAAGTGCACCACTTTACACTGGATCTCTTTTGTGGGGCTAGAGAAAAAATATCTGCATGTGTTGACACTGCTGAGATTTTTAATGCTGCTCGGAAGCATGTAACAGTAGCTATGTTCGCCATGGAGAAATCCTAACAGCTGCAAACATTTGGAAGATTTTTACAAAAAGGTCTTTGAATGGATGTGACCAAGAGGGCTTAAGATTGGTGTTGTTGCCATAGACAATTGCAGTAATATATTAAGCAAACACAAGAAGATGATGGAAGGAGTGCTGAAACGTTTCAGACACTCATCCCCAGTCACAGATCTGGGTTGAATCCATCATCGTTCTTTAGCTCACTTCGCCAACCCCGTTTGGACCCAGTCTTTTTTTTTTTTTAGCAGTTGTTTTTGTTGAAAATAAGGCAGCATCAGTCACATATATAGTCACCAGCAATACATTGACAAATACAGATGTTTTACACATGTTATCTTTTGAGATATCAGTGTCACTCAGCCATCAATATCCCTTCTGTAACGTCGGTGTTGTGACATTTCCATTTCTGTAGTCAGTGATTCACACAGGTCCCCCTAGAAACATTCTACTTTCCCCATTTCTTATCCCACATCCAAGGGCAACCCCTAGATTTAAACACCTCTTTTTCGGCAATCATACATATATCTAGGTCACTCGCCCAGGTTCCGGAGATTGGAGTGTCCACTGCTCCCCATTTAGTAGCTCTGTTTCGTTTTATCAATGTGTATCCCAGGGCAACCCACTGCTGCTCGATCTCGGTGATGTCAGTAGCCTCCCAAATGTTAAGGAGCCCCAGTTGTGGTGTCAAAGTGACGTCCCTGTGCAGTGCTTGTTGCATGAGCTGTGGCCCTCTATCATAGGGCCTGAACGTGCGGGCAGTCCCACAGTATGAGATAGAATGTCGCCTCCCCATTGCAGCGACAGAGACATAGATCTTGGTGCCTTCCGATCTTTGCAAGGGTGATACCTGTAATGTAAGCTCTGTGTAGAACCTTCAATTGGACAAGGCGGAGTCTGAGAGGGATAGCCACTTCCCTAGGGGACATCAACACTGACTGCCAGTCATCATCCTCAAGCCGCCCCAGATCTCTCTGCCATTTATCCCGGAGGGACTGAAACTGGTCTGGCAAGTTACTACAGAGCTTCTGATATGTGAGCGACACTGCTTTTTTTGGCAGAGGTTCAGAAAGGACTTAGGAGACGATCCTCGAGTGGAGTTGATTCCAGTAGTTCCTCAGCCCCATGAATAACTGTCATGAGAGCATGCCGGATCTAGAGATAACGAACGACCTCTCCCCATGCGAGTTGATATTCCTTTTCCAATTCTGTGAATTTCAAAATGTTGCCCTTTTTTCCAGAGGTGACCTATTGTCGAAATGCCGATAGTGTCCCATCTGTCAAAGATGGGACGGGTTGTCAATGATGGGACGGGTTGGTTGCAGAGGGTGCCCAGCCTTTAGGCCAACCATAGTGGAGTAGCCCTAATCAACACATCAAGCCAGCCAAATCTCTGATTCGCCCGACGCCAGATGTCCACCGTGTGAGCCGTTGGGCCCAGATAGCGGCCCCTCCAGGCCTTCTAATAAAGAGCCCCCAAGTAGCCCACATGACCCATTTGGTAGCTGTCTAAGAGAAAGGCTGGGTCCATCGGGGGCGGAACAACCAGTGATTCATCACCACCAGCTGCAAGGCCCAATAGTACAGACACATATCCGGAAGTGCTATCCCTCCGTTGTAGCAGCCCTTGGTCAGTTTAGTCAAAGCATTACGGAGAGCCCTCCTGTCCCACAACAGAGTGCGGACCTCACCATCAATTTTATGAAAATACAAATCGGGAACCTTGTATGTGCAGTTCTGAAGTGTATAATGGAAACAGGGGAGAGCTAACATTTTATAAAGCGCAGCGTGGCCCAACAGAGAAAGGGGCAGTGTGCACTAGTGTATAACGCCTCCACGCAGCCTGTCCAGCGGCGTAGCTAGGATTTTAGCATGTAATAATACGGGATGGGGGTGACATAGATCCCCAAGTACTGAAACCCATTGATAGCTATTTCAATGTCACAATCGGGTGGAAGTACAGAAGGCAAGCCATGGATGGCAAAGATCACAGATTTCGACCAATTAATGGAGTACCCTGAGTACCTGCCAAAGTTGGTGAAGGTGTTTAAAAGTCTATTCACTGATCTCTTTGGAGATGCCAGATACAGCAGAATATCATCGGCATAGAGGGATAATCTGTCCTCAGTCCCTTCCGCCCATTTCAACCCTCTTAACACCAGATCGCCCTGGACCCACGAAGCGAGCAGCTCCAAGATCAAAGAGAAGATCAAAGGGGACAATTGGCACCCTTGTCTCATGCCCCTTCTCAGTGGGAATGTTCGTGAGAGGCGGTTATTAACCTTCACCTGACCTTTAAGGTCTGTGTAAAGTAGCTTGATCCACCCAGATATTTCGGGCCAAACCCGAAGCGTTACAGCACCGAGAAGAGATAAGGCCACTCCATGGAGTCAAATGCCATCTTGGTGTCCAAGGACAGCAACACCGTGTCTTCTGCTATGATGTGTTGACGGCCCAAGACATTATGGAGATGACGGATATTCAGTGCGGTATTTCGATTGGGCATGAAACTGGACTGGTCAGCATGGACCAGTGACGGGAGGAGTGGAGTGATATGGGCGGCCAGAAGCTTTTCAAGAATTTTGGCCTCTACATTGATCAGAGAAATTAGTCTATAGGAAAAGCAGCTTTGCCCGGCTTACGGATAACAACGATAGACGCCAGTTGCTGATCCTCCGGTAAGATCCCTTTCTCATAGCTCTCATTGTACATGCCCTTCAGGTGGGGCACAGCAAGCAATGCAGTAGCCTCAAGAAATTAAATTGGGACCCCGTGCGGTCCCATGGCCTTCCCTGATTTTATGCTGTGGATTGCGGAGCCTTTCTCCTCATCAGAGAATCGGCCTCCAACCCGTCTCTTTCCTCCACAGACAGAACGGGCCGCCGGATGTCCAACAGTAAGTGGCGAGAGTCATCCACCGTGGCTCTCGCCGATGGCGTGTATATTTGCTCCAAATGATCTGCAAAGGCCTCTGCAATTGACTGGGGATCCGATAGCGTCTGAGCATTATCAACTAGAAGACAACGCACCCACTTCTCTGATTGCTCCAGTTTCTCCAACCATGCGAGCAACTTGCCCGCTGTATCTCTAAGTTCATAGAGCTTATGGCAAGTGGCTAGATGGCGTGCGCTTGCCCGCTCTCTCGCCAGGATTTTATATTCAAGCTGCTTCATAACTAAGCTATGTTCCGTACTCTCACTAGGGGGCGCGGGAATGTGCAGTTTCAAGATGCAGCAATTCTCTTTCAAGCTGTTCTAGATGTAAATGTTGCTTCCTGGTATATCCCACCTTGAGGGCTAGCACCTAACCCTTCACCACCGTTTTAAAGGCCTCCCAGACTATCTGTGCCTATTCCACTGACCCGCACTTTCTCCTTGAAGTAATTCTCGGTTTTTGACACCAGACTCTCTTTAATGTCTGGGATACGGAGCAGCCAGGGAGCGATGACTATCGTGCTGTGCTGTCCAGATTATAATGTGTGAATTCAACCCATACCGGGGAGTGATCAGCGATGCCCCGGGGCAGACAGCATGGACTCCGGAAGTTACCAATATGGATCAATTGGCTCAGGAAAAAATCTATCTGGGAGAGACTACCATGTGCACCCGAGTGGAAGTTGTATTGTGTCAGGTCTGGGTAGAAATAACACCATATGTCAGTGAACGACATGGATGCAAAGAAATCTGACATGTGTGCACCAGAGCGGTGCTGGGGGCACTAGGTCACTGGGAGTCATATTAAAATCCCCCCCCCCCCAGAAGTAGCGGACCCTCCGGGAGGTCCAGCAGGAGTCGTCCCAGGTCGGCCAACGCCTCTCTGCCCAGTGGTGGTAGGATGTAGACTGAAACAACATTGATGGGTTTCCCCTCCCAGCTAGCCTCCAACACCGCAAATCTACCCTGTGGGTCTGCCCATGTACGGCTTGGTGTAAGTGCAAGACTCCTTCTCACCAGAATACCTGTACCTCTGGACCCAGAGGTGGATCCCGCATGGACAAGGAGTTTATAACCCCAGCGGGACAAAGCTTTACAATTATTGCCCGCCAAGTGAGTTTCCTGTACCAGGACTAGATCAGGGGCGTGTCGCTGGAGATATTGCGTCACTAGACCCCGGGCAGTCACAGATGGCTCAAAACAGTGAGTGATGGGTCCTCACCACACCGTGTACGGAAGTCTCTAGGCTGGGGGAATATGCAAGCCCCAGGAAGCACGGAGGGCCGAAGGGTCCTCTTCAAGCGGTTACTAGGGGGGTGGCCGCCTCTATGGACATACACCGTGCTGCAACTGGCACCCTCACAGATCTCCCAGGGTGGGGGGGCCACCACAGAGGTTGCTGGGGCACAGTCGGAAGGCTCCCCAAGGTTGGCAGGCTAACCGGGCCTCTTCACCTCTGCCTACACCCACCAGAGCAGTGGCGTGGCCTCAATCTGTGCCTCACCGGCTGGATCCCTCATCAGATATGGATGGCCACCAATCCATGTCCTTTTGCTGCAGTCGCCTCGGGAGTCTATTGATTCTTTCTATAAAAGCTGCACTGTACCTCATGAGCAATGAATGCCCCCTCTGGTCCCACAGGCACCAATCCGGCTGCCGCCAAACTCCGCCGTCATCACAGGTCGTTGTACAACCTCCGGGCCCTGAGAAGCGGCGTCTCCACACCGCCCGCTCCCGGGCCGGCGCACCACCATCCCCTGCCGGGGGCCGGCATGTTACAGACTCTTGCTGAGGTTGAGCCAACTCACCGCCAGGGATGGAAGTCTTTTCGGGACCTGCCCCCGCTCCTCACAACACCCCCAGGTGTGGCAGCCAGGCGGCAGTGCGGGCGGTTGCTCCGTCGGCTCCAGGAGCTGGAGGCAGGCCACCGTGATCGCAGTGCCGCCATTATGGATTGTCGCTCCTCTTGAGGGCTCGTTCCACGGGGTCGATATAGGCGTAATCAGGCACCAAGGTGGAGACCAGCTGGGTCTGGTCGAATCTGGGGCTCGAGTTCCGCCGGCTGCGGCGCTCAGGGTCGATTGTGAATCAGGATTATGGCACAATAACGGGCGAGGGTTGTAGAGCTCCCCTAGCCTGCGGTCATTCCTGTTGGCTGCAGGCCACGCCATTGTAAATCAGTCTTGACCCTGTGCCTCTTGGCAACAGTTCAGCCCGAAATGCCAGGCCAGGTCCTCCCTGGACCGGAAACAAGCATCTTGGGACCGGTTTGGGGGTAACACCCCTCATCAGCCAGGCTAGCTTGAATCTAGTGGCAAAGTGAGCAAGGGACCTACGTCTGGGCATACCCTGCCAACTGAGGGCAAACAAAGCAAACACAAGGAGATGATGGACGGAGTGCTGAAACTTTTCAGGCACTCACCCCCAGTCACAGATGTGGGTTGAATCCATCATCGTTCGTTAGCTCACTTCGCCACCCCAGTTTGGACCTAGCCATATGCAAAACAGTCTTGTGTTTGCTTAGTAATATGTTAAGGCCATGGTCGATGGTGGCTTTTTCTGGGTCCTGTGTTTGGTGCACTGTATCAACATCATTGTACAGGACTTTCTTGAAAAAGAAGACCAAATAAGCAACTTTCTGTCCACCTGCACACCTGCAGATGAATCTGCACTCATTTCAGCCATTCATTTAACGCCCTGAAACAGCTGAGGGTCATTCAGCGTGATTATAGTGTCAGTTGAAGCACTCATATGGGAGGTGCCAACACATTGGATTTCAACTTATTTCATGCTGAAACGCCTGTTTGTGTATTACAGACCTATCAATGAATATGTAATGCAAAGAGGGGATGCAACTGTGAAAGGCATGATCATTGAGATTGACCAATAGGGCCTAGTCAAATGCCTGACAGAGATGCTGCTTCCTTTTGAGGTGGGATGTGCAAAAGAAACAATTGATGGACGGAATGCTGGACAATGCAAACATTCACCCCCAGTCACAAGGATCTGGGCTAAATCCATCATTCTTTTGCTCACCACACCATCCCAGTTTGGACCCAGCCATATGCAAATCAGTCTTGACCCTGTTCCTTGTGGGAATAGTCCAGCCCTAACTACCAAGCCAGGTCCTCCCTGGACCGGAAACAAGCATCCTGGGACCCGTTTTAAAGCATCAGCCTTCATCAGCCAGGTTAGCTTGAATCCAGTGGTGTAGTGAGCACGGGACCCCCGTCTGGACATACCCTTCCCACTTAGGGCGACATATGCAAAAGAAACAATTGATGGGAGGAATGCTGGACAATACACACATTCACCCCCCAGTCACTAGGATCTGGGTCAAATCCATCAATCTTTTGCTCACCACACCACCCCAGTTTGGACCCAGCCATATGCAAATCAGTCTTGACCCTGTTCCTTGTGGGAACAGTCCAAACTGTCCCAAACTGCCAAGCCAGGTCCTCTTTGGACTGGAAACAAGCATCCTGGCTGATGAGGACTGTAAGCCCGAAACCGGTCCTAGGATGCTTGTTTCCAGTCGAGGAGGACCTGGTCTGGCAGTTCGGGCTGTACTGTTCCCATTGGGCACAGGGTCAAGACTGATTTGCATATGACTGGGTCCAAACTGGAACGGTATGGTGAGCAAAAAAATTATGGATTCAGGCTCAGATCTATGTACTGGGGTGAATGTATGACATTGTTCTGCATTCTGTCCATCAATTGTTCTTTTTGCATTTGTCACCCGAGTGGGATGGGTATGCTCAGACGTGGGTCTCGTGCTCTCCATGCCACTGGAGTCAAGCTATCCTGGCTGATGAGGGCTGAAAACCCAAAACTAGTCCTAGGATGCTTGTTTCCAGTCCAGGGAGGACCTGGCCTGGCAGTTCGGGCTGGACTGTTCCCATTTGGTGCAAGGTCAAGACTGATTTGCATATGGCTGGGTCCAAACTAGAATGACATGATGAGTAAAACAATGATGGATTTAGGCCCAGATCTCTGTACTGGGGTGAATGTATGACATTGTTCTGCATTCTGTCTATCAGTTGTTCTTTTTGCATTTGGCTCCCTGAGTGGGATGCGTTTTCCCAGACGTGGGTCCCGTGCTCTCCATGCGGCTGGAGTCAAGCTATCCTGGCTAATGAGGGCTGAAAGCTCGAAACCGGTCCTAGGATGCTTGTTTCCAGTCCAGGGAGGACCTGGCCTGGCAGTTCAGGCAGGACTGTTCCCATTGGGCGCAGGGTCAAGACTGATTTGCATATGGCTGGGTCCAAACTAGAATGACATGAGGAGTAAAAAAATGATGGATCCAGGCCCAGATCTCTGTCTTGGGGTGAATGTATGAAATTGTTCTGCATTCTATCCATCAATTGTTCTTTTTCCTTTTGAGGTGTTCACATGGAAAGTCAGCAAAGATGACAGTACCGGGGGCCACGCTATCCTGATGCTGCACATGCTACAGGAACGGCTAAGGGAGGTTTCTGCTATGTACACAGGTGTGGAGGGAAAAAAAGATGTGTATGACTTGGTGGAGAGCTTAATCCTTCACTTGTCTGCTAAGACAAGGGTGCAAAGAGACATTGTGTTCTCCAAACATTACGTCTGTGCCACAATTCTTGATCCATGGTACAAACCATTACTGTTCACTTTCATTCCTTTTTTAGATGGGGATGTTAGAAAATAGGAAACATGGATAGCTGAGCAAGGCAATGAGCTAGAAAAAGAATTTCAGGGAATTAGAGGCCCACTGCTCCAGGGCACAAGTCCTAGAGGGAAGCCTTCAAGTTCAGAGCCTGAGGGCAGTGCTGTTGACTCATAGCAGCCAAAACCAACAACAAGAACACCATCTACAAAAAGACCATGAGCATCAACCCCAAAATCTGAACCTGCGGGGTTTCTACTGGCAGGGCTTAAGTCCAGTGCAGAGGCAAAGGCAAAAGAGGTCGAACAAGGTGGAGCACCAGAAATGACCATTGAGCGAATGGTCCAGGCCTAATTGGATGACATGACAGAGATCTATCTTGATCTAAACCCATTGGTGTATTGGAATGGGAAGAGGCGCCAATGACCAGTGCTCAGCAGTCCGGCAAAAAACTATCTGGCTTGCCCAGCAGCCAGTGTCTCTGCTGAGCATGTTTTCAGTGCTTTTGGTGCCATTGTCACAGTGAGAAGGACCAGTCTCTCACCCCAAAACGTGGAGCAATATTTAGCTTGATCAAAATGAATTAGCACTTTATGCCACTGGATTACTCCATACTTGAAGTACCACAGGAGGAAGGTGAGGGAGTCTCAGGTCATGGAAGTAGTTTGTTAGATGACCTACTTCTGGGCAAACCACCAGAGTTTGAGGTGAGCTCTACTTACCTGATTAATACTAGGCCTGGGTCAACAGACATAAAGCTTTCTCTCTCAGTCTTTAGTCTATCGCTTATCTGCTTTCTTTCTTTCTTTGCTGCTAAAAAAAAAAGATAGAGCTAGGTGAACATTATTATTTACTTGAATTTATTTGTGTCTGGTTGACTAATTCATCCCCACTGTCTTATTCTGAGACACATTTTATTGCCGGGTTGGAGTTACAACTGTGGGCCATGAAGAAGTCCCAACCCCCCCACTCCTATTTCCTTCAAGGGCACTAGATGGAGAATACAAACAAATATGTGCCTGCCTCCAACTGTGGGCCATGACTGTCTATCCTTTCCTACTCTAGATGGACTGCCCCACATGTGACATTATAATTGGATTTACATTCACCATTCTCTGCTCCATGAACAAATGGCTCTGCATTCTGCAATGTACCACAATTCGATCACAAAGAACAGATAAATGGCATGCATTGCATGCAGAGTGATTATTGTTTGTTGTGAACTTGTGATGTGTGTTGAGAGATTTATGTAGTGTCAGAAAGTGTGACACTGGGTCTTTGTTTAGCTATAACTATTACACTTAAAATGTGTTTGTGATGATTTACAATATTGGTGGCCTATGGACGTCTGATCATGATCAATTTTACCGTGAGGGTTATTTTTTTACCTTTTCCTTTGAGAGATAGGGGGGTTCCTTCACCAGGTCCACTCCACAGTCCACACTGCTTTGTTTTATTGTTTTCAGCTTCATACTCCTCAGAGAGTCAGACCCAACCAGTCCCTTAGATAACATAAACACAAATCTAGTCTACACAAAAAATGACTCAATGTTTCTCTTCTTGTTGTGCAACAACAAAATTGTACTACAGGCCTTTCTATAGCGTTTTGAGTCGGGTCTTGGGACACAGTTGGTATGGAGTTGGACACCATACTCAGACTCAGGAGGATCAGAGATTATGGAAATTTCTCAGGGTGTGGGAGTGACTACTACGAGAACTTCCACAAGACGAAGATGGACGTTTTCAAATTCCCTGAAACCAACCAATTTGGTGATGACTTTGAAGTGGCCTAAAGATAAACAACAGACCTTCATACCTCTGTATAGTGGTGGTGAATGGTGAGTGACAGTGGTGATTTTACTTGATTGGGAAAATGTTTTTTTATGGGTGGGTGTGTGCTCAGTGCTGTCTGGCTCAAATTCGAAGCTAAGTGGTGGTTGGGTGAGAGGTCTGTTGTTGAAGGTAACTGAAAACAGACACTTTGCCATGCTGCATCTAAATCTTTTCGGTGCACTCCTTATGCACTTTTTAACTTTTTCTCCTTGATTCTTCAATATCATTTTTGTTTTTCAATCTACAGGCCCACTTACCCTGCGCCATGCTGGTAAAACAATATAACATACTCATGCTTACCTTACCAAACTGCATCCGCCAGGCACTCAAGACTGACAGACAGACCAAGAGGAATGTAGATGCAACTCCCAATTTGGCAATACAGTATCTTTTTTTCGCTTTAATCATTAGAACTGTGTGTGTGTGTTGTTTATGTTTACTTGATTCCACCATATATTTTAATGTTATATATTTGCTATCTTTAACAGCTCGGTAAAACAAAAAATAATGTAACTTGGGTCTCTCTGGGGGCAGACGGACAATTTGATGTGGTTTACCTATACTACTCATCATTCCTCCCATAACCGATTTATGATGGTCGGCTGCTAAGATGAATGTTGTCCTTGTGTAGTGTTTGCCTTTGTCAAACCTTTCCTTCAAATTCTCCTTCCCATCCATTTATCAAACTCCCAACCCTCTTCCCCCGGGCTGTGTGATTTGTTGAGGTGTGTCTAAATTTAATTTACACCATTAATTGATCACACACTTGGTGTGGCAGATGTGGTGAGAACTACACAAACTCATTGCAGGGTGAGAATCTTCTTCAGTTCTAAGTATAGCCCACACTTGCAATAGTATATTCATATTAGCCCCCCACACACAGTTTTTTGTTAGAGGAATATAATTGCCAACATCATCCTTCAGGCACTGTATTGCATCAAAGGTTGCGCTTGTTCACTTCCTAGCTCAAGTCAACTTCATGTGGTAACTTTTACTAGCTCACCATTCTGAATATTTTAATTTAGCATTGCTTATCATATTTTCTTTATTGTGTCTCTTCTTCTTGTGTACTAGTAGTCTTGTCTCTGGTGACTGTCTCATTTTCTTTGTAAAGCTTGCATAAAATAACCGCATTAACTCCATTTTTATTTCAATTTAATTAATTCCCTGTGATGAATATTCCTTATCCTATAGTTTGATTTCAGCTAGGAGGGAGTGGGACCTTGCTTCTGGAACTGGTTCTTTCACTGTTTTACTAGTGCCCTAGCATGCTGTTACTACTACCACCACCATGGCACCTTGGGAAACCATGCAGCCATCTCTTCATCTAATCAGGTAACAGAACAACTGTGGGTGATTCACTGTTGAACTGCAATAATCTATATACAATGGAAATTCACCCACCCACCCCCTCTGAGTCCTTGGGGGTTAATATAGTCGCAGACTGAAGAGACTAGAAGGAGAGCGTAGTAGGACAAATAAGAGTACCGCATAACTATTTAGTTGTTGTTACACTATCAGGAGAGTTTAAAAACTGGCTGCGGGCCTGCGGCAAAGGCAGCAGTATGAAGGCAAACAGTAACCACCCAAAAAAGATTTAAATCATAATGTACAACAATAAAAAATGCATTTCCCTAACCAATATAAATAAACTAGTATACCCACAACTGGCTCACCCCTCTCCCTAACCGCAACCAATGTCCAAAGTAAAAGTCCAAAAATTAAATTGTCTATAGAGAAATGAGAAAATCCCCAAAATGCCCCAACTCTCACATTCTCACCCTCTCCCCAACAAGTCTCACCCACCAATAAAAAGATTAAAAAAGGGTTAAAAGAGGCCTAGAGTCGGGCTAGGAGCTTCCTAACATGCCTCTCCAAAGTGTCCAGATGCTCCTCCTGCCTGGCTTCCAGGCATGCCAGCCTCTGCAGAATGGGGCACTGAAATGCTTTAAAATAGGGGGGAGCAGCAGTGTTGGAATGGCAGCAGGCGGCTGCCTTGTGACTACGACGACGAACTACCGGAGGCACTGGGGCCTGGCTGAGGCCCGGTGCATTTGCAGCTGAAAGAGCTGCGGCCTCTTCTTCCTCAGCCACCAGCTGCTGATATTCGGTCCTGATGGCTTCCAGTTTCCTTTGCCGGGTCCTGGCTGCTACTTGCTGCCTGTTGTGCTGGGTCAGAATGGCAGGAGTAGCTATATCAAGAAAGGAATGAGTTAGATTGTAAACAAAACACATAAAATGATATAGTGGCACATTAGCAGTACGTTTGCTGGTATCCTCGGGCCATTTGATTTTGATGTGATTAGAGTTTCAGGCATTATGCACTATGGAGTATACAAGTATTCTTCTCTGTCTTAAATTAATGTAGGCATGCCAGCTCAGCTTCCACCCTAGACAGACATTCTTGTGTTGCTTTACTTTTCTACTGTCTGCAGGAGGGGCAGCTTACTAGACGATTATTTCTTTTCCTATCATGGCCATGGTCTGTTAAATGCCTCAATTTCACCCTGACTACAAGGAGCATGAATAGTTACCATGAATGATATACGCCATGTGAGGTACACCTAACTAATTATAAAGAAGACAATTATGCAGACAGACATATTCCTGTCTGCCCATGGAAAAAGCAATGCATTAAAGTACAGGGAAAGGATTAAGGAACATGACATTGTATTTGGTACATTCATCACAGACTATCCCATCCACAGAATGCAAAGTCACCTACTCTTAGTTTCATTTTACTCCCTGGCACCACCTTCCATCACCACATTTGACATTATTTGTTTCCAACAAAATAGATTTGTTTGGCAGTAAGTGTGAGAAGCTGGCCTGGTATATGATGTACACTTATGCAACTGAACACCTTGCACCAGTCCAGACAACACTTATGGTGATTTAAGAGGCCTTAGACAACCTTAGAAAGATCTCTAATTGGTAGCTGTGGAGAGCAGCCTTCAGGCATAGTCCAGAAGGAGTGTAAAGCAGCTTGTTTTACCAGAATGCAATCTTATAGTATAAATTAAGTGAAAAAGAATCACACAAAGGTTTTATAAAAATACATATTTATTATATAATACTCTCTAACACATAGAAATATCTTCTACCCAGAGATATGCACTATGCACATAATACTTTAGCAAGAAACACACTAAATAGCGCGAAATACACAGTGAACCCCGGGGGGGACCAAACCATATACTAATAATGTGGTATAAGAACCGCGACTCGGGTCCACACAATGTCGAGAGGACGTAGAAGTGCTGTGGATTTAAGGAACCACCCAAGGTAATTAGATAGGAAACCCATGGAGAGTGTGAGCAGTGTGGAAACACAACCGTGTGATCTGTACAACTCTACGTGTAAGTCACACTTGGATTTTTTAAGATTAAGGACCCTTCCCAGTGGACCCAGAAGAAACCCTGTGGAAGACAGAAGGTGGGAGAGCCACCCCACCCATAGATACCCTAGTACCCATGTTACCTACACCAAGGAAGCCAGGTGCATACTCGTGAAGTGGTGTCGGAAACTGCTGTTGAACCCAATGAAGGACTTCAGGAAAGTGCAGCTGCTGATGAAGGAGAAAGTGTCTGCTGGAATCTGAGGATGGATTCTAGATGAGAGGTACCTGCAAGCAGAAGGGACAGAGTCTTTGTCACTCAGGGGTGACCAGGAGACTTGGTAGGAGAATGCCCTCCAATGTCGGGTGTTGCAGGATGGATGACGATGACTTTGACTCTGCAGCTGTGAGGACCAGGCAATGCTGAGGAGGACCAGGAGCCATGCCCGAGCTGTCCCACTAAGGATGTCAAGTGTTGAGGGGTCGGTGTCTGGGGGGAGCACTAGTAAGCCTTTGCAAATGCAACGAATGTAGGATTTGAAGAATGAGCAACGTCGAGACCAGCAACGTCCAGGGGACTCATCAAAAGCAGGTGAGTCAGGGCTGGCCCGAGCAATCAGGGGAGCCCAAAAGAAACAACGGTAACCCTCAAGTGGACCCACAGCCTGGAGACACTGGATTTGCGAGAGGACCTCAAGCAGCTCACCAAAGATACAGGCCACGGTGCACACAATGCAGTGTGGCTGAAGATTTTGGCCACTGGAGGTGCTCAAGGTTGGGGCTACTTGGAGCCCGAAGATCTTCTTGGAAAGAGGTCAATAAGCCTTTGCAACTGCAAGTTGATTTAGTGCACAGGGGTGTGGCTATTGCAACCCCCATGAGGGATACTACCCTCAAACTTGGTGAGAGGGTAGGGCAGACCTCAGGAGCTGTGGAAAACTACCACCTGTGTTGCAAAGCCTTTGGAGTCTGAGAAGCTCAGGATCGGCAGACTGGTCGACTTAGTTGCGGTGTCTGTGAATGCAGGGGAGTGACTCCTTTACTCCAAGGGAGATTCCTTCAAGTGTCTTTGATGATTCACAGGCCTTGGAAGGTTCCTGTATGATGCACAGGCACAGACGATGCAGCAGACTGATCTGATTCTTATTCTACGATGAATCTGGGCACCTACACCCAGGTAAGCCCTTATGTGCCCCAGGGAAAGTGTTGGGAAGATTAAGGGGACTCTTCCAGGAGAGGGTCTGGACAGGGGAGAGGTTGTGCAGTTTCGCTCCAGAGTGGGAGCCAATGGCTCCCAGGACTGGTTTGAACTGGACTATGCACAGGAACACCAAATGAGCCCCTCATGCAGACTGAGTGGTGCTGGCAAGCACATCCACCCCAATACACTTAATCGTGGCTGGGAGGTGGTCACACCTCCCTGTGACAGGATGCCTATTGTTCTGCCTTCCCCTGCTCAAGCTTGGCTCCACAGCAGGAGGACAGAATCGTGACTCAGGTCAGCAGCAACCATTTTGTGCTATCCGGGTTAAGAAGGCTGGTACTGGGAACACTGAGAGCCTAACGGAAGGCTCTTCCAGTGCTTGGAATCATACCTCCCACACCGTTTATGGTGCGGGGGTATTATTCCATCATGTTTGATACCAAACATGATAGGATTAGTTGCAGCCGATTTTGAGATGGTCATCGCTTAATTATGCTGTGCCCCTCTATATAGTATATGGCTGCTTCACTGACAACCCGGGAGAATAGACTCCGTAGGTTGCAGGGGTGTCCTGCTCATGCAGGGGCACCCTCTCGCTTAGAACCAAGCGCCCTGTCTTCAGGATTGCAGAGGCCTGCTATAAGGGTGACTTATAGGTTTTAAGTGCAGTGACCCTAGATGTAGGAAACCTATATCTTTAGTAAGTGATGCTAGCACCAGTTACACAGGCTGCAATGGCAGGCCTGTAGTTCCATTTTGAATGGTCTCTCATGTGTGGCATAATACATGCGTCAGCTCATGGGAGACCTCTGGGGTACTTATGCCCTGTGTACATGGGTACCATATACCACGGACTTATAAAGGTACCCCAGTATCCAATCTGGTGTGTACCTAAGTACTGAACACAACAATTTAGGGAGAAATCAGATTGACTGGTGTCCAGTCAGACTAGTCAAATAATGCTTAGCACCAGGCAAAAGGTGAGGGTAACCATAGAAGCAGATGATACTTTCCCACAGTAAGAAAAATATTATTTAACTTAGTTTAACTGCAGGTAAGTTAGAGGGAATAGGCTGGATAGGTAGATGTGTCACTGATCATCATCAAGTGCCTACGCTTTAGCTAGTAGTGAGTCACTGTGTTTGGCAATTGTTGAAAGGGAAATATTTAAACTGACTTAATCAGTTATGGAAGCAATAATAAAATATATCACTTGGCCAGAGAAAAGTGGCACATGCAAAGAATGTTTTTATTTTTTATTTTATGGTAGGCTGGGACAGAATAAGGAAGTTACTTAAGTACTTGGAAGTGAATGAGTGGGCACTGGGAGTGAAGGGAAACTAAATATTTTTCTCGCATTGTCATGACATTTGTAAAGGGCCTACACATTAACTGAGGCAGATGCACACTGTGTAGCCAACAATGCAGTGCCACTGATGTAACCATGTAGCTGATACGTCACCCATGCTTGTTTCCAGTCCAGGGAGGACCTGGCCTGGCAGTTCGGTCTGGACTGTTCCCATGGGGCACAGGGTCAAGACTGATTTGCATATGGCTGGGTCCAAACTGGGGTGGCGTAGTGGGCAAAAGAACGATGGATTTAATCCAGATCTTTTGACTGGGGGAGAATGTTTGCATTGTCAGCATTCCGTCCATCATTTGTTTGCTGTAACACTTTTCGCCCTAAGTGGGATGCGTATGCCCAGACGTGGGTCACTTGCTCACTGCGCCACTGGATTCAAACTAGCCTGGCTGAAGAAGGGTGACATATCCTGAAACCGGTCCCAGGATGCTTGTTTCCGGTCCAGGGAAGACCTGGCCTGGCAGTTCGGTCTGGACAGTTCCCATGGGGCACAGGGTGAAGACTGATTTGCATATGGCTGGCTCCAAACTGTGGTGGCATAGTGGGCAAAAGAACGATGGATTTAACCCAGATCTTTTGACTGGGGAGAATGTTTGCATTGTCAGCATTCCCTCCATCATTTGTTTGCTGTAACACGTCACCCTTTACCTTCACAGGTAAAAATGCCATGGATAGGTACTCGGAGGGAGGTGGTTGATGATGATTGGTGGGTACTAGGGAAGGATACATAATATATGTTGTGCTTGAAAACTACTGCGAGTCAAGGGAGCAGTCTAAAATACCACCTCAAACCTTTGAATCAAAAACCTTGATAAAAAATGTTTTCCAAACAAGTAAAGAAGGTGAGACGAACGCCACTAAAGAGGAGAACCCTAGTCCCTTGTTTACTCTTCTTCCCAGGGATTTTTCCATTCATTATTGCGTTGTTCTTCTAGTATTTCTATTCTTCACCCTTTGCTTTGCTACTCAGTCACCGATTAAGTTTTACATTCCCTCCATCCAGTCTTCACCTATAAATACCATCCTTCCATCCATATATCCATCCATCCAAACATGGCTCTCATTCTCAACAAACCTTTTACCAACATACATTTGTCATTTAACTACCCATGAGTCCTTTGACCCATCAAACCCACCGGAGGAATCCTTTCACCCATACACTTTCACCCACCCAGGCAAGCATCCATTCACCTTTCACTCATCCTTCACCCACCAATGCATCCTATCAGCCACTTATAGTATATACATCCTTTGATCCCACGCATCCTTCTCTCCCAGTCATGTTACATTTCACCCGTCCTTCCTCCTTCCATCCTTCTTTCCCTTTTCCATCAACCCATCAAGGTCTGATTCTTCATGAAACTTTCTCTGCTGAGTTGAAGATAGAAGAGGCCATTAGTTACTCAACCCCCACTGTATATGCTGAGCAAAGAGGAGTGTGTTAAACTGTTCGCAAGTCTCAACAGTACACCCTTGCAGTAAGTATACAATTAATTGTCAATTAGCAAGCAATATGACTTATCACTGCTCGCCACTGCCGTTGGCTCACCCCTACTGCTGCAGCATCTGCTTCCTGGCTGGTGCTGCCATCACCACTGGCCCCAGAACTGATGGTCAGTGTGGCTTGAAAAAACATTACAATTTTTTTACATGCCAGATACACCTTAACCTATTTATTTTTTTTATAGCAAATTTGAAAATACACCACACACATCACTGCAATTCGGATACACACAGTATCTTCTATCAAAAATATCAGGTTGGGCATTTTGTTGGTGGCAATTTTGTAAAAGCCTCTCAAGAAGACAACCTGTAAAGGACTGTAGTTGCTAGAGCTATTGATGAATCTGAGTTTTTGAAAAGAAATAAGAGTGGACACCTGGACATAAGGTCTAAGTTGGCAAATGCAATGGGGCCGTCCTCCTCATACTTCCTTCCAGCCATGGTGCACAGTAATCCTTTCACCACCAACTGCTGCTAATAATACTAGGCTTAGCTAAGAAGAAGAAGACACAACTTTGGGGTGTCCAACATAACCATGATCACTCTCCCGTCTTACTGATTGAGCATGCGAAAGTAAAAGAAACCCTTCTCATCTCAACAAATATGCGAAGAATACCTTACTTGGGTATGCAATCTGCACGGCAGAATAGTAGTTCTAGTAGTAGAATGTGACCATGACCAATGGGTTCTCTGAGTCTTACAGTACCACGCTAGGCAGTCCACAAAATATAAAAGGGGAGAGGGAAAGCTGACTGACACAGCAGAAGAAGGAAGCTACAGACAGACTAGTACAGAGTTAGTTTGAGGTAAAATGCAGACACTAGGAACATAGAAAAGAAGTAAATAGGATAATGCAGGGATAACAAGAATTTAGAAATGGATAGATTGAAAAGTATTTTGGAAAAAACAATAATTAGGAAATGGGTAGAAATAAATAATTCAAAATGAGGAGGGGTGAAAGTTAGGGAAATATTAATATTAACAACATGAGGACTTACTTGGGCCAGCAGATCCATCGCCTGAGGAGCATTCTTTGCACTGAGAGACACCTCCAGCACCCTCACCGGCCTACGACAACCTCTTGCCCTTGGATGCTGATGTAAGACATATAGAGACAAAAAATAATTGATGGTAAATACATTTTCGCTACAAAATGATTTTTTGACAGGAAAGGCAATTGCAATAACATTGAACTTTCTTAAATCAGCTCGACTAGCAGTAGACTAGTTTTGCAGACAGTCCTATCTATTTTTTCCACATTTACTAAACCTACCTAACCAGTCAATTCCAAAGACTTTGGAATTACTAATAAATTGCAACAAATTATGTTTGCTTCTAAGTTTCAATCTCATTCGCAATCATTTTCAAAGCCCCTTTAAGGGGCCAATTCAGTAAGTCTGTTTTTTGTCCATAAAATGCATAGATGGAGGCATGCATACACCAAATTGGTTGGTTGCTTGTCACTGTACGAGCTACAAAAAAGGTTCTAAGAACTAAAGTGAGAGGACGTGCACCACTAAATTACTTATAATAACTACCACTTTTTTAGTGGTAGGACAAATGTGTATCTATTCTGCATTACTTAAGTTCTTACATAATTAGCCCAAGCAAGCACAAACAAGTAAGATTAGGCAGCACCAAGCACCTGTCTAGAATAATGATAAAAAAATATAAGATTTGTTCGCATAACTTACCTGCATGTGAGCAGCATGCTTGCTGTTTGGAAAAAAAATGTTATCAATAACATAGAACACACAAGTAATAATAATATTATTAATTGGCTACTCACCAAGCCCCGCAACCTCAACCCCCAGCAGTTCCAGCAGGTCCTGCTCTCAGTCCAGGATGTCGGACCACCGGTGTGTCAGCTGATTATAGGTACAAACCCCAGAGCACCGATACATTATGTGATACAGTTTGCACAATATTTCCACCTGAACACGCAATTCGCGTTGCCGTACGGTAGAAACGTCGCATGAATGGGCAGGACAATAAACTCCGCCCACTCGCAGAACTCCGTGTAGCGTGGCAGAGATTTTTTTGCAGCTTTGCGGAGTTCTGCATAGCGCTCCTATGCGCACTCCACTCACTCTCACTTCTGATCATACCAGTGCTTCATGAGTTCCTGGTGAGCCGCTAGTTTTCTGCTTGCCTTGTACATGTACTCGGCAATTCTAGATCTCAAGCCTAGCACATAGTCCAGCACATTGTCCTCTGCTTCTTTGAGATGCTTCTCCAAAGACTCTCAGCAAGCACAATGGCCTCTTCACAGAGTGTCCAAACAACAAGAACTCAAAGGGACTGAAACCAACCTCCTTCTGTGGAACCTCCCTGTATGCAAAGAGTAGGCATGAAAGGAGAACATCCCATCTCCTCCTGAGTCTCTCAGGCAACCCATTGATCATGCCCTTCAGGGTCTTGTTGAACCTCTCCACCAGACCATTTGTCTGGGGGTAATAGCATGTGGTGAACTTGTAGTTGTCACCATACTCATCCTACACCGCAGTCAGGTAGTTGGACATAAAGTTTGTGCCCCTATCTGACATAACCTCTTTTGGAAAACCCACTCTGGTGAACACACCAAGCACTGCTCTAGCCTCTGCATGAGCATCTATAGTTTTAAGAGGTATTGCCTCAGGATACCTAGTGGCATGGTCTTCTACCACCAAGATGTACCTATTCTCTGATGCAGTAGGTGGGTCTAGGTGACCAACAATGTGCATATCTACCCTTTCAAAAGGAACCCCAACCACTGGCAGTAGTATTAGGCGAGCATTTGTCTTGCCCCCTGCCATGCCACTGGCCTGACAGGTGACACATGAGCTGCAAAACTCCTTTACCTTTTCAGACATGTTGGGCCAGTAGATATGGTTCACCAGCTAGTTCCATGTTTTTGTTTGTCCCAAATATTTTGCCAATGGGAAATCATGACCCATGGTCATGATGAACTCTATGTACTTCTGGACACCACCAACCTTCTGGTGGCCCCTTCCTTGCAGTTACTGGCCTCAGCATAAAGTAGTCCATCTTCCAAGTAGATTCTGTGAAACCCTCTGTCACCCCCCTCCTCTTGCTTAGAGGCAGTCTGACTCAAGCTCTCAAGGGTGGGACAGTCCCTCTGTCCCGTACTAAACTCCTCGCTGGAGGATCCACCTGCTCCTGTCAGTTCTGCCAAATCTGACAGCTCTGGCAAGGAAGGAGTCCCACCCTCAGAAGCCAGATTCTCCCCACCAGGGTTAGATTCCTCCTGCACCTCTGGAGTCACTGGGCTGGCTCACAAGTACCTTTGTCCATGGATACTTGGGCCTTTGTTCCAGGGTCCCTTCTGGATAGTCTGTGACCTAGTTGCAGCACATACCCACTCAGGGAGCTCCAATACTTTCATATGGAGACCTCTTTTCACCTCTGACCAATCAGATGCTTTAAGATCATTGCCCAGTAAACACTGGACTGGGAGCACAGGAGACACAACTACCTTCATCGTTCCTGTCACACTTCCCCATTCCAAATCCACCACAGCCATAGGATGGAGTTTGAAAATGCTATCTGCAAAGGCCACCTGGTGAACCTCACCAGGTAGCAACCTCTAATGAGGCACTAGCTTGTCCAGGACTATAGTTGCACTAGCCCGTGTGTCTGATAGCCTCATTCTCAGTCCCATTAACTTTAGCCACTATCTGTGCTCATCCTTGTCTGGAGGTAAGGCAGCAAGGGTTGCAATGTACACCCCTCCCAGGGACACTAAGGTTGCTTCTACCACCTGCCTACCCCACTCTGGAACACCACTCTCCATTCCCACACTTACATTAGCAATCCCTGGAGATGACCCCTAAGTTGGGGGGCTTCCTGGTGCAGACAACATCTCCGATTTTTGTGCCCTGGATGGTTACAGTCAAAGCACTGACCCACCTTTGAGGGATCAAAGACCCTACCAATCTTTCCCTGATACCCACTCCATTTGAATTTGGGTTGGCTCGGGCCCCCGCTCCTTGTTCAGGTTTTTGGAGGTCTTTGGAGGACTCCTTCTGTTTTTGATCTTCTTTTCCCTGGGCTTTCCATTGGGGAGGGACCTGTCTTCCTTTCTTCTGGTCACCCACCTGGTGCTGTGTGGAAACGCGGGTTCTCACTCACTCATCAGCTCCCTTGATCAGGTCAAGCCAGCTTTAAGTCCACTAGGTACTGGTGTAACTTCTCTTCAGCTCTATGTGTCAAAATGCGTTCTCTCAAACACGAATTATACAATCCCTCATATGTGTCAGCATTGTTACCAACAATCCAGCCTTCCAGTGCCTTCTGTGAGATGTCCAAAAAGTCTACTCATGACTTTGTACTCACTTTCTGGGTGTCTCTGAACTTCACCCTGTACTGCTCTGGGGTTAAACCAAATTTTTCAACAAAACATAGTCTCATCTTAGCCAAGGCCAACCTGGCTGTAGTAGGCACCGGGCATTTACCCAGTGAGCCAGAAGGGCGGGGACTGGTTTTGCAGCGGCGGCACCATTTTTAGGTCTCGCCTAGCTATTGCATTTACGCAATCGCTATGCGAGACTCTAGTAAGAGGGGCATTTCAAAGTGCTCCCTAAAGTGGATTGCATGGCGAGCACGTGCACAATTACGTGCATCATGCCGCCATGCAATCCGTTAGGGGAAGCGCTTGAGCCCACTGGCGCGTGCACGTGTAGCCACAGCCTCGGCATCATACTTCAAAGGGTCCGCTCCCCCGCCTGGAATGCGCTCCCCCGCCCCGCCACAGCATGCCGAGAGATTGTTTCCTCATGGCGCCTCTCACAACTGTCCCTCCCTCACCACAGGGCTAGTCTCACGGACGCATTGCCATCCATCGATTTCACTTTCATGCCCGTGTTCTCTCTGCCTTTCAGCACACAGACCGCCCTCCCCCTCCGTGTTTTCTTGCAGCTTTGCCCAGATCTGAGTCTCAAACAACCAAAATAATAAGTTTGCCCTGCACGCTTTCTGCGCTTACAAAGTTAACATATGCCACGCTCATTCCCTTTTCATCCTTCTAAGGTCGATAACATTAGCTCCATTAATTCTGCGTCTAAGGATTTAAATAACCATATGTTTTCTTGCAACTTTAGGCACTTCACACACAAAGCCCCACTGCTCACACCAACAGGCATCAAGGCAGCAACAGAATGCTCTGAGCCCCACCAGTCTTTGCCACACACACATGCCTCTCGCATCTTGTGTTTTCTTCCAGCTTTGGCCCGTGTTCTCTTTGCCTTTCAGCACTCAGCTTCCCTGTAACCACCATTTAACTAACATCCTGCCACACTCATTCCATTTTCATCCTCGCTTTCACTTTCATGCCTGTGTTCTCTTTGCCTTTCAGCACACAGCTTCTCCGTAGCCACAATTTAACGACCATCCTGCCACACTCATTCCATTTTCATCCTCGCTTTCACTTTCATGCCCGTGTTCTCTTTGCCTTTCAGCACACAGCTTCTCCGTAGCCACCATTTAACGACCATCCTGCCGTAAACACCATTTAACTACCATCCTTTTAGTTAAAATAAAATAATTGCCTCTAAGGGTTTAAGGAACCATAGAAATACAAGGCAAGGCAGCAACAGAACGCTCTGAGCCCCACCAGTGTTTGCCACACACACATGACTCTCGCCTATCTCTCCCCCGCCCTCCCCCCTCCGTGTTTTCTTGCAGCTTTGCCCAGATCTGAGTCTCAAACAACCAAAATAATAAGTTTGCCCTGCACGCTTTCTGCGCTTACAAAGTTAACATATGCCATGCTCATTCCCTTTTCACCCTTCTAAGGTCGATAACATTAGCTCCATTAATTCTGCGTCTAAGGATTTAAATAACCATATGTTTCTTGCAACTTTAGGCACTTCACACACACAGCCCCACTGCTCACACACACAGGCATCAAGTCAGCAACAGAATGCTCTGAGCCCTACCAGTGTTTGCCACACACACATGCCTCTTGCATCTAGTGTTTTCTTCCAGCTTTGGCCCGTGTTCTCTTTGCCTTTCAGCACTCAGCTTCCCTGTAACCACCATTTAACTAACATCCTGCCACACTCATTCCATTCTCATCCTCGCTTTCACTTTCATGCCCGTGTTCTCTTTGCCTTTCAGCACACAGCTTCTCCTTAGCCACCATTTAACGACCATCCTGCCACACTCATTCAATTTTCATCCTCGCTTTCACTTTCATGCCCGTGTTCTCTTTGCCTTTCAGCACACAGCTTCTCCGTAGCCACCATTTAACGACCATCCTGCCGTAAACACCATTTAACTACCCTCCTTTTAGTTAAAATAAAAGAATTGCCTCTAAGGGTTTAAGGAACCATAGAAATACAAGGCAAGGCAACATACACTCTGAATGCCACTCAGAGCCACATAATTACATGCCACATAACTACAATGCACTCAATACAACAGACACTCCAAAAACCAATCAGTGCCACATAGTTACACACCACATAATTACACAGCGCTCAATGCCACATACACTTCAAATACCACTCTGCGCCACATAATTACACACCACATAATTACACGACACTCAATGCCACATGCACTCCAAATAACACTCAGTGCCAATTAATTACAATGCAAACAATGCAAGATACACTCAAAATAACACTCAATGCCACATACTTACACGCCACTAAAATCAACATACACTCCACACAAAACCACTCAGTGCCACATAATTATATTCTCCATAATTACACTCTATCTATCTATCGCCCTCACTATCTATCTATCTATCTATCTATCTATCTATCTATCTATCTATCTATCTATCTATCTATCTATCTATCTATCTATCTATCTATCTATCTATCTATCTATCTATCTATCTATCTATCTATCTATCTATCTATCTATCTATCTATCTTATCTATCTATCGGACTATTGCACTCTATCTATCTATCTATCTATCTATCTATCTATCTATCTATCTATCTATCTATCTATCTATCTATCTATCTATCTATCTATCTATCTATCTATCTATCTATCTATCTATCTATCTATCTATCTATCTATCTATCTATCTATCTATCTATCTATCTATCTATCTATCACATCACCACAGCATCACTTAGCACCACCACAGCATCACTCAAGGGCACCACTAGATCACTATGCGCTACCACAGCATCAATTAACGCCACAGCATCACTCGACACCACCACAACATCACTCACCGCCACCACAGTATCAATCTGTACAACCATTCAACAACACCTTCTAATATGTTCTCTCAATAATTAGGCTTTATTACAAATGGCACAAAAAAATGATAATATTTAACTTCTGTTCTTGGATTTTAGGCTCAATTAAATACACTAAACATAATCTTCACAAGAGTTATTAACAAAAGTTTAAACGATTGCCATTATAATTTACATTAACTTTATTTAAGTATTAATTATTTGCAAAAATTAAAAGCCATTGTTATTTGTAATATCAATACATCTAAGTCACGTAAATACAACACATATTGCATTACAAATGCTATAGGTGTCACATTTGCAACAGTTAAAACTATTGACATTATACATGAGAAAGCTAGTAATTTCAATATTTTCAATACCAACACATAAATAAAAAATTAGTGAATTTACAATACAAAAAGCTCAAACTTTCCTAATGCGAGACCTATTGCATTGCAAATGCTTGTTGTTACTGGGTGCCGTATTAGCAGCAGTGCTGCAACATTGGCCCCCTGTAACAAAGCAGTGCTACAGCAGCCGGCAGTGCTACAGCAGCCGGCAGTGCTTCTCACTAGCACCCTCGCACCTGTTCCCTGGGTGGTCCAACTGTATTGCTAGGATTAGTTTGGTTACCCAGTCCGTCCCTGATCTTAACATAGGACTTTGACTCCTCCCCCCACAGGGTCAGGAGCCTATGCCTTCCATCACAAGAGTGAACCCCAATGTTTGGGGCAGACACCCCACATCTCAAGGGCCCTTTCAAATGCAGTCAACCATTTGACAATGTCATCTCCCTCTGTGTACCTGGGTACTATACCCTTGGGAAGTTTGAGGTCAAGTCCACCACCCCTGGACATCTCAAACTCTTCCTGATTTTCACTGCCACCATTTCTTTTTATCGCCTCCTCCCTCTCCCACTTCTTCTCAGCCAATTCCAGTTTCCTCTGCTCCAAAGCTATTAAAGCTAGTTGGGCCTCAAGCTGTCTCTCTGCATGTGCCAGTGGTAGTTCCTGAGTAGGGGCCCTCCCACCATCTGATCATATGGCTAACACTGAAGAAAATGGAGAAGGCACCATCCTAAGCCTACACTGTACCCTAAGATCAGACATCCTGAGCTTAGACAGTTTAGCCAGGTCTAGCTCCATGGTTCCTTAGTTTTGCATCACAGCAACTAGCATAACAGACTTAAAACAATTTAGGAAAAATCAAACAATGGATTCAAAACAGTTCAGTCGAAGTTCCAAAAATGTAACTCGAAAGTTTTGTTCTAAGACAATTTAGAGAATTTTGAAAATCGTAACTCACTTTACTGAAAGGTGTACTTTTTAAACACAAGTCCTCAACTCCTCATCCACTCTGCTGAACACTAAATGTTGGAAAGTGGGTTATTAATAGTGGTAAACATGCATCTACCACTGGTAATAATTCCACTAACACAATATAGGGCTCACAAAAGTATTCCCATGCTCAACCCTTGGTAGCTTGGCTGCGAGCAAGAGGCTGAACTTCAAAAATAGGTATGTACAGCATTTAAAACCACTAGTTCAGTACATAATTAAAACACAAGTCACAATAAAAATCCAACACCAATTTGTAAAAATAGGAAATATTTTTATCTTTAAAATGACACCAAAACAAAATAAAACAATGTAGGGAACCAGAGATATGAATTTTTAAAGATTTAGCACTATGTAGCATATAGAAACCTTTAACGCCTATTGGGATATCTGGTCGCGCTAGACCGGGAAAAGGTCAAAGATTCAAGCTGACTGCAATGGAGCCCTGCGTAGATACCAGTCACAGGAAGCCTCAGTCAAAGTTTTAACCTTCTGACTTTGAAACTTTTTGGGAGCTTTTCTTCCCAAGGTCCCGCGAAGTTCTCAGTCAGTCTGGATTCAGTGAAGGTTCGCTGGCTTGCCTTGTGACGATCTTCCAGTCAACCTTATGGAAGTCAGACCTCAGGAGCTTTCCAGCAGGACAAACCAGAGATCCAGGCTGGCTCGCGGTTGAAAGGGGGGGGAGGGGCGGCTTGACTCTTGCGGTTGGTCCCGGTCACCTTTTCTATGTTCGGACTTACAAACGTTTGTGGATCTTTTTCTCCCACAGTCCCTTGCTGCTCCTCACCAGGCCGGATTTGGTAAGGGTTCACCGGCTTGAGTTTCCACCAACTCCTGGTCAAATTCTGGAGGTCGGACCTCCGGACCTTTTCAGCGGGATGAACCCGGAGGGCAGGCCGGCTCACTGTTGAGGGTTGCCAGCTTGGCAGGCCAGGTCGAGTCGGTCCACTTATGGAGCTTTTTTCCAAAGTTGTTCCAAATTTCTTCAAACTTCTGAAACTTCTTCCTGAAGTTCGCTTGAGGGTCCCAAAGTGTCCAAAACTTACTCAAGGGGTCTGAAAGCTCCAAGATGGTCATGAAAGTTTGGGACTTCAGTTCCCACAATCCATTTGGACAAAACCATAAAATATACAATGGTGGTACTCCAGGCTGGGGATTCTTGGTGGTGATGGTCCAGGTGAGCTCTGTTAACCTGTACCTTGCAGGGAATCCACTCTTTAGTCCTTTTGAAGCAGGTTTTATCCACAGGGTTGTAGTTCCAGATTGTGCAGCAGGTGAGGTCAGTCAGAGTGCAGGGCCTGGTTGGTGCAGATCAAACTTCTCAGGATGGACCTTTCTTCCTTTAGTTTCAAATAGCAGATCTAAGAGACTCTGCCCCTCTCAGAATCTTATTCAGTGTTCTCTGGGAACACACAACAGGGCACTCCTGTCCAATGAGATGCAGGACAACACCCCAGAGCATGACCATTTCTTTCAAAGTGTGGCACAATCGTCTCCCAGAAAGCACGATCTGGCACATGCATCAACAATGCCATTTGCGATTCCTTAATAGCAAAAAATAAGGATTCGCTAATAAGGAATAGCAAAAGGCTATGCATGTAGAAATCGCTTACAAAATAGCGATTTCTAAACGTTCCTTAATTGCTACTCGCAAATTGCGAGTCGCAATTAAGGAATACCTCCCCATTGATTCCTATGGGCCTAGAGGCCCATAGGAATTAATGGGAGGACTTTCTCAATTTGCTAATCTCAATTAGAGAATCGCAAATTGCTCATGCTATTTCAAGGGTGCCAGGGCGTCAAAAAGACACCCTGTTGCACCCCTGAAATCTGCATATGAATACATCTTGCACATACACATGCCCCAAGGGCATGTGTGTGTGTAAAATGGAACTTTGAAAAATGCACTTTAGTGCATTTTTCAAAGTTTTTGCAAATTACCATGAAGTTCAACTTCATGGTAATTTGCTCCACCTATTAGCGAAATCGCTAAATTTTTAAACTTTCATGCATTGCATTTAAGGAATCTCAATTTGGGATTCCTTAAATGCAATCGCAATTTAAGGAATCGCTATTTAGAGATTCCTTAATTAGCGATTTTTGCATTTGGGATGATGCATCCCAAATGCAAAAATACCGGTCGCAAAGGGGCAGATTCTGCTAATCTGCCCGTTTGCGAGCAGTTTTCTCGTTGATGCATGTGGCCCTAGTTCTCCAAAATGTAATATGACTGAAGTCACAGTGGAGAGACAAGAGCTGGTTAAACCAACCTCCAGCATGGCTTATCTCTATATTCTACCTCCCTCTGGCCTCCACACATTCCTTCCTTAAGCCTGCCATCTGTCTGGGTTCAAAGAGATGGGGAGAAAATACAACTGGCTTCTTCTGCCTGTACCCTCCTTGTTTTGAAGATTATGGTTTACAAAACCTCCCCCTTTCTCTGGCATTCCTCTGCAGCAGAACTCTCTCCTCCGGGAATTGTTCTTTCACCCCAGAAGCTACTTATCACCATATCAAAGCAGTCTGGCTATTCCACTTCACTCTGACCAATCAGGGCATATCACTAGAAGGCTGAATTTTGGTTTACAGACAAGAAATTCTTATAACTTCTTGTCTGTACATTTTAGGATAAATTCAACCATAGCATATTGTTGGATTTAGCAATACCATTCTAGTAAGTCCTTGAATAATATTTTTCAGTGTTTCCTAGCGGGAATTATTACTTAATAACTTCTTGCTATGTTAACCTATGTGGCTGGCGATCTGCAAGGGGTAAATGAACTGGGCAAGTTCTCCAATACCAGGGTTTATAAAAACATCTTTTATAAGGACACTCCCTATCTACACGGCCCCCCACCCCTGGGACACATAGAGGATACTTTAGGGGTTCTGAATATGTACAAATATTGCAGATCCTTACTCCACAGTGCTCCTTGCACAAAAGTTGATTTTAGGAAGCACTTTACTACAATGTGGAAAGCGAAATGTTCAATTTCACTAACCCCAAGGCATAAGAAACCTATTTTATAAAGATCCTCCTGACCCCTCACCACTGGGACACCTAGGGGAGACTCTTGGGGTACCCAATATTCTAAAATATTGTAGTTTACTAATTTTCAAAGGCCCAAAACACCAAAGTCGAGTTTGGGCAAAATGTACATGTTAAAAGCAGTCCTGCAACACAGAACTGCTGTTAAACTGACCTCAGGCCTCAACAGTGCTTACATGCAATTGTAGAAAGGGCTGCTGGCCTCTAAACTGCCATGCCCTATTCTATACAAGGGACTTAAAGGTAGTTTTGATTACACTCCCATATTATGTACTAGGGCCTTATAGGGGACGTCATGCCAGTCATAGCGGTGACCTAACCCATAGTGTACCCTAGTGTATGTAGGGGTTTTCACTATATTCTAAGTGTGTTTTTAGCATAGCACTGGCCTTGGGCCTGGTCAGGCAGAGCTCAGTGACAGAGCAGACAAAGCAAACTTTTATTTGGTACGGTGATCCAGCACTGTCCTTCCATAGGCACGTGCATGTGTGATGACCTATGCTTGCACATGCATCACCACACATGTGCTGACCTATTAAATGATATGGTAGCCATGTACTTGTTCTTTAGCTTTTCTGTTACAAGATGACAGATACCAATTAAATCAGTAAATAAATGGAATTAAATTATATTTGTGCAAAAGTGCATTTTGACATGTGGAGCAACCTATAGCAGTTGCTGTGTATGCCCCATAAAAAACAATCATACATTTTTTCTTCAAGTACTGCAATGGGTGGGAGACCAACAGGGCAGCACATGATGGAAAGCACTAGGGAGTTTCCAGGTGTTAGGGACAACAGAGGGGCATGAAAAAGCATAGAAGAAAGAAAAGTCAAGGAGGGATGGGGAAAGCTATGGACGAGTTTGGGTGCAAGAGTCTGTGGGGGAGAAAGAGCCACATGTGGGATAGAGCTAGAAAACACTTGACCTGTCATGGAGCGCTGAAAGAAAATGAGAAAATAGGGGCATATTTACAACAGGCAGAGATAATTATCCCTGACCTTGAATACCGCATTTTTTTCTATCGCTGGAATATTTCGCCAGGCTAGCGTTGTATTAACAACGCTTAGCGCCATGGCAATGTATATTTCAGCGATAGCGCCCTTTTCCATGGACCATCGCTGGTTTTCCAGCGATGTTCCATGTAAAACGGCGATATGCTTGATGATACGACCCTGTGGTCGTATCACATGAATCCACCTCCCAAGTTAGGTATGCCTTAGTCAGGAAATTAACAGACGTTAAATTTCTGCGTTAAGGCATACTTAGCGCGATTAAAATAATCGCTTCCCCGCATTGTAAATATCGAGAAGCTGCCTTAGCGATATTTACCCATGTTGTTTCCACAGACACGCCTATTTTGCATCTCATTAGCGATGCGAAGTTAGGCGTGCTGGAAACGGGAGCAAAATCAGCAAAACATGCGATAGCGTGTCTTTGCTGATAAGGCGATAAAATTATCGCCGCTTTTCGACCGAAAACGGCTGCAAAAGCGGCGATAATTTATTATCGCTGCATTGTTAATATGCCCCATGGTTACTTAAGTTTGAGGAGTGAAATACAAGCCAGCCAATCAAACGCATCGTAAAGACTATATGAGCCAGGGGCAAAACAAGCACAAAGAGGGCGGCAAGTAATTGACCAAGAAGCAAACAATTGAGAATGACAATAAACTCAAAGACTGGCAAACAATGGGTGGACTCTGATCGTGTGGCACTATGACCGATGGCACCCACTGCTCATTACGAAACTCCCTTTAAAAAGATTTATTGCAGTCAGTAGGCACTTGAGTCAAATATCCATATATTGTAGTGCCTCGTCTCCCCGCCGTTTTTTCAATGATACCATGGAACATCCCCGCCACCCCTTCCACAGCTGTCACAAAAGGCCTTTTCGTGTTCTGTTTTCTTCCATAAATTGAGAAACGCCTGCCTCGTGTCTGATATTGCATTCCCATGTTTAGCTCGAAGTACAAACACATTTTTTTTTGTTGCTTTTTATTGGTACAGAGCACCCTCTACTGGCTTCTTGGTTTATTTCACCAGTTGGTTGTTGTATGATTAGGTTTTGCTAGAAACGATTTTTTTAATCTGCAGTTTTTGTGGCAGAAGATGGGGTTGTGGCAAATGTGACAAAATCACGATAACGCAGAAAATTCCACTTTAGTACAATTTCATCTCAGTGGGGCATATCAGCAAGGAACGGCGATGAATAACGCAAAGCGCGCTTAGCGCTTTGTTATTCATCGCCGTCTATCTCTGGAATTTATCGCCCTGGTAGCGCATTATCAACAACGCGTTGCTCCAGGGCGATAAAAATTCCAGAGAAAGCGGGGGAATTTGCCGTTTTGCAGGGAACATCGTTGGTTTTCCAGCGATGTTCCCTGCAAAAGGGCGATAACCTTACTGATACGACCCTGTGGTCGTAGCAGCATAATCCACCCCCAATGTTAGGGATGGGTAATTCAGGATTTTAGCAGACGTTGGTTTTTGGAGAAAACAACTAACGTCTGCTAAAATGCTGGGGCAGCCTTGTAAATATCGCGATGGGCACATCAGCGATATTTGCAAGGCTGTACTGCCCAGTGACGCCCACTTTGCATCTCATTAGAGATACAAAGGGTGGCATCGGGAAAAAGGGTGCTAACATGCGATTATGCATGTTAGCACTCTCTTGTAAATAGGGCGATAGTTTTACAAATGTTTTACGTCAGGCTTGTGTCACTTTAATAACGCAGACTCGATGCAACATCTTTTTCAGGATTTACAAACCAATGTAAATTGGTATTTGTATGGATTATAAGAAAAAGTAACGCAAACCAGCATGAATCGCCGCCTTCCATTACTTTGCATCAAGAGGGCGTTCATTGGGGGTACATGAGCGTCTCTGTGTAAATACCCATAGTTTTTGTGGCAATACCTTACCTACTAACAATAGTAGACAGGGGTTTGCCCCAGGGCCGGACTGGCCGTAGCGGGCACCGGGCAATCCCCCGGTGCGCCACATGGGTGGGGGCCGGTTTTGGGCCCCTGGGTGCCGTTTTTGTTACAGGGCCGTTTTTGCAGCATAGCTGCAAAATCGGCCCTGTATCAAAATCGTCCGAAAACCGGCCCTGGCAAAGAGCTCGGCGGTACCCCAAAGCTCCGGGTGAGCCTGCTGAGCACTTTGCCAGGGCCGGCTTTGGTTTGCCCCAAAAAATGTAACACCACTTGAAAGCAGGTGTTAAAATGAAGACATGCTTTTATTTCTCCTAACTTTTCTCCCTTTGTATGTGTGCCCACCTCCGCCAAACAAAAACAAGCTCTAACACTGCAACTCTCTAAGGCTCTCAACAGGCTCCTATTAACTTATATAAGGTGAGTTTGAAAACTACAGCAACTAAAAGTTGTGTTTATGTTTTGCTCTTGCTGGTACCTTAATTAATCTCGAAATTTGCTCTAACAATGACCGTGGTACCAAAGGGCATGCCAGATTTACTGAGGTACCATAAACTGGTACCCTGACTGAGCCTATTTAATGTCCATGATTTAGCTCTTAAGATCCTTCAACAGCTTTTTATTTGTAGATCTTGCTAGTTAAAACGTGTCTTTGTCATGTTTTTTAGATAAGGACTGACATCTAGTGGTAGCAATATTATCTGCAGACTATTTTTTTTAATTTCATCAGTAGTCTATGCCACAGTCTTGGTTTAATTGGTGTCTTAAGTAGCTGAACAGCTGAAGTAAAACTATTTTACTGTCTCAGACAGTGGTAAATATTTCCTTGTCACAGAAACATTTAAGTCGCATGCAGTGCTTGGCTGGAGAAAAAGTAGCATTTGTTAACATATCTAAAGTAAACAATTGAATATAACACAATGACATACCCAAAGCAATATAACAACACAATTAAAACATATTACAGTAGATAACAAAAAACAGCCAAATCAAATGAAATACAAAAACTGGAGGACGACACAACAAAATCATACTGCAGTAATGCTGCACAACAACACCCTAAGTGGGGGGGGGGGGGAGGCGCTGAATCCACAGACATGGGTCATGACATGCCGTGCCAATTGATTCAAGCTAGCCTGGCTGATGAAGAATGATACCCATTACCAGTCCCAGGATGATTGTTTCTGGTCCAGGGAGGACTTGGCCTGGCAGTTTGGGCTGGACTTTTTCCATGAGGAGCAGGGTCAAGACTGATTTGCATATGGCTGGATCCAAACTGAGGAGGCATGATGAGGACAAACAATGGATTAAAACCAGATCTGTGACTGGGAGTGAATGTTTGGTTTGTTCAGCATTCCATCCATCATCTGTTCTTTTTGCTTTTGTTGCCCTAAGTGAGGTGGAGGTATGCCCAGGGTTGGGCCCCGTGCTCGCTGTGCCACTGGATTCAAGCTAGCCTGACTGATGTGGGGTGATACCCTGAAACTGGTCCTGGTAAGCTTGTTTCTGGACCAGGGAGGACATGGCCTGGCAGTTCGTCCTGAACTGTTCCGATGGAGAACAGGGTCAAGACTGATTTGCATATGGCTGGGTTCAAAATTGAGTGACATGGTGAGCAAAAAAACAATGGATTAAACCCAGATCTTTGACTGGGGGTGAATCTTTGATTTGTTCAGCATTCTGACCGTGATCTATTCTTTTTGCTTTTGTTGCCCTACGAGGGGGGATGGTATGCCCAGACATGGGCCCCGTGTTCCACGTGTCACTAGATTCAATCTAACCTAGCTGATGAGGGGTGATACCCCGAAACCTGTCCCAGGATACTTGTTTCTGTTCCAGGAAGGACCTGGCCTGGGATTTTGGGCTGGACTGTTCCATGGAGAACAGGGTCAAGATTAATTTGGATATGACTAGGTCCAAACTGGGAAGGCGTGATGAGCAAAGAAATGATGGATTGAACCTAGATCTGTGACTCGGGTAAATGTTTGATTTGTTCGGCATTCCGTCCATCATCTGTCTTTTTGCACAACAACAGAGCAGCAGAAAACACGACAGAATTCTTCAACGACACAACATAATGCCACAAAACAAATGTCCAAACATATTTTTGTCACACATCACCACCTCCAGAATTCTGTTTTTATAGTATTGTGGTAAAAGGTGTTTGAATCAAGCACTGCCTTTACTTACCATCAAGAACATGATCAACCCATTGACATCTGGCCCCCAAAGCACTATTTGTAACCTTAAACAGTTCAAATGGTTGCTCACCAAAGGGAACTTTAAAAATGTGCTATAAGTGACTAGAAATGTGTAGGGGATTCTGGTGGGATGGCGGAGTACCACGCCTCCGCATAGCCACCTGTGATCTCTGCCCCACCCCCAGCGATGGCGGATCATTCCTGGCGTGCAGGTTTGCTCGCGTTTTCATCCTCGTGAGCCCTGAGGCGAAATGGCGGTTTTGCGGCTTTTCGGCTGTGCGGCTGTTCCCTGAAAACACTGCGGTGGTGGAATGAAGTGATCTCTGGCCTCCGTCGTGCGCCTACGGCGCTTCTGCCCTTTGCTCGGATTTGAGAGCATTTCTGTCTGAGGTGTCTGCAGCGTCTGTGCTCCCCTGGCGGGGTTGGAGCCCGTGGCAGGTGAGAGGGGAAAAAAACAGAGAGAAGAGGCTGAAAAGAGGCTGCGGCGCCTGTGCTGATTTGCAAGCAGATGCTTTGATTGAAGCCACATATGCAGCGCGTGCAGCTGTGAGCCCCCCATTGTTGAGAGGAAAATATAGATATGAATATCTTGGCGAATATCCTGGCGGCCATTTGAGCAGTTAAGGGGTGAGAAAAACGATTTTACAACTCTGCAAGTCTCCATAAGGTGTCTCCTCCGCGCCATCTTACTGACTGCTTTAACTCTACACCATATCTGCGCTATATCCTGGCCTGAATGCCTGAATGCATCGGACCTCGTAAAACTGTGTTCTGAAATGCAGAAACTGCATTAATAGAGGAGACTTCAGCTCATGGACATCTTTTGTGGCATCTGGAGGCATAAGACGGATTAGGAGATCGGGTGGATCTCTATTGTTTTTTTTCCCCCCTTTAAGGTGCCTCCTCAGAGTCTTCTCTCTCTGTGCACCAACTGGAGGCATATTGTTTGGGGAGAGACTAGGTGTGTGTTTGCCCCCCTTTGAGGTCGCTGTTAAAGCTGGTGCTGAGTATATTACTGGCGTTGAAGGAAGTCGTCAGTGCCAGCGGATTGTTTTTTGGGGGCTAAGCAGTGGGCGCAGCGATAAGAATGGGAAAACTGCTTAATGCTCGCCTCAAGGTTATAACCCGCCGAGCCCTTGCTAAGGAAGCAAAGGAGGTAGTCCGATTGGCTAGTAAGGAGAAAGCCCTTAATCCGCCTGGTCTTGACTCTACACTTGAGAGTTCAAAAGAGGAGGATTTATCCTGTGTCGCAACCTTAGAACAGGTGGGCACTGCGGTCATGGCAGACAAGAGCATTGCGATAGCTATCCCTGCAACATCTCCACAGGACAATGTGGGATCTGAAGGTCCTAAGAACATGAAAGTGACTAAAGAGGCAAAACAATTTGCACTATTTCTGAAAAAAGCCACACTGCAATCACCCTCTTTAGGACTTAGTTCAGCCTCTAATCTCTTAAAGGAAAACTCAGCCGCCATAACATCATCTGCATTGGCACCAGCAGATTCTGTCTCTGCGATTCAGGATAAGTCGCAAGTTAATTTTAGACCCGATCCCCTGCAATCATGGAGACAGCGGCAGGACAGACTACCAGTCAGGATGAGTTGATTTCTTTAAATTCAGCGATTGCTCAGGTTGGGAGACATGTGGGGCATCTAGATACATCTGAAACATCTGAAACACTGGGACAGACGGTTGTCACCACTGGTGCCCCCGTTATACTGTTGACTCCCTATACCCAAGCAGAGACCTCGACCCACCTCCAGGTTCCCCCACAAGAATTGGTTCCTCTGATTTACCCGAAATCGCCTGAGGGGATTGTGACTGGGGATCTCTCTCCTGCTGTGGATCCTCCTCATATCCTTTTCAGCCCTGATATGGAGCCAGTGGGCGAACTCCAGTTGAATATCAAAGATATGTTGAATCTGATTTTGGAAGAAGTCCGTGAGTTGAAGAGAAATCAGAAAGCTGAACTTGCTTCTCTTCATCATCGACCAGAGAAAATTGAAGAGACAATGTCAAACTTTCCAATTAGACTCCAGGAGGCTGAAGCAAGGATCTCGGTTTTGGAGGATCAGATGACAGTCGTAATAGGAGTAGCTAAAGCGGCAGCCAAAATCAAAAATCTTCTTGAGAGCAAATTGGAGGACTTAGAAAATCATTCCCAGAGATCTAATCTCCATATAGTCGGGATTCCGGCGGGGTATCGAGGGCCCCCAAACCTTGCAGTGGGTCAACTCATGTAATAAACAGAAGGTTATTCCAGAGTTCGAGGGCGATCTTACCATCATAAGGGCCCACCGTGTTCCCGCTCGCCCGTTTCCTAACTCCACAATGCCACAAACAATATTGTTAAATTTCGCTGATTATCGCATAAAAGAGAGAATATTGACTAAAGCGATTCAACGGAGACAGTTTCCCGTGAATGAAACTGTAAAATGTGGTATTTTCTCTTACATGACTGCCGTGGCGGCACGTAGGTGAAAGGAATTTGTGAAGATCCTCCACTTCTTTAAAGTCAATGGGGCACAGGCCTCTATTGCCCAGCAGTCCAAATTGAGAGTCTTGGTTAAGGGCAAATTTTTTATGTTCTCCGATTTGGATGAAGCCCAGGAATTATTAAACGAGATCTCACAGGGCACCAGGGCCTAGAAGGATCTGCTTGAGGCAATATATCAGTCACTGTCATTGTTATAAATTGTTATAAATTGTGGGGTCAGGTGGGTGAGTTTTCCCGCCCCTGTTCCCGGGAGGTCGAGTTGTTTCCTAAATCATGATTGACTATATATCACTTAGGTCATACGTTTACTCGCATGTCTCAACATATCTGATAAAATTGAGATTTGCTGGGAGGGGGGGTAGGGGTAAGATCACTCGGGTGTAATTACATGACACCCAGGTTGGAGGGGGGGGTGAAATGTGGTTAGCGTGGTTGGTGGGGGGTTTTCCACATTTTGGGGGAAGGGGTCACGAGGGGCAGGATGGGAGCATAAGGAGGAAAAAATGAAGTACTTTTATTGCAAATGCATTTATGTCTTTATACATCCATACTTTAGCTCGACTCTGGGTAGGCTGTTAAAAAATTGTAGCCCTTTTTTGCAAATTTATTTCGGCTCTATACATTTATTAGTTAATTCGATTCTGGGTAGGATGTTTAGCGGGTTTAGGTTCTGGTTAAGTTTTAACTATGGCTAGTAAAGAATTGCTGAGAGTGGTTTCTTTTAATGTTAATGGTCTCAACAATAAAAAGAAAATGCGGGCAATTGAATCATGGATTAAAGCAGGAAACCCGGCGGTGATATTTTTACAAGAGACCCATACCAGCTGTAAAACTGCAAGATTTTTCTTCGTTTAGGTCTTGGGCAGCTTATAGGGGATTCTCTTCGTCTTCTGCTTCCCATAGAGGGACTGCAATATTTCTAAGTAAAAAACTTCAGGCGGAGGTTCTTAATTTTGAGAAAGATCAGCAGGGTCGCTGGTGTTGGGCTACCTGCATTCTTAGACAAAGCCAGAGACCGATAACTTTTGTTAGCATATACGCCCCAGTTGAGGATAACTCTAAGGTCTATGAGGATTTGTTTCAGGCCCTAATGCAGGTACCTGGTGAGCTGATCCTGGAGGGCGATTTTAATGTCCTAATGAATCCTAAAATAGACTCCTCAGTGCAGGCCAAAAGGCAGTTGAAACCTAAATCCTTTAGAACCTTACAACATTACGGAGTAACTTTAGACCTCCAGGATCCCTTGCATTCAGCCTTTCCATCTAAAATAGCGTATACTTGCTGGTCAGGTAGATTTCGCACATCTTCACGGATTGACTTTTTTCTGGTTTCCCGGAGGTTGTGTTTTAACCAGCTGAGATTTCTACATAACGGATTCTCTGATCATGCTATGCTGGTGCTTGAGGTGCAGATAGGAAATTGTGTTAGGTTCCCTAAACGGTCGTTGAACAGACAATATCTTAATGACGAGGACTGGGTGGGTTTTATTGGGATTGAGATTAAGGAATTTTTATTATGAAATAGTGAGTCTGCACCCTTGAGTGTGGTATGGGATACACTTAAGGCCTTTATCCGGGGGTTAATTATTGGTAAAGATGCAGAAATTGTAAAAAAAAGTTAGGGAAGACAAGAGAATCTTGGAACAGAAGGTCCAAATGTCCTATTCTGCATTTCTTAACAACCTCTCTGTGTTTAACCAGCGCCTGCTCGATCAGGCTAAGCGGGTACTCAGTGCTAATTACCACACTCAGAGAGAAGCCTCCTTTCAACAACTTCGCCCAAAAACATATGAGAAAAGTAATTGTACCGGCAGGTTTTTACCCTGGCAGGCCAGGGAGCAAGCTGGCATAAATCAAATCAATGCGTTAAAATTCCCCCTAACCACCTTGCGTACAGATAACCCAGCCAAAATTGGGGAAATATTGCTACAGCATTATGAGTCCATTTATGGCCAACAACAGACTGTGGACATGACTTTGTTAGAAAGTTTTTTGCAGAATAATGGATTACCGACACTTTTGGGTTTAGAAAAATCATCCATGGTAAATCCCTTTACTATGGAAGAGTTGGAGGGGGTCATTAAGAATCTACCAAACGGCAAAGCCTGTGGCCCGGATGGGTATCCACCTGAATTTTTAAAAGTTTTTTTTAGATAAAATTGCAGAATTCTTCCTTCGACTAGTAAATTCTCTGTTGGAGGGGGGAAGTACCAGAGACCTTTAGACAAGGTAACATAGTTAGCTTATTAAACTCAGATTATAAAACTGTCACCAAATTGCTATCACTTCGGTTTAATCAATATGTGGCGCAATTGATCCATTCAGATCAGAATGGTTTTATTGCTGGTCGGCAGCTGGCCACCAACACACATTACTTAACTGAGGCACTGGACTATTTCGATACACAAAGGATACCCGCATTAGTCCTTCTATTAGACGCCGAGAAGGCTTTTGACCTTGTTGTGTGGGAGATATTGTTTAGGATTTTAGGTCACTTTGGTATTCCCCCCAAGATTACGACCCTGATTCATAATCTATATAATAAGGCTGAAGCTAATGTTATTATCAATACGTCGGTGATCGGGCGGGTTAAAGTAAAATGGGGCACAAGGCAAGGGTGCCCTTTATCGCCGGTTTTATTCGCTTTCATTATCGAACCGTTGGCGATAGCAATAAGGAACTGCGCTGATATCCGTCCCCCAATTCCATCTATGGCGAAGTTAAAATTATACGCCGATGACATCATGCTTAATATTAAGCCAGAGATAGAGGTTCAGGCTAAAGTTTTCCAGCTTTTTGAAGATTTTGAGGCTTTAGGTGGGTACCGCATTAATAAAAGGAAAACTGAAATCTTACAATGTGGTGGAGCAAGCTGGAATCTGTACCCTGATATCCTTCCTTACGTCAACACTAAACCTAAGAGATATCTGGGGGTATACTTCTCTGAAAGAGTTAGTGATCTATACCACCTAAATTTTGCACCGCTCCTTCGAAAAACTCAGGCCTTGTTTTTACGCTGGAACTTCATCTTGGGTCGGGTGGCCCTGATTAAAATGTCTGTTCTCCCTTTGTTTAATTTTTTGTTTTCAACTATCCCATGTATTTTATCAGGTTCCTTTTTTACCCAAGTAGAGTCAATGTTTACAGCCTTTCTTTGGGCAAAAACGTCATCACTTATTGCACTTAGCACTTTATATGAAGAAGTGGAACAAGGAGGCTTAGCTCTTCCGAATCTCAGGGAGTATTACTATGCTTATTTTGCACAATATTTATCTAGATTCAAACCTGAATTACAGTCAAATCTTTTTATTAATAGTTTTATGGATCTCATGTGCAAGGAAAGCCAGATCCACTCCCCTCTGTTAATCTTCAAATCCCCTAAACTGGTCCGTTATAAGTGTCTCCATTGTTTTTTTTAAAAACGACAGGCGCTTTATAAAAGATATTCCATCCCTGTAATCAATTCAGCCACTTTACTATCTGGCATTCTACCATTAGCAGGTATTACGCAATCCTCAGAACTCACTTTAAAATGGGCCTCGGTAGGATTCCGTAAGGTCTCAGATTTTATGGGGAATGGAAGATGGTTGACTATGACCGAAATGTCGCAATTGACCGTCAAAGATTTTATTCTTTTAGGGTCATGTAACATCTTCCATAAATTCCTTGTTGAACTAGATGTTTCTCAAATTGGCGAACAATACCAGCTGGTTACTGAACTCTTAGAGGATACATCCGGCAGAAACCCTGGGGCATGGAGAAAGCGTTTAGCTTCAGTCAGGGGCATGGATCTTGGACAGAAGACAATTAAAAAATGGAAGGACCATGAAGATTTTGAAATTTCTGTTAATTTATGGTCGGCTATTAATAAACAGAATTTTAGTACACTAAGAGGGGCGAATTGGCGAAGGATGTTGTTTTTCAGTAAATGGCAACTTTACCGAACCCCTCTTTCTCTTTCAAAAATGTATGCCAATCATTCAGCGCACTGCTTTCGCTGTAACACTCATCCTTCAGCTAATTGGTCGCATATTATGCTGCAATGCCCTAAGATTCAGAAATTCTGGGAGGACATCTTTTGCTACTTGGAAACTGAATTCTGTATTCAATTAGTAGTGTACGATTTGTTAATTATTTTCGGTTTTGACCCAGATCTCTTCCTTTGTGACCAATTGGTAAAGTTTTTATACATTGCAATGGCAGTAGTTAGATCACTTTTATTACAAAGGTTGCGTACCGTTTCGATTCCATCTGTCCTGGAGTGGGCCCATAAGATGAAAGCGGTTAGAAGTGAACGCACTTACGCACTTTGGGTGGGGGGGTCTTAGGAAGTTCGAAAAAATCTGGCCCACATATTTTGATTAAGTTTGGGAGGGGTTATTCCTTTGGATGTATTTCTCCCTGATGTTTTAGTGCTCTATGCAATCTATGTATTATTTATCAAATTTTGGAAATTTAATGTTATGCCTTAAGGTAATCTTTTTTAAATAGATTTTTCAGTCTTAATGTATTTAATGTACTGCAATTTTTGGGATCTCAATAAACATTTATAAAAAAAAGTGGCTAGAAATGTAATAGCATTAGTTGACATATCTAAAGTAAATTACAGAACATAACACAATACCATACACAAAACAACATAACAACAGAATTAAGAAATATTAGGATACAATGCAATGAAACAGTCAAAAAAGAATGTAAGGGGGTGTTGCCAAGATGGCGGAGTGAGTGGACGTGCTTTGCTGGCGCTCCATCCCTGCCTGAGCTAATGCACATTTCAACACACTCCCCTGGCCGGTGTTGCAGCTGGGGGATCGCAAAACATTGGAGACAAACAGAGACCATCCAGGGGCCTGACCGAGCCCAGTTGGAGGTCTCACAGAGGGATTGGAGGCCCGAAGCGAACAGCGGCCTGCATCGTGGACGCGCTGTGATGCATCTGGATGTCGGCAGAGGCATAGCAGAGGCGCCAGCTCAGAAGCTTACAGGAGACAGGGAAATAGGAGGAGGCTTGCATCTGCACTTGGGTGCAGGCTCCCGCTATCATGGTCTGGACCTCCGGAGGTCTCTTGTGGTGCGGCTGAACACACGAGGGCCCACATCCAGTGGTAGGCCTGACTCAGATACCTGGGACCTCCGGAGGTGAATGAACCGCGTGCGCGTTGAGGCATGGTGCTATGGCTCGCCCCATCCGGCACAGCATTCCCCATATCACACCCCTCCCCTCATCTCCTCAGTCCACAGCATTATTGGAGCCCTGGGGGGGGGGTGCTGCAGGCTGCTGAATTAAACTTTAAGGGGCTGTCTGCCATGATGCCATTGTACTGATCCCTCTCCCATCTTGGAGTCTGGCGACAGGCTGGAGCTGCCATTTGAGGCCTAGAGCGGAGGTGAGGCCTGTTGGGACAAATCTAGCGTGGGGCCTGGCACCTACAAACAACTCAGCACACAGCCTACTGGGAGCAATACTAAGAGGTACACAGAAATACTTTAGCATGCGCCCCCTGAATTTGGTTGAGGACTGGAGACCCCGTTTTACAGGCTGGGATTTGGGCGGTGTCCTGAAGCTCCGCATTCCCTATCGGCACCGAATGCTCCTTCTTAAGTAAGCCTACTGCAGAAGTAAGCACAAGGACACTGCCATCCTCACTCAGGTGGCGACTGCAACTTCCCTGATCGATCTTGGCTATTTGCTCCCACGGGCCCTTCAGAGAACTGTCCAGCACCTTGCGGCCTTCACAGATTGGGGGCTGAATTACCTAACCTTCATTCTCCTGTGGCCTTTCATTTTTCTGTCGCTGGATTCAACCCAAGCCAAGAGATCTAGAGGCGGCAAACACAGAGCCGAGCTCACCGCTGGGGGCCCCGGCTGCTGAGCAATGACACAGAGGAATTTCGACTGTAAGCTCACTCTGACAAAACTTGCTCAGACCAGGCCCCGGTACTGCCCCCGAACGTGTTCAGGCTGTGATTCCAACTGTGCAGCCCCGTATCTTGCACCCCCTGGTCCCTGGGCTTGGATTGGGGACCCATGGCCCAGCAAAAGGGAACAAAGACAGATCTGTCAAAGACATGCTGCTTAAAAGCGCAGCAGAACCCGAGCAGGAGAAGCCGTCAACGGAGGACCCTAAGCACATGGGAGGCAGAGATGGCGAGTAGGGTTCATGACCTGGGAATACTTAGAGGCGCTGTTTGCATCCCAGTGGGGAGATCTGCAGATGGTTAAAATGACCTCACAATGGAGCTCAGGGAAGTGTGCTGCGACATCAATGAGGTGGGTGAGAGAGTGGTGGCCCTTGAGGAAAGCTCCCTGACCAGAGACGCAGAAATCAAAGCCCTTCAACAGGAGATCATTCGACTGCAGGACCAGCAACTTGACCTCCAGGCCCATGCTGAAGACCTGGAAAACAGGCCGAGAGGAATAATGTACGCATTTGGGGGTTCCCCACAGGCACAGAAGGTACGGACCTCGAGGGCTATATCCAGGCCCTATTCAGCAGCATTCTTGGGGACAATGCGCAGAGCAGCACCAAGATAGACCGATGCTATAGAGTCGCCCCCATGCACCTCCTCACCCACCAGCTGACATATTGGTCTGTGTCTGCACTTTTACTGAAAAAGAGGTGATCCTCAGGACTGCCAGATCCGATCAGAAAATCCAATTCATAGGCTACGTACTCCAACTATTCCAGGACATAGCGGCCTACATCCCCCTAAAAGAAAAGAGTTTTGCCCTGTCACCAGCCATCTTCACTCTCAGGGCATCGCATATTACTATGACCACCCATTTCACCTCATTTTCCGAGTGAATGGTAAAACCTACCATCTGCGCTCCCTGATGGAGGCCTGCGTAATCCTCAATCTCGAACTTCCTGACCAAGATTCCCATTGCCTACTAACTGACGAGAACGTTTGGGGCAGTAACAATCGTGGAACCAGGCAAGGTTTGCCCCCGGAGCTTCTCCACCCAGATCCGGTCACCATGGCTAAAGAAAGGTCAGAGGTACTATGTTCTCTCTCCGGCGAAAGCACACCTGATGCCAATCCCCCCATATGAGGCTCTGTGCATCTGCAGAAGGTAGGTTAACCTCGGGGTGGGGACTGGTATGCCAAATCCTACTGTTACTTCTTGGCTCACTGCCCCCTGGCAGACCCCACGGATTCGGACTTCCAAGTCATGAAGGACTCTGTGGACTACGGGCCTCATTTATGAGAAGTGACGCATCGCTGCGTGAAAGTAGTGATGCGTCACTTCTCAGTGCGCCCTCCTTGCGACACCAATGATGCGACATATTTATAGTATGACGCATCATGTCGCAAGGAAGGACAGATACGTCAGTATGACTGACGTATCTGTCGGCACAAAAAGTGGCGCATTGCTGGAGTTATGTCGGAAGCCTGACGCAACTCCAGCAATGTACCTTTCACATGGGGCAAGCCTACGTCACCCTTACACCTGCCATGAGGCAGGCGTAAGGTTTTGACGCATTGGCGTCCTAGTAGTGGCGCAGCGAAATCTCATAGATTGCGCTGTGCCACTGCTACGACCCTTTCTTGTGGGGGTATGCCCACCCTGCATACATTATACCTGGCGCAGGTATAATGTAGCACAGGGGTTTAGGAAGTGACGCATCTACCTAGATGCGTCACTTTGTAAATATGGCGCGACATGGTGCATGTTTTACGCCACTGGTGCGCCACAAAAAGTTACGCACCGGTGGCGCAATAGTGACGCAGGGGCTCATAAATGAGCCCCTACATGTTTATCTAGTTTTTAATTTTCTGTTGGGTTTTAGGGGTATAGTTTTGGGGTTCCCTTTCAACTGACTGCATCTGTGTGGGCTGACACATCCCTGGAGCATTATAACCTTTCCTCGAGTGCTCTGCACCCTCGCACCTTACAATCAGCATCACGTATTGTATGTTTACAGCTGTTTAGCTCTCTCCTCATTCTAGATAATGGAGACAAAAATACTTAGTCTTAATGTGAAAGACCTTAACAACCCCACTAAGAGGTCAGCGATACTTTCCTTTTTAGAATAGTCACAAGAGGATGAATGCCTGCTTCAAGAAACACACTTGCTTGCCCAAGACACACGTAGAATGCAGTCCAAGAGATTTCCCCAACAATACTGGTCATGGGGAAAGGGGAAGGGGGGGAGTGGCTATCCTTTTCTCCAAACGCTTCAAAGGGGTGGTGTTAGGTACTTGTTTTGAGATCAAAGGTTGTCTGGTGGCCATCCGGGCGCAACTCGATACATGTCATTTCACAATAGCCTCACTCTACGCTCCAAATGAACAACAGGAGGACTTTATAATTGATGCACTAGCTAAGGTCCTTCATTCCCCTGACCAGGCTATTTTGGTGGGAGGAGATCTCAACATAGTAGTGGATGCGATACAGGATCGCTCTGGTCAAAGAACTGGGCATGCTGGGGTCTTTTCCCCAGAAGGGCTGGCCTGGTTAGCTGACTGTGGCTTAGGCAATGTTTGACGTTTGCAACACCCCAATGTATGGGACTATACTCTTTACTCGGCTGCCCCTAAAACCTATCCTTGCCTATACTATTTCTTAGCCTCCCACGTGGCCTGGGACTGGATAACGACTTCTTCCATCGAGCCCCACTCACTATCTGACCATGCTGCTATCACACTCACCTTAACAGCCCACGCGCCCCCCACACAGCCCCCGCCCTGGCACCTACATGAAACACTGTTGCACTCCCCCGAAGTGGTTTCATCAATCAGGTAGACGTTTACTGACTATCTGGCCCATAACGACACTGGCGAGGTCCCCCTCGCCTTGGTTTGGGAAGCTCTCAAATTGGTAGCCCAAGGAGCTTTCATATCAAAAGTGGCACACAACATTAAGGTCCAGAGAGATGAAAGGGAGGAGTTGGAGAAGTCAATATTGGAACTGGAGTCCATACACAAGCACACTGAGGCTCCTAGAGTCTGGCGTAAACTAGAACAGGAGAGATTGCAACTTAAACACCCGACTTAGATAGGGCGAATACGCAATGCTTCGCCTCAAACATAAATTTTATATAGGGACCAACAAAGGGGGGCGGATGCTGGCTCACTGCCTGCGCAGCAAGCAACACGTGTATACAGTCAAGCCTATACAAACACGCACAGGCTCAGCAGTGTCTGAAGCCTCAGCCACCGCAGCCGAATTCCGGGTGTTCTATGCTAACCTATATGCGGGGGCCTCCACAATAGCATCAGACCCCCAGACCTACTTACATTCTGCAACGATCACACCTCTCTCACGTGCTGAATCAGAGCTACTCCACCAACCTATTTGAGTAGACGAAGTGATCTCGGCGATTGCAAGGCTAAAGCCATTGAAATCACCAGGCCCAGATGGGTTCAGCGCCAGCTTTTTTGAGACATTTTGTACGGAATTGGCTCTCCTTCTGACTCGCCTTTTCAATTCCTTCGATGACACGGGCACATTAACAGATACAGTGCTGCAGGCTTCTATTTCAGTGATCCCAAAGCCTGGGAAAGACCCTGAGCTATGCAGCTCGTACCGCCCGATTTCCTTGCTCAATGTTGATGCAAAGTTGTTTACCAGCATCCTGGCACTTTGTCTTAACCCCCTGATGCCTGGCCTTGTAGACCCAGATGAGGCTGGTTTAATTCCCTGATGTCAATGTGGGGATAATACCAAACGCGTGTGTCACCTCATTGATAAAGTCCAGCGCTCACGGGAAGAGGCCCTTTAACTGGCTATTGATGCAGAGAAGGCATTCAATCGAGTACACTGGCCCTATTTGTTTGCAACTCTCAGGCACTTCAGGGTTGAGGAGCGATTCGAGAGGTGGATTAAAAGCATTTACAGTACTCCTAGTGTGGTGGTGCAAGTCAATGGTGTGAGCTCCAGCATATTTACGGTGGACAGAGGCATGAAGCTGGGTTGCCTACTCCCCCCACTCCTCTTTGCCCTATATGGAACCCCTCACACAGAGGTTGCAAGGCGACCCCAGGGCTTTGGGAATTCCATTTAGGGGCAATCATGATTTGATTAGTCTCTATGCAGGCATTATCATATTCGCTATCACCTGACCCCTATCCTCGCTTCCAGCCATTATCTCGGAGCTGAGCGCATTTGGAGCTATTTTGGGCTTCAAAGTAAACTCACTGACATCTTAAATAATAAACCTCACCGTAAACCGAGGCACAGAGCAAATTCTATGTTCCCAGTATGACTTCTAGTGGGTAGAGGCTACCTGGGATTAGCACTGGCTCGGAGTCTCACTAAAACTGCTCTGGCTAACTATTCCAGACACTTGGCCACAATTTTTAGGGACCTAGATCATTAGCAGCGCTTACCTCTCTCGAGGTTGGGCAGTAAAAATTAACATTCTACCCCGGGCCCTCTTAATTTCCCAGACACTTCCTCTCCATCCCCCACCTGGAATGATATGCAGTCTCCAAAAAGAGATTGATCACTTTATCTGGGGAAAGACAAAGCCAATATTACAAAAACAATTGCTGCAAGGAACTAAGCAAGAAGAGGGATTGGCGTGCCTAATGTCTTACGGTACTACCACGCCACGCAGCTGAGATACCTGATAGAGTGGAATCGCCCAATGACCGAAAAGCACTGAGTCTTCATGGACCAAAAGGTAGCGGGTTCACATATCTGGAGAGAGGCCTGTTTTCTCCCTGATAACAGATCCTGGGGTCTCTACTCATCCCCAGTCACCAGCCCTACACTGAAAATATGGGACAAAGTAGTGGAGACTGCTTTCTCTTTGTAACCCGGAGTTTTAATTAACTTTTTATCAGTATTGATAATTAATGTCATTTTATATTTAATTTAAATCATTACTTTCCCTACTTTTGCACTCTCTGGAGTGGGAATAGTAATTTTTACCTCTACGCTATCCAACGCTTTCCCTACTGTTGCACCGTTTGGAGTTGGAATAGTAATTTTTACCCCTACGCTATCCAACGTTTTCCCTACTGTTGCACTCACTGGAGTGGGAATAGTAATTTTTACCTCTACGCTATCCAACGCTTTCCCTACTGTTGCACTCTCTGGAGTGGGAATAGTAATTTTTACCCCTACGCTATCCAACGTTTTCCCTACTGTTGCACTCACTGGAGTGGGAATAGTAATTTTTACCTCTACGCTATCCAACGCTTTCCCTACTGTTGCACTCTCTGGTGTGGGAATAGTAATTTTTACCCCTACGCTATCCAACGTTTTCCCTACTGTTGCACTCACTGGAGTGGGAATAGTAATTTTTACCCCTACGCTATCCAACGCTTTCCCTACTGTTGCACTCTCTGGAGTGGGAATAGTAATTTTTACCCCTATGCTATCCAACGTTTTCCCTACTGTTGCACTCACTGGAGTGGGAATAGTAATTTTTACCCCTACGCTATCCAACGCTTTCCCTACTGTTGCACTCTCTGGAGTGGGAATAGTAATTTTTACCCCTACGCTATCCAACGTTTTCCCTACTGTTGCACTCACTGGAGTGGGAATAGTAATTTTTACTTCTACGCTATCCAACGCTTTCCCTACTGTTGCACTCTCTGGAGTGGGAATAGTAATTTTTACCCCTACGCTATCCAACGTTTTCCCTACTGTTGCACTCACTGGAGTGGGAATAGTAATTTTTACCCCTACGCTATCCAACGCTTTCCCTACTGTTGCACTCACTGGAGTGGGAATAGTAATTTTTACGCTCTCAGTATTCAACAAAATCTCGACTTTTTAAAATTACTTATATTATGTTTACATTTTAATCTATTTTATATTATATTATATATGTTTTATTTATTTTTTTTAAATATTTAATTAATTTTATATTATTTTTAATACATTTCAAAAATTCGATATTTTGGCTAACTATATTTTGACAGTCTATATTTTGGAATCGATATTTTAGTACTTACCTGTTTGTAGATAGGGAGTCGATATTCTGTCCCTCGATATTTTAGTGTCGATTTTTTGTATAGTCTATATTTTGTCCCTCGATATTTAGTCACTGAACCACATAACATAGGCCACACGGAAACAGTATACAAAATTAGCTCTTACTGGTTCTACACCCCTGTACGCATTCAGAAATGGAACGCGCTATGCGATGGCCAGTGCTGGCGAGGATGCGGCAACTCTGGGTCTCTGATATCCCTCCTATGGAACTGTCCCAAGCTCATGAGATTCTGGGAGACAGTCCTGGATGACATTGATAGCGCCCTCAAAGCTGAACTTTCCCGGTTCCCTGCATACATCCTCCTGGGGCTCCCCAATGTCCTTACATACCCACTCCAGACCACTAGATGCCGACAGATCGCTCTGGCCCTTAATGCAGCGCACAGGTTACTTTCGGCAAATTGGGGTTCAGATAAAATACCAGACCACAGACAAAGGCTCCATCAGCTCTGGTCTTTGTTGGGTATGGTGAGTTTGTCTATGGCTGACAGTTTTGACCCTACATAATACGCAAAAATATGGCCTTCTCCATCGCCATCCTGTCCCATGAGTTCAGGGAACTGACATGTCCATCTTTTTTTTTTTTAAGCATCTGTTTATGTAAATTTGTTAATAAACATCTGCTGACATATATGAATGACATTTTCATACTCATACAAGGTTATAAACAGTTTTATTGTTCAAGCATTACTCACAATCTTTCATTTCACCCACTGTACACATTCTGCATTACTCAATGAGCTTGCCGGTAAGTAGTACTGGGCACTATCTGACTGTATTTGCTAGGACTGGTGGTTAGATATTGTGCAACAGATTCGAACATATATAGCAAAAACTGCTGAACATTCTATTATGTTCGTACTATATTTCTTGTGTCCCTTTACATGTACACAGTCCTGTAGAGCATTACAGGTGTGACTTATGATATTGCCTATATAACACATTTTTGATAGTTTTTGCTGCCCTCGCTATAGAATACGGGGGTTTGGGTAGCACATCCTTCATGGTAGGAGAGCCATGTATCGCCATTGGCTGTTTGGAGCAGTGAGTGAGTGCTGCATATGTATGCGTTCATATTGTCATATTGTCGACACTCAGGCCACTCCATGGTTACTCCTGCTCAACAATTCCACTAGCCCATGAGCTCAGAGGACCTCTTACAGATAACATAGAGGAGAGAAGGCCCTTCCAATCTATCAACTTTTAGCAGGAGTGACTGGTTGTGCATTCACATCTAATGTGACGGTTCTGAGGGGAGTGAAAATTGGGACCCCGTCACCGTCCTCCAGTAACCCATATAATCCCTGCATTATGACCTCCCATTACATTGCTATAAGCACTTTGCGGAGGCCTCAGGTGTGATTCTACATGGAGCGCCTTACCCTCTGCCCGAGCCAATACTAAGAACGATTGCTTCCATGCTGGCTTTGTCGTGGGTCTGGCCTTTTCCACCCCCTGGTCAGCTGACGCTTTGCGGTTAGCATACCCAGGTCAAGGAAATTAGAAGTTGCCTTCAGTGTCTTACCCCTAGGGTAGAGGTGCAGTATACACTCCTCACATGTGCATTCTAGTTGGCGATCCCTAGACACCCCCAGTATTTTGCAGACCCATCTCCAGTATGAATTAAGGAGGTGGAGTGCCATGGCATGTGTAATAAATCGGCCCCCCACTTGTTTCCATCTGGGACATGCCCCATCTGTCTGGCCATAAAATGTATTAATTCTCTCGGGAGTGAGATAGGCCCTCTGGATTATGTGGGCTTGTATGAGTTTAAAGCATGAGTTACGCGGAATGTACGTGGGACTAAGTAGTATCTCAGACCATTCCTTATCTGTAAATGGCCGCCCTTATCTGCCTCCCACTTCTGCCTAACAGACGTCATTGGTGCCGCCATGTGAAGACGGAGTGACTCCGCAAACCAGCTAGTGTAATGACTGCCCCGCCCCATAATGTGCAAATATTGTATAGTATAATGCATGGACTATTCCTCACTCATGTCACCTCGACTGCCCCTCAGAGCTGCCAGGATTGAGTAGTAGAGCAGGAACTGACCAGGAGACATTTCATATGCATACGCCAACTCCTCAAACGGAGTGAGTGACCCGTCTTGGTAGAGGTCCCTTAGTGTCTGCCCCCCCCCCCACATTTAGCCAGCTCGCTAACTTTGTAACTGTCAGCGAGCCATCTCTGGTAGGCGTACCCTGCAGTGGTAAGGCCGGTGCATATGGTGTTGCTGCTCGTGTTATGTACAGGCTCCTACGGTAGGTTTTGTACGCAATCTGTAGTAGCAGTTGACCAGGTGGACGGCGTCTGGCGCACGGATGGAATAAGCAAAGTATGTCCCCCACCGACCATGGCAGGCCCACCATGGCTGTGTCCGCCAATTGTAGGCCCGCCAGCCACCTGGCCACCCACTGGCGTTCTGAAGCCAGATAATACTGCTCCATATTTGAGACCGCTAGGCCCCCCCCCCTGTCAGTTGGGAGGTAAAGCCCATGCTGCAGCGGAAACCGTTCCATATAAATTCCCTTAGGACAGCTTTGAATATCTGGAATATACTTGAGACCACTAGGTTTGTGAAGTGATGCAATAGTCTGGGGAGCACCACCATCTTCACCAGAGCAGTCCGGACTGCAACTGATAACGGGAGTGTGCGCCAAAAGATCATCTGCGAACTCAGTGCTGTCATTGCTCTGCCTATGTTTCCCTCCCGCAGGTCCTCCTGACTGTGGTATATGTGGATTCCAAAGTATCTGAACGTTTCAGGTCGCCAGGGTATACCTATGTCGCCGCATCAAAGTTTGTGGTCCGGTTGTGTACGCCTGAAGGGGTATTAACGGGACTTATTCCAGTCTACCATCAATCCTGACAGATTAGTGAAGGTTGTCAGGGTATTTATCAATGCGACTGGGAGGGTACAAACATCTTTAAGATATATCATGATGTTGTCAGCATACAATGATACCACGTGTATGCCGTTTCCCAGTGGGACTCCCCATTCAGCACCCTCAGCTGCTCGCCAGAGCGAACTTCAGTTGGGAGAGGGGTCAACCCTGACGAGTCCCATGGCCGATCGGTGTGGATTCGGAGATATTAGTGCCGGAATACACTCTTGCCATTGCTTGCGTGTGCAGCAGCTGGATTCTGACATGTCCATTATACCTGCGCATTCCGAGAATTTTGCCTCACGATCCGGGGGAGGTTGGGGCCTCATGAACTCAAGGACTCTGAATAAGGGCAGGCCAAATCAGACACTTTATAAACCCGGTATAGTCTAGTCCGAAGGGGAGAGGATGGGGGCAGGAAAGGGTTTGTTCAAATTCTGAGGTTTGTTTGTCTTTGTTTTTCTGTTTTCTTGGCATGCAAGGCATTCTACCACACTCAGTGATTCTGTGCTAAGGCCATTGCTAGACAAAGTTGTTTATGATGACCTATGCATTTTTTAATAAGCTTGGATGGCCTCTATCTCATGTTTCCTATACCCAGCCGGCCCATTCTGGGTTATAGGCGACATGCTGTGTATTACCACACCCACTCGGCGATTACTGCCTTGATATGTTTGGATCTGCCCATTGGTAAACAACTGAACTTTGCGGCCGGCCTGTAGTGGGTTGTAGGAGGCTTGCTGTGTATGTGACTTCCTTTATGGTTTGCCAATAAAAAAGGTTTGATCCTAAAGAAAATGTAACACAACAACCTCAGTTCAACACAACATTAAATTGCTACAATGCAGTACTACACACTGCCACACAGGTCCATACAAGGTCTATACACAGAATTTGTTTCACACATTACCACCACCAGAGACCTTTTTTGAGAATACGGTGTTAGAGCGTGTCTGCACCAAGCTCTACCTTAAACTACCACCAAGGACATGAAATATTGTCAGTCATAAATGGTTTATGATCTTGCCCTTTGTGACATCATATATTGGGACAAAAAGACTCTTTATTGAGAGGAGAAGGTAGCCAATTAAATCTGTATTTCATATTTCAATTTGACCTCTCGACTGAAGGAAGGTATTTTGACCTGAAGCTAGGCGTATTTTCACTTTTGTGATCTGCTCATTATTCTGTAGAGCATATGCAAGCCCTAATAGCAGAGTTAAGCTAATAAAATAACTGAATGACTGAGCTATGTGCTCCACAAAGATCATATGAGAAATTTAAAAAAAGGTATTAGAAAAAACTGAAATTAATTGATTTTACCTACTGGCATTTGTCGCACAGGCAAAATGATCAATCCAAATTGAGGGTTTATTTTCTAGGAAGAGGTTAGGATTTGTGTGAATGATTTCAGTAGAAGCTGGTCTCAAAGCAGAGTGTCAGGGATGGGGAGAGGTATGGGGCACGAGGGACGGATGACAAAATAAACAAAATAAAGAAAATATCTTGCCTGTGCCTCACCGATCACCACCTCTGCCGCTCTTCTCCTTCCTGCTGTGTACGTGCTGCGGCTCGCAGACTCCCCACAGCCAATCCTAGTGCTTCTCTCATGTTGGTCAGCATGAGAGAAGCTCTGGGATTGACCTGAGTGGGCTTGTTTTCCGCTACAAAGGGGTCTGGGAACCTACGCCTGCTGTTCTCTGCACCTGACAATGCAGCTCGGGTTGGGGAGATGTCAATGCGCATGACGGTTTGGCCATCCTAAGACAGCTAGCCAAACCATCATGCACACTGACAGGAGTGCTGACCACCACTTTTCCTCCATGCCTGTCATGTCATGGCCCCACGCCCAAAGACTCAGCTCCGTCCAGAGGAAAATAACATGATAATAATACATTTTTATTTCATTTTATTTTTCCTTTCCCTCAGCTGGCCAGCAAGGGGGGCAATGGCCAGGACATGTCAGCATGCAGGAACACAGATCTATGGTGCACAGATTTCCTTGTTTCATCTGAACCTCCTGAAGGCAGGCATGAATAGCTTCTTCATTTTGAATTATCACTCCACTTGGTAAAATACTTTGATGGAACAAAATGTATTTTTTATTATGACATAAAGCGCTTAAAGGTAAGCAAACATGTACTACTCTTGACTGCATATATGTAGGTGCCTTGACAATATACATATCTTAAAGGTATGTTGATATGGAGTGTGAGAAAATTGACTATTAGTTGGGTTGGATGGTAGTACACCACAACAAATAATGCTGATAATCGTGTTATGTCCAGTAAAGGTTTCAATAATTTAAAACACTATTCACTTGCTTATAGTTATGTTATGTTATGTTATGTTATTAATTATTTTTGTATAGCGCAACGGTTACTCAAAAAGAGAATCCCGGCGCTTTAGGTAAGGTGAACAGATTACAAAATAACACAACACAGAGAAAACAGTTCAAAAGTCCACAAAAGAAACGGGGCAACACGCAAACCTATTGAGAAAACAGCCAGGTTTTGAGGCCTTTCCTAAAATCAAGAAGAGTAGTCGCCCCCCGCAAAGCGAGCGGTAAGGAATTCCACATCTGTGGGGCCAGCAAACTGAAGGAGCGGCCCCCTAGGCGAGCCCTCTTCACACGCGGAACAGCCGCAAGTAGTAAAGATTCCGACCTCAATGCACGAGTGGGATGGTAAAAAAAGAGTCTTTTTTGCAGGTGTTTAGCTCCCACCTCATGGAGAGCCTTATAGGCCAAGGTCAGAGCCTTAAAGGCAATCCGTTTGCGGATGGGTAGCCAGTGTAGCGTCACCAACAACCCAGCGGCGCTGATGCGTCTACTTAGGCCAAAAATGGCCCTGGCCGCCGCATTCTGTGCCACTTGAAGCCTCTGCAACAGATACTCTGGCAGGCCCAGGTACAGGCTGTTGGCATAATCCAACCTGGAGCCTATCAGGGCCTGCACCGTCAACCTCCTGTGCTCCTCGGACAGGAGGGGCAGAAACTTCCGCAGCATTTTTAGCAGGCCGAAACAAGTGCCGGTTACCCCAAGAATCTGGGCTTTCATCGTCAGCCCCTTGTCCATCTTAACCCCCAGGTTGTTAGCCATGGGAGAAGAACCGGACGGAGGGAATATGTCGATGGGCCACCAGGCCTGCCAGCTGGGCTCCGCGTCGCACCCAAAAAAGAGAACCTCCGATTTGTCCGAATTGCACTTGAGGCTGTGCAGTTGGAACCATGCAAATACAGCCCCAAGGCAATTCTGGATACTCTCTCCGTCAAAGTCAACACCCCTCTCACATGAGAAGAGGAGCTGAGTGTCGTCGGCATACGACACGATCCGGGCACCAAAAGACTCCGCCACCGCCGCCAAAGGGGACATATAGATATTAAAGAGGGTCGGGCTCAATATAGAGCCCTGAGGGACCCCGACTCCCAACGGCGGCATTACAGCGGAATCAGATGATGTCCAGATCGTTTGCCGGCGGCCGGCCAAGAAGGAAGAAAACCATTTGAGCACCGTCCCCCGCAGGCCAATCTCAAAGAGTCTTGCGAGCAGGCCCTCATGGGGGACGGTGTCAAAGGCCGCCGACAGGTCCAACAACACCAGCATGACTTTGCCCCCGGAATCCAGCACCCCTTTGATGGTTTCCGAAACCTCAAGGAGCGCGGTCTCGGTGCTTCGGTTTGAGCGGAAGCCTGACTGGGAGTCGTGCAAGATCTCATGAGACTCCAAAAAATTGGAGAGCACCGACTGAACGTGCTTTTCCAAGATTTTTACGAAAGCCGGCAGCAGCGAGATAGGCCTGTAATTGGCTGGGGCTTTCGGGTCAAGTCCCGGCTTTTTAAGCAACGGGATAACCATTGCCTGCTTCCATGATGGCGGCACCTCTCCCGAACTCAACGAAAGGTTGAGAAGAGGGTGGGCCAGCGGATTAACCACTTCCGCCAGTTTACCCAGAAGCTTAGCTGGGCAGGGGTCAAGCGGAGACCCAGATTTTAAATTGCCCATGAGCGCAAGGGAGGCGGAGGCTGGCAAAGATGGAAACTCAGCCAATATGGCGCCCTGCATAACTGGAGGGGACATACCCGCCTCCTGCACCGGCAACGTGACCGATCCACGCGAAGGAAAGGAGTCCTGGATAAGTTGGATCTTGCCTGTAAAAAAGCTCGCCAGATCTGCTGCCCAGGATTCTACAGGGCCCTCTTCCGAGGCGATGGTCCGAGATGAAATGAATTCTCGGACGATAGTAAAAATCTCCTTACTGGAGTTCGAAGCTGCTTCAATTCTCCCCGCAAAATAGGCTTTCTTTTCGAGGCGGATATCGCGGTGGTAAGCTTTGACCACAGCCTTGTAGGCAGACCTGTCCTTGCTGTCATAATGTGCCCGCCAGGCCCTTTCGGCTACCTTGCACTGCTGCCGCGTAGCCCGCAGAGCCGTGGTAAACCAAGGGGCCGAGACCCGCTTAGATGTCGAGCGGGGGGGCAGAACAGGGGCCAGGTCATCCAGCCTCTCCGTCAGCCACTTTTGCAGGGCCTCCAAGTCGCTTTCTAACTCGCCAGAAAGAGGGCAAGGGTGAGTCGCAGCAGCCTGGGCCAGCATCTCAGGGGTCACCCTGCTAAATGCTCTACAGGCTCGTCCCCTCTGCTGTGAGACAAGGTTCGACGCCCTAAGCTTGCCATTGATAGCAAATTTGGCAAGCCAATGATCCGACCACAGGACCGGGAGGATCTCTTTCACAACCAGCGGGGAAGTCGAGAAAACCTGGTCTAGGGTATGCCCCTTCTCGTGGGTCGGACCCAATAGATGTGGGGTCAGGCCCAGCGGCGTCATAGCCTCCAAGAGCTTAATAGCGGCGGGGTCCGATGGATCATCCATCCGGATGTTAAAGTCGCCAGCCACTAAGCAGTGTTCTGCTCTCAGGGCTAGACCCGCCATCGCCACATCAAGGTCAGCAAAGAACGTCCCAAGCGGACCGGGGGGGCGGTAGACTAGCAGTCCCTTCACTGATTGGTGCGGTGCTAGCGCGATAGAAAAAGCCAGCGATTCTGAGCCGCGAATGTCCTCAGAAGGCAAGATGGTACAAGGTGTGCCCTTTTTTACCACCAATGCGACCCCGCCACCCCTGCCCTTTGCTCTGTCCTTCCTGAAGATATCAAAATCAGGCGGGATGGCCATAGCCACATCGGGATTAGACGCTTCACCCCACCAAGTCTCCGTCAACATAAGACAGAGAGGCCTCTCAGTCTCAAGGAGCTCAAAAATGTGTTGCGCATGGCAGCTAGCCGACCTGGTGTTTAACAGCATGCAGGCATACTCAGCCCCGCGATGTCCGTAGGCGGGGTAGATGACAGCACCCGGGTAGGATGCCAGCCACAACCCGGACATCGCCATTTGCCCCTATGGCGGGCCGGGAAGACAGTGCGGCAGCAGCTCTCCCTGATATGCAAGGAGCGCAGCTCCAAGGAGGAGTACCGCATCGGAAAGGCGCTCAGAGAGCTCAGTTCCCGTGACCAGGGCCCCACCCGCCGCCAAGACGCCTCCGGGACGCGGACGGGCGCAGACGGGCAGGACTCTGGCTTGACTCCGGCGCGAGTCAGGCGCCACCGCTGCGCGTCACCGCTGCGCGGGCCAGGTGAGCTTTAAATAGGAGCTCACCTGAACTCCCGCAGAGCGCTAGAACGCTCAGGCAAGTGGCGCGTGATTCCGAAGTCCCCCCCCAAGATGGCGACCGGCGCCACAAGCAGGCAACCAGAAGGTGAGACAATCCGTCCAAAACGCGGTGGGGGCACAATTATAGTGCAAGTATAGGGCCAGAACACGATGGAAGTTAAAAGCAGGGCAGTACAAAATAATTGCAAACAAAATACAAAAACGGGATATATTTTAAAATAATGCTAGCGCAGCGCGCTGTAATGCCAGCAGCCACAATGCACCCAAAAGCACCTTACCAAAGGCAGAGCAGCGGAAATGCTCGCCTTAAATAGGAGCTCACCTGAACTCCCGCAGAGCGCTAGAACGCTCAGGCAAGTGGCGCGTGATTCCGAAGTCCCCCCCCAAGATGGCGACCGGCGCCACAAGCAGGCAACCAGAAGGTGAGACAATCCGTACAAAACGCGGTGGGGGCACAATTATAGTGCAAGTATAGGGCCAGAACACGATGGAAGTTAAAAGCAGGGCAGTACAAAATAATTGCAAACAAAATACAAAAACGGGATATATTTTAAAATAATGCTAGCGCAGCGCGCTGTAATGCCAGCAGCCACAATGCACCCAAAAGCACCTTACCAAAGGCAGAGCAGCGGAAATGCTCGCCTTAAATAGGAGCTCACCTGAACTCCCGCAGAGCGCTAGAACGCTCAGGCAAGTGGCGCGTGATTCCGAAGTCCCCCCCCAAGATGGCGACCGGCGCCACAAGCAGGCAACCAGAAGGTGAGACAATCCGTCCAAAACGCGGTGGGGGCACAATTATAGTGCAAGTATAGGGCCAGAACACGATGGAAGTTAAAAGCAGGGCAGTACAAAATAATTGCAAACAAAATACAAAAACGGGATATATTTTAAAATAATGCTAGCGCAGCGCGCTGTAATGCCAGCAGCCACAATGCACCCAAAAGCACCTTACCATAGTTCCCATGTAAATGTAAAAAAAATCCTACCTATTCTGCCAATGCTTTCAGTAAAAAATCATGTAATAGTATTTGGCTCGGTAATCAACTCCATGCTGCAATACTTGTATGCAGGGCTTGTAGAAAACTTAACTGAACAACCTACGAGAGACCAGAATGCAGCTGTCAAAAACATCTTTGGTCTGAGTAAACAAGACTACATCTCTGCTACTTTCAATTTTCTACACTAGTTGCCCAACCTATCTTCACTTTAAAATAGGTTACTTGGCCATTAAGTGCCTTCTTAGAACCACTTTATCTTGGTTGGAACCCAGCTCTCCAAATTGAGATATTCGCGCCAAAAAATAAGACCTTTTTCATAGCTCCAAAATTCTGCGTATCTACAAGGAGTGAATGTACCTTCTCTATCCATCCTCCAGTGGTCTGTATGCACTGTTGATAGATGTAAGATCGGTTCCTACTAGCTTTAGGCAAAGGTTGACATCAAGTTTTGTTAGCAAACTTATTAAGACTAGCAGCAAGATGGGTCCTGCGCTTAAGAAATGCACAAAGTGTGTACTTGAACTATGCTAAAATCAGTTCAAGCAATGCTGAAAACCAAAAACAACATCAACCTCAAATCCAAAAAATCGCTCTCTTTTCCCATTAAATAAATCAATACGTATTACGTAACTGTTGTCTAGAGTTTACTTGTATGATCCAACAGGGTATCTTGCTGGTGCAATATAAAAGAAATACTGTACACACAAGGAACAAAAGTAGATTTGATTTGGCATTAAAAGTCTGACAGAACTTCCCTAAACATAGGGACCTGAACACAAAAAAAGAAATTCTCCTGTCACCATCCTGCATTGCTGTCTCTTATCCCATCTCTCCAGCATTGTTGTTGCTTCCACCATCCCTCCTGCCCCCACCAGTGTTGGTATTGATTATCCCATACCTGCTTCAATGTTGATACTTGCCCAATCCCTCCCCTCCCACTTTGTTGCTTGCTTTGTCCCTCCAACCATCCTTCCCTAATATTGCTTGCCCCTTCCATTGAACCTCCTCAAACATTGTTGTTTCTTTCCATCCCTCCCACTCCTCTTCCATGGTATTGTTGCTTGCCATGTCTATCTCATATTGTTGTTGCTTGCTCCGTCCCTCCCCCTCCTGTGTTGTTCTTGCCCCATTCCTCCTGCATTGTTGTTGCATGCCCGTCCCTCTTACCCCATTCCACATTGTTGTTGCTTGCCCTGGTCCTCCCACTTCCTCTCCTGCATTGTTGCTTGTTTACCTAGTCCCTCCAACCTCCTCCAACATTATTGCTTGCTCCTCCCACCCCTTGACCCCTCCTTCACTGTTGCTTGTTTGCCCTTCTAATCCGCCCCTCCTGCATTGTTGCTTGCTTGCCTTTCACCACTAGCCCCTCCCACATTGTTGCTTGCTTGTTTCATCCCTCCCCACCCACACTGAAGCTTGCTTTCTCCGTCACTCCCACCCTCTCCTGCATAGTTGCTGCTAGCCCCATGTCATTGTAACTTGCTCCATCCCTTCCACTCCCCTCCTGCCTTGTTGATGCTTGGCCCATCCCTCTCACATTGTTGTTGCTTGCCCCATCCTCCCCACCCTTTTCCTCTGTTGTTGTTGCTTGTGCCATCTTTCCCATCTTGTTGTTACTTGCCCTGTATCCTCGACCCCTCCCGCATGGTTGCTCCGTCCCTCACACCTTCATGCATTGTTGTTCCTTGCCCCATCCCTCTTGCCCCCTCCAACATTGTTGTTGCCTGCGGCATCGTGTTATTTCACTTGCCACATTCTTACTGCCCCTTCCATCATCCCCCCTCCTGTGTTGTTTTTGCTTTCCCCTTCTATGTTATAGTTGTTTGTACCCCCAAACATCCCCACCTGCATTGCTGCTTGTTTGCCCTGTTCTACCCACCCTCCTCCTGTGTTGTTGCTTGCTGCCCCATCCCACTTCCCTTCCATGTTATTGCTTGCTTGCTCTGTCCCTCTTACCCTCATTCTACATTTTTGCTTGTTTGCCTTGCGTTGACCCTCCCTCCTTCAGTGTTGTTGCAGCTTGACACATCCCTCCCACATTGGTATTGCTTGCCCCATCTCTCCCACCCCTCCCACATTGTTATTGCTTGCTTCGTCACTCCCTTATTGTTTGTGCTTGCCACTTCCTCACTGCCCCTCCCCTCATTGTTGTTGCTTGTCCTGTTACCTAAACATCTTCCTGTATTTTTACTTGCTTGCTGGCCCAATACTGCTTTCCTGTGCTGTGGTTGCTTGCCCCACCGCTCCCGATCCCTTTGGTGTTGTTGTTGTTTGCCCCATTTCTCCGGCATTGTTGTTGCTTGCTCCATCCCTCCTGTCCGCCTCTCACATTGTAGTAGCTGCTCCAAATCCTCCTGTGCTGTTGTTGCTTGCACAATCCCACCTGCCTCCTCCCACGTTTTTGTTACTTTTCCTGTCCCTGCCGCTCCCCCTCCCTCATTGTTGTTGCTAGTCCCTTCTCTTGTCTCACGACCTTCTCCATAGGATTGCTGCTTGCCCCATCCCTCCCCACCCTCATGTGTTGTTACTTACCCCTCCCTCCCACAATCATCCTGCAATATGGTTGCTTGCCACCTCCTATGTTGCTGCTTCCCCCTCCCGTCCCGCAGAAAAAACCATTATGACGCGGCCACTTTTTTCTAACTTTCAGTCATGCTGCACAGCAGTCACGCTGCTGTGCAACATGGCTAAATCACCTTGACAAAGCCAATAGGTCTCGTAATTGGTTATGCCGGTCCTTATTTACCACAGAACTGCAAGCAGAGCGCTACAAGGAAGCTGCATGTGCCATGATGGTGCAGCCTGTGCAGGTAAGATCGCATTGAGGCAGGATGGGGAGGATTCGACAGATGACGACGAGGGAAATATGGGGGAATATCAGCAACAACCAGCGATAATTATCGCTAAGCGCACTTAGCGCTTGGATAATTATCGCCGGCTAGCGTGGATTTTTATTGCTGAGATAGCGTGTTATTAGCAACGCTTATCTCAAAAGGGATAAAAATCCTCACGCTAACTGCCTAACGTGAGATTATTGCTGGAAACCCAGCGATAATCTCTCGCAATGTGGCGTTAGCTTGATGATAGGGACTCACAAACTTAGCCATGATATCCACCATCCATAGGATATCATGGCTAAATCAGTCCTGAAGCAGGCGTAAGGAAAGTAGCGATAACAGGGGTTATCGCTACTTTTCTTGCCACTATGCTTCATAGCGTGTCATGTCAGGTCAGGAACGCCCACTTTGCATCTCATTAGAGATGCAAAGCTGGGCGTTAGGAATTCCTACGCTAACACAAGTTTTCATGACAAGCTAAGCGACATTTCTCCTATCATCAAGCCCCACGCTATGAAGCATAGCGTCAGGAAAAGTAGCGATAACCCCAGTTATCGCTACTTTCCTTACGCCTGCTTCAGGACTGACTTAGCCATGATATCCTATGGAAGGTGGATATCATGGCTAAGTTTGTGAGTCCCTATCAACAAGCTAACGCCACGTTGCGTGAGATTATCGCTGGGTTTCCAGCGATAATCTCACGTTAGTCAGTTAGCGTGAGGATTTTTATCGCTGAGGAGATAAGTGTTGCTAATAGCACGCTATCTCAGCGATAAAAATCCACATTACCCGGCGATAATTATCCTCACGCTAAGAGCGCTGAGCGATAATTATCGCCGGGTGTTGCTGATATGCCCCTCTGATACTTACTGATAACTTACTGATACCAGGTTAAAAAGATATCTTTTTTGTGTTTTAAAGTGTTTTATTCATTTTAATGGCGGTTAAGCAGGGCATACTCATACAGAAAGAAATGAGAGGATTCAGGTGCGTGTGTTTGTTCTTACATTACATAATACGAGCTGCACTGATTTTTAAGGTCTGCTCCATCCAATACATTTAACACATAACCAGTCCTTCGCCCTCATGACCACCAGAGGGCAGTAGTGTTCCACCGAAGCAACTGTGTAATAATGAATTCCTAGCAAATGCCTCATTGCGAAAGTTTAATATGGGAAATATACAGACATTTTGCTGTCTGATTCAGACTGAAAATGCCGCTGTCAGATATTTCCACTTTCTACTGGCTATAGCTAACTTGAGGGACAGTTACTCGGAAAAATAACATTTGTGCAGTTAGCCATTGAGAAACCTCTGTCCAGCTCTTCCTCGGTGCATGCTGTTCTTTACCAGCCACGTTCCAGCTGTCACAGTTTATTAACTTTCTTCCTCTTTAGTTTTCATGTAGGTGAATGACCTAATTTCCTACTGGTAACCTTCCTAACCGCGTCCATCTTTTCCGGTACAATCCTTACGTGTGTGATGGTGGGAGTTCCAAGTTGACTGCGTCTCTTAGTGTGCCCTGAAAAATAACACAGGAGATAGACGTGCAGCACTAATAGCTATGCTAGCACGCAATTCATCACAAGCTACCAGTGCTTAATTTGAGCTGGTGCTTGCCGGTGGGGCTCACTGGCGCACATTTTTGAGGATCAGGACTTTTTTTCCCCTCATCAGACTTTGAGCAAGAGAGAAAAAAAACACGTAAGGGTAAGGAGGAAGGAAAAGACGGTAAATAAGAGACGAAGAAGAAGAGCCAGGATGAAATGGAGCCAGAAAGAGTGAAATAAAGGATCACGGAGTGTCCAGTGGCGGATTAAAGAAGCATGGATGGAGATCACGACTACGCAGTCTCGACCCTTTGCGGTTCTGATGGAGGAGGGTGGCCTCGCACCCGGACAGTTCCTGCAGTATGAAGCCCTGACCCGGGCGTTTTCACAGTTATGGGGCTCGGGTAAGGAACTGGAAACGCACGATGTGTTACATTCATTACTTACCTCAGGGGACATCAAATAAAATGGTTTTATGCCTCACTCCTTCGAGCATCCCTTTCCCCTCTGAGGGTTCTACGAGACAAATTACAAATGATCCTGAACAGGGAACTAACTGACTTGGAATGGAGTAAAGTGTTGGAATCCCCCAAGAAGATATCCCGCAATATGCGACTGAAATACATTCAATTTAATTGTATTCACATGTCATGTATGACACACCCCATCGCCTCTTCGTTGCTTATGGGGGTGAACCTAGACACTGCCTGAGATGTGTAGTAATTGATGCAGACTTTGTGCATATGACCTGGGGCTGTGAAAAGTTATTCACATACTGGTCAGATGTGATGACTAAGATTAATGCCACACTGGGGTGCCCTCTTACTGTCACGATGGACACCTGCCTCTTAGGACTCTTCCCCCACACGCCAAATGTAAAGCAGGAAATAGATTTATTGAACTTCCCTGATACTGGCTAAACGACGGAAAGCCATGGCGTGGAAGTCTGCCATTGGCCCACAGATATCTATTTGGGATTGTGATGTTGTCACTTGGGTTTACGCAGAGGGTAGAATCCTGCATAAAGAGGAGACCAGTCAACAGAGAAGACACCCAATTGCAGAGTGCAGACCAGTGGAAAGATATACTATCCACTTGGCAACAGCCAAGCCACCCTAATAGTGCAGAAGACACTAGTGGGGACACTCAGATTAGACCCATAATGTAAGACAGAGACAACCTTAGCCCACAACTAACAGATGGGAACGGAGACTATGGTTCCTCCCAGAGACATGTGGTTAGAGTCACCCAGACATGATGTGAGCAAACCCGGATAAAATTCCTTCAACTATACCCGGGCAAACCCCCCATACACTCCCCTGATACTGAGACCTTCTCTTTGCATGTACAGACACTTCTATTCTACATCAGTTTAGTTATGCTGTTCAAGTTAGTTTATTGACAGTTTTTAGGGCACTTAACCCCTTCACTGCTAGCCAACCACCCCCCCCCCCCCCACCGCTAAGCATTTTTTGGGCTATTCGGGGTACTTCGCGCTTAGCCCCCTGAAACAATTTGACCACATAAGGTATCCATGCCAAATTTGCGTCCTTTTCTTCAAACATCATGGGAATTTTAAAGGTACCCATAGTTTGTTGCTTCCCCTTGAGGAGACCCAGAAATTTGCAAAAATACAGCTAAATTTGTTTTGGGGGGAAAAATGGGACATAAGAGCTGCAGAAGAAAGCGTCTGTCTTTTTCCCTGCGAATGGTATCAACAAAAGGTTTGTGGTGCTGAAATCACCATCTTCCCAGCTTTCAGGGACTGACAGACTCTTGTCAGAAAAGCAACATTTTTTACACAGTTTTTGCATTTTACTGGAACATAGCCATTTTTGTTATTCTTGGTGCTTTCAACCTCCTTCCGGTTACTGGTAGAAATGGGTATGAAAGCAATAATGGATCCTGGAAAGCTATACATTTCTGAAAAGTAGACAACATTTTGAATTCAGCAAGTGAGCATTTGTGTAGATCCTTCAAGTTTTTTTTATTGAAACTAACAGTTGAATATAGGAAAAATTTAAAATGAGTTCCGAAAAACAGCAATTTGTGCCAACGTTTATACCTGTGACTTCTTCTAAGTTTGACAGATATTTGTAAGCAATATACTGTTACATTTGCTCGATCCTTCTGGTTGTGGGGAAATGTAGGACTTGTAGGTTCACCAAGAACCAGAAAAACCCAGAGCCAATAACTGAGCAGTGTCTTGCAATGCTTTTTTATTGTGTACCGGGTGTATAGCAATTCATTTGGGAAAATAAAAACTGTGAAAAATCAGTATGAAAGACACCTTATATTTCCAAAATGGGAACAATAGAGTTTAGAAACAGTAGGTATTTGCACATCTCCAAACTTGTGGGTACCCATACTAGCATGTGAATTATAGGACAATTTTAAAAGTGACTTATTTTCTACACATTGTCTTACATTTGGAAGGTAGAAATACATCGAAAGTCAATAAGTAATAACAGTTGTTCTACAATTCTGTGTTCCCCAAAGTCTCCCGATAAAAATAGTACCTCACTTGTGTGGGTAGACCAAGTGCCCATGACAGGAAATGTCACAAAAACGCAATGTGGACACACCACATTTTTACAGTGAAAACTGACCCTTTTTTTGCATAGTGCCTAGCTGTAGATTTTGAACCCTAGCTCTGCCGGCTCCTAGGAAAACCTAGCAAACCTATACATTTTTGAAAACTAGACACCCAGAGAAATCCAGCATGGGATGACTTGTTTGGCTCTCATTAGGTTCTGTTACCCAGAATCCCTTGTGAACCTCAAACTTTGTTTTAAAAAAACACATTTTCCTCACATTTCTGTGATGGAAAGTTCTGGAATCAGCGTGGATCTAATAAAATTCCATTCACCCCACATTTCCCAAAGTCTTCCGGTAAAAATGATACCTCACTTTTGTGGGTAGGCCTAGTGCCCGCGAAAGGTAACAGCCCAAAACACAACGTGGACACGCCACATTTTTACGGTGAAAACTGACTCTTTATTGGCAAAGTGCCTAGCTGTAGATTTTGAACCCTAGCTCTGACTGCACCTAGGGAAACCTAGCAAACCAATACATTTTTAAACACAAGACACCCAGGGGGATCCAGGATGGAGTGACTTGTTTGGCTCTCACCAAGTTCTGTTACCCAGAATCCCTTGCAAACCTCAAACTGTGTAAACAAAACACATTTTCCCCACACTTCTGTGAGGGAAAGTTCTGGAATTTGCGTCGGTCCACAAACTTCCACACACCCCGCATTCTCAAAAGTCTCCTGATAAAAATGGTACCTCACTCGTGTGGGTGGGTGAAGTACCCGTGACAAGGGCCCAAAACATTGTGGAGACATCAAAATTACCTATGCCAGAAATTCTAGGTAGGGAAACGTTTGGGGATGCATGCAAGCCATACCTCCCTTGACTCCCCCAGGTCTCTAGTTTTCAGAAATGTGTGGGTTTGGTAGGTTTTCCTAGGTGGCCGCTGAGTACGGGACCAAAAACGCAGGTGCCCACTTGCAAACTTGGTCGTTTTCTGATAGATAGGGGGCAGCTGCGTTTTTGGTCCCGGGGTTGGCTGCCATCTAGGGAAATTTACTAAACCCACACATTTCTGAAAAGTAGACACCTGGGTGAGTGCAGGGAGGTGAGATTTGCATGGACTCCCCAAAGTTTTCCTACCAAGAATCCCCTGCAAACCTCAAATTTTGCTGAAAAAATCAAATTATTCTCACATTTCTGTGTTGGAAAGTTGTGGGATCACCAGGCTGAAACAAATTTCCTACCACCCAACGTTGCTCAAGGTCTCCCGATAAAAACAGTACCTCACTCCTGTGGGTGGGACAAGTACCCACAATAGGCAAGGGCCCAAAACCTATTGTGGAGACATCAAAATTACCTATCACAAAACGACCTGTTTTTGCAAGGGGGGGACACCTGAGTTTTTGGCCCCGGGCTCCTAGGCCAGCTAAGAAAACCTATCAAACTCACACATTAATGAAAACTAGACACCCTGGGGAGTCCTGGGAGGTATGACTTGTGTGGATCCCAAAGTGTTTCCCTATGCAGAATCCCCTTCAAACCTCAAATGTTGCTGAAAAATGTACTACCACCCAGTGTTCCCCTTGTTCTCGCGAGTAAAATTATACCTCACTTGTGTGGGTGGGCCACAGACCTGTGCCTGGGAAGGGCCAAAAACAAAGGGATGAAGGGTATAGCACTGCAAATTCTCAGCGCTACATTTTAAAAAAATAAGTTTTTAGCTGATTCTGCATTGAACAGCCACACTAGTGAGGTATCATTTTTCTTGGGAGACCAAGGGGAACCCTAGGTGGTAGGACATTTGTGCCGGCACAGTGATCCCACACAAACGTGTGGAAAAAGTGATTTTTTCAGCAAAATTTGAGGTTGGCAGAGGATTCTTGGTAGGAAAATGTTGGGGGATCACTGCAAACCATACCTCACTGGACTCCCCAGGTTGTCTAGTTTTCAGAAATGTATGGGTTTGGTAGGTTTCCCTAGATGGCCACGAGCCCGGCGCCAAAAAACCAAGTGCCCTCCCACCCTGCAATACCAGTTAGTTTTATAATTGGCAATTTTAAAGTCACCACAGCACGATTTGGATCATTTCCTGTTGCAACTACCATGCCTACCCACACAAGTGAGGTACCATTTTAATTGGGAGACCTGGGGGAACGCTAGGTGGTAGGAAATTTGTGTCATACTGGTGGCCCCATAACTTTCCCACAGAGAAAAGTGAGGAGAATGTGATTTTTTTCAAGCTAAATTTAAGGTTTGCAGGGTATTCTGGGTAGGGAAACATTGGGGGATCCACGCAAGCCATACCTCACGGGACTCTCCAGGGTTTCTAGTTTTCAGAAATGTGTGGGTTTTGTAGGTTTCCCTAGATGGCCACTGAACCCGGGGCCAAAAACTCAGGTGCCCCCACTGCAAAACCAGGACATTTGTGATAGGCAATTTTGATGTCTCCACAATATGTTTTGGTCCCTTGCCTGTCATGGGTATTTGACCCACACACACGAGTGAGGTACCATTTTTATTGGGAGACTTTGGAGAATGCGGGGTGGGTGGAAGTTTGTGGGCACACGCTGTTTCTAGAACTTTCCATCACAGAAATTTGGGGGAAATGTGTTGTTTTTTATTACTAAGTTTGAGGTTTGTGAGGGATTCTGGGTAACAGAACCTGGAGTGAGCCACACAAGTCACTCCGTCCTAGCTGCCCCAGGGGGTCTAGTTTTCAAAAAAGTAAAGGTTTGCTAGGTTTCCCTAGGTGCCGGCAGAGCTAGGGTTCAAAATCTACAGCTAAACACTTTGGAAAAAAAGCGTCAGTTTTCAATTTACAAATGTGGTGTGTCCAAGCTGCGGTTTGGGCCGTTTTCTGTCGTAGGTAGTAGCACTGCCCAAACAAGTGAGGTACTATTTTTATCAGGAGACTTTGGGAAATGCTGGGTGTGTGGAAGTTTGTGGATCTGCTCAGATTCCAGAACTTTCCATTACAGAAATGTGAGGAAAATGGTTTCTAGCTGGCTTTCTGTCCCCATCTGCCTCCCGGGGGCAGAAAAACAGTGGCAATTTTTTGAGGGTGGGGGCATTGGCATGCCCATTCTGGGGAGCCCCCAACCCCACGTATAAAAGAAATCCCTGTTGCCTAGTGGGATTTCTAACACACTTGGGGACAGATCAGGGGCTACTGCCCCCACTGCCTCCTGGGGTGGGGCATAAATGACTGTGTCATTTTTTTGGGGGGTGGGGGCATTGGCATGAGCATTCTGGGCAGCCTCCCCCCGAACTTAGGAGAGAAAAAATCAGCGGTGCCTAGTGGGCTTTCTGTCCCCATGGGGTTGTAGATAAGGGGCTATTGCCACCATCTGCCTCCTGGGGGGGGGCAGAAAGTATTTTGCCTTCTCCAGTCTTTCTGCCCCATCTGCCTCCCAGGGGCAGAAAGACTGTAGCATTTTTTGGGGGGTGGATGCATTGTCATGGTCATTTTGTGCAGCCTCCACCGCTAAGTACATATATGAAAGAATCACTGGTTCCTAGTGGGCTTTCTGCCCCCCAGCCGGTTCGGCAGATCAGTGGCTACTACCTTCATCTGCCTCCTGGGAGGGCAGAAAGTATTTTGCCTTCTTTGGGGTGGGTAGGGTGGAGGCATTGGCATGCCCATTCTGGATAGCCCCTACCCCTGGATTATACTAATATAATCACTGGCATTTAGGGTGCTTCTGCCCCCCCCAGGGGGCAGATTGAGGGCTACTGCCCCCATATGCCCTCCGGGGGGGGGGGGGCAGAAAGACTGTCTGTATCAAACTTTAATGGGGGGAGAAAAGGCCTTTGCTCAAGGGGCTGCTCCCCCTCCCTTGTGTCTAGTGGGTGGATCCCTGCTTGGGGATCACCCTACTGGGGTATTCCCCAAGCAGGGATCCACTAGGGAAGGGTACCATTGGAGAGTGTTAAAATAGCATCATAATACCACTTGCCCAAGAGTAGGTATGTTGCTAGAGACACTTATTGATCTTTGAACAGACAGGATTCATAACCATGATTCACTATATGGATAAGATGGAACAAATACACTTCCTTGGATAGCCCTGAACCAGTATGTACTATCTGAATATGAATACTCACCTGATAATTATAATATGTATAGTTCCTAATTTTTATTTTTGTTGTTTAAATGATTGGATTTCCTATTTTAAAGAGGAACTTGTTATTATGTATATGGATATAGGTGAACTGTTGTATGTTTGATAAAAATGCCTATAAAGATAATTAAAAAAAGACTCCGCAGTCTCAACATTCGATAGCCCTGGCTGCGGGATTTTGAGCAAAACTTTGTTCCCCAGCACTTATTCTTTTAGAAATGAAGCACTGCAAGTTACACTTAAAAAGCTTGCAGATCACCAGCACTCATTTCAGATTTGCCTAGATCCAGCCAGCAACAGAGAACAAAAGTTTGAGGGGAAGCCCAAGCAGCCACTCTAAAATTCTCACACTAGGAAACTCACTTCCATATAGAATGAGTAGCTGCCATACAACCGGTTCAGAAATGCAGAACTCCATTGAAATCTATGAACCTTGCAACCTCACAGACCTATAAAACTGTAAGGTGAATTCACCTAAATAATGTTGTTGTGGAACGTTTGACTCCTACACTCAGACCCATGGCTAAACACCATCTGGAACTCCTGGGTCTGATCCAAGAAGCTCATAGAGGCTTCCAAGCATCTAAGTCGTTGAGAGCCTGACCCCTTACCTGAAGAGGGATCTTGACCATACACAAGAAGGACCATTTCCTGGTCCTTATGCAGTGGAAACCATATTTAGTCTTAACAAAATGATCAAACCAGTCATACACTGCTTGAAGCCACAACTAGAATGAGGCTATGGTTGGATCACGGCCACCCTTTCTGCTATGAAGGCAGCCCACTACAGATACCTTACCAGAGTTTGCCCCCGGTAGCATGATTGTAGCTTTAAAGTACATTTTTGACAAGCCCACCATCCTATGGTGAATGGAAGTAACAGTGAATGGTAAGACACCATTCCTAACACTCCACTGTGAAGAGAAGTGGCGAGCTGTGGCCCTGCATGCCGTACCAAAAACGGGAGCAGGGCACAGATCGGGGGTGCATGCAGATAGTCAATGCCCACCTGCTATTTCACAGGTTAGACGCTATCCACTCTGCCAAAACTGTGTGCCCCACTAAAATTGGCTGGCCTTGTCACATGTTCAGCAGTACCAGCACATTGTCTGCTTTCATTGCAAGCAGCAACATGCAGGCTGGTTGGGGGTTTTTATATTTTCACCTCCAGCTGGGCCAAAGGTAAAGGCGGAAGTTAAGGGGCCATCAGGCCTCCTTTTATTCCAATATGATCCTGGCTGAGTAGGGTCTGGAGCTTCCCACTTAGGGGCAGATTTACAAGACGTGGCGCATCCCTGCATATTAGCAGGGATGCAGTAGTTATTTTGCGTGACGTAAAAAAAGCCTTGCACCACCATGGATGCTCCGCATTTACAATGAAGTGCACCATGGCGCAAGGATAGACAGATGCGTGATGCATCTGTCGGCATAAAGGTGGCGCAGTGCTGGAGTCGTGTCACGAGTGCGACCCAACTCCAGCACTGCTCAGGGGCGGCCTCTACTTACTGTGCTCGGTCACTCCTTACGCCTGCTACAAGCAGGCGTAATGTTTTGACGCAGCGGGGTTGTAAATGTGACTCAGAGTCACTTTTAAGAGGCTTCCTTGCGACGGAACACCCACCCTGCATACATTATACCTGACACAGGTATAATGTAGCGCAGGGCTTTACAACGTGACGCATCTCCCTAGATGCGTCACATTGTAAATATGTTGCATAGTGGCCCATTGTTTACGATGCCGCTGCGTCACAGAAGTGACGCAACAGTGTCGTAAAGATGTCGCAAAAGGCTTGTAAATCCGCCCCCTGGATGCAAATGCAACTCAGGGGAAATAAAGGCACACAGCTTGTTGTCAATTCACAGTGCCATGCTCGTGACCGTGTTCAGTCCCTGTATATAAGAGCTAAGCATGCACTGTAAGAATGTCAGATGTGTTGATCTGTCTTAGTATTTACACAAATAATTTAAATTCCACTATTTCATTTCTTTTATAGCACTACTCATATCAATGTAGGGTGTCAGACAGTGTTATGTAACATACACATTATACATTGACAATAAATCATATAAGTGTGTAAATCAGTGTATATGATGTGTTACAGAAGACAGTCATGGTTACAAGGTGTAGAAATCACGTCCTTCATAGCTAACTTTGCTATATTAGGATTACAATTTATGAACTGCAAGTACCAAAAGGAACTCTGTCAAAAGCAGTAACCCACTCACCTATCTATATAAAATAAAGATCTGTCATCTGTATGTTACACAATGTGTTTTACAGTAGACATATTAACCTTTGAAGAACCAAGATTTTAAAAATCTTAATACACAACACATTTACTGATTAAAAACACAACACGCTGAAAGTACACTTTGCACACGTTAGACACAGTGACACAATGAAACTGAGACAAGTGTAAAAGTGTAGTAGAGGCACTGTAAAAGTGTGATTTAAAATGCAAGATGAAGTATACATACATACAAAGCAATACCAATACATATAAATGACTTGCACTAATGAGAATGTCTTATGAACATGTTGTTTATTAACACTTACTGATTAAATTGTGCTGTTAATAAATTGGCCTAGTGTTTCTAATGCCTTCTGTCAAAATACACCATTCAGAAAAGTCAGTGCAAAAATTTGTAGAAACTAGGGGATTCATTCATGAGAAGTGTTGCATCGCTGCGTGAAAGCTGAGATGCGGCACTTCTCAGTGCACCATCCTTGTGACATGATGAATGAGTCATATTTACTGTATGACGCATCACGTCACAAGGAATGGCAGATACGTCAGTATTACTGACGTATCTGTTGGTGCAAAAGGGGTGCATTGCTGGGTTGTGTCTGAAAAACAGACATAACTCCAGCAATGTGTCCTTTCACAAGGGGCAAACCCCATGTGAAAGGGCCTGCGTCACCCATACGCCTACCATGAGACAGGCGTAAGGTTTTGACGCATTACATCCTAGAAGTGGCGCAGTGAAATCTTATAGATTTCACTGCGCCACTCCTAGGACCCTTTCTTGCGGGGGAAAGTACACCCTGCATACATTATACCTGACGCAGTTATAATGTAGCTCAAGGGTTTACAAAGTGATGCATCTGCCTTGATGCCTCACTTCGTAAATATGGCACAACATGGCGCATTATTTACGCCGCCGCTGTGACGCAACGGCGGCGCAAAAGGGACACAGGAGCTCATAAATAAGGCCCTAGGTATGATCTTCAAACTACACATAATAATTCTAGAGATTCTGTAGTTTGTGAAAAGTGAAAGACACATTTTGTAGTGTGAATTTAGAAAATGATATACTTATATGAATACTGAGAATATTTTGTGGTAGTAGGGTATTTCTAACGTTAGCTAAATATCCATGTTCTGTCATCCATGTTCCATTTGCTCATTGTCTCAGATTGTACATGTTTATTATTCTTTATGATTGGTTTTTATGTCTTTTTTGATTTCTGTGTCTGTGAAAGCTTTTAAATATTGGTAAAACTGTTTGTATTATATGACAGTGTTGTCTAAAGTCATATATGTTTGTTGTCCATAGATTATAAATGTTTTTCTATGTTGTCATGTCAATCATTTGCAGCCTTGAAGAAGTTCCAGTGTGGAACGAAACGCGTTGGCTGAGTATCTGTAAGAAAATAAAGGATATAACTAAAGATACCGATTTGTTTTGGACTTCTCCTGACTGGTGCACCTTCCATCTTTGTTTATCTTATTTCTAACGTTAGCTATTTCTATGTAATAATGTCTGGTGAAAGTTCTACATATACCCTATTTTAATCGATTTTATTACACTATATTTAATATTGACTTAGAGTTTATTTTATTTAAAATGTGTAATGCTAATTTAAAGCCTTTAAAAAAAAAATCGCTAATGTTGACCATTCCCCTGACCAAATACAATGGTCCTTTTACAACTAGTGAAAGGTTGCTTTATTTGTTCATGCTTGCTTTCATTCTCCCCACCAAACGCCGTGCCATGATGAAGGGAAAACTCTCGAAACGCGTAGGCAGAAGGCGCCTTACCATGCTGTGGGATTCTCCCTGACTCCGCTGCTGTCTCCCGAATAAACCAAGGAAAAATCGAGCGTTGTGTGGGTGTCTTCATTTGCATGGCAATTACGATTGGAATATGTGGTGGCCAGCCAGGGTCACGAAGACAACCCCACTGCTCCTTGCAGGTCCGTGTGTCTCAGGCTGGGGCACTTTATGCGGAACAACGTGCCTGTTCGAGGAGCACCACTAAAGCAACGGAAACAGAAGGGGATCGCCAGCAACCCACTGGGTGAAAACTACAGAGGGACTATGGGAAAACAGCACCAATTTTGGATTTTAGAAATTGCCCTGGACTACACGAACCAGGGTGCTTTGCAAGAACACGCCCACTAAGGCGGGACCAAACAAACTATATCACCTGTGAAAACCATGCTTGCTTTCATTCTCCCCACCAAACGCCGTGCCATGATGAAGGGAAAACTCTCGAAACGCGTAGGCAGAAGGCGCCTTACCATGCTGTGGGATTCTCCCTGACTCCGCTGCTGTCTCCCGAATAAACCAAGGAAAAATCGAGCGTTGTGTGGGTGTCTTCATTTGCATGGCAATTACGATTGGAATATAATTATATATATATATATATATATGTACATATATATATATATATATATATATATATTCACTGAAAAAACCATAGGTTTCAGGCACGTTATAGTTAGGAATTAGCATTTAAAAAACCTTAGAAATTCACTGAAAAAACCATAGGTTTCAGGGGCGTTATAGCTAGCTGGACATTTCCCTCGTTCAAATCCATTGAAATTCCCCCGTTATAGTTAGTTCAGCTAACTATAACATGCGCGCCCGCAATGCACTGCTGATGACGTCACATATTACATCACTCATGACATGGTCAGTGACATCACTCATGACATCAATGATGACATCTCAAATGACATCACTGATGACATCACTGATGACATCATCCTTGTGATAGAGTGGTAGACCTCCTCTCACCCTAGTATAATCTTTGATACACACATTCAAAACTAGAAACTAAGATTTTCAAAACAATGGACATACCAATACCAGTTACAACAACCTATTCAGTAATTCTAAGATCCACATATACATCCACTCATTCACCAACAGTCCTATACAGTCACTCATACATGTACTCACTCATCATATGTACTCATAAACCTATACATCCTGCTACACACCGCCACTCATCCATAGAGTTACTCACACACATAGTCACTCATGCTAATAAAGAATCAAACATCCATTTACTTGCATATACAGTTATACACACACCACCACACTTACTTCTACAGAAACTTACACATACTTAGTCTTTTAAACAATCACTTATAGAAACACATACTTATTCATACAGGAACTCTTCCAATCTCTCACTCTCACATATACTCACTTATATACACCAATAGTCACATATACTAGTTTAAAACATATGTAGTTACTCGTAAAGACACTATTGAGAATGTCATTCACTTTCTAACACACACATACACACACTCATCCACCCATACAGTCCTGCACACATGCTGTCTTCAACACATACAAACAGTGAGTCATTCATTCATGCATCTATGCACTACGTAATACCCCCCACCGAACCATACAGACACTCAGACACATACTCAAAAAAACAAATAATAACCTATATAGATACTCATGTAGCTACTCACGAACCCATGTAGCCACTTATACACAAAGTGAAAGACTGATACAGATATTTACATATTTAAATATTACTCACTAACCCATGTATTCACTAAGCTACACTTAATCAGTCAGTTCTACAATCAATTTTTCTAAACAAAATACATCCATTTAGACACTTATATACCCATTTATTCTTCCATCAACCTTGATATATACATATATAAAACATATTTAATTTTCAGAAAAACACACATTCACTGGATGATGTCATCAGTGATGTCATCAGTGATGTCATTTGAGATGTCATCAGTGATGTCATGAGTGATGTCACTGACCATGTCATGAGTGATGTAATATGTGACGTCATCAGCAGTGCATTGCTGGCGCGCGAGTTATAGTTAGCTGAACTAACTATAACGGGGGAATTTCAATGGTTTTGTACAAGTGAAAAGTCCAGCTAACTATAACACCCCTGAAACCTATGGTTTTTTCGGTGAATTTCTGAGGTTTTTTAAATGCTAATTCCTAACTATAACGTGCCTGAAACCTATGGTTTTTTCTGTGAATTTCAAAGGTTTTTTAAATGCTAATTTCTAACTATGCCTACAGAGATAGGACATGTGAAGAAAGAAGAAAAAATGCACAGAAAGAAAAAAAAGAAGTGCAGAAAGAAGCAACAGAAGTCCTCAAAGACGAAGAAAAGTGCAGGAAGAAGGATAACGTGCAAAAAGAACAAAAAGAAGAGCAGAAAGAAGCCTTGTTGCAAAATCATCCTGTACCCTCAACTTTTTCAGATGGATACTGGTGGTAACTGAGTCTGACTAACCAGTCCTAGAGCCAGTGCTATGTTAAAAGACACTTAGAATACAGTGAAAACACCTTCATACACTAGGGAACATTATGCGTTGGGGTCCCCCTGTGATTAGCATGACCTCCTCTGTAAGCCCCTAGTATATAGTAGGGCAGGGGGATTAAAACTACCTCTTAAAACAGGCCACAGGGTGTTTTTGCACACGTTAACTCAGGCCCCGTCCCCTCCCTTCACCACTGTGTAAACACGCCCTGTGTCCGTTTTTAGTTGGGAGATTAAGTTAATTTGAATCCTGAGGGTCCCTAGGGTCCAACTAGCCCACTAGGTACCTCCAGTAAGTGCCACAGATCTGCGTTGCAGTGAGGTGTAAAAAGTGGCACGGCCTGGACCACCTCTCTGCAATGCAGCTCAGTGGCGCTTACTGGAACCACTTGGTGGGCTAGTAAGCCCCCAGGGGCCCTCAGTATTAAAGGGAAATTATATCCCCAATTTAAAACGTGCCATAGTGCGTGTTTGCACACTTCACCTCAGGCCCCGTCCCCTCCCTTCACCACTGTGTAAACGCGCCCTGTGGCTGTTCTAAGTTGAGAGATTAAGTCCCCTTGAATCCTAAGGGTCCCTAGGGTCAAACTAGACCACTAGGTACCTCCAGTAAGCGCCACAGAGCTGCGTTGCAGAGAGGTGTAAAAAGGGGCTTGGCCTCAGAACACCTGTCTGCAGCGTAGCTCCCTGGCGCATACTGGAGATGCCTGTTGGGCTAGTTGGCCCTCAGGGACCCTCAGTATTGAAGAGGAATGAATTCCTCAACTTACAACTCGCCAGGGGGCGCGTTTGCAGAGTGCTGCAAGGAGGGGGCGTCGCCTCCGGCACGATGCCAGTCTTTTATTTATTTTAATTTTTTAAGAAGGGGGGCTGTGTGGTTCCCCTTCTTATTCTAATTTATTGGCCCTGATGACCCCATCCCCCAGGGCCTGTCTCCTAATTATATTTTTTTGACCCCAATCCCCAGGGCCGGCCACTGTTTTTTATTATTTTGAAGAAATATATATTTATAGACACACCTAGGACATGCTGGACAAACTGTATGTACCTATCACCATGACGATTTGCGTGATATTCACTAAAAGGCGACTATGCATACAATGAATCCACGTGGAATGTATTTACACCACTAGTGAAGCTCTGACATGTCTGATGCCCTACCGTGCCTAATCCCGGTAGACACCCTTGTCGTTTATTTATACAAACATGTGTAGCTATTGACGGGCACATTTAATACACATGCACACCAAGCCATTCAAAGGGGATTCGACAAAAATTCGACCAAAACTATGCAAGAAACCCCCCTCACGATTAATAAAACACACATCCACTGCCGGATGTGTAATACTTTTTATTTTACTCTCTGGAAAGGGGACGAACATCACTTGAGAGTCACAGCGCGCTCCTGGCAGAGCCCTATGCTGTGTTACACCCACCATTGCCTGCTGAGTGCCACACACCTCTGTGTTGTATTCCACTAGCTAGTGCATATGCTATGACACTCTCTAGCCCATGTGCACTGTAACACCACCCCGTGAATATGTCATGCCACACTTGTCTTCGCACGGGTTATATTGCCCCATCTAATGTGCCTTCCTCGATGCATATGTTATAACCCACAGTGCTATGCCATACATATTACAATCTGGGATCCATATCTTTGTCACAGTGCATATGCAACGTTACACTCCCCAGCACATATTTTATATTACAAATTTAGAGACTAGTTAGGTTACACAACACTGCCCTGTGCATATTACACTCCAAGGCGCATATCGCATAGCATGTGCTAGTGCCTGTGCTATCTCGCGCTCTCCAATGAATCTGTCATTGCGCACAATGTATTGCATATTATATTTCACGCCCGGTTCATCTTATATCACACTTTTTGGTGCATAGTTTATACCATACACTATATCTAGTTTTCATTTTCAATCGTGCTCTCAGGACTATGTTCTATATAACACTGTGTTCACCTACCCTTTTCACGGGCATTACATTTTGCGATAGGGGGTGGAGGGTCAGGGGGTGTTTCTGCCAAGTGAGCCCGGAGTCACAGTCACAAACGTCCTCTTCTTCCTGAATAAAAGTGAGAATATGCTGCATCCTTGTTCATATTTTAAGTAGTTCGCACAGACACACGTTTTAAAAACAATAAAGTTCCTAATACCCGCCTTCTCTGAACAGTTAGCTTGCTGCCCCATCCCCCTCCTCCCTATCCTCTGTTGTGTGAATCCATGGACTAGCCTCCTCCCTCCTGCCATGCATGGTCTGATGTGCTGCCACTGCCCTCAATTTAGTATGATGTACCAGTCCACTCCTCCTGCCCTCCATTCCCCAATTCTATGTCTCATCATTGACCTCCTGCTTAAACTCTGTGCTTAGCTTGCTGCCCCTATTCTCCTTCCCCCTGCCCTCCGATGTGTTTGTGCATGCCCCTGCTCCATCCTCTTTGCCCACCATGGTCCATGAAACTGCCACTCCTATCTACTCTGAGTGTTCTGTTGAGCTGCCACTCCCCTCCCACCTGCCTAGCATTGTCAGATGAATGTAACCTGTCCCTGCCACCTCCACCCTGCCTGTCCGCATGCCATGCCCCTATCCTCTTCCTCCTGTCCACATGGTCCATTGTACTGCCACACCCTTCTGCTGCTCCTCCTGCCTGCCCCGTGCGGTCTGTTGTGAGGCCCCTTCCCCTGAACTTTCTTGTCTGTGCACAGGTCCTGACACTCCCTTCTATCCTCCATCGTCCTTTGTGCATGCCCCTGCACCCTCCTTCTTGCCCATCATAGCCATTGTGCTGCCACTAACCCTCCCACTTGCCATGCATGGTCTTCTGTGCTGCCATGGCCCCTCCCACCTTCCCTGTGTGGTCAGTTAGCTGCCCCTGACCCCCTCCCACCTTCCCTCCATGGTCTGTGTGTATGCCATCACAGTCTCACTGTTGCTCTTCATGGTGGGTCTTGCTTCTAGTGCCCATCCTGCCTGACCTCCATGGCTATCTTGCTGCTCCTGCCCTGCCCCCTTGCCCCCAGCCCTCTGTTTACATGTGCAGACCCCTACTCCCTCCCTCCTGGCTTGTCTGTTCCATTGTAATGCCCCTGATCCGTCCCTCCTGCCCTTTATGGTCTGTTATGCTGCAGCTTTCTCTCCTGTCTGTCCATTATGGTCAGCTAGCTACCATTGCCTCTTGCCCCTCTGTTCTCTGTTGTCCATGTGCATGGTCCTGTCCCCTCCCTCTTGCTTTCTATGGATTGTTGTGCTGCACTCCCGTCCCGCATGCCCTGTGTGATGTATTGTGCTGCTGCAAACCCTGATGCCTGCCCTGCAGGGTCAGTTTGGTGCACCTCTCCATGTCCCTCCTGTCCTCTGTTATCCAAGTCCATGTCCCTACCCCATTTCCTTCCATGATCCAATGTACCATACTTGCGAACATTTTAAACTTGTTAAGAGGGAGATTTTGAAAAAAAAATGGGGTATTGATTTTCCCCTTTGAGTTACATTGAAAAAGAGGAGATTGTAGACAGGAGACAGATCAAATAAAGCCCATTTGAGCTTAAAAACATTGGACGTTTCCTGGCTGACTCGGGTCTGTTGGCATGTATGGTTGTACTACCATTACCTCTTCCTTCTGCCCACAATGGTCTATTACATTGCCACAGCCTCTCTTGCAAGTCCTGTATTGTTGGTTTGTTGCCCCTGCCCCCCTTTCCACTGCCCTCCATAGTCTGTTGTGCTGCCACGGCCCTTCCTGCCTGCTCAGTGTGGTTAAATTGTTGCCTTTGCACCCTCCTACCTGCCTTCAATTTTCAGAGTCCGTGCCCCTGGCCTCTGCCTCACAACAGTATCCTAATGAACAACTAGATTGCTAACATTCTATATTTATTACAAAAGTGTGGAACGCCTGACTTCATCTTGATGTAATCAAAACTGTAATACCTAGAGCATTTTCTTTAGAAATTACATATATGAGAGGGTCTTATTGGCATCAAAATTATGGTTAGTGCTCTAAAAGACTAAAATAAGGACATATTTTCTGAGTTTTCAAATAGCGACAAAGCACTTTTAAATTATTTGTTATCTTTATGTTTTTTTATCCAGTTGACCACTTGATTAAATGTTGCACTTTGGGGAGAGGATGTGGTGTTACTTCCAGAACTGCAGACTTTGCAACTGGGGACCAGGTTGGAGTTTCTGCTTCAGCTCGACATTCTGTGATTCTGGTCAAATCACTTAGTCTCCCCATGTCTACAACGAAAATGAATTTGTTCTTGTGTGATGTAACCAATGCTCATGTAAAGCACTCCAATACCTGACAAGTCTGCACTATATAACACTGCAAAAACACAAAATAATAAGTGTTTTGCACACTTCTATCATTGGGCTATATTTGGGCTACATCTGGGTGATTTTGGGCTACATTTGGGCTCTTTTGTCTCCGGTGGCCATTTTGGGAGATTTATTTGTTATGAAGTTTCCTAATTTCCTCATGTACTGCAGTCTCCTCAGTAGGAAATGCTTTCAGTTCTTTACTTTGATTCCATCATGAAGGTATTCAGATATGTCACACATTTGCCATAAATTCAGAATGTTAGCACTCTAGTTGCTCATTAGATCACTGTAGTAAAACTACTGTTCACCATGGAAGTCTGCTCCTGGTATTAAAAGTGCATGTTTCAGTCTGCATGTCAGAATTTTTTAATGAAATAGAAGAGGATTTGAGAAGTCACTCAAAATGTGCCCTCATTTTCTTTCTTCAGCATTAATCATAATTTCTATGGCAAAATGAACCCCCTCATTGTGTTCCTTTTTAAATTAAATGTTTTAAGTGATACCAGTTTATTCCAATCAAGATGGCTTCAGGTGTGCCATACTTTTGTCATAATGAAGACAGTAAGCACTCTAGTTGTTTTTAAGAACACTCTGGGACATTCTGTCATTGGGCTATACTTGGGCTACATCTGGGTGATATTTGGGCTACATGTGGGCTCTTTTGTCTCTGGTGGCTATCTTGGGAGACTTATTTGTTATGAAGTTTCCTAATTTCCTCATTTACTGCAGTCTCCTCAGTAGGAAATACTTTCAGCTATTTACTTTGATTCCATCAAGAAGGCATTCAGATGTGTCACACATTTGCCATAAATTCAGAATGTTAGCACTCTTTTTGCTCATTAGATCACTGTAGTAAAGCTACTGCTCACCAGGGAAAACTGCTGCTGGTATTGAAAGTGCATGTTTCAGTCTGCATGTCAGAATTTTTTAATGAAATAGACGAGGATTTGAGAAGTCACTCAAAATGTGCCCTAATTTTTCTTTCTGCAGCACTAATCATACTTTTTATGGAAAAATGAACCCCCTCATTTTGTTCCATTTTAAATGAAATGTTTTAAGAGTTACCACTTTAATCCAAGCAAGATGGCTTCAGGTGTGCCATACGTTTATCATAAGTAGGACTGTTAGCGCTCTAGTTGTTCTTTGGAACACTCTGGGAAGCTGCAGTAGAACACAAAGGAATCAACTGACAGTCTCTGCCCTTGTTGGATGTACATGTTTTACTGAGAATGTCAGACTTCATTCTCACATGACTGAGAAAGATAATGTGAATTTACAGAAAATATGCTCTCAGTTTAGCTTATAGATCACCTTCCAAACCTCTGTGGGAAAAGCATGAGAAAATATTTTTCTCTCAATCATGATATCCCAGCAGAAGGATTTTTCACATGGTGAAATCACCTTAGAACATACCACAATTCCTAAAATGAGAATGGTACCATCAACAAATGATTTATAATGTAACTAAAGTCTTAAAACCTTCTATTAACTGCAATGCTTTTTAATGAGGTGCTATCATGTATATTGGTCCCAAGATGGCTGCCAACACTTCTTGGATGAAGTGCTGACAGCCAATCAGATCTCAGGATGAGATGTGTGGTTAGGCTCCGCCCACATATATATATGATTTTACTTTTGATTTTCTCAGGAACTACTGAACAGATTGACACCAGACCTGCCAAAGGCACTTCCCTGACCTGAGGACTACCTCTCTGCCAAATTTCAAGTAATTCTGTTCAGCCGTTCGGGCTGTACCTTGGACTAAAGGTCCCTATGGAAAAATGCATGGGGAAAACGCGTTTTGGGACCCACCTTTTTTCTCGGCCCCCGCTTGACGAATCAACCCGAGACTTTCAGGGTAGGAGCGGAGCGGAGCGCCCCACCTATTTTGAAAATTTTGCAAGGATTCGTCAACCGGCGCCAAAGTTATTCCAAATAGAATGTTGCGGATTTCCTATGGAAACACGGTCCTAACTATAACTATCTACTGGCGACCGCCAGTAGATAATATATATATATATATATATATATATATATATATATATATATATATATATATATATATATATATATACATATATACATATATATATATATATATATATATATATATATATATATATATATATATATATATCCATTCAAGTGTTGCCCTGAGGCGAGAAGACACTCACAGCCGGGTGAATGAAATTCTATTTTAATGGTAATCAGCGTGCCAGGTCAAGAGTAAAACATCTTCCCTTACGCGTTTCAGAGCAAAGCGCTCCTTCGTCAGAGGCAGATTGCAGTCAACAGTCATTGCTCTCGCAGGTACTTATAACGCATGCGCTTGTTTAAATTACCCACACCTGGGCTCACTCTCTGCATGCTGGTACCTGTAGTCCTTAAATACCAGAGCCACATAATACCCCAGTGGGTTCTGTTGAATTCACATCTGATAAAAGTCCATAACACCCCAGTGGGCCTCCGGGCCGGGAACGCTGGTCCTTCAAGTTCATGCCCCGCTGTGCCCCATTCCAACTCGAACACTTCAAAAGTCCGGGGCCCCACGTTGTGATACCCTGGTGGCATCTTCTCTGCGGCCAGGCTGCCGCATATAAATCCATTCAAGAGTTGCCCTGAGGCGAGAAGACACTCACAGCCGGGTGAATTAAATTCTATTTTAATGGTAATCAGCGTGCCAGGTCAAAAGTAAAACATCTTCCCTTACGCGTTTCAGAGCAAAGCGCTCCTTCGTCAGAGGCAGATTGCAGTCAACAGTCATTGCTCTCGCAGGTACTTATAACGCATGCGCTTGTTTACATTACCCACACCTGGGCTCACTCTCTGCATGCTGGTACCTGTAGTCCTTCAATACCAGAGCCACATAATACCCCAGTGGGTTCTGTTGAATTCACATCTGATAAAAATCCATAACACCCCAGTGGGCCTCCGGGCCGGGAACGCTGGTCCTTCAAGTTCATGCCCCGCTGTGCCCCATTCCAACTCGAACACTTCAAAAGTCCGGCACAGAAGAAGAGGTGAGGGAGCATTTTCAGTGCAGAAGAGTGCCTCTGACAACCATGCAGCTTTTGAAGTGGGACATCCGCTGGAGGCCCACCCTGCCTGGGGTCTGCCAGAAGAGATTAGAATGGAGGCATCAGGACATAGTAGCTTGCTGGGCACAGATGCAGTGGTGTTGGGATGAGAACTCCTGTAATCGGTGTAAATGACACCTAGGAAGTTACTAGATCTCATATCTAGGCCCTGGGCCTCACATCTTCGATAGAAAATAACATAAATTGGAAAATGTCAAAGCCGAGGCAGCGACCAAACAATGACATACTCTTGACACCGTGAAGAAATCCAAATCACATTGGAGATGATCGTGAAAGAAATAACCGCAGCAGGAACTAAAGTGAATATGATGAAAAACAAACTAGGTGGCATGTCTGCTGACATGGGACCCATGACGTATGTTATCACATCCTTTTATACCCGACTTAACCTCGTGCAAAAATGATTAGATACTCTTGAACCTTCACTGAATAATATTTGAGAATGAAGACAAAAAGTACCAAAAAAAGCAACATATTTAGATGAAAGGACAAGAAGTGATGACAACTGCTCATGAGTCATGGAAGGCACACAGAAAGATACATTCATAAATTATTTTTTGCATTGCCTCTAAAAGATAGATTTCTTACTTCGTTTGGAATTCCAGAGAGCCCACCGTGTAGGACACCACAAGCAGATGCCAACTGCTCCAGGTCATTCATTGCCTGCTCCTTACACTATCACCAGGAAAGACAAGCACAGCTGGCAGCAAAAATGAATGGGTGCTATGTATACAAGGCCCATACAATGTTCTTTTCAGCCATCTTATAAAATGGGACTACTCTAAAATGCAAAGAAATGTTTAGCACTGAGGACACAATTACAGCAAAGAGAAATGAAATATGGCTTACTCGACCCAGCTCTTAAGATCATCACAATTGCTGGCAAAACCATGGAATTCACCGAGACAGATGCCCTTGTGTGCAATCTCTGGAACCAACAGAAAATACTGACAAATAAGTGTGAGTATTAAATGATCTTTAAGGAAACTCCAATGTGGATATATTACTCGATAAGCATCACCACCACCAAAGCCCAAACTGACCAGCACCAGACATTCACAAAAGAAAAGTCTGCAGAAAGTGGTTGAAGTGCCGAATTGTACTAGAGACAAGTCCAGTCCTCCACCGAAAACACCAGCGAGGGACTAAGCATGAACCCATTTTAGTAGCAAGTAGTACCACACTAACCTTGCTTCTGTGGTCTATGATGCAATTTGTAATCCATAATTTGTTATTGTTGTATTTTGATTGTTTGCTTTGCATTATGTTGTGGCTGGGTGATTACTAATACAGCTGAAGGAATTTACCTATGCGAAAGGATAATTAAAGGTAAAATAAACGATGAAAGGAAGGACGTAAATGGGTAGAATGAGAATGGGTCTTTACATATATGAGATGCCAACCTTCAATTTCTCAGTAAGAAAAAGGGAAACTTCGAACAGCGAGCTTATGATATTGGAAACCACCTGTTGATGTGATGGTGTTGTGATAAACTCGCCCATCTGATATGACAAGAGAAAACACAGCATTTTGTTGACAACCACTACAGAAGACATTATAACCCTTATCTCGTAGTACCACAGATATACTGTAGCTCTGAGGGTCACTGTCACTCACCAGAGAAAAGTGCCTACCGGTTGAAAAGTCAGGAGCCTACGCGTCGTTTACCCAATCGCTACGAGGACCTGGTCCCTACATATATTTCCTGAAGTACATATAGTGACTAGTTCTTCCTTCCCCCTCTTCACTATAACTCCATACCAACAAAACTCTCTAAGGGGCATATTATCAAGCACGGCGTTAAAATTATCACCACTTTAGCGGCAGAAAACTGCTGCTAAAGCGGCGATAATGGGCATGATAATATGCCCTGGAGAATTCCAATAGAAGCCCATGTTGACACCAGAACATAGGCTTCTATGGGAATTCTCAAGGGCATATTATCAAGCCCATTATCGCCGCTTTAGCAGCAGTTTTCTGCCGCTAAAGCGGCGATAATTTTAACCCTGTTTCTTGATAATATGCCCCTAAGCTTGATAGGACCGGATTCTTGCCTACCTGGTTATCTCCAAGAATCCTCACAGGTCGCCAGGAACTTTTTATCTGCCAAATAGCGTGGAGGGGATGAACACAATTATCAAAATATATTTACCACAATTAGATTTCATTTGGAAAGGACCACTGACAGTACAAGGTGTAGAAGGTAAATGGGCACTAACACAAAAGCAAGCCTATGCAGGATTCTCATTGGACTTAGGACAAAAAGAATCACTGATTCTAAAATCATCAAAAAGGCAATTGTCAGACCAATATCTAAATTTGGAATCATTACTCAAGAAAGGAAAAGTGTTAATCTGTCCCTACACTAACTCTAAGGTGACATCCCTACTTAGCATTCCCATCCCAGGCAAGAGAATCAAGAAAAAGGTGTCAGAAGTGAAGACTCCCTAAGAAGTACATTCACTTAGTCAGAGCTCGATCTAAGATGCTCCTTCTAGCTTCCCGTCTAATCCTCATCTGCTCAACCCACAGGGCACTGTCCCTAATACAAAACCTCAAAATCATAGAACACGCCCTTCGGCACACCTCTTCAGCCAGGTCTTCTCTCGGTAGTTTTCCACAAATTTGTCCGGCGTCCAACAACGGTTAGCTTGACCTTGGGTCCCAGGCACCTTCTCTGCTGGAAGTATCATCTCCACATTCCAATGCACTCCCCTGTTGGCTTCTCACATCCTAACTCCTAAAACAAAGACCTAGTCTCTCTTACGAGCTAAACGTCCTTGCACCTGCAACAAAAACATGGGAACGAAAAAACCATTTCACATCTTCAAGCTTTTACATTTCTCTGCAACCCAAAGTCTTTTCCAAGGGAATCATTTTCGGTCTACAACATTAGCTAACATAAGAAAGAAATAGGCCTTCGCTTCTAACGTATATACGATCAGGCCTCTACAAAATCAAACACTCTATTAAATCACACTCTAAGCATTAGTTCATTATCCTCATGTGCGTAATTAAGCAATCTACACGTGTAACTTTAACATGGCACACGTTTAACCTAATACATTACATTGTACGAAAACTAATCATTGTGCATTTTACTAAATACATTCACAATAACTTGCAACCTTGATCTTCACAAAAGCGTTATTACATTTCTAATCACCTCTATGTTAAACGATTACAGCAATACAATTCTATGGCGTTTCTAAACATACATTGATTAATATGCGGGTGCTGACTAACGGTGAATATGATGCACCCCTACAAATCTCAGAATCACATGACGCTCTATCAGTTCCCTCCTTTGATGACAAATGTCATCACACCATCACACAATTTCTTCCCTTGGAGAAAGAACCAACCTAAACAGTGCTTGTTGCCATCCTCCATTGTCGGAACCTCTCCATTCTCTTAAGATTCTGATATTGACTGTACTGCAGTCTAGCCATTCGCCTCTCACTCGCTCTGAGAGCTCTTTCAATCCTGTTTCCTCTGTACCATTTATAGGCTCTAACAAGACCCCACAAGCAGATCACACAAACCACAACAATGATAAGGGGCTTCAACACGAATCCAAGGAACCCTCTTCCCAAGCTCGCAAACCAACTTCCCACACTATCAAATCCTTTTCCAATCTTCTCCCACACGCCTTCCTCAGTCAGATCCGCAATCTCTTGATGAATCGTGGTAATGTTATCTATATATTTCTCCAGATCCTTGCTATTGTCTGGAATATACGTACAGCATTCCTGAACTTTCAATAATTTACAGACTCCGCCCTCTTTTGTCAATAATACGTCTAAAGCAAGACAATTTTGCAAAACCATCGTCCTTATCGACAACATCTCTCCATCCACCAACAGCAAAGACCTTGCAGTATTCATCGACAACTCATCAACTACAGTCGCCAACTTTCTTATCTTCACATCATTCAAAATCACGCCCAAACTCGGTATCAGCGCTCCAAAGATATCACCAATCATTGCTCCTGCACTTGCAGCTCTCCGTACTTTAGAATGATGTCTAGTCTCCAAAAGATTTAAATCTTCCGCATGATAGATCTTCGGAAAAATGATAGCCAAGTAACATGTACCATACCAATTCGCAGGCAACCTCACATAGGCATTCCTTCCGCACACATAATACACAGTTGGAATCACTTGCACCGGACCTTGCAAAAAGTTCTTAGCAGAGTCCTCCATAGTAAAAGTATGGTCACACGTACTCTGTCCTACCGAGACTTTTTCATAATAAGTCTGTGGACGTCTTACACACAACTTTCCCTTCTGCATCTGATCTAGCGCTATAGGTCCATAACTTCCTTTAGATCTGTGCAATCTCTCCTCATCAGTCCAATCTACTGGATTCTCACATGTATTTCGTGTCTGAGTTAGCTTTCTATATCTCTCTTCTACTTGACCTATAAACTTCTTCTCTGTGTCTGACAATGAACATGTCAAATTATGTCGGTGAGCATAAGCCGTATCCAATTCCAAAGTCGGTATGAAATACTTCCGAAATCTGTCCTCTGACTTATAATAATCTACTGAAGAAGGTAGCTGAATACACACATAACAATCTTTCGCATCCATTGCATCCATTGCATCCACATACTCATACAACAACTTTGCATAAGCATTAAGTTTGATGTCACTCCTAGACAGATCTGCATGAAATCTACGACTCTCTTCAAGTAACAGAGCTCTTGGAGCTCCTATAGTGACCTCTTTCTGGCTAGAGGTGGTAGGTGTAGGTGTCCCCTGTACCTCCCCCTCCTGCTCATGTGAGACAATATATGAGGCTACAACTATCGCAACTATAGCAACTATGACTACACCTAAAAGCGTACCTATCACTAATTTAGCTCTACGGTGGGTATTTCCAGCATCTGCCATTTTTGCGAAGTTCTCAAAGTTTCAGTTCAACAGCAACATGTAAGAGTCTCTTTCCCCTCCGGGTGTTGTCTTTCGAACCAGTTCAATCACCACCTTGAAGCTGGAAGTCCCCTGTCAATTTTCAGTTCCCTATTCACACAGTCCACAAAAGACTTCCCTAGCCCTCCTTCATTCGTTTCCACTGAAAGTCCCTAACTTTATTCTTCTTCCACTCGGGCCTAGGTTATCTTCTTCTTTTGGACTTTTATGTACAACAAAGGGCAGTCCAGAACGATATTCGCTCCCAAAAGCTCTAAAACCCCTTGCAAAATTTAAAGATGAAGTATCACCAACTCCTGATGTGGTGGCACAATACCAAAAGTCGCAAAAACCAGCGTCTCCAAAATCAACTCACGAACTTTACTCAGAAGCGTTGGATTCGGAATATTGAGGGTCAGTATTCCTTCGATTTCCAATCCTGGAACTCGCAGCAACACCTCAATTTGCAGGTTCGGAGAATTGCTGATCAACGTCAAGGATCGCAGCCTCCCTGTACTTGGTATGCCGGGCATCAGTCACAGCGTATGTCCACTCTGGTGATGCGTACCTTTGACACGGACCTCCTGCTCTCCTTGACCTTCTCAGATTGCCTCGAACTTGCTCTTCGTCACTTTGCTCAGATTCAGACGTTTCAGAAACTGGGGCAAGGTCTCTTCCAGTGCCAATCTCAAGTTTAGCCGTCTCTGATTCACAGGCCAAACTCTTTCTGCTTCTGCGACACCTCTGCTCTCCCTTTGACTACCCTGTGCTCTACTTCCCTCTTCTGCAGAATTTGACTCTACTCCACCCACAGCAACACTTTCTCCGTCTGAGTCAAATTCGGGGCCTCGGTGTAAACAACCCCTTTCAGCTCGATCTAGTGCACAACCAACTGCATCAGCAACCCTCACAGCTTGGCTTGCCCTCTCAGATGGCCTTGCCACCTCAGCTGGATTTTCATTGACGAGAAGGGCTGTATCTTCCAAGGGTGCTAGAACTCTGCGGGTATGGGAGGCATGCACCCAGTTCGGCAGTCCCCCACACTTCACTGTCGTGTTCGTGACCAGTATTACTTGGTACGGACCATGCCAACGAACATCCAGGCAACACTTCCTCACGTGTTTACGCACAAGCACCCAATCCCCTGGGCACAATTCGTGGCACAGGTCACTTGCGGCTGGAACGGCTGCTGCTTGCACCTGCTGGGACACAGAACGGACTACATCAGCCAGGCCCTTACAGTAGTCGAGAATCAAGTCATCAGTGATGTTAATCAAAGCAGTAGCAGGTATCGCTGGTAATCTCATCGCTCTCCCCATGAGTATCTCATGAGGTGACAACCCAGTCCTCCTATCAAGAACACTACGGAGGCTCATGAGAACTAAGGGTAGTGCGTCGGGCCATTTCAGGGATGTCGAAGAATACACTTTTGCCATCCGGGCTTTCAAAGTCCCATTAATCTGTTCCACAATCCCAGAAGCCTCTGGTCAATAACTGCAATGCAGTCTCTGATCCACATTCAAGGCAGCACAGAGCAATTTCATGATTTCACTATGGAAATGTGTCCTCTATCTGACTCCAAAGAGGTTGGGAAACCAAACCTCGGGATAAGCTCTCTCAGTAATAGCTTAGCTACAGTGAGTGTGTCACATCTGCGTGTTGGGTAAGCCTCCACCCATCTTGAAAAGACACATACCACAACCAAGATGTACCTCAGCCCATTGCATTTTGGCATCTCGATAAAATCCAACTGCATCCTATTGAAGGGCCCTCCTGACCTCCCAATGTGGCTTAAAGTCGCAGCAGTTTTCTTTCCTGCATTCATCTGCTGACATGTAACACACCTCTGACACACAGCTTCAACTACCGCACAAAACTTCAGATTATACCATGTCTGTCTGAACACACGCACCATCGCATCTCTGCCAAGATGTACTGCACCATGAATCAGTCTTGCCATTGGGCTCAACAGACATTCTGGCAATACAGCTCGTCCATCGCTTGAAACCCACACATCCACATCTCCCTTTTCACATCCTGCTCGTATCCAGCCATCTCGTTCCTGATCAGTAACCTCATCCTGCAGTCGCTTTAGCTCCTCCCATGTATCAGCCATGGTCAACATCATGCTGAGATCGGTTCTTTCTTGGCTTTCTCCAGTATACCCTCCAGTAAATATGCATCCCTGTTCTGCACAAAATCGGGAAACTTCATCCGCGTACCTGTTTCCCAACGACACAAAATCATTCCCTTTGCTATGTGCAGAACACTTGACAACTGCAATTTCTTTTGGACATTGCAATGCTTCCAACAACTGTCTCACATATTCCCTATTTCTGATGGGTGAACCAGAAGATGTCATGAAGCCTCTCTGGGACCATAACTGTCCAAAGTCGTGAATGACACCAAACCCGTACTGACTATCGGTATAAATCGTTATCCAAATCTGGTCAGCAGCCAAACAGGCACGGGTCAAGGCGATGATTTCAGCCACCTGTGCGGAGTGTACTCCTTCTAAACAAGCAGCTTCAACCACCCCTGTGATGGTACACACAGCAAACGCTGCTCTCAATCGACCAGCACTTTCTCTTAGACATGAACCGTCCACAAAGAAAATTTCATCAGGGTCAAGGAGCGGTTCATCAACAATGTCTGGTCTCGGTTTAGTGCACAGTTCAGTCACATCAAGACAGTCGTGATCCTCACAATCTTCATCATCTACATTTGGGATAGGCATCAATGTCACAGGATTTAAAACAGAACACCTCTTCAAAGTCACATTTTCTGCAGCAAGGATGACTTGCTCATAACGAGTCAATCGATTGTTTGTGAGGTGCTGTGTTTTAGTCCTCGTCATCAACAGTTCAACCGAATGTGGTACATAGACTGTAAGCGGATGTCCCATTACAATGCTCTCACATCTTTCAATACTGACACCTGTTGCCGCAACGGACTTGAGACATCCGGGCAATGCAGAAGCTACTGAATCTAAAGTAGCCGAACAGTAGGCAACTGGTCTACGGACACCTCCATGACTCTGAGTCAGAACTGCCAATGCACAACCTTCCCTCTCGCAGCAGAATAGTGCGAATGCCTTGTTGTAATCAGGCATTCCCAAGGCTGGGGCGCAACACAAGGCTTCTCTCAGCCTCAAAAATGATCTCAAACAGTCTTCGTCCCATGTTACCGGATCACTCACATCCTTGCGCGTCAGCCATTGCAAGGGCTTCGCTTCAAAGGAGAAATTGGGAATCCATTGGCGACAATAGCCAACCATCCCCAGGAACATTCTGACTTCTCTCTGAGTGGTGGGCACAGGCATATTCTTAATAGCCTCAATGCGGTCTGGCGACACCTTTCTCTTGCCTTTCTCAATTCTGTGTCCCAAATACTGTACTTCACTCAGGCAATATTGCAATTTGCTCGGAGATACCTTGTGTCCATTCTCTGCCAAATAATTCAGCAAGGCAATGGTATTGATCCTGCAAGCGTCTTCAGTTTCTGACGCAACAAGCAAATCATCAATGTATTGCACCAGAACGGAGTTCTGCGGCAACACAAGACCTTCAAGATTCTTCTTCAAGATCTGATTAAAGATAGAAGGGCTCTCCGTATTCCCCCTGTGGGATACGACACCACGTTAACACACGATTCTCCAGCCGGAAGGCAAAAAGAAATTGGCTCCCCTCATGTAGAGGAATCGAAAAGAATGCTTGGCACAAGTCAATCACTGTAAACCACTCAGCTTCACATGGGATCTGAAACAAGATCACAGACGGATTCGGTACCACTGGACAACATGGAACGACTATCTCATTAATTTTTCGCAGATCTTGTACAATCCTGAATTTCCCGCTCGGTTTCTGTAGTTCCATGATAGGTGAATTGCATGGGCTACCCATAATCTCTTTTAGAATTCCCTGCTTGATCATGGACTCAATCACAGGCTTGATCCCTGCAATCATTTCAGGCGACAGATTATACTGAGGCGTCCTAGGAAATTCTACATTCGGCTTGACCTGAATTTTTACTGCATCTATACCTTTGACCAATTCGATCTCTTCTCCACTGAGATCCCACACATCAATTGACACAGAATCCCTCAGATCAAGTGGAAGTTCCTCCACTGTCAGCGCTGGGTACATTTCTATGCACACACGCTGATTTGAAACCTTAAAGGTCGCATCATCGTCCCTCGTCTGTACTTCCACTCCCTTTGGGGTACAGTAGATGGTGCAATTCAGCTTGCGTAACAGATCTCAACCTAACAGGCAAACTGGACTTGAATCGCACACCACAAACTTGTGCCGGTCTCTGAAAGTTCCTATTCTCACCGGAATTGGCTCTGTCAATGGACTAGTCAATTTCTTATTTGCTACACCAACAACTTAGATTGATTGTCCCGAGAGGGGTAGGTCAGGAACTACTGCAGATTGTACAGTAGACCGGGTAGCTCCAGTGTCAACCAAAAAGGTTGTGGGGTGACCATCAATGTCTGCTTCCACAAATGGTCCCCTCTGGTCTACCTCTAAGACTGCTCCAAGTGTGCAGTCTTCCTCCCCTCTCAGGCACAGTCATGCCAACTGATCTGGGCCGAACTCCTCACTCCCTTCAAACATGGGCATCTGCATGTAAGTTCGTACTCCCTGTTGCATATTCTGAGCCCTAGGTGGTTGAGGAACCTGCACTTGCGGCACACTTGGCCCCCCTTTGGCCATCTTGGGTCGAGTCACTGTGGGAACCATTTTAGACACAGGTACCTGAACTATCTCTCCTTCTTGCTGCATCTGATTCAACGGGTTCAAGGGACACTCACGTTTCCAGTGTCCAACCTGGTGACAAAGATGACACGCCGTGGTCTTTTTCAATGTCGCCACATCCATCCCTGTTTTCGGGTCTATTGACTTTGGTCTTCCCGGACCCTGGACATTCTGATTTCCTCCTTGGTTATTTCCCTGTTTTCTTCCTAACGTTCCTCCACTAAACTGTACCTGAGCTGTTTGCATCGGAACAAGCATTAATTTGTCCTTCAACTTCCTGTGCTTTGATTCTATCTCATCACTACAGTACCTAGCATACCGTAAAATCTCATCCACCAGTTTATTCTGCCAACAAATCAGATGCTGTTGTATCATGAGACTAACCTCTGGCCTCGGTCCCAACACAATCTTCGAAACAAACTGTCCCATGTCCTTCGTATCCAATACATCTAGTCCACAGTACTGTTTAAAAGCCTGCAAAAGTCTCTCATAAAACTCATGCACCGTCTCTTTTGGCTCTTGCACTGTTTGATCTATCTTTACTCAATCAATATCCTGTGGTGAAATTTTCGACTTCAACCACGTGATCACCTGCTCGAACTTCTTCATCACCATGGATGACGGACCATTCAAGATTGGGTCCCTGTCAGGCTGTGAGGTCGGCCACTCAACAGCAATTTTACATGCTGACCACAAGTCACTCGGAACCACAATGTCAAACAAGGTATTCAAATAGACCCACAACACCTTTGAGATTTTAACAAACTGATCAACTTGCTTGTACCATTCCACGGGTTTCTCCCTTAACCGGTGAAAATCATTCGTAAAGGCAGCCAAATCACCCCTACTCCAAGGTACATGCACGTATCCTCCATTCTGTACCTCTCGTAAAGGGAAATTTCCTACCTCCGTCATCCCCCCACCTGGAGGTGGCATCTCTCCTATCGTTCTCCTAGAACTTTTCTTCTTGGGCCATTTTTCTTCCCACTTATCAAGCATAATCCATGCACGCATTGCTATGATCAAATCCTTGATGTGGGTCCTCAATCCCATGACCCTTTTTCTCTTCCATTTCTTGATCACGGTACTGTAATCTATGACTTCCCTGCAATGATTTCGTTTTGGAAAAATCCACATCATACTTTTTGGCCAATTCTTACAACTTCTCATGTACGGCTCGTGCCTTACGAGTCACATCCATCGCTACAAAGAGTAACTCATCCTGTTCGTACATGCACGTCCTTTCAAGAGGCAAGTTCCCACTTATTATCTCAACTACTTCTGCTTTCAACCTTACAACATCTAACATCCTTCCTTTCAAAGCTCCCTACAGTACTTCTCAACATGCTGCTCCGTCTCGTTCATCATAATCGCATTCCCGTTCCTGAGACATGCTCTCTTCTGACATGCTCATAGGGACAGAACGATTTACTATCGTGCCTCGTTCACTTCCTACTGTTCTCTCACTCTGGTTCTGATTTCTCACTGGCGGTGCCCACATCCGCAAGTCTGATCTTGACTCTGCCAAAGGCCACGGCCTCACTGGTCTCACCTCTGTCTGTCCCCTATAAGAATCTGCTGTAGCTGGTAATGGCGTACTCCATTCTACAGGCTTTGGAGTGTGCTCCATTCCACTCATCGATCCGTTTCCCTCATTCACACTCCTCGCCCCTACAACTGACTGCACTGAACTTCCAATCTTCTCTTGATCTGGGTCATAGACAGAAACAATAGGTCCGATGGTAACCGGTACCTTCAAAGCAACCGGTAACCTCACACCTCTTCCAACCTCTGTGCTAGCTACCGGCTGATTTCTAGTACCCTCAGCTCCTGTCGAAATCTTCACTTCTACTCTCACTTCTGACTTAGTCGGTACTCCACTCGTCCCTTCTGACTGAGCTGACCTTCCTTCGTAGGAATCGGGATTGTATGCAGGTGGTCTCTCAGACAATAACCTCTCTAGTAGGCTATCGTCTGTATCACTGTCATCATCGTCCACACTCTTGACCTTTGAGCCATCAGTCTTTACCAATAACGGATACAAACTGTCTCCCTCTATTGTTTGCACTCTCCACCTTTTCTCTTCTGCGTCCTATCTCGCATCCTGAAATGCCTTAATCGACTTTTTCACCCTTTCCTGATTTCTATCTCTCTTCCTGTCATGCGCTGCTCTAATCCATGCATGCAACGCCTCAAACTGTGTTGGTCTCGGCAGAGGTCGTAAAGCCGCCATCACAGATTTTAACTGATACAACACTTCCAACCTGAAAGAGCCATATCGTGGGAAAGCCAGTTCACCCTCACCCTGAGTCTCTTTATGCCAATTTTCAAGCCAAATTATGGTATGCAACCCCACATTTCTCGCCATGTAATGCGCTGGAGTATCCTCGGGAAGGGCCTCTTCTCCCCCATGAGTAACCACATGTTTATAACCTCTACATAATTCTCGAAAAACTTTAAAACATTTCATGGTGAGAAATTGTGAATCACACACAATGTTTTCGCTTACTTCCTGATGTCGACCCCACCAATAGCAGCGCGACTCACACCAACCAACCTATCGCAGCGTGGCACCTTCTGACGTCACCCGTCCTCTGCTCGCAGCAGTTCCCCTCCTTCACAACTCACGTCTCACCCTCGCATTTGTCCCATTCATACGCTGAAATAACCGTTTGTCCCAAACGAGTTACTTCTCTGACTGTCCGTCCACAGTCTCTCGAAATGGTCGACCTCGGCTGGCAACTGTTTCCCCACGACCGACCAGACAATCACCTTTGAAAGGTTACAAATATTCAAATTCCACATATAACAACCCACGACCAGCGTCAGTTCCTCACGCACTCACACATTTGCTCCCCCTATCTCGGTCCAGGTGATCGATGACGTCTCATGATCCCATTTCGGTGGTCAACAAAATCTACCTCGGGTGTCTTCTACACCACAATCGCTGAAGCTACTCATCGAGCCTAAGACTTTCCCGGGCTGCACGCGCTCACAGCCTGATCTCACAATCACTCAACACTCACTCCAACTCTGCAAGACATCACACAACAAATCAACACCGCAATCTATAAACATCTCACACTATTCCTACTCACTCCTCCACGAACTGCTGCTTTCCGCTGCACCGCTACTCTCCATCAATCTCCATCATCCGCCGTCGTCCGCCGTTCGCCATCCGATGAGTCACCATCACTTAACTTCTGTGGGCCTTAAGGAACTCTTATCCTAATCTGGATTTCCCCTCGCTATCGGAGATAACCATCCTACTCTGCCACCAACTGATAGGACCGGATTCTTGCCTACCTGGTTATCTCCAACAATCCTCACAGGTCGCCAGGATCTTTTTATCTGCCAAATAGCGTGGAGGGGATGAACGCAATTATCAAAATATATTTACCACAATTAGATTTCATTTGGAAAGGACCACTGACTCCGAATCTAAAATTTGTAAGATTTTATTACAACCAAAAACAGTTGAACATACAAACACCTCAGTACAAGGTGTAGAAGGTAAATAGGCACTAACACAAAAGTAAGCCTACGCAGGATTCTCATTCGACTTAAGACAAAAAGAATCACTGATTCTAAAATCATCAAAAAGGCAATTGTCAGACCAATATCTAAATTTGGAATCATTACTCAAGAAAGGAAAAGTGTTAATCTGTCCCTACACTAACTCTAAGGTGACATCCCTACTTAGCATTCCCATCCCAGGCAAGAGAATCAAGAAAAAGGTGTCAGAAGTGAAGACTCCCTAAGAAGTACATTCACTTAGTCAGATCTCGATCGAAGATGCTCCTTCTAGCTTCCCGTCTAATCCTCATCTGCTCAACCCACGGGGCACTGTCCCTAATACAAAACCCCAAAATCATAGAACACGCCCTTCGGCACACCTCTTCAGCCAGGTCTTCTCTCGGTAGTTTTCCACAAATTTGTCCAGCGTCCAACAACGGTTAGCTTGACCTTGGGTCCCAGGCACCTTCTCCACTGGAAGTATCATCTCCACATTCCAATGCACTCCCCTGTTGGCTTCTCACAGCATCCTAACTCCTAAAACAAAGATCTAGTCTCTCTTACGAGCTAAACGTCCTTGCACCTGCAACATAAACATGGGAATGAAAAAACCATTTCACATCTTCAAGCTTTTACATTTCCCTGCAGCCCAAAGTCTTTTCCAAGGGAATCATTTTCGGCCTACAACATTAGCTAACATAAGAAAGAAATAGGCCTTGTTTCTAATGTATATGCGATCAGGCCTCTACAACACAAACACTCTATTAAATCACACTCTAAGCATTAGTTCATTATCCTCATGTGCGTAATTAAGCAATCTACACGTGTAAATTTAACATGGCACACGTTTAACCTAATACATTACATTGTACGAAAACTAATCATTGTGCATTTTACTAAATACATTCACAATAACTTGCAACATTGATCTTCACAAAAGCGTTATTACATTTCTAATCACCTCTATGTTAAACGATTACAGCAATACAATTCTATGGCGTTTCTAAACATACATTGATTAATATGTGGGTGCTGACTAACGGTGAATATGATGCACCCCTACAAATCTCAGAATCACATGACGCTCTATCAAGTTTTTACTACACTGGAATAAGGGGGAGGGAGGAGAAAGCAAAACATAGAAGAACTACACATATGATTCCATGAAACACATCTATTTACATGCTACCCACCAACTGAACACTGCCCTGCATGATCAGTACCCCAAAGGTATATCACAGCCCCATCATGGGCATGACAGATGCTATTAAACATGGGGCTTGCATAATCTCCTGCTTGAGCATTTAAACGCTTGATTGTGATTACCACCACAAGCAAATTTCATATTTTCAGTAAGCATCTTAGCCATTCAACTTTTTTAGCATAATGCTTCAAACATTTGGCACATAATTCAGTCAGTCCCAGAAACGAGACAAGTTGTTCTTTAGTTTGTAGAACTGGTGCCTTAAATATATATTTAACATTATTCTCCTTCTGTCTGGTATCATCTCTGCTGATTCAATCTCCAAGATATTCTACTTCCAACGCTGAATTTTTGCTTGGAAATTCATGACACTTAACTAACACACTCATAATCCCTGAACGGTTGGTATCGTGTTCCACTTGATTCTTTCGATTCAATAAAATGACATCCTGAAAAAAACACAGTCCTAGGGCTCCACTGAGAGTCTCCTTCCTTAATAACTGAAAATAAAGGCTTTTCCAATCAAACCAAAAAGCATCCTACAGTACTGATACATTCTCAGGAGTGACAAAAGCTGTAATGCACTTTGGTTCCATCACAAAAACCACCCATTGTTAGGCAGTGACTAGGACCATGACAAAAAACACCCTAGTTCCTGTCAATGTCACCAACATTGTTGGGCAGAGGTTGGGAATCTAGTCAAATCAAATCAATCAAGCTGTGCAGATTATTGAATATTTGTGCATCTATCAACTCTGCAGAGATTTCCAAAGAGTCAAAGACATCACCAGGGCGGATTTCCATGCTGATGACTGAATGAATAGGCAAATACTTGTTTTCTACAAATTCGCTCAATATCCTCCTCAGCTTCTTTCTGTAATTAAGAGATATGTTCCTCACACTATGCCTGAGTAGAACTGCATTCTCCTGCAAAATGATATGGTGTCTACACCCTTTATACTCTCTCAAACTAACACTGAAAACATCTGAAGATTTTTGCAGGAGACCACGAAAAAACATTCACTATTTCTTCATTTTCTATTACTTTCTTCCTCTCTGTATAAACAACATCTTTTGCTGTGAAAACATACACTGGGGAATGTTCGTGTGGGTGCAGATATATTCCCATATCCTCCTGAAGGGGACATCTCAAGTTCATGTCACTCTTGTCTTCTATATAAATGTTTCCTTCAGTGTGCCGGAAAATGTTCTTATCAGAAGTGTCCTAACATATTGATCATGTGTTCCCCGTAATCTCCAGGAGGTATATCACTTTTGTATAATCTTCTGTAGCTCCACAGTTCACCCACTAAAGGATTGTCCAATGTAGTGTGCCATGCATAAGGGTCACTCAGCAAAGAAAATTCTTTAAAGTCAACTCTAAGAACTCCTTTTGTGAACCATGTACTCTGGTTCTGGTTGGCAGACTCAGGCCGACATTGGGATTCACACACTGAGATTACACTTCACTCATTACTGTTCCCAAATTAACTCTCCTGGGATTTTTACAAACGCCCCCAAAATGGCAATTTTTCTTACATTTCATGCAATTTCGATCAGGCATACGGCAACCCTTGGAATTACCCACAGGTATAGTTCTCCTGCACTAATAACTAAGGGTTGGTTTCTTTTTGTTCAAATATTTGTGCTATTTGCATTCCACATTCTTTCTATTCCTTTCACCCTAATATTTCTTATTAATAATTAGTACTAGAATTGCTATCTGCTCTTTTTCCCTGCACGGGCTAATTGCGCAAATTTCCTGCACTAATCGTTTGGACTTTGACAATGTCAATAGCAACATTCACTGAGTTAAATCGGCACTAACTCACATGTGCACATTTTTACTAGTGGTCTCTCATCAGGATTTGTTCACGTAGGTCTTTGCCATGCCTCACCATAGGCTAGACATGCATAGCACCATGTGTAAGCACTCCACAGAAGGTTTAACCGCACCTTGGAAGGAAGGAGGGGGCATCATAATCTGCAGGTTACCCAAAAGGAAACTGTTGCAAGCATCATAAAGTGAGAATATAATTAATTAAACAAAGAAAGTGGGCTCCGGATCAATACATGCTGGGGTGACTAGTGAAGAGTGACAAAAGCAGATAGTTAAAATACAACCAGAATCCTAATATTGTAAAATAAATAATTTAAATAAAGAAAGTGATCACCATGGTCTATGGTAATCTAGGTTCGGGATTACACAGCACTGAATATCAGACCATAAATTGACTGAAACATTGTCCACTGTAACCAATAATAATCATGGTTGGATTCTTGAGGTGCTCTCTATTCAAACCATATCACCAGTGAATGCTGTAATTGCTATGTTAATTAATCTACAATGTGTTCGTATGACACAAGCAGAAACTTCCCACTCCAGCTTGTTGCCTAAATGGCTGCAGCAAATACATCTCACTCTGGCTGGTTTCCTAAATGGCTCTGGCATCACGCAGCCGAAATGAAGCAGTAAGTTGGGAGCACAAGGCACTGTAGCTCCCGGCGTTTTGAGTCACTGTGCCATGGCTGACTCTGAAAATAGGGCCTCATTACGATCCCAGTCAGACCGCCAAAGGTCTCGCTGGAAGCGGGCGGTCTGACCATCAGATTACGATGCATCCAGACTGTACTCAGACCGACTGCTGACTCTGACAGCCTTCCTCCAGAGAGGAAAAGCAGCCATAGGACAGTAAAGGGAGACCCAACCGCTGTCTGGATTATGATGTGGGTTTGCGATGACCTGACTGTGTCGGTCTGACCTCCTGCCTCGAGGTGTCAGAAATGAAAGAAAAGGAGTTAATATTCAGCCGATTCCCCTTCTCCCCAACGACCTAAGGTGTGGAACCCTTCCTCCAGACCCCCCTACACCTGTTATGTTATGTTAATCGTTTTTATAAGGCGCGTAGCTGCCCCAGCCAAGGGGCGTCCCGGCGCCTGATCAGGTACCACAACACAACAGATCGATGCTAATAAGGGAAAAGGAGGGAATCAGTCAGCGGTTGGAAACAAAAAAGTTTTTATGGTGCGCCTAAAGGAAGTAAGGCTATTCAGGGCTCGAATATGGACAGGGAGAGAATTCCATAATCCTGCTGCTAATACTCGAAAAGAGCGACCTCCCATCCTACTCAGTCTAAACCGTGTATTGACCGCCAGATGGAGAGATTCCGATCTAAGAGACCGCGTAGGAACATAGGAGGAGACAAGCTTAGCGAGGGCTGGAGGAGAGGAAAGCTTCAAGATTTTAAATGTCAGGCAAAGAGCCTTAAATTTAATTCTCTGTCTAACCGGCAGCCAGTGAAGAGAGGTCAAAACTGCAGAGACAGAGCACTGTCTAGGGAGGCCAACGATGGCACGCGCCGCGGCATTCTGCACCCTTTGCAATCTAGTAGCCTCCGCCTGATTCACTCCGAGCAGCAGCGCACTCCCATAGTCCAGCCGAGAAAGAATGGAGGCTTGGACCACCAGTTGCCGAGTAGGGGGGTCGAAGAATTTGAGGACCGGTCTCAGCCCTCGCAGAATACCATAACAGGTAGCTGCAACCTTCTTCGTGTGGCTGGTAAAAGAGAGTGTAGGATCCAGCCAAACCTCCAAGTTCTTAACTTCGGCAGCTGGGATGGGAGTCACCCCCAATTCTGGAGGCCACCACTGGTCTCCCCAAAGCTCCGCCTGCTTTCCTAAAATCAGGACCTCGGTCTTTTTGGCATTTAACTGCAAACAGTTAGTACGCATCCAATTTGCCACGGCCATGAGTCCTCAGCAGCTGCACCCCGAAGTGGAAAGTCCTGTGGGTGGTGGAATCCAGGTAATTCCTCATGTGACAAGTGTGGAAATATGGATTTTTATGATCAGTTATGTCCCCTATCTTGGACCCCAACGGTTTCATGTATAAATCACAAGTACATGTATGTTCCCTCCAGTTCCAGTTATGAAGACGCAAACACATGTGCGTCCACCGCCAACATGTCCTCTTTCAGATCCGCCATGAATGGGTCGGATATTCCATTCCTAAGTATGAAAGGCCACCGGCTTTATATGGTTCATTTATCCCATTTTACAGTCCAGGCGAGTAGGCCCTGATTCTGCCATCAAGACTTTTCCTGCCTTCTGCCTCTGAAAGCTCCAGTCTGAGCTCGCATCTGTATCCATGAACTTTGTCCTATTCCCTGCACGGCTAACGGTGCCTGACTCCAGCCTGTTGCCTGCCAAAAACTGTATTTCACCTTCGAGATTATCTGCTCCGCTCCCTATCCAATGCATTCCTGTCTAGTAGTTTAAGTAAACATTCTTCCAGCTACCGAGCAAAGGGCCCGGCTTCTCTGTCTTTATGCAAGTAATTCATAGCCCTGTTACTATGGAAGATTTCTGCCCTCGCATCTAGTGTAGACACTTAGACGCTTGTACACGCACTCACAGTCAGTATAGAATAGATTTTGTTCGAAAGACCTTTCTTTTTGGATAACATAGTTCTTTAAACATAGGATGTTAGATATGATTTGGGATTAGGTTGACTTGACCCCCCAGACTTCTGTCTCCACATGTAGAGCTAAATGTCAAGTCCCCTTCACCCCCTAGTTGCACGTCAATCACACGTCATGCTGCTGCGCGCGCATCTCTGCCGAGTATTTCTGCTGACATTGCGAAATTCTTTCATGGAACCACCCTGTTGTGACATCATACCTAAATGACGTTCTTCAGTTACGCCCAGTTACACCCATTTTAAGTTACGCATGTATGTTTTTATCTTTGTTATCAACTGTTACGCCTCCTGCATCTGTTCCACTGTAATGCCTATTGTATAAAAATGATTACCTGTCAATAAAGTATTGTCCTTCACTTCCTGAACCTTCGTGGTGATGGAATATGGAGTCCATCAATTCGAATTGATTTTGGAATAAAGCCCGTTCCGAACCTCTAATACCACGGATTCTGCCTCTTATTTTACTGAGCTATTATTATAGATTTTCCGCATCAAATTAAGAACCGGTAATTAAATTATTTACCACATATATGGCGCCCGAATAGGGACACTTTCTCATTTCACGCGCCGGAGGTGCGTTGCAGGCCCGGTCTCCTGCCACAGCTGGACGGACAACAACGCGTACCCACAGGATTTCCTGTATCTTTCTCCTGCCGAGCGGGGGTAACTGAGGCTGCGATCAACACCCAGACGAGGCGGTGAGAAGTGCGAAGTATCCCGACCAGAGCCTAGCTGAGAGAGCAAGATCCGAGGTATACAGAGGCCCACCAGTTTCCGAGGTTCCGAAGTTTCGAGTCGAGTCCAGTCCGGTTCAAGTCCAGTTCAGTTCAGTTCCGAGGCCTTCCGTTCCGAGCTACCCGGTGAGTACCATTGTCGGGGAGGCGTTCTGACGTGCACATAGTTTGTGCCGGTCAAGATGGGTTTGGGTACACAAATCCGGTCTGCACTGTTTCAGCAGTGTATCTGTACTGTTTAGCAGTATATCAAGTAAGTCTAGTAGATAATTCAGAATTATCTAGTTAGTACCGAGTATTATGCTTAGTGACTAGTTCCCTAAATGGCCATCATTGTTTATTCATTAAATGTTAAATGTTAAAATGTTTTAAATACGTTCTGCATATTGTGGTGTGAATGACTGTTCATTATTGTGTTTTGTGGTATTAAACGTGTTCAAAATTAGGTATCAGATCAGTTCTCAATATGCCGCTCTTTTCGAAATTAAGACAGATCAAAACTAGAAAAGGGGTACTCGAAGAAGCTGTTCCCATTCCTCCTAGGGACACTCCAGGGTACTTCATGTATCATAAACATGGCCTGGACGCCATATTATTTCTTGATTTATGGGTAGACTACACCAAGGAATTACCAGAAAGTCAGAGGTGGCCCGCAGCTGGGACCTGGGATGCAGATTGCATCATGAAAGTAGAGGAAGAATTATGGAAAAAGAAAGCCAGACAGTCACAGAAAGATGCCATTGAATTATGGCGTAAAGAATCATATAGACGTACAGAAAAAGCGCTCAGACAGGAAGAGAAAAGTAAGGAGAATTCAAATAAAGTTCGAGAAAATCTATTAATTGAAGAAGGTACTCGAGTAAAATCAGAACAAATAGACAGACAAAGAAATGCCCTTATGAATGGTATGTATCCTCTTCTGGCCGAAGGGTTACCTAAGGCTACTCCGGAGATACCAAAAGACTTGCCACCCCCATTGTTTCCGATAAAAGTACATCCCAAAGGGCATCCCAGAACCGCAGAAGATGTTTTTCTTTCCTCTTATTTAGACGACGCAGCTCCCGAGTATGCTAATACTGCGCCACATAGACCGCCTGCCGAGGGGGTTCAACGCCAAGACCCTCCTCCGTCTGTACCTCCGCAACAGCAAACTCCGACACAAGTTCCGGCAAGCACATCTGTTTCTACATCTGTATCCACACCTATGGTTGCTATATCACGTTCAACAAATCCTTTCACACCCAGCACCCCAGGTGGTGCTACCGGAGGTACATCAAACATTTTTTCCACGCCACCCAGAGTAAATAAACTTTCCTTTCAAGAATTAGCCCACCAACGTACGCCCAAACTAGTAACTCCCGACATGCTCAAGGAACTTCTAATAGATTGTAGATATGACCCTGTGCCCGGAAAAGGGGACGAAATGCTGCTGGCATCATTACGTATCCGACGAGCTGCAATATATTTAGGGAGGCTACCAGGAATGACTACACATTTAGAAAATATATATCACTTTGTCCAGTCAGGGCGAGATTCTGAGAGTATTAACAGAGCCATGGAGTACCAGAAAGTGGAAATACAGGGGGAACTGTTACGTTTCCTCATAAACTGTGTGATCAGAAATCAAGACCGACCAGGGGTAAATCCGGAAGAAATGCAAATTCTTACCACATGGAGTCGGAATATATCAGAGGGGAGACATGATAAACGATCATGTATAGTAGCTATGTGCCGCAAGATCAGATGAAGACACTAGTGATTTCTATTCCCGATTTGAAAAATGTTTTGGTATAAATAGTGGAATAAAAGCAAGTAGCGAGTCGTATCCACATCTGTTTGTGACAAAATTGGTTGAAAATTCCTTGCCCCAAGTTAAGAATAGAGTATTGAAATTCGAGAGTACCTGGCAAGGTAACACTCCGTCACAAATGTTACAAATGCTACAGTACCATCACAATAGAATTAGAGAGGAACAAGAACATGAACAAAGACGCATGAAAGACACGAAAATGAAAATGCTAGTTTCCCAGACAGTTCCAGCTGACGGTCATAAAAAGGGTATGACACAGTCCAGTGTTTCAGCAGGTCCTGTAAAAGGGACGTGCAACTATTGTAAACAGCCAGGTCATTATGTACACGATTGTCCAGTTTTAAAACATAATATCGCCATAGGTAATACAAAAGAAAGACCACGGCCACTTAGACAGGATCAGAACCAACAAGGAGCCCCGCAGCATGCACAGTCCATGCCAGCTCCGCAACAGTCTATGCCTGCTCCACCACCGCAGCCTATTGCTGCCACACAAACAATGACACAACAGATGTACCAGACCGCACAGTATGACTATCCTGATTATCAACGATACTCATGAAACAGCCTAGAGAGGGAAGTTGGCTTACCCCTTATCGAGGTCCCTGTAGATCAAGAAGGACCTTATGTACACAGTGAACTATTAGGCCAAGATAGAAAATTTTTACTTGATACAGGGGCAAGCCGAACAACAATAAAACGTAGTGAAGTTCCAGGGGCACCCCTCTCAGGCTCACAGAATATTTCCCTTGGCTTTTCAGGAAAACCTATCATTAACGAAGTATCACAGCCTCTTCCACTTACGATTGGTCCCTTGACACGAACTACAGATTTATTGCTTACTAAATCATGTCCAGAAAATCTGTTAGGTATAAAAACGTTGAAAGCTCTAAGAGCTATAATATGTTGTTCTCCGGAAGGAGTAAGGTTGTTTTTACGTGATTTCAAAGGGCACTATGTGTCCCGAGACATGGATTACCGACTGCAGACTTTACCCACACATTTATGGGCACAAGGCCCTACAGATGTTGGTTGCATGAACATTACACCATATCGAGTCACACTAAAGGCAGGAGTGGTGTTACCACGAATGCGACAATACAAGTTACCCCCAGATGCTGTAGTGGCTTTACTGCAAATCGTTGACGAGCTTATTACCCAAGGAGTGGTTGTGGAAACCGACTCCAATGTATGTAATTCACCGATAATTCCGATTCTTAAACGAACTGATCCAAAAGCCCCGCCAGTATATCGATTGGTTATTGATCTGCGCGAATTAAATAAATGCATTGTACCACAATACCCCGTAGTCCCAGACATTTCTTCATTACTGACAGCCATTGATTCCGAAGCAACATTCTTTACTGTAATTGATCTCAAGAATGCCTTTTTCAGCGTCCCAATAGATCCGGAAAGCCAATACTTGTTCGGATTTAGTTTAAATGGACGAAGCTTTAAATTCACACGCGCACCTCAAGGATTCACAGAAAGCCCCAGCGTCTATAGCCAAGCACTGAAACGAGAACTTGACAGTATCCACATGCCAGTCAACACTGCCCTGGTTCAATATGTCGATGATCTGCTGATCACCGCTAGAAGCGAACCTGAATGTGAAAAAGCCTCACTGACGGTTTTACAATTTTTGGCCGAAAAGGGGCACAAGGTGTCCCCTTCTAAGCTGCAATTCTGTGTCCAGCGAGTTGTTTACCTTGGGCACTCGCTGTCCAAGGAGGGAAGGCAGCTTACACCAGATCGCATCCAGTTAATTGCTAACATGCCAATACCCAAGACACAAAAGGAGGTGCGGGCTTTCATAGGCCTCACTTCATATTGTAGGCAGTGGATCCCTCAGTATGCATTTCTAGCAAAACCACTCATTCAGTTGACAACGCAGGAGGCAGCCACATCGACTGTTCTCCCTTGGACTCAGGAACATACTAGGCCTGGGCGAAGCACTACGCTACGCTCGCGTAGTTTGCGAAGTTCGCGCTACTTCGCGCTACGCGAACTGCACGTAGCACAGTGCGAACACGCGTAGCGTAGTGTTGCGTAGTGCTGCGGTCATTTTTTGCTTGCTCGCGGTCCTCAACGTCAAGTTGGCGACCGCGAGCAAGCAAAATGACATCCTGGCGAGACTTTTTCCTTGTTCGCGATCGCGAGCATGGAAAATAAACCTCCCGGCGAGATTCCCAACGCGAGAAGGTCAGGTTTCTCATTGCGAGGGGTCGCGTATGCTCGCGACCGCTCGCGATGAGAAACTACCAGTTCGCGTTGAGAAAGCTGCAGCTCGAGTAAAAATCTACTCGAGCAGCAGAAAACTACAGCTCACACTGTGCAAGATGCCATTTTCAATGATTGCACAGTGCCGGTTGCTTGTCCGCACTGTGCAATCATTGAAAACAACATCTTGCACAGTGCGAACATGTTACTTCGCAGTTCGCGAAGTGCTACGCGTAGCTCGCGTAGTGCGAACTTCACTTTGCGTAGCTTCGCGAAGTGCTACTTCGCGAACTACGCCCACCCTTAGAACATACACAAGCTTTTGAAAGCCTAAAGAAAGCTTTATGTCAAGCACCTGTTTTAGCAACACCATGCTACAATAAACAGTTTACACTCTTTGTTACAGAACGCGAAGGTACTGCCTTGTCAGTACTCACACAGGAACAAGCAGGATCACACAAACCATGTGCTTATTTTTCTAGTACATTAGATCCCGTAGCTCAGGCTCTGCCTGCGTGCCTGAAATCAGTGGCAGCAACAGCTTTAGCAATCCGACAAAGCAATGCCATAGTGTTAGGACACCAATTGACAGTACAAGTACCACATGCAGTAGAGGTTCTCTTGAACCGCACACAAACACAACACTTGACTATAGCAAGACTCACCGGTTACGAGTTAACATTGTTTCAACCACACATAGAAATCAGACGTTGTAGTACATTGAATCCTGCCACACTGTTACCAGTAAACGGAACAGACCCACTAGCACATGATTGTATTGAAGTTATCACTATCACGACGAAACCTAGACAAGACTTGACAGACGTCCCATTGTCAGATCCAGACCTGACGTTGTATGTAGATGGTTCATGTATGAGAACAAGTACAGGAGAGCTAGTGGCTGCGTATGCAGTCACAACAGACACTGAAATCATTGAAACAAATTGCATAAATACCTTGTCAGCTCAAGCAGCAGAGCTCATCGCTCTGACACAAGCCTGTATTCAAGCCACTAATAAAAAAGTCAACATATACACTGATTCACGTTATGCATTCGGAGTTGTAAATGACTTCGGCGTGCTGTGGCGAGAGAGAGGTTATTTAACTTCTCACGGTGCCCACATTCAGCACGGACCCCTCATTCATGCCTTATTAGATGCAATACATCTACCCACTGCAATATCAATTATGAAATGTAAAGCTCATACGAAAGTTACTGATATCATTTCCCAAGGCAATGATCTAGCTGACAGAACAGCTAAACAGACTGCTCAAACTCAAACATCTGACATGACAAAGACAATAGTTCCGACACCAACATATTGCATGACGGTTAAGGATCCCGCTCTTGACGTAATTGACATACAGACACATGCTACACCAGATGAAATAAAGAAATGGACTGAATTAGGAGGGATCCAAACGGATCAAGGATGGATGACGAAGGAAAAATCTGTGTGGTTCCTTCCTGATTCAATGGTCCAAGTTATCATTAATACAATACATAGTCCAGCGCACCTAGGAGAAAAAGCTATGCTAGACAGCATTCAACACATTTGGTTCAACAAACATTTACGAGCAGCAGCCAAACAAAAAGTTCGTACCTGTATGATTTGTTGTCAGTTTAACCCAGGTAAAAGCATTCCCGTAGAACAAGGTGGATTTCAGCCTCCTGATCACCCTTTTGAAGTCCTCCAGATGGATTATATCCAGATGGAACGATGTCGAGGATTCAAATATGTTCTCGTAGTTGTCTGTGCTCTTTCCCGTTGGACAGAGGCATACCCGGTTTCAGATTACACTGCCCCGACTACTGCCAAACAGTTAGTTCGAGAATTCTTCCCACGGTACGGTTTACCACGTGTTGTCTACTCAGATAACAGCCAGCCGTTCTCATCCGAACTAATGAAACACGTTTCACTTTTGTTAGGCTATCAGTGGAAATTTCACTGTGTCCGACACCCCGAGGCAGCAGGTCTCGTGGAACGACATAATCAAACTCTGAAAATTAGATTGTCCAAAATATGTAGAGAGAAAGGTGTCGACTGGGTAGTAGCCTTACCAGTTGCACTCTTTTACATGAGAATGGTAGCGCACTCTCGAACAGGGCTATCCCCTTATGAGGGGGTCTTTGGCAGACCACCAAATATGTGGGGGACGCCTATACCACGCAAAATAACTGATGTTGACTGTAATATGCTGACAGATTACCTGGCTTCCTTGATGTCTGCACTACAATCTTGTCGTTCACAGGTAGCTGCAGCCTTTCCCGACAACACCGAGGTGAAACCCCATGATGTAGTTCCCGGGGACTTGGTGTTAGTGAGGAACTTTGACCGGAAGTCTCAGCTGGATCCTAGGTGGAAGTCGCCTCAACTAGTACTGCTAACCACAAGGACAGCCGTGAAGATCGAAGGTCGCAAAGGCTGGATACATTCAAGTCATATCAAGAAATTTCATGGACTACAATCAGATGTAAACGATACACCTCGCGTGTCTTCACCGATTGACTCAAAGCTTCCTTTGGTTGAACCGAGTAATCAGGAACAATATAAACTAAAACTAAGGTCTAATAAGTCAGACAATTTGATTGTTTAAGTCCTCTCCAAGGTGAATCGGTCGAATTTGTCTCTGACATGAATCCCCTAGACCTGAATAGAGAAAGACACCGAAAGAAGCAAATGAAACAACATGTGTACTGTAAATCACTGCGTAGTCATTGCACAGTGACGTTATTAATTTTGTTTTTCTTAAGTCTTTTAATAATCGCTGCAAGTATATTGTTGCACATATATTATCCTATTTCTAAACATGTTTACAATGTTACTGCTGAACATTCTTTTAGTGAATTACCCCCGCATGAGTTGTCCTATAGATTTGCGCTGCGCAATAACACTTTCATTAGTATGTTACATCATTCCCATCAGGCTAGCAATGCTACAAATTGTTGGATATGTGGCCGACTCCCTCCCTATCAGAATTATAAGGGAATTCTGCCTCTCTTTCCATATCCGTTCACACACAATGGCTCCTGTGGAGCATGGTTTAGTTTGATCAATTCCCTAGATTCGAAGTCCGCAGTTTATCAAGACAACTGGGTATGGGGAAACCTGAACTTAGTTTTACTCAAAGTCTGCTACCCTGACAAGAAGGGACTTCCCAAAAGAACAGGAACTGATCTAGAAAATGAAGTATATGGATTAGGGAATTTCATGCTTAATCTCATGATCCTGAATGTTGAATCCGAAGCTGCACCAATTTTGCCCGCCATGTCAGTATTTCCAGTTAAAGGTGAATTATGTGTAAGAAAGAATGGTTCCATACATATGGGCCATAGTAGATGCACCACTGTAATAGAATTCAGTGATCAAGGCAAGTCTACATTTAGAGCTTCTCGCCATTCCTACTTCGTATGTGGTCAGACTGCATATATACGTTTGCCTCTAGATTGGGATGGTACCTGCTACATCGGATTCCTTTTGCCACCTGTTTTCCTAGCTCCTCCTGATTATCATAGAAATACTCATTTAGTACACAATAGAGAACGGAGAGATCTCCCAATAGTCGATTACACTGAGACAGCATGGGAAAAATACACAGATTTCAATAAAGGTCTCTTTCCCTATATAGGTACAGTTACCAATAGTAAGCTGATACGTAGATTAACCAGAACCCTTGAAGCAGTAGTGAACGAAACTATTTCTGCCCTAGGCAATTTAACAGAAGAGCAGTCTGCTATGCGGATTGTTGTGCTTCAAAATCGTCTTGTCCTTGACGTCATCCTGGCCGATAGGGGCGGAGCTTGTAGGGTCATCGGATCAAGTTGTTGCATTTTCATACCAGAAAATTCGCCATCTGTATATAAAGCCATAACTCACCGTCATAAGATTGTAAGCCAGATACACCAGAATCCAGGCACCTGGACTTGGTCCGGTTGGTTTTGGAGTGTATTATTTACCTTTGGATGGAGGGTCCTATCCTTCCTAGGTATTGGCTTTCTCATACTATTCAGTTGCTGCTTATGCCTACAATGTGGACCAGCGATTTGTGGTCTGTGTGCCACATCGTGTATTCCACCACCAAGATTTCATTCATCCCAGAAGAAAAAAGAAGAACAAATGATGCTATATGAACAGATCAACGGATTGATGAAGATTGATATCTCTTAAGGGCAAGTAGGGGACAAGGAGGGAATGTGGAAATATGGATTTTTATGATCAGTTATGTCCCCTATCTTGGACCCCAACGGTTTCATGTATAAATCACAAGTACATGTATGTTCCCTCCAGTTCCAGTTATGAAGACGCAAACACATGTGCGTCCACCGCCAACATGTCCTCTTTCAGATCCGCCATGAATGGGTCGGATATTCCATTCCTAAGTATGAAAGGCCACCGGCTTTATATGGTTCATTTATCCCATTTTACAGTCCAGGCGAGTAGGCCCTGATTCTGCCATCAAGACTTTTCCTGCCTTCTGCCTCTGAAAGCTCCAGTCTGAGCTCGCATCTGTATCCATGAACTTTGTCCTATTCCCTGCGCGGCTAACGGTGCCTGACTCCAGCCTGTTGCCTGCCAAAAACTGTATTTCACCTTCGAGATTATCTGCTCCGCTCCCTATCCAATGCATTCTTGTCTAGTAGTTTAAGGAAACATTCTTCCAGCTACCGAGCAAAGGGCCCGGCTTCTCTGTCTTTATGCAAGTAATTCATAGCCCTGTTACTATGGAAGATTTCTGCCCTCGCATCTAGTGTAGACACTTAGACGCTTGTACACGCACTCACAGTCAGTATAGAATAGATTTTGTTCGAAAGACCTTTCTTTTTGGATAACATAGTTCTTTAAACATAGGATGTTAGATATGATTTGGGATTAGGTTGACTTGACCCCCCAGACTTCTGTCTCCACATGTAGAGCTAAATGTCAAGTCCCCTTCACCCCCTAGTTGCACGTCAATCACACGTCATGCTGCTGCGCGCGCATCTCTGCCGAGTATTTCTGCTGACATTGCGAAATTCTTTCATGGAACCACCCTGTTGTGACATCATACCTAAATGAAGTTCTTCAGTTACGCCCAGTTACACCCATTTTAAGTTACGCATGTATGTTTTTATCTTTGTTATCAACTGTTACGCCTCCTGCATCTGTTCCACTGTAATGCCTATTGTATAAAAATGATTACCTGTCAATAAAGTATTGTCCTTCACTTCCTGAACCTTCGTGGTGATGGAATATGGAGTCCATCAATTCGAATTGATTTTGGAATAAAGCCCGTTCCGAACCTCTAATACCACGGATTCTGCCTCTTATTTTACTGAGCTATTATTATAGATTTTCCGCATCAAATTAAGAACCGGTAATTAAATTATTTACCACACAAGTATCCCCATCGACTACCCCAGGACAATTCCTGCTTCACCGCCAACTCCTAGATAGCTACCGACCATATCAGGACCTAATCAAAGGGGAACCATGCACACATCCAGTTCTTCACACAATCCTACACATGGGAACAGGGCAACATTTAACGACATGGCTTTATAAAGCCATTCGGGAACTGACTAATAAACCACTGGAGACCCTGAGGGCTACCTGGGAGGTTGAACTCGGGCGCGCACTACATGATAGGGAGTGGGAGAGGGCTTTGGAGTACCCTAAGAAGGTCTCCAGAAACGCACGCTTTAAGAATATCCAATATTACATTCTGCACAGGGCCTATTTAACACCTGCACGCCTCCAACGATTCTACCCCGACACTCAGTTCCTATGTCCCAGATGCCTCGAACAGAATGCAGATTTCCAACATATGTTTTGGAATTGTTCCGTCATTAAAACTTTCTGGCACCATATTCATACTGCTTTGGGTACCCTCACAGGGCTGGCCTGCATGAACACGTGGGAGGCCTGCGCCATAGGCATCTTTCGCACAAGTAAGCAGCACAAGGTGCGGACCCGTTTTCTCTCCCTTGCAGTGCTCCTAGCCAAACGCAGCATCGCCATGCACTGGCGCTCCCCCACCGGTCCACCGCTGGCGGCTTGGGTGGGAGCTACACACAAATGGGCGGCGGCTGAGGAGGAGACATTACGGGAGGAGGAGGTGAGAGGGGTCCGCAAACACCCAATATCTATGGAATGGGCCATGCTATTATATCAGTTCAAGCAGCTAACCCCGGGGGCAGATCCAACAGACAGCCCACCCGCATTGTCAGCCCTACACTAGCAGTCGCAGACCCCACCCAACCAATCTTTCGAAATACCGGCCGCATGAACTCCACACAAATACCAGCATCAGGTGTGATATCGTGGCTTCAGGTCGCATCGACTATGTTAGGCAACCGTGAGTCACAATGGTGCCTTCCCATACGACGGTCCATACGCTCGCTAGCGATTCTGGAGAGGTTCTTCCATGCCCGTTCCCTAGGTTCTGCCCCGTTCCACCCCAGTTCCTGTGCCAGGTCTGGAACCTGAGATAATTGGGTACACACATCACGATATATCTGTAAGTTGTTTAAGCTCTCACTTGATGTATCACCAGTATATACAGATATTATGTACCACCATGGAATGTACAATCTAACTTCACTGTTCGAAAACTGTGTATGATATACGATGTGTGAACTATGAAAATGGCAATAAAAATATTTAAAAAAAAAAAAAAAGTATCCCCATCGACTAGACTGTGCATATATGGCCACACTCTAGCATTGGGGTACATGGTGCACAAGGCATGTCCCCCATGTGCCATACATGTGTGTATAACTTCACATGTTTCTTGTGCATTTGTACCCACTTGCAGCAACATGTCCAGGGAGCGGGGCATTGCCGATAATGAGACCTCTGTGGTAGCAGCGGTTACATCGTAATACGGCAGGCAGAGCTTTCCAGGCCTTGGCGGTTGGAATCGGACCATGGCCACGGCAGACGTACGAGCAGTCTGACTGCCATCATAATCAGCCCATAGTCTTGAGGAAGCTGCGTTTAGTGAATGGTTAGCACTTGCAGAATGTTCCACTGTGTCATGATTGGGTCTGCACTAGACTACACATCCCATGAAAAAGATACCTCAGTCAGTTCCATCGTTGAGAGACATCCTCACCATCCAGCGGGTCCTGCTAAGCCCAACAGTTCTGTCAGTCCAAGCACCATGAGCCCCTCCAGCTCCTACTGCCTTCGCTTGTCCCCAGAGTAAAGGGGAGGAATGAAGGGCGTTAAACAGGTTCTATGTTAGGTATTTATTTTCATTAAAAGGGTCTTTAAAGCAGGAGCACAAGTGAAGAACCAGAACGTTTTGGGCCTGGCGGCGCAGGGTACGCCTTAATCTCCTGGATTCACCTGCTCAGCTACACAGAGACACGGGACACTCTGTTAGGCGTTAGAAGATCAGATTTATTAGCTGCAGCTAGTACAGTTATCCCAGAAGTACACAAGGTAGGTTCTCAGGAGACTGCTACTTCACTCTGTGGCGCACAATCTTTTATACCATAGAGATAACATATACATTAACCAAATATACACCCAGAACATACAAGAAAGAGCCAATAAGGAAAGTTGGAAAACAGGACAGAACCAATAGGAGAGATTGGAAAACAAAGTGTCAGATGACTGGAAGAAACCTCCCCTCCAACTATGTTTGTCACCCCTCCCTCAAACTAATTCATTAACGGATTCGTAACTAACTTGCAGGTGGCGAGATACGTTTGTGTGTGTTGGAGGACAGTTGTGAAACGAGAGAATGCTAGCAAAGGACAGTGAAGGCCAGACGATAAGATAAAGTCAGAAAAGAATAGTGTGAACCAACAGATAGTTGAGACGGGGATTAGAAAACCAGACGAGATTAGTGTACTCGGCCAGTCCTAACACCAGCTTTGCAAATAGAGGCAGAAGGGCTGTTTTAACACGAAGCTGCAGAAAAAGCAGAATAGACTTTGTTCGCCGTGCTGCCTGAGTGATGGCAACACAAAATGGCGGCGGAGCACAAAATGGCGGGTCGATTCGATCGCGATCGGAAATCAAAGTTCCTCAGACCCTCCTTTTGCCAGAACTCAGGCAAGATAGACTCATGTTAATCTGAGTCAATGTCGATAGCCATAAGGTCATCGAGCTGTTGCTGTAACATCATTCTTATGTTTTCTGTTACTTGTGGTTTGGGTTTAGGGATGCACATAGTAGCACATAGGTCACAGACGGCGGGACCACAGTACATACAAAGGCAACAGGAGAAAATAATGGTCAAAATTATTCCAAGAAATGTCAATGCTTTCCAACCCCATTTGGACAGTAGTCCCCAAAACCACTCCGTAAAAGACCAATCTCCTTCGTCCTGATGAATCGACTCAGAGATTATGTGCAACTTGGAGATAGCTTGGTATACTGTCGGAACGTCATTAGGTATGAAAATACAGCAACTTGACCCGATCAATTTGCACACTCCACCACGATCTGCAAGAACAAAATCTAAGGCAACTCGATTCTGTAAGGTCATAAGACGATCCGCATGTAGTTCTGCCGTGATATTACTTAAGGCTCCTACAGTGATGTCTATTGTAGTTTCTACGACACAAACCAGTTGCCTTATATTTCTGCTGTTAGCCATTGGACCTCAAAAAGGGAGAAATCCTTTTAGGAAATCTCCTCCCTCTTGTCCTGCTGTGTCCTTCGAATCAATAATCCCTCTGCCGTATCTGTTTCGATGATGATTTACGGAAGCGGTGTAAGTAGGGGGAAGAAGGAAAGCAAGCCTGGCTGAAGACGGCTGAAATGCCAGAAACCGGTCGTTGAAAGAAACAGTGCTGCCTTTCGCGCTCCAAACCCCCTGGCCATGCCCACTGCTGGAGGCCACGCCCACCACAACACAGGCTTCTTAAAGCGCACTAAGTGCTAGTCGCGCCATAAGAGACCTAAGCGCCTGAGGCGGAAGCCGGGTGCATTTTGCTCGCATTTTTAACTTGTATTTAAAATTGTTTAGCATTTGCTTTTAACCACTGTCACTTACCCCTGAGCACTTCCCCTTGTTACACGCTGCAGGAGACAACACCGTACAGCGGATTTTAGCGCTGACGGGTTGAAAGAAACAGTGCTGCCTTTCGCGCGCCAAACCCCCTGGCCACGCCCACTGCTGGAGGCCACGCCCACCTTCTTTTATAAATATGTGCCTTCCCAGGAAGCGCAGCGGACGAGCGCAGCGGGAGCGCCGTTCGTGCGCGGAAGGCGCGCCTAAGGCAAGCCCGTCTGCGCCCGTCCGCGCACGAACGGGCTTAGGGCCAGAACCTATGCCGGGCGTGGACACCGATAGGGTGAGCTATTCGCGTCGTGCCTTACTAAGTCTTAGACCTACAAAGAACGCACAGTGTAATTATGTACACGAATCAGATGGACATTTTATAAATTGTGTACTCTGCCACCCGGTCAACTTACAACTGACTCAGGCACCAATTTCACACTCTGGCCTGAAATTAGCAGAATTGAACTGTAGGTCGCTCCCCATGCACGCCCTGCTTATTAACCACCTGCTCGTGGACCATGAGCTAGACATCCTGTTTCTTACGGAAACTTGGCTCACAACACACTCGGACTCGGATGTGGTCTTGGCTCTGGCCCCGGGTTTTCTTATCCAGTCCCAAGTACGTCCCTCTGGTAGAGGCGGCGGACTGGCCATTTTGCACAGAGATCATTTCTCTTGCAGAATTAGCGATGCTCATATCACAGACTCAGAGAGCTGCCATTTTACCATCCATCTGGCCCCGACAACCTCTCGGGCAGGTCTTCTGGTGTATCGCCCCCCCGGCCATTCTGGTCCCTTTGCTAGCGCCCTACTAGAATCTAAGGGTGGGCGTAGTGGACGTAGTGGGGCTACGTGAAGCAGCACGTAGTGTGCCCAAATCTACGCACACTACGTGCTTCGCGTAGCCCCACTTCGCGCCACCCGCCTCCCGCCCGCCCTCCTTTTAAATCAAACCCCCGCATTTACAATAAATATTAAATTAAAGAAACTTACCTGAAACGCGGCGTCTCCGGGGCTCCCTCTTCCATTTCAATCTTCTTCTGACAAATGCGCATGCGCGGAAGCCCGCGCATGCGCATTTCTTGCGAGAAATGCGCATGCGCGGGCGTCCGCGCATGCTCATTTGTCAGAAGAAGTTTGAAATGGAAGAGGGAGCCCCGGAGACGCCGCGTTTCAGGTAAGTTTCTTTAATTTTGTATTTATTGTAAATGCGGGGGTTTGATTTAAAAGGAGGGCGGGCGGGAGGCGGGTGGCAGCGGCAGGCAGCTACGCTTCGCCCTGGGTGTGCGTAGCGCTAGCCTGCTTCGCCTACTTCGAAAACTGCGAAGCAGGCAGTGCTACATACACTACATGGGCGAAGCGTAGTGTCTCGCCCAGGGTTACTAGAATCTATCTCAGCACTTGCCCACTCTACACCTAACTTTACTGTGCTAGGGGACCTCAATATTCACTTTGATGATCCCCTAGACACAGGGGCTGCTGATCTGATACTAGACTTGGCTGCTTACGGCCTCCAACTGGCCAATACCGGAGCCACCCATATCAAGGGCCACCTGCTAGACCCAGTTTTTACAAATGTTCGCACCCTCCAGGCCAAACCTTCTTGCCCCCTCCCTTGGACAGACCATTTTTTGGTTCCTCCTTTCTGGCCAGGAGAATTCAGGAAGCCCCACAAGCCCGTCACGTACACCCAGGACAGGGCATGGTCCAGACTCTCAACTGAGGACTGGGCCAGAGCTCTGGAATCGACGACCCCCGCCCTCTCGGGGGACCTTGTCGTAGCTGATAGCAATTTTAGGAAGTGGATTTCGGACTCACTCGACTCTATCATACCTATAAAAACCTGTGAAGACAAGAGTGGAAAGACAGGCTCGGCCCCCTGGTTTAGCCTGGAACTCAGAGCCCTCCGCAAGTAATGTAAAAAAGCAGAGCGACTGTGGAGGAAGGACTGGCTCCACTCTAGTAAAGACTCCTACCGGAGGACTGTGAGAGCATACAAATCTGCTTTGAAACTTTCTAAGGCCTCTTACTATGACGATAGGATAAAAAATGCCACAAACTCCGCGAGAGAATCCTATCTCATCGTCAAAGAACTCCTAAAGATACCACAACCCCCTTCATTGACCAGGGCCCTACCGGACAGGAGTAATGAACTTGCAAAATACTTTGACTCTAAAGTCTCCCACATTTTAACTTCACTTCCACAGCCCAACCAGCTACCCTGCTGGGACAACGTGACGCCTGACACTTGTCCAGTATGCGACCCTCGCCCGCAGCTTAATGCTTTTAGGGCGGTCTCATCGGACGAAGTTGAATAAACTCTGGCCAAGATGAAAAGTGGCTCTCCCCGTGACCCTGCTCCCATGAGGTTTTTAAAAGCAGTCGCCTCTGCGATTGTTCCTCCAGTTCTGGAGTTGATCAATGCCTCACTGTCCCAAGGCTCCGTCCCTCCTAGTTGGAAGGGGGCGGTAGTTAAAGCCCTTCTCAAAAAAACCCAATTGGACCCCGCTGATCTGGCCAACTACAGGCCGATCTCGCTCCTCCCGGGCATCAGCAAAATTGCTGAAAAACTGGTTAATGTCCAGCTGTCCCAGTTTCTGGAATCTAACAATCTGCTGCGACGTTCCCAAACGGGGTTTCGCCCTGGCCAAGGTACGGACACTGCCCTCCTCGCCGTCATCGAGGAGGCAAGGTGCATTTTGGGGGGTCAGTGGCAGTGATCCTCCTGGACCTTAGTGCAGCCTTTGATACGGTGAATCACCGTGTCTTGCTCCACCGGCTGGCCAGTGCAGGACTCGGGGGCACTGCGTTGGCCTGGATAGAGTCATTCCTGTCGGGCCGTTCGTTCCAGGTCTGGGATGGCAACTCCCGTTCTGACTCTCTTCCTTTGACAAGTGGGGTTCCCCAGGGTTCCTCACTTAGTCCCACTCTTTTTAACGCATATATGGCCCCTCTGGAGGATGTAGTTGCCCCCTTCGGCATCAAGATTGTGAGTTATGCAGACGACACGCAATTGGTCATCTCTCTCTCACATCTTGATCAATGCCCAGATAATCTCCTGCACTGCCTCCAGAAAATCTATCTCTGGATGTGCGAGTCCTCACTCAAACTTAATGGGTCCAAAACAGAAGTTATGCTGATGGGCAAGAAGTGGTCAGCAATTCCATCATCTGTTTGGCCCGATATTATGGGTGAGGTACCCGCCCCCAAGAAAGAAATCAAGAGTCTTGGGGTCTGGCTCGAACCAGACTTATCAATGAAAACCCAGGCAACTAAAACAGCTGGAACCTGCTTTGGACTTATGCGGTCAGTCCGCAAGATCCTTCCTCTGCTTCCCCTTCAATCCAGGAAACTCCTGGTTCAAGGACTGGTCCTTGCACGATTGGACTACAGCAATGCTGTCTATTTAGGAGCCCCTGAAGCTACTCTGGGCAAGCTACAACGAACCCAAAATGCGGCTGCCCAGATGCTGATGGGTCTTCCTTCCAGAACCTCTGCCAGACCTGCGCTTAAGGCTCTCCACTGGTTGCCAGTGCGAGAGAGGATCGAGTTTAAGGCAATGTGCATCGCTCACAAGCTCCTCAATGGACAAGGCCCTTCGATCCTAGGAGATATGGTTACCCCGTACAAAGCCTCGAGATCTCTGCGCTCGGACAATGAGCGACTGGCAAATGTCCCCAAGTTTAGGAGGGTGCGTACTGGAGGCCGTCGCTTCTCCGTAAAGGCAGCCACACGCTGGAATTCGCTTCCCCGCAGTTTGCGGTTGGAACCCTGCTAGTTGCGTTTTCGCAAGCAGCTCAAAACTCTGCTTTTCCCTAAATAAGTTTTTCCTCCCCTCTTGGCCAATTTCAAGCTCTCTCAGCGCGGGGATGCCTCCGGGTCACCAGGCGCTTTACAAATCTTTAAATAAATAAATAAAATAAATAAAGCTATATAGCAAGTACCAGAGAAACCCATTGGCAACCACGTATAAGCCCTATTATAACAAATGAAATATGTGCCTTGAGACGGCACTAAAGGAGGTGAGTTTTGAGAGGAGTAGACATATGTGTGGGAACAGCTATTTATTTGTATGGTGTCAGAAGAGCAATCGTTAATCGTCAACGGAAATCTTACTATTTTCCATGATTTTAGCCATAGCTACCATTCCCTTAATTAATGAGCTATGACTAAAATTCGGACCACCAATATATGAACTAATGGATCGTTTAAACTTGCTTTGGTAGGCATTGGAGAAGATGACAAAATAAGCCCAAGCAGAACCCTCATAAGAAAACGGAAGAACTAAATATGGCATTCCTTTCTCTGTGGTATGTGGCATAAGTCCACACACCCAACAGTCAGTCGTATTGACCACTAACTGGTGTTGGTATAACAATTGGACAAAGGAATTGTTATAATATTCAGTTCTTCTAATGAGTTCATGTTGAGGAAGGGTATGAAAGAGATGTGGAGAGACAGTAGAAGAAGACGAAGAGGAAGAAGGAGAGACAACTTTTTGCTGCAGAGCATAAATAATCCAATTTATAAACGCCAAAATTATACACAATAATATAATAATACATAAGGTTATATTAAAATGACTGTACATTAATTTACAGGATTCTTTCTTTATTTCATCCTTTCTCTCTCTTTTGCTTTGTGTAGTTTCCATCTTTCTAATGGATGCTCACGGCAATCTTCCTCGATCACTCAATTATGATTATCTGCCGTCCTATGACACTGCAAGTCCTGCAGGCCTATTGCCACTACTCAGGTCACAATTAAGACTCCTACTGTGACCCTGCAACCGGGACAGAATACTACACAAGAGAGAAAAAAATCTTAAATGTTCTTTGTTCTAGGTCTTAGATTATAGTGTTCTTTTCCAGGTGTGGTTTGATCTTGGAACAATGTTCGTGGATTAGTCGTATCCAAGCGAGGATGTGATGGTATTGCTTCTTGCAGAATGTCGTCGTCCTCTTTCTCAGACAGTGTCCCATTCAGGCGTGCATCACTAAAGGGCACGAATCGTGGAACCTTTTCACTTTCAGAGTCACCAATGCCCCTGCGCACCCATTGATCATAAAGTAAAGGCAAAGGCACTTTCTTACAATGCACGCCTTGAATCCAATTTTTCTTTCCTTCGACTTTAACTGCTGTTCTCGTGGTGAGCAAAACCATTCGGGGCTCTCTCTACCTGGGTTCCAAATTTCTAGTCCTTTGGAAATTCTTGGTACAGACCCAGTCACCTGGTCGGATGAAATGACCTGGGTCGGTGGAAGCCTCCGGTAAAGCACTCTGAACCTGTTGATGGAGAACACGCAATTTAGTCGTAAGATCATGCAAGTAGTCAATCAACATTGGATATGGCAAGTCTGAGTATTTTTTAGGGCGAGGGACTCCCCATTCGTTAGCCGGACGTCCAAAAACCACTTCATAAGGGCTAAGTCCCAAACGAGAGTGTACTGCAGTTCTGGTGGACAGCAGAGCCAATGGTAAGAAATCGGGCCAATTGAGTCCTGTACTAGCCTGAACCTTCGCTAGTTTTAACTTTAAAATTACGTTGGAGCATTCTACTAAACCCGCCGACTGTGGATGATTTGCCGCATGGAACTTTTGCTGGATACCAAGACCTGCACAAACTTTTTGCATGACTTGACCAACGAATTCGCTCCCATTGTCACTCCAGACAATGCGCGGCAAACCAAACCTGGGGAAGAATTCTTTTAGTAAAGCTTTAGCTGTGGATAAGGCTGTGTTGTCTTTTAAAGGGTATGCTTCTATCCATCTTGAAAAGGCGCATACTACCATCAGAACATATTTGAGGTTGTTGCATCGCTCCATATGAATATAATCGATTTGCAACACCTCAAATGATATGTTGGAGGAGCAAAGTGACCTGCTGGAGTTGGGGTTCCTTTTCCCGGATTGCACATTAAACAAACAATACAATGTTTCACTATATTGTCTGCGCATTTTGGGATTTGTTCATTTTGCCACACTGGAGCCAGAAGTTTGCATATACCTTTTGCACTTAAGTGGGCTGGACCATGTGCCATTGTAACCACTGGGAGCACATAGGCATCTGGTAACAGCCAACGTTGGTGTTCAGATAATTCCACCCAACAACCCATCTCATCCCACATTCCTGTACTTTCTCTCCACTTGCTCAACTCTTTCTCTGAAGCCTCTTTCTGAATCGCTCTTACACTTTCCACTGTATCCTCATACATTCCTCTCTCTCTAACCCAATTTTCAGGACCCGCCACATACATTTGACTTGTTGCATCTCTCGCTGTCTTTTTTGCTACTTCGTCTGCAAATGCATTTCCTCGGCCAACATCATCTGTAATCCTTTTGTGTGCACTACACTTCACAATTGCTATTTGGGTGGGTAAGGCAAGTGATTCAAGAAGATCAGTCACTAACTGACCATGTTGTATTTTGGTGCCATGTGAAGTGAGAAAACCCCTTTCCTTCCAAATACGCCCAAAGTTGAACGCTACACCAAAGGCATACTGACTGTCGGTGTACACGTTCACTCTCTTCCCTTTTGACAATACACATGCTCTCGTTAATGCTATCAATTCTGCTGCTTGAGCTGAGTTGTGTCTGATGCGTGCTGTTTCCACAATTGTATGCAAAGTAGTTACAGCATAGGCTGAAACTGTATCTCCATTAGGCATTTTAAAACAAGAACCGTCTACCCATAGAGTTCCATCCGGATTCTCTAGCGGCGTATCTTTTAAGTCGATTCTTCCTTTTGTCTCCTCCTCAGTACGAAAGAAACAATCATGTTGCTCCTCAACACTTTTCTCATCTGGAAGGGGCAACAGAGTGGCCGGATTCAGGGTATTACATCGTTTGATGTGTACGTGGCTAGCCAAAAGCGTCAGCTTGTATCCAGTTAGACGAGCCCTCGTATGATGCTGCGTTTTCGTTCTATTTAGTAAGGTATCCACTGCATGTGGTACCATGACAATGAGAGTGTTATCCAACACCACTCCAGCAGATTGTTGAATAGAAATTGCTGCTGCTGCTGTCGCTTTGAGGCAACTAGGCAATGCTTTAGCTACAGGATCTAATGTAGCCGAAAAATAGGCACATGGCCGCTGTTTGTCTCCGAATTGCTGTGTTAAAACTGACAACGCACAACCTTCTTTCTTGTGAACATAGAGCGTAAAAGGCTTACTGTAATCAGGAGTACCCAATACAGGAGCAGAACACAGAGCAGTACGTAAGTCAGAAAAACTCTTTTGGCACTCATCAGTCCATGGAAGGGGCTGAGGCGTATCTTTCAAAGTGAGTGCCAACAAAGGCTTGGCCAACAGAGAGAAGTTAGGGATCCACTGCCTACAGTAAGAGGTGATACCCAGAAAGGCACGTACCTCCCTTTGTTGGGATGGCACAGACATTTGCGTAATCGCCTGAATTCGTTCTGGGGTTAATCGTCGTCCCTCCTTTGATAGGAGATGACCCAAGTAGGTAACCTCTCGACAGACATATTGTAATTTGGAAGGTGAAACCTTATGATTCAGATTAAACAAATGGCGTAACAATGCAACAGTGACATTTTTGCAAATATCTTCTGAATCAGCAGCGACTAGCAAGTCATCCATGTATTGGAGGATAAGAGCTGCACCAGACGGCAAATGAAAAGTATCAAGATGACATTTTAAAGCTTGGCTGTAAATGGAGGGACTTTCACAATAGCCCTGAGGTGTGCGCTTAAACCGGAAGCTTCGGCCTCCAAGAGAGAAGCCACAAATGTCCCTACTCTCTTCTGCAATGGGAATACTAAAGAAGGCAGTCTTTAGATCAATAACAGAGAACCAAGTCGCTGTGGAAGGTATCATCGTCAACAAAGCAGTGATATCTGGAACAACAGGAAATTGTGGTACAACAATTTTGTTTACCTCCCACAGATCAATTACGAAACGATGTACAGGTGGCTGAGAAGGATCAGTGCGTTTAAGAACAGGAAGAATAAGACTATTGCATGTATTACCTCTTGTTTCCTCAACCACACCCTTCTGGATCAAATCATGAATGATTTCTAAAAGCGCTTTTTCACCTTCAGTGGAAATTCTATACTGCGGGATGCGCGGTAATTCAACATTGGGCTTGAGAGTGACAACATAATGTGGAATCTCAAGACAACCCACATCATTCGGACCCGTGGCCCAAAACGTCGCTGGAAGAGAAAGCAATTCAGGTGGGAACTGATCTTTGGACAAATACATTGGGGAAGTCAATTTCTGTCCTAAAGTAAGATGTACACCAGAAGGAGAACAATATATCGTAGCATGCATTCTTTTTAATAGGTCTAGACCCAACAGATTCTCACCGCAACCATTCGTCAACAGAAGTGGAGCCTCCAAATCATAAGGGCCAATTGAAATAGGCAAAGGGCAAGAAACCGGAATACGAACAGGGGCGCCAGAAAATCCTACAGAAACATTTGTTAAGCCAGACAAAGGTGCCCCAGGGAGTTTGGAATGAATGATAGAACTTCTCATCGCCCCAGTATCTAGAAGAAATGGCTCTAAAACACCCATTGTAGTGACGTTAACATAAGGTCCATTCTGATCTACTGGAACCGACACAACTCTCTTACTTTGTCCATGGCTGTCCTAGTTGGCATGAAGACTTTCATTCCCGTTTTCAATGTAATGATCTTCATTGTAGTACTGTGTAGACCTAACGTTTTGCTGATCAAAGTAGTTCATGGAATTGGGAGAAGGAAGGGCACGCTGTTCTTGAGTCATCACACCTCGGCCTCTACCTCTGTTTGCTGACTGGAGGCCAGCACGACCTCGTGGAGCAGATAATGCTCCATTACGCTGCAATAAAACCGGACAACTATTCTTAAAATGACCTTCCTCTCTACAATAGGCCATTGATTAGGTCCTAACAAAGGTCGCAGAATGTATGGTTCAGGCTTTTGATACACCCTCTGAAACTGCGGAGGCTGGTGAGACTGAGGCTGGACATAACGAGGAGGATAAGCTTGTTGCAAGAGAACCTTCGTTTTTAATTCTTTCGTCTTTTTCTCTTGCTTTTCTTTTTCTTCTTTATCCCTGTTTTCATAATATTGTGCAGTAGCCAATATCTGGGCAGAAGAAGAAACAGCCCATGAACTTTCTGAATCTTTCAATTTGTATGACAGCTCGGGAAGCAAATTGAATACGAATTTGTACACAAATAATCGCTGTCCACCCTCTGTAGCCATGTCTTGACCACTGTGATCAATAAAGGTCTCCTCAAAACGAGTGAAGAAATCAGAGACACTTTCATTTTTCTTTTGTTTGCATGCTGCTAGTTTATCCCAATTAACTCTCAATGCAGGCATCATTGTTTTCATTAATGTCATAATTCTACCAGGGAGTTCCGAAATCAAAACGTCAGGCTTTGCACCACCCACTTGGTCTCTGTCAGTGGCAGTTATAACATCCCAAGTAGCTCCTAATTCCTGTGCATGATTTTCCTTACGAATTTTAGCCCATATTGTCTGTGAGACTACATTTTCCATTAACATATCGATATCAGCTAGGTTCATCATGCAAGCATCAACTGTCTGTGATAATTCTTTATAATAACCTGCAGGGTTTTTACGAGGATCCGGTAGAGCCTGTTTAAGGGCCAAAACTTCAGATCTCTTCCAGGGGACATGTACCCATATACGTTGGAAATGAGCAGGAATAAGTGGTACGTTACCTGCTGCTGGAACCTCTTCCTTCCATACTGGAGGAACCTCGCTCATGGGATAATTTTTCAGTGTTAGCCTAACCGACGGACCAGAATCAAGGAAAACCTGAGAGAACAATAAGGACCTATAAGAAATAAGTGTCCTTACAGCTTTCTCAACCTTAGACCCCACAACAAGTGCTTTATCAAAATCAGTCTGAACATCTAACAGATATTGTGGGATCGGACTCGAATTTACATCTTCCCATTCTTTAATGAGAGTATCGCACATTGCATTAAAAACATATCTTTGCGTAGGCGCATTCCATTGTGAGAAAGTAGACATGATATCAAGCACACTGTATTGAGGACCCTTTTTGATCCATTTACGTGCGAGAGAGTCCAACCTTTCTCGTTCTTCAAAATCTGGGAACTGACTACGAGACTGTCTTCGAGCAAAAGCCGGAGACATATTTAAAGCTCCAAAGAAAGGAGATAGAATACCAGTGACAGTGTCCGTGAGATGTTTACGCACAGACGGAGAATTGGACATAAGAATTGGAGACAAAGTATTAGGAGAACTGACAGGAGGAGAACTGATAATTGCAGGAGGAGCAGAAGGCAAAGGAGATCTAAGATCAGGAGATGAGGGCAAAGAAGTTGAAGTTAATGGTAAAACCGGCAGAGACGGTAATACTGGAGGAGGCATATGCAGAAGAGCTGGAACAGGCGGAGGTACTGCTGGCGGCTGAACAGGCTGTAACAATTGGGGTGTATTGGCACTTTGTTTATAGGGCGGAGGCAACCTCAATAAATGGGACATTAGGGGATCTTCTTATATATCTTTCTTGTGTTCAGAAGGGGAAACAGGCAACACCGGATAGCATTTATCTATCGCCATGCGATGCTATCTTTCTGAAATTTCAGTCGCATTATCAATTTCATCATCTTTGAATTGTTGGGCAGCCTGTATAATTGTCATACCCTGTGCTTTTCTATCTCGTTTTGCTTGCTTAATTTCTTTCTGTTTGGCTTCCTTACGCCAAAGGCGGAAAGAGTCAAACATTGCCGGCCGGGCTTTTCTTTTGAACAAGACTGCTTCTAAATTATCTAACACGTCAGGATCAAAACTACCATTTTTTGGCCATTTTAGAACACCATCTTTCTTCGTGTATCGGGTCCATGCCTCGTTAAAGGCAATGGGGCCAATACCATGTGTTGAATAGAGCTCATATGTGGGAGTTCCAGCCGAAGGAATCGGACAAGAGTCCTCAACTCGGGAATCCCTATTACAACCAAAGCAACAAAATTTTCCAAACTTAGTCAGACCAGGCATCTCGTGATTTCACCGGACTGTTCACAAACTTCAAGGGGGTAAAACTCAGTTTACGCAGCACAAATGCACTTACCCTCGGCATCAGCTATTGCAATAGTCGAATCTAAGGACCACAAATACTAAGAAAACAAAGGACAAAAATTGTGGGCGCGACCCACGAAGATACTTAACTAAGGACGTCTTCTTACACCAACAGAGGCCCGTCTATCGTCTCGCCTTACCATACATCATCAAAGGAAGGGCCAAGGCAGGGCGGCAGTCAGGGCAGCGGTTGTTAGTAGCCGTCAGGAAGGAGTAACCGCGCTGCAAAAGACCTTCGGACCACTTTTGACATATAGGGGTCGCTTAACGTGGCTCGCGAACCCTCCGGAATTTTCTTGCAGGGTTCCTCATGACCTTCAGGCAGAACCGGTACCCCTGAAGCCGCCCCACGTTGGGCGCCAGTTGAAGAACCAGAACCTTTTGGGCCTGGCGGCGCAGGGTACGCCTTAATCTCCTGGGTTCACCTGCTCAGCTACACAGAGACACGGGGCACTCTGTTAGGCGTTAGAAGATCAGATTTATTAGCTGCAGCTAGTACAGTTATCCCAGAAGTACACAAGGTAGGTTCTCAGGAGACTGCCACTTCACTCTGTGGCGCACAATCTTTTATACCATATAGATAACATATACATTAACCAAATATACACCCAGAACATACAAGAAAGAGCCAATAAGGAAAGTTGGAAAACAGGACAGAACCAATAGGAGAGATTGGAAAACAAAGTGTCAGATGACTCGAAGAAACCTCTCCTCCAACTATGTTTGTCACCCCTCCCTCAAACTAATTCATTAACGGATTCGTAACTAACTTGCAGGTGGCGAGATACGTTTGTGTGTGTTGGAGGACAGTTGTGAAATGAGAGAATGCTAGCAAAGGACAGTGAAGGCCAGACGATAAGATAAAGTCAGAAAAGAATAGTGTGAACCAACAGATAATTGAGAGATGGGGATTAGAAAACCAGACGGGATTAGTGTACTCGGCTAGTCCTAACACCAGCTTTGCAAATAGAGGCAGAAGGGCTGTTTTAACACGAAGCTGCAGAAAAAGCAGAATAGACTTTGTTCGCCGTGCTGCCTGAGTGATGGCAACACAAAATGGCGGTGGAGCACAAAATGGCGGGTCGATTTGATCGCGATCGGAAATCGAAGTTCCTCACAAGGAATACTAAGGAACGCCATCCATTTCACATACAGTCCAACATTCAACTCGGATCTGAAAGATTTCTACACACACAAGTGCCACATTACACACATATGACGTCTACATTTGCTGTTGTCTTTGTGCATCACAGATAGATTGCTCCCAATGCTATTGCAACAACAGTCAAAGGGATATCCGAATTGTCATTTGAAATGAGCAGGAGCATTGCCTTACAGGAGTTCAGGTTCAGAAACTACCTGGACATCGGGATCTTATGCGCTCTAGGATGCTCAATCTGCCGGCTGCCCTCTGTGGTGGAGACCCTCTAATCCCAAGTGCTTCCTAGCTAAGTATTTGATATGAACATAACATTCCATAATGTAAAATAAGACATTAAATTGGCCAATGAAGATTCCCAGTGGCTTCATAAAGAGATGTAATAAGAAAAGACCAGGATGGAACTGCGGGTACTTCAAATGACATAAGAATTGGCCGGTCCGGTCCCCCAACCCCATCCTGGCCTACTAGAGCCTGGACAGGACAGAGGGATAACAGTCCAACTAATCCTGCCCCTCGATGTCGTCTTCCTCACTATTGAAATACGAACAATATGCTAACTTGTTTCAAATTTCACTGAGAGGTTAAGAAGGACTACAGGGAGCCTTCCCAATCACATCCAGCATGCAGAGACATTTGCCTAACACCAATAAAATGCCCATCCTTCTGCCATAGCTGGTTATAACCCAAAATTGGTAGTCTCCCAAGCACCCTAGTATTTCAGCAACCACTTTGGATGCAAGGCAGACAGAAAGCTGCTCAGTTTTTTCAGGCAACAGCATACTCTGTTGGACTAGCAGGTGTTGATATTGAAAAGATATCAGTCACTCCTAGCAATCAAAAAGACAGAAAGCTGTTCAACTTCCTCTGGCAACAGTATACACTCAATGATCTGATTGTTTTGCTGTTGAAGAGGTGCACAAAACCTCAGTGCTTCCGTGGACTCTGGAGTGGACCTCAAAGCAGCATTAACATCCTAGCTCGCTGTAGCAGAAAGACCATTCACATTGATAACATTCAGTTCAGAGTGTGAGACAGAAAAAAGTATACTTTGTTGTATCTGCTTTTATCATCTCATGTTCTAAAATGCAGCGAAAACACATTTTGATTACAGTACTAGGCATAAATAAACACATACAATAGTATAAGGAGTTTTCAATTAATAATTAGGATTTCCTAGCTTTGGACAAGGAAATCTATTAAAGACAAGGAGGCAGAAGATATTTGACTGCATTCATCTAATTGCCTTCTTCCAGCAGTAATCATACTTCAACAGAGAAGCTGTGTGATGTCAGTGCATATAACAGCTGAAACCCCCAGCCCTTTCTCTTTTCATTGCTGCTCTTGGCATGAGAAGTACCTGTGGAAGATGGGCCCTTAATGATGAATGAAAGACATCTCATCCAGGTTGGTGATTAGGGAGGTTTATTAAGAGATACAGCTACAGAGACCTCACCCTCTCTTGAGTCAAATCCAAAACCAATAGTAATGCAACTAGAAGAGGTGTAAAACACCACAGTACCCCTTTCCATATTGGTTTACCAACACTGATATAATGGCTTTTCTTTTCCGTTTTATTTCCCTTAACTCATCTCGTAAATATTCTTCCCTTATATTTATTGCTACCTCCTGCAACCTGTGTGGTATTCCCTTAAAACACGCCCTTTACAACATTACGGTATTTCCTGCACATTCGTTTGCTCTTACCTCACTCACATTGACTCCTTCTCCTCCTTTACAGAACAAGCTCCATTCTTGCGTGCCCTGCTTACCACGTCGACTGAGACCGCTTTCATTTAATTTTGGATCGGATCAGTTCCTCCAGTGCACAGTCTGGAGTGAACCACATAATACGCCGCTGCCACTGCTCTGTGTACCATCTAAGCCAATCTGAACCACATAGACCGTATAGTCTAGTCATCATTGTCTCACAACTATCAATGATAAGCTACACTAGGAGACACTGATTAGTCAACAACCCTTGCCTCCTTCCCACTTTTATGAACACAAAAAAGAGGCAAACGGGCAAAGGAGAATACATGGTGAAGAAAGAAGAGTAAGTCTGACATCCAACCAAGAAGCAGGAAACCTTGATGACCAGATAATATTGTATGTTGTCTGTCCAGAGGGTTTAGATTAACCAGCAGCTAACTCGGAAATCCCTTTCCCTAGAACTAATATCTTCAGATATTCTTCCTGTGTACTCATGGTCCTTTTACTGAATACCTGATTCTGATAATTATGCAAGTGAGGCCCCCTTCTGCCCTCCTTTTTCCTAAGGGCAGATTGTGGCGCTCTGCCTGGCAGGTCTCTATTCAAGATGGCTTTGCCTTAAGTCTGTGCGCAGAATAACCTGCCAAGTTTTGCTCATCAAAGCACGCTGTGGGTGAATTGTCACCAGTGCATCATTTTTACAGCTGTGCTGTGTCTGTAAAAGATACCCCAAAACATAAGCACACTTCTTCCAATCCCCCTGCAAAGCACTCTGGGAATCCTGATTTACACAAAGTTCTCTCCTCAAACCATAACATGCTATCCTCAGGACCAGATTAGTGTAAATCCAAGTGATGACAAGGACTTAGTTTCCTCTTCACTGGTGATCAGCTCGGAGGCGGATATGGATACAGACTTCATCTATGAATGTTCTAATGACTTACTGCCACCACCCACCATGTTCTCCCAGTCTATCAAATTAATCTTTTCTGGATTTAAATGAAAAGCCCATATTCGACCCCAGGGAAATTTGCCAACCTAAATCCGGCTGACGGATAAGTTAAACGGTGTCACTTCTTCTCCTGGCCTGAGTGATCTTCCTTTTCTTCGACACTGGGCACAAAGAGCTGTGTGCCTTCTTCGGGATGTCAAGGCTACCATTTCAGGTGAATAGAGGAAGTCTATCATCATGAGCCTTGTCCTGAAGGTCACTGATATGGGTGCTGATAAACACTTTAATGCTCTGTGTGAACCTGTGATAGGGTAGAGTTGGGGCACAATTTAAATAATATGGTTCAACCTTTTCTTACCATCAATCTCAGGGCAAAGTCCCATTCCCACACTGACTTCCAAGTACCACTCACTTCAGGTGACAAATTTTTGCCAGCGTTTTTTTTAACCAGGAGCTATTTCATCATCATAAGTTAAATCAGAATGGTGGTTCTAAGTTCAGTCAGTAAGTTCAGTCAATGAGAGTTTAAATGAGTTTAAAAATGTATTTCTCATTAAGCGTTTAGTAAGATTTTTTGTTCTTTTTATTTAGATTAGTCCATAAATTCAAGTGGGTTTACAGACATCTCTTCTAAAGAACCAAACTAGAATTTTTGAGTTAGTAGAGCACATGAAGGGTAAACAGCGTTTACCACGCATGCAAGACAACGCATGCCATTACAACGCAGTCGTTACAACGACCAAATTGTTACATCGCATACCATTACAACGCAAGTCGGAACAACGACTTGCATTGTAGGGGGCAGAAGGTGTTGGATTTAAAATGTTATGTTATGTTATTGTAACTTGTATAGCGTGCGTATACCCTTAGGTGTCTTGGCGCTTCCGGTTCTTCATACTGTGTTTCAGACCACTGTTCCTAAAAAAGCCATGTATTTAATTGCTTTCTGAATTCAAGGAGAGAGGTAATTTTACTCAGTTATAATGGGAGAGAGTTCCATTCCTTTGAGGTATTGTAACTAAAACTCCTCCCACCCCAGTTCATTTTTTTAATTCTGACCGTAGGCAGCAGATTTATATTTGCCGATCATAGAGGACTGTTGGGGGTGTACCATTTGAAAAGGTCCCATACAAATTTTGGACTTTCTTTATGGCGAGCCTTGTGAGCGATACATAGTGCTTTGAGTTGTACCCGCTGACCGACTGACAGCCAGTGCAGGTCCTGATTTACTGTTCTAACAGACTGATATTTGGGTATATCCAGTATGAGTCTTGCAGCGGCATCTTGTACCGTTTGCAACTTTCTCAGGAGAGTGGGTTGGATATTAAGATATAGGCCATCGCAATAGTCAAGCTTTGATAAGACTAGAGAGGTTACAACCGTCTTTCTGGAATTTTTAGGAATAAATAGAAATATTTTCCTTAAGGTTTTGATCATAAAATATGCGGATGACACCACCATGGATACTTGAGGCTTCAGACTCAGCTTATCGTCTATAATAACTCCAAGGTTTTTGGCTTTAGTTACAGGTGTAGGAGGGGGGCCGAGATTGTCTGGCCACCACTTGGGGGACCAAGGTGGAAAAAGATTACCAAACATGATTACTTCCATTTTGCTTGAATTCAGGTTCAAGCAATGAATACTCATCCAGTTACTTAATTGAATCATACAGCTGTGAAGTTTTGTAGAATGATTGATATCCTTATCCACTGTCAAGATAACCAACTGGGTATCACCGGCGTAAGAGGTGGGAATCAGATTGAAGCTTCTGATCAGTGGTGCCAGTTCAGCCACATAAATATTAAAAAGCGTGGGGCTCAACGAGGAGCCCTGAGGGACTCCGCATGGCAGTGTAAACGGTGCTGACTTGAATTTGCCAAGGTGGACAGTTTGAGTTCTATCTGATAAGAAGGATGTCAGTAGGGAAAGGGCTTCTCCTCCTATCCCAGTTGTTTTTAGACGCTGAACCAGAAGAGCGTGATCTACAGTATCAAATGCCGCGGATAGGTCCAGCAGTATAAGAACTGCTGACCCACCGCCATCTAAAGAGGATCGGATTTCTTCCGTGGTTTTTCTCAAAGCCGTTTCCATGCTATGATTGGTTTTAAAACCAAACTGGCTATGGTGTAAAACCTTAGCCAGTTCACCAATCCAACACCTTCCCTACTGTTGCACAGACTGGAGTTGGAATAGTACATTATACTATTCCAACATCCAGCCCCCCTACAGCAAGTCATTGTTCCGACTTGCATTGTAAAGGTATGCTTTGTAAACACATGCGGACTAACGTGCCATATTCCACATGAAGAGTTTGAATTCAAAGGAAAAGAGTGAGATAAAGACAGAGCATAAAGCTCAAAATTGAAATAAAGAAAACTTCCCATTAAGAGTAGGTCATGAAACTCAGCCAAGTCTCAATAATTAGAGCAAATAAGCATAGAGGTGCAATAGCAATCTGTCAAAATAGAGCATCAATAATTAGGCAAAGGCTGAACAGCAGCAGCTGTAGTCATAACTTAAAAAAAGGGACAAGGGAATGGGTCTGGGTCTCAGCTTCTAACCGTCTTACCTCTCAGCACCACAACAGTCTAGCCTAAGTGAGGATTCTGTCTACAGTCTAGTCTAAGTGAGGATTCCGTCTAACTAGGACCACACACTAATATATAAGGCAAGATGAATGTTGCAAAATGTTTAGCAGGTCTCTCCTCCTTGGATCCAATCAGGCAACTGCATTCATCTGCGATTGAGTTCACCTCTTTCTTTCCCACAAACTAATATGCCGCATGCAAAGTTTTACCAAAAGGTTTGTTACAAACATCTTAAGTATGTAGCTTTTCCGATAGGCATTGAACATTCTTTTAACATCTAATGTTATGGGCCTTATTACGATGTCGGGCGGACAGCATTGCGGAATCAGGACTGACTGACCTCCGGTCAGCAGTCCTGACCACAGCATTGCAATGTGATTTCAATGACAACAACAAAATATAACAATTATAGTTTGCTCTGCTAAAAAAAATGATAGTAATTCAGCAACTGGAATATTAAGATTTGTACGCCCTACGACTTTTGCCACACAAAAAGAATTTCACATTTGCAAGTGAAATCTATACCATCATGAAATCACTCGAATCAATGCAGCTTCACCCTTTGCGCTATCAGGTTCTACTAACATCAATACATTTTAAAACAATCACAACAGTTCATTAGTGTCCCTATCTCAATTGTGTAGGTAATGGTACTTAACACTCAACGCCACAAAAACCTGCATACAAAAAATACCATTTAACGATAGCTACTTAAGTGTTTTCTACACTTGTCTCAATATCCCAGGATCTTGGGCTATATCCAGCTAAACTGTTCAACTTCTTTACATGATAACACTAGATATCTCCAGTCATTCTCATCTCAGTAGTGCATCAGTAAACACAATTAAAATAGACAACACATAACCCTATTAATACTCACACCTCCAAAACAGCAACCGCCTTCGAAAATCGCACCTTGTCAGCGCTTCAAGTTCCTGACATTATAGATTTGGGTATTTTATTGTAACTTGGGCATTTATTTGATAGCTCCTTATCCAAGGTGTGAACCACAGCTCTGCTACCAGAAAACAGATAGTGCGGAGTTGGGGCAAGATTTAAATAATATGGTTCAACATTTTCTTACCTTCAATTTTAGGATTAAGCCCCGTTTCCATGCTGACTTCCGAGTACCACTCGCTTCAGGAGACAGATCTTTGCCGCTGTTTTTTGAACCAGGAGCCATTGCATCATCATGAGGTAAATCACAATGACTGTTCAGTTCAGTCAATGATGAGAGTTTAAAAGTTTATTTCTAATTAAGAGTTTAGTAAAATTATTTTTGTTCTTTTTATTTAGATTAGCAATACATTCAAGTAAGTTTACAAAAATCAAAAAAAATATATGGTTAGACCAAATCATCAAATAATGCATCGAGTGCATTCCAAAAAGGAAACATAACCTATATTAAAGAAAAAGGCAAGAAATTTGGATTTAGTAGAACTCATTAAGAGTTTGAAATCAAAGGAAAAGAGTGCGATAAAGAGAGAGCATAAAGCTCAAAATACAATTAAAGCAGCCAAAACTTCCATTAAGAGTAGTTCATGAAACTCAGCCGAGTCTCAATAGTTACAGCAAATAAGCATATATTTGCAGTAGCAATCTGTCAAAATAGAGCATCTATAATAAGGCAAAGGATGATCAGCAGCCGCAGGAGCCACAACCGACAAAAAGGGACAAGGTAATGGGTCTGGGTTTCAGCTTCTCAGCATCTCAGATTCCATCTAACTAGGAACACGCACAAATTTAAAGGGCAAAATTAATGTTGCAAAATGTGTAGCAGGTCTCTCCTCCTCGGATCCAATCAGGCAACAGCATTCGTCTGAGAGTGAGTTCAGCTCTTCCTATCCCATTAAGAGTAGTTCATGAAACTCAGCCGAGTCTCAATAGTTACAGCAAATAAGCATATATTTGCAGTAGCAATCTGTCAAAATAGAGCATCTATAATAAGGCAAAGGATGATCAGCAGCCGCAGGAGCCACAACCGACAAAAAGGGACAAGGTAATGGGTCTGGGTTTCAGCTTCTCAGCATCTCAGATTCCATCTAACTAGGAACACGCACAAATTTAAAGGGCAAAATTAATGTTGCAAAATGTGTAGCAGGTCTCTCCTCCTCGGATCCAATCAGGCAACAGCATTCGTCTGAGAGTGAGTTCAGCTCTTCCTATCCCATGGAAAAACATGCAGCTTGCAAAAAATGTGTTACAGACATCTTAAGTATGTAGCTTCTTGATTCATCAGCCTCCATTCCCAGAGGCATCAAAGACAGTTTAACCATCTCATTTTAAAAGTTTAAATGCATAAACAATGAACAATGCTAAAGAAAAGAAATATCAACATAAAATACTGTTTAGTAATGCATTTCATTAACATGCACAACAAATACTATTTTAAAAATGTGCAACTATTCTAATCAAGCTTTATGTGAAATATGCGGTAAATAGGAAGTTTAGATATCACAATCAGGTGTTTCTTAGAAACATTTAATACATTTGTTAAGCTGAAACATTCTGTATTTATGACTAATATAAGATCTCTTGACTGGGGGTGAATGTTTTGGTTTGTTCTGCATTCCGTCCATCAATTGTGTGTCTTTTGCTTTCTCGCCCTAAGTACGCCAGGTATGCCCAGACGTGGGTCCTGGGCTCACTGTGCCACTGGAATCAAGCTAAGCTGGCTGAAGAGGGGTGAAACCCCGAAACCAGTCCTAGGATGCTTGTTTCCGGTCCAGGGAGGACCTTGCTTGGCAGTTCGGGCTGGACTGTTACCATGAGGCACAGGGTCAAGACTGATTTGCATATGGCCAGGTCTAAACTGGGGTGGCAAGGTGAGCAAAAGAATGATGAATTTAACTCAGATCTCTTGATTGGGGGTGAATGGTTTGATTTGTTCTGCATTCCGTCCATCAATTGTGTGTCTTTTGCTAATATTTCTAAGCATCTCACATTAAGGTCAGGTCTCTAAATTCCATTTTGCACATTTTGACTTCTAATTAAAAGAAAACTTTCATTAAAGCATTTCTGCAGCCTATAGTAATAACATTGTTGCCTAGTGCAGTTTGTTGAAAATGTGCCGCATTTCATTTTTTTTATTTTATGTTAATCATTGCCATATAGTTGTTATACTAAATAATTTTTATCTCAATTAATTAGCTTCTTCACCTGTCTTCAGAGAATCTTTTCTAAAGTATATCTCAAACTGTATCAATATAGTCTCCTGTCAGGAGTGAGCCGAAACTACTAACAAAAAAGTCCTCTAGAAACTTTTTTAAGCATGACCGGTGATAGGGCAGGGGACTCTACTAGCCATCAAGACCAGGCTTCCCGCTGCTTGTTCACACATGGCTATGCCAGTCAAAGGCCCAATTTTTTTCAGAGGCAGATTCACCTCTAGCAGAAAAGGATTCCACAGAGGAACTTGTGGAAGTCTGTTTCCAACCTCCTCAAGCACCATCCAGCTCCTCTTCACTGAAGCCATCTCTCTTCTTTCCCTCTTCTTGGCCCCTGCCCTTTCTTCCCATAGGAGGTCGCATTGTTGCTTTACTTACCAACTGGAAAAATATTAATGTGGACTCTTGGATTCTTCAAATCCTTCAAGACTTTCCTATTGATTTCATTTAACACCCCCTTTCAATTGCACCACCCTCCATTTCACTCCTTTGCTCCAGAGGTAATAACCCCTGGTAGACCATGAGGTGTAGAAAATCGCCTGCAAAAGAGCTCTCATCCCTGTATCAGCTCTGGGAGGTTGTATAAGTTCCATCTTCTTAGTCTGCAAAAACCTCAAAGGCCTTAGGTCAGTGATAAACTTAAAATAACTAAACTGTTTTGTAATGTATTGCCACTTCAAGGTGGAGGTGGACAGTTATTGACTCTAAGATGCCCTCCTTCCTAGTGACTGGTTGGTCCATTTGGAACTCATGGATGCTAACCTCTCCATCCCAATCTATCCAATACACCAGAAATATATGAAGTTCCAGTGGCAGAATCACTTCTGGCAATCCCAGTGTCTTCCCTTTGGTTTCTCCTCCAGCCTTTAGTGTTTCCACAGGTTCCCCAGACGTGTTCTCCTTCCTGGGAAAGCAAGAAGTACACTTTATTATGTACCTAGGTGACTTCTACTGATGGCCTAATACCCAGAGACTTTCCAATTCCATCTTACCATCACCATCAACCTATTCTATTCAATGGGATTCACAGGGAATTTCAAGAAGTCAGCCTGCTCTCTGTCACAGTTGATAGATATCATGGGCATTACAATATGCTTGCAATCATGTCTTCTAAAACTCAGAGGGACAAGCTTCATTTTGTTCACATACAACTCTGTCAAGCCATATCCTGCCCCTCAATGAGCATTTAAAAGCTTGCCAGACTAGGGGGTATACTCTATATTCGTTTCAAGAAATATTTCCAGGTTCTGCAGAGATGGAGAGCCCTCCACCTAGGCCTACCTTACTCTTCACATATTTCGATACACAGGTATTTTCATATGAAGCTACTGTTGTGGTTCACAAACATGGCGACCTGGAATCGTCCCAACAATGACCTCATGTTTGAAACAAACATGAGCATCTCAGCCTGGGCACAAATCTTCAGGGCCTCTCTCTGGGTGGTTTTTGGTCCAAGGATGAGCCTCTCTCCACACCATCTTTCAGCAAGTATTAGATATCAAATGTGTTCTTCGCCACAGAATCAATTGCTGTGTTCTTCTTCAGGTGGACAGCATTTCAGTGGTCTGCTTTGAGAACAGACTAGGGGGACTTGGTCCAAAACCATAGCTTCTCTCTCCCTTAAACTCTGTAACTTTTACCTAAACAGGAGCCTCTTAATCAAAGGGGAGCACCTCCTGTGCAACTCCAATTTGGTAGCAGATTGGTTTCCGGCCTCCATCAAGACCGCAGTAATTAGATGCTGGATGAACAAATCTCTCTGAAATTTGCTAGAAGTGGATTGGTTTGCCTTCCACTTCAACAGGCATCTTCAAACATGTGTGAGTTGGGGTACAGATGAGGATGCCTAGTCAGTGGATGCCTTTTCACAAAATTGGAACCCTCTCTTGGGTTATATCTTTCCTGATTTTGTCTAATTCTCCTCATCCTCCTAACCTTTGTCACTATCGATTACAGATAGTCATTGTAACCTAGTTCTGGCACTCCTGAGCTTGGTTCCCTTCTCTCATAGAGTGCACCAGAAGCCACCCTTGGCTTCTTCCATTCAGTCGAGCTTCCCAATCCAGACTTGTCTGTCAAGCAACTTTCTGGGAAAATAACCATCCTCGTCAATTCGACCTCCATCAAACAGGAGTAGGACATAGGGACCATATCTGTCCTCCAATACTACTTCACTCTTGCAGGAGTTGTCTTCTTCTTTTCTGAAAGGACCAAATCTAGGTACTCTTCTATCCTGTCCCCCAAATTCTGGAGTATTTACAGTTTTGCATTGCAAGCTGCCTTAAGAAGGACCAAAGACGCCTAGGCTGCCCTAGACTTTCTTCCACTGGCCACCTCCTCATTTCTTTCGAGAAACACCATAATGCGGTTAGGACTCCTCACCATAGACATGTGGGCTCATTTGATACTCTCCGAAATGGGGATTGACATCTGCAGATTCGGTGCTCATTCTTCTTGTGGGGCTAAGGCCTCAAAGTACTTCCTCTCTGGCTGTAGCCTAGACGATATATTAAAAGCCACTGATTAGTCCAGTGCTTCCGGTTTCTAGACCTCTTTTTTCCAACCAATTAAGTGCTGTGCTGTCTAGTCTTTAAACAGACCACATAATTATGCCTCCTTGCTATTGGCAGATAGCCATATAATGTCCACATCTTTGTCTTTAATAAAATCTAGACATCCTTGCTGCAAGTTAGAAAAGGCCTAACTATTAATTGAAAACGACTTATCGTATTATACGTGTTCATCTACGTCTAGTACTGTTTCCCAGTATTTTAGAACATGACGTCATAAAAGCACGTACAACATAGTATCCTTCTTGCCTGTAGCGCACACCGACCTGAATCGTTTCAAGGCGCTAGCGCTTAGGCTACTATTGGCCTTTGTCCTTCCTGTATATTGCAGCAGATATTACAAAACTCATATGTCACGTTCGTCTGCGGTTGTTCCAAGCAGCTGCTTGATCAATGGGATGCCAAAGAAAGAGCGCGTGAGAGGCAGAGGTGCTGCCAGACGAATAGACGGCCCACACTAGAAGCTTTTCACCAAACGGTCAGGGTTAAAAAAAAAAACAATAAAAACAGGATTTCATATTGAATTGTCGTTGCTTCACGGTGAATCCCCATATTCACCTCCCCCTCCCTCCCATTTGGCGTCCTTACAGAAAATCAGGGACGGATTTCTGTTCGGTGATCAAAGGGACATTTGTTTTTCTACAAAATCCATCCTCTAATCCCATTAACGGAAACAAGATTTATTGTCAAGTCAAACTTGTTCTGTCACACTATCATTTTCCACAATCCAACGAGCTGGCGCTTCTCAGCAACCTTTCCCTCTCGCTCTCTCTCCTCGTGGGTCAGATTCAATTGTGCATTGCAGTTTTTTTTATTCAATATTATTAAAAAAAGAAAAGAGCGGCCACTCTTTTAATGATTGCTGCAATAAAAACCCAGAGTGTCTGTATTTATCAAGTGCAGAGCAGTAGGCAGTAACCGCAGCTATTTCTGGGACTTTTTTTTTAATTCGGAGATTGTGAGCGGTCTGCTTGCCATCGGAGTCGGGTTTGTAGACATAAATAAACAAGGCTGCTTACAACGCGCCGCGCGAGGGAGGGAGGAAATGCCACCATGCATCAGAATAAAGCTTAATCTGTCAAACCTTATCGGATGTAATGACAGATATTTAACAGGCGAAGATACACCGGCTTAATATCATTTCCAGAACTCTCGCGCGCAATTCCTCATACCAGACAGATGCATTTGCATTGCTTTGTCAACAGACAAGCCCTGAATGGATAACACTTGCAGATTGCAGTGTTTAATGGTAATTTATATCAACGTGGATTGATGTATCCCCGAGGGCCATCTTTCGAGGTGCTCAACACCTACCCCTCTCCTCTGTCCAGCTATAGACCGATGTCAGACCTCCCTTGCACCGCAGAGGTACAGCAGAGGAAGGTTACCAGCCACATATCACACACATTGAAGCTAACAATATTTTAAGTGACTGTCAGTTTGGGTCCATGGCATTGGCCAGAAGTTCCATGGACCCCCCTACACCGCCATCAGATGAGAGTTACCCAGAGCTAGACACACTCATCCCCAAGCCAAAATCTTAAAGTTCATACCACCGGCAATCACCTGTATGGAGATGGCGTCCAGATATACCTAGAGCTACAAGAGGCCGCCAGTGTTCAAAAACCAAACGCTAGACAGCATGAAACAAATAATTCTGCCCCAGCAGCCAGGTTAAGGTTTCCAGTTCATGTATTCCAGTATATCCATCAAGTTCCCATCCCCAAAACTGATACCACAGTTTGATTAGGAACAGGCTCAGACCACTGTAGAAAGTATTACACTCGGACAAGCCATTCAACTGTAAAATTACTAAAAAAGTTCGGAGCCAGATCCCTTGGATATGAAAAACTTTCAACCGGTATCTCTTTTACCATTCTTGGCAAAAGTTCTGGATGCGCATGTAGCCCGCCATCTCTGTCCCTTATTGAGGAATCAGAATGGTTGGACTCTAGACAGGCGGGATTTAGGACGGCGCACTCTACAGAGGCTGTGTTCATGTCAGTTGTTGATGACATACGGAAGGAAGTGGATAGTGGCAATACTCAGGCCTTGGTGCTACTGGACCTGTCTGCAGCCTTTGATACGGTCGACCATGCTATTTTGGCGGATCGGATAAGGGCCGCAGGGTTTTGAGACTGAGATTTGAACTGGATTACCTCTTTCCTGAGTGAGAAATCCCAATCAGTCAGATTAACCCCCTTTGTGTCATCTGAGATACAGCTGGATTGTGGAGTGCCTCAGGGATCCTCTCTATCTCATCACCTCTTCAACATTTACATCCGCCCTTTGGTTAGCTGTATTAAAAACAAATAAATTACCATCTTCAACTACGTGGATGATCTGCAATTAATATTCACGATCAACGATAGCCCCACATCTAGACAACAATTTCAAGACACTATGCGGTTCAACCAGGACTGAATAAACTGCAATCAGCTGAAATTGAGCTCTGACAAAACGGAGATAGTTATCACAAAAAGTAAGGTGGACCGTTGGACCCCATTACTCTGGCCCAGCGAGATGGGCTCTCCGCCGGTCCCTAAAAAGGCGGTAAAATGCCTGGGGGGTCATTATTGATTAGGAACTATCATTTTAGCAGCACATAGGCACCGTTACATCAGCAAGCTTTTTCCAACTACGGCGCATAGGGCAATTCTTACCAGGGAGGCTCTGATCCAGGTAATATTAGCCCCAGTCACGTCCAGAATTGACTTTGCCAACTCTCTTTACTTGGGCCTCCTTAAAATCCTACTGTGCAGACTCCAGCTAATTCAAAATCAGGCCGTCCAACTGATATGTTATCTGCCCAAATATGGCCATATCTCCTACGTGATGAAGGACCTTCACTGGCTTCCAGTCGAGCAGAGAACCAGGTTCAAGGTGTACTGCGTGGTCTTTAAGGCGTTGTATCTGAACTGTCCTGCTTTCATGACGTCACAGATCAACAAGTATTTTCCTACCAGACACCTGAGATCTAGCCATCTACAACACTTGGTGCTTGCACTGAGAAAAAACCAACAAATGGGAGGACTCAGGTTCTCTGTCATTGCTCCGCGAGTCTGGAATACTCTGCCAGGGGACCTTATGTCCACTGTAAACTACACCAGATTCAGACAGCTTCTGAAGACATGGTTGTTCAAACAGGCTTACCAATAACCAGGGACTTAGGCCTTAGTAGCAACCAAGCGCCAAGTGACCGGTTGGTGAACGTGCGCTTTAGGAATATTCAGTAACATAACATAACATTCATTTCATTTCTCACAGATGCAACCAACCCGAGCATCCAACTTCACCAACTCTGAGACGTCCTCCTCCTGCAAACCCCATAACAACATCGTAGTGCATGCAGTTTGTATTTCTGAACAGAGCTACGACAATTCTGTCTGTCTTGAACTTCTGAAGAAAGCACCAGAGACTGCAGAACTGTGCTGCCTGTTTTACCTTAGACTTGAGCCACATGACTATGTCACAACCACCCTTTAGGACTTACACTCCAGGACTTACAAGTGGTACAATCTAATACATTTATTTTCAGTTCTGTGTGAAGATGATGTGCAATTTCTACCTTGATTGCTGTATTAAGATGGACTCATCACAAACAATTAAATGGGTTTTTGACCTATGACATTGGCATTTTGTATAAATAGTTGTGAGCCAAAACATGTTTTCACAAATTTTTGTCATCATGGCAGAAATGTAGGCCCATGAGCCAGTTAATGACCGATAGCAAATATTATTGAGCCCCACACCCAAGGTCGATAAAGTTCCAATACTTGACGAAACTATAAACTATTTTAATAATTGTATGACTATAACTGATAGTGCTGAATAAACCATTTTTATACTAAGGCATGAACATAAATTCATCATATTGCATAGGATAAATGCAACTGTTCAATCTTCAATTTCACATGAAAATTAAACGGAAGAATGAAGGACATCTCTATAAAGTCTAAAATGGCATAATGCCAGTGCTTAATTTGGGCCAGTTTTTTTTCTTTCTTTTTTTCAGTCCTCATTGCCCAGGTATAAAAGAGTTATACTCCTTGATCACTCCCGAGATATCGCCAACCAGTGATCTTATATTTACCACATTGGTTCACTCTACACCTTGCCATCTGTACTCAACCATAGGTGGCTGTTTCTCCCAATCGTCTATAAGCCACCTCCAGAGTATTTAAGCAATATAGTATAGAGGCCTAATCATTGGACTGTTATATAAATGATTGTTCCCGGTTCTCATAGGGGAGCCAAAATTCATTCCGCCTACATTTACGTTCCCTAACTAACCTATTGGTGTATTTTATTGACGCCCACCATTCTATTTTATTTGGAGGAGTTGCTTTTACCCAATTTTTGCATATTTCCCTACGAGCAAGTAAAATTAGATAAAATATCAATTTGTTTGGTATTTTTTATCAAAGAAACATAATTATCAGGAAGTCCAAAGAAAGCCAAAGATTTCCTTACCTGGAGCGTTTCTCCAAGTATTAAAAGAATTGTGTTACTCACATCCAGCCAGAAGCCTTGAATCGTCGGGCATTCTACAAACATATGGATGTCATCACCTTTCTCTTTACTACATATGGGACATCTTGGCACAACTCCATTCCCCAATTTAGATAATTTGTATGGCGTCCAGTAGACCCTGTGGAGACAAAAGAGGTGGTTCCGCCTTAAATTTGCGGGCCGTACCGTGGAGTATAACATGTCACAAGATACTTGCCATAAGTCTTTGATCTGTTCTCCTGGCAAGTTCCTCTCCCACAGCACCGTTGGCAAATTGAAATCGCCATCAGCTATCTCCATTAACAGCCAGTACCAATTCGCCACCTCTTTGTTACACCACTTGCCAAGCATGTTTCCAGTTCATTAGGCAGTCCCGTTCCATGACCATCCGTGGGACTCCAACTCATTATTTGAAGATACTTGAATCTTGATAATCGGCCATTAACTAATTCTTGACCTTCTTCCCAAGATATTAAAGCTCCGTTCTTCATCAATTGGCTCCAGGTGGTTATTCCAGCAACTTTTAGTGGACGAGCTAAACAGTCCTTAGACCACTCTGGAGATCCCAGGGAGTCAAAAGATAGGGGCCTTCCCACTATAATAATTGATTTTTAGTTCTCTCCTGACTTTATACCATGTTATTGCGTAGCCCTGTAGGGTTTTCAGACGTATCTTTCTGAAATAGTGCGGGTGTCCGTATTTATGGATAAAACCATATTCTCCCCCTTTTACGTCTCTTAGAATTGCTGTAAACATCTTTCCGACTTCTGAGCAATCTGGTGCCTTGAACAAACCTTTCCCTCCTTTTAGTAGGAAGACCCAGGCATAGTCAGATAAATCTAGCAACCTCAAGCCCCCTTTATCTTATTGTCGTCTTAATTGTTTCCATGAGATTCACACTCCTTTAGATGCCCAAATAAAACTGGTAATTTTTGACTGGGACTTTTTGAGCCATTCTTCCTTGAAGGCCATAGGAATGTTCTGGAATAGGAAGGTAATATTTGGGAGGATTGTCATTTTAACAAGATTAACTCTTCCACAGATAGATAATGGCAGATGGGACCAACCCAGTAAAAGTTTCCCAATTTCCTTATTATTCTTCTGAAAGTTGGATTCTGGTATTTGTTCTACTTTCTGAACAACTCACTCTGATGCCCAGATACCTAATTTCCTCTTTAACACCTCTCACATGTGTAATGATATTCCATACCAATATGACCGTTTTGCCTTGATTTATCTCATAACCTGAGATCTCCCCAAAACACGCAGCCAGATCATAAACTACTGATAATGCAAGACTGAGATCTGAAGTGTATACCACCAGATCATCTGCATGTAATCCCACTTTCTTTTGCCAGCCTCGAGATTGGAAGGGAATGATACTCTCATGTTTACTGATTTTCTCCGCTAAGGGTTCAATATAAAGATTAAAAAGTAGTGGGGATAGCGGGCACCCCTGTCTTGTCCCCCTGAAGATGTTAAATGTCTTAAATAAATTCCTGTTTATTAATATTTTAGCTGTGGGTTTTTTATATAACTGGTTTATTGCCCTACAAAATTTTTCCCCCAGGTTGGACAATCCCAAAATTTCCTGCTAATAAATCCAGTTTACACGATCAAACGCCTTGGTTGCGTCCATTGTAATGACAGCTAATGGCAGTTTATCTGTGGAAGCTAAATCTATGGCACCAATAAGACTGTAGGTTAGATCTTTGATACTTCTACCTCACACAAAGCCTTTCTGATCTTCATGAAGGAGCACTCCCACTACTCCATTCAATCTGTCTGCTAGTATTTTCGAATAGATCTTATAATCCGAGTTTAACAGCGAGATAGGCCTAGAAGAGTCACAACAGTCTGGTGGTTTATCAGGTTTAAGTATCAGAGTAACAGTGGCTTCGTTCCATGAGGGGGGAATCTCTTCTCCATTTTCAAACACAGCTGAAAGCAGCCTACCAAAAACCGGCATTAGATATTTTCCTAACTTTTTATATACCTTCATTGGAAGACCATCTGGACCTGCTGCCCTAATCGTTTTCCCTGCTTTGATGGCATTTCTTATTTCCTCCTCTGTTATTGCACAATTAATAGCATGTTTTTGAAGCTCGGATACTCTACGGGGTAATTCTTAGGCTAACCAATCTTCCACCTCCCTTCTTGTCGTAGTTAGGTCAGAGGCATTTCAAAGGCCTGAATGGATAGTTGTCCCGCCTCATATTCTATCTCATTACATTGTATCTTTTGTTCTAATCTCTGAATTTTGTTTTCTATATTTGCTATCTCTACCTTTCTCTGTTTGTTTTTATATGCCTAAAGTGATATGATGTTGCCCCTTTAAAAGGCCTTCTAAGTATCCCACAGTATCCCAATGGGAGCACTGTCCAAGTTATTTTCAAAACATTCCTGAGACTCCAACCCTAGTTTATCCATCATATCTCCATCGGACAATATGGTACGATCCATAGTCCATCTCCTTTGTGTTGTGGGGCTCGATTGTACCAAGAGCAACGTTACAGCAGAATGATCAGACATATGTGCTCCCACATGATTTATGTCTCTAACCTGATTTTTTAATGTTTTGGTTAACTAAAAACAAATCTATTCTGGATTGGTGACCATATTTTGTATTGTTAAAAGTGAAGCTCTTCCCTTCTATTCTCTCCATATGTCACACCATCCTAAATTCTTTATCAAGTTTATTATCAGTGATCTTGTTTTGTTATGTATTATACTTCTGCTTTTTGTAGAACGGTCTAAACTGCCATCCAGAACCACATTAAAATCAACTGCCATTATGACTGGGTCGGGAAAATCCAACAATTCTGAAAGTAAATTGCCAAATGGGATAGGGTCATCAAGGTTAGGCCCATAATATCCAACTATTGTGTATAGTTGTTCATAAGATCTCATCTTTACAATCACCCACCTACCAGCCTTGTCCACCCTACTTTCCACTACTGCTATCTGAGGGTTGACTTTTATCAGAATCTCCACCCCTCTTATAGTGAGTTGCTGCTCTGTGCATACCATGTTCTGTGCCCATTTTCTATTTTTAAACAGCTCTCTCATTTCTTTACTGGTTAGATGCCTCTTTTGGTGTAATATAATATGAGCTGGGGCGTCTTTTAGGTACTGCAAGATCCTCTCATGCCTATGACTCACCCTCAGGCCATTTACATTACACGTTAGAAATTCTATCTGTGGCTTCTCAATTACAGTAATTTCTTTTTATTACTTAGCTTCATGGCTCTGTTGCAACCTGAGTTCTGATATATATAGAGGACTACATTTTTTTTTTTTCCCTATGCTCCCACACCCGTGCACAAAGAACTACCTGTGTCCCCCCCGCCCCTCCACTTGGAAAACCCTCCTCTTCTTTCTTGATGGCCTGGGCCTAGGGAGGCCCCCGATTCCGGAGATCTGTTCCAAATGCATACCCACCCATACAATTTTTACTATACCGCTAAGCTCGTTTTCTCGAAATAGCCTACCTAGGAAAATAACAGAAATGAATTTAGTCCGACCTATCATGTACCAGCAACTAATATTGATTTAAGAAATTCCTTCGCTTCCTCTACCCTGCGGAAGGTCTGCATCCTGTTATTATGCATTACACGCAAACTGTCAGGAAATTTTAACTGTGCTGTCGCACCCAGTTTCTTAAAGGGCTCGATCAAATTTCCAAATTCCCATTGCTTGTTTGCCGTGAATTGGGAGATATCTGACCTAATTTTGAAGTTAATATCATCCACTGTCAGTGATTTCTGTTTCAACGCTTTAAGAAGAATTTCTTCTTTTAGATTATAAGTATGAAAATTTACCAAGATTTTCCTCGGTTTAGTTTTATTTACATTCAATCTATATGGATCTCTATGGACCCTCTGTATGTCTTTAATTAATTCTCATTCTGTCCATTTTACTTGCAGCACTTCCTTGATCAGATGTACCACAAACGCCTTAATATCCTCCCCCTCTGTGGTCTTTAAAATACGAAGGTTACATCATCTTTGATTATTTTCCAATGATTCTATTTTTTCTTTCAGTAACCTCTCATTGCCCCTGAGGTCTTGTATCTCTTTTGTATTAACTTCTGATTGAAGTGTTAGGTCTTTCATTTCGATGGCGGTGATCTTAAGATTTAGTGCTTGTATCTCTCCTCTCTTCGCCTTGGATCTTCTCGTTTTGGGGGTTACCCACTCTCCTGTAACCGTATCCGCTTGCTTCAAAGGGGGAGATACTTTAATTTCGCTGTTTATTTGCGGCTTGCTTTGTGCCCCCGTCATGCAGCCTTTTGCTTTTCCATTTCTCAAATGGTATCTATTTTGCTGAGCCTTCTCAACCACTACCTCTTCCACCTTTTCTACAAACTGAGTCCCCCCTGTGTTTAACCGGTCTTCTCCTTTTTTTTCCTGGGAGTCTGCGCGATTTCTTCTTCAAAATACTGTTTTCCTTTGTTAACTTTCTGTCATTTTTTCCCTACCCTTCCTCTACATTTCCACTGTTGCACTGACCTGTACAGTTCGTCTTCCCGGGTTCTCGTTTAGCCTCCGAGTTAGTCAAGAACACGTTGTCTCTCCGTTTGCTGGCGTCTTGATCACCTTCCCCCTTGATGCCTGTTGTACTTGTGCTTACTCTTCTCAAGACTCCCCTGCTGGATCGCTGAGCTAACGCCCTCCGGCACCTGCCGAGCTCACAAGCAACTCGGGCCCAGCAGGTGTATTGAATCGGAGACCCCACAACCTCTACTGGCGTCCGCTGACCATCCAGGGCTCCCGCCTTCACTTTTGCCAGCAAGCGCGTTTGTTCCGTTTCCGTGACCCGACAATCACATCAGCGAGACGGGCGCCGAAGAGTCAAAGAGCCGCCGAGATACCACCACAGGCGCCGCAGTACAGATCCTTCGGCGCGACAATCGAATCAATCACTTCTCATTCCCTCTACATGTATTACAATACTGTACTAGCGGTTAATCTTCCTTTACGGGCATTAGGGGCATTTTGGTTAGCGTTCCATTAGCGTTGTGATCTTCCTTTGTTGGGAGCCTCTGCGACCGTGTACTAAGCGGCCGCCATGTTTTCCCCCGAACCTCGGGACAGTAGTTTCTTGTGGTGGAGCACCAGCACTTATTTTTGGGGGCCGGCACTTATTTATCTGCACTAGACATTTAACAAGAGCAATGTAGCGATACGCTCTAGTCTTTCTGAGCGTCCCAGTGCATGCTGGGTAGAGGCACGCGTTCGCGCCAGTGAGCCGCGAGTTGAGCCAGCGGGCGGATGCATCCCGGCACTCGGGTACAATACAAATAAAAGTAACTGGTCATTATCATGGAGATGTGTCCTTTATTCACCAACGCTGCATCCCTACAAATGGCGACGAGGGTGGGATGAGAAGGCAGCGAAGAGCACAGGCCCTCCAGATCAGAACACAACCGAGCGTGGCAGAGGTGCGTCTACACCACAGGAACACGGAGCAGAGAGTCCGTAGTGGCAACGGGCATCCCGCAGGTGTCGCAGAAGCAGCAGGGGAGAGCGACTAAACACGCCGGCAGGGCGAGAACCACGAGAGGAACCCGCAAGGTGAGAGGCCTCAGCCTGGAAGGGGATTTAGACCATGCGCCTACACAAGCAGGGCAACCGATAAGGACCCTCACCCAGAAGGGACCACACCCGGCTGGACAGAGGCCAAAGGTCGCACCGTAGCACCCCAAAGGACACGAGAAAGCAGGAGAGCGCGACAGGCAGGAGCCACGTGGCAGAACGCGCCAAAAGAGGGCGACTCACGGCCGACCAGCCTAGGAAGCAACAGAGCTGGCGACCCCGGGGTCATCGAGGAGACAGCAGGGCAGCCTCACACCCACACATTCAGACAGAGAGGACGGAAGGCAAGCTCCAGGAAGTCCACCGGAAACAGACGACAGACGGAGTTCAGCCCCACGCGGAAGAGACAGGATGTGCGACCAAACGACGTCCCTCACCAACCTGGTACTCTTCCTGCCCAAAAGAGGAGACCCGGTGATGCCCTGGGAGGATTGGAAGCGATATTTCCTGAACTACCTGGAAGCCTTGGAAGAAGAAGGTGAAGGGGGGTTCTCAAGCGCAAGGAAGAAGAAAATACTATTGCACAACCTAGGCCCAGAACGCATCAGAGTATACGACAACTTAGTGGAACCGACCAGACAGGAGGGTGATGCAGAAGTGAACCAACACGCACTGGATGACCTAGACGCTCACTACCGGCCGGTGGTGTGCACGGCCATAGATAGGTGTAATTTCTTCCAGCGGAAACAGAACAAGGAAGAGTCGATAGATGAGTACGTATCGGTGCTACAGAAGTTGGCGTTGACCTGCAAATTTGGCGCACTTCATGATGAACTAATCAGGGACCAGATCATCATGCACACAACCCACACAGCCATACAAGAGAAGTTATGGGTCAACGGTGATGCCCCGCTGAAGGAAGTGTTAGCACTTGTAAAGAAGGCAGAACTATCCAAATGCTGCGCGGAAGCAGCCAAAAGGGAGAGCGGAGACAAAACACCAGTCTGCAGGGTAACAGACAGGAGCAAACCAGAAACCCCAAAGCAGCAAACACCAACTAACGCAAGGTACCAGAGAAGATACCCTCAGAAGACTGCGAAAAACCTGAGACCTCCGGGAGAAATCAAAAACTCATGCTACAGGTGTGGCAGCCACGCGCACCAAGGCAACGACAGAGCCTGCCCCGCATTTCGAGCCAGGTGTGCATACTCTAGCATAATGGGGCACTACGAGAAGGTATGCCGACGCAAGACCAACAGGAAGGAAGTGAAGTACGTGGCACAAGAACCAAGAGGTGAAGGTGAAACCCAAGACGAGGAAGACGAAGATGATGAAGTTCTTTGCATCAACGACCAGGTATTGGGAGTAAACTGCGCACGTTCCAAGAAGCTGGCGTTACAAATGGAGATCGGCGGGGTAGAAGTGGACATAGTGGCGGATTCAGGTTCCCCGTACACGATCATCCAAAGGGCCGTATGGGAGAAGGAATTCACGCCCAAAGTAGGAGAAGACCTACTACCAACCGACATCCATCCTGTCATGTTCACAGGCGAACCAATACCAATGGTAGGATACCGACGGTTGCTATTCGAATTCAAGGGGCGCAGAGCTGAGGGAAAACTGTATGTAGCAGAGAAGGGACCGTCGGTACTAGGATGGATGGACCAAGGGAATTTGGGGATACAACTCAACCCAGGCGCATCCACGCAGGTGCTATTGATTGACGCTAAACGAGCGCACGACGGATGCAAGTGGAGGACAGAATACCTGGAAGTGTTCAAGGGAAACATCGGAAGAATGACAAAATTCACCCACAGAATCCGCCTCAAGGCTGGAGCAAAGCCGCTCAGCCACAAAGCCTCGCAACATTCCTTTCAGAAGTAGAGAGGCAGTCCAGGAAGAATTGCGACGGCTGGAGAATAATGGAGTCATAGAAGCGATCGAGAGTGCAGAATGGCTTGCCCCGTTGGTGGTAGCTCAGAGACCGAGTGGGAAGGTACGCCTGTGTGTGGACTTGAGGGAGCTCAACAAGAACATCCTGGTGGATCAGTTCCCGTTGCCCCGGATAAACGAGATGTTGGCGAAAACCAAGGGGGTTATGTGGTTCTCAACCATAGACCTCACTTCGACGTACCACCAAATCGCACTGCACGCCTCCTGTAACCACCTAACGTCCTTCATCACGCCCTTCGGGTGTTACAAGTTCCTCAGGATGCCGTTCGGTTTGGCGTCGGCAGCAGCAGTTTTTCAAAAACTAATGCACAGGTTGTTCCAGAAGGTGGAAGGGGTCCAATACTTTCAGGACGACATCCTCATCATGGGGAAATCCAGGTAAGACCACGATAAGAAATTGCACACAGTGCTGAAGATACTAGGCCAAAACGGTCTCACGGCGGAATGGCAGAAGTGCCGATTCGAGGTGGACTCGGTGACCTACCTGGGCCACGAAATCAGCGGGAGAGGAATTGAAACGAAGAGTAGCGCCAACACCGTCGAGAAAAGAAGACGTCCGATCCTTCCTAGGCATGGCGGAGTTTTACAGTAAGTTTGTCACGCATTTCGCGACCAAAACGCACCACTTAAGGCAACTCCTGAAGGAGAAGAACATGTTCAAATGGACTCGAGAGGAACAAGAAGAATTCGACAGTATTAAACAAGACATCTGTACAGCGATCCCCCTGGAAGGGTTTGATCAAGAAGCCTTAACCATCTTAACTACTGACGCCAGTGACAAAGGCCTGGGGGCAGTCTTGATGCAAAAAGCCCGAGGGGGAGAGGTCACCACAGTCAGCTTTGCCTCGAGATCCCTAGCGGCAAGTGAAGAAAAATTCAGCGTAATAGAAAAAGAAATGCTGGCAACTGTCTGGGCAATGGAACCGTTCAGACAGTTCTTGTGGGGCTCGAAATATCTGCTCCGAACCGACCACAAACCGCTGGTGAAAGTCTTGACCTCAAGTGGACATGCACATGTGACCCCTCGCATCGCAAGGATGAGCCTGAGGCTGTTGGACTACGTGTATGACGTGGAGTACATCCCGGGGTCCAAGAATAAGGTAGCGGACTTCCTGAGCAGGGCAGCTGCCATGGAACCCGCAGACAATAGGAACTCCTCGGAATGGGAGGAATACATGGTGGCATTCACGCAAGACCATGAAGGAGCAGTCAGCGCCCAGGAATGGGAGGAGGCGTACACAGCAGACGAGACATTGTGCACAGTGAAAAGCTATGTGACACGAGGATGGCCAGATAAAAGGCACCTAGACAGCGAGCTAAGGAAGTACTGGGTGGTCCGAGAAGAATTGTCCATAGGAGACAACCCAGTGTTCCTACTGAGGGGGGACAAGGTGGTCCCACGATATCCCTAGTAGGACACCTACTCACCATTCTGCATGAGGGCCATCTGGGCATTATGAAAACAAAGGCGAGAGTGAAGCAAGCGTATTGGTGGCCAGCAATAGATGGACATGTGGAGCGGCACGTCAGGATGTGTGAACAATGCAATAGGGCGGATAAGACACAAACCGTATTACGCCCGCCACTGGGGAAATTCACTGGGCTGTCTATCCCGTGGGAAATGCTTTCGGTGGACATATTAGGTCCAGCTCTGAATGCGGAAGGTGTACCCAAGTACGTAATAGCATTGGTGGACAGGTACTCCAAATGGCCGGAGGTGGACATATGTGAAACGGCAGACACCGAGACAGTGTTAGCATTTCTCACGGCCACGTTCGTAAGGGAAGGAATACCGAAAGTGATGACGTGTGACAACGGCCCACAATTCGTGTCGGAGAAATGGAACGCCTTTATGACCAGGAATGGGATAGAAGTAAAACACACCCCAATCTATCACCCAGCGGGGAACGGACAGGTAGAAAGGTTCAATCGGGTGATAATGGGATCCATACAAGTTGCAATAAGTGCGGGGTTAAATTGGGAGAAGGAACTCCAACGCATGCTTTGGGCGTATCGTATCACCCCGACCAACACGGGGTACAGTCCGTTCAAGGTTCTACGGGGACGCGAACCTTTCACGAAGGACAATGTGGCATGGAAACACCTCCTGGTGCAAAGCAAATGGTCGCCCGTGGTGGTGAGGCGCAACCTGGACAAGGCACAAGCGGTGTACACCGAATACAACAACAAACGACACAACACCAAAGAGGTAAATCTAGAAAATGGGGAATGGGTAAGAGTGAAACATGCTACCCTAAAGAGGAAAGGAGAGAGCAAATTCAGTCCTCCTCTACAAGTGATAGAAGCATATGCCAGGTCGGCCTTGCTGAGCGATGGGAAAGTATGGTCGCAGGACAGAATGGCAAAATGCAATAGAATCAGGAAGTGGGAAGATCCGGGGGACAGAAGAACGCCAGGTACCGATGAGGGAGGCGAGGTTGAAAGAGAGGAAGGCCCAGAGGTCGGTGAGCAAAGTCCGACCTCACCTAGAAGGAATGGAGAGAGTCAGAAGGCTCCAAGGGGGAGCAAAGAAGGAGAAACAAACAGACAAGATCAACCTACGAAAGAAAAGGCTCAAGTTAAGGAAGAAGGAAGGCAAGGAAAGACGGAAGCCAGAGGAGAATCCCCAGCGAGAGGGATAAGGGTGGCTCTAGAGCAAGGACAGAACTGTACGAGATCGGGCAGAGTCATCAAGAGAAGGTTTGAGGGCTTTGACACGCAAAGCAAGTAAGACTGTATATTGTTGATCCACCTTAAGGCGTTGTGTTGTAAGGGTCTAAAGGGGGGAGATATGTAGCGATACGCTCTAGTCTTTCTGAGCGTCCCAGTGCATGCTGGGTAGAGGCGCGCGTTCGCGCCAGTGAGCCGCGAGTTGAGCCAGCGGGCGGATGCGTCCCGGCGCTCGGGTACAATACAAATAAAAGTAACTGGTCATTATCACGGAGATGTGTCCTTTATTCACCAACGCTGCATCCCTACAAGCAAGAAAGGAAAAAATAAAAAAAGCTGAAAAATGGAGGAAGAGAAAAGCATAAACACAGTCACAAAGGGAGAAAGCAGGGTCCTGCAGACGTGAGATAAAGGCGAATGGGGTGTTTATTAGCGAATTTAATATGAATTAGTTGGATTTAGGAATACACAGCCTTGGAACATTTATGTGCACCAGCCACCTTTCAGAGCAGAGCTTTGAGCACCAGCACTATTTCATTTACAAATTAGGCACTGCACATTCCAAATAGCAGAATTCTATCTAGCATTCTGGAAAACATGTTGTTGTTCATGTACATTTGTTATGCTATTCTATGTACTTGGGGCCATAATGTACCTCTTTGTTGTACTGCGCAACCGTATATAAATGCTTTTTAAATATGTAATAGTGAAAGTAGGGAACCATAAGTAGTTTTAGGTGGAAAGCAGCTTCTTTAAATGGAGCACTCTACAGCACTACTGACTCTCTGAATCTGCTCACCTCAAATGTCTGTTTTTATATCAGAGTTTTTATTCATAGAATTAGCGCCAATCCCTATGACAATGTAGCTGCCATTTGCTGCTCTTTTTTTGCTACGGACAATTCATTTCCTGCCACCTGCACATGGTATCCGGCCCCTATTATCCTTTCTGTCTATCTCTCCTTTTCTATTTACCCCCACTGTCAATGAATTCATTCACCCGGCACATTTTGGCCATCAAATCAGGTCCCACTTTCAATCCTTACTTGGCTCAACATATATATTAACTTATGTACTACTGTTGGACCTTTCTGACTTGAACTGTGCAGTCGTTCTATATCCAATGACTCTGATCCCCTTGAGTTGAAACAAGCCCCTGTGTTCCCATTGTTAAAAAGATCCTCCTACCGGTCTATCCATCCTCAGTAACTATCCTCCCCATATCCTTATTCCCATTGCACATCAACATAACAGAAACAAATTGAGTCACATTTCCTGCCTTTTGAGGAATATGATATTGTAAATTCTCACCAATCTGGCTCTAATTCATTACATAGCACGACACTCTCTTTGGTTGTGATTTTTTATGACCTCAGTGTGCCCATAATCCCAAGCGTGTCTAAAAAAGGTTGTTGCATAGTCAATCTCTACTGTCAAGGCTTGCAAAAAACTTTCATAGACTTAGCCACCTGGAATATAAATAATAATTTGTCAAAGCGATCAACCATGAAGGCAACTGGCACTGGCAGTCTCTTTAGATGGATGTTTGCCCATTAAAAAACATGTTTTGTGCTTTCAAGTGCCTTGCAGAAAGGCACTGTGAGAGTTCTATGACGGGGATGTTGTAGTTGCATTTATATAGCGCTTACTACCCCTGACGAAGCGTTGAATGCAGCTGTGTGGCATTTAAAAAAGGGTATTTTAAATATAGAATATACTCGTTTTTTTAAACAGAACAACTAGTTGATACCGTCACTACAGGTACTGTTTTCAGTCAGTTATCGTTGGGTTAATTTCCCACAATAATTCGCCCTTATTTTGCTTGAAGTCACACAGGTTAGCAATTGAACTACTGCTTGGTTTAAATGAGATGCAAGACATATGCGCGAGCCTACCAAACTGAGATCCCAGCAGCAGCATGCGCAAGTCATCTTCAGAATTTTGACCTTGTGTGTCTGCTGTGAGCAAGTCATCTTCAGAATTTTCAGCTTGTGTGTCTGCTGTGAGCCACCTGGTCTGCTATATGACGCTCTGTGATGGTGCATCCGTCTGGAACTTATGTCACTGTTCTTTTGTGGTCTTTGTTTCCATCATGTTTCTTAAGGTGGGAGGCATTTCCTTTTTGTTTCTTATGGAGGGAGATGTGTGGTATCCTGCTTCTCATTCTACCCAATGATCTCATAGAATGTCAGGGTTCTGAGGGCTCCCCAAAGGGTGTTTGAGCCAGAGAGACCAGGGCTAAGCACCTAGCTAGCTACATCTGCTCCTGGTGGGGTCTTTTATGCATCCACTCAACTTACAATAAACCCTCTCTTGCTCTGCTGGCATTGTCTGTGTGTTTCTACATGCAAACCTGCTTCACAATACTCAGATTCTTAGTGGGGCAGGGAAGCACTGCAGGCCTTGTCCTCCATTATCTCTTGGCCACCTTCAATACTATGGCACTTGACATACATATGCCATTAGAAAAAGGAATGCTTTGGCACCGATTGCTTCTTACCTAGGTGGTCACACACAAGCTATCACTCACCCTCCTTCATATTCACACATGACTGCAAGGGATCTGCAAGGGATCTAAGCGCTGCAATACTTTCCTCATCACTTTGTTTGGTGAACAACCTTTACAACGCAACTATTACAACGCACTACACTTACAACGCAATTTTTACAACGCAACATCCACTACAACGCATTCCATTACATAGCATGACACTACAACGCATTTTTAAAAACTACCTTTACAACGCATTCTATTACATCGCATACTACCTTTACAATGCATACCATTACAACGCATAATATTACATTAAAACCCCTACACTATCCAGCACTTACCCTACTGTTGCACCCCCTGGAGTTAGAATAGTAATTTTTACCCCTATACTATCCAATACTTACCTTAAATGCAATTTAATATTATGCATTGTAATGGTATGTGTTGTAAAGGTAGTATGCGATGTAATGGAATGCGTTGTAAAGGTAGTTTTTAAAAATGCGTTGTAGTGTCATGCTATGTGATGGAATGCGTTGTAGTGGATGTTGCGTTGTAAAAAATGCGTTGTAAGTGCATGCGTTGTAAAAGTGTGCGTTGTAACAACATACATCCCTTTGTATACTCGGAGTAGAACTTCAATCTTTCCATGACTCTTTACCTTTCTTCCCATACCTTAATTTCATTTGCTTAATAGCATACCCAAACATATCAAAAGTATTAGGGTTCACTAACATAGGTAACGTTTTAAATTGCTTTAGGACATAACCCGCTAAACAACTTTAAGTAAGCATAAGTTGCTTTGAGGTGCACAATTATCTAATTCTAACACCTCAACATCGGCTAAAAAACGTTGTACCACGTGTCCCAATCCATATGAGGTTCTCTTGCAACATGCAAGAAAGGAGGAGGTATATATATTGATATGATGCCCACAAGAAAATTGAAGGGTAGAACATAAGTGCCATAAGTTGTGAAAATAATTATTAAAACAAAGAAAGTGGTCACCCAGGTCCATAAATGCTGGTGTGACTAAGCCCAACCACGCTATAACTTTGGGTGCTTCTGGGGGCAACCTCTTGCTATATATACTCCCACTTTTAAACCCATGCAATTGTACATATCTTTCTTTCACACTAGCAAGGACCTTTCTTTCACACCGGTGGAGTAGTGGCCTTCCACTCCAGTGCTATGTCCAGCTTTGCTAAGATCAGACCCAAATACAAGAAAGAAAATAGGTATCTATTACTACCCAAATCATTGATGAGATGTAAAAGGGTGAGTTTCAGGTCCATTGGGATCAATCAAGTGAGAAGTTCGCCCAGACAGGCTGTCACCCCACGCCAGATTCTGTGTACATCAGGACAGCTCCACACAGTATTAAAATGTGCCTTCCCCAGCGCCACACCGACGACATTTCAGGGAGTCTATCATACCCATGCACCAGAGTCTATGTTGTGTAAAATATATCCTGTGAAGATACGTAGGCTGAATCAGCCTGAGCGGGGCCACTATTGCAGCCATACGAGACACCTCCTTTGCCTCTGTCCAATCCTCATTCTCAAGGACCCCAACATCTGCCTCTCAGGCAGCCCTGAGGGTACCAAATGTGTCTGGGTGATTGGAGATGAGTGTTTGATAGAGCCCTGCAACTTTGTGGTCTCCTAGGTCACCCATTAGAAGTTTGCCCCCCAATGGATTCAATTTGGTGAGGTCAGTAAGGGCAGCCTAATAGGAGGTCAGTGCATGGTGGAGTTGGAGGTACCTATGAAACTGGCTATGATGAAGTTGATATTCAGTTTGTAGAATTTGGAACAAATTATGGACTGTGCCATGCATCACATCCCCCAGGGTAGAGATCCTGATGAGGTCCCACTTACGGAATCCTTCCAGTTTAGCTACCTGCAAGAGCTGGCTACCTCTCCATAGAGGTGTCCATTCCATCAGTTTGCTCCATCACACCATTTGTTATTGGGAGGAGTGTCATAAATTAAAGACTAACCTCGTCGCTGGGGGGAGACTCCTCTTGTCACTGCCACCATACAGATAGGAAAAGATATCAGTGTCCTGCATCACCCACATTTCAGATGCATAGTTGGGGTCTCCCTGAACATCATATCACCAGTTGTTGATAAACAAAAGATGGGATGCACAATAGTATGATTCACTATCTGCTACAGTGATTCCCCCACAGTACTTGGACTGGAAACATTTACATCCCAGAGAAAGACAGTAAGGATAGAATTCAGCTTACGGAACCATCATCGTGAAATGTCACATAGGAAGTTCTGCAGTTGATATAAGAAGCAGGGTAAGAACACCATTTTAAAAAAGGTGGAGTGGCCAGTCAATGATAATGGCAAGAAGGATCATATCTGAACATCTTCCACAAGACGAGCCAAAACCGGTTCCAGATTACACAACCACGCTAGGGTCTCATCAGGAGATATGAATACACCAAGATATTTAAACCTGTTCACCATCTTCTGCAGGCCGGAGGACCAGCCGAACCCCCCACTATTGGAAACACAGTGGATTTAGATATGATGATGTGGAGGCTTGATGTTTTCCCTAATATATGCAGGATCTGTAGTACACGGGCTTAGATTCTTCCGTGGTGCAAAGGATAAAATGGACATCATCTGCATATGAAGGAAGTGACATGATTAGGGCCACCCGGGTCCCTCATGACCACCTCTCAGCCTTCCCAACAAATGAAGAGTCGATCAGACAGTAGAGAATACAAACCAAAGTATTTATCAGTAATACACTTGAGTGTAGTCCAGTTTGACTAGACTCATTGGGTTGCTGGAAAGGGACTGACCTCTACCAACTGGGTAACACATAATGTACATTTTCAGAATCACTGAAGACACGCCCAGACTGGAATTTTCCAGTATGCAGCTGGTGAACAAAGAAGACACAAAGACGAGTTGCAATCCCAGGACCGGGAACATGCTATCTGATCGTCAAGGTTACTCTGCTCGTACCCAGCGCCCTAAGGGTGAGAGCAGGCCTATCTAGTGAGAATGGAATGTGATGGCAAAACAGTCTATTCATTAGTACAGCAAAACTCAACCTTGGAGAAATACAAAAAAATATTGCAGCTGCTTTCTGCTGAGGCAGACAGAGTGAGACAGAAGTTAGCTTCGATCATAGCTCAAAATGGCGGCTGAGTACAAGATGGTGCAGCGAATGTTAACTTACATAGAGTAATGCACTAGCAAAATGACTGCATACATTTACATTTCAACAGACCCTCCTTTTAGAATGAGCTAACCATAAGAAGTTGAGTAAATAGAGAGTGCAGCATAGCATATATACAACAACTATTTTCAGCATTTAGAACACTCCATGTACTCATCATCAAAGGAAGAAAAGTCTTCAAATATACACTTGTCAATCTGCATAAAGCTATCTATCTCCTTCTGAGTCATAATCACAGCATTAGTATCATGGATGGGTGCCTTCTGCTTTGAGGGTAAGGAATGGGATACAATAAGAGGCAACAGGCCGGGAGACATTGTATACAGAGGCAACATGTGAAGAAAATACCAGCAACTATCGCCAGGAAAGCAAGGATTTTCCAACCCCAGGACGTAAATATATACTCCAGAACCATCCAGAGAGTGATCAGGTACCGTTTTCTTGGTGTATGTCGGATGAAAGCCTATGCAGTTTCTGTATGATGGCAAATACATTGGGGGTGTGATCCGGGATGTATACACAACAGCTACTGTCTATGACATGACAGGCCCCTCCCCGGTCAGCAAGGATGACGTCTAACACCATCCAGTTTTGTAAAGCAACAAGACTCATTGCCTGAAGCTCAGCTGTGATATTCGTCAGAATCCCTGCTGTCATATTAATGACCTCTTCGACAACTCTTGTGAGTCGACGAACATTAGGGCTGTTGGACATGTGGCGCCAAAAGGGTACAATACTTTTTAATGGTGTCTGTGAATTGTTGCAATGTGGTATCTGTCTGATCTACAGCTTCTGTATTAATAACTATTCTAACTCGGGCAGGTATGCACTCCTACGCTGCAATTGATGGTCCTTATGGTAATTGGATGGTGCTATATACACTGGGAGAAGAAGAAAAGAGAGATTACATATACTGGACCACCCCTTAGGAAGCCACACATATGCTTGGAATCCACAAACAAAATAGACAATATATGGTGGGAGCAAAGGCGGGCTACTAATCGTACTCAGCGTATATGTGTAATTACAATTACTCTCTCCCACTATCACCTTCTGAATGCCCTGAACATAGAAACCAGCTGTTGTATTGACTATTGACTACTGACACTGGCATCGCTTTGTCTGTAGTAATATTGCAAATTTGGAAAGATTGGAAATATTCAGTGGCATTGAGCCCTTGGAAATCTAACATTTCATTTCGAAGCCATGTTTTGTTCTGTACCTGCTCATATACATTCATGCAAGCCTTTGGAGACAATGTACCAGGAGTCCCTTGTTCTCCCAACCCCGCAGGAGTAAACCCTTGATGGAAACGTATATATTCTGTCACAGTGCAGGAGTCAGCAGATGTCACATTTATGGCAGAGGACCGAAAGTGATAATGCACCATATTAAACAGTTCAACCCCCCCCTCACAACGATTGAGATAGAATAATGGCATCGATAATAAAATATCCCTCTTATGTGTAACTGAGGGGAGCAACCCACAGATCCAGCAATTAGTGGCATTGGAAGTATCATGGGCCTGATGCAAAATTTGTAAAAATACATTGTCTGCACATGTTTTTCGGTGTTCTGCTTTGTGAGGTGCCAATGTAACAAACATGTGTTCAGGGGGAACAGGTGTTGTCCCAACCAAAGAGCGTACAGGATACTTTTCCTCTAAAAGCCAAGATATCCCTAATACAAACATTAATGCAATTGCAACTATTACTGCGAAAATGATTTTGCTTTTTGTGAACCAACCCCGCTCTAGGCATGGGGGGGGGGGGTAAATGGCTGTTCTTTCTCTGCAATGGGCCAACCAAACGGATACATAGTGAAATCAGAGGGTAAAAAGAAATGTAATAAGACTAATAGCAAAGGCAAAAGTTCCCAGTGTCCGTTAGAGCCTCACTGGTAGACTCCTATTGTTCATCAACGTTGGCGCTATTGAGCACCGGCGGTGGAGCTGTACGATCCTAGCTCTTGAAGAAATCCCACATTGCGCAGGATACCGTACCTCCCTCCAGGGAAGCACGTTCGGTCTATCCTGTCCAATTTCCGAACAATGCACCAATCTTGCCTCTCCCCAAACTATTGTTGCTACCATAGGCAAGATACACTCTATCCTGCACAGTCGATCCCTACTAATCTGACTTCTCGTTTGGTGCACTGTTCCCAGTCGGGGGTGCAAATTGTACCTAGCTAATCCAGGCACAGAGGGGTCAGGAAAAAGGAGGTTAGACACAAAGGAACAAGTGGAAATGGGTTCCTCAACAGCCTTGATCTCTGGGGCACTGCTGCATTTAGTACCACATTTTTCTCAGCTTCCGTTTGAGTCCAGGTGAGCTTAGCATCTCAAAAGGGGACGAACCGTGAGACTTGCTCCCACTCCAAGTCCCCTATGCCATCCTTGACCTATTGATCATAGGGTAGGCACTCTGCAGCAATGCTGGCTGTGAATCCTGCTCTTTCGTCTGGTGACTTTCACTTCGGTGCGGGTGGCAAGGAGCACCTGGACTGGTCCCTTCCACCCCGGCTCCAAACTCCTTTTTCTCTGAAAGTTGCAAACAAGTACGAAATCACCAGGTGAATATCATGTCCTGGCCCCTCGGGTACTGGCAGGAGAGAGTCCTGGTTCTGTTGGTGAATAGAATGCAGACTTTTATTTAACTAACAGAGGATTTTTAATTTCAGAAAACCTACGAGGACGCGGGACGCCCCATACATTTGCTGGGCGCCCAAACACAACCTTGTCGGGTGACAGTCCTGCCCTAGAGTGCGCTCTAGCTCTTGTAGATAAACGGGCCAATGGTAAAGTATCTGGCCATTGCAACCCTGTACTCTCCTGAATCTTTGCCAATTTCGGTTTGAGAGTACCATTATACTTTTCAACCAAACCTGCTGACGGGGGGTGATTTGCAGCATGACATTTCTGTCTGATATGTAGTCCCTCACATACTAATTGAATAACTTTCGCTTTGAAGTGGCTTCTGTTATCACTCCAAATCAAACGGGGCAAGCTGAAGTGAGGAAAGAACTCCTTCTGGAGCACCTTTGCAGTCGCTTTGGCTGTGTTTTCTTTCGTGGGGTAAGCCTCAACCCATTTACTGAATGCACAAACAACCACCAACACATATTTCAAGTCATTGACTCGATCCATCTCTATGTAATCTAACTGGAGGACCTCAAAACGGAGAGTGGGAGGTGCAAAATTACCAGGTGGTGTAGGGGTACCCTTTCCAGGATTGTGCATCATACACACCATACAATATTTGACCAAATGGGCAGAAGTCTTTGGGATGTTATCATTTTGCCATACAGGGTCTAACAACTTACAAATACCTTTAGCAATAATGTGAGCTGGCCCGTGCGCCATGGTGGCTACAGGGAGAACATATGCATCTGGTAGCATCCATCTATGCTTCCCTGACTTATCAGTCCAACACCCATTCTCATCCAAATGTGCTGTCCTTTCCTGCCATACCGCTAATTTCCAGCGTATCCTCAAACATGGTGACCTCAGGTGCCCACCTAGCTGCACCTGCTACAAACATCTTTTTCATCTTCGTTTGGGCTGTCTCCTTAGCTGTCTGGTGTGTGGATGCATTCTCCTTACCCACATTGTCAGTAATTGCCTTGTGGGCGCTGTACTTTATTATCGCTAATTTCTAGGGGCGAGTCAAAGCTGACAAAAGCCTATGCATAAGAGGGCCATGTTGTATTTTCATCCCATGGGAAGTGAGAAATGACCTCTCAGTATAGATATTGACAGCCTGTCCCTCACTCAACTCAAAGACTCGAAGAAGGGCAATAACCTCTGCAGCTTGGGCCGACTGATAAGGAACTCGTGACATCTCAACTACGGTGTGCAGTGTTGTGATTGAGTTCGCAGCAGTTGTAGTGCCATCTGGTAGCTTAAGACAGAAAGCGCACAACCAGCCATCTCATGTGCGTACAGAACGGCTTTGTGTAGTCATCCACCAAAAATTCCTTAGTTGAGCCATGCAAATCGACAGTAACATCAGGACCACGCTGATCCACAGGTATCTGAACAGGTCCCTAACGCTGTCCCTGACTATCCTAGCTGTGTGACATCCCTGTCACCTCGTCCAGATCATTGTCATCGGGCTCTTCTCAAGCAGCCTACTTTGATAAGCGACCAGCATTGCGACATTACCAGAAACCTCACCAGGGGCCATACTGCCAGCATACACATTGTCCCTAATATCATAAATAATCTGGGGTGCTACCTCATTGAAGCACTGTTCCCACAGTCCAATCAAAGTAGTCAACATGTGCTTAAGAGCATGCTACTGCACAAATGGATTATAATCTTTCATCACACTCCACACATCCTCCACACTGTAAATGGGGTGACGAGCCCACTGAGTGGCCTGATTACCTTCCCCATTTTTCTCTTTATCTCCCACATCAGATCGTATCAATATCCCCCCCCAGTCACTCCCTAGTAGGCGCTCAGTCTCCGTCCCCTATTCCGAGTATGGGCGTTCAGCTACTCAGAAATGTTGGGAAATGGAGGAACAGGGAAGGAGAAGTAACAGAAGGAGCAGGCACCAATGTTACAAGTGACTGTGTCTGAGGGCTGGCGAGAGAGATGCCAAAACAATAGGAGTAGACAACAGATGCACCAATCAAAGTTGAGTGGTGTCCCCCTTATAGCACAGCCTATGTGGGCAACAAAGTTGCAAAAATTTAACCAATGTTGAAGTCGTCGTTTGAAACTGAAAATTTTATTGATGATTATTCATCTATGTTTCAATCCTCATTTTAATCATGAGATTCTTGATTTGCAAAAGTAAGAGTAATTCAATGGAACCAAGAAAGTATGGTATAATCCTCAATGCATTTCGGGTATAGTCATCAGGAGGAATCCTGTAAAGACATGATAAATAGGAGAGATGTACCGACATGTTCAACTAAATGATAATCACAAAAAATTAGTGAGAGTATTGGTGCCTAAACCACCTGAAACTAGAATCAACGAGTGTGAAAAAACGGTGACCAGAAGAATTGTGCAAACCATAATAGTGCGAGACCTGAAACTAGAATCAACGAGTGTGAAAAACGGTGACAGAAGAATTGTGCAAACCATAATAGCGCGAGGGTGTGAAGCGGTCAAGTGAAAAGAGTGTGAGTAAAGCGCCAATTGTATGAAAACAACATCCCTGGGGAAATGTGTAAACTGAAGTTACTCGCCATAGGGAACGTACCGGGATTACGTAGTGCACGAAGATAACTCAGAAGGTGTGCGAAGTTAAGGACACTGTGACTGAAAATAAATCCCCGTCTAACATTATATGCCCGTAGGGCAATTTGAATGGAAGCATTATGTTAACACCCCATAATACGACATACCTCGGTAAAAGGTTAACGAAAAAGGTCAGCGTTTCCCCGCGAGCAGGAACAATCAGCGTGTCTCCGTGAAACGGGCCTCGAAAGGCGTGATTGGTTGTGGTAATGGAAAGTGAAAAAGGAATTTCTGATATAGACGATCGAAATGGCGGCCATGTTGAACTGGCAAAGTAGTATCCATATAAAAAAATCCAACCGATTATGAGGAATGGTATGGAAAATCACGGATAATGGATACAACCTAGTGTATGCTTACATGCGTTAAACAAAACATAAAATGAGACTGGAGTCAAAACATTAAGATGAGGGTAAAATTTGAAAAAAGAAAGAAATAAGACCAGAGTTGAAATGGGGTGTGGGAACTATAAATAAAATGAGACTGAAGTTAAAGAAGAGTGTTTCACGGAGACACGCTGATTGTTCCTGCTCGCGGGGAAACGCTGACCTTTTTCGTTAACCTTTTACCGAGGTATATCGTATTATGGGGTGTTAACATAATGCTTTCATTCACATTGCCCTTCGGGCATATAATGTTAGACGGGTCACAGTGTCCTTAAATTCGCACACCTTCTGAGTTATCTTCGTGCACTATGTAATCCCGGTACGTTCCCTATGGCGAGTAACTTCAGTTTACACATTTCCCCAGGGATGTTGTTTTCATACAATTGGCGCTTTACTCACACTCTTTTCACTTGACCGCTTCACACCCTCGCGCTATTATGGTTTGCACAATTCTTCTGTCACCGTTTTTCACACTCGTTGATTCTAGTTTCAGGTCTCGTACTATTATGGTTTGCACAATTCTTCTGGTCACCGTTTTTTCACACTCGTTGATTCTAGTTTCAGGTGTTTTAGGCACCAATACTCTCACTAATTTTTTGTGATCATCATTTAGTTTAACATGTCAGTACATCTCTCCTATTTATCATGTCTTTACAGGATTCCTCCTGATGAAGGGTAAAACTATACCCGAAATGCATTGAGGATTATACCATACTTTCTTGGTTCCATTGAATTACTCTTACTTTTGCAAATCAAGAATCTCATGATTAAAATGAGGATTGAAACATAGATGAATAATCATCAATAAACTTTTCAGTTTCAAACGACGACTTCAACATTGGTTAAATTTTTGCAACTTTGTTGCCCACATAGGCTGTGCTATAAGGGGGACACGACTCAACTTTGATTGGTGCATCTGTTGTCTGTTCATTTACGTCCTGGTTTAGAGGACGTCTCCTCTTTAGCACGCCCCAATTTTTCAAATCATCCAATTAATTTCTGGTGTGCGTGGTTTTATACAAAACAATAGAAGTAGCAGGGAAACTGGCAGTCATAGTATCCGCAGAAGGTGAAGCCAAAGAAAGGGCAGGAGGCGCCATGGCCAAAACAACTTGATCAATTGCAGAGAAAACAGAGGCAGCGGAGACAGAAGAAACAGATGACTGGGGACAGCGGGATAGCAGGATATATTTTCTGCGGGGTGTATGGGGTGGAGGTGGCGTATCTAACAATTCCTCCACCAATGTTTAATTTTCTTCTCGGGCAACATAAGACTTTCACATTGTAATTGAAATTTCCTATTAGCAAACTCTATTCCTTTTTCTATTTTCTCTCTATCATACGCTACAGCTTTCTGAGTCACTTTCTGCATTCTCCCCTTCCGGGCCTCTTTCTCTGTTTTTATTTGTATCTGTTTAGCCTCCTTTTGCCATGTTCTGAAGGAATCAAATATCGACTGCCTACTTCTTTTCGCAAACAATTTATCCTGTAGAAAAATAATTTTCTGTTCAACAAAAGTGCCCGTCAATGGCCACTGCAACTCGGCATTGTCCATCATATATTTGTGCCCTAACGTACTAAACATAATAGGGCCAAGGCCGTGTTTTACGTACATGTCAAAATTCGGAGTGCCTTCAGGAGGCGCTGGCTGACTTTCTTCCAATGGAGCATCAGTGGAACAAGAATGACAGCCTACACAAAACATCTTACTAAGACACGGCATTTCCAAAAGAAAACAGGTCACTATTTATACCGAGCAGATATTTGCAAATTTCTTACCAAAATTGGTCCTCAGACCTCATCAAATACAAACCAAAGTGATACTATGTTCACAAAGAACTCAAACAAATTCAAGTGTTTTTCTAAATACGGTCCTCAGACCGTATCAAATACAAATCAAAATGGCGCCATATCCACAAAGAACCAAAGCAAACTCACTGGTGCACACAGGCTAAGTGAAGTTATTCTCCACTGCCAACTCTTCAGACCCAATGGTCAGAAACAGGGTTTTGCCGTTCAGGACCCCAGTCAGGATGACAACTGGGCGAGGCACTGCCCGATCAAGCAGACGGGGCAGCTGCGAGTACAAGACTCTCTCGTGCAGGGGTCCCCAGTCCGCCCGTCCGACCAAACGTGGCACCGACCTCCACACTTGAGAATGGGCCACTGATGGGGTCCCTGTTCAGGTGCCAATTGAAGGAAATGACCCGAATAGGGCCACCCGGGTCACTCGTGACCACTTCTCAGCCTTCCTAACAAATGAAGAGTCGGTCAGACAGTAGAGAATGCAAACCAAATTATTTATTTATCTTTACGTCCACAGTACGGTTGGAATCTCCGGCTTGCGCTGTACTCTCTGCACCCAAGCAGTACTCCCTGGCTCAGGCCGTATCCTCCAGCCAGTGCCAGATGAAGTGTAATCAATCGGCCGGAATTCAATTTTTACAAAAAGGAACATTAGGAACGGGTAATAAATGGTAGAGGAGGTCATGAAAATCAGTTTGGGCAGGGAAAAGGGTGTGGCCGGACACTACATCATATCTAAGAAAAGTTTGCTCCTTTGCATCATGGTACAAACAGTCTAGGGGTGGGCGGAGGGGGCAAACTCTGCCACATGGGGTAATTGGAGTTTTTTGAAATTGGTGGGAATTTTTGATAAGCTCTTCACTAACATGGGAAAAGGAAAACGGGGCAGGGTAAACGGGCGGACCTTGCAGATGATTTTGGGCATTTGCGTACTCAGAGTATTTAAAAGAGAGAATCATGAACTCTGCTCTCAAGACAAGAAAGAAACTACTTGTCACAATCACTACAAGTCAGATTGCACTCCAATAGATCAAGGATGCATTCACCTTCATTAAGGATTTCATATCGTTTTTCAAAGTACAATACAAGCAGAAACACACTCATTGCCTTCGCCAAGCCAAAGAAGTTAGGATCATTTGTGCTTTCTAGAACTGGAGCTTCACCTGGGGAACCTGCTGTGTTTGTATTTGTAAGTGGTTCCTGTGGGGGTATAATATCTGTGAAATGAGCTGCAGGCCCATAATAGAACCTCATTTTTTTCAAAGAAGACTCCGCAGATTTACTAAAAATGTCTACCCAACTGGAATACTTTTTACTGGTTTATTAGTAAGTGCTACATCATTAGATAAATGTCTAGAGCATATTCTACACTGCAGCTGCTTAACGGACCATGAGGTAATGTCTTCAGTGACCATGTGTGTCTGTAATTTGAGCAATTTGATTGTTCCTCAAGCATCTTGATCCACAAATCTGTGATAACATGAATCCTCATCAAGGGAAGATGAATAAACTACAAAAAGGTGAATCTCCACCAAACATGGGTACTTCCTCTTAACTATATGAAGTAAGTGTCTTTTTGTTTGGTGGAGATGTACTGATGCACTGTTTGCAGACCCCAGGGTCGCATGTTCTGGCCCTTACACAGCTGTTCCATTTAGCTACCGCTGCGGAACATGAGACGGTGCTTCCATCAGTATACGCTAAATACAAAGAGTTATTCAGCGAAGAAAAGGCAGAATAACTCCCTCCCCACCGAACGTACAACTGCCAGATAGATCTGATAGCTGGAGCCACCATCCCTTCTTGTCGGGTATACGCCTTGTCAGAGGCAAAGACTAAACATCTAAGGGAGCACTTAGACCATTATGTAGATATAGGATTCATTAGGCCTTCCCGTTCACCTGCAGCTTCACCTCTCTTCTTTATATCAAATGCGAATGGAGATCTGAGGACGTGTATCGATTACCGCATGCTCAATAAGAACATGGTAAGAAACCAATACCCTCTTCTACTCATCTTAGAATTGTTAGACCAGGTGAGAGAGGCTGGGATTTATACCCGATTGGATCTCAGGGGGGCTAATCACCTGGCTTGTATCCGAGAGGGAGATGAGTGGAAAATGGCTTTTGAGACTCGTTACGGTTTGTTTGAGTACTTGAGTATGTTTGGGTTGTGCAGCGCACCGGCAGCCTTTCAGTTATTTTTGGATGATGTGCTCCAAGACTTCGTAGACAGGTTTGTGGTTGTCTATATAGATGACATCCTGATATATTCTAGCAATCAGGATGTGGATGTACACAATGTTTCACAAGTACTACAGTGGCTCAGGGAATATAGTTTGTTCTGCAAATTGAGCAAATGTGTGTTTCATGAAACAGAGGTAGAGTTCTTGGGGGTTATCCTGAGCCCGTCGGGTATGAGTATGACTGAAAGGAAGGTGGAAGAGGTATGTGAGTAGCCGGTTCTGAAGAATGTGAGAGAGGTTCAGTGGTTCCTGGGGTTTGCCAACTACTATCGTAGGTTTAGCTACAATTTTTCCCTTCTGGTGTCTCTCATTACACGGCTGTTGAGAAAGGGAATACAGTTTTCCTGGAGCAATGAGGCCATGGACGCTTTCAACGCTTTGAAGACAGCCTTCACCACAGCCCCTATTCTGAGACATCCACTAAGTGAAGCACCGTTCATAGTGGAAGCAAACGCCTCCAATGAGGAGGTGGGGGCAGTATTGTCACAACGCGATAAAAATACAGGACAATTACATCCGGTGGGCTTTTTGTCCAAGAAACTGAATGCAGCTGAGCTCAACTATACCATGGTCGAAAATGAACTATTAGCCATCAAGAAGGCCTTCCAGGAGTGGAGGCAGTATTTGTGGGGGGCCTAATTTCCTGTCACGGTATACACAGACCACAGAAACTTGCATTATATGAAAACGGCCACGCAGCTCACGCAAAGACAATTGCATTGGATGTTGTTTTTGCTGACTATGATTTTGTTGTTACCTTCCGTCCTGGGTCAGAAAACAGAAAGGCGGATGCTCTGTCATGTCAGGATGAGATGGCCGGACCTCGGCAAGGCCTCACGGAAGCCATAGTCAGTCCCAACAAGGTAATATGTACAGTAACAATAGACAGTTCTCTTGATGAAATTGTGAAACATCAATCCCTAGCAGGGTGGCAACAATGGTTCTGGGGAAAGTAACATCTAGGGTACGTATGCGTAAGGGAGGCGGGTAATAGAAGTATAGTTGGTTGAATGTGGAATTAATCTGTGTGCTTTATATTGTAGGAATATCTTCTTCCAGTGGTGAGCAGTATCATTACTATGTTGCGAGTGGATACAGGAGCACATCGACAGGGGGAGCCTGTTTCAGTGGTAATATTCCCATTAGTGAGAGTGTAATGAGAGTAGAGAGGAAAGGTAAATGAGTATTAATATATGTGTTTTCTGTTTCCAGGTATCCTTTTACCCGCTGTTCCTACCCTAATACCTTTCCCTCGCTTGATTGCTTCAATACTCTGTTCCTTTTCTGGTAGAGTTGGGGATATCGAGAGGTGGACCCCTTTGAGCATCGCCCGAGTTCCGAGGAGTACCTGTGGACGTTACAATTCTCACTCCAAACAGGGCAACAGTAGGGAAATCACTGGATTTTGAAGGGATACAATTTACTATTCCAAATCCAACAGGGCAAAAATAGGGAAAACAATCGATTTTACAGGGAGGAAATTGACAATTCCAACTCCAGTCTCTGCAATAGTAGAAAAAGTGTTGGATTTCGAAGAGGTAAAAGTTAATATTACCACTCCAGTCAGCGCAACAGTAGGGAAGGTTTTAGACTTTGGAGAGGTAAAATGTACTATTGATACTCCAGTCAGCACAACAGTAGGAAAAGTGTTGGAGCTTGACGGGGTGACATTCCCTATTCCCACTGCAAACAGTGCAACAGTAGGGAACATGTTAACTGCGAAGAGGTTACATTTTGTTCTTCTTACTGCAGTCTAAGCAAGACTAGAGAATTTGTTTCACTTCAAACACATTAAATATATGAGTAACCCAATGAATGAGAAGAAAATATTAATCTCTTAATAAAAAATATTAATTGACATCAAAAATACATATGCATTAAAAAACTAAAAACAATTAGTTTACATAATTGTTATTGAATAAAAAATGAATTATCAATTAATACATAATTGTTAATATTTATTCATTAACTACCACTAAAAACCTTACAGCCAACACCTAAAATATAACTAAAAAAATAACTATTCCATAGACTACTTATATATAAAATTGAATAAGTAAATAACAAGTAATAACTTTTTTTTAATTATTACTTAATTACCTTGCCACTCTGGGCCCCTACAATCATAAGACCCCGCAACTAAGTGACATAAAATTAAATAATTATTTCACATTCTACATGTTGAAAATTCAATTCAACTATTAGTTTAAAAAAATATATATTAATAACGCATTAGTTATTACTTAATTGAATTCATACCCTAAAATATACTAAAATATAAGTAAAATGAATCAGTATTTAATATTTTACATATTAATTAACAATTAATAATAAATTGTTTATAATTATTAATTGACTAACTACCCACCCTATACCTCTACAAACCTAGCAGCAGGCAACTAAAATATAAGTATAATTAATACATAGTCCATCATTTAAAAAATCAATTAAATAATGAAATAACAATTTATAATTGTTTATCAGTTTTTACCTAATTACCTTCCCACCCTATAACCCTACTAACCAAAAAGCTTGCAAATAACATATAATGAAAATAAATCAGTATTTCATAAATTACATAATAAATATCAATTATATAATTACATGACATTTATTAATTAATTATTACCTAATTAACTTCACACTATATCCCCCTAAAAACCCAACAACCCGCTCCAACACTATAAATTACTATTAAAGATTAAAAATTCAAAATAACTTAAAATCATAAGCTGTATTTCATGGACCAATTCTGTTTATTACAGCTAGATCAAAAGAGTACACAGCAAGTCACCTACAACCCAGTGAGTCAGCCGAGAAGAAAAGGCACATAAGTGATTGAACACAGCTATCTGCCTACAACCCTGGGGCTTCAGCGTGATCCAGGCAAGTTTTGTAAAAACACAAAAAAGGACCAAGCAATCAAACATAAACCCGTCCTCCCTCTGCCAAAATCTCCTGCAATACAAGAGCTATGCAGTCAAAACGGTGGCTATTGGAAAGGTCTGGGTGTGGGTGGGAAGATGTGAGACCTCAGGCATTGTCTAGGACTTTATGGGGGACCTGTCAGAAAGCAAGCAGAGAAGCTAAAGGTAGGCCGGGCAGGTCAATACTCTAAACTCAGAGGAGAGAATCCAGGTAAAGGGTGCCCAAAGGTCAGCGGAGACATAGAAAAATTCTCCAACCCCATTGTGAACCACAACTTATACAGCCAGGAGGTATGGTCTGGGATCCTGCCTGTGCCCCACAGAGAGAGTAGAACCTGGTGAGCCTCACCCAGGGCTAGAGCAATTTGCCTCCCTCTATTAGAGCATAGCATATAAGTTAAAGGGTTGTGTAGACCTAGGAACGTGTACACTGGAAATCTCAGAATGGAAAGTACCAAAAACTAATTCAATACCTGTCAGGACTTGGTCCAGAACAAGGTAATCTTTGGGTAGTGCCATAGAAGGTGAAGCAGTGTTCCTTTGTCTCCGCATCCTCACCAACACTCCTTGGTGCACCCTTCTTGCCATTTCCGGAGTTTCTCAGGTGTGATATACCAGTAGGAGACAATCTTGTATGCAGTCTCATTACAAGCCATGCTATGAGCTATGTGGGAGTCCTTTAAAAGATGTGCTCCCATTCTTTAGTTGAGAGAGCTCTACCCAGTTCCGCCTCTCAGCGCAACTGTCCATTAGATTTTGTAGGTGATGGGTCCTTACCCAGCAGAGCATAAAGTTCAGTGGTGACACATTTGTCGTCAGATTTGAGAGCAAGCCATTTTCTCGAAGGAGGTCATGGGCCATACCGCCCCTTGTCTGGTCCCGGATCCCGTCACCCAATGTCGAAGTTGTAAAGAGTGTGTGCAGTGGGAGTCTGCCAGGAAATCATCACTTTTTAGTTGGTCAAAGGGGAGAAGTCTCTGAGTGTCAAAGAGGCAGCCCTCTCCTTTACAGACCCCATCCTGCCAGCGTAAGTGGAGTTCTGGTTGCATCTCGGGGGAAGTCAGGGTTAGCCAAGATTGGGGTTATAGGGGAAGAAAATGTTGTCAGACCCGCTTTAACCGCTATGGAATCCCATACCCTAAGCATGACACTTGTCATCGGAGATAAGTTAGGGCCCCAGGTCCTATGTTTTGCAGAGTTAGCCAGGCCTCTTTCCAGATGTTGGAGCTTGCAGCTGCCTGATCCGTAAAGGAACGATGCTTGTCAGAAACCAGACGGTTCTGTTCCACCAGGAACCTGAGTTGGGCTGCCTGGTAATAGCAAAGCAGTAGGGCCACCGCCAGGCCTCTTTCTTGGTTTGTGTGGTAGAGCAGATGTTAATAGGTTTCTTCCCATCCAACACGATTCCTTCAATCTCCAGCTTAAGGGAGCAAATCATGTGAGGGAAAGGGGACAGAGGTATTGCCTGAAACAAGTTGAGAATGCATGGGAGAATGGTCATCTTGACTGCAGCTATTCTGCTTATGCAGGAGAGTCGAAGGCAGCTCCAGATCACCAGGTCTCCAAGCGTTAGAGTGGTCAGGGTGACATAATTGGTAGCCACTGTTTTATTGATAGACCGAGCAAGAGAAAGGCCCAGGGTATTGTGTCCATCACCCCTTCGAAGGAAAATTGGGAACACAAGAAGCGTTCATGAGGGGGAGTGACAGAAAGGTTCAGGATCTGGGACTTTTTAATGTTCACCTTGAATCCCAAAACCTCCTCAAAAATTTGAAGCTCTGTCACCAATGCAGGAAGCAAAGACATCAGTTCTGTAATGGACAAGATGACATAGTCAGCATACAAGCAGATCAGATGATGGTCTCCCCTGAAGGGAATCTCAGAGACATCAGGGTCATTCCTAAGTTGCGCCACCAGATATTCCATATACAGAGCAAAATGAAGAGGTGATAAGGGGCAGCTTGGCGAGTGCCACGTTGGATAGGGAATGGAAAGGATATTATACCTATGACTCTAACCGAGGCCCGGGGAGCACTATAGATGCTTCAAACCCAGTTGCAGAACCTCACACAAAACCAAATTTCTGTAATGTCTAAATTAAATAAGGCCAATGAACACGGTCAAATGCTTTTTCTGTGTCAATGGAGAGATGCAAGGCTTCTGTCCGTGGCCTATGGATCTTAACCATAAGATAGAGAAGATGGAGAAGGCGCATAGTGTTGTCACCACACTGACACAAGGGAATAAAGCCTGCTTGGTCTGGCTCAATCAAGCCCGGCATGAGGGGGTTAAGGCAGTGCGCTATGCTGGTGAACAACTTTGCATCTACGTTCAGGAGGGACATAGGTCGATACGACCCACAGAGGGCCGGAATCTTCCTAGGATTCAGAATTACCAAAATGGCCACCTCCCTCATGGAGTCAGTCAGGGAACCGGAGTCTGCAAAGGAGTTATAGAGCCAGGTGAGCAGAGGAGCTAAGTTCTCAAAGAAGGTTTTGTAGAATTGTGGGCTAAAGCCATCCTGCCCTGGGGACTTCAGTAGTTTTAGGCATGCAATGATCAAAATCACCTCCTCAATGTAAATTGGTTATTCCATAGCCGTCGCTTTGGTATCACTCAAGGAAATAAGGGCAACATTTTGTAGATAACCTGAGGAATCCCTACTGGGCCCATCAGAAGCTGTGTTGAGAGAGCCACAGAAGGCCTGAAAATACATAGCTATTTCCTCACCAGAGCAGACTTCAGTTGAGGGACCCAGATGGATTGTCTTCACTGATCCTAAATGCACTTTGGTACAAAGGTGTTGCGACAACATGCACCCGTATCAAATACTCCCCAAGGAGCTCATTAGGAAGGATTCCTGTGGATCGTTGAGGGCATAGACGTTTGCCAAGGTAAAGTGTAAAGTGCATCATTTGGATATGAGGCGTCCTTTGACCTTGGCTATCCCTTAAAACGCTGGGAGAATAGAATGGCCACCCTGCCCTTCTTCATGCGACATGAGGATCAGAATTGGCGCGGGAACCAGTGGGACTGCATTCTATGAACATCTTTAGAGAGTAAGTGGGTGTCCTGCAAGAGACAAACATCACTGTAGGACTGTTCAGGAAGGGAAAAGGCCGCTGACTTGTTTGTCGGATTGTTGAGGCCTTGCATATTGAGGCTGATAACCTTAAGGTCACAAAAAATGAGGCTAGAAAGCAATATGCAGAGTAAGCCCCCAAATAAGCTGCCAGGACCTGAAGCAATGAGACAACTACCTCCACAGTGACCATTGCTGTGTGATCTGAATAGCCAAGTGTAAGCCTATCTAGGAGAAGGAGTGCAAACACCCACAAAACAACTAACAAAGCAAGTAAGGGAACAAACAGTCAAGGAATGTAGCATTCCATTAACCATGGAATCAAATAATGAAGCATGATCCTGGAGGTTAAGGCCAAAACCAGGAGTGAGCACCGTGATGAAAAAAAGTCTCAGAAAACTTGTACGGGGTGCCAGGACCTCCGGGCCCCATCCCCGCCTCATGTAACCTAACCTACCAGTAGAAGATGCATGGCATCGGGTGGTCCCAGGATTCAAGAGGTGTCAACCCTGTCAGTGTCTCCTGTCAATGAGTCCAATAAAGATTTAATTTCAATCACCACAGTCTCTGGTTCAGGACTAAATCTGTCAAGTGAGATCTTGGACTTCTGCCACTGTGAGCGCTTCTGAGATGCCTGACCCTGTGACCTGGTCTATCGTCCCACCAGGAGAGGGTTCGCAATGTCCAGTACTCAGCAGGCCTCTGTCAGGGAGCAAAGCTGGTGGAGTTTGCCTTCAAACTGAAAGATGATCCTAAAAGGCTATTCCCAGGAGTAGGAGATGCAAACATTTCACTGATGTGTCTTGATCGGGCGGCATTTGTGCTGCTTTAGAAGGGTAGTGGTTGCCAGGTCTTAATATAATGATGGTGTGTGGCCTCTGAATTGGAGCAGGTGTACATCACGGACCTTGTGCTGAATACTCTTATTCAGCTGAAAATAGTGGGCACATACTAAAATGTCGATGGGAGGGCTTTTATCCAGTTTCGGCGGTTCCACTCAATGCATCCGATCCTTCTTTATCTCCAGTTCGTCTGAGGCCCCCAGGACTTGGTGAAAGGGGCCCCGACATATTCACCCAGGTCGATCACCTATACATTTGTCGGTACATCCTGGATGTGAATATTATTTCTCCTTGAGTGATCTGATTTTTTAAGTCCTCTGAGTGGGCCTGGAGGCAGATTTGTTATTCCTGCAGCTGGAGCACCTCTTTCTGCAGCCGCTTAAACTCTTCAACCCGGCTGGAGTCCTTCTCTTCGAGAGCAGAGAGCCTGATTCCAACCTCCTCTAATTTTTGGCGTGCCTCCCGCAGATCCAAGGAGAGATCCTTTTTGACCATCTGCAGGTTATAACGCAGGGATGCAGACAAGGCATCCAGAAAGAAATGGGCCACAGGGCCCTCCACCTCCACACTCTCCATGGGGAAGCTCCTAGATCATTGCTGATGCCTTGTCCCCTGATGGCTCCCCATTGGCCTTAAGTAGAATATCTCGGAGAGAGCATTCCTTATTTGCCCTGACCAAAGACATGACCATTAGCCTTGGGTGGAGCTGGCGTAGTGCCTTTATGCATAGCTCCATAGAGTTTGGAAAAATCTCCGTGGAGCTGCTCATAGCTCTGCTCCGCTCCCTCCCCACTCCCTCCCCGCTCCCAAATGCTTTAAAAAGGTATAAGTAAGGAACTTACCTGTTTTATGCCACCTCCCTTGCCTCGCCTCTCTCCTTCCTGCTCCACTCGCGTCCTCGACGTTGTAAGGCTTGCGCGTGCTCATGCGCACTCGCAAGACGTACAATGTAGCGTTTTTTTTTAAGAAGGACGACGAGGATGTGAGAAGAGCAGAAAGGAGAGTGGCGCGGGACGGGAGGCTGCAGTCATGCAGGTAAGTGCCTTATTTATACCTTTTTAAAGCATTTAGGAGGAGGGAGGGAGCGGCTAACTCCGCTCTGCCATGGAGGTGGAGTTTTGCCTACCTCCGCGTTTGCCACGGAGTAGGCAAATCCCCGCAAACTGCGCTGGCAGAGCGGAGTTGCCCGCCCAGGGTTAATGACCGTATGGACTGCATTCAATCCTGGAGATTTGGCTGGGGTCCCTTCTAACCAGGTAAAAGCTTTGGGCTGGTACTGCTGAACAAGAAGCTGAGGGGCCCCTAAGCAATCCTCATCCAGATGGTCCGGACACACCTTCCCACTTAAAACCCCTCTGCAACGCCAGCCAGGGGAGTCCAGTTCCAGGGGCCAAGCACGTGGAGCAGGGGGCTGGGTTTGGGGAGTGGGGCTCGCATCTGAGGAAGCAGGTGATTTTTTACCTCCCTCCCCCCACCCCCCTTTGCTATGATGCCAGCAATCACTGGGCTGCAACAATGACAATGGGGTTCAAAGAGGACCCACAATGGCCTAATTCCGTGCCGCTCCAGTCAAAGCCCCTCGCGTGAGCCACTCCAGAATCTCCTATGGCATTCCTCTTGCAGGGGTCAGCTGTCACGCAGCAGGCAAGTAGGAGCCCGATTTACCACAGCAGCTGCACACCTCCTGCAGCTCTAGGAAGCTCCCATGGCTCACTCCCACCCAGGGAAGTCACTGGGATGACCTTACCTTGTGATGGGTCTTTACAAGGAACCTTATTGGCCAAAAGGGCATTCCTTTCGCAGGGCCAGCTCTTGCACAGCAGCAAATAGAAGGCTGATTAACCCCAGCTGCCGCCTCCTCAGAAGCTACAGGATGTTCCCATGGCTTACTCCCATCCAGGGAATCAACCAGGATGGCCTCACCCCATGTGGATCCTTGTCAGGGGTATTGCTTCTGGTCACTACAGGAGCTGAAGGCGACCCAGTCAACCCTTTGCAGGGCACTCGATTCTTCGGACATCGACAGGAAAGGCACTGGCCACTAACATGCACCATTCGCTATCTGGTCGACCTCCGGAGCCGATTGCTTTCTAGGCCCCAGTTCCATATGGGTAGCCCCCGGTTCTGAGCGGGCACCCACCTTGCCTTAGCAGTACCGCACCGGTACGGCTGATCTGCCTGGGCTGTGGGGACACAATATTGCAGCAGGCGGGGCTCTAAACAGAATGGTAAACCATAGGAGGCAGGCAAGTATATCTTTTCTTGCTCTGTTGCATAAGTTACAGGAATGGGGCTCTGTGTTCATCCCTGCACCCCGTGGCAGGCACCTCGAGGTGCCTGCCAGAAGGTGCAGGGATCAACAAGGGGGCACATATGGAGTCCACTCGGGCCCCAACCGGAGGCTGAAAACAGGAGGGTGTCCTGCTAGGGGTCCACAAACATGTTTTCAGACATGGTTTCCATATTGGAAAGGCCGGCATGGACACACTGCCAGAAACCCTGCATCATAATCCAGAAGGCAGAAACGTCTTCCATTTGGATTACAGGTCGGTCTCTGACTGGCAGACAGGCTCCTGGAGCCCATCGGAAGCCAGCCGGAATGACCGGCTGGCCTCAATTCCGACCAGCTGTATCAAAATCAGCAAGTCGGAATTTAAACTGATGTTGAGTGTCGTAAAGCCTCCAACATGAGGCGGAGTCTTTCCAACACTCATCGTAATCGGCCCCACAGTGTACTAAGAAAAATTAACACTTTTAGATAAAAGTATTTATTACTACTAAGTACATTTAAACCAACTACACAGAATATTATAAAAACAGCATAAAGGCATTATATAAATAACAAGATTACAATAAAATGTCATCTAAGTCTCAACCCCTATAATGCCTACTTCTATGTGCTACACTAAGAGAACATGGAAGGCAGAACAACTTTCAATCTTGAGTTTCTTGGGTAGAAGAGACGCACTGCATACCTTTTTGACAGCAAAGGCTGTCTTTATCAGTGAGGCGTGAAGACAGTAGTCCCTGTGTAGGGCAAACACACACTGCGGTCATCCTGTAAGACTCAGCTTTATTGGCTTCAGGTAAGATGTAGCTTCTGCAAAGTGCGATGTATGCTGGCAGTAGGTGAGACGGTCTCTGATAGACTCTCGGGAGATAATTTGGATGAAGGACCTCTCCTGGTAGGTGATTAAATGGCAGTCCTTATATACTAAATCTTATAGGAAATTGGATTTTCTGGCATAGGTTTAGGGATGTCTCAGATAGATTATGTGTATCAAGGTATGCATCCCAGATATTTCTTTATAAACATATATGGTAAAAGGAATTCAATGCAGAGTACACTATTTCGGCTCTATGTCTGTATTTGTTCTCATTTAACCTCGACATGATGAAAAGAAGACATTTAACACAGATGAATGTGGCAGCAAGTGTTGTATCTATGTCATTAATGGAACGACTTGACAGTGTTAAGAAAGATAAAACCACATGACAGCTGTGTCTAATGGTAGACATGACAATAATTCTGCATAAATCAGGGAATATGGTGACGTCCATTGTCTAAGATGGAGTCAAGGCTAACATTTACTGGAGTCAGACCTTAGAGGCTTTAAGTCATCTCTAGCTTGTACATCTGAATGTGGCATCATAGCGGTGTGTCTAAAAGGTAGGGATTTAGCTAACATATAGGGAAATCCATGTTCTTGAGTGAATATGAGCTAACATACGTAAAACAAGAAATACTTTGAAAAATACCATGTTACATACTTATAGTATAAAACAAAAGGACATCAATACATTACATATGTACATAAAAAAATATGACATATTAACACGTATAGCCAAGCATTAATACGTTTAGGCCATGCATTGTATCAGATGATAAGTAATTATGATAAACTGTCTAATCATATATTTTTTTAATTATTATTATCATTATTATATAAGGATTTATTATTGTTTAAGGATTTGTAAAGTGCAACAGCTGCTCCAAAGAGTGTCCCAGGGCTTAATAGCAAGTCTGAACATACCATTGCCGATATAAAATATACCAGATTAAAAATATGCGGTTTGGAAAATAAAGGCAAAATGAAAACAAGTCTAACAAAAGAAAAAGTTGTCTTCAGTTCATAGTGCATACATGCTTTTGTGGTATTTATGGCGAATACATGTCATTGTTCGTTGGTCGACTTGCTTATTAAGTTCGTTCCTCATCCGAGGACATGGCAACACCATCGGGTTCAGACACAGCATCCGTGTAATCTTTAAGGAATCCATACAGAACATGTTCATTGCTAGTAATCTGTGCATTCGATGGACCAGCAATTGGCTGCTTGCCTGAGGCACTCAATGGTAATTGCAGCTCCTCTCCAGAGTGCTCAAAATATAACAATGAGTTAAGCCACACATCTAGAGCTGCTTTGAAAAGTGTCACTGGTGATATTGCTCTGCCATAAGTAGCATCTTGTAAAAGGGACAGATGCATTGCTCAGCATTGTCTCTGGTGCTTATGTAAAGGTTGAATGATCATTTCCACAGCAAGATAAGCCACTGGGGGCTCATACAACTGTAAGTCCAGGATGATTTATGCGCCAGGGCATAGGTTTTACTTGTGTAGTATCCATTTTGCAAAATGTGAGCATCCAGTGCTTGCTGAGTTCAGATATCTAAGCATGTCCCATATATAGTGTGCTACAGTCTTTCAACACCTTTGTTCAGCTGGATACGGGTATTCAATGTTGTTGATTTCCTGTTTGGAACAGGAGAAAGACGATGATACCACAGACGATTAGCAATATGATGATTGGAAGCCCTCCAAAAAGGCAAGAGAACAAAGACTGAAAAAATGATGAGATTAGTCAAAATACCACTTTAAATCCATTCACCAGACCAGATCCAAAGTTCTTAAAAAGATGCACAACACCATATGTTATAGATGAATTAAAAATCTTTGTACGATATTTTCAAAGTGTGTCTTGTATTGCGTCTATAACAGCATCTAAATTTCTGAAGCAGTTCGGGCTGTCTGCAGGTAATAAGTTTCAACTGCTAAAATCAAAGGGACTTATTTTTGTATCAGAACAGACAATGGGTTGATTATTTTGTCAAAATGCATAGATTTAATGCTTATACTAGACCAAGGAATGCTCCCAATGATATTTCAAGGTGACGGGTACAAGGTCCTTCTACAACACTGTATTGTTTCTGAAGCTAATATCAGGTATTGCTGGCCGGGTTCCAACCCACAGCAACTAACATCTGTTGAGAATAAATGAGAACTGTTATTCAGAAGTTCATGATGTCTGGCAACGGATACAATGATATAAAACACAACTTAACCCTGACATCAAAGAGCTACACATTCCATGTAATGATATGGTGTCACACAGAAGGGTGTGTCTGAAGAAATTTCTGCAATTTGCTGCACAGATATACACAGGGTCATATTCATTTTCATTTGCACAGATGTGGGAGAAAGGAAATGTCGATGAATAGAATTTTTTTTTATTGTGCGTAGTTTCATACCAGCCAATGGATTTATATTTTTGACAGTTGTGAAAATGAAATGTTGTAATGGGCGAGGAAATAATAATGTGCATTATCCAGGTAATAGGTGGAGTGTCAATAACCGTAAATGGTGTGTCTTCAACATGTTATTTGCCTAATGTGATGAAAGTAGATTCTTTCTTTGCCATTGTTTTTTGAGTGTGTTACATTATATGATTCAATGAGAGCTGTTTCGATGAGAAGTTTCCAAGGCACAAATCCTGATTTGAGTTTCTTAGGGCCATATGTAGGTAGCCTAACATTTACCACTTCATAAATACCGAATTTTACCGATTCGGTATTTATGAAGTGGTAAATGCTATGTAAGTAATCCATTGGTAATATTTACCGATTTGGAATGGGTCGGTAATTTAGAATCGGTATTTACCGATTCGGTAATGGTAACTGGCTTCCCATTGATTCCTATGGGCCGGAAGGCCCATAGGAATCAATGGGAAGCCAGTTACCATTACCGAATCGGTAAATACCGATTCAGTAATGAGGGGAGCACAATCAAGGGTGGCAGGGTGTCACAGTGACACCCTGTTGCACTCCTGATTCCTGCATGTGTGCACATGTGGCACACATACATGCCCTAAGGGCATGTATGTCTGCCACATTGCACACTTCAAAGTGCAAAGAAATGCTTTTTTCCAGCTATTCGTCATTTACCACCAACTTTTAGTTGGTGGTAAATAATGAATCCCCACAACAACCACACACTCCCCCTACATATCATTTCAGGATTCGGTATTTACCGAATCGGTAAAATTACCGAATCGGTAATTTTACCGATTCGGTAAATTACCGAATCCTGAAATGTGCCCCCTACATACCAAAAGCCTGAATACCGGTCGGTAACGGGATATTTACCGAAAATCGGCCGTTACCGACCGGTATTGGGCTTCCTACATATGGCCCTTAGTGCCCAATTTAATTGTAACTTAGCCTGCTGGGTTGTAATAAATTCAGATCTCTTTTACGAGATCTAAGGCTGAGGACAACAAGTGATTTAATGAGTACATCCTTTTAGAAAGTGTCTGAATTCTATTGTCAATTACAAAAAAAACTGTTCGCTAGTTTTTTTGATCTATTTGCCTAATTCTTTCTTCAGCTTCTTTGTCTGAGTATGTGTTTAATTCATGGTAAATGGCATATATTCCTGTTGTTTCGGACTCGGTTCTAGAAAAAAAGTAAGACAAATCCATGTTTTCATTGACTAAGGAAAAGTGTTCCTTCCTGCTGAAAGGCTAAAATATCCCTGCTGCAATTGGCATAGCTTACCTACACTGTATGTGATAAGTACCACAAGTGTTTGTGTGTTATAACATGGGTCAGAACAATTCAATTTAGGCCCATGAGTGTTAGAAAGGAAATGCTACATGCAGGAATCAGAATCATATGGCTATAAGGCTAAACCATCAATAGGGAATTGAGTTGAATTATAGGCTCGATTTTGTATCATATAATTTATGTCTGATTCAGACATATTAATTTGGAATTGCCAATTATTGAACATGGTCAAATTGACTTTTGGTAGAGAAGTTTTCTTTAAGACCTTTATTGTTTCAAATCACAGGAAGGTAGTCTGTTGGATAGTTTTGTTCAGAAAGATAGGCAGGCAAGAAATAAGAGTTCTGTGACTGGGATCTGCCAAAATGTGGCTCTTCAAATACTTTGCTTTCCCACACTCATATAATTGAATAGACAGGTGTTTACTAAACTCATTAGAGTATATCAGCTTGTTGGTAGTGATTAGGTGTTTTGGAAGCTGTTGTGACTTCCGTATGAAATAGAAGGCTGAAGAGTGTGATCTGTTAGCACACTGAAAGTAAGGGTTAGAATGACTATGTGGGGGCGGCAACTCCCAATGATCCCATTGTGATTTATAATGGTGAATTTCTTTAGGATAGCTAGTCCTATATATTTAGCAAAATGCACAGTGATGATAACAATATATTTATTTGTCATAAGGTGAATTCAAATAGGGGAACCTCCTTATTCAAATTAGAACATGCCTGCAAATCAGACATCATTATTTTAACAGTTTCAAAGTCCCAATCATCTGAAATAGAACTGGGTATTATAACATCCTTCATTGAAACTTTTATCACATAAGGTATTTGCAATGTCTCAGTGGGTCCCATGATCTGATATGAAACCTGTTCCTAGGCTATGCTGTCAGTCACATGATGAACTGTAATGTACACAGCATAGAAATCTCTTCAGGCTCTGTTGGGATGAGGAATGTGGTTGTGATGTAGATATGTGGTACAAACCACACTGGAACCTTTCTTCATTTAACGAGATATTTATTACGGGAGTACAGACCAAGCGTACACCACACCAGCTGACTGAACTCCAACTGTCCCGCTTCGAACCTCACTTGGATCGCACGCGAGCATTTAGATTACCACAGGTGTTCCACAAGGAGAATGGGGAAAGGACATAAAGGAAAGGCTAATACATACAGACACATCAGTAAGTACATTGTAGATGATAATTGTTTACAACACATCTTCTTCCCTAAACATTAAACAGTTAAAACTACCATAGGGAAAGTACACATAAAAATAAAAATTAACATAAATAATCATTCAGATAGACCGGAGATCTACGAGATCTTACCACTCTAGTTCCATCAGATTGATGAGAAGCATTATTATGAGGAATATGACTCTGTACATCATTGGGATTAGATGCATCACCACCACCTTCCTCCCTACAACGAATTACATCAGGAGAAGACATAGACTCAGAGGTAGATAGCAAGTAACCACTACTGGATTGAGCAGATTCAACTGACTTAGAGATGTCACTAGATGATGTGGACTTACAATAGAGTGCTACCCATGCGAAGATTCCACTTCTCACCATTGTCAAGTACAACCTAATGTGGAAAAATGTCCTTAACCACATGTGGACCTCTAAATTTAGAAAGATCTCTTGTCACTCTACCTGGCTTCACTTTAACCAAGTCACCAACAGAAATTGTTTTAGAGGTATATCCACTTAACTCAGTAATAGTGCCTTCAACAAGGCAATTTTTAATCCATGAGGGTGCAAGCTTAGTACCTGGACGTCTGCCATGCATAAGCTCAAACGGAGATTTGCAATCCTCTTTATGAACAGTGGTACGGTAGGCCCACACCATATCTTTTACCATTTCATTAACAAACCCACCTGAAGCACACGTCATTTGAATAATTCCTTTAACCACTCTGTTAGCCCTCACACACACACCATTGGCTTGTGGATTATAGAGAGAAGTACGATGGTGAGTCACTCCACACCCTGATAAAAATAAACGCATTTTCTGAGAGGTAAGCTGAGTGCCATTATCCGTGATCAATACAGAAGGATAACCCTCATTAAAAAATATGTTTCTAAGAAACTGTATAGTGCAATCAGTGGTTATGTCCTTAACAAATTCCACTGCAAGCCATTTGGAATAAACATCAACAATAACTATGGCAAAGCGTTGACTGTTCGGTAGTTCATCCATCGGACCAATGAAATCAAGACATACACTATGCCATGGTAAATCGGGAGTAATAATGTGACTCAGCTTAGAACTAGAGCCAACTTTGAGTCTCTTTTCCCTGTCTCTACAAACAGAACAGTTTTCTACCCAAGATGCTACTTGAGCATCCATACCCGGCCACCAAAAATCTGCCTTTAGTCTGCGCAGTGTGAGTGTTTGCCCTAAATGACCTTCATGAGCCAGTTGCAAAAGCTTTTGTCTTAAACTGCACGGTGGAATATACCTGTCACCTCTCATAAGAATACTGTCACCACAAGTTGACAATTCATCTAATACCTTAAGAAATGGTGGTACAGGGGGCTGAACACAGCTTTCTCGTCTGGAACCTAACTTTACTAGCTCAATCACTTTAGTTAGAACTACATCATTTCCCATTGCAGCAAGCCATTCATCCTTGGTAAAACGTCCATCACTCAGAGTTACTACATCATGAATAATAGCTACAGCCCCATCAGTGTGCACATCAGAAAACTCATTCAATGAGTTCCCCATATTGATAGGGAGTCTAGAGAGACAATCAGCCTGTATGTTGCGCCAACCTTGAATATAAGAAATGTCATACTGATATTCTTGGAGTCTTGAAGCCAGTCTTGCCAATCTCGGTGAACCTTTCCCAGCACCCCCTGGTGACAAAACTTTTACTAAGGGTTTGTAGTCAGTTTTGAGTTGAAATTTTGTACCCCACAAATATGTTCTAAAGTATTGCACTCCCCAGGCAGCAGCTAACGCTTCCTTCTCTATTACTGAATAGTTTTGTTCAGAAGGGGACAGAGTACGCGAGGTAAAGGCAATGGTCTTCTCTCCTTCATAACATTTCTGTAAACAAAATCGCACCTAAGCCTGTGGCAGTAGCATCCACCATTAATACAGAAGTACGCCTGATATCAAAGGGAGTCAATACCTTAGCCTCACACAATTCTTTTTTTATCGAATTAAAGCACTCCTGGTGATTGTCATTCCAACAAAATTTTTACTCCTTTCTTTAACAATAATCTCAATACCAATGTTTTGTCTGAGAAATTCTTCACAAATTTAGAATAAAACTCAATGAGTCCCATAAATGACCTGAGTTGTTCTTTGTCAGTGGGACAAGGAGCCAAGTTTATAGCCTCTAAGAGATTTTTCTTTGGTTTAACACCCTGAGCTGAAATCTCATAGCCTAAATACTCTATATGTTGAGCAAGGAAACAGCATTTCTCTTTACGTAGAGTCAAACCAGCCTCATCGATTCTTTGTAACACATTTTTGAGCACCAAATTATGTTCTGAGATATTGTCACCAAACACAAGGATATCATCCTGAAAAAACACTGCTTTTTTTATGACTTTAAAAATCTCTGTGACCATGCGTTGATAAACACTAGCAGAAGATATTAAGCCAAAAGGGAGTCTCGTGAACTGAAATGTGCCTTCTGTGGTTATGAATGCTGTTAAATGTTTTGACTCATCATGGAGTCGGATTTGAAGATATGCGCTCTTCAAATCTAATTTCGTGAAAAACTTTGCCCCTTGTAGGGTGGAAACCAACTCCCCTATATTAGGAAGGGGAAAAGTGTCTGCTACCACATATTTATTTAAGGATCTTAAGTCCACACAGAACCTAATATTGCCATCCGCCTCGTGTGATGTAGGATGGTTCAGAAGCTTGCTTGTCATGGATTTTCTTGTGAACTAGGGCCCTCAACTTAGAGAACCCACCCACCGGCAGCAGTGATAACCTTCTTTTCACAGGTGACGGCATCAGAGTGGTTTGTATTATACAGCTTGTCTCTGACTTCTTGAATTTTCTGTAAAACATTCAAATGTTTCTCCAAGTCAAAATGATCTTCATCCGCCACCTTCCCAAAATTATCTAAGCAAGGTATAAACAATAAATTCTGAAGAGAACCTTGTATGGAATGCATCCTCTCAATACTTATCTAAGAAAGTTATGTCTCTAAGCTCCATACAGGTTATGGTACCAACTAAAATCTGAACTTACCACCCTAGCAGTCAAAGCTTGTTGATGCATGCCATTAGCATGCTTTACAATGCCATTTTATTCAGCTTTCAAAGGTTTGCTGAATTGCAGAAAAAAATCCCAGAGCAGACATTGAATCCTTGTAAGCCTTGGAAGCAAACCCAGGACTAGTGATAAAACTAAAGAGGTGGCCCCTCTGTCCAGTAGAACAGGGCACTGAAGACCAGTAAATGTAAATCCATATTTGTAAAGCGTGAACTACTCACCCATATGGGTCTCAAGGCACTGGGGGCCGTCGTGGAAATTAAGTGAGCTATTGCCCAGAGTCACATGGTGCTGAGCTGAGCTGCCGCCAGAGATGAGGATTGAACCGTGAATTCTGTGCTCCAAAGTCAGCAGCCCTGGCCGCTGCACCACACCTCTCCACCAAGAGAAAAGGTTATTTCCCCATGGTCTATAAAACTGCACCAACACTCTTACTCATTACCATACCATACTCACTCAGCATACACCTTTTACTTTGCCAACATATAACCCGTATAATATCCAAGGCATACCCAAAATTGAGATGTAGCGTTAACAAATATTTTTTATTTATGGTAAAAAAGGAGAGAACTCTGATAACAGAGTATACAATAAAATCACTAACGCCGAATCAATAAAATTCATACATGGCATGAAATAAAGAACCTAACGCAATGTATTCTAAGTAGGTTAAAATCCGGCATACAAAATATATTTCTTCAAAACAACAATATAAACGAGTACAATAGGAAACCCTTTTTGCACAGTCATACATAAGCTGTTGCATAAAAATTATCCAACATCTTATAATTAAAAACAGAAAAACTGGTAGAGTAACTTTTTCCTTTCCCAGAAGTTCGTGTTGTTTGATTCAAACAGACAGGCATTGACACGTTTCAGTGGTGTGAGAACAGATTTTAAAAACCACCTTCTTCAGGAGTCAAAATACGGGATTTACTCATTTTCAAAACAGTGTTTTATCCTCATAGGTGTAGTTTATCACGCCTTTCAATAGAGCATGTCAGTTCTCTCTATTCTCGTGATGCCATCTCAATTAATTGGCATGAACGTATTGCAGAATATTTCTCCCAATATTATACACACTTATTATTGAGCTGGTAAATTCTCTCAATCACTGTATCCTTTTAAGTGTGGCATTTCTTATTACTTAGCCACGGAAGATTTCTTTCCTGCCATATTATGCCCTGTGGGTCAATTGGCACAATAAGGTTTCTCCCTAACAGGAGTACTTTTGTATTAAAATAGATTCTCTTTTCTTATACAAACTCGAGGTTTGTTTTCCAATTTGGAATATCCAGCCTATGTCTTTTACAGCCATACACCGCCAGACAGGTCTGGTGATCAATCTTCCTCTGCAAATATGGCATCTCCGAGTCCGTTGATCACTGCCATCAAAAGGAAATTAATTAGCTGTCCCAGTTGCTACCAGGCACCGCAAATCTTTTACTGCTGTTGAAGCACTTGCACTTCTCTGCGGCCGAACCCATAGAAATCAAGAACCTGAATCAATTGCCACTAATATGTACTTTTATCGGTTGGCTGAGCGGGGTGACCAATGTGATCCAAACAAATCACCTAGAAGGGGATATTTGAAATCATGAGGGGAGTTGTTGAAGGTCTTTTGACAGTGGAAGGATTAATCTGCTCAGAAATGTCACACTGTCTAACATAATCCCTAGCCTGTTTACATAAACTAGGCCACCAGTAGCATTGCTATCATAGCCTTCGTTCCTGCATGAGCAGATGCCAAACCCTCATGGGCTTCTTTGATTAAATCTAATCTAGACAGGCAATTAGATATTATTCTGTCTCCTGGTATTGTGATTTAAGTAATGTTATCTGAATTAAGGGTGTAGGAGTACTTTGGATGAAAACCTGAAGGAGGTTTCCCACCGTGCTTGTTTGCGTTTATGGCTGTTAAGATATCTGTATCAATCTCCGTTTGAGATCTGTTTAGGACTGCTACTCTAACGGTCTGAATTTCAGCCTTAGCTGCTAAGTCAGCTGCACAATTCCCTTTAGCATGAATACCATCATGCTGATGGCCCAAATTGTGCCACACATGGACCAATGGAAGCTTATCTTGTAAGACATCTACCTTTCCCCAAAGCTGTTTCTTTTTTATAGGTTTTCACTTTGAGTCCTTGATCCCATTCAACAGCCAATGTTAGAAGTTGACAATGTAGCCTTGCAAACAGTAAGACGAGTTAGCCTTCTGCAATGCAAGTAGCAGGTAATGTAATTCTCTATGTTGTGCAGTACTGTCACCTAGAATTTCAGTATTGGGTGTGTTGTGGGATAAATTCACCAACCTTCACTACACCTTGTAGCGCTGCGTAGGCTGCAGACTAACTTCACTTTGTTACTACTACAGGTGGTATAGAGCCATCTGTATAGAATATGCTCTGGTAAGACTCAATGGGTAAAGTGGCTAGGGTCGGAGCAATAAGCCGTTACTATTGGAGAAAAGCTTATGTATGAAGAGAGGGATCATACTGAGACTTCTCATCCACTGCACTTAAAGAACAGGCCCACTGTACCAATCTCTCATGTAGGGCACGAGTAATTGGAATGCTGGCTTTGATGGATGCTTCTAGTGCTTTGCCAAGGGACACTTCCTTAAAATAGGTATTTGTGCAGCCGTCAAGATCTTTTCAATGGAAGCAAAATGTGCTTCTGCTAAGGAACACAAGTGAGACTTGTGAGCAATTGGGATAGTCTGTCCTTCATTGTAAGTTACATAGATATAACCATAGTGACCAATGTTCCCTCTAATTTTTTTTTCTATGTGTGGCAATAAAGGTTTTCTGTGCACAGCAACCACGTCTGCCTGCGCCAAAGGCATGCAAAAACTCCCTATAAAAGTGATTGTAGTGCCTGAGCTGTCAAAGTCAGTAGGTTCTCCTACTTAATTGTATATAATAATCACATTTAAGTCAGAAGTATTATATAATAACATGATCATACCAGTTCCCCATGACATTTACTCTTCCAGCACCTCCATAAACGGGCACATAAATGACAACTCAAATGTAGGTACCATTAAGTAAATTTACTTAGAATAGTGTGGAGAAGCATTAAAGAGTGCTCTCAGGTTTTCCCATGTACGTCATGAGTAGCTGATCCAGACATGGTGTTTCTTGCCATTGCATAACATGTATTTTTTCCACCACATTATAATAACAAGATTACAAGCGGTAGAATGCAAAGTGAAAAAAAGGATTGGAAGAGCTAGCTATGCCTGATGTTGGACAGTACTAGATGAGCTAGCCTTGCCCTGACAATTGACAGCAACAGTTATCTGCCTCTGGTGCCCAAACATAACTCTGGATCATGTAAGAAGTGCACCTTCTTACACGCCAAGAACATGGAAGAGTGGAAGGCAGAGCCCTTCATGGCATGAGCTTGGGATAACTGCCAGGCCTCCTGCTTTCTACCAGGAGTTTCCATCTCCTGGGGCTGATACTGCAGTCTGTCATCTTCACCCAGCCTATACTGGCTCTTTTATCCCCAAGCTCCCTCTGGTGCACCTGAAAGCCCCAAGAGCCTTTGGTGCTTCCAACTAAGATTCCAGCAGAGACTATCACTGGCCATGGTCTAACCTGCTCAGACTCTTTCTGGCCCTGCCATGCCACTGACCAAACCTCTTCCTCTGCCAAAGGAACAGGCAGTTGATCCACTACCTGTGTTCAAACCATCACAATCTGTTACATAATGTGGCACACTTCCAAAAGTTAATAGCCATTTTGATATGATTCCAGTGCCATGCCCAACATTTGTTAGAGAAAGAGTTCCTTGCAGGACTTCACCATGTGATAAGTACTTTTGCAGGTTTGAAGGAATATTTGGCTCTTACTCAGATCACATTCAGATGGCCAATATCTTCAACCATGATAATGGTAAAGAAATGGGTAATCTTTTCTCCCTTATTAGCACAAATTGTAGGGACAGATTGACTCTGAAGAAAGCAAGTTGCCTGGGATCTGGAGAGTCCATCAACACTTCTGAGAGAGGAGGTTGCCTGCTTCATGGCTGTGCTAACCAAGATTGCTAGGATTCTTGAATGCCTTTGCCTGTAGATGAAAACAAAGCTAACCACATGGAGATTCCACAGCTGTCTGTGGATTCCTTGCTCCCTTTCAAAAAGGCCTTCATATATGTCATTTTGGTCACACCGAGTAAACACATTTCTGTTTAGATCGTAAATCATCAGGTCACCCAACGCCTTCATCCTTCATCTCAACATTCCCTGATTCACTTCTGGAGACCCCTAACGGAATCCCAACTCTTTCCTCTCTACTCCCCATGAGGGAATCTAAGAGGATTGAGGTAATGGGAAAGAAATTGTTATTTTCAGGGAGCCTTGCCCTTTCGCTCCATGAAAGCGACATGCCTTCTGGCCTGTTAATCTGATATTTAGGAGACTGCGCAAACGTTTTTCCTAAATCTCCCTGATCACCTTTGGGACCATTTTGCAAAAGTGTTGCATGATGGTCAGGACACGGCCAAAGAGAACCTGTTCTGGTCTGACCTACATACTATGGAATCGTGTGGAGGTCCATGGGCTTCTTCATTGCCATGCATCACTATGCCTGGATAATCTGAACTGGCTGTTTGATGATGGCCAGTTGATTATCATCAACATTACCGTTGATGATGCTCATGTTTTGGGAAAGGTGGCTGACTTGCCCTTGGAGCAGGGTTGTGGCACGGCCTGCCTATTGGCATGGCTTCCCCTGCTCTTTGCTTCCTCAGACAATACTGTAAGTTCAGGGATTACTCCTAAGGTATACTATTCTGTCTGTGTCACCCTTCACAACCTGTGAGGTAGCAGTCCAACCAGCTCTTTCCACAATACAAAGGACATAGTGGTTCCAAGGGTCGCCAAGGACAGCAGCAACAGTCCTTCTCTCCAGAACTGCAAAATCACTTTAGATTGCCCTCGAGGGAACACATGTGACCTAAAAGTGGGTGAGGATGCCATTTCACTTCTATCATTAGCTATCCATCACTATGGAACATTGGTTCCACCAGAGTGTCGAACACCGCACACCCTTCCAGGACATGTCCTATCCCATTATGCGTTTCCTTTGTCCCCTCAAAGGATCATGCTTTCACTCTCTCTATCACAATGTTTTTATCCCGTTGGCAGTGTCAGCACTTCATTGAGGTGGGCAAAGCATTGGAGGCTTGAGCCAGATGCTTGGTTCTGGCTCACTTTGAGGTCCTCTTGGAATTTTAAGACTAAAACGAGCTGAGCTTTCACTTGGCTTCTGCCTGCCACCCACACTCTAACCTCCTGCGCCAAGGATTGAAAACAAAAATTAACCCTTGATGTATAGCATGAGAGAGAATAAGATACCCATCTAGTGCCAGAACTGGATGATGTGAAAAAACTTGGGGCCAATCTTGGCTGCTCTGCTTGACCAAATTGTTTGATCTTAGACAAATATTTTATTTATCCATGCCTGTTTTTTCTTCATTATTGCACATGACACCATCTTGGAATATGTAAGATGAGGATGTGTGTTGTACAAACCATATCTTGTGTTTGATTTAATTGACTATAATGTTGCCCCACTTACAATAAATATAGGCCTAAATAGGGTGTACATGACAACTGACTTACCTCTTAGTTCACTAATGCCATTGTTATCATGGCAGGAAGCATGACTGTTTCTAAATTCATATTTAAAAATTGTTAGTTTTATTAAATGCTTTTCAACACAGTGAAATGTTTTGATTTACTAAAGGAAAATACTTCCGTATGTTAAAGGAATATGCTTTCAGGAATTTTGAAGAGACTTTCTCATATTTTTGTATAGTGTTTGTTGCATAATTTACACACCAGACATTATGAGGACTTGGCTTGTGCACAGACTGTTAAAGCCAAGCCACACCCTTACCTTAGACCACCCTGTTAATTTGTTGACCCCGACACCTCTTATACTTCACTGTCAATATCTAGATAGCTATGTGTCTCCTTTGTTCCAAATGGCACAAATGTGACTTTCTCTCTGTGATCTACAGAGAGGCCAAAATGACTCAGTGAGAGTGAGAGGCACTAAGAGAAACTCACACTGCTTTCAGACACAATTTCAGAGCGCTCAATCTTGCTCCCATCATAAACCCCATCCACACCCTGAACTCACCCAAACACCTGAAGGAAATTCAGCTTGCATGATGCACTATACACGATTCATAAGCTGAATGAAAAAATAAGTTACTGAGACACATCTGGTAAAATAAAATACTCCTAGGGAGCAGGATTGGTTATACCAGACAACACGAAGGTAAAGAAAGTGAAATGTAACATGGGCTGCATTGCTGATCTGTATTACTTTTAGAGTTCTTGTGCATATTCTTGAGAAAAACAGCTTTTACCTGCAACATTAAGGGTAAGAACATAGTAGCTGGTGTGAACCCACTCCTGTTTTCACTGGACCTACTCCACATAAACCCCTGGCCTCAACCATTACACCACTGTAGGCTGCTTGAAACCTGAGAGGCCAGTGTCATGCAAAACACGCACTGATGCCCAAATCGGCTGCTAGGTATATAATTAATTTGAGCAAACTCCCCCCCCCCAGGGCACCAGACACACAGGACTGCTTTACTCCTCCTTATCAGCACACTTCACCCCTGCCAGCCCTTCTCCATTCAGCACAAGTCCAGTCATACAGTGTCCAATTCCCAGCCTCCAAAATATAAATTATGCACATTAAGCAACCCTGCAGCTGTCTCAAACTGATGGCGTCTGCAAAATACAGTCATAGTATGCTCTTGAGTGCCCTCACACTTCTCTAAGACTTCTCATGGAGCTTGAAGGCTGTCCTGCACCAAGAGAAACTTTCAAGCTGCTCATTTAAATGAGAACTTGACAAAATCTCCCTCACTGCATGCTCAGCGTGCGTGCTCCACAAAAGAACCTGGGCGCTTTTAAATGGAAAGTTGCACGCACGCGCAGGTGCGCACCCTAATGGGAAAATAGCTGATAACTAGGTTCTTTTTTATTCCTAGTTTGCAAATATTTAGTCTCAAGCATGTCTGCATGTTCAGACATTGTTTAGCTGAAAACGTGGGAGAAATCAGATCATACAAGGACTTTACTCTCTCAGTGCAGTGAGGCAAATAAGTAGGTTCAAAATTAAGAAATCTGAGCAGGGATTGCAACTTTTTAAGTGTATCTGGAAGCTGAATGATAGTGCACTTCTGAAGGGAGTCTGGAGCTGAACTCTTGACCTTGCTGGATAATTCATATCCTAGAAAGATCCTGTGAGGTAGGCAATCTTTGATTTCTTTAAATGCATTTTATAACCACATGATGTCAATATGATTATCATTCTGTCTACGCTACTTAGGTGTACATTTAAATCATCATCAGCAAGATAGATATCATCAATGTATAACAATACCTCCGGATCAGGTTGTAAGAACTCTATGATATGTGCTTAAAAGTCTTCTGTATACGGTGACTGTGTAATTTAACACCCCTACCATCACAGCATATGTTAAGTTGTCAGGGCGAGGAATACTAGCCGAATAGCTCCTTAATTTGCTCAGGGGCCCCAAAAGGACACTACTGTGCATATGTGGCAGTGGAGCACCAAACCAATTCTGGTGTCCCTGGTAATTAAAAGGGATTTCCAAATATTGGTAAGCCCTATAGTGTGCCTGCAGATCTACCACAGTATAATTGATTGATTGATTTTAATTTTATATAACACTTGAATACCATAAGACATCTTGGGGCCACTTCTAAAATGGGAGAGATACAAGTAATAAAAGAAAAAGGCACTGTGTTAGTTAATACAACACCAGGATTTTCGTGCTTTCCTGGAGGACCATAAGTTAGGACTATCTTTTAGTGTGATGGGAAGCAAATGCCACAATTTTGCTGTTCCTGCAATGAAGCTTTTTCTGCCTCAGTGGGCTCTTTTAGTTCCAAGACCACTAGGAGCTTGGCTATAGCCAATCTTGGATTCCTAGATTGGATGTACCAAGTGAAACAATGTCTTAGATAGTGTGCACCAGCATTGCACAGCACTTTCAAAGCTATGCAGAATGTTTTGAACTTGATCCTTTTGTCAATGAAACAGATTGGTGTTTAGGAATTCCCAAAAGTAAGCGTGCCAAAGCATTTTGTACCATTTGTAGTTTGCCCAGAAAACGTTTGGGAATATTTAAGAACAGAGCATTTCTATAGTTAAGTTTGGACAAGTGTAAAGCAGTCACAACTGTCTTTTGGAGTTCGGGTGTGATGAAGGGACAGATCTTCCTAATTATCTTTAGGACAAAGAATACTGATGAGACTAAGGCATTAATCTGATCTTTAAAGATCAGCCTGGTGTCGAAGATAATCCCTAGAGTTCATACCTTACTTACTGGTGATGGTAGTGTGCCCATGTCCATAGGCCACCAACTAGATGACCAAAAAGAGATGTCATTTCCTAAGAGTAAGACCTCAGTTCTACAGGAATTTGGTTTTAAGTATTAAGCTTCATCCAGTCATTAATCTGAGTCATACAGATGTTAAAGCGATCAGCTGTTTCCTGAAGATTGCTGGACACCGAGACAATGATCTGGGTGTCATCAGTGTAGGAAACAACTGAAAAGGTGTTAGATCTGATGAGCCTCGCTAGTTGAGTTACATATAGATTGAACAGGGTAGGGCTCAATGAAGAACCTTGTGGGACCCCACGTGGTAGCCTAAATCTAACTGAGGTAAATTCACCTAATGCCACATGTTGTTCCATCCATATTTGACAGGAAGGACTTGAGGATTTGAGAGTGACTCCGAGGTGAGAGAGCTGGTCAATTAGTATGTTACGGTTGACCGTGTAGAAGACCACCAAGAGATCCATTAGTATAAAGGCTGCCTTCCCTCCTTTTTCTAAGATTGATCTCAGGTCTTCAGCTGTTGCAATCAAGGCAGTCTCTATGCTATGGGCATCCCTGAAGCCAAATTGAGTAGGATCCAGGAGTTTGATAGAGTTAATGAAGGATGTGAGTTCACTATTTAATGCCCTTTAAAGGACTTCTGATGGAAATGGCAATCTTGAAACAGGCCTATAACTGCAGGGCTCCAGTGGGACCAGTTTTTTTAAATGTATTTATGTAAAAATGGATGCCATCTTCCATTCTGCCGGAAAGAGTCTTGGTCTCAGGATTTCATTAAATATGTCAGTTCGTGACTCGCTAACAATTTCTGGAGTGAGAAGTGGTGTGGCGCAGCGGCCAGGGTGCCTGACTCCGGACTACGGGGTTCACAGTCCGATCCCTGTTGCTGGCGGCAGGTTAGCCCAGCACCATGTGACTCTGGGCAATAGCTTGCTTAATCTTCCCGAGGGCCCCCAGCGCTGGGACACCACTTCAGAAGTAGGTGTGCGCTTTAAAAATACTGGTATTTCATTTCAAGTACTATCTTAGGTGAACAAGGATCAAAGGTGAGCCTAATTTAGTTTTTAGGACTTTTCCGTATCTAGAGGAGAGAATGTCTCCAACAGGTAATGGGTAGCAGGAATTTCTGTGGTTGCAGGATTCTCTGTGATATTTTGTTTGTTAGTATTGAAGGTGTTGTAGACTTCTTCCACTTTGGACTGAAAAACTGCCCTGAGGCAGCGTCAATAGGCTCAAATTCCACCCAAGAGTAAAATGTCTGAAAGATGTATGCAGCATGAGCACCTATTACAAAAGTAACTGCACCCACCTCATCAGGGACACCTCAAGCTTTGAGATGCTGAGCAACTGCTTCCCTGTAATTGACCCCTATCACAATAAGTGTGCTACCATAATGAATGGATTAAATTACAAAATTGGAATGAAAGAGTTAGAAAGCTCACAGAATGGGGAATAATATTTTATGAGTCAAGCGTGACAAATCTACGGAAATAGGTGCTTCCTTATTCTCAGTAGGAGGTAAATATGATTACTACGGACATCTCCGCAATGATGCAATAATGGTTCACGTGTGTGTGAATAGTGAAAAAACTACTCAAGGCATAACCATAAGATACGAGTACCACATTGTGCGTTAACTATTGCATTAGCTATGAATTATGCGTAGCTCTACAAGGTGTGCTTTCTCACCAACGAGTGACACAGGTGAACTTGGTTCAATGAATCAACGATGAATGTGAAAGACAGGTTCTTGGCAGAACACTAATCAATGTGTAATTGAATTAGAATTATAACTTATGGGTTACTAACAATCCCTATAAAGGGATTAGAGACACTCTGGTAATAGTAACAGATCTATTTCATTATTCACAATATCACACACATTGCACTAAGAAGAATGAACACTTTTTAAGGAGGACCTGATTCACGTAGCAGTAATAGGGGTGGAATTAATTTCCCACCCTATACCGTATTCTGAACTCGGAGGAGGAACAGCATCTTCGCTCCTGTCATCCCCCAGTGCTTAAAAAAACAGCAAGTTGCTCCTGTGGCGTGGGCCCTGTTTCTTGCAGCTGCAACAGGGGGAACTTTAAATCTCACTCTGCATTGTGTTCCAACCATGGAGGATGCGCTGCATCTTTCGGCCTGTCACCACACAGCGCCTAGAAAAGTGGTGCTTTGCTCCTGCAGCACGGGACCCGTTTCATGCAGCAGTAACAGGGGAACTTTATTTCCCACTCTGACCTTGAAGGAGGGGCCGCATCTTCCTGGCTGTCACCGCCCAGCACCTAGAAAAGTGGTTCTTTGCTCCCACGGAGTGGGAAGCATGCTGGCAGTACCCAGGCGAAAGCCTGGCCAAGGGCATGCTCGTCCTGCACCCATCAGGGCCAAGAAAAGTCAGGGCAGGGCCACCCGCCTTGATCCTGCTACAAGGCGCCTGCCACAGTACTACTGGTAACGCGACATCCAGGTTCTTTTAACCGTTGTCTTTTCTTGTGCACTTCCTTGGCCTTAAATCAGAGTGAGCTATATCCAATGAGTCTGCTCGTTCTGGGAGGAGAGACGATTGTGTGAAAGTGTGGTGCCGATTGTTTGCTACACAAGCCATTCTTCCTTTTGGGCCTGTCTGAACTCTCCTTTGTGGCCCTCCTTGTTAAAGGATTTTGCCTAGTTTGTACTAGTCGCCAGCTGGTTTGAACCCAAGCACAGCTTCCAGTGACAGAGGGCTCGATAATTAATTAATCAACTAATTAGCAGTGCACCCCATAGAGGCCTCTGCTGGTATCTCTTGCTTACAAAAGGACTGGTACTCCTAACACATTCATGGAAAAAATGTACTTACTGATCCTTTGCAGTCTTTAGGAACTATAAGCCCCAGGAGTTACTGGGGCAAGGAGGGGCCCATACTGACAATTTATTTCTTACCTCATCTGAGGAACACTGCAGCCTGGAAGAGGCTGGGCTTGGTTATTCCCCTTGGCCTCTGAGGAGGCACTGCACACTGCACAAGTTTCTCATTCAAGCTCTCAGAAAAGAAGTTAGAATTTATAAGTAATGCCCACATAAACTCTCCATGTAACCAGGAGTGTAGCACACTCCTCATTACATGGGGAGTTTAGGTCAGCATTGCTTGTTACTGGATTCTAAACTATCTTGGATACCCCACATAAATAAATCCAGAGCAGTTTTTGCTTTAAGCTCCATAGCTCTCATTTTTTTTTAAGTTTAAGGTTTATTGAAAAGAAAAATTGTAGCATACAAAACAAAAATGACAATATATAAGAAAATCACCAAACAATAAGTCTAAACCACCAAACCTATTAATTAATAAAACAGAAAAGAGCAAGAGAGGGAAAGGGGGGATAAAGGAGAAAAAAGGTCCAATATAAAACACAGGTATTATCAGAATCTGAAACTCTATTGCATATGCATGAACTGTAATAGGTATACTGTAATCCTAAAGTCGTAAGAGATAATACTGAAAAGAGAAAGGAGTCAATCAAGGTATACACTTAGAACTAAACTTAAAAAGACAACAGAGGATTTAAGGAGGTTTTCTGACTTCGTCTGGAGTATTCACTGTAATGGCGGAATTAGAGGCTACATTAGTCAGGTAAGTGGATAAAGGGAACCATAAAAGATCTCTTTTAATAGATAAGGAGAGAGGAGAGACATTGCTTGTATCCAATCTATGATGAAAACAAACAGTGTTCCACCAGGCTCTGAAGGTAACTTTTTCAACGTGTTTCCAGTTGGAAGTAATTAAATGAAGGGCTATAGCTAGTAATACGTCAATTAAAGAGGGATTAGGAGATGGGTGAGGCCAAGAAGGTGCTAAGGAGCCTAAAAAGATATTAGATATTGAAAAAGGGATTTGGGTATTGAAAATTTTATTGATTTGAGACCAAACTAAGAGCCAAAAACGGGAGAGAGAGGGACAGTCAAAGAGCATATGTTTTAAATCAGCTGAAGTCATTTCACATGACCAACAGGACGAAGGATAGTCTGTAGAGAAAGAAGCTAACTTTGAAGGAGTTAGAAGAAGGCATTTGTAAACAAAATAAAGAGTCTGAGAAGTATTCGCTGCCCTAGATGTTTTGTGAATTTTCGACCATAATTTATCCCAAAATGGGATAGTCCAACAATCTGCAACATCTCTTTCCCAAGCCAATTCAGCTTTCCCCTTGGCTCTATCAGAAGAGAAAAACAAGGCTTTATATAAAGAGGAAGCTGATGTATTCATAGATAACAAAGGAAAAAGAGTGGAGCATTTAGAAGGAATATTTGAATTAAGCTGTAGGGAAAGAAGATAGTGTAGAAGAGGAGGAAGAAGAGAATCATATTGAGTTTTACATGAGGAGGGTAAAGAAAATTGTGCCTGAAGCTCCGAAAAGGATAACGGAGTATAATTAGATAGTAATTGCGAAATCCAAAGTAAACCCTTGAGCCTCCAAGACTTCCAATATATAGTACGGCCCTTAATATGGAGCAGATGATTATGCCAGATTGATTGCAGGTCTAACGAAGAAGATGAGGGATATGAGGATGGGAGAAGCGGTTTTTATATTTTACGCGTATGAGAGATAACTTGGGAGCGAAAAGAGGAAATAGTGTTAGTAAAGTTAAGGGATTCATTAAAGTGGAAAGGAGCTATAAATGTTTTTTCTATAGTTAACCAAATAGGAGGATGCACACCTTGATCCGGATAAAGCCAACAGGAGGATTGCCTAAGAGAAAAAGTATAATGATAGGATTTAAAATCAGGAAATTTGAGACCACCAGATGTATTATCAGCCCTAAGAGCATTAAGACCAATTCGAGGAGTCTTATTTTTCCAAAGGAATTTGTTTAGTAGAGAATCAATTTTTTAAAAGTAAAAAGTAGGAATATGAACTGGGATCATAGATAAAAGATAGAGAACTAGTGGCATAAGCATCATTTTAATATAGTCCAATCGCCCCCACCAAGAAAGAAAAAGTGGATGCCATCGGTCAATAGAGGTAGATACATTTTTAGTGAGACTGTCAAAGTTTTCTTTTAAAGTTTCTGGAATAGTGGGAGAGAACCATAGACCTAAGTATTTTATTTTAGTGGATTTCCAGGAGAAACCAGTGGAGACGAAATCCTGTTTCAGACAGAGAACATTTAATGGAAGGACTTCACGTTTATCCGAGTTAAGTCGGTACCCGGAAAGTTGGGAAAAATGATCAACTTGAGAAAGAAAGGCTGGAAGCGAAGAGGAGGGATTTGAGCAATACATAAGAATATTGTCAGCATAAGCAGACATTTTAACCTGAGCATTGGCAAGATTAAAACCGGTAATTCTATCGTCTAACCTAATTTTCGTTAAGAAGGGTTCTAATGCAATGATAAATAATAGAGGTGATAAGGGGCAGCCTTGGCGGACTCCTCTAAAAAGAGGAAAAAAATCAGAGGTAATCCCATTAACAAAAATAGAAGCTTTAGGACCACAATATAGTAAAGAAATAAGAGAAATCAATTTAGTAGGGAATCCGATCCACTGAAGAGCGTGAAACATAAAATCCCAGCCAATCCTGTCAAATGCTTTCTCAGCATCTAGTGCTATCGCAGCAATGGGATAGTCAAGAGAAGAGGCTTTACTTAAAATATTAAAGAAGACTCTGGAATTATCTGAAGATAAGCGACCTTTAATAAAACCTGATTGTTCGGGTCCAATAAGGTTCGGCAGAATGGGATCAATACGAAGCGCAAGAATCTTAGCAAAAATCTTATAGTCTAAATTAACTAGGGAAATTGGGCGATCATTTTTACAAAACGCGGGGTCCTTGTTATCTTTGGGAATTAAGCAGATTACGGCTTCTTGAAAGGATCCTGAAGAGGAACCATCATTGATAAAAGATTTATAAAGTGATAAGAGGTGGGGAAGTAATAGAGCTGCGAAGTGAGCGTAAAATTCAATAGTAAACCCATAAGGACCGTGAGCTTTACCTCTTTTCAATACAGATACAGCATGTTTAATCTCTGCTAAAGTGATGTCCGCTTCCAACAAAGAAAAATCAATATCATAAGAGGGAGGGGAATTTTTTGCTTGAAAGAAGGAGGAAAGTGCGTCTGAAGTTGGTTGGTGCTCAGGAGTATATACATTTTTGTAAAATGAAACAAATTCATTCAAAATATCGTTGTCTTTAAAAAGCAATTCGCCTACGTTATCACGTATAGATTCAATTTTAGTCCGTTCATGACGTATTTTTAAGTAATTTGCAAGAAGTTTACCCATCTTATTTTGACCACCATAGTAACGGGCACTACTTTTTAAGAGAAAAGAGGAAGCAGCCTCTGTAGTAGATTTGTTAAAAGAAATTTTTGCTGCAATAAGATTCTTTAATGATGATTCGGAATTAGAGTGGTAGTAACAATATTCAAGTTGCTTGATCTTGGCTAATAACTGAGAATATTTAGCCTCAAAAAACTTTTTTTTTCGTGAAGCAAAATTTATAATGAATCCTCTGGCTGTAGCTTTAAAAGAATCCCAAATTATTACCGGAGAGGAGTCCGGAACAGAATTAATAGAAAGAATTTAGAAGCAAAAGAGCTAAATTTGCTTGTGAAATTAGGGTCCGATAGTAATGCGTTGTTAAAACGCCGTCTACCGGCCTTAGGAGAAAAGGCCAGCAGGTCAAAATCCACAAAAACTGGAGCATGGTCCGAGATGAGGATAGATCAAATTTCAGCATGAGTGACAAGTTGAGATAAAGGTTTGCTGAAAAAGAGGTAATCAATTCTAGATTGTGAGTTGTGGGGAGGAGAATAAAAGGTGTATTCTTGTAGATCTGGGTTACAAAGTCTCCAGATATCAATTAAAGCATTACGACGTATGGCAGAAGTAAATTGTGAGTGCATCTTAGAAGTGGAGAATTTTACAAAAGAGTGTCTGTCTAATATAGGATCCAAAACCTGGTTACAGTCACCTCCAAAAGTAACATAATCGTCATCTAACAGAAGAAGATTGTCAGATACCTGAGTCCAAAATAAATTTTCAATAGTAACAGGTGCATAAACATTAAATAAAACTAAGGGTATTAGATCAATAAGTAATTTAACAATTACCCAACGACCATCGGGATCATTTTCCAGATGTACAATTGAAAATTGGTGTTTTTTATGACATAAAATCAAAGTCCCATTCTTCTTTCCTAAAGCTGGGGAAGAAAAAACATGACCCACCCAACTCCTTTTCAACTTAACTGCTTCAACATCTGATAAATGCGTTTCTTGGATTAAAGCAATATCCGTATTTAATCTAGATAAATGGGTTGATACGCGTTGCCTCTTAATAGGGTTATTGACTCCTTTAACATTCCATGTTACAACTCTAAAGGTAAACTATTACAGAAAATCTGTACAAAGATAATAAACACAGTTAGGTGATACCACTCGAACATAATAAAGGCAATCAATATGCAACCAATAGAAGAAAATAGAACCTTATTACCTAGGAGTAAGAGAACACAGAAGAAAAGATTGTAAAATAGTCTCTGGATGATGGAAAAGAAAAAGATATGAATAAAAGCAGGGTTAGCAAAACGAGTATTTTGAAACGTAGAGAAGAAGATACCATATGAGAGAGGGGAGAAAGAATTAAGACTCAGAAAGTAATTAGATGTTATCAAAAAGCGAAAAAAGGGAAAAGAAAAGGAAAGAAAGAGAAAAGATTTGAAGGAAGAAGAACAGAAATAAGAAAAGACATAGAACAGAAAAACAAAACAAATCCAGCAATCAATGATACAAAATAATGTCAAAAAGACATACCATAAAAAGACAAAAGAAACGGGGATGGAAGAGCCACAAAAGGAAGAATAGCACGATGAAACGGAGGACTCCAAGAGGATGTAGCAAAGGGGAAATGCCTCCAGGCGAGAACATCATACACAACAACAAGGGAGCACAGAACCGCACCTAAGAAAGGAAAAGAGAGAAGACATTAAAAATGATAATGCACAACTCATTAATAAACAAAACAATAAGAGAAGAAGAACCAACGCCATATAACAACAACAACCCGTTATAAAACTCAGTCAATAATTATAAACCAGGAGTGTCCATGGAATCCTCTCTGTGTGAGTTCAGAAATTGTTGAAGAAGAGCTGGATCTTCATAATTTGTCGTTCGATTGTTGTGAGTAACCTTGAAAAGGCAGGGGTGAAACAATCCATATCGGGCATTCAGAGCATGCAGGGCCGGTCTCATGTCCAGAAATTGTTTGCGTCGATCAGCAGTAGCTTTAGCGTAATCTTGAGCAAAAAAGAGACTCGAGCCATTCCAAGTAATTCTCCCTTTTTGTTTAGCCGCCTGAATCACTTTTATGAGATCAGTATATTCTAGAAAGTATAGGATGACACCTCTAGGTTTCGAGGAGGAGGCAGATGAATTAGATAAGCGGGAAACTGGACCCAGACGATGAGCTTGCTGAATATTTAAAGAAGGAGAGGTAGGAAGACCCAGAAGTGTTGGCAAGAAAGATTGAAAGAAGGATGGGGGGTTTGATCCTTCAAGACCTTCCGGAAAACCGTAAATGCGTAGGTTATTGGTTCTAATACGATTTTCCAAATTCTCAACCTGCTGTTTAAGAAAATGAATCTCTTTGTGAATGCTAGGAACTTGGTCTGAGACAACCTGCACCGAAGTCACTCTTCTTTCAAGGTCCGCAACTCGGAGCTCGGTATGTGACCACTTGTCCTCAAGGCTTTGAAGTCGAGCATTTGTTTCAACCATATATGGTTTGAGAAAGCGTATTTCCTCAAGCAAAAGGTCCAAAGAAACAGAAGAGACCGAATTGGTAGGAGAAGACGGATTTGCCTTTATTCGTTTTCCTGAAGTTGAAGGGATTTTGGAATTCGGTTTAATGCTCGAGCGAGACATAGCAGTAGATGTGCCTTTTAATCCAACAGAGTCATTAAGATTGTCCTCCATATTATCCTGTAAAACACTAAAAGGATTAATATCTTCTAATGACGAAGAAGGCGCAGTCAGTTGTTGTGTAGAAGAACGGTTAGAGTGAGCCATTTAAAAAAAAAAAAAGAAAAACTGAAGAGTAACCACCAAAGATCCAAAAATGGCGCCAAGCAAATCGTTAATTATTTCTCTGAGAGGAAAAGAAATCAAAAATCTGACTAGAAATACAGTTCTATCAGGGAACAGCAAAATTCTGCCCAGCGGCAAGGGAAAAGTGAAAACTGAGTAAGTATTTATGCTCAGATATGGCTGTTGAAAGAAGGCAGATAGAATACAAAAATCTAAGATGGTGCCCTGTGATGTTGGAGGAAAACTGAAGAGAAAATACTTGCCAAAGCGTGACCAAACTGCACATAAAGTTCAATAATGTTGAAGAAAAATCGTTTCCATTGTTGTCTATCTCTAATCAGGGCGAAGTCTTAAAGAATGCAGGTAGCGAGGAGACATGAAGAAGGAAAGCCAAAAAACTTAAGATGGCGGCCGTGTCTTACCGAAGCTCCGTGTTCTGAGGGAGACGTTGGAATACATCATCGCGCGGCCGCCCGGTACCGCTCCAAAAGCTTCAAAATGTTGCCGAAGTGTTCCGCCGCATAATGAAGTGTCTCGGTGGATTCTGTATGCGCATTGAGCGCCTGGAGGTGATCCGTCCCCCTACTCCCTCACGGAGCTCTCACCAACGGCGGCCATTCTTCTCGGCTCCGAAGCCACGCCCCCATAGCTCTCATTTAAAAACATCAAGCCACTACATGGAGCAGAACTGTGGGGAGCGTGAGCCCAGGTCAGCCCACTTGGGGGGGGGGGGGGGTGGGAATGCATTTGTAAGGATGTTACTATGTCTCCCTCGGTGTACCCCTTTGATTCTAGTGTATCATGACATAGATGTCAGAAAAATCGAGCATTTAGGTGCTCTGAGGCCTTTGCTGTTCTTTGTAAAGCCGTGGGTTACACAGGAACCTGTTCACTATAGAGATGGACTAAGGGGATTGATGGAACTTGACAGTGTTTCCACTATTCCTTGGTTCCGATTTGTCCAGACTTGGTTTGCCTAGCTGGACTTGAGTACTTTTGGGAGTGAATCCAGTTCATTGTCTGTTCACTCCAAGAAGATACTGAAGCAAACTTACTGGGACCATGTCAAGTTTGGGTAGGTTGTCTGTTCAGTTTTTAACTGTTAAACCAAGTGCAGAATTTGAAACCTATGTGGACACAGACAGCCTCAAATGGCAAAAACACTGAACTTGAAGTTTCGATTTGGTAGTCTTTTATTTACTTCCTTCACAGCGAGATCTGGATATCTCTGCTGATGAAGGAGTTAATTTTACCCTATGCACTTTAAATGCTTGAGAAAACCTTGCAAATATCATTGTTTTTGTCCAGTTTATGGCAATTCCAGAAGAACATGGATTTGCCCAATATGCCATAAATGGGGGTTCAGGAAATATGAGACAGCACTGAGAGTCTTACAAACTGATACCTCTCCACCTATAGTGTTTGGCATCAGCATGTATTTTTCTCTGTATGGCTATGAAGGAAAAAGAGGGGTCAAGGGGACTTCCTCCCCCAACTAGTAGTGCGCCAGGAGGCGCGTTTGCAGAGTGGTGGAGAAAGGGGGCGTGGCCACTGGAAACCTCTCAGCAAACCCACTGTGTGGGGGATAATAGAGGTAACAGGAGGTCTTGATGGCCCGTAACATCCCTCAGCAGTCAAGGAGACTTAATCCCCCAACCAAGAGCATGCCAGGAGATGCATTTGCAGAGTTGTGCAGAAAGGGGGCGGGGCCTCCCGAGAGTTGTCTGTTTTTTTATTTAATTTTTTAGGGGGGGGTGCATGGTCCCCCTTCCCTGGACCATTTTGAGCCCCCAGGACACCACATCCCAGAGCCTGACCCTTTAAAAAAAAACAAAAATATATATGAAAAAGGGGAGGGGGGCCACGCGGCCCCCCTCCCAGGCCAGTCTCAGCCTCAGGAAGCCCATCCCCGGTGCCCTCCCCTCCCATCCTGGGTCATTTTCAGCCCGGGGGACCCCATCCCCAGGGCATGACACTTCATTTAAAAATAAAAAGAGGAAGGGGGCCAAGTGCCACCCCTCCAAGGCTGATTTCGGCCCCTGGGATCCCATCCCCCAAGACCGGCCCTTTATTTTTTTTTTATACTTCAAAGGGAGGGGGGTCGAACATGCCCCTCTCTCGGGGCATGCCCATGAAAAATTATTTTTTATTACTTCTAAAAAAGGAGGGGGACCCCATCCCCTGCGGCCAAGTCTTTATGCCGCTTATTTTAAAAAAAGGAGAGGGGGCCATGCGGCCACCTCAACAGGCCAATTTCAGCCCTGGGGACCTCTTCCTCCAGGGCCAGGTCTTCATAATTTTTTTTAAATGTGGAGGGGGCAAACACGGCCCCCTACCTGTGCCAATATTGCCCCATGGACCCCATTCCCTGTGGCATGGCCACCTCTTTGTGGACCATGGGGAGAGACTTAAGACCCCTGCAGTCCCTGCCGGCTCCCCTCCTTCTGCGGGAGACAGCATTGCTGTTAGACAGAAGAAGCTGCTGACATGCATCTCTCGCTGTCTAAAAGCAATTCTGCTCCACTTCGTGCAAGCGAGAGCATTTTTGCTCTTGCTTGCACAAAGTGGACCAGAATTGGCTATGGCTAGCCGAAAGTCATAGATAACTGCAATGTCCTGGGGGTGGGTGCCTCAGGACATTGCTGGAGCTGGCCCTGGGAGGTAACGGGCCAAATAGGGCCCGCCTTCCTTATTCAAATTTGCCCTGGGGAGGTGGTGGTCCCCGGGGGTGGGTGTTCGCAGCATACCCCCTTAATTGTTGCATGTATGCCCGGAGCATTATTAATTGATATAGCCCTGGGGAGGTGGCAGTCCCTGGGGCTGTGGGTCCCCCACATTTGTTTGAATTAGCCCCAGGGAGGTGGAGGTCCCTGGGGCTGCAGGGGTGGCTGGAGGGCCTCCCTCACATAGTTTTGTTAAAATAAAGTATGTGTCCCGAGAGGGTGGCAGCCCCGGGGTCAGGAAGGGTCTGCCAGGCTCCCCATATTGTTTTATTATCCCCGGGGAGGTAGAGGTCCCCAGGGCAGGGGGAGTCCATGAGGCCCCCCATCTTGTTTTAACAAGCCCCGGGAGGTAGTGGTCCCCAGGGCAGAGGGAGTCCGCAAGCCCCCCATATTGTTTTAATTAGCCCCAGTGAGGTGGTGGTCAACGGGGCTATGGGGTTGCAGGTGGGCCCAGTGGGCTTGCCCCCATTCATAATGAAAAGTGCCCTGGGAGGTGGCAGTCCCCGGTGGTTCGAATAGCATATAAAAATGATTTTAGGCCATGGCGGGGTCCCAAGACCATGGCTCGGGGGTCAGGGTTTTCCTACCCTGCCACCATCTCTTTCTTTTCACTTTTTTTGTGGGGGGTGGGGGTCAGTGAAACTGAGTACCAAGATGGCTGCCAACAGTTCCTGGTTGAAGTGTTGGCAGCCAATCACACCAATGCATTTCCCTGCACAAGCTTGTTTTTTTGTGAAGGCTTCGCAAGCAGAGATATCACTAAAATGTTCAACTTAAATTTCTCGACTACTACTGAATGGATTTACACCAATTCACAAAAAGCACAATCTGCATAACAACATCTACCTTTCTGCCAAATTTGGTGTAAGTCCATTCAGCAGTTGGGGCTGTAGGTGTTCCTATAGTAATTAGCATTGCAAATACATTCTTATTTCATGCCCCAATTAACGGATAACCACCAAACTTTCCATGACACACACAGTAGTATATATATATATATATATATATATATATATATATATATATATATATATATATATATATATATATATATATTCACTTAAAAAACCATAGGTTTCACACATGTTATAGTTAGCTGGACATTTCACTTGTGAAAAACTATTGAAATTCCCCCGTTATAGTTAGTGCAGGCAACTATAACTCACGCGACCGCAATCCTCTGCTGATGACGTCAGATATTACATCACAGTATTTAGACACTTATTTACCCATGTCTTCTTCCATTAATTTTTAGCTATACATATATTACAAATATTTTTTTTTCAGAAAGACACATATGTCATCAGTGATGTAATATCTGACGTCATCAGCAGAGGATTGCGGTCGCGTGAGTTATAGTTGCCTGCACTAACTATAACGGGGGAATTTCAATGGTTTTTCACGAGTGAAATGACCAGCTAACTATAACATGTGTGAAACCTATGATTTTTTAAGTGAATTTGCAAGGTTTTTTAAATGCTAATTCTTAACTATAACGTGTGTGAAACCTATGGTTTTTTCAGTGAATTTGTACGTTTTTTTAAATGCTAAGTTATTTATTTATTTTTTTTAAGGTTTTTCACCGTGCGCGTACCGTGGGCGCACGGTGCACGAAGCGCACCGTGCGCCCACGTTACGCAGTTCGCGGAATTTTTCCGTTTCTACCGTACGCGCACGCTACGTGTACTCCGCGATTTTTTGCCAAAAAATTAAAGGAAATTTTGGCCCTTGGGGGTCCTTCTGGGACCCCCTGACAAAGGCTAGGGGGTCAGGAACTGTCCACCCTGCCCCCTTTTCACGTTCTCCACCTTTGTTTTTCACCCCCTCAGACTGCGAGAGACAAAATGGCAGCCGACACTTCCTGGTTTCGACCGATTCGAATGTTTACTAAGATCTAACAACCAATCAGAATCGCGCTCACGCACGGCAGCGTGCGCGTAAAGTAAGTTTTACCGTACGCGCACGGTGCGCGCTTATAGATATATATATGCTTTTAAATGCTATTTTCTCAGGAAATACTGAACAGATTTACACCAGACCTGCAAAAGGCACATCCCTGACCTGAGGACTACCTCTCTGCCAAATTTCAAGTAATTCTGTTCAGCCGTTCGGGCTGTAGCTTGGACTAAAGGTCCTATGGAAAAATGCATGGGGAAAACGCGTTTTGGGACCCCCCTTTTTCTCAGCCCCCGCTTGACAAATCCCCCCGAGACTTTCTGGGAAGGAGCGGAGCAGAGCGCCCCACCTATTTTGAGAATTTCGCGAGGATTCGTCAATCGGCGCCAAAGTTATTCCAAATAGAATGTTGCGGATTTCCTACGGAAACACGATCTTAACTATAACTATCTACTGGCGACCGCCAGTAGATAATATATATATTTATATATGATATATGTAACAATTATAGCTAATCATGAATTCTTTTCATTCTTGCAGTGTTTAAGATGATGAAAAATTATCATAATCTGTTTAAGCAGTTTTATGCATGTTGGCGATCAAACATTCCTGTGACAATATGAAATATGCGAAATTAAAAATATGTAGTATGAAAAATAAAGCAAAAATGTAAAAGAGTACGACAAAAGAAAAAGTTTTCCTCAGTTAATAGTTCATACTGGTGTTTGTGGTATCTATGGCAAATACATGCCATTGTCCTTTAGTCAACTTGTCGACATCGTCGGGTGCACATGCAGCATATGTGAGATCTTTAAGACATCCATACAGAGCATGTTTATTGTTAGTAATTTGTGTATTCAATAGACCAGCAATTGGTTGTTTGTCTGAGGCACTCAATGGAAAGTGTGACTCTCCAGGGGACTCAAAAGATAGCAATAAGTCAAGCCACTCATCAAGAGCTTCATCGAAAAGTGCCACTGGTGATATTGCTCTGCCGTAAGTAATTTCATGAAGAAGGGACAGATGCATTGCTCATCATTGTCTCTGGTGCTCATGTAAAGTTCAAATCATCATTTCTACAGCAACATAAGCACACTGTGGCTGTTCCAACTGTAAGTCCAGGATGATTTCAGTTGGACAACTCATGCACAGAACACAGGTTTTACTTGTGAAGCATCCATTTTGCGCAACACTAAGAGAGCAGAAAGGCAGAAGGCAGAGCAACTTGCAGTCTAGAGTTTCTTAGGGAGAAAAAAAGTGCTGCATTCTTTCTTGACAGAAAAGATTGTCTTTATCAGCACAGGCATGAAGACAGTGTTCCCTGCAAAGGGCAACACATGCTGCAGTATTCCTCTGGGACTCAGCTTTATCTGCTTCCGGTGAGATGTAGCATCTGAGAAGAGCAAAGTGTGCTGGCAGCAGATGAGACTATCTCTGTCAGAATCGTGTTCGATAATCTGGGAGAAGGACCTATCCTGACAAGTGGTCAAACGGCAGTCCTTATATACTAAATCTTATCAGAAATTGGAATTTCTGACACAGGTTTAGTAATGTCTGACATAGATGATGTGTATCAAGGTATGCATCACAGATATTGCCTTATGAACATATATGGTAAAAGGAATTCAATGCAGGCTACAGTATTTCAACTCTATGTCTGTTTTGTTCTCATTTAACCTCGACATGTTGAAAAGTAGACTTTTGACCCAGACAAATGTTGCAGTAAGTGCTGTATCTATGTCATAAATGGAATAATGTGATGCTTTCACAGTTCTAAGAAAGATACAACAAGATGACAGCTGAGTCCAGTGGTAGACATGACAATGATTCTGCATGAATCAGGGAAAATGGCGATTTCCATTGTCTAAGATTGAGAAGATGGTGACCTCTTTTGCCTAAGGTGGAGTCAGGGCCTACATAAAATGGAATCAGAAGGAAGGGGCTTTACATCATGTCAACCGAAAAATTACACTGACATACTAATACCTCCTCATCTTAAAGAAACTTACACTGTTGAACCCTTCCTAAAATACGATAATATTAGTCCACTCAAAATAATACTAATATTTGAAATAGCTCACAATCTAGTTACTCTTGAGAATATTAATACTTTTATGAAGGATAGTACTTTTACAACATCACCTCTTTCTTTTACACAAATATATTCTAATCAAGCTTCTAGAATCAAAACACAATTATATTACTACCTGACAAGGAATACTCAACTTACAATGAATTTAGAAACTATCATTAAAGCTAAAACTTCCTGCAAAAATTAATATTGACTTTGGATTGGCTATGTTTGCTACAAACATCAAATTATACCCCAAAACACAAAGCCAAGGATTTTTTTCCCACTTTCATCCAACATTTTGAAGTAAAATACATAAAACATGCGTAGCTGGGGATTATAGGACAGATAGTAACCTGTAATTTGAAATGAAAGAAATACTAGCCTCAACTTGAGTACCTTAAGAACATGTAAATGTATTCTGAATAGCAATTATACACACACAATAGTATATACAAAATGAAGAACAATTTAACAAAACTGGACATGCTGGATCACCAGAGGCTACCACGGTAATCCAACTGAACGGTGTAACTGCTACTTGACCTGTTTGGAGGGGGGGTGCAAATCTAACAATGTGATAGAGGGATGGCATATATCTTGTGCTATAGGTAAAGCCCATCCAGCTTTCAATCATTTCTTGGAAATTTTGAGAAAAGAGCAGCTTTTTTGAGAAATGAGACAATCACAATCCTTTTCAAATAGCCTATCTGCAACCAAGAGTTTCCAAAAAAACAAAACACTTGAATGAGGAACTCCTTCTCGGATGTTAACAATTTCTCATGTTTGTGGGTTTTGAACATTTGGAAAATATTGCCTATGTTCCAAATCACTAATTACTTACTTGCTCCTCCCTTTTGCAAAAAGAGTAGACCTTCCAAAAAAATATGTCTTCATGTATTTAAAAGTATCAATAACCAGTAAATATGTGTATATATATATATATATATTGTTCAGTAAATGTCCATTAACGTGCGCTCTCAGTACCAAAAATTTCCACAAGTGAATAAACACCCCTTTGCCGCATCATTTGCATTGTGAAATCTTTTGGTACTGAGAGCGCACGTTAATGGACATTTACTGAACAAGGAAACTTTCCGGCGTGCTCCGCCGGCATGTGCGCCAACTCCCACGGGTCCCGGAGCAATCAGAAGGAGCATCCTGGAAGTTTGTGTTATATATATATATATATATATATATATATATATATATAAATATATATATATATATATATATATATAAATATATATATATATATATATATTTATATAGTAGATAGTTATAGTTAGGACCTATTTTCCATAGGAAATCCGCAACATTCTATTGGGAATTTCTTTGGCGCCGATTGATGAATCTTCGTGAAATTCTCCAAACTTTTGGCCAGCTCCGCTCCGCTCCTACCCTGAAAGTTTCGTGGTGATTCGTCAAGTGGGGGCCAAGAAAAAAGGGGGGTCCCAAAACGCGTTTTCCCCATGCAATTTCCCATAGGATCTGTTGTCGCAGCTACAGCCCGAACCACTGAACGAAATGACACCAAATTTGGCAAAGAGGTAGTCCTCAGTTCGGACTCGTGCCTTTTGCATATTTGGTGTGAATCTGTTCAGTAGTTCCTGAGAGAATTAGGGTAAAAAAGTTAGTGATATCTATGGCCGCGGAGGATCCGCTGACCCTACCCGCACCGTACGCGAACCCTCCCCGAACCGAGCGCGCACCCTCCAGATCGCGCGCTGAATGCTAATTGGCTGTCGAGCGTCTCTCTACATTCGAAACCAGGAACTGCTGGTGGCCATTTTCTGCCTCGGTAGAAGCGAGGCTGAAGAAGCAAGGGGAATACGTGCGTAAAACATATAAAAGGGGCAGAGTGGCAATACTCTGACCCTCTAGAGGTGCTTAGGGGTCCCAGAAGAACCCCCTGGGGCCCCCCTTTTTAAAAAAAAAACAAGCAGCGAAATGTGCGCACGGTGCGCTCATCCTATCGCGTTGGATGCACGGATTCTCTCGCGGTGGGTGCGCGGATCCACGGCAGCGTTTTTTTTTTTTTTTAATTACATTTTATTAACAGTGAAATCCGCAGCAGTTACAACAGTCGTTACACTAAAGCAGCATTTATTTATACAGGGTACATGTAAGGGCATCGGAGACGACAGGCATCACATCAAGGGTATTTAGCACAGAGACAAAACAAGCGTAAAACATTGCATAAGCGATACCCAGAATAGTTTAGGACCAGGGAGGCCCCAACCCACGTAGTGTAGGATTAGGTGTCTCCAAGAGCTCCGGCCAGCACACCTACACCCAAGTTGTCTAGTATGGCCCGTCTCTCTCGTCGGAGTTCTACCGTGGGAGAAATGCAGATGTCCCCCCGATATGTATTCCACCTTCCCCATTTGTGGTCCCACTTTTTGGGGCAACCTCGACCATTATAGACCGTTTTATCCGCCACCATCGATAAATCCATGTCCTTCACAACAACGTTTTTTGAAAAACGACAAGAAATCATTGGTTGTATAACAACTTTCTATACTGAAAGGTAGGGTGTATATTTTTGTTTTTTAAAGGTATGATTGTTATTGGTTAACAAAAACAGATTGTAAGGAACATTATATATGATAAGCTGATATGTTGAAAAGTCAAGCACACTTCCTGTCTTGTGTAGGAGCATTGTGTGCTGAACTTGTGACCTGTGAGCTCAGTGCAGTGTTCCATGACCTGTTTCTATGGTAACAGGCAGAAGGCAGATTGGGGGAAGGGTTGAAATGTATTTCAGTTGGAAAGGATTGAAATTTTTAACCAATAGAAATGTGTGTTTGCTTTTCAGTTTATGTGCGAAGGATTGTGATTTGATGTTTACATGTATATGTGTGGAAAATGAAAGGGAAACTTTTCCATTCTTTGCTTTTGCTGAGAGGTGCACAGTGCAGAGATTCTGTAAAAGAAAATATGGTAAGTGATTGATATACTCCTTAATCTACAAAATAACTTGAAAGATGATGTATTTAATTGAGAGGGGATGTATGTGGACTATTTTGATTTTCATCAGACTAATGTATTTTTCCTGCTAAAGTGTAGGGAGTACTTTTTTTCTCTACAATGTGTGTGCATGTAGAAACCATTCTGTGATTGGCATTTGTGTTTTTCATGTGTTTGTAGAGAGATAACTGTGCAGTTTTTATATTTTGGTAGAATTAGAAACCAGTCATTGTTTATGAATTTGTGAAATGAGTTATGTTATGTTTCTATACTAAAATGTAGTACTACTTCTAGATGAAAAAATGTGTTTTCATATAGTGCAAGGGATAGTGTTGTTTGTCTAAAATCACACAGTGAGTCTGTATGCATTTGGGAACCAGTGTGAGAGAAGCATTTGGTAATATCATGTATTTTCTGACAGATAAGTGTTTTAAAACCTGTCAGGTTGTCAAGTTTTAGTAGCATTAGAAGCCAGTCTTTGCTTATGTGTTGATTAAATGAGTCAGGCATTGACACTAAAGTGCAGTCGTGAAATCTGTACATTGTGGGCAGTTCCCTTATCACTTCCAGTGTAGTGAATGAGTTTTGGTAAACTCCTAGGAATACTGGTGCTTGTCTAGAATCACACTGTGAGTCTTTGTGCATTTGGGAACCACTGTGAAAGAAGCGTTTGGTAACATTGTGTATTTGCTGACAGAAAACTGTTTTAAAACTTGTCATGTTGTCAAGTTTTAGTAGCATTAGAAGCCAGTCATTGCTTATGCGTTGACTAAAAGAGTCAGGCATTGACACTAGAGTGCAGTCGTGAAATATGTAGATTGTGTGCAGTTCCCTTACTACTTCCACTGTAGTGAATGAGTTTTGGTAAGCTGCTAGGGATAGTGTTGTTTGTCTAGAATCACACTGTGAGTCTGTGTGTATTTGGGAACCACTGTGAGAGAAGTGTTTGGTAACATCGTGTATTTGCTGACAGATAAGTGTTGTAAAACATGTCATGTTGTGAAGTTTTAGTAGCATTAGAAGACAGTTATGGCTTATGCTTTCATTATATGAGTCAGGCATTGACAGGAAATTGCAGTTGTGAAATATGTAGATTGTGTGCAGTTTCCTTACCACTTGCACTGTAGTGAATGAGTTTTGGTAAGCTCATAGGGATAGTGGTGCTTGTCTAGAATCATACTGTGAGTTAGTGTGTATTTGGGATCACGGTGAGAGAATCATTTGGGAACATCATGTATTTGCTGACAGATAACTGTTTTAAAATCTGTCATGTTGAGAAGTTTTAGTAGCATTAGAATCCAGTCTTTGCTTATATGTTGATTAAATGAGTCATGCTTTGACACTGATGTGCTCTACTTAAATATGTCAATTGTGTGCAGTACCATTAACTCTTCCAGACTAGTGAATGAGTTTTGGTAAACTCCTAGGATAGTGTTGCTTGTCTAAAATCACACTGTCAGTCTGTGTGCATTTGGGTAAGGATTGTGAGAGAAGCATTTGGTAACATCGTGTATTTGCTGACAGATAACTGTTTTAAAACCTGTCATGTTGTCAAGTTTTGGTAGCATTAGAATCCAGTCTTTGCTTATATGTTGATTAAATGAGTCATGCTTTGACACTGATGTGCTCTACTTAAATATGTCGATTGTGTGCAGTACCATTAACTCTTCCAGACTAGTGAATGAGTTTTGGTAAACTCCTAGGATAGTGTGGCTTGTCTAATATCACACTGTGAGTCTGTGTGCATTTGGGTAAGGATTGTGAGAGAAGCATTTGGTAACATCGTGTATTTGCCGACAGATAACTGTTTTAAAACCTGTCATGTTGTCAAGTTTTAGTAGCATTAGAAGACATTTATGGCTTATGCTTTCATTATATGAGTCAGGCATTGACACAAAAGTGCAGTCATGAAATATGAAGATTGTGTGCAGTTCGCTTACAACTTCCACAGTAGTGAATGATTTTTGTTAAACTCCTAGGTATAGTGGTTGTTGTCTAGAATTACACTGTGAGTCTGTGTGCATTTGAGAACCACTGTGAGAGAAGCATTTGGTAATCGTGTATTTGCTGACAGATAACTAATTTAAAACCTCTCATGTTGTCATGTTTTAGTAGCATTAGCAGCTAGTCTTTGCTTATGCATTGATAAAATGAGTCAGGGTTTGACACTAAGGTGCAGTACCATGTACTATTCTGTTCACTGTGGCACACCTGAAATTTTAAAAGTTTTACCTAAGCACTGTCCTAGAAGTAGTCTGATTATTTAGTCAGTTTCTAAGTACCAAATAGATTGCTTCAAATAAAAGTGTTCTAACATACTATACACTTGTCTTTTACACCTTCAATTCCCTAGTCAGTATCCATACACTTCCAGGAAACATCCTGTCACTTCCTTTGCAGTCCTCTAGAGACCCATTCAACAGCATGTACTAATCCATTGACTGTGCCAAAACTCAAACACTTATAAATTCACCTAGACACTCTTTTTTCCAGTACTCTAATGATTCAGTCACTGCCTAAGTATTCATGCACTGAGCCAGTTCTTAGCACATGGACTACGTCAAACCCATATCCACTATGCATGCAGTCCTCTAACCACCTACACACTTGTCTTTCACACCTTCAATTCCCCAGTCAGTATCCGTTCACTTCCAGCAAACACCCTGTCACTGCCGTTGCACTCCTCTAGTGACCCATTCAGCATCATGTACTAATCCATTCACAGTGCCAAATCCTAATAAATTCATCCATGCACTCTCCTTGCAGTACTCTAATCATTCAGTCAGTACCCAAGTACTCATCCAGTGACCCAGGCCTTAGTACATGGACTGCTTCAAAACCTTATCCTCTATGTATGCAGTCCTCTAACCACCTACACAATTGTCTTTCACACCTTCAATTCCCTAGTCAGTATCCATACACTTCCAGGAAATACCCTGTGACTCTCTTTGCAGTCCTCTAGTGACCCATTCAGCACCATGTACTAATCCATTCACTGTGCTAAAACCCAAACACTTATAAATTCACCAAGATACTATCTTTGCAGTACTCTAATCATTCAGTCAGTGCCTAAGTATTCATACACTGAGCCAGGCCTTAGCACATGGACTGCTTCAAACCCCTTTGCACTATGCATGCAGTCTTCTAACCACCTAGACACTTGTCTTTCACACTTACAATTTCCTAGTCAGTATCCATACAGTCCAGCACTTGTCACTGCCTTTGCACTCCTCTAGTGACCCATTCAGTACCAAGTACTAATCTATTCTCTGTGCGAAAAGCCTAGCACTCTCCTTGCTGTACGATAATCATTCAGTCAGTACCCAAGTAGTCATGCAGTGAGCCAGGCCTTAGCACATGGACTGCTTTAAATGCCTATGCAGTATGGATGCAGTCATCTAATCACCTACACAGTTGTGTTTCACACCTTCTATTCCCTAGTTAGTATTCATACTCTTCTAGCAAACACCCTGTGAGTCACCAAGTTTGTCTCCTTATACTACTGTAATCATTTAGTCAGTTAGCATGCAGTGTTTTAGTGAGGTAGGCTTTAGGGCATGAACTGCTTCAAAGTAGTATGCACTATGCATGTAGTGTTTTAATGATCGTCACACTTGTGGTTCAGGGCTATAGTTTCATAGTCTGTTTTTATATAAAATGTGTTTGAACAGTAATGGAATAGTATAAATTTGAAAGTTATTAATATACATTTATTTGTTATTCTTTTTTACAGATACAGAACAGGAGTGTTTCTCATCTGTTTGCACTCTTCTCGTGCAAGATTGTTTGGATGAAGGGTCCTTAGGTGTTTCATCATACTTGCTGTGCCGCACGAGTATTTTGTGTTAGGAATAGGATCTCCTTGTAACAGAACTATTTGGCAAATCTTGCGAGTGACGAAGGTGGCATTGGTCTTTGTTTGCTCCTTGGAAAAAGTAAAAAATGTCCTCACCACTGAAGAAAAACGTTGTTTGTGTGGTGCCTTGTGCAAAACATTTTCTTCAGATTCGGTAAATATTTTAAAGCGGCAACATTTACAGTTTTTCTAAGTTAAACTTATAAAATGTTGTTAGCTGTATGCATTTTATATATCTGTGATTTGTTTCTTGTGGTATTTTGTTGAGAATACCATGTTGTTGTTTTTTTAACAATCTTTCTTATTTTCCAGGTCTGTCGTCGACATCCATTGTCCCCACAGTAGTGTTCCGCCTTGTTGTTTTTTATTATTCTTGTTACATTTTGTTTATTAGTTTATTGTTCATATATATGTTAATAAAAAAATAAAGTTTGAAAATTGTTTTTCGTTTATGTATTTATTATTATAAAAAATAAAGTTTGAAAAAAACAATTAATAACGTTTTTGGTTGTTCTCTTAACTGCTGTGTGACTCTTTTTTGTTCTTATTACTGTTATTTGATGGAGTCCACCATGGTGTTAAATTTTGGGGGACTTATCGCTGGAATACTGGTGATATCTGCAGTTTGCACTAACTTCTGAATAGTGTGTTAGATTTATCTCAACTTTACTTCCGTTAAAGGGCTGATAATGAATAGGGGTGGGCCGAATTTGCGTAATCGCGTTACGCATATCTCTGCGAAACGGTAAAAAATCTCCGCGAACACGCAGAAATTCCGCGAACATGTGGAATTGCTTGTTCGCAATGCTCTTTTCCTGTTCACAGTTGCTGTATGTGTGCTCAGGGAGAAATATCTCACGAACACGCATTTTGAGAACGCGAACAAGAAAAAATTTCGCGAAGTCACGGAAAGCAGAATTTTGGGCAATTTCGCGTTCTCCGCGGAACACGAAATTACCGAAATTCCGCAAATTCCGCGAGTGGAACGGAATTTACCGCCCAGGCCTAATAATGAAATGGAGAGTAGCCGTTCCCGTGCAAAAAGACATGAGGTGCACCTTTCCGATTTATTCAAAATACTAAAATCCTGTATTGAATTGCAATGAGGTATTGGCTACAGTTACAGTGTACACACAAAATCTATTAAGAAATCTCATTGTATTTATATTGATTGGGAATAGTGCGTCAGGTGCTGGATCTTGATGAGATACACTGCTCAGTTCGTATATTGTTCTGCACACGAAAAAAATCACATCACAACTTTCACACCAATTGCAATGCGAAACAAATTCCGGCGATAAGACACGTTAGCACCAGGGATTTTACACCTGCTTTCTGCTGGTGTTAAGCAGGACAACTACCTGCTCCATGAAAGGGAACACAGCCAAGAGCCACACCAGAACACCCACAGGTACCATAGAGTCAATGAGCATGAGACAGGGATACCCGTGAGGGACAGAACTGCCAGGACTGCCAATGCCCCCCAAACCCACATCTTAGTAATTGTGTCCCTGTGGTCATTGTCTTAGCATGATAGGCACGAGCCCTGCAACATCACAGTGTGCTGTCACCTCAGCGTTGGCAGTGAGCCTGGATGTGTAGCTACGCACCCATCCTCCTGCATGCACAACTGGCGTGTGCTGGTCTGGGGTTCACAGGTCAGTGCAGGGGTGTGCCTATCCGGCAAGGGGAATGGGGTGTCTCGGACATGTCCGTGTACAGGAAGTGCGGTAAGTGTGTCTCTGTGTTCTGGTGTGGCCTGCTACAAGAGCCGCAGCAGTTGATGTTGTAAACTGGCATGCACCACCTCCAAACGGCACTGTGATGCTGTAGTTGGAATGTAGCAGGACATGCGCAAATAGGCATTACAAGTGTGGGGGCTCGTGGGAGGGAGGGGCAGCCGTTTGGCAACATGACACACAGTGAACTCGACCATGTGCCACATGCTGGGCATCTCATCCATGATGACCACGGTCGCAGACATCCCACAACACCAACGACTGGCCTTTGTACACATCCTGTATGAATGCAGCGTGGTTTTCACTTCTATGCTCGTTCAGTGGTGTGATGTTAGCGGGTTGTGTGACTTGTGCTGCTTGTTGGTGTGTTTCATTTTGGCCATTGTTAGTCTATATGTGTGTTGTACTTAATTGTGCATGTGTGCCATTCTGCCCATCTCCCCCCACTCCCTGCTTCTTCCTCTTCCTACTGCTGTTGTGTCTATAATTTTGTTGCTGCACACATAAATACATGTAAAGAATAAATTAGAATAGTTCCTTGATTCTTTTAGGTTTCAAAACTTCTCTATTGGTTTCTCTTTCATTTTCCATATGAACCGTGTTTTTTAATATTGAACAACACATAGAAGTCAGAAGTGCAACGTATTCTATCAACACACTTTCTAGAACATTCTACAACACGTGCAGGTTAAAAGTTCATCAATTTTTTAAAACTTAACGATATTTTTTTGTAACATTTTCTTGAATATTTAACGACACGTGCAGGTTAAAAGTTGACGATTGTTTTAAGTTCGAACAGTGCCTTTCAAATGCAAGTAGCAGGTGTGGTTGATCTGAGCAAATTTTATCCTTTGATATGTACTCCACGTTGAAACTGCTTTTTCTTAACCAATCACAAAGAAGCTTTTCCCCAAAACTAATGTGCACCCTACTTTTAAAAAAGAATGCTTTTCATGATATCTTCAGAGATAAGTTATAGATAGGAATTAGTATTTAAAAAACCTTTGAAATTCACTGAAAAAACCATAGGTTCCAGGGGCGTTATAGTTAGGAATTGGCATTTAAAAAACCTTAGAAATTCACTGAAAAAAACAAACGTTTCAGGGGCATTATAGTTAGCTGGACATTTCCCTCGTACAAAACCCTAGAAATTCCCCTGTTATAGTTAGTTCAGCTAACTATAACTCACGCCCCCACAATGCACTGCTGATGACGTCACATATTACATCACTCATGACATGGTCAGTGACATCACTGATGACATCACTGATGACATCTCAAATGACATCACTCATAACTATAACGCCCCTGGAACCTTTGGTTTTTTCATTGAATATATATATATATATATATATATATATATATATATATATATATATATATATATAGTGGGGTGGGGCGACGCTACTCCGCCCTACTGGAGGAGCCGCCCTCTATATATATCTATCTATATGTATAAATATGGATATATAGATATATATACAGGGCAGCTCCGCCAGTAGGGCGGAGGAGCGTCGCCCCACTGCTTTCTCGCAGTGTGCGAAGCAGAAACATAAAATGGTAATAACTTTCAGTTATCCCTACTCCTGAGTGTGCAAAGACTGTTTTGGTTGGCCCTGTGGGGCTGCCCAAACCATTCATGAGCACTCCGCCCTTCTTTATGCAGGCTGCAATGCAACATGGCCTCCCCATAAGCCCTGGCTCGGCGGCTTAAGGGAGGGAGCCTGGTAACCTGCTTTCTGTTCCTGCCAGAGGCAGGAGACCAGGAGCAGAGAAGACGCGGGATGCAGCCGGCTCAAAGGTAACAATAATGATATCAGCTTTCATTGTCAATTCATTTTAGAAAGAAAGCTGATATCGTTATTGTTTATAGGCCATGTTGTTTAATAATGACACAAGTTCTAGACTGCAACCGCAATTGTCAATTTACCCAATGACCTCGCACATTTTAAAATTCAATTTGTATTTGTTTACACTATATTTTATAATGCAGGCATGAATCTGTTTAGTATTTTCTTTATGTCTACATTTGAACCGGAGTATTTAAACTGTTTGTAAAATGGCGCTTGTCAGGTGATAAAGGCTGTCGAGTGCAGCCGAAACGCATCCTGTCCGGTGTGACTTGTTGAAATAAATAGGATTTCTTCCACCCTGGAGTGCCGTGTCTTTCTTACCTGGGATGAAGTGTTATATATATCAAACCACTCCTCTCTTCACCTCCACAAGTGAAACACACTCTCCAGTGTTGCAAAATGAACCAGCATTTTATTTCATTATGTTACAAAAATCCATAATAGTATGGATTTTTAAAATACCATAAAATAAAATAATGATTCATTTCGTAACACTGGAGTACACATTTCTCTTGTAGAGGCAAAGAGAGCAGTGGTTTGCTAATCATTCAGGTTTCCTCAGTCAGAGTAGAGGACTTAGTGAATAAGTATATATAAACATATATATATCTATATCTGTATATTTGGGCGGTATTTTTTATAAATTTTACTAAGTGCCCATTTGGTGTCACAAGCGCGCAGGGACGAAATTATTTAGATAATTTAGTTCTACATTGGGTTGCCTTTGTGAGTTAGTATTTTGTCTATGTCTATAATATGTGGGGGCTTATATAACGGGTTTCAATATGGTGATTCACTAATTGAGAAAAGCTGTTCACAGCCGAAACGCGTCTCATTGTTTTGACCGCATATCAACAAATCTGCCAATTTTATCCTCGAGTGCGTGCTCCCTTTTTCCTGGTGAAGTTGGGACGTTGTTTGTATATATATATATATATATATATATATATATATATATATATATATATATATATATATATATATATATATATATATATATTCATTGAAAAAAACATAGGTTTCAGGGGTGTTATAGTTAGCTGGACATTTCACTCGTACAAAACCATAGAAATTCCTCTGTTATAGTTAGTTCTGCTATAACTCGCGCGCCCGCAATGCACTGCTGATGATGTCACATATTACATCATTCATGACATGGTCAGTGACATCACTGATGACATCTCAAATGACATCACTGATGATATCGCTGATGACTTCATCCAGTGAATGTGGTTTAGTTTGAAATTTAAATATGTATTATATATATACCAATCTGTATTGAAGATTGAGTGGATATATAACTGTCTGGATGGAGGATTTAGTAGCTGTCTGACAGTCTGTTTAAGTGAGCAATTAAAAGTGTCTCACTTAATACATGGATAAGTAACTAAATTATGTGCATCACTGTCTCTGTTGTCGTATAACATGCTGCATCAGTTGGTCACTAAATACATGAGTGTGTATATTAGTTATTGATTAGTTGGGTGAGTATTAGTATGGGACACTGAGTTTGTGTGTGGTTGAATGGGGTGTGTGTAACTCTATGCATAGATGTGTGAATGGTTGATTGACTAGGTGTATAGGTTTAAGAATGCATGTGGAAACAGTTGTTTGGGTGACTGAGTGCATTTATTTGTGTGTTGGTGAGTGAATATATGTTTTAGTTGTTCATCTTCAACAAAGTAGAAAAATAAAAGGCGTTCTATGTGAGAGTTGGTGTATATAAATAAGTATATATAAGAGTCAGTGGTTGTGAGAGTAACTATATGAATGAGTGTATAATTGTAATGGTGATTTTTTAACATATTAACTATGAGTTGCTATGTGTTTGAATAAATGCGGTGTGTGTATCATTGTGTAAGTGAGTAAATGTAAGTGTGATTAATTTAAATTAGTGACTACATGTATAAGTGATTCTGTTGTTGAATGGGTAGTTGTGTGTGTAGACTAAGGAATCAGTGAGTGGGTAGGTAGTAACTGGTATTGGTATGTGAATGGTTTCAAATATGGTACTCTGTATTTTACAGTGAGTGATGAAAGGTTATACTAGTGTATGATGAGGTGTATCAGATTGTCACGTGGATGATGTCATCAGTGATGTCATCAGTGATGTCATTTGAGATGTCATCAGTGATGTCACTGACCATGTCATGAATGATGTAATATGTGACATCATCAGCAGTACATTGCGCGCGCGTGAGTTATAGTTAGCAGAACTAACTATAACAGAGGCATTTCTATGGTTTTGTACAAGTGAAATTTCCAGCTAACTATAACACCCCTGGAACCTATGTTTTTTTCTGTGACTTTGTAAGATTTTTTAAATGCTAATTTCTAACTATAACATCCGTGAAACCTATGGTTTCTTCAGTGAATTTCAAAGCTTTTTTAAATGCTAATTTCTAACTATAACGTCTCTGAATCCTATGGTTTTTTTCAGTGAATTTCAAAGGTTTTTTAAATGCTAATTTTTAAGTGTAATAGTAGTTATACCAATTTTTTGTACTGATTTTCTACAGTGTTTTAACTGTTTATTTCATTGGTTCATAACATTTCCCACTGTAACTATTGAAGGACCTCACCCATTTTAATCATTCTTGTTGGAGCATCTTTAGAGAGACATCTCTTTTCCTACAAGAACCCTTTTTTCTTGTTTTTTTAGGTATTTTTCAAAAAACATCAAACAAAATGGCATCTGGACAGCATCTGGACAGCAGCAGCAGCAGGAAGAATTATCTTCTGAAGAAGAATTCTTGCAGGAGGCACCACGTCCACAGAGGCCTGAATCTGTCGGTTGGAAATTCTTCACTTTTCTACCTGGAGAGAAGAAAGTAAATGCGAGAAAGGTGACCTGCAAAATTTGTGACCGAGTCCTGTCAAGAGGCAGTGAAAAAAAATACTCTTGTGGCACTGCTTCTATGTACAAGCATCTCTGGACCACACATCCTCTCAATCTTGCTCAGGAGGTAATGAGGCGAGCTGCTTTGAACCCCTCACCTGCTGTGGCAAGTACATTTGGAGTGTCCTCAGGAACACCTGCAATTGACATTAGGCCAGAATTCGCTTTTCTCGAGCAACACTGCGTGAAGTGTAAGAAACTTATATGCTTCGGTGAGCAGTCAGTGGATGCAGTTTGTGCTGCGCAACGCAACCATCGTTGTTAATTTTTTTGTTTTTGGAATGATAAGTAATTCCAAATGTTTCCTGTTTTATTCGTTCTTTTTTTGTTCATTTTGTGAAAAAACACCAAAAAAATACAAAATTGGGCAAAAAACAAAAAAAAATACAAAAGAAAAAAGAAGAAGAAAATGAAACTACCTTATCTGGTTAAAGAAAGAATTATACTTGCAAGGTAATGTGTGAACGTTTGGTTGAATATATGTATACAGCATGATTGACTGAAAGAATGCATTAGTAGTGTATGGTGAATTTATAGGTGAAGATTTATGAGGAAGTACTATAGCGTAACACTGCAAGCTCTTTAGCTGCACTGCACTGTGGCACTTCCGAAGCACAGGGATGTGACATGTGTACATGAATATGTTGCAACTCTGTGCTTCCCTCTGCACTGCTGCACAAACTGCAGCCATGCGGTGACACAGGCACCCTTGCACCATGGTGCAAGGATGTCTGTGTCGTGTGGAGATTGTTTTTGTGCAGGAAGGGACACCTTCCTGCACAAAAACAATCAGTAAAGGCATTTTCCTCTTTCAATGTATGCTGTGGAATGCAGCATGCATTGAAAGAGGAGAAATGAAAACAATTCTCCTCGTTGCGCCTTGCTACACCAACTCTAGGATGGCGCAGCATTCACACACATCTCCAGATTTATGATTTCTCATAAATCTGGAGATGTGTGTTGTTCTATTGGTGTTGCATGGGAACACCCACAGCAACACCTATGGGACGCCCCTTCAACGCAAAGTTCTGTGTATGAAGGGGTCGTATTTACAAGGAGAGGAAAAACCACGCAGGGTGGCTTTTCCTCTCCTTGTAAATATGAAGGAGTGCCTGGCGCCATCACTACATTACAAAAAGTGACGTACTGGTGGCGCAGGGTGCTTGTAAATCTGCCCCATAAGTGCTTAGGTATTAGCAGACTGATACAATAAGAACATAGTGCTGGATGGGTGATTGAAGAATTGCATGAGACTGACAGGAGGTATCCTACGCTGCATGGGTATTACTTCAGTATTTAATAGAGTGGACCAATAGTATGTATCTGCCTAGAGATTTGTAGGGAATATGCACAAAATATTGTATGTGTACTTGTGTTGGTGCCTAGGTCATTTTATAAGAATACCATTAGTAACTGGAATGATGAAAGTGCTGCAAACAGAGTGAATACTTAATTTATAAGTACTTACATATTGGTGGAGTGATAGGATAAGTAGATAGTGGTGGATAAGTGATTAAAGAAGTGCATGGGACAGACTGGACAATTCCTACACTGCATGAGTACTAACTGGGTATTTAGAAGAGTGTATCAATAGTATGTAGCTAGTTAGAGATCTGCTTGGACAGTGCACAAAATATTATAGATGTACTTGTGTTAGTAGCTAAGCCATTCCATAAGTTCATGACTTGTAACTAGAATAATTACAGTTTTACAAACAGAGTGTATAGTGAATTTATAAGTGCTTAGGTATTGGTGGAGTAATAGGATAAGTAGATAGCGATGGATGGATGATTGGAGAAATGCATGGGAAAGACAGGAGGATTCCTACCCTGCATAGGTACTAACTGGTTATTTAGAAGAGCGTATCAATAGTTTGTAGCTGGTTAGAGGTGTGCATGCATAGTGTACAAAATATTGTACCTGCACTTGTGTTTTTGACTACGCCATTCCTTAAGTATACGACCAATAACTGGAGTAATTTCAGTGTTGCAAAGAAAGTGCGTGCTGAATTTATAAGTGCTTAGGTATTGGTGGAGTGATAGGATACGTAGATAGTGCTGGATGGGTGAATGGAGAAGTGCATAGGACAGACAGATGGATTCCTAGACTGTATAGGTACTAACTGAGTATTTAAAAGACTGTATTAATGCTATGTAGCTGATTAGAGGTCGGAATGCATAGTGCACAGAATATTGTAGCTGTACTTGTTTTCCTGGCTAGGTATTGGCGGAGTGATAGGATACGTAGATAGTGCTGAATGGGTGATTGGAGAAATACATGGCACAGACAGAAGGATTCCAACACTGCATAGGTATGAACTGGGTATTTAGAAGAGCGTATTAAAAATATGTAGCTTGGTAGAGATCTGCATGCATAGTGTACAAAACATTATACCTGTACTTGGGTTAGTGGCTAGGCCATTCCTTAATTATATAACTAAAAACTGGAGTAATGTCAGTGCTGCAAAATTTATAAGTGCTTAGGTATTGGCAGAGTGATAGGATACGTACATAGTGCTGGATGGGTGAATGAACAAGTGCATGGTATAGACAGAAGGATTCCTAGACTGCATAGGTACTAACTGAGTATTTAAAAGACTGTATCAATGCTATATAGCTGATTAGAGGTCTGCATGCATAGTGCACAGAATATTGTAGCTGTACGAGTATTGGTGTGTCTATGGTTTCGAGAATAGTAGTCTGTATTTTAGGGTGTGAGTAGGTGCATCAGATGATCACGTAGATGATGTCATCAGTGATGTCATTTGAGATGTCATCAGTGATGTCACTGACCATGTCATGAGTGATGTAATATGTGACGTCATCAGCATTGCATTGCGGGGGTGCGAATTATAGTTAGCACAACTATAACGGCCGAATTTCTCTTATTTTGTATGAGTGAAATGTCCAACTAACTATGACGTCCATGAAACCTGTGTTTTTTTCAGTGAATTTCTGAGGTTTTTTAAATGCTAATTCCTAACTATAATGTCCCTGAAACTTGTGTATTTTTCAGTGAATTTTACATATATGTATTTAATCTCCTCTCACTCTTACAAGGAAGGAATCAGCACTCAGGTTGTAGTTTGGAAGTATTTAATCTGCAAAGGACGTCATCATCGCGTTTCGGCTCGTCCGAACCTTGATAACGATACAAGACGTCATTGTAGCATCCTTATTTAAATGTACAAATGCCTCTAGTTGCCAACATTAACAAAGGACTACATATTACTTTAATCCAAAAAGCTGGTGGCCATATTGGCCTGATCACGATGTGAAAATTCCGCAATTGATACAATAAAGAAAAGAAAACAAGTGTTAATATGCACACAATGTCACTTCAGCATATCTTTCCCCGAGACCGCCATACCTGTATGTTCGTCAACGTGACTTATTCATAAAAAACATACTTAGAATTGCAAACATTAACATAAACAATGGACTACACATTACTTTAAAGTGAAAGGCTATTGGCCATATTAATCTGGGCATGTTGCGTATTATAACGGTTCTTACCAAAAAGAAAAGGAAAAAAAGGGGTTGTTAATATACACACACTATCCCTAAATGAAGTTCTAGTAATTATAGTTCCATTCCATTCACAGCTCATTTGAGATGTCATGAGTGATGTCATGAGTGATGTAACTGACCATGTCATGAATGATGTAATGGCTGAGGTCATTAGCAGTACATTGCGGGGGCATAAGTTATAGTTAGCTCAGGCAACTATAACTGCTGAATTTCACTGCTTGTGTATGAGTGAAATCTGAGTCTAACTATACCGTCCCTGTAATCTTTGTTTTTTTCAGCAAATTTATAGGTTTTTTTAACGTTAAGTAAGATGCATATCACAATGGATGGTGGGGGGTTGGAAGCAGGGCCTGGCATTGTGCTGCTCCCACCCAAGCTTGCTGCTCCTGCCTTCCCTCCTCCTAGCCATCCATTGTCCAAGTCCATGTCCCTACTCCCTTATTACAGCCCTGTGTGGCCGTTGTTCTGCGACTGGCCTTCCTGCCTTCTCTGAACAGTTAGCTTGCTGCCCCATCCACCTCCTCCCTATCCTCTGTTGTCTGAATACATGGACTAGCCTCCTCCATCCTGCCATGGATGGTCTGATGTGCTGCCACTGTCCTCCGTTTACCATGATGTACCAGTCCACTCCTCCTGCCCTCCATTGCCCAATTCTATGCCCCATCATTGACCTCCTGCTTAGCCTCTGTGCTTAGCTTGCTGCCCCTATTCTCCTTCCCCCTGCCCTCCGATGTCTTTGTGCATGCCCCTGCTCCATCCTTTTTGCCCACCATGTTCCATGGACCTGCCACTCCTATCTACTCTGAGTGTTCTGTTGAGCTGCCACTCCCCTCCCACCTGCCTAGCATTGTCAGATGACTGTAACCTGTCCCTGCCACCTCCACCCTGCCTGTCAACATGCCATGCCCCTATCCCTTTCCTCCTGTCCTCCATGGCCAATTTTACTGCCACACCCTTCTGCCCTCCCTGGTCTGTTGTGCTGCAACTGCTCCTCCTGCCTGCCCTGCGCGGTCTGTTGTGAGGCCCCTTCCCCTGAACTCTCTTGTCTGTGCCCAGGTCCTGACCCTCCCATCTACCCTCCATGGTCCTTTGTGCATGCCCCTGCACCCTCCTTCTTGCCCATCATAGCCATTGTGCTGCCACTAACCCTCCCGCTTGCCATGCATGGTTGTCTGTGCTGCCACGGCCCCTCCCACCTTCCCTGTGTGGTCAGATAGCTGCCCCTGACCCCCTCCCACCTTCCCTCCATGGTCTGTGTGTATGCCATCATAGTCTCACTGTTGCTCTCCATGGCGTGTCTTGCTTCTTGTGCCCATCCTGCCTGACCTCCATGGTCATCTTGCTGCTCCTGCCCTGCCCCCTTTCCCCCAGCCCTCTCTTTCCATGTGCAGACCCCTATTCCCTCCCTCCTGGCTTGTCTGTTCCATTGTAATGCCCCTGATCCGTCCCTCCTGTTCTTTATGGTCTATTATGCTGCAGCTTTCTCTCCTGTCTGTCCATTATGGTCAGCTAGCTACCATTGCCTCTTTCCCCTCTGTTCTCTGTTGTCCATGTGCATGGTCCTGTCCCCTCCCTATTGCTTTCTATGGATTGTTGTGCTGCACTCCCGTCCCGCATGCCCTGTGTGGTGTATTGTGCTGCTGCAAACCCTGATGCCTGCCCTGTAGGGTCAGTTTGGTGCACCTCTCCATGTCCCTCCTGTCCTCTGTTATCCGAGTTCATGTCCCTACCCCAATTCCTCCTGTCTTCCATGATCCAATGTACCATACTTGCTAACATTTTGAACTTGGTAAGAGGGAGATTTTGAAACATAAATGGGGTATTGATTTTCCCCTTTGACTTACATTGAAAAAGAGGAGATTGTAGACAGGAGACAGATCAAATAAGGCCTATTTGGGCTTAAAAACATTGGACGTTTTCCTGGCTGAATCGGGTCTGTTGGCATGCATGGTTATACTACCACTGCCTCTTCCTTCTGCCCACAATGGTCTAGCATATTGCCACAGCCTCTCTTGCCAGTCCTGTATTGTTGGTTTGTTGCCTCTACCCCCCTTTCCACTGCCCTCCATAGTCTTTTGTGCTGCCACTGCTCTTCCTGCCTGCCCAGTGTGGTCAAATTGTTGCCTCTGCACCCTCCTACCTGCCTTCAATTTTCAGAGTCCGTGCCCCTGGCCTCTGCCTCTCAACAGTATCCTAATAAACAACTAGATTGCTAACATTCTATATTTATTACAAAAGTGTGGAACGCCTGACATCATCTTGATGTAATCAAAACTGTAATACCTAGAGCATTTCCTTTAGAAATTACATATATGAGAGGGTCTTATTTGCATCAAAATTATAGTTCGTGCTCTATAAAACTAAAATGAGGACATATTTTCTGAGTTTTCAAAAAGCGACAAAGCACTTTTAAATTATTTGTTATCTTTATGTTTTGTTATCCAGTTGACCACTTGATTAAATTTTGCACTTAGGGGAGAGGATGTGGTGTTACTTCCAGAGCTGCAGACTTTGCAACTGGGTAACCAGGTTGGAGTTTCTGCTTCAGCTCGACATTCTGTGATTCTGGTCAAATCACTTAATCTCCCCATGTCTACAACCAAAATGAATTTGTTCTTGTGTGATGTAACCAATGCTCATGTAAAGCACTCCAATGCCTGACAAGTCTGCACTATATAATACTGAAAAAAACACAAAAAATAAAAAGTGTTTTGCACACTTCTGTCATTGGGCTACATGTGGGCTACATTTGGGTGATATTTGTGCTACATTTCGGCTCTTTTGTCTCTGGTGGCCATCTTGAGAGATTTATTTGTTATGAAGTTTCCTAATTTCCTCATTTACTGCAGTCTCCTCAGTAGGAAATGCTTTCAGTTTTTTACTTTAATTCCATCAAGAAGGTATTCAGATATGTCACACATTTGCCATAAATTCTGAATGTTAGCACTCTAGTTGCTCATTAGATCACTGTAGTAAAGCTACTGCTCACCACGGAAGTCTGCTGCTGGTATTAAAAGTGCATGTTTCAGTCTGCATGTCAGAATTTTTTAATGACATAGAACAGGATTTGAGAAGTCACACAAAATGTGCCCTCATTTTTCTTTCTGCAGCACTAATCATACTTTCTCTGGCAAAATGAACCCCTCATTTTGTTCCTTTTTAAATTAAATGTTTTAAGAGTTACCAGTTTATTCCAATCAAGATGGCTTCAGGTGTGCAATACGTTTGTCATAAGTAGGACTGTTAGCGCTCTAGTTGTTCTTTAGAACACTCTGGGAAGCTGCAGTAGAACACAAAGGAATCAACTGACAGTCTCTGCCCTTGTTGGATGTACATGTTTTACTAAGAATGTCAGACTTCATTCTCACATGACCGAGAAAGATAATGTGAATTTACAGAAAATACACTCTCAGTTTAGCTTATTGATCACCTTCCAAACCTCTGTGGGAAAAGCATGAGAAAATAGATTTCTCTCAAACATGATTCATAATATCCCAGCAGAAGGCTTTTTCACATGGTAAAATCACCTTAGAACACACCGCAATTCCTAAAATGTGTATGGTACCATTAACAAATGATTTATAATGTAACTAAAGTCTTAAAACCTTCTATTAACTGCAATGCTTTTTAATGAGTTGCTACCATGTATATTGGTCCCAAGATGGCTGCCAACACTTCTTGGATGAAGTTCTGACAGCCAATCAGATCTCACGATGTGGTTAGGCTCCGCCCAGATATATATATATTTTTTTCCATTAATATTTTAAAAACTACTGAACGGATTTACACCATTTAACTAAAAGGCACGAATCTGACCCAAGGGCTACCTTTTTGCCAAATTTGGTGTAATTTCGTTCAGCAGTTCGGGCAACAGCTGCGACTAGAGGTTCCTATGGAAAATTGCATGGGGAAAACACATTTTGGGACCCCCCTTTTTTCTCAGCCCCCGCTTGCCAAATCACCCCGAAACTTTCAGGATAGGAGCGGACCAGAGCGCCCCACGAGTTTTGAAAATTTTGCTAAGATTCGTCAATCGGCGCCAAAGTTATTGGGAATAGAATGTTGCGATTTTCCTAAGGTAACTAGGTCCTAACTATAACTACCTACTGGCGACCGCCAGTAGGTAATATATCTATATATATATATATAGATGACTCGTCAAAAGGCCCCAAGGGAGAGCGCACTATCGCATAGCGGGTGCTAGTGCCGAGGACGGGCCAATCCTCGATTCAATTTTCCACCAATTTCCTCCAAAGAGGAATCACTGCACACCAAGGAAGTTATAAGTTCAAGGGTTTTATTCTTTTACGTGCAAATTATCACCAACTCCACCACCAACGCGTTTCAACCACAATCGGTCTTGCTCACGGTATGTGAGTCTTTTTTCAATGTTCTTTATTTATAGTTTCACCCATATTTTCCATTAGGAGGAATTATGGGAGTTGTAGTTCGTTTTTTCATATATCATTTTACATGTTTGCGATTTAACGATGTTAGAGCAATGTCATGTTTCCGGGTAATATGGAGTACATCTGCATCCTCTGAATAATTTACATTAAGTTCATGTAAATAATGTGATCATACATTGTCGTATGTTATCTTAAGGTTCATACTGTTGATGCCAATATGAATGCTCAGTGCATTATCGATCGCCGAATCTGGGCTAAGTGCCCATTATTGTTCGCAGAGTCCGGGCTTAATGCCCTGGTCATGTTCAGTTCAGAAACTGGCAGATGTCGATGTTTCGAGTTCATACCCCTCCATCGTTATTCTAATGTTTATGTTGTATGGCAGGTTCATAGATGGCTGTGTAATTCTTCATCGCCGTTGAGGCCAAAAGGGGCCTTCGTCTTAAAGCGTATGATCATCTTGCTTTCCATTCTCCTTAGTTTCAGTGTTCTATTACCTCCACGTTCGTTTTTCGGGACTGTTGTTAATCCGAAATATTTTATCTTCTGTTTCATATTTTCTTGGTGAATTTTGAGGTGTTTCACAATGGCGTAGTTTGTGTCATCATTCTGAATTGCCCTCAGGTGTTCCAAAATTCTTTTCTTCAGGGGGCAAATGGTACTACCTATGTACCATAGTCCGCATCCACAGACAATGACATACACGACGTAAGTGGATTCACAGGTAATCCTTTCCGAGATGTTGAATTTGTTGCCCATGAAATCCACAGTTTCCTTCATGTTCATGCCGTGTTTGCATGCTTTACAGGTATTGCACCGTATAAAGCCTGTTTGTTTGTTTGCCAGCCAGTTTTTGGATTTGCTGGTGGTTGTCAAGTGGCTCTTAACCAGTTTGTCTTTTAAGGAGGGAGCTTTCCGATACGAGATGTTCGGATAGTTGCCGATTTTATGACCAATATCTGGATCTTTCCTCAGAATATCCCAATGTTTTTTTAAGATGTTGATTATCTGGTAGTTCTCCTTACTGTGTGTAAGGACCACTCGTATTACGGCATCTTCTTCTTCTGGTTGTTGCTTCTGTTTCAAAGTCTGTGCCCGGGGAATAGCCCTTGCTCTTTCTTGACCAAGTTTTATGTCTTTTTCATTGTACCCTCTTTGCTGGAATCTCCTTGCTGTTTCGTCGAAGGTACGTTCCATTTCTGAGTCATCTGAGCAATTACGTCTCATACGTAAGAATTCTCCGTACGGAATGCTCTTCTTTAGTTTTGGAGGATGAAAACTTTCACCATGTAGAATGCTGTTTGTTGCTGTTGGTTTCCTGTACAGTCTCGTCTTGATTTCTTCCTCTTCTATGTATACCGTTACATCTAGAAATTGAATTTCTTGGTCGCTGATGTTGTGCGTGAATTGTAAACCGATTTCATTAGTATTTAAGATTTTCATGTAATCTTCAAATTCACTCAAACTACCACTCCAAATGAGGAAAAGATCGTCGATGTAACGTAGCCATAATTCTGTCTTGACGGTGTATCTTTCATTGATTTCATCCCAAGCTATCAGCTTTTCCCACCATCCCATCGTGAGATTGGCGTAGCTGGGAGAAAATGAAACTCCCATGGCGGTGCCACACTGCTGGGAGTATATCTGGCCATCGAAGATGAAGATGTTATTATAGAGACAGAGCTCCATCATTTTCATAAGCATTGTAGTGTGTTTGGATTGTCTTATGCTTCGTTGTTTTAGGAAATACTCAACAGCTTGGAGTCCAACGCTGTGTTTGATAGAAGTATATAACGATACTACATCGATTGTTGCGAGATAGTACCCTTTGTGCCATCCAAGATTACTTAGGATTCTTAAAAAATCCCCCGTGTCTTTTATATAAGATGTTAGGTTGGTAACCAGTGGTGCCAAGAAAAAGTCCACATAATCTGATATGTTCTCGTAGAGAGAGTTACAACTCGACATCATCCAGTTGTCTCTTCGCCTCCTTGAGGTAGTCACTTTTGTTCTGAATGACAACATTGCCCCCCTTGTCCGCCGGTTTGATAATGATTTTATCATTCTTCATCAAGGTGTCTATTGCAAGTCTCTCCATTTTGTTAAGATTTTCTCTTTTGTGGTTGTTGTTAGTTTTAGTCAATGTTTCCAAATCCCCAACTACTAGATCATGGAAAGTATCAATTCTGTTTCCAGGGCTACAGAATGATCACAACAACTATGTCAAACTGACCAACAATCCACTCAATGACTTAACCATACAACTAGGATTACAAATCAAGAAGTGGCAAGAGGAGGGTCTTTTAACATCAGAGGAATCCCTCTTCTTAAACAATGACAGTCCAGTGATGCCCACCATGTATTTTTTACCGAAAATACACAAAACCTTAATAAATCCCCCGGCCAGACCCATCATGTCGAGTTGTAACTCTCTCTACGAGAACATATCAGATTATGTGGACTTTTTCTTGGCACCACTGGTTACCAACCTAACATCTTATATAAAAGACACGGGGGATTTTTTAAGAATCCTAAGTAATCTTGGATGGCACAAAGGGTACTATCTCGCAACAATCGATGTAGTATCGTTATATACTTCTATCAAACACAGCGTTGGACTCCAAGCTGTTGAGTATTTCCTAAAACAACGAAGCATAAGACAATCCAAACACACTACAATGCTTATGAAAATGATGGAGCTCTGTCTCTATAATAACATCTTCATCTTCGATGGCCAGATATACTCCCAGCAGTGTGGCACCGCCATGGGAGTTTCATTTTCTCCCAGCTACGCCAATCTCACGATGGGATGGTGGGAAAAGCTGATAGCTTGGGATGAAATCAATGAAAGATACACCGTCAAGACAGAATTATGGCTACGTTACATCGACGATCTTTTCCTCATTTGGAGTGGTAGTTTGAGTGAATTTGAAGATTACATGAAAATCTTAAATACTAATGAAATCGGTTTACAATTCACGCACAACATCAGCGACCAAGAAATTCAATTTCTAGATGTAACGGTATACATAGAAGAGGAAGAAATCAAGACGAGACTGTACAGGAAACCAACAGCAACAAACAGCATTCTACATGGTGAAAGTTTTCATCCTCCAAAACTAAAGAAGAGCATTCCGTACGGAGAATTCTTACGTATGAGACGTAATTGCTCAGATGACTCAGAAATGGAACGTACCTTCGACGAAACAGCAAGGAGATTCCAGCAAAGAGGGTACAATGAAAAAGACATAAAACTTGGTCAAGAAAGAGCAAGGGCTATTCCCCGGGCACAGACTTTGAAACAGAAGCAACAACCAGAAGAAGAAGATGCCGTAATACGAGTGGTCCTTACACACAGTAAGGAGAACTACCAGATAATCAACATCTTAAAAAAACATTGGGATATTCTGAGGAAAGATCCAGATATTGGTCATAAAATCGGCAACTATCCGAACATCTCGTATCGGAAAGCTCCCTCCTTAAAAGACAAACTGGTTAAGAGCCACTTGACAACCACCAGCAAATCCAAAAACTGGCTGGCAAACAAACAAACAGGCTTTATACGGTGCAATACCTGTAAAGCATGCAAACACGGCATGAACATGAAGGAAACTGTGGATTTCATGGGCAACAAATTCAACATCTCGGAAAGGATTACCTGTGAATCCACTTACGTCGTGTATGTCATTGTCTGTGGATGCGGACTATGGTACATAGGTAGTACCATTTGCCCCCTGAAGAAAAGAATTTTGGAACACCTGAGGGCAATTCAGAATGATGACACAAACTACGCCATTGTGAAACACCTCAAAATTCACCAAGAAAATATGAAACAGAAGATAAAATATTTCGGATTAACAACAGTCCCGAAAAACGAACGTGGAGGTAATAGAACACTGAAACTAAGGAGAATGGAAAGCAAGATGATCATACGCTTTAAGACGAAGGCCCCTTTTGGCCTCAACGGCGATGAAGAATTACACAGCCATCTATGAACCTGCCATACAACATAAACATTAGAATAACGATGGAGGGGTATGAACTCGAAACATCGACATCTGCCAGTTTCTGAACTGAACATGACCAGGGCATTAAGCCCGGACTCTGCGAACAATAATGGGCACTTAGCCCAGATTCGGCGATCGATAATGCACTGAGCATTCATATTGGCATCAACAGTATGAACCTTAAGATAACATACGACAATGTATGATCACATTATTTACATGAACTTAATGTAAATTATTCAGAGGATGCAGATGTACTCCATATTACCCGGAAACATGACATTGCTCTAACATCGTTAAATCGCAAACATGTAAAATGATATATGAAAAAACGAACTACAACTCCCATAATTCCTCCTAATGGAAAATATGGGTGAAACTATAAATAAAGAACATTGAAAAAAGACTCACATACCGTGAGCAAGACCGATTGTGGTTGAAACGCGTTGGTGGTGGAGTTGGTGATAATTTGCACGTAAAAGAATAAAACCCTTGAACTTATAACTTCCTTGGTGTGCAGTGATTCCTCTTTGGAGGAAATTGGTGGAAAAAAAAAAAAAAAAATATATATATATAGATATATAACCTACTGGCAGTCACCAGTAGGTAGTTATAGTTGGGACCTTTTTTCCATAGGAAAAGTGTTTTTTCTTTTGCCGATATCTTTGGCGGCGTTTGATAAATTTCCACAAAATTGTTTAAACTAATGGGGTGCTCCGGTCAGCTCCTGTCCTGAAAGCTTCAGGGTGATTCGTCAAGCAGGGGCTGAGAAAAAAGGGGGTCCCAAAACAAGTTTTCTCCATGTTAATTACTGTAGGAAACTTTAGACAAAGCTACAGCCCAAACTGCTGAACGAAATTACACCAAATTTAGCTCTTGGTTCAGAAAGCATTCTTTTTTTTAAATGGTGTAAATCCATTCAGTAGTTCCTGAAATATTAATATTAAAAAATCTTTATATATCTGGTTACCGCGGTGGATCCACGAACCCTCCTAAGCACGAGCTTGATTCTGATTGGTTGCCAACACTCTAAACTAAAAAGTGTTGGCAGCCATCTTGTGTTGAAACAAGTCATAAAACAAGCATAAAGGTCATAAAACAAGCAAAGGGGGCAGGGTAGAAACACCCTGACCCCTAGGCCTGATCAGGGGGTCCCACAGGGACCTCGAGGGCCAGAAAAAGCATCTTATTTTTTTGAAATTATTGTCTGGATTTGAGTAGGGTTTACACATCCTATTGCAAATAAAAATAAATTGAAGCGCGGTCTCTCAGGCTTTGTTTTTTTAAAGCCCCCAGGTGGTCCAGGTTCCGGGAGCAATGCTTAATTATTGTTATGCAGGGGCCATGGGTGCCCCTGCTGCCCGAGGGACGCCACCTCCCCGAGGCTTTGTTATTATTGTGTGAAAGGACAAGGCCCCCCCATAGCCCAGGGGAGTGCCACCTCCCAGGGCCATCACTTTATTTATGTGCCGGGGGCCTTATGGGCCCCCCAAACCCCAGGGGACCACCACCTCCCTGGGGCATTGAGTAAATTAAATACATGGGTCCATAGCGGAACCCTGCCCCGGGGGCCACCACCTCTAAATCTGTTGGAGGGGGGCTCACCTCGTTAAGCCCTCCTTGACCCTGGGGACCGCCAACCCCCAGGGCCGGCTCCAGCAATGTCCCGAAGTGCCCAGCCCCAGGACATTGCAGTTTGCTATGACCACCCGTCCTGTCATAGCAAACACTGCTTTGCTTCATGGAAGCGAGAGCAGGAAACCTGCTCTTGCTTCCATGAAGCAAAGTAGATTGCTTTTGGGCACAGGGAGCTGCATGTCAGCAGCTCCCTTTGCCCAAAATGAATGCCGGCTACCGCAGGAGTCAGGGAGCCGGCAGGGACTGCGGGGGCATTGGGCTTCCCTCATGGTTCACAACAGTGAGGCCATGCCCCGGTGGATGGCATCCCCGGTGCCAAAATTGGCCCGGGAGGGGGGCAGTTGGCTCCCTCCCTTTTTAATTCTTTTGTAAGTAAGGCCGGCCCCGGGGGATGGAGTAACCCAGGCCATAATTGGCCTCAGGATGGGTGCCACACAGACCCACTTCCAAAAATAAATTTTTGCCAAGCCCCGGGGAATGGGGAGACTGGGGCTGAAATCGTCCTGGGGTGGGGGTCCTCACGCACACTCCGTTTCAATAAAATAAATGGCTCAGGTCCCGCGGGATGGGGTCCCCTGGGCCGTAATCGGTCTCGGGAGGGGGGCCTCGCGCCCCCCTCCTTTTCAATTAAAAAAAATGACTCAGGTCTCGGGGATGGGGTTCCCAGGGCCCAAAAGGCTCAAGAGAAGAGGAGCCACAAAGCCCCCTTCTTTAAAAAAAAAGGCAACTCACCAAGGCCCTGCCTATCCCTGCACAACTCTGCATATGCACCAGGTGCGCTCTGCATTGGGGGATTAAGTTCCCGTTGCGACTGAGTGTCCTTGGAGGCCAACTCAGTATTGCTGATAGGTGGTACAAGGCCACGCCCCTTTTTACACCACTCGGCCAACTCACCTCTTGGTGCAGTGTTGGTGGGGTGATGAGGTCGCCTTGCATCCCGAGGACTTCAGGACTAAAGTGGACTTAATCCCCCAAGCAGCAGTACACCAGGAGATACATTTGGAGAGTGGTTTAAAACGAGGGTGTGGCCTCTGAACACTCTCAGCAATGTAGCTGTGTGGGGCTTACTGGAGGTCATAGGAGGGCTAGTTGGCCCCAGGGACCCTCAGGGGGCAAGGGGACTTCAGCCCCCCACCAAGAGCATGTCAGGAGGCACGTTTGCAGAGTGGTGGAGAAAAGGGGCATGGCCTGTGTCCACCTCTCAGCAATCCCACTGTGTGGGGCTTACTGGAGGTAACAGGAAGGCTAGTTGGCCCCTAAGGACCCTCAGCACTGAAGGGGACTTCAATCCCCATTTAAGAGCACACTAGGGAGCATGTTTGCAGAGTAGTGGGCAAAGGGGGCGTGGCCTGCTATGATAACTTAGCAATCCTACTGTGTGGGACTTACTGGAGATAATATAAGGGGTAGTTGGCCCCCAAGGATATCCTTGGGGGCCAACTACCCCTCCTGTTACTTCCAATAAGTCCCATACAGTGGGATTGCTAAAAAGTCTTCGGGGCCCATGCCCCCCTTTCTCCACCACTCTGCACACGCACCTCATGGCACACTACTGGTAGTGGGATGAAGTCCACTTTACTCCTGAGGGTCTTTGGGGGCCAAAAAGCCTTACTAGTACCTCCTGTAAGTCTATGCAGTAGAATTCCTGAGCGCTGGTTGGCGACCCAGCCCCCTTTCTCCACCACTCTGCAAACACAACTACTAGTTAAAGAAGCATTTACCATGCAATAGATCTCACATTTGCAAAAGTTACGGCTATTGGCGTTGTAAATGTAAATGTAAACATTTTCTACTACTGTTTTTTGGAGTGGAGTGGATGTATGTTGTGTGTAGTGGAATTATGCAGTATGTTGGCTGAATCACTGACAGAATATCGACTACAGAAATACCGACGACAAAAAAGGCAAAATGTCGAAGTCCACAATATCTTCCTATCTACATTATGGTAAGTACAAAAATATCGTTGTCAAAAATATCGTTGTCAAAAATGTACAAATAATTAAAAGACACATAGTTAAAAATATTTTAAAATGTTTAAAATTATAACTAATACATATAGGGGGTGATTAGAATGGCAGGCGGATCGCCACTGCTGGGCCGGCGGTGACGATCTTCCCGCCATCCCAACCCGAATTACCCCTGCCATATTATAATAGCGGGGGGTATCGCGGCAGACGCAAAGTGCATCCGCCGCTTTTCCGCCGGTCAGCAATCGTTCCGATTGCTGGCCGGGCAGACTGGGGTCTTAATATGGTGGCGGTACCTGGCAGGCACCGCCATCCATATTAGGATATGCCGCCATGAAAAGGTTGACAGGGAATAGCTTTGGGGGCCTGTTGCGGGCCCCAGGGAGTTTGGGGGGCTGCACTTGGGGGGTACCTATGGTACCCCCCTCCATTGCCGTGCACAATGTGGCAGGCACCACGCTGTACCTGCCACGTTGTGCATGGCAATGCACAACATGCCATTTTGGCATTTCGGCGGGTGCTGCTTACAGTGGCACCCACCGCAATGTCTAGATTGCGGAATGCAACGCCCAGGGTGGCGGTCACATCCTAATCAGTGGTGCGGGACCTCCGCACGTCTGCCAAAAGAAGGGAAAGTGTTGGATAGCGTAGGGGTAAAAATTACTATTCCAACTCCAATTAGTGCAACAGTAGGGAAAGTGTTGGATAGTGTAGGGGTAAAAATTACTATAGCCACTGCACTTCTCTTGCCTCATTCTGCACTCTTCTTGCCTCTTTTTGCAGCTCTGTTGCCTTTTTCAGCACTTCTCTTGCCTCTTTCTGCACCTCTGTTACTTCGTTCAGCACTTCTCTTGCCTCTTACTGCTCCCATGTTTCCTCTTTCTGCACATCTGTTACTTCTTTCAGCACTTCTCTTGCCTCTTTCTGTACCCCTGTTCCCTCTTTTTGTACCTCTATTACCTCTTTCTGCACCCCACTTGCCTCTTTCTGTACCTCTGGTGCTTGTTTCTGCACCTCTTTTGCCTCTTTCTGCACCTCTCTTGCCTCTTTCTGCACTCCTCTTGCATCTTTCTGTATCCCTCTTCCCTCTTTCTGCACCTCTCTTGCCTTTTTCTGTACCCCTGTTCACTCTTTCTGCAGTTCTCTTTCCTCTTTATTTACCTCTGTTGCTTCTTTCTTCACTTCTCTTGCCTCATTCTGCACTCTTCTTGCCTCTTTTTGCAGCTCTGTTGGCTCTTTCTGCACTTCTCTTGCCTCTTTCAGCACCTCTGTTGCTTTTTTCAGCACTTCTCTTGCCTCTTTCTGCACCTCTGTTACTTCTTTCAGCACTTCTCTTGCCTCTTACTTCTCCCCTGTTTCCTGTTTCTGCACATCTGTTACTTCTTTCAGCACTTCTCTTGCCTCTTTCTGTACACCTGTTCCCTCGTTCTGTACCTCTCTTGCCTATTTCTGCACCACCCTTGTCTCTTTCTGTACCTCTGGTGCCTGTTTCTGCACCTCTCTTGTCTCTTTCTGCACTTCTCTTGCCTTTTTCTGTACCTCTGTTGCTTCTTTCTGCACCCCTCTTGCCTCTTTCTGTTCCCCTCTTCCCTCTTTCTGCACATCTCTTTCCTCTTTCTGCACTTCTCTTCCCTCTTTCTGCACCCCTATTGCCTCTTTCTACATGTCGGTTGCTTCTTTTTGCACCCCTGTTCCCTCTTTCTGCATCTCTCCTGTCTGTTCCTGCACCTCTCTTGCCCCTTTCTGTAGTTCTCTTGCCTCTTTCTGCACCTCTGTTGCTTCTTTCTTTACCCCTCTTGCCTTTTTCTGTACCCCTCTTCCCTCTTTCTGCACCTCGCTTCCATCTTTCTGTACTTCTCTTCCCTCTTACTTCACCTCTCTTGCCTATTTCTGCATGTCTCTTGCCTCTTTCTGCAGCTGTCTTGCCTCTGTCTGCAACTCTCTTGTCTGTTTCATCACTTCTCTTGCTTCTTTCTGTACCTCTGTTGCTTCTTTTGGCACTTCTCTTGCGTCTTTCTGCACTTCTTTTGCCTGTTTCTGCACTTCTCTTGCATCTTTCTGCACTTCCTTTACCTGTTTCTGCAACTCTCTTGTCGCTTTCATCACTTCTCTTTCTCCTTTCTGTACCTCTGTTGCTTCTTTCTTCACCCCTCTTTCCTCTTTCTGCACCCCTCTTCCCTCTTTCTGCAACTCTCTTGCCTCTTTCTGCAAACCTGTTCCCTCTTTCTGCACCTCTCTTACCTGTTTGTGTGCCTCTTTTGCCTCTTTCTGTACCTCTCTTGCCTCTTTCTGCACTTCTCTTCCATCTTTCTGTATCCCTCTTGCCTCTTTCTGAACCTCTGTTGCTTCTTTCTGTACTCCTCGTCCCTCTTTGTGCACCTCTCTTGCCTTTTTCTGTACCCCTGTTCACTCTTTCTGCAGTTCTCTTTCCTCTTTCTGTACCTCTGTTGCTTCTTTCTGAACTTCTCTTGCCTCATTCTGCACTCGTCTTGCCTCTTTTTGCATCTCTGTTGGTTCTTTCTGTACTTCTCTTGTCTCTTTCAGCACCTCTGTACCTCTGTTGCCCTTTTCTACACTTCTCTTGTCTCTTTCTACACTTCTCTTTCCTCTCTCTGTACTTCTCTAGCCCGTTTCTGCACATTTCTTACTCTTTCTGCACCTCTCTTTTTTTTCTGATATTCTCTTGCTTCTTTCTGTACTTTTCTCACCTGTTTCTATATTGACATTCGAAGTGCAAGCTGTTAAGTTTAAAGGTCTGCGTGCTCTCATGACTGAGGTATAGGTCTACTTCTCACATGTTTTATGGATCTGAAGATGGTAGCTTAAAAAGCGGATTGCTTCTCTTATAGGTAGTCAGATCTTCTTAGTCCTGCTCTGTCATTCGGTTGCACAGGCAGACATGTCTTATGTATATAGGTGTTACTACTACTAGATATGCATGTGCCCTATCTGAGGAACAAAAAGAAATACATACACCTTCTTGTACACAGATTTACAGAGTATGCTGTTTGAAACAAGGATATTCAAGTATGTGTATGTTTATTTGTATGTAACATGTCACCAGGTAAAAGCAAAGACACATGCATGCATACCTTCACAAACTTGGTCAGACTTACAACAGTGATAAGGTTATGATTGCTGTTTTACATTTGGTAGGCCTAACATTCTGAACAGTCGATGAATAGTGAACCTTCAAGAGAAAAGTGAGGTTTAAGACATTTTAGGAGAAGGATTAGTGATTAGGCTGCTTTGTATGAGTCTGTGGAAAGGTACAGTCGAAGTAGGCCTCTTTCTGCACCTCTGTTGCTTCTTTCTGCACTGCTTATTTTTCTCCTTTCTTCCTCTTTCTGGACTTCTGTTGCCTCTTTCTGCATTTTTCTTGCTTCTTTCTTCACCATTCTTCATCTTTCTGTATATGTTCTACCTAAGTAGGCATAGTTAGAAATTAGCATTTAAAAAGCATCAAAATTCACTGAAAAAACACAGGTTTCAGGGACATTATAGTTAGCAACTATCATTGAAAAAAGCTTAGAAATTCACTGAAAAAAGCACAGGTTTAAGGGATGTTATAGTTCGGGAGTAGCATTTAAAAAACCTTACAAATTCACTGGAAAATCCACCAGTTTCCACGACGTTATAGTTAGGGATTAGCATTTTAAAAAACCTTCGAAATTCATTGCAAAAGCCACAGGTTTCAGGTACCTTATAGTTAGGCTGACTTTTCACTCGTACCAAACCAGAGAAATTCTGCTGTTATAGTTAGCTGAGCGAAGTACAACTCGCCTCCTGCAATGCACTGCTTATCACATCACATATTACATCTCTCATGACATGGTCAGTGACATCACCAATGACATCACTGATGACATCTCAAATGACACCACTGATGACTTCACTGATGACATCATCCATGTAATAGCTGATGTACCTCCTCACACCCTAATATAACCTTTGATACACCCACTCTAAAATACAGACTACCATTCCCGAAACCAGACACACCAACACCACTTAGTACACACCCACTCACTGATTCATAGATTTACACACACATCCACTCACTAACCCACACAGACAGTCACACACATAGTCACTCATCAATACAGCCACTGATATATGCACTCATACACCCATACAGACACACACACTGCCACTCACCCATAAAGTTACTCAAACACCTAGTCAGTCACCCAAAGAATCAATCACACTGCCATTTACTCACCTATACAGTTATACACACACACCACCTCACTTATTCATGCAGATAGTAACACATACTTACTCTCTTCTACAATCACTGACACAAGCACACACACATCCATACAGCCACTCTAACAATCACTCAGTCTCACATTTCTTCACTTATATACTCCAGCACTCACATATACTGCCTTTCATGTAGTTACTTACATATATACCACTGAGACATCCATTCACTCACCAACACACCCATACGTATACTTACTCACCCATATATCCCCTTATAGATGCACTCATGAACCCATACACCCATTGAATCACCCACTCACACATCCATGCAGGTAGTCACACCCCCCCAACCACCACCACAGATAGTCAGGCACCCATACAGGTACTCAGACAACCAATCATTAACCCATATAGATACTCATGTAGCTACTCACCAACTCATACAGCCACTTATACACCAACTGACAGACTGATACAGACATTAACACAGTTTAGTCATTCACCCATGCATTTACTAAGACACATTTAATCACTCACTTATACAGTCAGTCAGGCACCCACTAAATTAGCCATTCAGACACTCATACACCCACTCATTCTTCAATACACCTTGGCATATATATCACAAGTATTCCTCCGTTAACTTGAAGACGGTTCTCCTGAGAGATGGACATGGACCCAAGACATAAGTGCAAAAATCTTTTATTCCTCTGTCGTCGCCATAACGTGTTTCGGCTCGCCTGAGCCTTGATCACATGACAGTGGCTAATGAGAAGAGTACCTTATTTAAAGTGACAGTGCTAATGCGGTTTGTACCACGTGATATGAATGACATAGTAACTTTGAATAGACATAGACAACATTTTTTTTAAATAAATGCTAAAATTCTATATCCACATTGATTGTATATATAAGGTGTCTAAATGCCATACAATTGCAGACATGGTTTACACACGTTGTTATTTAAATGGCATTGAAAGAAATAACTCAAAGCTTACAACTCAGAAGAGACGCTGACCGCCATTGTTCATGTTGAAATATAAGAGTAAAATTCCCCTTGTTGCTTTTGGTCCCATTATGAATGGAAGAGGTAAATATTGGTAAAATACCACTTGACCTGTTCTATTTCTGGATCAATCCACGCTCTCTTGTCCAAAACTTTAATTACGTCAATACTGTGGCTGATTCCAATCTATGTGTACACAAAAGGCTATTGAAAAATGTTTTTCATTAGCCAAGAGGGTGGAGAGGATTCAAGGTCAGAGTGATATCTCCCTATATAATCAATGTCACTATAATTTCACTCCAACTGACCACTAACCGGTCAAAATCAATGTACATAGATGGAATGTAATGACGAAGCTACTGTGGGGAAATGTGAACTCTACCAATAGGTGAGCAAGGAAGCAATTCCTTTTGGTTTAGGTACCCTCACACACCCTAGTGGTGTCATGCTTCATCATCGGGTCACCCCGACGCCTAGAAGTCGGGGTGGGCTCGACCACAATATTGGGAGCTCTTTGAAGATGTTTTGAACCAGGGGGGCTAGAAAGTTAAAAAACCTCAGACAGATCCCCAGTATCCCTTTATTTATGGGTCTATCTGGGATACTAAAAATATTACAATTAGGGTCTTTGTAGGATAATTATGGTCCTATGACCCTAGTGCCAACATGTTTCAGTCCAGGTGCGGCCGTAAAGGTCCAGGACTTTCTTCAGGGCAAACAAAAGGCCACCCAGGATAACAGAGGTAGGAATTCCCTAGCCTGTTTGTTAACGCAAGGGCAGAGTAGCTGCTCCTTGAAAAAATGACTGATAAATTAATCGGTCATGCTTTATCTTCCATCCGTTTTTTGAATGTGATCCTTTTCTCAGGGGATCGTAAGGCCGTTTGGGGGTAACTCTGTACTCTGTAGTCACACTTTCATCAAGAGTCCTGCCCCGTCTGTCCACCTATTTGGTTTTGATCCCCGGCGTTTCGTTCAAAACATCTTCAAAGAGCTCCCAATATTGTGGTCAAGCCCACCCCGACTTCTAGGCGTCGGGGTGACCCGATGATGAAGCATGACACCACTAGGGTGTGTGAGGGTACCTAAACCAAAAGGAATTGCTTCCTTGCTCACCTATTGGTAGAGTTTACATTTCCCCACAGTAGCTTCATCATTACATTCCATCTATGTACATTGATTTTGACCGGTTAGTGGTCAGTTGGAGTGAAATTATAGTGACATTGATTCCAATCTATGCCTATAAACGAATTATCGTGGTATCGCTATCCTAAAGTCCAATGTGCTGTGTGTGAATAATACTCAGTGCAAAATATATAAAATATATAAAAGGACCGTTTAGATGTGTGAGAGCATTGTGTTTTTATGGAACAGTACATAATAACTTAATTTCATCGGGCCTGATTCACAGAACTAACTTAAGACAAAATCCTAAACTTACTACCATTTTCATATTCACAGAAGGCACTTACTCATTTTGGTATTCACAGAAGACACTTACTCACTTCGGTATTCACAGAAGTTAGGAGTCCTAACTTTAGGACTCCTAAATGCCTTCTGTGAATACCGAAAGTCTTAAAATTAGGATTTTTCTCAGTTTAGGAGTCCTAAAGTTAGGAGTCCTAACTTTACTACTACTAAACTAAGAAAAATCCTAATTTTAAGGCTTTCGGTATTCACAGTAGGCATTTAGGAGTCCTAAAGTTAGGAGTCCTAACTTTACTACTACTAAATTGAGAAAAATACTAATTTTAAGACTTTCGGTATTCACAGAAGGCATTTAGGAGTCCTAAAGTTAGGAGTCCTAACTATACTACAACTAAATTGAGAAAAATCCTAATTTTAAGACTTTTGGTATTCACAGAAGGCATTTAGGAGTCCTAAAGTTAGGAGTCCTAACTATACTACTACTAAACTGAGAAAAATCCTAATTTTAAGACTTTCGGTATTCACAGAAGGCATTTAGGAGTCCTAAAGTTAGGAGTCCTAACTATACTACAACTAAATTGAGAAAAATCCTAATTTTAAGACTTTCGGTATTCACAGAAGGCATTTAAGAGTCCTAAAGTTAGGAGTCCTAACTATACTACTACTAAACTGAGAAAAATCCTAATTTTAAGACTTTCGGTATTCACAGAAGGCATTTAGGAGTCCTAAAGTTAGGACTCCTAACTTCTGTGAATACCGAAATGAGTAAGTGCCTTCTGTGAATACCAAAATGAGTAAGTGCCTTCTGTGAATACCAAAATGGTAGTAAGTTTAGGATTTTGTCTTAAGTTAGTTCTGTCAATCGGGCCCATAATTTTTTAAGGTATAGTGAATCAGGCTGTTAAATTCACTCTCAACTAATGTTTTTTTTACTCTGATTTCAGAGTGTGACTACAGGGGTCCCTCTATCCCTCCCTTCCCATGGGACATCCCAACCCCTAACTTGGGATGAGATTATGAGCTGGACTCACAGTATTCGTTTTCATGTGCACCACGTTTGCAGTGACACGTGTGTCCACACCCATTTGCATTATAAAGTCTTTCTGAATGATATAAGTCTGATTCTTCATTTCTTTCCCGGTATTTAAGCTTTATTTGACACTGTGGTTAACCTTTATCTTTACAGGTTATGAAGTCTCCAATTAGAGTTTAACAAAAGTGAAACTACCAAAGTGGATTCATCTTAGTCTGTTAAAGACTGGATAGGAGCCCTCTTTTTCACGTCCTGATAAATGCTATGGACCCTCCTGGCCACGACGGCAGAAACATGTTGACAACACTGATGGGGATGGGGTACTTAACCCCCGTCTCCCCACCCTTAGTTTTAATATTAGCAAATCCCACTCCAATAAAATTTTATGTGGAGTTTGCATTAGTTTTTAAATCACTCACTCACCTACCTGCTTGGGACCCCACTTAGTTGTAGAAGTGCCTCCCTGTCTCCTGGTGAAGGCCCGCTATCTATCAAACATAGCTTTTAGAGAGCGAGAACTGCCAATGATGAAGCATGACACCTGGTGGTGTGTGAGGGCAGTCCTTACATTTTTGTGATATGCCCAACACCACACAGAGAAAGGTGAAGTGCGCTTCCTTTGTTGTTAGAATCAGACACTCACTCAGGGTAGCTTCTTGTTGTGTGTACCTATTGTACTTGGAGGCCAGCTCACCCTGATTACCCCATAACCTCTTGTTCCCTCCCCTAGTGAATATTAGGGATTTTGTGTGTATATGTCACTGACCATGTCATGAGTGATGTAATATGTGACGTCATCAGCAGTGCGCTGCGGGGGCGCGAGTTATAGTTAGCTCAGTTAACTATAACGGCCAAATTTCTCTGGTTTTGTATGAGTGAAATCGTCCCTGAAACCTGTGGTTTTTTTCAATGAATTTCCGAGGTTTTTTAAATGCTAATCCATAACTATAATATTCCTGAAACCTGTGTTTTAGCAGAGAATATATATGTATATATATATAAATATATATATATATATATATATATATATATATATATATATATATATATATATAAATATTATCTACTGGCGGTCGCCAGTAGATAGTTATAGTTAGGACCGAGTTCCCATAGGAAATCTGAAAATTCTATTTTGAATAACTTTGGAGCCGGTTGACTTATCTTCGTGAAATTTTCAAAACTAATGGGGCGCTCCGCTCAGCTCCTACCCTGAAAGTCTCGGGGTGATTCGTCAAGCAGGGGCTGAGAAAAAAGGGGGGTCCCAAAACGCGTTTTCCCCATGCATTTTCCCGTAGGACCTTTAGTTGAAGGTACATCCCGAACGACTGAACAGAATTACTTGAAATTTGGCAAAGAGGTAGTCCTCAGGTCAGGCATGTGCCTTTTGCTTAAATGGTGTAAATCCGTTCAGTAGATCCTGAGAAAATCAAAAGTAAAATCATATATATATCTGGGCGGAGCCTAACCACACATCTCATCGTGAGATCTGATTGGCTGTCAGCACTTCACCCAAGAAGTGTTGGCAGCCATCTTGGGACCAATATACATGATAGCACCTCATTAAAAAGCATTGCAGTTAATAGAAGGTTTTAAGACTTTAGCTACATTATAAATCATTTGTTGATGGTACCATGCTCATTTTAAGGAACTGTGGTGTGTTCTAAGGTGATTTTACCATGTGAAAAAGCCTTCTGCTGTGATATCATGAATCATGTTTGAGAGAAAACTATTTTCTCATGCTTTTCCCACAGAGGTTTGGAAGGTGATCTATAAGCTAACTGAGAGCATATTTTCTGTAAATTCACATTATCTTTCTCAGTCATGTGAGAATGAAGTCTGACATTCTCAGTAAAACATGTACATCCAACAAGGGCAGAGACTGTCAGTTGATTCCTTTGTGTTCTACTGCAGCTTCCCAGAGTGTTCTAAAGAACAACTAGAGCGCTAACAGTCCTACTTATGACAAACATATGGCACACCTGAAGCCATCTTGGTTGGAATAAAGTGGTAATTCTTAAAACAATTAATTTAAAAAGGAACAAAATGAGGGGGTCATTTTGCCATAAAAAGTATGATTAGTGCTGCAGAAAGAAAAATTAGGGCACATTTTGAGTGACTTCTCAAATCCTCTTCTATTTCATTAAAAAAATTCTGACATGCAGACTGAAACATGCACTTACAATACCAGCAGCAGACTTCCCTGGTGAGCAGTAGCTTTACTACAGTGATCTAATAAGCAACTAGAGTGCTAACATTCTGAATTTATTGCAAATTTGTGACACATCTGAATGCCTTCTTGATAGAATCAAAGTAAAAAACTGAAAGTATTTCCTACTGAAGAGACTGTAGTAAATGAGGAAATTAGGAAACATCATAACAAATAAGTCTCCCAAAATGGCCACCAGAGACAAAAGAGCCCAAATGTAGCCCAAATATCACCGAGATGTAGCCCAAGTATAGCCCAATGACAGAATGTCCCAGAGTGTTCTAACGAACAACTAGAGCGCTAACAGTCTTACTTATGACAAAAGTATGGCACACCTGAAGCCATCTTGAATGGAATAAAGTGGTAACACTTAAAACATTTAATTTACAAAAGAACACAATGAGGGGGTTCATTTTGCCATAGAAATTATGATTAGTGCTGAAGAAAGAAAAATTAGGGCACATTTTGAGTGACTTCTCAAATCCTCTTCTATTTCATTAAAAAATTCTGATATGCAGACTGAAACATGCACTTTTAATACCAGCAGCAGACTTCCGTGGTGAGCAGTAGCTTTACTACAGTGATCTAATGAGCAACTAGAGTGCTAACATTCAGAATTTATGGCAAATGTGTGACATATCTGAATACCTTCTTGATGGAATCAAAGTAAAAAACTGAAAGCATTTCCTACTGAGGAGACTGCAGTAAATGAGGAAATTAGGAAACTTCATAACAAATAAATCTCCCAAGATGGCCACCAGACACAAAAGAGCCTAAATGCAGCACAAATATCACCCAGATGTAGCCCACATGTAGCCCAATGACAGAAGTGTGCAAAACACTTATTTTTTGTATATTTGCAGTTTTATATAGTGCAGACTTGTCAGGTATTGGAATGCTTTACATGAGCATTGGTTACATCACACAAGATCAAATTCATTTTGGCTGTAGACATGGGGAGATTAAGTGATTTGACCACAATCACAGAATGTTGAGCTGAAGCAGAAACTCCAACCTGGTTACCCAGTTGCAAAGTCTGCAGCTCTGGAAGTAACACCACATCCTCTCGCCAAGGTGCAACATTTAATCAAGTGGTCAACTGGATAAAAAACATAAAGATTACAAATAATTTAAAAGTTCTTTGTCGCTATTTGAAAACTCAGAAAATATGTCCTCATTTTAGTTTTTTAGAGCACTAACCATAATTTTGATGCAAATAAGACCCTCTCATATATGTACTTTCTAAAGGAAATACTCTAGGTATTACAGTTTTGATTACATCAAGATGACGTCAGGCGTTCCACGCTTTTGTAATAAATATAGAATGTTAGCAATCTAGTTGTTCATTGGGATACTGTTGAGAGGCAGTGGCCAGGGGCACGGACTCTGAAAATTGAAGGCAGGTAGGAGAGTGCAGAGGCAACAATTTGACCACACTGGGCAGGCAGGAAGGGCAGTGGCAGCACAACAGACTATGGAGGGCAGTGGAAAGGGGGGCAGGGGCAACAAACCAACAATACAGGACTGGCAAGAGAGGCTGTGGCAATATAATAGACCATTGTAGGCAGAAGGAAGAGGCAGTGGTAGTACAACCATACATGCCAACAGACCCGTTTCAGCCAGGAAACGTCCAATGTTTTTAAGCTCAAATGGGCTTTATTTGATCTGTCTCCTGTCTACAATCTCCTCTTTTTCAATGTAACTCAAAGGGGAAAATCAATACCCCAGTTTGTTTTCAAAATCTCCCTCTTACCAAGTTCAAAATGTTCGCAAGTATGGTACATTGAATCGTGGTAGGCAGGAGGAATTGGGGTAGGGACATGGACTCGGATAACAGAGGACAGGAGGGACATGGAGAGGTGCACCAAACTGACCATACAGGGCAGGCATCAGGGTTTGCAGCAGCACAATACACCACACAGCACATGCGGGACGGGAGTGCAGCACAACAATCCATAGAAAGCAATAGGGAGGGGACAGGACCATGCACATGGACAACAGAGAACAGATGGGAAAGAGGCAATGGTAGCTAGCTGACCATAATGGACAGACAGGAGAGAAAGCTGCAGCATAACAGACCATAAAGGGCAGGAGGGAGGGATCAGGGGCATTACAATGGAACAGACAAGCCAGGAGGGAGGGAATAAGGGGTCTGCACATGGAAACAGAGGGCTTGGGGCAAGGTGGCAGGGCAGGAGCAGCAAGATGACCATGGAGGTCAGGCAGGATGGGCACTAGAAACAAGACACACCATGGAGAGCAACAATGAGACTATGGTGGCATACACACAGACTATGGAGGGAAGGTGGGAGGGGGTCAGGGGCAGCTAGCTGACCACACAGGAAAAGTGGGAGGGGCCATGGCAGCACAGAAGACCATGCATGGCAAGCGGGAGGGTTAGTGGCAGCACAATGGCTATGATGGGCAAGAAGGAGGGTGCAGGGACATGCATAAAGGACCATGGAGGATAGAAGGGAGGGTCAGGACCTGGGCACAGACAAGTGAGTTCAGGGGAAGGGCCCTCACAACAGATCGCGCGGGGCAGGCAGGAGGAGCAGTTGCATAACAACAGATCAGGTAGGGCAGAAGGGTGTGGCAGTAAAATGGACCAAGGAGGACAGGAGGAAGGGGATAGGGGCATGGCATGTGGACAGGCAGGGTGGAGGTGGCAGGGACAGGTTACAGTCATCTGACAAGGCTAGGCAGGTGGGAGCGGAGTGGCAGCTTAACAGAACACTCAGAGTAGATAGGAGTGGCAGGTCCATGGAACATAGTGGGCAAAAAGGATGGAGCAGGGGCATGCACAAAGACATCGGAGGGCAGGGGGAAGGAGAATAGGGGCAGCAAGCTAAGCACAGAGGCTAAGCAGGAGGTCAATGATGGGCCATAGAATTGGGCAATGGAGGGCAGGAGGAGTGGACTGGTACATCATGCTAAATGGAGGGCAGTGGCAGCACATCAGACCATGCATGGCAGGAGGGAGGAGGCTAGTCCATGGATTCAGACAACAGAGGATAGGGAGGAGGTGGATGGGGCAGCAAGCTAACTGTTCAGAGAAGGTGGGTATTAGGAACTTTATTGTTTTTAAAATGTGTGTCTGTGCGAACTACTTAAAATATGAACAAGTATGCAGCATAATCTCACTTTTATTCAGGAAGAAGAGGACGTTTGTGACTGTGACTCCAGGCTCACTTGGCAGAAACACCCCCTGACCCTCCACCCCATCGCAAAATGTAATGCCCGTGAAAAGGGTAGGTGGACGCAGTGTTATATAGAACATAGTCCTGAGAGCACGATTGAAAATGAAAACTAGATGTAGTATATGGTATAAACTATGCACCAAAAAGTGTGATATAAGATGAACCGGGGCGTGAAATATAATATGCAATACATTGTGCGCAATGACAGATTCATTGGAGAGCGCGAGATAGCACAGGCACTAGCGCGTGCTATGCGATATGTGCCTTGGAGTGTAATATGCACAGGGCAGTGTTGTGTAACATAAATAGTCCCTAAAGTTGTAATATAAAATATGTGCTGGGGAGTGTAACGTTGCATATGCACTGTGACAAAGATATGGATCCCAGATTGTAATATGTATGGCATAGCGCTGTGCGTTATAACATACACATCGAGGAAGGCACGTTAGATGGGGCAATATAACCCGTGCGAAGGCAAGTGTGGCATGACATATTCACGGGGTGGTGTTACAGTGCACATGGGCTAGAGAGTGTCATGGCATACGCACTAGCTGGTGGAATACAACACAGAGGTGTGAGGCAATCGGCGGGCACTGGTGGGTGTAACACAGCATTGGGCTCAGCCAGGAGCACGCTGTGACTCTCAACTCAAGTGAAGTTCGTCTCCTTTCCAGAGAGTAAAATAAAAAGTATTACACATCCGGCGGTGGATGTGTTTTTTATTAACCGTGAGGGGGGTTTCTTGCATAGTTTGGTCGAATTTTTGTCGAATCCCCTTTGAATGGCTTGGTGTGCGTGTCTATTAAATGTGCCCGTAAATAGCTACCCATGTTTGTATAAATAAACAACAAGGGTGTCTACTTGGAGAGTACCCACCGGCAGGAGCGCCGGGATTAGGCACGGTAGGGCGTCAGACACGTCAGAGCTTCACTAGCGGTGTAAATACATTCCATGTGGATTCATTCTATGCATAGTCGCCTTTTAATGAATATCACGCAAATCGTCATGGTGATAGGTACATACGGTTTCTCCAGCATGTGCTAGGTGTTTCTATAAATATATATATTTTTAAAATAATAAAAAACAAAGGCCGGCCCCGGGGTTGGGGTCCCCAGAACAATAAGTGGCCTGAGGAGGGGGGCAACGCAGCCCCCTCCTAAAGAATTTAAATTAATGGGATGGGGTCCCCAGGGCCAGTAAATTATAAAAAGAAGGGGGGCCACACAGCCCTCCTTCTTAAAAAAATAAAATAAATAAAAGACCGGCATCGTGCTGGAGGCCACGCCCCCTCCTTGCAGCACTCTGCAAACGCGCCCCCTGGCCAGTTGTAAGTTGGGGAATTAATTCCCCTTCAATACTGAGGGTCCCTGAGGGCCAACTAGCCCAACAGGTATCTCCAGTGTGCGCCAGGGAGCTGCATTGCAGACAGGTGTTCTGAGGCCACGCCCCTTTTTACACCTCAATGCAACGCAGCTCTGTGGCGCTTACTGGAGGTACCTAGTTGGCTAGTTTGACCCTAGGGACCCTTGGGATTCAAGGGGACTTCATCTCTCAACTTAGAACGGCCACAGGGCGCGTTTACACAGTGGTGAAGGGAGGGGACGGGGCCTGAGGTGACGGGTGCAAACACGCCCTGTGGCGCGTTTTAAGTTGGGGAAATAATTCCATTTCAATCCTGAGGGACCCTGGGGGCCAACTAGCCCACCAGGTGCTTCCAGTAAGTGCCACTGCTCTGCGTTGCAGAGAGGTGGTGCAGGCCATGCCCCTTTTTACACCTCTCGGCAATGGCGCTTACTGGACGTACCTAGTGGGCTATTTTGCCCCTAGGGATCCTCAGTATTCAAGGGGACTTAGTCTCCCAACTTAAAAAACGGCCACAGGGCATGTTTACACAGTGGGGAAGGAAGGGGACGGGGCCTGATGTGACGTGTGCAAACACGCCCTATGGCGCGTTTTAAGTTGGGGAAATAATTCCTCTTCATTCCTGAGGGCCCCTGGGGGCTAACTAGCCCACCAGGTGCTTCCAGTAAGCACCACTGAGCTGCGTTGCAGAGAGGTGATCCAGGCCGTGCCACTTTTTACACCTCTCTGCAACGCAGCTCCGTGGCGCATACTGGAGGTACCTAGTGGGCTAGTTGGACCCTAGGGGCCCTCAGGATTCAAATGAACTTAATCTCCCAACTAAAAATGGCCACAGTGTGTGTTTATACAGTGGTGAAGGGAGGGGACGGGGCCTGAGTTAACGTGTGCAAACAAGCCCTGTGGTGCGTTTTAAGTTGAGGAAATAATTCCCCTTCAATCCTGAGGGACCCTGGGGGCCAACTAGCCCACCAGGTGCTTCCAGTAAGCACCACTCTGCTGCGTTGCAGAGGGGTGGTCTAGGCCGTGTCCCTTTTTACATCTCTCTGCAACGCAGCTCTGTGGCGCTTACTGGTGGTACCTAGTGGTCTAGTTGGACCCTAGGGACCATCAGGATTCAAGGGGACTTAATCTCCCAACTTAAAATGGACACAGGGCGTGTTTACACAGTGGGGAATTGAGGGGACGGGCCTGAGGTTACGTGTGCAAACACGCCCTGTGGCGCATTTTAAGAGGTAGTTTTAATCCCCTGCCCTATTATATACTAGGGGCTTACAGAGGAGGTCATGCTGATCACAGGGAGACCCCAACGCATAGTGTTCCCTAGTGTATGTAGGTGTTTTCACTGTATTCTGAGTGTCTTTTAACTTAGCACTGGCTCTAGGACTGGTTAGTCAGACTCAGTTACCACCAGTATCCGTCTGAAAAAGTTGAGGGTACAGGATGATTTTGCAGCAAGGTTTCTTTCTGCTCTTCTGTTTGTTCTTTCTGCACGTTATCCTTCTTCCTGCACTTTTCTTCGTCTTTGAGGACTTCTGTTGCTTCTTTCTGCATTTCTTTTTTTCTTTCTGTGCGTTTTTTCTTCTTTCTTCACATGTCCTATCTCTGTTTGCATAGTTAGAAATTAGCATTTAAAAAACCTTTGAAATTCACTGAAAAAACCATAGGTTTCAGGCACGTTATAGTTAGGAATTAGCATTTAAAAAACCTTAGAAATTCACTGAAAAAACCATAGGTTTCAGGGGCGTTATAGTTAGCTGGACTTTTCACTCGTACAAAACCATTGAAATTGCCCCGTTATAGTTAGTTCAACTAACTATAACTCGCGCGCCCGCAATGCACTGCTGATGACGTCACATATTACATCACTCATGACATGGTCAGTGACATCACTCATGACATCACTGATGACATCTCAAATGACATCACTAATGACATCACTGATGACATCATCCTTGTGATAGAGTGGCAGACCTCCTCTTCCCCTAATATAACCTCTGATACACACATTCAAAAATAGAAACTACAATGTTCAAAACAATGGACATACCAATACCAGTTACAACAACCTATTCAGAAATTCTAAGATCCACATACACATCCACTCATTCACCAACAGTCCTATACAGTCACTCATACATGTACTCACTCATCATATGTACTCACACACCTATACATCCTGTTACACAACGCCACTCATCCGTAGAGTTACTCACACACATAGTCACTCATGCTAATAAAGAATCAAACATCCATTTACTTGCATATGCAGCTATACACACACCACCACCCTTACTTCTACAGAAACTGACACATACTTAGTCTTTTAAACAATCACTTATAGAAACGCATACTTATTCATACAGGAACTCTTTCAATCTCTCACTCTCACATATACTCACTTATATACACCAATAGTCACATATACTAGTTTAAAACATATGTAGTTACTCATCACTATTGAGACAGTCATTCACTCACTAACACACCCATGCACACACTCATCCACCCATACAGTCCTGCACACATGCTGTCTTCAACACATACAAACAGTGAGTCACTCATTCATGCACCTATGCACTACGTAATTCCCCCCACCGAACCATAGAGACACTCAGACACTCATACTGATACTCAAAAAACCAACTAATAACCTATATAGACACTCATGTAGCTACTCACCAACCCATGCAGCCACTTGTACACAAAGTGAGAGACTGATACAGATATTTACATATTTAAACATTACTCACTAAGCCATGTTTTCACTATGATACACTTAATCAGTCAGTTATACAATCAATTTTTCAAAAACAAATCTTCCATTTAGACACTTATATACCCATTTATTCTTCCATCGACCTTGAGATATACATATATAAAACATGTAATTTTCAGAAAAACACACATTCACTGGATGATATCATCAGTGATGTCATTTGAAATGTCATCAGTGATGTCATGAGTGATGTCACTGACCATGTCATGAGTGATGTAATATGTGACGTCATCAGCAGTGCATTGCGGGCGCACGAGTTATAGTTAGCTGAACTAACTATAACGGGGGAATTTCAATGGTTTTGTACGAGTGAAAAGTCCAGCTAACTATAACGCCCCTGAAACCTATGGTTTTTTCAGTGAATTTCTAAGGTTTTTTAAATGCTAATTCCTAACTATAACGTGCCTGAAACCTATGGTTTTTTCAGTGAATATATATATATATATATATATATATATTATATATATATATATAGATATATATATTACCTACTGGCGGTCGCCAGTAGGTAGTTATAGTTAGGACTACGTTTCCATAGGAAATCCGCAACATTCTATTTTGAATAACTTTGGCGCCGGTCGACGAATCCTCGCGAATTTTTCATAATAGGTGGGGCGCTACGCTCCGCTCCTACCCTGAAAGTCTCGGGGGGATTCGTCAAGCGGGGGCTGAGATAAAAGGGGGTCCCAAAACGCGTTTTTCCCATGCATTTTTCCATAGGACCTTTAGACAGGGCTACAGCCCGAACGGCTGAACAGAATTACTAGAAATTTGGCAGAGAGGTAGTTCTCAGGTCAAGGAAGTGCCTTTTGTAGGTTCGGTGTAAATCTGTTCAGTAGATTCTGAGAAAATAGCCTTTAAATGAATATATATATCTGAGCCAGCTTACGGTGCGCTTACGGTACGCTTACCGTACGCGTACGGTGGCGTGCGCGAGCGCGATTCTGATTGGCTCTTAGATCTTAGTAAACATTCGAATCGGCCGAAACCAGGAAGCGGCGGCCGCCATTTTCTCTCTCGCACTGAGAGTGATGTTGAAATATAAAGCACAAAAACATGTAAAGGGGCTGTTTAGACAGCTCCCACACACATAGCCATGTTGAGGGAGTCCCCAAAGATCACCCATGGCCAAAAAGGGAATTTTTATTTTTTCGCTAATTTCGCCGATTACGCTTACCGTACGCGTACGGTAAAAAGTTATAAAAAAAACAAAATTATCCACACTCTCCCCACCCCGTGTGCAATTGGTGGCCGAAGGCCACCAATTGTCCATGGCTCATTAGACATGAGATAAACTATAATATTTTTAAAAAAAATAATAAAAAAAAAAATTATCCACACTCTCTCCACCCCGTGTGCAAATGGTGCCCGAAGGGCACCATTTGTGCATGGCTTATAAAAATTACGAAAAATGAAAATATTACCTTTCAAAACGAAGTGCATCATATGTCCTCCATGTGCGCACGGTGCGTGAAGCGCATCGTGCGTACATGGCCCATCTAGCGTAACGTGGGCACGCGGTGTGCGTAGCGCACCGCGTGCCCACCGTGCGTGCACGGCACTAACTGCGTAAAGTGGGCGCGCGGTGCGCAAAGCGCACCGCGTGCTTACTATGCGCGCACGGTGCGCGAAGCGCACCGTGCGCGCACGGAACGAACTGCGTTAAGTGGGCGCGCACGCCACGAATGGCGTAAAGTAACTTAGCATTTAAAAAACCGTACAAATTCACTGAAAAAACCATAGGTTTCACACACGTTATAGTTAGGAATTAGCATTTAAAAAACCTTGCAAATTCACTGAAAAAACCATAGGTTTCACACATGTTATAGTTAGCGGAAATTTTACTGATAAAAAACCAATGAAATTCCCCCGTTATAGTTAGTGCAGGCAACTATAACTCACGCGACCGCAATCTTCTGCTGATGACATATGTGTCTTTATGAAAAAAAAAATATTTGTAATATATGTATAGCTAAAAATGTATGGAAGAAGACATGGGCAAATAAGTGTCTAAATACAGTATTAGCATCAGCAGAGGATTGCGGTCGCGTGAGTTATAGTTGCCTGCACTAACTATAACGGGGGAATTTCATTGGTTTTTTATCAGTAAAATTTCCGCTAACTATAACATGTGTGAAACCTATGGTTTTTTCAGTGAATTTTATATATATAGATATATATTCCAAACACGAAAAGGTTGCCCTTGTAGAGACGCCAACACTGATGGTAAGTAACTCCATTGCTTTATTCATGGTTGCAGGCACATCGTACTCTCCCCCAAGAACTGCCATATGCATTTCGGGCTCCATGCCCTTGTTCACTGGCGTTTTCCACAACATTCACGGCAGCCATGTGGACTATAAACCATACGCCCCGCCCATTTAGGACTTCGTTTTTAACATTGATTTCTGGGTATGGAAGTCCGTTCATACTTCACAGTGATTGCTGCTACTGTGCCTAAAAAATTAAAGTCTGTACTCCCCGAATTAATTTTTTCAGGCACACTAGCAGCAATCACTGTGAAGTATGAACGGAATTCCATACCCAGAAATCAATGTTAAATACGAAGTCCTAAATGGGCGGGGCGTATGGTTTATAGTCCACATGGCTGCCGTGAATGTTGTGGAAAACGCCAGTGAACAAGGGCATGGCGCCCGAAATGCATATGGCAGTTCTTGGGGGAGAGTACGATGTGCCTGCAACCATGAATAAAGCAATGGAGTTACTTACCATCAGTTTTGGCGTCTCTACAAGGGCAACCTTTTTGTGTTTGGAATCTTAATAGCGGCGCGCCTTGTCGCGGAGACGCCCCGCTGCTTTAACAAAGCGGACCTCGGCACTCGGACTCTTGGGTGCCTGCAAGGTGATGGTAAATCCGGCATTTCTGGTGTGAAAGCAGCAGGTACTTTGGACAATTCTCCTCGTAACCCACTTGGGGAGTACAGACTTTAATTTTTCAGGCACACTAGCAGCAATCACTGTGAAGTATGAACGGACTTCTATACTCAGAAATCAATGTTAAATACGAAGTCCTAAATGGGCGGGGCGTATGGTTAAAGTCCACATGGCTGCCGTGAATGTTGTGGAAAACGCCAGTGAACAAGGGCATGGAGCCCGAAATGCATATGGCAGTTCTTGGGGGAGAGTACGATGTGCCTGCAACCATGAATAAAGCAATGGAGTTACTTACCATCAGTGTTGGCGTCTCTACAAGGGCAACCTTTTCGTGTTTGGAATCTTAATAGCGGCGCGCCTCGTCGCGGAGACACCCCGCTGCTTTAACAAAGCGGACCTCGGCACTCGGACTCTTGGGTGCCTGCAAGGTGATGGTAAATCCGGCATTTCTGGTGTGAAAGCAGCAGGTGCTTTGGACAATTCTCCTCGTAACCCACTTGGGGAGTACAGACTTTAATTTTTCAGGCACACTAGCAGCTATCACTGTGAAGTATGAACGGACTTCCATACCCCGAAATCAATGTTAAATACGAAGTCCTAAATGGGCGGGGCGTATGGTTTATAGTCCATATGGCTGCCGTGAATGTTGTGGAAAACGCCAGTGAACAAGGGCATGGAGCCCGAAATGCATATGGCAGTTCTTGGAGGAGAGTACGATGTGCCTGCAACCATGAATAAAGCAATGGAGTTACTTACCATCAGTTTTGGCGTCTCTACAAGGGTAACATTTTCGTGTTTGGAATCTTAATAGCGGCGCGCCTCATCGCGGAGACGCCCAGCTGCTTTAACACAGCGGACCTCGGCACTCGGACTCTTGGGTGCCTGCAAGGTGATGGTAAATCCGGCATTTGCGGTGTGAAAGCAGCAGGTACTTTGGACAATTCTCCTCGTAACCCACTTGGGGAGTACAGACTTGAATTTTTCAGACACACTAGCAGCAATCACTGTGAAGTATGAACGGACTTCCATACCCAGAAATCAATGTTAAATACGAAGTCCTAAATGGGCGGGGCATATGGTTTATAGTCCACATGGCTGCAGTAAATGTTGTGGAAAATGCCAGTGAACAAGGGCATGGGGCCCGAAATGCATATGGCAGTTCTTGGGGGAGAGTACGATGTGCCTGCAACCATGAATAAAGCAATGGAGTTACTTACCATCAGTGTTGGCGTCTCTACAAGGGCAACCCTTTCGTGTTTGGAATCTTAATAGAGGCGCGCCTCGTCGTGGAGACGCCCCGCTGCTTTACCAAAACGGACCTCGGCACTCGGACTCTTGGGTGCCTACAAGGTGATGGTAAATCTGGCATTTCTGGTGTGAAAGCAGCAGGTACTTTGGACAATTCTCGTAACCCACTTGGGGAGTACAGACTTTAATTTTTCAGGCACACTAGCAGCAATCACTGTGAAGTATGAAAGGACTTCCATACCCAGAAATCAATGTTAAATACGAAGTCCTAAATGGGCGGGGCGTATGGTTTATAGTCCACATGGCTGCCGTGAATGTTGTGGAAAACGCCAGTGAACAAGGGCATGGAGCCCGAAATGCATATGGCAGTTCTTGGAGGAGAGTACGATGTGCCTGCAACCATGAATAAAGAAATGGAGTTACTTACCATCAGTGTTGGCGTCTCTACAAGGGCAACCTTTTTGTGTTTGGAATCTTAATAGCGGCGCGCCTCATCGCGGAGACGCCCCGCTGCTTTAACAAAGCGGACCTTGGCACTCGGACTCTTGGGTGCCTGCAAGGTGATGGTAAATCCAGCATTTCTGGTGTGAAAGCAGCAGGTGCTTTGGACAATTCTCCTCGTAACCCACTTGGGGAGTACAGACTTAAATTTTTCAGGCACACTAGCAGCTATTACTGTGAAGTATGAACGGACTTCCATACCCCGAAATCAATGTTAAATACGAAGTCCTAAATGGGTGGGGCGTATGGTTTATAGTCCACATGGCTGCCGTGAATGTTGTGGAAAACGCCAGTGAACAAGGGCATGGAGCCCAAAATGCATATGGCAGTTCTTGGGGGAGAGTACGATGTGCCTGCAACCATGAATAAAGCAATGGAGTTACTTACCATCAGTGTTGGCGTCTCTACAAGGGCAACCTTTTCGAGTTTGGAATCTTAAGAGCGGCGCGCCTCGTCGCAGAGACGCCCCGCTGCTTTAACAAAGCAGACCTCGGCACTCGGACTCTTGGGTGCCTGCAAGGTGATGGTAAATCTGGCATTTCTGGTGTGAAAGCAGCAGGTACTTTGGACAATTCTCCTCGTAACCCACTTGGGGAGTACAGACTTTAATTTTTTAGGCACAGTAGCAGCAATCACTGTGAAGTATGAACAGACTTCCATACCCAGAAATCAATGTTAAATACGAAGTCCTAAATGGGCGGGGCGTATGGTTTATAGTCCACATGGCTGCCGTGAATGTTGTGGAAAACGCCAGTGAACAAGGGCATGGAGCCCGAAATGCATATGGCAGTTCTTGGGGGAGAGTACGATGTGCCTGCAACCATGAATGAAGCAATGGAGTTACTTACCATCAGTGTTGGCGTCTCTACAAGGGCAACCTTTTCGTGTTTGGAATATATATTCACTGAAAAAACCATAGGTTTCAGGGGCGTTATAGTTAGCTGGACATTTTCCTCATACAAAACCCTAGAAATTCCCCTGTTATAGTTAGTTCAGCTAACTATAACTCGCGCCCCCGCAATGCACTGCTGATGACGTCACATATTACATCACTCATGACATGGTCAGTGACATCACTGATGACATCACTGATGACATCTCAAATGATATCACTGATGACAACACTGATGGCATCATCCATGTGATAAATTACTGCATCTTCTCACACCCTAATTTAACCCTAGATACACAAACTCAAAATTTCAGACGTTCATTCTCAAAACCATAGATACTCCAATACCAATAACTACATACCCACTTATTAACTCTTAGGTCTACATACACCTCCACTCATTCACATGTACAGTCACTCATACTTACAGTCACTCCGTACAAGACTATCATATGCATTTATACACCTACATAGACACTCACACACCACCAATCATCCATAGAGGTACTTTCACACCTAGTCAGTCATGCAAATAATTAATCACACTCCTATTTACTCACCTATGCAGTTATACACACTCAAGTTCACTTACTCATAAAAATAGTACCACATTCTTACGCTCTTATACAATGATTGATACAAGCACACACTCATCCATACAGCCACTCTCACAATCACAAACTCTCACATATACCCACTTATAAACTCTTACACGCATATATACTGCCTTTCACATATGTAGTTAGTCACAAATGTACCACTGAGATATACATTCAATCCCTAACACACCCATACATACACTCACTCAACCATACAGTCCATCACAGTTGCACTCTTAAAACCATGCACCCATAGAATCACCCACTCACACATCTATGCACAGAGTCACACACACCCCACCCACACATACATTCAGGCACCCATACAGATACTCAGACAACCAATCAATAACCCATAGAGACACTCATATTGCTATTCACAAAACCATGCAGCCGCTTATACACCAACAGACAGACAGATACAGACATTCACACAGTTTAGTCACTAGTCTGCAGTAAGATACATTTAATGACTCACTTATCGAGTCAGTTACGCACCTAGAAAATCACCCATTCACACACTTGTACACCCACTTATTCTTCAACAGGCCTTTCCCTATATATATTAAACATATTAAAACTGTTCAGAAACACATACTCAATGGATGACGTCATTTGAGATGTCATCAGTGATGTCATTTGAGATGTCATCAGTGATGTCATCAGTGATGTCACTGACCATGTCGTGAGTGATGTAATATGTGACGTCATCAGCAGTGCATTGCGGGGGCGCGAGTTATAGTTAGCTGAACTAACTATAACAGGGGAATTTCTAGGGTTTTGTACGAGGGAAATGTCCAGCTAACTATAACGCCCCTGAAACCTATGGTTTTTTCAGTGAATTTCTAAGGTTTTTTAAATGCCAATTCCTAACTATAACGTGCATGAAACCTATGGTTTTTTCAGTGAATTTCAAAGGTTTTTTAAATGCTAATTCCTATCTATAACTTATCTCTGAAGATATCATGAAAAGCATTCTTTTTTAAAAGTAGGGTGCACATTAGTTTTGTGGAAAAGCATCTTTGTGATTGGTTAAGAAAAAGCAGTTTCAACGTGGAGTACATATCATAGGATAAAATTTGCTCAGCTCAACCACACCTGATACTTGCAGTTGGAAGGCACTGTTCGAACTTAAAACAATCGTCAAATTTGAACCTGCACGTTTCATTAAATGTTCAAGAAAATGTTACAAAAAAATATCGTAAAGTTTAAAAAAATTGATGAACTTTTAACCTGCACGTGTTGTAGAATATTCTAGAAAGTGTGTTGATAGAATACGTTGCACTTCTGACTTCTATGTGTTGTTGAATATTAAAAAAAACGGTTCATATTGAAAAATTAAAAAGAAACCAATAGAGAAGTTTTGCAACCTAAAAGAATCAAGGAACTATTCTAATTTATTCTTTACATGTATTTATGTGTGCAGCAACAAAATTATAGACACAACAGCACCAGGAAGAGGAAGAAGCAGGGAGTGGGGGGAGGGGGGGAGATGGGCAGAATGGCACACATGCACAATTAAGTACAGCACAAGTATAGACAAACAATGGCCAAAATGAAACACACCAACAAGGAGCACAAGTCACACAACCCGCCAACATCACACCACTGAACGAGCATAGAAGTGAAAACCACGCTGCATTCATAAAGGATGTGTACAAAGGCCAGTCGTTGGTGTTGTGGGATGTCTGCGACCGTGGTCATCATGGATGAGATGCCCAGCATGTGGTACATGGTCGAGTTCACTGTGTGTTATGTTGCCAAACGGCTGCTCCTCCCTCCCACAAGCCCCCACACTTTTGTACGGTGAGCTGTTGTATCTCGTGCACTCGTACGGCACGCCATTGTAATGCCTATTTGCGCATGTCCTGCTACATTCCAACAACAACATCACAGTGCCGTTTGGAGGTGGTACATGCCACTTTACAACATCGACTGATGCGGCTCTTTCAACAGGCCACACCAGAACACAGAGACACACTTACCGCACTTCCTGTTCACGGACATGTCCGTGACACCCCGTTCCCCTTGCCGGATAGGCACACCCCTCCACTGACCTGTGAACCCCAGACCAGCACACGGCAGTTGTGCATGCAGGAGGATGCGTACGTAGCTACACATCCCGGCTCACTGCCAACGCTGAGGTGACAGCACACTGTGATGTTGCAGGGCTCGTGCCTATCATGCTAAGACAATGACCACAGGGACACACTTACTAAGATATGGGTTTGGGGGGCATTGGCGGTCCTGGAGTTGTTGAGATGAGTCTTCTGGCCCTCATGGGTATCCCTGTATCATGCTCATTGACTTTATGGCACCTGTGGGTGTTCTGGTGTGGCTCTTGGCTGTGTTCCCTTTCATGGTGCAGGTAGTTGTCCTGCTTAACACCAGCAGAAAGCAGGTGTAAAATCCCTGGTGCTAACGTGTCTTATTGCCGGAATTTGTTTCGCATTGCAATTAGTGTGAAAGTTGTGATGTGATTATTTTCGTATGCAGAACAATATACAAACTGAGCAGTGTATCTCGTCAAGATCCAGCACTTGACGCACTATTCCCAATCAATATAAATACAATGAGATTTCTTAATAGATTTCATTTGTACACTGTAAGTGCAGCCAATACCTCAGTGCAATACAATACAGGATTTTAGTATTTAGAATAAATCGCAAAGGTGCACCTCAAGTCTTTTTGCACGGGAACGGCTACTCTCCATTTCATTATCAGCACTTTAACGGAAGTAAAGTTGAGATACATCTAACACACTATTCAGAAGTTGGTGCAAACTACAGATATCACAAGTATTCCAGCGATAAGTGCCCCAAAATTTAACACCATGGTGGACTCCATCAAATAACATTAATAAGAACAAGAAAGAGTCACACAGCAGTTAAGACAACAACCAAAAACATTAATAAATTTTTTTTCAAACTTTATTTTTTATAATAATAAATATATAAACTATAAACTATTTTCAAACTTTATATTTTTATTAACATAAATATAAACAATAAACTAATAAACAAAATGTAACAACAATAATACAAAACAACAAAGCAGAACACTCCTGTGGGAACCACGGATGTCGACGACAGACCTGGAAAATCAAAAAGATTGTTAAAAAAAAACCAACATGGTATTCTTAACAAAATACCACAAGAAATAAATCACAGATATATAAAATGTATACAGCTAACAACATTTTATAAGTTTAACTTACAAAAACTGTAAATGTTGCCGCTTTAAAATATTTACCGAATCTGAGGACATTTTTTAGCAGAAGGCACCACGCCCCACAACGTTTTTCATCAGTGGTGAAGAAATGTAAAAAAATTTCCAAGGAGCAAACAAAGACCAATGCCACCTTCTTCATTCGCAAGATTTGCAAAAGAGTTCTGTTATGAGGGGATCCTATCAAAAAATACTCGTGCGGCACAGCAAGTATGATGAAACACCTAAGGACCCTTCATCCAAACAATCTTGCACGAGAAGAGTGCAAACAGATGAGAAACACTCCTATTCTGTATCTGTAAAAAAGAATCACAAATAAATGTATATTAATAACTTTCAAATTTATACTATTCCATTACTGTACAAACACATTTTATATAAAAACTGACTAAGAAACTATAGCCCTGAACCACAAGTGTGACGATCATTAAAACACTTCATGCATAGTGCATACTACTTTGAAGCAGTTCATGCCCTAAAGCCTACCTCACTAAAAGACTACATGCTAACTGACTAAATGATTACAGTACTATAAGGAGACACACTGGGTGAGTGACAGGGTGTTTGCTAGAAGAGTATGAATACTAACTCGAGAATTGAAGGTGTGAAAGACAACTGTGTAGGTGATTAGAGGCCTGCATCAATACTGCATAGGCATTTAAAGCAGTCCATGTGCCAAGCCCTGGTTCACTGCATGACTACTTGGGTACTGACTGAATGACTAGAGTACAGCAAGGAGAGTGCCTAGGCGAATTTATAAGTGCTAGGATTTTCGCACAGGGAATGGATTAGTACTTGGTACTGAATGAGTCACTAGAGGAGTGCAAAGGCAGTCACAAGTGCTGGACTGTATGGATACTGACTAAGAAATTGAAAATGTGAAAGACAAGTGTCTAGGTGGTTAGAAGACTGCATGCATAGTGCATAGGGGTTTGAAGCAGTCCATGTGCTAAGGCCTGGCTCAGTGTATGAATACTTAGGCACTGACTGAATGATTAGAGTACTGCAAAGATAGTATCTTGGTGAATTTATAAGTGTTTGGGTTTTAGCACAGTGAATGGATTAGTACATGGTGCTGAATGGGTCACTAGAGGACTGCAAAGGGAGTGACAGGGTATTTCCTGGAAGTGTATGGATACTGACTAGGAAATTGAAGGTGAGAAAGACAATTGTGTAGGTGGTTAGAGGACTGCATGCATAGTGGATAAGGGTTTGAAGCAGTCCATATACTAAGGCCTGGGTCACTGGATGAGTACTTGGGTACTGACTGAATGATTAGAGTACTGCAATGAGAGTGCCTGGGTGAATTTATTAGGGTTTGGCGCAGTGAATGGATTAGTACATGATGCTGAATGGGTCACTAGAGGAGTGCAAATGGAGTGACAGGGTGTTTGCTGGAAGTGAATGGATACTGACTGGGGAATTGAAGGTGTGAAAGACAAGTGTGTAGGTGCTTAGAGGACTGCATGCATAGTGGATAGGGGTTTGAAGAAGTCCATATGCTAAGACCTGGCTCTGTGCATGAATACTTAGGCAGTGACTGAATCATTAGAGTACTGGAAAGAGAGTGTCTTGGTGAATTTATACGTGTTTGGGTTTTGGCACAGTGAATGGATTAGTACATGCTGTTGAATGGGTCTCTAGAGGACTGCAAAGGAAGTGACAGGATATTTCCTGGAAGTGTATGGATACTGACTAGGGAATTGAAGGTGTAAAAGACAACTGCATAGTATGTTAGAACACTACATGCATACTGCATAGACATTTGAAGCAGTCTATTTGGTACTTAAAAACTGACTAAATAATCAGACTACTTCTAGGACAGTGCTTAGATAAAACTTTCAAGTTTTCAGTTCTGCCACAGTGAACAGAATAGTACATGGTACAGCACCTTAGTGTCAAACCCTGACTCATTTTATCAATGCATAAGCAAAGACTAGCTTCTAATGCTTGACATCATGAGAGGTTTTAAATTAGTTATCTGTCAGCAAATAAACGATGTTACCAAATGCCTCTCTCACAGTGGCTCTCAAATGCACACAGACTCACAGTGTGATTCTAGACAAGCACCACTATCCCTAGGAGTTTAAGAAAACTCATTCACTACAGTGGAAGTGGTAAGCGAACTGCACACAATCTTTATATTTCAGGACTGCACTTTTATGTCAAAGCCTGACTCATATAATCAACGCATAAGCAAAGACTGGCTTCTAATGCTACTAAAACTTCACAACATGACCGGTTTTAAAACAGGTATATGTCAGCAAATACACGATATTACCAAATGCTTCTCTCACAATCCTTACCCAAATGCACACAGACACACAGTGTGATTTTAGACAAGCAACACTATCCTAGGAGTTTACCAAAACTCATTCACTACTCTGGAAGAGTTAATGGTACTGCACACAATCTACATATTTAAGTACACCACATCAGTGTCAAAGCAGGACTCATTTAATCAACGCATAAGCAAAGACTGGATTCTAATCCTGCTAAAACTTCACAACATGACACGTTTTAAAACAGTTATCTATCAGCAAATACATGATGTTACCAAATGCTTCTCTCACAGTGATCCCAAATACACACTAACTCACAGTGTGATTCTAGACAAGCACCACTATCCCTATGAGTTTACCAAAACTCATTCACTACAGTGCAAGTGGTAAGGGAACTGCACACAATCTACATATTTCACAACTGCAATTTACTGTCAATGCCTGACTCATATAATGAAAGCATAAGCCATAACTGTCTTCTAATGCTACTAAAACCTGACAACATAACATGTTTTACAACACTTATCTGTCAGCAAATACACAATGTTACCAAACACTTCTCTCACAGTGGTTCCCAAATGCACACAGACTCACAGTGTGATTCTAGACAAACAACAATATCCCTAGGACTTTACCAAAACTGATTCACTACTGTGGAAGGGGTAAGGGGACTGCACACAATCTACATATTTAAGTACAGCTCATCAGTGTCAAGGCATGACTCATTTAATCAACATATAAGCAAAGACTGGATTCTAATGCTACTAAAAATTCACAACATGACAGATTTTAAAACAGTTATCTGTCAACAAATACATGATGTTACCAAATGATTCTCTCACACTGATCCCAAATACACACTAACTCACAGTGTGATTCTAGACAAGCACCACTATCCCTATGAGTTTACCAAAACTCATTCACTACTCTGGAAGAGTTAATGGTACTGCACACAATCTACATATTTAGGTACACCACATCAGTGTCAAAGCGTGACTCATTTAATCAACGCATAAGCAAAGACTGGATTCTAATCCTACTAAAACTTCACAACATGACAGGTTTTAAAACAGTTATCTGTCAGCAAATACACGATGTTACCAAATGCTTCTCTCACAGTGATCCAAAATACACACTAACTCACAGTGTGATTCTAGACAAGCACCACTATCCCTATGAGTTTACCAAAACTCATTCACTACAGTGCAAGTGGTAAGGGAACTGCACACAATCTACATATTTCAGAACTGCAATTTACTGTCAATGCCTGACTCGTATAATGAAAGCATAAGCCATAACTGTCTTCTAATGCTACTAAAACTTGACAACATGACATGTTTTACAACACTTATCTGTCAGCAAATACACGATGTTACCAAACACTTCTCTCACAGTGGTTCCCAAATGCACACAGACTCACAGTGTGATTCTAGACAAACAACACTATCCCTAGGAGTTTACCAAAACTCATTCACTACAGTGGAAGTGGTAAAAGAACTGCACACAATCTACATATTTCACGACTACACTTTAATGTCAATGCCTGACTAATTTAATCAACGCATAAGCAAAGACTGGCTTCTAATGCTACTAAAACTAGACAACATGACAGGTTTAAAAACAGTTATCTGTCAGTAAATACACGATGTTACCAAATGCTTCTCTCACAATCCTTACCCAAATGCACACAGACTCACAGTGTGATTTTAGACAATAAACACTATCCTAGGACTTTACCAAAACTCATTCACTACTGTGGAAGGGGTAAGGGGACTGCACACAATTTACATATTTAAGTACAGCAAATCAGTGTCAAAGCATGACTCATTTAATCAACATATAAGCAAAGACTGGATTCCAATGCTACTAAACTTCCCAACATGACAGATTTTAAAACAGTTATCTGTCAGCAAATACATGATGTTACCAAATGCTTCTCTCACAGTGATCCCAAATACACACTAACTCACAGTGTGATTCTAGACAAGCACCACTTTCCCTATAAGTTTACCAAAACTCATTCACTACAGTGCAAGTGGTAAGGGAACTGCACACAATCTACATATTTCACGACTGCAATTTACTGTCAATGCCTGACTCATTTAATGAAAGCATAAGCCATAACTGTCTTCTAATGCTACTAAAACTTGACAACCTGACTGGTTTTAAAACAGTTATCTGTCAGCAAATACACAATGTTACCAAATGCTTCTCTCACAGTGGTTCCCAAATGCACACAGACTCACTGTGTGATTCTAGACAAACAACACTATCCCTTGCACTATATCAAAACACATTTCTTCATCTAGAAGTAGTACTACATTTTAGTATAGAAACATAACATAACTCATTTCACAAATTCATAAACAATGACTGGTTTCTAATTCTACCAAAATTTAAAAACTGCACAGTTATCTGTCTACAAACACATGAAAAACACAAATGCCTATCACAGAATGGTTTCTACATGCACACACATTGTAGAGAAAAAAAGTACTCCCTACACTTTAGCAGGAAAAATACATTAGTCTGATTAAAATCAAAATAGTCTACATACATCCCCTCACAATTAAATAACTCATCTTTCAAGTTCTTTTGTAGATTAAGGAGTAAATCAATCACTCACCATATTTTCTTTTACAGAATCTATGTACTGTGCACCCCTCAGCAAAAGCAAAAAATGAAAAAGTTTCCCTTTCATTTTCCACACATATACATGTAAACATCAAATCACAATCCTTCGCACATAACCTCAAAAGCAAACACACATTTCTATTGGTTAAACATTTCAACCCTTTCCAACTGAAATACATTTCAACCCTTCCCCCAATCTGCCTTCTGCCTGTTACCATAGAAACAGCTCATGGAACACTGCACTGAGCTCACAGGTCACAAGTTCAGCACACAATGTTCCTACAAAAGGCAGGAAGTGTGCTTGACTTTTTAACATATCAGCTTATCATATATAATGTTCCTTACAATCTGTTTTTGTTAACCAATAACAATCATACCTTTAAAAAACAAAAATGTACACCCTACCTTTCAGTGTAGAAATTTGTTATAAAACCAATGATTTCTTATCGTTTTTCAAAAAACGTTGCCGTGGATCCGCGCACCCACCGCGAGAGAATCCGTGCATCCAACGCGATAGGATGCGCGCACCGTGCGCGCATTTCGCCGCTTTTTTTTTTTAAAAAGGGGGGCCACAGGGAGTCCTTCTGGGACCCCCTAAGCAGATCTAGAGGGTCAAAGTATTTCCACTCTGCCCCTTTATATCTTTTACACACTTATTCCCCTTCCATCTTCAGCCTCGCTTCTACCGAGGCAGAAAATGGCCGCCAACAGTTCCTGGTTTCGAATGTAGAGAGACGCTCGACAGCCAATTAGCATTCAGCGCGCGATCGGGAAGGTGCGCGCTCGGTTCGGGGAGGGTGGGCTTACGGTGTGGGTACGGTCCGTGGATCCTCCGCGGCCATAGATATCACTAACTTTTTTACCCTAATTTTCTCAGGAGCTACTGAACAGATTCACACCAAATATGCAAAAGGCACGAGTCCGAACTGAGGACTACCTCTTTGCAAAATTTGGTGTTATTCCGTTCAGTGGTTCGGGCTATAGCTGCGACAACAGATCCTATGGGAAATTGCATGGGGAAAACGCGTTTTGGGACCCCCCTTTTTTCTAGCCCCCGCTTCACGGATCACCACAAAACTTTCAGGGTAGGAGCGGAGCGGAGCTGGCCAAAAGTTTGGAAAATTTCGCGAAGATTCATCAATCGGCGCCAAAGATATTCCCAATAGAATGTTGCGGATTTCCTATGGAAAATAGGTCCTAACTATAACTATCTACTTGCGACCGCCAGTAGATAATATATATATATATATATATATATATATATATATATATATATATATATATATATATATATATATATATATATATATATATCCATTCCACATATATATATATCCATTCAAAAGTGATCCAGAGCCAGGTCTGTACTGCGCGGTGTTCCTGAATGGACCCCGCCAGCCGTATCATACACAACCACGTCCCCTCATACAGAGATGACCAGGACACTGGCAGCTGAAATAATTTATTTAACTTAATGCCTATTCACCAACACGTTTCGGCTTTCGCCTTTGTCACGGTGTCGCACGATAGCAAACACAACTCATTACATACACAGATTCATGATCGGACCTTTGGTAGCACTTACAGCTGCTCTGCCTCGCTGCTGCTGATCCTTTATTCCTTAGCATTTTTGCACATTATTGAACTGTATTTTTAAAAATTACTTATTGGCACTGATCGTGGGTTGGGCGGTGGGAATCGAACCTTGTCATTAGGAATTGGGGAAATTTCAAACGACCCGCCATTTTTGGCAAGGCGTGGTCTAGTGGTTATGTTCTTGGAGCAGTTAAAACGGGACGCTGCGCGAGCGTGCAGCGGGCGCACCGCTAGCGCCGAAGGCAAGCCCGTCTGCACCCGTCAGCGTCCCGGAGGCATCGGTTGGGCCGGTCCCTTGGCGCCTATTAATGGGCGCCCAACTGTTGATCGTATTTGCTACAGTAGTGGGGATCTCCCGGCTATTGGTAGGTGCGAGAACTGCCACCCACATATCGTTTCTGTTGGTAACATGAAGGAATTTAGTTGTGGGATGTGCAACTGGACACTCCTCCCCCCCCCCGCTGTAGCTAATAGAACGATGCCTGGAAAGCAGGTTCCTGGCCCCTCTGTGTCACTGAATACGATGGTTAATAGTTAACAATGATGCTTCTTAATACACGCTCCATGAAGCAGCATGAATTCCACATTTTTGATGTGCTCTCTGAATTAAAACCTGATGTTTTGTTTTTAACGGAAACATGGCTTCATGAGGGCTCTAATCCAACTATTTCTAACGCGATCCCCCCGAGCTACCTAATATTGAGGAAAGATTGACATGGTGGCCGCGGTGGAGGAGTCGCTATTATTTATAAAAGTTTATTTATCTGCACCATATTACCCAATTATGACTTGGTGGATGCTGAAAGCCTAGGTTTTTTGTTAAAAGTATCAGCTCACCAGTCAATTGCAGGTATATCAATATACCGGCCTCCTGGTCCGGCGAAAAGCTTTTTGGAATCATTAGATAATGCCATTGCCCCTATAACTGCAAAATACAAACAATGTTTGGTATTAGGGGATTTTAACATTCATATGGACCAGGGCTTGGATCACGACTCCTTGGAACTTTATGAATCTTTCAATATGTTAAACTTCCTTCCATATGTTTCCTCCCCCACGCATGAAAGGGGTCATATTCTTGATCAGGTTTTTTCTACTGACAAGATTGAAATGGATCTGCCCCGCTCTATTGTATGGTCAGACCATTGCCTACTCACCTTCAGAATAAAGAAAATACTGGTTCAGTCTCATAAGCATTGCCTGGAGCGTACCAGTAGTTTTAGATCTTTTAATCTGATGACTTCGGTGGCACTAGGAGATTTTCTTAAAACTCATCCGATATGTTTTAAAGACAGTCTAACGCATGATGTTTTTGCATTAGAGAGCTGTTTGGAAACCTGCGCTAATGAGCTTGCCCCTTCTAAACTCCGTGTTGCCAATGGTGGCAGAGCTTCAGCCCTTGGTTCACAGAGGCTCTCAGGAAAAGTAGAAGTCTTTGCAAACGTTTGGAGAGAATTTGGAGGAAGGATTTTAATCCCGCGGATAAGCAAATTTATAAGGTGGCATTAAAAGCCCATTATGCTAAAGTTCGCCTGGAAAAAAAGAATTTTTTAAATGTAAAAGTAGAGAAGGCAGGCAATAAAAGCAAGGAACTTTGTCAAATTGTCAAAAACATGGCGGCCCCGTGTGCAATAAAGAATCCTTTCACCCCCATGGATGAATGGACAGCAAGTATTGCACATTATTTTTATACGAAAATCTCTACAATACAAGCTTCTTTTGAGACTGCATCTTCACTTTCAGTAGGTAACCTAGATAACATTCCGCCTCTCTCACTCAATGCTGGGGGGTCCCTTCTGAAATTCACTACGATTACGCTGGAAGACTCTTTAAAAATTGTGCGCTCGCTGAAATCAGGTTCTCCCTCTGATCCTTGTCTCGCAAAGGTTCTCGCGTCTGTTGCCGAGGTGATAAACCCAGCTGTTAATAAGGTTCTGAACCTATCATTAGTTGAAGGAGTGGTACCCGATAGCTGGAAGCACGTGAAAATTCTCCCACTTTTAAAAAAACCATCCGCTGACCCTTCGATAGCCAGCAGTTACAGACCTATTTCGCTGCTTCCATTTTTTTCCAAGGCTTTGGAGAAATTTGTAAATCAGGTCGTGGGGGAGTTTGTCGAAACCAATGGTGTTTTACATCCGAGCCAATCTGGTTTCTGTGCTAATTTCAGCATAGAAACAGCTCTCCTGGAAATATCAGAATCAATTAAGTCTACATTGTGCAAAGGCGGGAAGGCAGTCTTGATACTACTTGACCTGTCCACTGCCTTCGATACAGTTCCCCATGAACTACTTCTGCGTCGTCTCCAAGGATGCGGTATCGGAGGCACAGTCCTGCAGTGGTTCAGATCCTATTTGGAAAATCGCCAACAAACAGTCTGGTCCCCTCCGTTCTATTTTACCCATGAATGTTGGCGTCCCTCAGGGATCTATTTTAAGTCCTACCCTGTATAACGTGTTTATGGCCCTTCTGGCACCATTGGTTGAACACTTTGGCGCCAAGATCGTCTCCTACGCCGACGATACTCAATTATTGTTTACATGTGGTAATGGGAGGATGATAAATCTCTGTTTATCCACAGTATTTGGGTGGTTTAAATAGAACCAACTTCTCTGCAATTCGGAGAAATCTGAAATCATTTTCTTCGGCTACAATCCTGGGGATGAGTGGCGTGAATGGTGGCCATCGAACATGTCTCCTCCCATTACCTTAGCCACTACGGTCAAGAATTTGGGGGTTAAACTGGACAAGGATATGTCCATGAAATCCCAAGTCCAGACGGTGGCAGGCACTTGCTTTGGCTTATTGAAAATGATGCGCAATTTTCTTCCGTTACTTTCAGTATCTCATAGGAAGATAGCTGTGCAAGCATTGATCTTGTCGCGTCTTGACTACATCAACGTTCTTTATCTTGGCCTGCCGGACTATCTGATTAGCAGCCTTCAGGTGGTACAGAATGCCGCGGCAAGATCCATACTTATAGTTAACTTCAAGACCCATATGACCCCACACCTTAGGTCCTTGCACTGGCTCCCAGTACCCAAGCAGATGAACTTCAAGGCTTTGGTTTTGGCATATAAGGCCATCCATAACATTGGGGCACCGTATTTGAGAAATAGATGTCAGCTTTATGTTCCTTCTTGAAACCTGAGGTCTTCTAATTCATTTCTGTCACAGACCCCAAGGTTTCTTCGCTCTCGATTGGGCGGACGTTCCTTCCAAGTAGCGGCCTCCTGGCTCTGGAATAGCTTACCTCTTGATTTCCGTCAGGAGGGGGATCTTCTTAGTTTTCGTCGTAATCTCAAAACCTGGCTGTTTGTATAATTGATCAGCGGCCTTGGGGCTGTACAGTTGTGTTTTGTCACTGGTCCTCTTTTCTTTGTAGCACCGGGAAACTCCCGGGAGTAGCTGTGCGCTCTATAAATACCCAGTAACAATAACATAACATTAACATTAACATGATAATCAATAACAGACTACAAACATGTGCCATGTCAGAAGAGTTTTGAATGAATGGACGCCATCTTAACATGCCTCTTACTGTTAAAGTCTGTTGCAAACCAAGCTAATAAATTCATGTATTTACAAGATTCACCCATAATAAATGAAATCTTGTTTAACCATATCACCACATTTGTTATTGTATAGCATCAAATCCCAATAGAAAATCATGTTTTTTATGATGGCATGTGTAATAGATGAACAAAATATATACATTGTTCCTGTTCTCCAGAGCTGTGATTCATGAAATGCTTCTGACCCAAGTGGGAGGAAGTAGCACCAAAGTCAATTCCATACAGTTTATAGTGAGCATACCTCCATGTCAAAATACACTGAATATTTTCACTGAAGCTGTACACAATAGATAAAGCAATGTCTCGCCCAAATGTGCTAACTACTGATGCTTGTTTCATAACTAAACTCACGTCTGCATTCTTTACCTTTGAACAGGAACGTTACTCATCTCGCTACTCTCCATATTCACTCACTTGCCCAAAAACCTAGTGAAAAAATATATAAATGACAATACACTTTTAAAATGATGCATACAAATGTACATATTACTATTTATGTTAAAATGATTTCATCAGCTATACAACCCACAGTGATATACAGTGCCCACACTTTATATAAAAGAAAGAAAGAGAAAAAGAAATGTAGACACAGTGTTGTACTTTGTATCTCCCAATAGCAGACCTCATACATTAAGCTAAAAAAAATAGGAGGCTTAAATACTTATAGTTCCCTCACTTAATCAATTAAAATAATGTTATGTTCCTGGTAACAATATGTTTATCCCAGGTGTACTGCTAATTCTACACTGGAGTTAAGTCCTATAGGTGTGAGTGTCTCAAAGTCAATGATTTATTAGGATTATAAGCAGAAATGATGAACATTACCCATAGCCCCGACATTTTAAAAAGAAACACTCTCAGATTTACAAACTTTTGTCATTTGTGGTATTAGACTCCATAGGAATACAACAGAGAGGGGGTGACAGTAAAAAGGAAACTGAGGATCTTAGAATCCAGATATATCATTGACTTTGAGAATTTGAACCGGTGGCAAATTATGTTGATTATTTCCTGATGCCATTTGTCGTAAATCTTAGTTCTTATATCAAAGATATTAGGGACCTACTGAGACAATTGAATGGGACACCCTGGCAAGAAACATACAGATTAATTACGAAGGATGTAGTGTTGTACTCAAACATTGAAAATGAGATTGGTATCTCTGCCTGTGAATACTCCCTGAAAGATAGAAACATACATTTTGCTCAACATAATGTAATGTTACTGGAAATGATAAAGTTGTGTTTGACCCAAAATGTTTTTCTCTTTGGTGAGGAAATTTATAAACAAGTAAAAGGTACAGCAATGGGCTTTTCTTTTAGTCAAGCCTATGCCTGTTTAACAATGGGTTGGAGGGAGCAGAAATGGGCCTGGCAACCAGAGAATGACAGATATTTAAACAAAACAATCTTGTAGCTGAGATTCATTGATGACCTCCTTAATGTGTGGGATGGCTCTGAAGAGGAATTTAAGGAATATTTTGACATCTGTGAATTCCACACCAGCACATTTCAAATTCACCTATACCATCAGTCAAATAAGGGTAACATTTTTGGACACGGAGATTTACATACGGGATCATCAAATTTGCACAACGTTACACCGGAAGGAAACTGCAACAAATGTGACATTACACACATCAAGTTTCCATCAGCAATCTTTGATTTGAAATATTCCATATGGAGAATTTTGGAGAATTCGAAGAATCTGTTATGAAACTGATGAATGGCAAAACACAGTAAAATGACAGTAGAAAGATTTAAGCGAAGAGGGTATCCGGCAAATCAAAAAAAGGTTGGGAAAAAAATGATTTGAAGAACCGAAAGGAAATCTTGAAAGTTAAAACACCAAATAAGTCTGATAATCCAGAACCAGTTTGACTTATTACAACATTTCCAAAGGAATCCAAACAAATTGAAGAAATCTTGAAGAAAAACTGGAATATTTGCCAATATAACCTTCAGAAGAGCAACTATTCTAAAAGATCGATTAGTTCTCAGTCACTTCTGAAAGAAGAACAGCAAACAAACACAGTGGCTCAATACAAAGCGGTTTTGTAAAATGTAATAGTTGCAAATAGTGTTAAATTGCAAAAAATAGCAAAGAGGTACAATTGACCAACAGAAGGTTGTGGAAAATCCAGGAACAAATTAAATGTAAAAGCCAATATGCCATATATGTAATTAAATGCCCATGCCCTCTGAAGTACGTTGGCAGTACAATATGCGAGGTGAAGAAACGCATCTTGGAACACGTGCGAGCAACTGTAAATAAGAACCACAGTAATGCAGTCGCGAAACACATGGAGTCACACCATGGTGGTGACTGGAAGAAACTGAATTTCTTTGCATTTGAAACTGTGAACTGTTCAGAAAGGGGCAGCGACAGGGAAAGAAAAATAAGACAGATAGAATCTCATTATATCCTTGACCTGTGCACTTTCACACCAGAAATAAAGAAATAAGGGGGCAGGGTAGGAATACCCTGACACTCTAGGCCTGGTGCTGGGGTGCCCAAGGCACCATTCCAGGGCAAGAAAAGCAGTTTTTAAAAACAAATGTTGCAGCGAAATCACAAAATTCACAATTTTGCTGCAAAAATAAAATAAAAAACATGGGTGACTCCCGTGCTTGTTTAATGATTAGCCCCTGGGTGGGCTAGGTCCCCGAGGCTTCTTTATATATATAAAATGGGGGAGGGGCACACGTGGCCCCCCTCCCCATGGCCAATCTTGACCCCCGGGACTGCCATTTCCTTGGTGCAGGCTGATGTTAATTGAACTGGAGGGGGCATTGAGGAGCCTCTGGGACCACCACCTCCCTGGGGCTTCATACAAGAATTAGTGGGGAGATATGCGGAACCCCTTCATAGACTTCAATGGGGTCATAAATGTACTTTAAAGGTGGAGGTGGCTGTGCAGCCCCCCTCTTGAGCAATTTACTGCCCCAGGGACCATCAGCTCCTGGGACTTTTCCAAATGTTTAGAAGGAGGGAGGCCACACTACCCCCCTCCTGGGCCATTCTCAGCCCCGGGATGACCACTTCCCTGCTGCTGGCCCTAAATAAAGGAATGAGGGGTCCCCGTACACCACCTGGAAGCTCCATCTGTTTGGCCCCACCCCATCCACCTTAGTAGTACACAATGGCCTTTCTGCCTTTTACTTGGATAATGGACAGCGTAACGAAAGGGCGTGCAGTGTGTTTCCTCCCAAATTTGGTGATGCCTTCTTCATGCTGAGGATTATGAGGACATCTCCACCAAAGGAAGAGGTACTTACTTCATATAACTAAGAGGAAGTACCCTAGTTTGGTATAGATTAACCTATTTGTTGAGTCATTGTCTTCTCTAAAGGATGATTTATGTTGTCACATATTTCTTGTTAAACACGTACAAGAAACAATCACATTGCCAAAACACACACAAGGTCACTGGAGACATTTCCTCATGGTCCATTACACAGATGTAGTGTAGAATACGCACTGGACATTTACCCAAGGAGGTAGCACTTAATAGTTAAGAAGTAAAAAGTAGTCCAGTTGGGTAGATATTCTGTGCAAAACTGTGGATAAAAGGGCAGTTGAGGTTCTGTTCTGGCCCAGTCATTCACACAGCTTCTTACACACCCACACAGACACTCAGGGCCCGATTCATAAAAGTAATCTGAGACAAAATCCTAAAAGGCATCCTAACTTTACTATTACTAAATCCCTTTTGTGAATACGGAAAGTTGTAAAGTTAGGATTTTGTCTCAATTTAGAAGTAGTAAAGTTAGGAATCCTAACTTTACTACTACTAAATGTCTTCTGTGAATACCAAAAGTAGTAGGTTTAGGATTTTGGCTCAGATTAGTTCTGTGAATCTGCCCCTCAGACACCGACTCACAGACCCATACAGCCACTCACATACCCAGTTACCCACCCATACAGCTATTCACACAGCCACTCACAGACCCATACAGCCACTCATAAACACACTTATAGATCTATACAGCCACTCACATACCCATTTACAAATCCAAATAGCCACTCACATACCCATCCATACAGTTAATCACACATCCACTCACAGACAAATACAACCACTCAAAAAACCACACACCCACACAGCTACTCATGCACCCACTCACAGACCCATACAGCCACTCACACTCCCAGTCACCCACCCACACATCTATTCATACAGCCATTCACAGACCCATAGAGCCATTCAAACACCCACTCACTGATCTTTACAGCCCCTCATACACCCACTCTGAAAGGTTACAGTTAGGAATTACAATTAAAAAAAATTTAAACATTCAATAAAAAGACTAAAGGTTACAGGGATTGGTTTAGTTAAGAAATAACAGTAAAGAAACTGTAGAATTTCAGTAAAAAAACACAAATCTTATAGGAATATTACAGTTGGAAAACAAGTAGAAATTCAATGAAAAAACCAAAGGTTACAGGGAACTTATAGTTAGGCAATAGAATTTTTTTAAAACATACAAACGTGTATGTTATAGTTAGGAAATTAATTTAAAAAAACATACAAATTTACTGAAAACCCCTAAGGTTACAGGAAAGTTTTAGTTAAGGTCAGATTGTACATGCACAAAACCATTAAAATTCAGCAGTTATAGTTACCTAAGCTAACTATAACGTATGCCCCCAACAAAGCACTGCTTATGGCCTCACATATTACATTACTCATGACATGGTGAGTGACATCACTCATGACATCACTGATGAAATCTCAAATGACATCACTGATTACATAAACCAGTGAGTGTTAAAATATATATACCAAGGCAATACAAAAGTCAAAATAGTATACTTCGTGTATTACTAATGAGTGATAATATTTCTAACATATTTTGTGAGTGGCTGTGCGACTGTGCGTATCTGTGTATGAGTAGGTGTCTGAGTGCCTATATGGGTGTGTGAGTGGGTGTGTGGGTTGCTGTATGGGTGTATGAGTAGGTGTGTGATCGGCCCGTGTGGTAAATTCTGCTCCGCTCGCGTAATTTGTGTAATTTGAGTAATTTTGCATTCCGCGGAGAACGTGGAATTGCCGAAAATTTTGCGTTACGCAGCTTCGCAGAATTTTTTGCTTGTTCGTGTCCTCAAAATGCGTGTTCACAAGATACTTCCCCCCGAGCACGCAAACAGCGTTCGCAAACAGGAAAAAGGCATCGCGAACAAGGTATTCCGCATGAATTTCTGCGTGTTCGTGGAGTTTTTTTACCATTTCGTGGAGCTTTGCGTAGCATGACTACGCAAATTCTGCCCACCCCTAGTGTGTGAATAGCTGTGTGGGTGAGTGAGTGGCTGTGTGAGAGGCTGTACAGGTGAGGAGTGGGTATGTCAGTGGCTGTATGGGTGAGTGAGTAGCTGTGTGATTCACTGTATGAGTATGTGAGTGGGTGTGTATGGGTGAATGAGTGGGTATCTAAATGCCCATATGAGTGAGTGACTGGCTGTCTAAGTGGCTGTATGGGTGAGTGAGCAGCTGTTTGGTTAAGGGAGTTAGTGTGTGAGTGGCTTCTTCATGCTGAGGATTATGAGGACATCTCCACCAAAGGAAGAGGTACTTACTTCATATAACTAAGAGGAAGTACCCTAGTTTGGTATAGATTAACCTATTTGTTGAGTCATTGTCTTTTCTAAAGGATGATTTATGTTGTTACATATTTCTTGTTAAACACGCACAAGGAACAATCACATTGCCAAAACACACACAAGGTCACTGGAGACATTTCCTCGTGGTCCATTACACAGATGTAGTGTAGAATACGCATTGGACATTTACCAAATCCAAATAGCTACTCACATACCCATCCATATAGTTAATCACACATCCATTCACAGACAAATACAACCACTCAAAAAACCAGTCACACACCCACACAGCTACTCATGCACCCACTCACAGACCCATACAGCCACTCACACTCCCAGTCACCCACCCACACATCTATTCATACAGCTGTCTAAGTGGGTGTATGGGTGAGTGAGCAGCTTTTTGGTTAAGGGAGTTAGTGTGTGAGTGGCTGCATTGTAGAGTAATTGTCTATGTGAATGGATGTATGGGTGACTGAGCAGATGTGTGAATGCTTGTATGGATGTGTGAACCTGTATGTAAGTGGTTGCGTGGGTGTGTGAGTGTATGAATGCTTATATGAGTGAGTGAGTGAGTGAGTGGCTTTGTTAGGAGGCTGTATGAGTGAGTGAGTTGGTGTGTGAGTGACCGTAGGTGAATAAGTGGGTGCTTGAGTACAGATGAGTGTGGTCTGGGAATGGGTATGTGAGTGGTTGTGTGGGAATGTAAGTAGGTATATGAGAAGTTGTATAGGTGTATGAGTGGGTGTCTGAGAGCATCTAAGGATGATGTCATCAGGGATGTCATTTAAAACTTCATCAGTGATGTCATTGACCATGTCATGAGTGATGTAATATTTGAGGTCATAAGCACGGCATTGCGTTGGTGTAAGTAAAAGTTACCTCAGCTACATTTAACTGCTGAATTTCCCTGGTTTTTACAAGTAAAATCTGACCCTAACTGTAGCTTCCCTATAACCTTTGTTTTTCAGTGAATTTCTAAGATTTTTTAAATTCTATTGACTTTCCGTTTACGCAAAGCTCCGCGAAACGGTAAAAAACCACCGCGAGCGCGCAGAGTTCCGCGAACACGCATAATTGCTTGTTCCGCCCATTCGCGATGCTTTTTTCCAGTTCATGAACGCTGTTTGCGGGGGAAATATCTTGCGAACACGTGTTTTGAAAGGGAGAACAAGAAAAAAAATCCGCAAAGCAGTGGATTGCGGAATTTTTGGCATTTACCCAAATTCTGGAAATTCTGCGAGTGGAACAGAATTTACCGCCCTGGCCTACTAACTATAACGTCCCGTAATATTTGTTTTTTTCAGTGAATTTCGAAGTTTTTTTTTTAATGTTGTTACCTAACTATAATGTCCCTGTTAACCATTGGGTTTTTTTAAGTGAATTTTTTAGGTTATTGAATTTTAACCCTAAATGTAATCACTAACTTTTGTCAGTGAGTGTGTGAGTTGGTGCATGAGTGTCTCAGTAAGACTGTGAGTAGGTGTGTGAGTCTCTCAGTGGGTCTGTGAGTTGGTGTGAGAGTGTCTGAGTGGATCTGGAAGAAGATGTGTGTGTTTAAATGCTATCTGTTTTACCTTCTTCTGCTCCGTTTTCACTTTTCTGCTTGTTTTTCTCTCCTCAGTTTTGCCTCTTTCTGCTTGTTGATGTTTATTTTGTCTCTTTCTGCTCATTCCTCACCTTTATTTTGCCTCATGCTGCTGGTGTCTGACCTCTATTCCCCCTCTTTCTGCTCATTTGTAACCCTGGGGGAAGTTGGCATAGCCGCGCTACGTCAGGCTATGTGAGGCTACGCGAGGCTACGCGAGGCTACGCGAAGTTCTGCAAAAACACCGCAAAGCTACACGTAGCTATGCAAGCATGTGGAGTTGCTTGTTTCCGCATGCTCGCATTGTCTCACATTGGCTCATGTTGTGCTCGTGTATGCTTGCGAGATGTTTTTGACATTCGGCAACACAGATAACGTGTTCAGGGGGAAATATCACACAAACTTCACCACGTGGTCGCCAATGAGCGCAGCCATCTTGTTTTCCTATCTTCTGCATGGTTCTGGGGCTTTTTTTTTTCAATCCCTCTCCAATCATTTCAATCCTTTTTATTTGACCCTGTTTTTCTGATCTTTTTTATTTATTATCTATCTCTCTCTGTCCCTAAGTCTATATTTAGCGTTTATTTCTAGTTTTACAGCATTTAAAAAAAAACTTTTCTACTGTTTTATATTACTTCCTTCTTTACTCTTCTACTTTTCCCCCTAACTTTATTTGTTCCTGCTAAATTTTCTGTTCCGCCCCCCCACCCCAGAACCATGGCTAAGGGAAAGGAAACCGGCTCCAAGGGCAAGGCGCCTGCACCCAAGAGCCGCCTGCCATGCAGCTGACAGCACCCTGCAGGCGTGCAGTTCGGGTCCCTATTCTGTGAGGCAGAGGTGGCTCCCCTTGTTTTTTGTGTGCAAGAGGTGGCAGGCCTGGCTCTGGGAATGCTACCCAGGAGCGTTACTGCCGGTGGGCGAAGGTGCGCCGGACAGTGTTTCGCTGCTCTGAGGTCCGGCGCACCCATAACCAGCTGACCCACCGGTGTTCAGACATCTTGGACCGGGAGCAGGACTTGCTGGACCTGCTAGGTGTCGAGGTCGTGGGGCTTGGTGAGTAGCTAATACTATTGTGTGTTCTCTAGACTGTGTTACTGTTATTGCGGATATAATTTTTTTCTGAATAGCAAAAATGCTGCTGCTTACATTGCAGGTAAATTAAGTTTAGAAATCTTTAGTGATTGTTATTCTTCTAGACACAGGTGCTCGCGCTACTAATCTTACCTGTTTGCAACTTTGGGCTCGCTTGGGCTAATTATGTAAGAGTTTACTTTAGAAAACTTAAGTTAGGTAATGCTAGAGAGACTCTAGTCCTTCCTTTGTCCTCCTGTCACTAAGATAGTGGTGGATAGGTAGTTTAGTTACTTAGTATTAGTTGGTAATTTTTAAGCGGTCTGCGTAACGGTGACGCATCCTCTGTCATGTAACTCACGTCACGTGCTGCTGAGTGCTGCTTACTCCAGTCCTTCGTAGAACTTTTTGTAGTTTGTTTAGTGAGTGAGTAATAGGCTTAGCAGAACATCAGCAGCAACCAACCAACAATTTGGTGTATGCAAAAATGTATGCATGTGTCCTCCATCTATGCATTTGTGAGGACTAAAATAAATGGAAATGCAGAGTTAGTGAACAATTGGCCCGTCTGAATAGGTGGGCAAGGTCAGGTGGTACTTAGGCGTAGTTTTCTGTAATCAGAATGGAACACTGGATTAGTGGTCACATATAATAACTATCCCGCGATTCTACTAGTCGATCAGATTAGATAGGTCAATTTTATTGCAATTGTTGTTTCCAAAAATGTTTTTTGGAGCGTTTTAAAACATATTTTATTTGTTTCACACCAATCATCAATGTTTGTTTGTTTCTTTATTATATCTTACATGATCAGCACCTAGGGGCATGAAGACGGGGTCAGAGTCGGCTGGAGCAGCTGGAGAACACCAGGACCCGGACCGCTCCTCTACCGAGGGCTCTGCTGCTGTCCCCAGTAAGTCTTCCTCCTGTTAATATTAATCATTATATTTCCCTAACTTTTACTGCACCTTATTTTTTCCGAACTATTATTTCCATTTCCTAATTCTATTTTACTAAATCTTCTTCGATCTAGACTATCTGTTTCTAAATTCTTGTTATCCCTGCCTCTAACTGCCTCTGCTCTGACTCTCTGTACTACTACTATATTATTAGTCTGTCTGTAGCTAAGCTTGCCCAGTTGGCCACTCTTTATTTTTTCAAATTCAAATTCAAAAGCTTTATTTCGACAGTTTGTCATAAAAGCACACAAATACAACACATATCACGCAGCTTGATTAATAAATAACACGTAATGGATTACAATTACAGAATAAGAGATAATTAAATTTCATATACTGTCATATATCTAAAAACCTTAAGAACAGTTAAAAGAGAAAAGACAGCACGAGGAGACAGATCATATTTACAAAGTTCTTCTTAGGATAAGATTGCAGCAATATTTTTGTTTAAAGTGCGAGTGCGTATTATCCAGGACCAGCCCAGGAATTTAGCAACTGCTATAGCTATACTAGGACTACAGTCAGACCCTAAAATTCTCAATGCAACAGCACATCTCCGCCGTGGGGCCACGTATAGCGGACAAACAAAAAAAACATGGGGAATGGTCTCAGCCATTGTCGTACAGTGGTGGCATTTATCATCAGTTCTAGAAGCCCATTTACAGGTAAAGGACTTGATGGGTAAACTACCTATCCTGAACTGAAGATAGAGTTTTCGATCAAAGGGCCTCTCAATCAAATCCCAATAGGCCTCACAAACCGGCCACGATTTAAGATCCAGAAAGCGACCTGTTAGGCTGGTTGAAATGCTGGAGTGAACCACAGATGCATAAACCATTTCCCAGTATTTCTGTTTCAATTGTTCCTTTGATGGAAAAACTGCAGTCTCTGGATTAACCCAAAGTGACTATAGATTCAGTTTAGTGAGTAGGGACCTGATCTCTTTTAGCCAACCTACTCTATGGAAGCAATCCCTTAAGATCACATCCTTAAACCCCAGAGCATAGAGGAGTGGCCGTAGCTTTGCTAGGTCCGCTATATTTTTCCTCCCTAGATCTAGATGGAGCGGGATCGTAGGAGTACTTTGTGGGACACTAGCAAGGTTGCGTAGGAATTTATTTTCTAGACTTGTTAGCTGTTTTATATCGTTAAATCCCCAGAGCTCAGCTCCATAAAGAGCCGAGCTCACCGCTTTAGCGTTATAAATTTCTAGAGCCGGGGTGACTGGTTTTGTAAAGGAAGATTTATATTTTTTGGTCAAACACCCAATATGCTGATGTAGTTTTAGAGCTGTAAGATCCAAGTGGTGGTTCCAACCCAGATCTTTCTGGAAGGAAATACCAAGATACGTAAACGCACTCACCTGTTCTAGGGGTACATTATTTAATAAAATATTGCCTCTAAAAGATTTATGCTGATTAAAAGTCATAAACTTGGTTTTAGAGGTGTTTATCTCAAGCCCTCTTGAAGAACAGAATTCACCAAATGCATTAATGGCCTTTTGGAGACCACTCGGTGTCCTGGAGATGAGCAAGGTATCGTCTGCAAACATGAGGACAGGGACATGATTGCCAGCCAGCAGGGGAGCATCAGTGGAGGTCGCCGAAAGGTGCTCAACTACCCCATTTATGTACAAAGAAAATAGGGTAGGAGCCAACACTCACCCCTGTCGGACACCCCGCTCGACATGGAAGGAGTTGGTAACCTCCCCCTGGGCCCCCCATCTAACTTTAGCAAAATTGTCCTCATGTAGGCGAGCGAGTAAAGTTATCAGTTCTGGAGCCATCCCCAGGTCACCGAGCACACCCCACAGTTTACTCCGAGGGACCAGATCAAACGCTGATTTAAGATCAACGAAGACAGCGTAGAGTGACCCCTCATTCAAGACCACGTTCCTCCAGTAGATAGTTAAAAACCGAAAAATTTGATCTATGGTGCTGGTACAGGAACGAAATCCCGCTTGAAATGGGGACAGAATGTTAGCATCCTCAACCCAAGTCTGTACTTTTCCTAACACTAAACGACCCACAACCTTTTGTATTGAGTCAATAAGACTTATGGGCCTGTAGTTGCTGGGGAGGGATTTGTCTCCTTTCTTGTAAACAGGAATAATCTCAGCGCCTTTCCAAGATGGGGGCACTGGGGCTCCAGTAGCCACTGCATTAGCAAGAAGGGCTATATACTGGCACCAGGTAGGCTTATCACTTAAAAATATATCGGCCGGAATTCCATCCATACCTGGAGCTCTTCCCTTTGCTACACAATCAAGTGCTGTCTCAACATCCTTGCTAAAAAACACTATGTCGGAATAAATTTTTTTTAAATGTAATGGTAGAACCTCCTCACTAGTTGTTCTACTAGCGTACTGGGGGCTAAAAAATTCAACCCATCGTGCCTGGGGGGCTCCGGTAGCCCACCCCTATCCCAGTTGACAATGCTCCAAAAAGTTCTCGAGTCCTTTGCTGCACAGGCACTTCTTAGGTCCTGCCACCATGATTGATCCCAGTCTTTTTTTGCTTTTTTTTGCACCTCCCTATAGTGATCTCTTGCACCCCCGACCCCCGAGCGGTCTCTTGATCTTAAAGCTTCGCTCAGCTTCTGGCGAGCCACTCTACAAGTAGTATTGAACCAACTGGCTTCGTTGGTTTTCACGACCTGTCTCCCTGGCTTCACATCCTTTAAAAAATAGGTTTTTAGTTTATCAAATAGACTAGAATGGGCTTCAATCACAATTCGTGGGAAATCCTCACTAGAGACTCTTGACATAAGGTAGTTGGTGCTCTTGACTACTTCGGCTTTGAGGGCTTCCATCATTTCGGGATGTTCGACTATTTTATTCCATTTTACATGGCGTTTGTCATTTGCGATCACTAAATCCGAGGAAACAGTTCCCTCAGCTTGGGTCACCTCACCCTCCCTGACCGTGGCCCAAAGATCGATACATAGGGGATTGTGATCACTTTCGAGCCTCCATGTTACCTTCATGTCATCAAGTCTGTGCCATATCCTAAGATCAATCAATATATAATCGATACGGCTAGTAAAGCGCCCATTATCAAAAGTGATTTCTCCTTTCAAATCTGATCTAGTACGCCCATTTGCAGCCCTGAGGCCTCTTTCGAGGCACAACGCCTTAAGCTGGATTGCAGCATTTGACCATCTTTTAACAGGGGGTAGATCAAGCCTTGGAATTCCCCATCTAAGGTCCTGATCAATTGATAACTCATGTACCTCGTTACCCAATGGCTCGAAAGTAGTATTAAAATCCCCTGCTACAATAGGAATAATGTGAACGGGAAGATTTTCTAGTTGTAGGTCCAGAGATGTTATAGTCTCTGAGTTTTGTCCTCCCCTCTGACCCCTAGCATACACATTAAAAATAGCAAGGGTGCTCTCATTAGTCCTACTGAGTTTCAGCACTAGAATATCTTTATCAGAGGATTTCAACAATACTGCGCACCAGCCCAAGTTTTGGCGGACCCAGTCCACAAGGCCACCTACAGGACGCCCTTTAGGGTTTTTTCTTGCAGGAGTGTAGAAATTGAGGTATCCAGCCCGAAAAACAGGATCAACAGCCCAAGACTCCTCAAATAGGCAAATATCATATTTGTCAATAAAAATGCCCCAGTCGGGAGACAACATTTTCTGAGCAATACCTGCAATATTCCATGATATCAGGGATATTTTGCTACCATTTATGGGAGTATTTTGTATAGACCTTCTGTTATTTGTTATATTACCAGAGGGGAACTCTTGATCAGATGAGCCATTACAGGCAAATGCCACTAATTGATGGTTACTCGTGGAGGGGTGCGTAAGAGCTCGGATACTAGTACATGCAATAGTTTCATCTAGAATTTTATCACCAACCTGCTTGTTTTCTTGGGGATGAGTTCGAACAGGGTAGTTAACACTCACCCTATGTGAGTCGCATTCGTCCAGATCGGACAAGGCGTTAAATCTATTTTCTAGCCTAAAATCACTAGAGAAACTTAAAAGTGCCCTCCTACCGGTAGCTATGTTTAAGCCATTAGATGATGTTTGCATAACATTTCGTTTTAGGGATTTGGAATTACCACAAAAAAATTCCAATGTAAGTGGGATTATATCAGAGTCCCTATTCTGAGGTGGCAATAAATTGGCAAGAACATTGGGTAATACATACATATTGGCAAAATTAATGGCAACACAATCTCCCCCAAATTTTTTCTCATTGTTTCCTAACCATGGAACACGTCTGGCCATTATAATTTCTCTTGCCAGTTGTTGTTGGCCCCCCACACCTCCGAAATTCATATTCCTACTAAGCCAATGTAGTGCTTTATCCATCAGTGCAGTTGTTGACTCTGCTTGACCTGGTCTTAGATGGGGGACATTGGCAAGGACGAGAACCAAAGGAATGGCCTCTCTGACAAACGGCAGCCCTTTCCCTGGATAGTTTTTTTTTTACATTCATAGTAGGAATAGGCTCGATATGGGGATAATCATTATTGTGAACATTAACAGTTTGAGAAATTTGGGTAGGCATGGTTGATGTTAGAGTCTCAGTCTGAGTGGAAGAGCCTGCCACCGCTGGAAGGGGCAGATAATCAACAGTCAAAGGAGCTTCCTTCCTTGGCCCAGGCACAGAACACTGGGGTTGATCGTGAATAATTGTTTCCGACGACACCAGGATAGGGGGTTGCACAATTGGCATGGCACTAAGCTTCGCTTCCAGTGAAGAGAGACTATCTTCGATAGATGTCAGTCTGTCAGTAATGGGGGCCAATATAACATCCAATTTTTTCTTAATTGCTGCCCAGAGTTTATTAGTTAGGACCTCCCACTGGGGCAGGGGGCCCGGGCCTGTTTTTTGTCCCAAAGTCTGTTTCTTAGACCGTCCGACGGGATCCGGGCCCCACCCCCTCTTGTACGTCTTGTCTGGATTGAGACCGAGGGGGAGGGAGAGACCTCTACAACCGGGGGTTCTTGAATGAGAATTGGGGTGGTGGACTCGCAAAGCTCAATAGTGATTGGAGGGGACATCATGGATTCTAGCGGGTCTATTAGATCCCTGAGAATGCCTGGTGATTGTTGCAGTGTACGTAAGACTGGGGTGTCGGGAGTCTCATGGATAGGGGCTGATGACTTATTCCCTACCCCCATCGACAACCGCCTTTCCGTTCTTTCTATTTCTTCAGTCAGTACACTAGCAGCTCTGACTAAATAAGAGTCCAGGGTAGCCCCCACCACCCCATTAGGTTTAGCTCCTGTGGTCTTCCTTTTCACCATGATAATACATGTCGCACAACACCTGGCACAATACCTTGTCTAGACGTGAATCGCAGTGAGCGGGCCCAGCCCGACCTCTTCTGGCCCCTGACGGCCACAGACGGCCCGCCCTCTGCCCGGGCTCAGCCCGGCGCTGCCCGCGCGCGTCCCGCGACTCAGGGGAGGTCTCGCGGCTTTTCTGCGCCTCCAGGCGTGCTGTGGGCGGAAGTGCCCCGCACAGGATTCTGGGAAGTATAGTTCCAGCAGCGACACAGCACACGGAGCACGGCCACACCGAGCGCTGCAAGGCAGGACCCCCAGGAGACCTCACGAGCCTCTCGCCTTCTCAGGTATGTTTCAAAAGAGCCCCCACTCCACAGGGGAGGTCTCGCGGCTTTTCTGCGCCTCCGGGCGTGCTGTGGGCGGAAGTGCCCCGCACAGGATTCTGGGAAGTATAGTTCCAGCAGCGACACAGCACACGGAGCACGGCCACACCGAGCGCTGCAAGGCAGGACCCCCAGGAGACCTCACGAGCCTCTCGCCTTCTCAGGTATGTTTCAAAAGAGCCCCCACTCCAGAGGGGAGGTCTTGCGGCTTTTCTGCGCCTCCGGGCGCGCTGTGGGCGGAAGTGCCCCGCACAGGATTCTGGGAAGTATAGTTCCAGCAGCGACACAGCACACGGAGCACGGCCACACCGAGCGCTGCAAGGCAGGACCCCCAGGAGACCTCACGAGCCTCTCGCCTTCTCAGGTATGTTTCAAAAGAGCCCCTCTTTATTTTTATTTAAAAGGTTTTAAAACTCAGACTCACCAATAGCTCTAGCCACTGAGTCCAGTCCTTTGGGTTGTCCTCTTCTAGTCTTCTTAATCTTGATAGGCTTTGACAATTCCCACCAACAAAATGCCCAACCAGATATTTTACTATTTTTGTTAGGATAGGACATACTCTTACTAGTGTCTACTCTCTACTCTAATACCCGGTTTGTACTAGTGATCTATGTGGAATATATATGTAGTTTAACTATATTTTCAATCTTGCTAGTGAAAAAGAATAAATAGCGGGAGGCGTATATGGCATCTAAAAAATCTGTAATGTTTTTTCAATGCGTACCGACCACCAGTGCCTGGGCCAGAGGCGGGGCAGGCGACGCCAAGTAGGAGGGAGCAGCGGATGCGGCAGCTTCCACAGGGGTGGGTGAGGCAGCAGCAGTTGAGGGCGGTGGTAAATTATACTGATATTCCTTACCTATTGACAATAGTTACACACTCGCTGCAAGGGTGTACACTGTATGTTGGGAGAGATTACGTTGTAGTGAACAACGGTTGAAGAAGAAGACACCCTTTACTTAGCATTAGAGCAATAGCATTAGCGGTGGGAGTAGTTGAGTAACTAATGGCCTCTTCAATGTCAAACTCAGCTGGGAAAGTTTTCTAAGAGTCAGACTACCTTGATGGATGGGTTGGTCGAAAGGGGAAAGAAGGATGGAAGGAGGAAGGACGGGAGAGATGTAAATATATATGACTGGCAGAGAAGGATACGTGCTACGTGGGATGCATTCATAGGTGGCTGATAGAAAGGAATCAGATGCATGGGTGGTTGAAGGATGGGTGGAAGGTGAAAGATGCCTGCCTGGGTTGATGAAACTGTATGGGTGATAGCAAGAATCCTCCGGGGTGTTTGATGGGTCAAACTCAAAGGCAAGCAAGGAAGGAAGGACACATGGGTGGTAGTTTAAAAAAAACTAATAAATGTTTTTTGTTGTTGTTAAAACAAACTAAGGTTTGTTGAGAGATTAAGAAGAATGATAGACATGTTTACTTTGAATGGATGGATGGCAGGATGGTATTCATCTCATCATAGCATAGGTGGAGACTGTCACTGGATAAAGAGTCTTTGAAGAGAATGTACAAGGAACCGCACCAGAGTAGCAAGCAAAGCCTAGGAGAATAGAAGTTGTATGTTCAGAATACTCCCTTGACTCACATTAGTTTGCAAGCACAACATATATTTTGTGTATGTATGTTATCAAGTGCCTCCCTCTGACTCCAATGACCACTCACTACCTATGTGAATTTATTTTCGACTGTTTCAGCCTACCATGGGAGGCCTTCACTGGCCTATCGGCTGCATGGATTGGTTACTAAGCGGTTACACAATCAATCAAAACAAAGTACCTCATGTCATCCCATACATATATATAAGCAATGATCATTTGTATAACATATCATCTGCCTTGTTGTAGTAGGCAGGGTGGAAGTGAAATTGAGCAGTTACCCTGGCCTTGATGTAACTGAGAGTATGGCCTGTGCCACCCATAATAGAAAAAAATAAGATTATTGTGTAGCCTGCTTCCCCACCTGCAGAATGCAGACAGTAGTAAATAAAAATAACGTGATTCTGCGTCACGAGTATAATGTTTGTCTTGAGCGTAAGCTGACTGAGCTGGCATGCCGGCTGCAACAAGGTTACTGAATTTAGCTAAACAAGAGAGAAGAAGAAAACTGGTATACTCGAGTCCATACTACCACAAATGTTATGTCATGTGCTTGCTAGTGCTACTGTGCCACTATGTGTAGAATTAAGTTTGTGTCACTGTTTTGCTAACAGTATTACAATAGTCTTTTTTATTTTTTGATATAGGTAGTCCTTCCCAACCAAAAAGACCAGACAGGAAGGAGTTAGCAGCCATGGCCCATCGCCGGAAGCTTGAGGTCCTTCAGAATGAGTATTGGCGGCTGGTGGCTCTGGCAGACGAGGAGGAGGAGACGGCAGCAGATGCCGCCTCCTCCAATGCCCCAGGCCTGAGCCAGGCCCCTGGCCCTCGAGTGGTATGGCGCCACGGTCTGGCAGCCTTCCGCCGCACTACATCCAGCACTGCTGCCCCCCCTTGTGGATGCAATTGCCGAGCCTTTAAGCGCTGCGTGCTCCTCCGAATGGCGCTCCTAAAGCAGCAGGTAAAGGACAGCGAGCCCTCCGATAGACTGAGATTGCATTGGATTGGAGAGGGGTGTGTCAGGTGTTGTGGGATTTTTTACAATAGTTTATATTGTTAGGGGATTAAATTATATTTATACTTAAACTTTACATATGATGTAAATGTTTTGGGGGTAACTCTTTTATGTCACACGGTTTCCTTCCTTTGCTGCTACAAAATATTCTGCCAATTTTTTAACACACGAACATATAGATGCAGTACCCTCACTGAGTGACTTGCCCTACTAATACTGTCATGCTTTCCTCCTAGTCTATGCAGTCTGCAACTGCACTCAAGGGTGTGGGTGACGGTGTGTGAAATAATGAACCAAATAATTTCTATTATTAATTATGCCTCCCCCAAACTTCTTCTCTCACCTGTGATTAATGTTTAAACTTAGGCACAGCGATGGCTGGTTAGTTTCCCAAAATGCCATGGTTGTGGTGGTAGTAGTAGACACTGGCAGTAGCATTTGCAAAAAAAGAAAATGAGAGAGTCAGTCGCCTGAGAGAGACTCTGGAAGGAGTAGTAGAACGAAGTACAGTACACAAGATGACTGCCAAACAATAAACCATAATAATACTGAGTCACTCGACACAAGCGTAACCTTTAGTGCTGTAAAAGGAGGATGATGAATCCAATCAATGCCGGCAATTAATGATGGATTATGTTCCTTTGGGAAAAAAATTGACTTGCAAATATACTGAGCATGGATGGGCAAGCAGAAGAAGATCCTCGCCCTGCCTTCCAATTGAATTAGTGTTGCTCTCACCACATCCGCCCCAGCAAGTGTGTGATCAATTATTGGTGTCAATTTAATTTATTCACACCTCAATATAAATCACACAGACCGGGAGAAGAGGGTTAGGGTTTGATGAATGGTTGGGAAGGGGTATTTGAGGGAAAGGTTTGACAAAGACAAATACTACACATGGACAACAACAACAGTAACCCAAAATCTTGGCAGATGACCTGTGAAGGGAGAAAAAGGAAATGCATGCATGATGATGACTTGATGGTTAATGATAAGTAGTACTTACTAACTAAACTAGTAGACAGTGAAGGGCAGCAGTATATTATTAATTATTATTATGCAATTGCCTTGCCCGTCTGCCCTCAGCGAGACCCAAATTACATACATTTTATGTTCTGTTTTTACCGGGCTTCCTTTTAAAGCTAGCAAAGAAAATTAAGAAATAGCTGTAGTGATCAATTATAAGCAAAGAGCAACAATAGGTTCAATAACAACAACACACAGTCGTAATGATTGAAGTGAAAAAATGAATCAAATTATTTATAAGATGACAATACTATAGTTACTTTATGTAATCCCGGTCAAATTTGGGAGTTGTATCTCGGCACTCATCTTGGTCCTCCTGTCTATGGACGCTGCGTCTGTCAATCTTGGGTGCCAATGCCTGCTTGTTGGATGCGGATTCGTAGGTGAGTGTGAGTTGTTTTTCTCTGATTAGCACAGGGTAAAGGTTAGCCTGTAAGTGCAGATGGAAAAAGAAAAGGGATATTGAAAAATCAAGGAGAAAAAAAGCATAAATTACGGAGGAGTGCAAACACTTTCAAAGGCGGCATGGCTAAATCATATCTACTGTGTTGTCTGTTTCCAGCATTACCCTACAACAGCAACAGGACAGAGAAGGCCCACAGTGCCCACCCAACCTCCACTTAGCTTAGATTTTGACTGAGCCAGACAGAGCACACATATACAGCACCATGGCATTTTCCAAAGTAAGTAACTAAATCAATGCACAGCTGTGGTTGTTGTAGACTTGTTTACCTTTTATGCCACTCATGAAAACCGCCCTGAGTTATTCCATCAATCATCTCCGATCCTACTGACTGACTACTAAGATACTATGTCACTGTGGTCATCATCATGATGTTGTCCAACTCAGTCAGCAGTGTACCGAGTGAGTCCAGATTCCATATTCAAAAATGCAATGGATCGGCCTGCAGTAGAAGCACAATTTTGTTATTAAACAACAAAAAGGGAAACATTGACTTGAGTCACTTTTAGTGTGTAGATTAAATACTAGTACACTTTAACCTCAATTCATGCACAACAAACAACAACAACACAAACACCAATTACTCAGAGTCAGCACGTCCAATGCATGCCATCATTCATTACCTATTCCTTCTCATCTTAAGTTAAGGGGCAGTCTCTCTCGGCTCGGAAAGAAGGATAGCTATAGTCATCAGGTTTCACTTCTTTTGGAGGGACTCAACGAGGCAACATTTCTTGTACTATTCTCCATCCAATCATCTGGCTTGAGGGAAATGGATTTAGGGCGAGTCAGGAGGATGGAGCAGGACTCGGAGGAGTGGACTTAAAAAAAATTCACACAGCTGCAACTCCAATATGGCAAAAAAAGAGAAGACAGTGGTGATAGATTTGTTGTGATGATTCGAACCAGAAAGACAGAGACACACACTAAAAATAAAAGTAAATAAGGAAGAAAGAAAGTAACAAGCTCAAAGCCTAGTTGTCAGGGAAGTATAGCTCGTCCTCAAACTCTGGTGGTTCAACCAGAAGTAGGTAATCATCTAACACACTACTTCCGTCACCTAAGTCGCTGTCCTCATCTTCCTGCTGTGAATCACGTATTTTGTAATTTGGTGGTATAAAGTGCTGATTCATTTTGATCATGGTTAACCTCTCCACGTTTTTGGGCAAGAGACTGATCCTTTTCACTGTTACAATGGCACCAGCAGCACCGAAGACACGCTCAGAATAGACACTTGCGAAAGGGCAAGCCAGATAGTTTATTGCCAGCCTGCTGAGCACTGGCCATTGGCCCCTTTTCCCATACCAATACAGCAATGGGTTTTGATCAATGTAGACCTCTGTTGTGTCATCCAGATAGGCCTGAACCATCCACTCAATGCTCAGGGTGCTCTACTTTGCTGGGCATCTTTGCCTTTGCCCTTGCCCTTGCTGTAGATACCAATTCTGTGCCGATTTTACTGGGGCTGATGATCCGGTTTTTACTGTTGTTAATAGTGTTGGTGACTGCTGAGAGCCAAACGCACTGCCCTCAGGCTCTGAAGTTGAACTAGACGCCCGATGCCCTGATGCCCTGATGCAGGACTTGTTATGGGTTGAAGTAGCTGGCCTTTCCCTTTAATTACCAGCCGTTCCTTTTCCAAGTCACTGGCTGCCACAGCTATCCAAGTTTTGTACTGGGCAACATCCACTTCTGAAAAAGGAATTAACGTCTGAGTGTTCAGTGCTGTTTTGTACCGTGGAGCCAGAATTGTGACACATATGTAACATTTGTCTGACACAATGCTAGTTTGCACCCTTGTATTTTCAGCCAAGCGAAAGGCTAAGCTCTTCACCAACTCATATGCTTCTTGTTTTATCTCCACACCTGCGTACGAATCAGACACCTCCTTCAGCTGTTGCTCTAGCATGTGCAACAATGGGATAGCTTGGCCCATAGTACAGACCACCTTGCTGACTTCACGTGTAAAGAGCTTGAAAAGAAGTAGCATCTCTGTCAAGCATTTAACTAGGCTCCATTGGTCCATCTGAACGGTCATGCCTTTCACAGTAGCATCCCCTAGTCTTTGCATGACATAGTCATTGATTGGTCTGTAGTGATCAAACAGACGATCAAGCATGTTTTAAGTTGAGTTCCAATGTGTTGGCACCTCCTGGATGAGTGCTATGATTAGCATTCTATGCTCACATTGAATGATCCTCAGCTGCTTCCGGGCTTTAAAAGAATGACTGAAATGTGTGCATATTCTTCTGCGGGTTTTCAGTAAGTTACTGACTAGGTCATCTTTTTTCAGAAAGTCTTGAACAATGATGTTAATGCAGTGCACCAAACAGAGGACCCTGAAACATCTACCAGTGCGCATGGCCTTAACTATATTACTTCCATTGTCCGTGCCAACAAAACCAATGTTAAGCCCTCTTGTGTGCAGCCATTCAAAGACCTTGCTGTTAAACTCTTCCAAAATGTTTGCAGCAGTATGAGATTTCTCCATGGAGAACATGGCTACAGTTGCATGTTTCTGAGTGGCATTAAAAATCTCAGCAATGTCAACACATGCAGATATGTTTTCTCTAACCCCCGCAAAAGAGATCCAGTGTGCAGTGATGCACATGTAATCAGTGGCTTGGCAACTGGTCTACATGTCTGTTGTCAGGTGGATATTGTGAACAGCACTCTGCTTCAAAGCTTGCCCAAGCAATTCCAGTACGTCGTGATGTAGTGTTAGAACAGCAACTCTGGCGAAATAGGACCGGCTGGGAATCTAGCATTTTGGGCAGTTGGCTGTCACAAATTCGAGAAAATCCACCCTTTCCACAAAAGAAAAAGGCAGAATGTCCAGCGCTAACATTTTCGCTAGCTTCGCTTTCTACAAATGTGCCATTGGGTGGTTGTGTTCGTACTGCCACTCTGACCTAAAGATGCTGACAATGGTAGGCTGGATTTTTTTCCTTTCTGGTGCCGCTGATGCTGGTGACTTCTTGAACCCAGTTAGGCTCAACTGCGCAATTTTTTTCATTGCGGTACTCTGTGGCTTTGGTGTCTCAGCCTGACTCTTACTACGGTGCCACTGAGATGTTACTGAGGCTGATGAGGATGTGGGCGGTACCACTGCACTGCTGGGATCAGAGCTACTTTGTGTACCAGAGAAAATGTATCCCTCTTGTTTACCTTCCTCCTCGATCATATCTTCTTCTACTTCTTCATCCTTACCAACAGCAATGGGTGCAGTTTTCCTTTTGTAGCCGCTAAGGTGCGCCTTCCACTGGATCATGTGGTGTTTTTTCAGATGGGTTGTTTGGCCTCCGGTACCATCGTTTGTACCAAGCTTACCCCGACTAACACTGTCGAAAAATTGAACATATAGCAACATTCTCCTCCTTACTGCTAACCGAAAAGAAGTCCCAAACTGGGGAGGTGAACTTTCTTGTGGTGCTGGAGGTGCCACTTGCAATGCTGGATGAACTGCAGGGTGTGCCTGGAATTTGACTCTGTGCAGTGCCAGTACCACTACCTACTGAGGTGGTGGTTGTGCTGGATGTAGGTCCCTGCCAGGTTTTTGCAAATGCAAATATGGAAGCTGGAGGTCGTGTTGGTGTTACCTGTGTTGGTGGTATCCGTGCCACATCCCTCACAGCAACTTGGCATGGGGTAATAATGTTGGTCTCCATCTCCACTGGGGTGGGAGTGATGTTCATGATGACTGGCTCGTCATCATCATCCTCCTCTCCTACACCTAACTCCATAACTCTAAGGCTTTCTGGAAGCTTCCGTTTCCCTAGCCTTGTTGCGTGGCATGCCTCACTCTCAGACTGAGCTGGTGGCTTCCAAGTGGCATCTAGATCATCAGAAGGGGGCTTGAAGAAGAAGTTGATGGACTAAACCCTCCTTTTCCTTGTTGGGGATCCGGAAGACAATGGATCTTCTGAAAGAGTGGCTTGCTCTTCTTCTTTCTTTGTAGTAAGCTCGATTATCCTGAACTGCCCCTACTTCGGAAGGAACAACTACTATTGTGGGTGGTGGTTGCGGCTGTTGTTGTGGATGTTGTTGCGGCTGTTGTTGCCCACGTATCTGCTGACTTTCCTCTTGCATTGATTGGGTACTATTGTGTGATAACGATAAATCAATTTCAACATCACTGCTTGGCGTTTGTGCAATTAGACTGGCTGCCTCTCCGACACTCATGGACTTGGGCCTAGGTTCGTGGGGTGGGCCCACTGAAGCGTAGTTGTTTCTCCCAGCTTGGATATTGTGAACAGCACTCTGCTTCAAAGCTTGCCCAAGCAATTCCAGTACGTCGTGATGTAGTGTTAGAACAGCAACTCTGGCGAAATAGGACCGGCTGGGAACCTACCATTTTGGGCAGTTGGCTGTCACAAATTCGAGAAAACCCACCCTTTCCACGAAAGAAAAAGGCAGAATGTCCAGCGCTAACATTTTCGCTAGCTTCGCTTTCTACAAATGTCCCATTGGGTGGTTGTGTTCGTACTGCCACTCTGACCTAAAGATGCTGACAATGGTAGGCTGGATTTTTTTCCTATCTGGTGCCGCTGATGCAGGTGACTTCTTGAACCCAGTTAGGCTCAACTGCGCAATTTTTTTCATTGCGGTACTCTGTGGCCTTGGTGTCTCAGCCTGACTCTTACTACGGTGCCACTGAGATGTTACTGAGGCTGATGAGGATGTGGGCGGTACCACTGCACTGCTGGGATCAGAGCTACTTTGTGTACCAGAGAAAATGTATCCCTCTTGTTTACCTTCCTCCTCGATCATATCTTCTTCTACTTCTTCATCCTTACCAACAGCAATGGGTGCAGTTTTCCTTTTGTAGCCGCTAAGGTGCGCCTTCCACTGGATCATGTGGTGTTTTTTCAGATGGGTTGTTTGGCCTCCGGTACCATCGTTTGTACCAAGCTTACCCCGACTAACACTGTCGAAAAATTGAACATATAGCAACATTCTCCTCCTTACTGCTAACCGAAAAGAAGTCCCAAACTGGGGAGGTGAACTTTCTTGTGGTGCTGGAGGTGCCACTTGCAATGCTGGATGAACTGCAGGGTGTGCCTGGAATTTGACTCTGTGCAGTGCCAGTACCACTACCTACTGAGGTGGTGGTTGTGCTGGATGTAGGTCCCTGCCGGGTTTTTGCAAATGCAAATATGGAAGCTGGAGGTCGTGTTGGTGTTACCTGTGTTGGTGGTATCCGTGCCACATCCCTCACAGCAACTTGGCATGGGGTAATAATGTTGGTCTCCATCTCCACTGGGGTGGGAGTGATGTTCATGATGACTGGCTCGTCATCATCATCCTCCTCTCCTACACCTAACTCCATAACTCTAAGGCTTTCTGGAAGCTTCCTTTTCCCTAGCCTTGTTGCGTGGCATGCCTCACTCTCAGACTGAGCTGGTGGCTTCCAAGTGGCATCTAGATCATCAGAAGGGGGCTTGAAGAAGAAGTTGAGGGACTAAACCCTCCTTTTCCTTGTTGGGGATCCGGAAGACAATGGATCTTCTGAAAGAGTGGCTTGCTCTTCTTCTTTCTTTGTAGTAAGCTCGATTATCCTGAACTGCCCCTACTTCGGAAGGAACAACTACTATTGTGGGTGGTGGTTGCGGCTGTTGCGGCTGTTGTTGCCCACGTATCTGCTGACTTTCCTCTTGCATTGATTGGGTACTATTGTGTGATAACGATAAATCAATTTCAACATCACTGCTTGGCGTTTGTGCAATTAGACTGGCTGCCTCTCCGACACTCATGGACTTGGGCCTAGGTTCGTGGGGTGGGCCCACTGAAGCGTAGTTGTTTCTCCCAGCTTGGATATTGTGAACAGCACTCTGCTTCAAAGCTTGCCCAAGCAATTCCAGTACGTCGTGGTGTAGTGTTAGAACAGCAACTCTGGCGAAATAGGACCGGCTGGGAACCTACCATTTTGGGCAGTTGGCTGTCACAAATTCGAGAAAACCCACCCTTTCCACAAAAGAAAAAGGCAGAATGTCCAGCGCTAACATTTTCGCTAGCTTCGCTTTCTACAAATGTGCCATTGGGTGGTTGTGTTCGTACTGCCACTCTGACCTAAAGATGCTGACAATGGTAGGCTGGATTTTTTTCCTTTCTGGTGCCGCTGATGCAGGTGACTTCTTGAACCCAGTTAGGCTCAACTGCGCAATTTTTTTCATTGCGGTACTCTGTGGCCTTGGTGTCTCAGCCTGACTCTTACTACGGTGCCACTGAGATGTTACTGAGGCTGATGAGGATGTGGGCGGCACCACTGCACTGCTGGGATCAGAGCTACTTTGTGTACCAGAGAAAATGTATCCCTCTTGTTTACCTTCCTCCTCGATCATATCTTCTTCTACTTCTTCATCCTTACCAACAGCAATGGGTGCAGTTTTCCTTTTGTAGCCGCTAAGGTGCGCCTTCCACTGGATCATGTGGTGTTTTTTCAGATGGGTTGTTTGGCCTCCGGTACCATCGTTTGTACCAAGCTTACCCCGACTAACACTGTCGAAAAATTGAACATATAGCAACATTCTCCTCCTTACTGCTAACCGAAAAGAAGTCCCAAACTGGGGAGGTGAACTTTCTTGTGGTGCTGGAGGTGCCACTTGCAATGCTGGATGAACTGCAGGGTGTGCCTGGAATTTGACTCTGTGCAGTGCCAGTACCACTACCTACTGAGGTGGTGGTTGTGCTGGATGTAGGTCCCTGCCGGGTTTTTGCAAATGCAAATATGGAAGCTGGAGGTCGTGTTGGTGTTACCTGTGTTGGTGGTATCCGTGCCACATCCCTCACAGCAACTTGGCATGGGGTAATAATGTTGGTCTCCATCTCCACTGGGGTGGGAGTGATGTTCATGATGACTGGCTCGTCATCATCATCCTCCTCTCCTACACCTAACTCCATAACTCTAAGGCTTTCTGGAAGCTTCCTTTTCCCTAGCCTTGTTGCGTGGCATGCCTCACTCTCAGACTGAGCTGGTGGCTTCCAAGTGGCATCTAGACCATCAGAAGGGGGCTTGAAGAAGAAGTTGATGGACTAAACCCTCCTTTTCCTTGTTGGGGATCCGGAAGACAATGGATCTTCTGAAAGAGTGGCTTGCTCTTCTTCTTTCTTTGTAGTAAGCTCGATTATCCTGAACTGCCCCTACTTCGGAAGGAACAACTACTATTGTAGGTGGTGGTTGAGGCTGTTGTTGTGGATGTTGTTGCGGCTGTTGTTGCCCACGTATCTGCTGACTTTCCTCTTGCATTGATTGGGTACTATTGTGTGATAACGATAAATCAATTTCAACATCACTGCTTGGCGTTTGTGCAATTAGACTGGCTGCCTCTCCGACACTCATGGACTTGGGCCTAGGTTCGTGGGGTGGGCCCACTGAAGCGTAGTTGTTTCTCCCAGCTTGGATATTGTGAACAGCACTCTGCTTCAAAGCTTGCCCAAGCAATTCCAGTACGTCGTGATGTAGTGTTAGAACAGCAACTCTGGCGAAATAGGACCGGCTGGGAACCTACCATTTTGGGCAGTTGGCTGTCACAAATTCGAGAAAACCCACCCTTTCCACAAAAGAAAAAGGCAGAATGTCCAGCGCTAACATTTTCGCTAGCTTCGCTTTCTACAAATGTGCCATTGGGTGGTTGTGTTCGTACTGCCACTCTGACCTAAAGATGCTGACAATGGTAGGCTGGATTTTTTTCCTTTCTGGTGCCGCTGATGCAGGTGACTTCTTGAACCCAGTTAGGCTCAACTGCGCAATTTTTTTCATTGCGGTACTCTGTGGCCTTGGTGTCTCAGCCTGACTCTTACTACGGTGCCACTGAGATGTTATTGAGGCTGATGAGGATGTGGGCGGCACCACTGCACTGCTGGGATCAGAGCTACTTTGTGTACCAGAGAAAATGTATCCCTCTTGTTTACCTTCCTCCTTGATCATATCTTCTTCTACTTCTTCATCCTTACCAACAGCAATGGGTGCAGTTTTCCTTTTGTAGCCGCTAAGGTGCGCCTTCCACTGGATCATGTGGTGTTTTTTCAGATGGGTTGTTTGGCCTCCGGTACCATCGTTTGTACCAAGCTTACCCCGACTAACACTGTCGAAAAATTGAACATATAGCAACATTCTCCTCCTTACTGCTAACCGAAAAGAAGTCCCAAACTGGGGAGGTGAACTTTCTTGTGGTGCTGGAGGTGCCACTTGCAATGCTGGATGAACTGCAGGGTGTGCCTGGAATTTGACTCTGTGCAGTGCCAGTACCACTACCTACTGAGGTGGTGGTTGTGCTGGATGTAGGTCCCTGCCGGGTTTTTGCAAATGCAAATATGGAAGCTGGAGGTCGTGTTGGTGTTACCTGTGTTGGTGGTATCCGTGCCACATCCCTCACAGCAACTTGGCATGGGGTAATAATGTTGGTCTCCATCTCCACTGGGGTGGGAGTGATGTTCATGATGACTGGCTCGTCATCATCATCCTCCTCTCCTACACCTAACTCCATAACTCTAAGGCTTTCTGGAAGCTTCCTTTTCCCTAGCCTTGTTGCGTGGCATTCCTCACTCTCAGACTGAGCTGGTGGCTTCCAAGTGGCATCTAGATCATCAGAAGGGGGCTTGAAGAAGAAGTTGATGGACTAAACCCTCCTTTTCCTTGTTGGGGATCCGGAAGACAATGGATCTTCTGAAAGAGTGGCTTGCTCTTCTTCTTTCTTTGTAGTAAGCTCGATTATCCTGAACTGCCCCTACTTCGGAAGGAACAACTACTATTGTGGGTGGTGGTTGCGGCTGTTGTTGTGGATGTTGTTGCGGCTGTTGTTGCCCACGTATCTGCTGACTTTCCTCTTGCATTGATTGGGTACTATTGTGTGATAACGATAAATCAATTTCAACATCACTGCTTGGCGTTTGTGCAATTAGACTGGCTGCCTCTCCGACACTCATGGACTTGGGCCTAGGTTCGTGGGGTGGGCCCACTGAAGCGTAGTTGTTTCTCCCAGCTTGGTCCCCGAACACCGCTGCTGCAGGCGTAATATTTTGTTTCCCAAAAAACATGTTGGTCGGCACACCAGTCTTTGTAAGTGCCACTTCCTTCTTCTGTTCCTTCTTCTCACTGACAACTTTCTTGGTACTGCAGGACCTGGTAACTTTCTTTGGGGCCATATTCTTCAGATGTCAGCAGGACGCAGTTGCACAAGTTGCAGAGATGTCTGTGGTCACACGTCACGTGATGTAATGCGCAGCAGGACTTCTGTCTGGCAGTACAATGGGTGATGATTGATGACACCTCCTGCTCAGCCTTTTGTGCACCTAAAAGCAAAGAAGCCAGAAGAACATCAGTGAAATGTTGCATTTGTTGTTGTGGTTCAATTACTACTAGTACAAACAAACAAATGTAATATATAACTTAGTGTGTGGTGGTCACACTTGTTAGTGTTATATTATATTATTAGATTTTGTATATGTAGCCACTTGTGAGACTTTGACAACAAGGGCACTCAGGAATTATAGGGAAGAAGAAGAACAAAAACAAAAATACAAATGTAATAGGAGTGGAACCTGTTTGGCATTAATTTGCGCATCAAGTCATTCAGGGAGCTGCAGCAAAGGGGATGGAAGCAGTAAGCCAAGAGGAACAAAGGAAAGACATGCAGGCCTATATGGCAAAAGCAGCACACTACTAAACTACCACCACAAAATGGCCACCAGCCAAATGGTCACTCACAGTCACAACAAGCAGGAGGCCTTGAAAATAATGAACTCAGGCAGGCCTGTAATGGCCAGGCAAAGGAGGCATGCTAAACAACAAAGCTGTAATGCAAAAATGTAAAAACAAAAATCCACAGGGTTAAACAAGGTTTGCAACTTCCACAACAACCACACCACACACAAACATCCAACATAGGCATTTATTTAACACACACCAAAAAGTGAAGTACCCCCCAAAAACACATTTTGCAATTCAATCCAATTCCATCCATGCCCTAAATTATGTTTAAATTCAACAGACACCACAGAGACTGTCATTTCATGCACCCATGAGTAGCTCTGGGTCTACTGGCTACCTACTATACATTTAAAAAATCTGATGAAAAGTACAAAAATAATTAGTTGCAACTTGCAGTGCCCCAATCAAACAAACAGCACCAATTCTCCAACTTACTTGTAAAATCTCAAATCCAAAAGTCCTCAAATTTAATGATATATGATGCAGCAGACACAAAGAGTGATCCTTCCAGCTCCAAATCCAAATGAAAAGTGAACAGGACATGGACAAAGCACTGGGAGGAGCCTGCTGGACAGGAACAGGAAGTTGGAGACTCTGGGGCACTTCCTTCCCCTTAAAAAGAAAAAGGACTCCTTGCACAAAAAAGTACAGTAAAACGTGAGTCTGAGGAGTTTTTTCATCCAAATCATCATTTTGGAGAAGGTTTTATTCTGCTCAAGAGATATTCTTCTCCAAATTGCAGTTTCTGCATGTTCAGCATCGTGAGCTTCACCGAACTTCCGCTGGATGTCCGCTGGCGCGTCCGAATTACGTGTTCGCGATCGCACACTCTCACAGGATTGCGCGTCCGGCTACCAAAATCTCGTGGCACAAGTGAGCGGATAGGAAATCTCATTGGCAAACGCAGGGATCCCAGTAAGATGCTGCCATGCGCACAAAAACGCGAACAAGGGTAAAACTCAGCGGATTGCGGAGTTTTCTGTAACTCTGCGTTGCAGAAAATTCGCAAACCTCGAGAGCAGAGCAGATTTTAATGCCCAGGGTTACTATTTTCTCACCTTTGTTCTGCCTCTTTCTGCTCGCTTCTGACTTTTGTCTGACTCTTTTTGCTCGTTGCTGACCTTTATTTCACCTCTTTCTGCTCATTAATGACCTTTATTTTGCCTCTTTCTGCTTGTTTCTCACCTTTATTTTGCCTTTGGTTTCTGACCTTTATTTTGCCTCTTTCTGCATGTTTCTCACCTTTATATTGCTTCTTGCTGCTGGTTTCTGGCCTCTATTTTGTCTCTATAATAAATAGGATTTCCGCACACATAAAGTATCAATAGCTTTCCAATCAGTTCAATCAACAATTTCCATCAACGTTCTGGCAAAGAATTTGTTTCAATCCATGTAGTTCTTTTTTTTGAAAATGTTCTTTATTTGACAGGCAGAATGCACCCAATTGATAAAATCCACACAATTCCTTCTCAATCCAAATAACAGACTAACAGTTCCACTGCTCAAATTAATTTCATATTTCCCTATACTAATTCTCCAATAATACTATTTGGGTTCCGGAGTAGCGTGTGATCCCCCAAAAAGCACATAAACACCTCATCAGGGGTAGCAAGCACTATATAAATGCAAACCCTTCCCTTTTCTATCACTCCACTATGCTTTTACAATCCAAAACATTTATGTCAACCACTCGAATCAAATGAATTTCATATTTGACTACACTAATTACCCACTGATCCTTATTGAGTTCTGGAGTAGCGTACTACTTGCTGAAAAGTGCTCATCAGAGTGCTCTATAAATGCAAATCCTTCCCTCTTCCAACCCTCCACTATCCTTTTCAATCCTACTAACAGATTAACATGTCCACAGCTCAAATAAATTTCATATTTCCCTAAACTAATTCACAACTAATTCACAACTAATTGTTTCTTGGTTCCAGAGTAGCCTGCTACACACCAGAAAGTGCTTCAAACCTCATCAGGGGTAGCAAGCACTATATAAATGCAAACCTTTCTCCTTCTGTCCCTCCACTAACTTTCTCAATCCAAATAACAGACTAACATATCCACCGCTCAAATTAATTTCATATTTAACTATACTAATTCACCACTAATCCTTTTGGGTTCGGGAGTAGCGCGCTACTCTCTGAAAAAGCGATTCAACACCTCTCAGGGGTAATAAGCGCTATATAAATGCAAATACAATAGCAATTTGTTCTCTCTCTTTCTGACCTTTATTCTTCTTCTTTCTGTGCGTGTCCTTCCTTTATTTTGCCTCTTTCTGCTTATTGCTAATCACTATTTTGCCTCTTTCTCCTTGCTTCTGACCTTTATTTTGTCTCTTTCTGCTCATTGCTTACATTTATTCTTCCTCTTTCTGCTCATTTCTCCCCTTTATTTCCTCTTTCTGCTCATTACTCACCTTTATTTTGCCTCTTTCTGCTAGTTGCTGACATTTATTTTGCATCTTACTGCTCATTGCTTACTTGTATTCTGACTCTTTCTGCTCGTTTATGACTTTCATTCTTCCTCTTTCTGTTTGTTTTGCACTTTTATCTTGCCTCTTTCTGCTCGTTGCTGACTGTTAATCTGCTATTTCTGCTCATTTCTCTCCTTTTGTCTGCCTCTTTCTGCTCCCTTCTGACCTTTGCAACCCGTGGGGAGAGCCTTAAGGCCCCCAAAGTCCCAGCCGGCTCCCCGCCTCCTATGGTAACTGGCACTGCTGCTGCACGGAGGGAGCTGCTGGTAGTCTGCATGTCTGCGGGCAGGGAAAGGGATCAAACTTCTCTTTCCAGCAGGCAGGAGCACTTTGACAGCTCCCACCCAGTGGAACCAGAGTGTTTGCTTTAGCTTGGTGGGAGCTTTAACTTTAAGCAAAGCTAAAGCAAACAGCTATGTCCCAGGGGTGGGCTCCCTGGGACATGGCAGGAGCCGGCCCTGGGTGGTGGCAGTCACCAGGGCCATATATAGCTCTAGAGGAGGGGCATCTTTGATCTGCATGGGCAGGCCTCGGGGAGATGGGGGTTCCCGGGGCTGTTTATGGTCCGGGAGGGGGGCAGCGTAACCCCCCTACCAGTTTTAATAATATTATAGGCCCTAGAGACATTGAGTTCCCTGGGTCTGTGGGGGTCCACGCAGCTCTCCCATTACTTTAAATTTAGCCTCAGGGAGTGGGATCCCCGGAGGTTGAACCCACCCCAGTCCATACGCCCCCCCCTTCAAATTTAAAATTAAGCCCCTGGGAGGTGGTGGTCTCCAGGCCTCAAAAGAGCCAATGGAGGAGTGTCCACCCAGCCCCTTCCATTATATTAGGAAAGCCCCAGGGAGTTGGTAGTCCCCTTAAAAGAGCCTTGTGGGGCACCATGCGCGCCCCTACTTTTTCAATCCTGTATGCTCCCTGGACTTGCCCCACCTGGGGGCTAAACAATAGAGAAGCTTCTTTCTTTTAAATGTTTTGTCAAAAGCCATTTAAAAATGCTGTTTTGCCCTGCAGGGTCCCAGGAGGATCCTACTACCACGCTTAAGGATTCACCTTGCCCCCTTTTCTTTTAAAAAAAGTTTTTTTCAGGGACTTGGCTGAAGCCGAATCCCAAGATGGCTGGCAACACTTCCTGGTTAAAGTGCTGGTAGCCAAGCAAATTTCAGCACGGGTATCAGATCCTCTGAGCATCCACATCCCTATATATATATATATATTACCTACTGGCGGTCACCAGTAGGTAGTTATAGTTATGAACTAGTTTCCAACTTTGGTGCGGTTGATGAATCTTCGCGAAATTTTTACAAAAATTGGCCAGCTCCGGTCAGCTTCTGTCTTGAAAGTTTCAGGGTGATTCGCCAAGCGGGGGGTGAGAAAAAAGGGGGGTCCCAAAACGCATTTTCCCATGTTAAATTCCGTAGGAATCTTTAGACAAAGCTACAGCCCGAACTGCTGAACGTAATTACAGCAAATTTGGCAAGAAGGTAGGTCTTGGCTCAGTAAGAGCCCTTTTTTAAATGGTGTAAATCCGTTCAGTAGTTTGTGAGAAATTAGAAAAAGAAAATATCAATATCTGAGCATCAAGGAGGGTTCGCGAATCCTCCCAGGCACTAGCATCACTCTGATTGGCTGCCAACACTCCATACCAGGAAGTATTGGCAGCCATCTTGTGACTCGGTTCTACAGTAAAACAAATATAAACAAGCATTTGCAATGCAATAGGTCTCGCATTTACGCGAGTTTGAGCTATTGGCATTGTAAATGACAATGCCTTTTATTTATGTTGTGGTTTTTAAAATATAAATAAAAGGCATTGCCATTTACAATGCCAGTAGCTTAAACTTTCGTAAATGCGACACCTATTGCATTGCAAATGCTTGTTAATTCTGGACTTGAGGAACGATCATGACGTTTGTGAAAGATAATTTGAATATGGAGTGAATCAGATAATTGGCGCAAGGGAAAGACATGGATTCACCCTCTTTATTGCCTGAATAATGATCTCGAGTGACGAGTATGATAGAAATAAGATAACAAACAGTACAATATTCTCTTTAGTTTTAAGTTATTAAGGACTAGTTACCCACCGCCTGGGTGCATGCCGACGCTATGCGTCATGACTCTATAAAACTCTTGGACGCAATGTACTTTGACATTAATTTATACAACTCGCCGATTACCTGTTGCACATGTTAATCTAAAAAAATCAGCTGCTCTCCAGTAATCCAACTCAATCACAGAACAAACGTCGGACACAAGCAATCGATGGTGTTCTTATCCTTCAACACAGGAAACTCCGAGTATAACTTAAAAGCTGTGGAAATTGTGGTTGGCGAGAAGTAAAAGAAAGTGTGGCGCTTGTGGAATAAGTGCTGCGCTGATAGTTTGAATGTTTACAGTGTGACGGGTGGGAGCTGCGGGCGCCATTGTTGACTGTGCACCCATGTTAAAGTGAAAGCGGATGCCGTGCTAAAACCTATGGCACGGGGCCCAGTAGAGGGAGGGGGGGTACCATTGTTGACTGTGTGCCCATGGTATTAATCTAAAAGGGTGCATTTTCATAGGTCTGCACGTAATTTAAATAAAAAAAATGTTTGTGTGCTGAGTGCACAATCATGGGCGCCCATGCTATTAATCTTAAAGTGTGCATTGTGCGGCCCCATTGTAAAAGTAAAAGCGCGCGTAGCGCGCTGCAAATAAATAAAGGTAACAAGTCTCGTACCCACAATAAATGTTATGGTATGTTCTGTTAAAATGAATTTATAGAGCGCACGCACGTACACCGGGGAGGTTTCATGGCGCTGTTTTGGTTGAAATCCAGATCATACAAAGGGTTTTAGTAAGCCTGTTGGAAGAGCCAAGTCTTTAACAACCTCCTGAATCCAAGAAGATTGGTACAGGAGCGAATATCAAGAGGAAGAGAAATCCAAAATATAGGGGCCACGGTAGAGAACCTGGCACCACCAGTGCGCTTTAATCTAAAATGAGGAATGAGTAACACATTTTTATGGGCTGAGCGAAGATTTCGTGAAGGAGCATATTTATTAATCATGTTGTCACCAAATTTAGGGCTCTTTCCATGGAGTGATTTAAAAATAAGACATCTTGTCTTAAATGCACAGCGCTGAACAACCGGAAGCCAATGTAATTGCTTCAAAAGGGGAGAGATGTGATGATGCCTGGGGTGATGGGCAGTCAGACGAGCGGCCTGATTTTGAACAATCTGTAAACGTCTGGAAAGGTAAAGGGGAATACCAAAATATAATGAGTTTGCATAATCCACACGGGACATAACCAAAGTGAGAATCACCTGAATCCGGGCATCGTGAGTAAGGTATCTGCAAATCTTTTTTATTCTGCGGAGTTGAAAAAAACAGACGGAGATCACTGAGCTAATTTGAGGCTTCAGAGTGAGATCCTGACTGATGATCACCCCTAAGCTTTTCGCCGAGCTAGAAGGAACAGGGGGCTGGCCCAACTCTGTAGGCCAAAAATGGGGTCCCCATGGATTTTTAAGAATGCCACCAGTTAAAACAAGCTCCGTCTTGTCCGGATTAAGTTTTAAGTCGTTCTTGGTCATCCATCGACTGATGAACAGCATGGTCGATTGAAAAGCATGAACCGACTCTGAGGAGTTACTGGTGGAAAAAATAAGCTGAAAATCGTCTGCATAGTTGAAAGTGCAGACTTTACGCTCCTTCAGAGCTCGGACAAGAGGGAGAAGATAGAGATTGAACAGCAGGGGAGAAAGAGATGAGCCCTGAGGGACTCCACAGGAGATTTTAACTCTAGGAGCGGTAAACTGAGCTGTGCAAACTGCCTGGGAGCGATTTTCCAAAAAGGAACTAATCCAGCTAAGGGCAGGGCCCTCAATGCCTGCATCCCTCACACGGTCGACCAAAAGAGAATGGTCGACCGTGTCAAAAGCAGCGGAGAGATCAAGCAGGACGAGAGCCTGCGAAGAGCCACTATCAACCTCGCCCCATAGGGTGTCTAAAACAGTGAGAATAACCGCCTCGGTGGAATGCGCTGGACGAAAGCCAGCTTGATGGGAATCCAAAAATTCGGATTCCTCCAAAAATTCAGTAAGACACCCTGGGCCTTATGTAGGTAGCCTAACATTTACCACTTCATAAATACCGAATTTTACCGATTCGGTATTTATTAAGTGGTAAATGCTATGTAGGTAATCAGTCGGTAAAAATTACCGATTCGGAATTGGTCGGTAATTAAGAATCGATATTTACCGATTCGGTAATGGTAACTGGCTTCCCATTGATTCCTATGGGCCAGGAGGCCCATAGGAATCAATGGGAAGCCAGTTACCATTACCGAATCGGTAAATACCGATTCGGTAATGGGGGGAGCACAATCAAGGGTGGCAGGGTGTCACAGTGACACCCTGTTGCACCCCTGATTCCTGCATGTGTGCACATGTGGCACACATACATGCCCTAAGGGCATGTATGTCTGCCACATTGCACACTTCTAAGGGCCAAAAAATGCTTTTTCTAAGACATTCGTCATTTACCACCAACTTTTAGTTGGTGGTAAATAACGAATCCACACAACACCCACACACTCCCCCTACCTCTCATTTCAGGATTCGGTATTTACCGAATCGGTAAAATTACCGATTCTGTAATTTTACCGATTCGGTAAATTACCAAATCCTGAAATGTCCCTCCTACATACCAAAAGCCTGAATACCGCTCGGTAACGGCATTTTTACAGAAAATCGGCCGTTACCGACCGGTATTAGGCTACCTACATATGGCCTCAAGTAACATAAGTTTCCAGAATCTTAGCTAGATAGGGAAGAAGGGAGATAGGGCGGTAATTAGTCAGGATAGATGGATCTGATCCCACCTTTTTTAAAAGGGGGACAACAATTGCCTCTTTAAAAGTAGCGGAGACAGTTCCTTGAGACAAAGACTCATTTAAGAGGTTAAGAGCAGGACTAGGGAGAATGGTGAAGATTTCCTTCAAGATATTGGGAGGGCAACAGTCATTAGGAGAGCCCGATTTGACTTTAGAAAAAAGGTTAATAAAAGGATTCTCACTTATAGAAGGAAAGTGCATAAAAGAACTATGATTTAAAATGGAATGAGAACTAAGATCCAAATTTTGGCAGACTGGAATACTGGACTTAATTTTGTTATTTTTTTCAATAAAGAAGAAGATCAAAGAGTTACAAAATGCTTGTGAAGGAGATGATTTGCAAAGTATTTTATCGGGATTGGATAATTCATTAACAATATGAAAGATTTCCTTCGAACGGTTAGTTGCCGATAGGATTTTAGATGAGAAATGCGCCACTTTAGCAGTTGACACGGATTTCTTATAGAATTTCAGAGAGTTCAGATAAGACACTTTATCTTCAGGTTTGTAGTTACTCCGCCATTTCCTTTCCAGTTGTCTTAGTGCTAATTTTTGTTGTTTCAGTTCAATTGAAAACCATTTATGAGCCTTGTGGCAGCGAGGGACACGGGTGCTCCTAAAAGGAGCAAACTTGTTGCTAGCGGCTAGCAACCAGCTAGTTAACTGTATGTCCGCCTGGTCAATTAAGCGATTGCCCGGGGAAGCCGAGTTGGCAAGTGAGTCAATGAATAAAGGTTTCTCACTCTTATTCCAGCTCCGACGAAGGCTACCAGAACGACTGGGGATTTTATTTGCAAAATTATCTTGAATACAAAATGTAAGCATGTGATGGTCAGATCATGTACAGGGTAAAACTGAAACAGAAAACATGGTAATATTAGTGGTCCAAACCTGGTCAAGAATATGTCCCTTAGTGTGTGTGGCCGTGGATACCTGTTGAGTAAGATTTAAACCTAGAAGTAACTCGATCAGTTCAGCCGAGTGGGGGCCGCCAAGGATATCATTGGCCCAGTAATTGAAGTCCCCAATCAGCAGAACCTTCCGATAGTCAGTCACCAGGTGAGCTATCTGTTCACCCAAAGATTGAGGAAAGAGAGGCATCCTAGAGGGTGGTCTATAAAGCAGAACACACACCAAGGGAGCAGCATCTGGTTCAAAGTCAAATTTGATCACCAGATTGTCCACCAACGGTAGATTTAAAGACGTCAAGACAGTGTAGTTAAAGTTATGGCGTATTATAGCCACTACTCCTCCGCCCACTTTCCCCTGGGGGCGGTTAGCCTGAATGATGTGATAATCGGAGGGTAATGCCGCAAGGATATCAGGAGATGACTCATGGGATAACCGGGTTTCAGTGAGCCGAAGGAGATCAGGCTTCTCAAATTTGAGCAACAGAAAAATATCTGTCTGATGTTTGACCAATGAGCGAGTGTTTAAGTATGCGACAGAGAGCTTACGTGTCTTATGTCCAGACCTATGTTGGATCAAAGATGGGCCAGTGACATGCACACTACCGATTTCGGGGAAGGTAGTTCTAACTGCCAATATTCCGAGTTCTTTTACACAAGAGTATACAAGGGGATTAAGGTTAACTTTAATAGACGCTGCATGAAATGCCATCAACACGCTGACGGTATAGTCAATTATCTGAGCATGATGGCAGGTCCCAGGTCCTGGACGGGCGCAGACGGGCGTGCCTCTGTCACGCCGCAGGCGGGTCCGCTGCGCTCCCGTGCTGCCGCCGGCATGAAATAGCCGGTGGCAGCCTTAGCAACGCCCCCCTGCATGCCGATTGGCTGTCGAGTGACCGTGGCAGCCAATGGGTGCTAAGCAGGAAGACAAGCAAGGGGAGAGGTGAGCTCCGTTAGCAGCAGAAAGTTATGTGTTTTTTTTTAAGAGAAATAGGCTTTGTTAGACAGATAAAAGAAGCGTGCAGGTGAGTGAACTCAATTTTAGTTTAAAAATAAAGGAAACACAACACACCAATAAAAGATAGCAGCAAGATTCAAAATGGGCCTTTTTGTTTAAAAAACAAGTAGAGGACAAAAGGACACAGCAGCAAAGTTATCAGCTAAGCAGTTCAAAACAAGCTCTATGAGCAGAGATTGCAAGCCAAAACCCGTTCCCGCGCTGCCGCCGGCATGAAATAGCCGGTGGCAGCCTTAGCACCACCCCCCTGCTTGCCGATTGGCTGTTGAGTGATCGTGGCAGCCAATGGGTGCTAAGCAGGAAGACAAGCAAGGGGAGAGGTGAGCTCCGTTAGCAGCAGAAAGTTATGTGTTTTTTTTAAGGGAAATAGGCTTCGTTAGACAGATAAAAGAAGCGTGCGGGTGAGTGAACTCAATTTTAGTTTAAAAATAAAGGAAACACAACACACCAATAAAAGATAGCAGCACGATTCAAAATGGGCCTTTTTGTTAAAAAAACAAGTAGAGTACAAAAAGACACAGCATCACAGTAAAAAATGAATAGCAGCAAAGTTATCAGCTAAACAGTTCAAAACAAGCTCTATGAGCAAATGATCAGTTTCATGAGCAATGCACTTTCAAATCATTCCACTGGCCAAGATTGACGAATCCTACATCTATTGGCAAACATTGTGATCACCTTGATGACGCCAAAATTAAATTCTGCAAAAACAGTTCAGGTAAGACGTTTTTTCCTATGTGGATGGCAACCACTGCCACATGAGGTTTCCAATCTCGACTTAAATATTGGTTTCAAAAATGTGGTTTCAGTGGGAGTAAAAGGATTGCAAATGGAGTTAATAGCTCAAGTGCTTCCCACTTGAAGGGAGGAAGTGTAGGTCAGCACAGAAACAAAATGAAGAGATTTTTAATCCTCCGTGGAGGCAGTGATGGTTTCAATACAAACAAAAACAATTGGCCAAATACTAGCTTTCACTCTTAAAATATATTTTAAACCTAAATATTCTCCAATTGTGAGAAGTAGAGTGAATAACAATTTATTGCATTAACACTAATGTTTATTGAGCTCCACTGTTACGGTTAAATTAATGCCTAAAAAGAAAGCAGCAAACCTCTGAAGGAAAGGTGGTGAAGGGGCTTGTGTCGCCTTTAGCTGCAGAGCAAACAAACATCTTTTGTAGGCAAGTAAATATCAATCTCCTCATATTAACCACTCAGAGTGCAGCTATTCCTTCCTCTCCTCTCCCAGCAGCCTTGTCCAGTCAGTATGGATCTGAACTCCATGTACATGAAAAACTTACATTCTTTTATAACCTGAAAGTACTTTGAAGTATGCCAGGCACAGTTCATTCAAATTTGTGAGTGCGTATGCAAGCTTCCTTAAGTGCTAGAGGAGATGCAAGTCCACACACTAATGGGGAGATCACCGGTCATAACATTAAAACAAGGACCACTGGACGGTCAGAGGAAAGAATGACTGCAGCAGAATAGAGAAAGCAAAGGCAGTTTTAAACTTACTGTCTGGAAATAGCTTAGTAGCTAATGTGATGCAAAACCTCTTTAGACAAAGGGATGGCCAACCAAATCCTCAACAAACTATATGTCTATGTCTGGGTAATTACTCTGGGCAGCATTTTTAAACTGCGCTATTGCTTAATTTTATATTAGGTATGGCCTGTTTGCGCCAATTTTACCTGGAACCCTTTATCACTATTTTTATCGGAGAAACCGAGAGAGACCCCTTGTCTTTTGAAGGGAATGGGGTACAGCTTACACCTGACAAAGCACAATCCCTATACTCTGACACAATGGTATCACACTTAAGACTCTAACACTCATTAATATAAAAAGACATTAAATGTTCATGGCATTTATTAAAAAAGTATACATGTAATTCATAAAATCAATGCTACCATTACATATGCTTAAAAACACAAGACATAACAAATACAAATTGTCATATGATCCACAAAACTGTTATGAGCCCGCATAACAGAAAAAGATTATGAAGACAATACACTTTGTCATTAATTACGCATCCTAACGGGTCATGTAACCGCTGTGGTTGGTGATATATATACACTCTTATATCTACTCGCAGTCAACCACAGTTCTCCCTTGGATTGCGTTATTTTAGATGCGTCGACGCGTTTCGATGGTTCCTCTTGTTATTCCATCTTTATCAAGACTTGTAATAGGCTTTGGGTCCTCTATTTTACATGGACCTACATCAAACAAATAAATGCTATTTAATTCATTTTTGTAATATCTATTTGCTGGGAGCTTTTATTGTTATATCTAATTAACTCTCTTTAAGGAGAAATATTACAGGTACTCCTCTACACTTGTATTGATTATTTATAATCCACAAAAGTGAGGTTGCGGTTCACGTTGTTACATTCTAATGTTCCGATTTAAGTTTTCACTTCAAGGTCCACTTATTGGTACGTTGCAGATTGTAGCTCTTTAAATGCTGCAACATGAGGGATAGTACTTTCATAACTTAATTAAAACATGCAAGCGCTTATTCGCGCTAAATTAGAAGAACTCGATATGACTCTCTACTTACTGATTACGTTTTGTATAAATTTGTCCTGATACTGGTACTTATTTTCGAAGCCGTGGGTACATGGCATATCCCCTTCAATACTTCTCACCTATAATTTATAAAGAGAGAAATAATAATATATATGCTCTTATGAGCATTACTCGCATTCTACTCGTATTTTAAAGGATGGGGAACTCTTGCCGATGTATATAAATGTTCGGACCAGCTAATACTATAAGTGAGCGAAATGATCTCACCTGTTAATGGAGTCGTCAATTTCAACCCGGGTGACGGAGGTCCAAGTTACTCCTCCTATATTCTCGTCACCTATTACATGAAGTCAAAAAGTCAAAGCACTCGTATTAGCGCTACTATAATAGTTACTTCTAACTGTAAGGCGATCTCTAAGTCACCATTTTCGTTTAGCGCAAAGTATAAACTAACTCTGCAATCTCACCTTGGGGCCTCAAACCGTCGGCTTCGTACGTGGAAGTGTTACTCAATTCGCTTCCCTGATTCTTTGTGAAAGGTCTCTATTTATTTGTGCGTTCAGACCCTGATCCTGATTGGTTAAAATAGTCACATGGTCCGTATCACATGTGTTGTTGGTGTTTTCCACGGAGTTTTTTTTAACAAAAAACAAGGGAAACTTTATCCATCGGTTCATTCAGAGTCTAACTGTTTTATATATTTATTGCTCAATCAGCTTATGAGAAGCTGTAGTGTGTATTGGACTATTTAAATTATGTCCTTATATAACGAAACGAAAAGATTATTACCTTACCATTGAGCATAACATTGACATACAGTAAGACAACCTTGTGCTTTCATGTTTCACATACTTATGCGTCGATAGTTTGTTACAAATATCCCCAGATGACATCACCTCCTTATCTTCGTATTCTATGCCAACATTTCATGTACATTTGGTCTTCGTGCATTTACACACCCCTATCGAATATACATTTTAGTTATTCACAGATCGACATAATCACTTGAGTATAAAAGCATTGATATCAATCAACCCTTCCATATAGATCTTATTTTACATGATATGTTTTATCTGATCATGTTTACCATGTTACAGTGATGGTCTAAATTCATATAAATACAATACCCTCAAGCATCATTTAGAGATATAACTGAGATGATATAAATATTCCTTTTGGTATGAGATTATTTTTATTAATCTAATCCCATTGATGCCCGCCATGAGATACTCCAAAATAAAGGAACTTTAGATAATATTACAGTAAGGGTTATAATAGTCTCTCTGTAGAAATAACACCAAAACATATATAATCTCAGCTATAATCTCATAATATATTCGGTCATTACAGAGAAAGATATTACTGTTCATTGGGTCTACCAATTCTATTACGAACTGATGATACTCATCCAGTCCTCTTTGGTATTCAGACCTCTCTCCACAGTATTGAAAAAACATATAAACCATTGTTCCCGCTTTTTTCTCTTACTGTCCACGTCACCTCCTCTTCTGTTAACCGTCACTTTCTCCAGAATAAACCACCGGATTGAATCCCAACTGTGGTTTGCTTCAAGGAAGTGCTCTGTCAGAGGGGCATTGATCTTTTTAGTTCTAATCGCGGATTTATGCTCCAATAGGCGAATCCGTAGTTCCCTACTAGTTTCTCCCACGTACGCCAAACCGCAGGGACAGATTAGGAAGTAGACTACATTTCTACTTCTACAGTTATTCAGGCTACTCGCCCAAATTGTTTTGTTATTGTGGCTAAGATTTTTCGCCTCAAGACATTGGGGGCAAATGGAACAAGTTCCACATCTATAGTTACCTATAGCTTTTTCACCCTTCAAGGTGATTTGGGAATCTTGTTTATTATCATATGTTTTTACCAACGCATTGCGTAAGGTTTTGTTACGTCTGAAAGAGAACAACGGCTTCTCCAGTTGATTCTCTGATCCATAGTTCAGTATCTTCCAGTTTCTATTAACTATGTTTTTGATCCGATTGCTGAGATTAGAGAATTAGGAAACGAAGACTACACGTCCTGTTACCTTATCTTTGTTCTTATTTTTATTTTGTTCTAACAGATGGTCGCGGTTATAAAACCTCGCCCTTTTGAAGGAATGTTTGATTAATTTCTTGGGGTAGCCTCTTGCTTCTAATTTTTTCTTCATTAAATCTGAATGGTAATAAAAATCTGAAAGAGCTGTGCAATTGCGCCTTAATCTTAGAAATTCCCCGAAGGGAATATTATCCTTTTGGGAGCGCGGATGGTTGCTGTCATATAACAGAAGTGTGTTTTTATCCGTTGGTTTAGAGTAAAGTTCTACATTGAGGACGTTTCCCACATTTTTGATTTTTATGTCGAGAAACGCAACCTCTGCATGACTAAAATGGGCCGTGAATCTTAAGTTGGGATCACCGAGATTAATCCATTCAAGAAAATGTTCTAGATCTTGCTTGGCACCGTTCCAGACAAAGATGATATCGTCTATGTAACGGTGCCAGCAAATTACATTCTCAAAAAATGGTGCCAACTCATTGTAGATATGTTTAACTTCAAAGTCTCCAACATAGAGGCATGCCAAGCTGGGAGCACAGGCAGCCCCCATGCTGGTGCCTTTGATCTGGATGTAGGCCTCATCTTTGAATAAGAAGATGTTATTTTTCAGTACTTTTTCAATGCATGCCATTATAAATTCTTTATTTGCTCCCTCCAGGTTTTCAGAGTCTAAAATGTTAGAAATGACTCTTATAGTATCGTTCTGGGGGATGTTCGTATATAAAGCCTCTATGTCGAGGGTCACCAATATCTGGGTGGCCTTATTAAAGCTATGACCCTCAAACACAGAGATGGCATGGGCTGTATCTTTCAGATACGATCTTTGTTTTTGTACAATTGGTTTTAAGAAGTGGTCTACATATTTGCTGAGGGGCTCTAAGATGGATCCCACACTGCTGACAATAGGTCTCATAGGTGGGTCCGAGATGTTTTTTCGGTAGACCATAAATGGCCGGAGTCATTGGATGTGTATTCAAAAGGAATCTATACTCATTTTCACATATCCACCCTTGTTCTCTTCCTAGATTTAGGAGTGATGCTACCTCTTTTTTAAGAGCTTCAATTGCTGTGAGACGGATAGGTTTATAATGTTCTCTCACATTTAAGAGGTCCCTCATTCTTTTATCATAATCCGTTGTATCAAATACAACTACACCTCCGCCTTTATCGGCTGGTTTTATGGTGATTGAACTACAATTTTGTAAATTCCTCAATGCTTGTTTCTGATTCTCGGGGAGATTATTATTTTGGTATTTGGAAACAGCTTGTTTCATGTTTTTTATTTCCATTTCTACCACTTTCTCAAATAACTCAACATTTTTATCCACTTGACCCAAGCTAGGAGTGAATGTCGACTTAGGTTTAAACTCTGACAGAGCACTTCCTTGAAGCAAACCACAGTTGGGATTCAATCCGGTGGTTTATTCTGGAGAAAGTGACGGTTAACAGAAGAGGAGGTGACGTGGACAGTAAGAGAAAAAAGCGGGAACAATGGTTTATATGTTTTTTCAATACTGTGGAGAGAGGTCTGAATACCAAAGAGGACTGGATGAGTATCATCAGTTCGTAATAGAATTGGTAGACCCAATGAACAGTAATATCTTTCTCTGTAATGACCGAATATATTATGAGATTATAGCTGAGATTATATATGTTTTGGTGTTATTTCTACAGAGAGACTATTATAACCCTTACTGTAATATTATCTAAAGTTCCTTTATTTTGGAGTATCTCATGGCGGGCATCAATGGGATTAGATTAATAAAAATAATCTCATACCAAAAGGAATATTTATATCATCTCAGTTATATCTCTAAATGATGCTTGAGGGTATTGTATTTATATGAATTTAGACCATCACTGTAACATGGTAAACATGATCAGATAAAACATATCATGTAAAATAAGATCTATATGGAAGGGTTGATTGATATCAATGCTTTTATACTCAAGTGATTATGTCGATCTGTGAATAACTAAAATGTATATTCGATAGGGGTGTGTAAATGCACGAAGACCAAATGTACATGAAATGTTGGCATAGAATACGAAGATAAGGAGGTGATGTCATCTGGGGATATTTGTAACAAACTATCGACGCATAAGTATGTGAAACATGAAAGCACAAGGTTGTCTTACTGTATGTCAATGTTATGCTCAATGGTAAGGTAATAATCTTTTCGTTTCGTTATATAAGGACATAATTTAAATAGTCCAATACACACTACAGCTTCTCATAAGCTGATTGAGCAATAAATATATAAAACAGTTAGACTCTGAATGAACCGATGGATAAAGTTTCCCTTGTTTTTTGTTAAAAAAAACTCCGTGGAAAACACCAACAACACATGTGATACGGACCATGTGACTATTTTAACCAATCAGGATCAGGGTCTGAACGCACAAATAAATAGAGACCTTTCACAAAGAATCAGGGAAGCGAATTGAGTAACACTTCCACGTACGAAGCCGACGGTTTGAGGCCCCAAGGTGAGATTGCAGAGTTAGTTTATACTTTGCGCTAAACGAAAATGGTGACTTAGAGATCGCCTTACAGTTAGAAGTAACTATTATAGTAGCGCTAATACGAGTGCTTTGACTTTTTGACTTCATGTAATAGGTGACGAGAATATAGGAGGAGTAACTTGGACCTCCGTCACCCGGGTTGAAATTGACGACTCCATTAACAGGTGAGATCATTTCGCTCACTTATAGTATTAGCTGGTCCGAACATTTATATACATCGGCAAGAGTTCCCCATCCTTTAAAATACGAGTAGAATGCGAGTAATGCTCATAAGAGCATATATATTATTATTTCTCTCTTTATAAATTATAGGTGAGAAGTATTGAAGGGGATATGCCATGTACCCACGGCTTCGAAAATAAGTACCAGTATCAGGACAAATTTATACAAAACGTAATCAGTAAGTAGAGAGTCATATCGAGTTCTTCTAATTTAGCGCGAATAAGCGCTTGCATGTTTTAATTAAGTTATGAAAGTACTATCCCTCATGTTGCAGCATTTAAAGAGCTACAATCTGCAACGTACCAATAAGTGGACCTTGAAGTGAAAACTTAAATCGGAACATTAGAATGTAACAACGTGAACCGCAACCTCACTTTTGTGGATTATAAATAATCAATACAAGTGTAGAGGAGTACCTGTAATATTTCTCCTTAAAGAGAGTTAATTAGATATAACAATAAAAGCTCCCAGCAAATAGATATTACAAAAATGAATTAAATAGCATTTATTTCTTTGATGTAGGTCCATGTAAAATAGAGGAGGACCCAAAGCCTATTACAAGTCTTGATAAAGATGGAATAACAAGAGGAACCATCGAAACGCGTCGACGCATCTAAAATAACGCAATCCAAGGGAGAACTGTGGTTGACTGCGAGTAGATATAAGAGTGTATATATATCACCAACCACAGCGGTTACATGACCCGTTAGGATGCGTAATTAATGACAAAGTGTATTGTCTTCATAATCTTTTTCTGTTATGCGGGCTCATAACAGTTTTGTGGATCATATGACAATTTGTATTTGTTATGTCTTGTGTTTTTATGCATATGTAATGGTAGCATTGATTTTATGAATTACATGTATACTTTTTTAATAAATGCCATGAACATTTAATGTCTTTTTATATTAATGAGTGTTAGAGTCTTAAGTGTGATACCATTGTGTCAGAGTATAGGGATTGTGCTTTGTCAGGTGTAACCCTTTATCACTAAACAAAGGTCTTTTTCAATAATCCATGGTTTAGAGATCAAAAATGTGTGCAAAATCACTGCTTTCCAGTTAAGCAGAAGTGTACTTGGCCAATATTGGAGAAACTCGAGAATAAACTACTGTAATCAGTAGAACATGGAGAACCCACTACAGATGGAATCTGGTACTGGGGAGTTGCTTGAATAAGTATTGTTGTGAGACAATTGCTCACCTTCTTTCAATAACTCCCTATGTGCGAAGCCAAGGTACACATTCGGTCAGACTCCGATCAGCTTAGTGACCCTCGCCTATATACTGCAGAAAAGAGTCAGTCCACTCATTATGAGGACGTGAGAACATATTAGATGCAAAATACTTTCTAAAAAGAATTGTGTACAGCCTGCACATCTCACCCTTTGAATGACCTGTCACAGAGATCACTTGTTAGAAATGTCAAAAAAATTATTTAGTTAAATACTTTCCAATTTACACTCTATTGCTATTTGGATAAAGTCCAAAACGAGAGTTGGAATGTATTGCATTTAATGTTAGGAATAACAAGCGCCCGCGAAAGTAAAAGTGATCGCGATCAAACATCAAAGCGGCCGTGAAAGTGAAAGTAATCACCGTCAAGCGCGGCGCGCGCGCCAGCGCACATACACTGTATGTCTAGGCTGGCCTGGTAGCACTTTTTGGAGCCCTCTCAATAAGTTTCGCCAGACCAGCGCATGCGTTGGGTCAGGCGAGACCTAACAAGAAAAGGGGGCAGGGTATAAACACCCTGACCCCCTATGCCTGCTCAGGGGGTCCCACACGGACCCCCAGGGCCCAAAAAAGCATTTTCTAAGAATAATTTTGGCGGAATTCGAGTTGGGATCGCGAATCCTGCCAAAATTATTTAAAAAAAATGTAATGATGCCCCCGGGTGGGCCTGGTCCCGGGGGCATTGTTAAAAAATAATAGTAGGGGCCCTCGGGGGCCCCCGCAGCCCCGGGGATCACAACCTCCCCGGGGCTATAGTAAATGTGTGCGGGGGGCATGCAGCCCCCCTGCAGCCCAGGGGACCGCCACCTCCCCGGGGCTTCTTGCTAAATGAATGCAAGGGGGGTCGCAATCCCCAATGCTGCCACGGGGACCACCACCTCCCCGGGGCATTGTTAATTGGATGAGGGTGGCATGCTGCAAAATTTTAAAAAAGAGGCAGAGCCCCGGGGGATAGGGTCTCCAGGGCTAATAGAGGCCTCAGGAGGGGGGCCACGCAGCCCCCCTCCTTAAAAATTACTAAAGAAATATATATATATATATATATGGCCATTCCCTGGGGGATTGGGTCCCCGGGGCTGAAATTGGCCTCGGGAGGGGGTGCCACACGGCTACATTATGTTTTTTTGGGGGGTTTTAAAAATAGGGGTCAGCCCAAAAAAGGGAAAAGAAGGGGGGCCACACAGCTCCCTTCTGAAAAACATAAACAAGAAAAAAGCTGGCATCACGCCAGAGGCCCCGCCTCCTCCCTGCAGCACTCTGCAAACGCGCCCCCTGGCACGTTGTAAGTTGGGGAATTAATTCCCCTTGAATACTTAGGGTCCCTGGGGGCCAACTAGCCCACCAGGTACCTCCAGTATGTGCCAGGGAGCTGTGTTGCAGAGAGGTAGTCCAAGGCCATGCCCCATTTTTACACCACTCTGCAACGCAGCTTTGTGGCGCTTACTGGAGGTACATGGTGGGCTAGTTGGCCCCCAGGGACCCTTTGGACTCAATCCCCCAAGTTACAACGTGGCAGTGATGTCAATGACCATGTCATGAATGATTTAATATGTGACATCATCAGCAGTGCATTGCTAGGCCGCGAGTTAGAGTTACCTGAACTAACTATAACAGCGGAATTTCTATGGTTTTATACGAGTGAATTGTCCAACTAACTCTAATGTCCCTGAAACCTGTTTTTTTCAGTGAATATATATATATATATGTATGTATATATATAAATATATATAAATACATATATATATTTATATATATAGATATATATATTTTTTTTAAATCTTCATATCTCCCAAACTACTGAACGGATTTGCATCAATTTACAAAAAGGTTGCTTTCTTGACAAACAGCTACCTTTCGCTCACATTTGGTGTAATTCTAATAAGCGGTTCGGGCTGTAGTCGTGTCTAAATTTCCTATGGGAATTAACATGGGAAATTCACTTTTTTTAGTCACCCTCTTTATCGTGGCCCCTGCTTGACAAATCACCCCAAAACGTTCCATGTACAACAAGAATCACCTGACCACTTTTTTGTAAAATTCTGTAAAGATTTGTCAAACAATGCTAAAGATATAGGCAAGTCAAAAAATGCTTTTCCTATGGAAACATGGTCCTAACTATAATTACCTACTGGCAAACGTCAATAGGTAATATATTTGTATGTGTGTTTTTTACAAAAACTAGCCCATAATGCTTGTAAAAAACTGCATCTTCCAAAATATTAGTTCAATTTTTTAAAAATAAATTTAAGTTTAAAAAAACAATCCACTTCCATAAATTTAGCTCTTGGTGTGTCTAGACCCCATCATACTTGGAAGGTATATTCTCTAAGTCTGTCCATACAATAAACAGTATTATATACTTTGTTATTTTTAGAATTCTAAATATACTTACCCAACTTTCTGCTCACCTAACTCAAATGAAATGTTGGATAAAATGCAGCAACCAAATTTACATAAAGAAAAAAGCATACAGTTACTGAAATTAAAAAAGGATCATATTCAACATAAACATATATGGGAGTCTGCAGAAAAATATTTAAAATCAAATTCCAATAGTTAAAAAATTATTAATAAATATCTAAAAAAGTCTACAAAAATATTTTAATAAACCTAATATATTTTTCAACTTTTAACAATTGTTATTACTGTTTCCATCTGAAAATATAACAAATCAATATTTAAAATTGAAAAATGTTATGTTTGAAATTAGTCGAATAGCTGATAAGCTATCTATTAATTCTCTTTAAATAAATTATCATCTCTTAATTAAAAATACAATATATTTTCCATTTTATGAAGATTCTAAATTAATATTATTTTAGCATTTATCTGTATGAATGTTATTCATTTTAAGAAATGTTAGTAAAAGTAACAACATTAATAATTATGGTTAAAACGTGGATATCAATTTTAGTCCCTGAGTATTAATACACTATCCCCTATATTCCCCTACAAACCTTACATTCCATTTCTACTTTTTTATGGTAATGTTATAAATAAATTCAATTTTGATTGGGGTGGGGGTAATCCCCCAAACTTCCTTTATTTATATAACTCTAATATCCTACTGTTTTCATAAACAATATTCCTAAAATCTAATAACGTTTCCACATATTTGATAAATATATTTCATATTTTGTAAATTATCAAATATATTGAAAGATTAAAACTCAAGTACTATCTTTAATACTTGGTTATTAACACAGTCCCCATCCTAGTCCCATGTAACCTTTACATCCGTCTCCTAAAATTTTTATAAAAGAAATATAAACAGTTAAATACATTTTAATTGAGGGGGTAAACCACCCCCATAACCCGTATTACTTTATTTTTGGTATTTATAAAATCCATATCCTTTACAATAATTAACGTTTTGCTCATCTTTAATAAATATATTTTAGAGTAGTTTTTTGTTAGAAATTATAGCATAAACCCATTACAAAACATATATCATCCATTCGTTTACTATTAAAAAAAAGATTCAAGTCAAAGCCTTAAACTTCACCTTTTGAACCTTCAACAACAAGTACTACACTTGTTGCATTATCTGGTCCAACCTTATATACCAGCAATACCTCTCAGATCATCAAACACCTACACAGCAGTGACCCCCAGATTCCATAGAAGCAGAAATAATGGTAGTTCTTTTTCCTTTCTTGCATCTTAACTATGGAATCTGTTGCCAACTATGCTCCAGAATTCTCCTGATGGACTCACTTTTAGGAAAACCTTAAGACTTGGCTGTTTGAGCATTCATGTTAAAATCTTGCCTGGCTTCTTTTTATCTCAGTGCTGGGATGCCCTCTTTGTGGGTAGCCATGCGCTTTACAAGTAACCATAGAATGGAATAGAAAAATGTGAAAAAAATTGTATTTAAAAATACTATAAACAATTATTTTTAAATCTACATTAGCCTTTTAGATATATTTTCCCCTAGTCTAGAGAGAAGGACCCAATCAATGATTTGGTGGTGGAATCCAATAAGGAAATGTTCAATAGCAGCCTGGCTGGCAGCCCTTGACTTGTTTATATCTCCTTTTTTAAAGCTAGGGACCATAATTTCCTAACTCCATGATCTGAGCAGCTCTGCCTTAATCAAAGCTCATAAAACGTTTTTAGTTAGTTGTGCCCAGAATGCAATATTCTATTTAAAAATGTCTACTGAAATCTCAATCGATCCACATAAATTAAAAGTTTCTTCATGGTTAGTTATTGGATGACCGGTAATTTTGGCAGGGAGGTGGGTGGGTGGACAACACACGCACAGATATACACTCACTCACTCTATCACACCCATGCATTCCCAAACTCGCACATAGACGCCCATTTACAACACTCACTCATAGAAAATTCATACATTTATACATACATGCATGCATGCTTGCACCAAACATTCAAACACTTAAAATGTACCTGCCCTGCAGCTCATGGAGAGGAAAGCCTCTGAGGTCCCAGGAGGGTTGGGACTGCTGCATGCATGCTCGCACCAAACATTCAAAATCTTAAAACGTTCCTGCCCTGCAGCTCATGGAGAGGAGAGCCTCTGAGGTCTCAGGAGGGTTGGGACTGCTGTCTCTTCTCAAGGTTAGCCAATGAGAAGAGGCAGCAGTCCCTCTCACTCATCACAGAGTGGGTTGAGGTCAGTGAGACTGCTGACCCCACCTCACTCTGTGACGCGGTGTCACCTATTGACATTTGGCCGTGGGCACTTCAGGACTTGGGACAAAAGCACCCAGGTCTGAGGCAATCAGTCATGCTAGACTGGAACAAAGGTAAGTTTTAAGGGCCACTGTGATGGAGTGCAGGTCAGATACAAGGACCACTTTGGTCCCAGTCAAAGAGTTACCTTCTGACATACAACATTTCAGAGATGGTTGCGTCCTCAGTGGGGCAGGGCTGTAGGCTGGATCTCAAGATAGGCTCATCAAAGACAGGTTGACGAAGGACGAGGTCTCGGTGAAGCCGCTGAGGAAGGCAGGGAAAGCTCACATCATTAAAAGTCTGGAGTTCGCATCCAGGAAGCCACCAATGGTGACAGGCTGCTGCTTGGTGTCTGGCTCTGTGAAGATTTCTACCTTTGGCTCTTTTCTGGAAGTCTGATTTCCTCAGCAGGGCAAGGCTGCAGGCTGTAACCAAAGATCGTTTGGCGTCGTTGAATGTTAGTCGGCATCAGGTCCACTGAATCAGATTTGATGCTGTGGTAAAGAATGTAGTGGAAGCTGTGACAAGCCCACCACAGATGCGCACTCCCTCCGCAGATTGGGGTGACAAGTTGGTCTTGGTCTTCTGTTGGTTCTCCATGCAAAAATCAATTAAATAGTCCCAGGTTCCAGGACCTCAGGAAAAGCACTTTGGTCAACTGACCCTTGGAGTCCATTCCTTTGTCCTGGATACAAGTGGGAGCAGATCCAGCCCTTAACATTCTCCTCAAAGGTTTCTACATCAGATGCAGTCTTTCTTCTGTGTTCCACAGGTTCAGAAGTGTTCTTAAGAAGGTACTCAAGGGTGCCACAATTATCGCTGGGTATAGCCTGTGGGTGAGAGGGATTGCTAGCCCTTCCCTGATGAAAATGGAAAAAAATTCCCACGGGTAACCCTACCCACTTTTGCAGCAGTTTCTATTTGCCCTACTGCAAGCAATCTCAGAGTGCCCCTCTCTTCCTAAATCCAACATTGCAGAACATTTCCTCCCTTGTTCAGAGCTCCTGTACTAACCCTAAAGGTGTGGCCAGTGAAATTAGCAAACCCTGCCCTGTGGTCACTCAAATTCAGTTCTAGGGGCAGCTCCTCTCACACTGGGAATGTGGCCTGGCTTGCCAGAAGGACAATGGATAGGGCACACTAGGTACAAGCTACAGCTGCCTGTGACAGGGCAGGGTTTTGGAAGATAAATCCCTTGGCACTGCTCAGATGTTTATCCTGGCAGAGGATAAGGACAACTCCGCACATCCAAGCCCTCTATCTTAGCTCTGGAAACCAGCTCACACCTAATCAAGAAACTATTCAGTAATGGGTAACAGTTGCAAGCTCAGGTAAATGGGCTTCTGGAGCCTGCAGGAAGGCTAAAAGGAACTTTTTAACGGCACCCTTTGAGAAATATTTGCTACAATTCTGACTTTACTAATTAATTTGATCATGCTGCCACGAATATAGCTTTTTAGGCTTTTTGACTGTAAGGACATGTTTAATAATAAACATTTACATGTCCTATTTTTAAATACCATTCTTCCTGCCTTATGAGTATTTAAGGCCTACTTAGGGGTCACTTATTTAAATGTAAAATTAGTATTTACGCCTGGCAAAATGAATACATTTGACCGGCTGAATTTACAGTATAATAATGCACAGCCACTTTACTGGTGGCAGGCCTGCATTCATGTTTTGCTTTGTCACTTTAGTGATGGCACAATATGTGCTGCAGTCCACTAGTGACATTCAACTCACAGGCCCTGTGACCATGAACTAGGGACTTGTAGGTAGGTTAATTGATACTTATAAAGAGTATAGCCAATTTCAACACGTTTTAAGGTCAGAGCTCATGCACTGGCAAGCAGAGTCCTAGTGCACAGTCACAAAACCAGCAGCATCAATTCTCCCAAAAATAGGGTTGATTATGCCAAAAATAGGCATTGTCTTACCACTGACATCCACGAGTTTCAAGTATTTCCTCTACAAATCTGGGATCTTACATGAAACCCCACCCAACTAAAAGAATATGCCCAAACATCAGCGATACTGCCAACGTGTGTCAGGTTGCAAGCTAAGCTGAAACGGTAAGTACGTATTAGAGTAGCTACACTCCAGATTGTTGTGTTTAACCTTAGACTTAAGTTTTTGGATTCAGGCCAGACAGCTCAGCTGCATGCCATTTTTAGGTAGATAAAATGAGTACTACTCAAGTGGATATTAGGAACACCCCTTTTAGGAGTCCTAACTTTACTACTCCTGAACTGAGAAAAATCCTAACTTTAAGACTTTCGGTATTCACAGAAGGCATTTAGGAGTCCTAAAGTTAGGAGTCCTAACTTTACTACTCCTAAACTGAGAAAAATCCTAACTTTAAGACTTTTGGTATTCACAGAAGGCATTTAGGAGTTCCAAAGTTAGGAGTCCTAACTTTACTACTCCTAAACTGAGAAAAATCCTAACTTTAAGACTTTCAGTATTCACAGAAGGCATTTAGGAGTCCTAAAGTTAAGACTCCTAACTTCTGTGAATACCAAAATGAGTAAGTGCCTTCTGTGAATACCAAAATGAGTAAGTGCCTTCTGTGAATACCAAAATGGTAGTACGTTTAGGATTTTATCTTAAGTTAGTTCTGTGAATCGGACCCTTCATTTTTTGTTATATAAGTGCATCTTAGCTAGGGTCTCTGGAATGATGCTGTAGGGGAGGACCACAGTATGCGGCAGAGTTGTCTAACACTAGGTAAGGAAAGACAAACTATGGGGCATATCAACAAGCAGTCGATAAAAAATTATCGCCGCTTGTGCGGCCGTTTTCGACCGGAAAGCGGCGATAATTTCATCGCCTAATCAGAAAGGTCATGCTAACGCGTGAAACCTTGCTTTAGCGTCAGGATTCCTAATGCCCAGCTTTGAATCTCTAATGAGATGCAAAGTGGGTGTTCCTGACCTGGCATGACAGGAGAAATGTCGCTAAGCGACATTTCTCCTATCAGCAAGCCTAACGCTATGAAGCATAGCGTCAGGAAAAGTAGTGATAACCCCTGTTATCGCTACTTTCCTTACGCCTGCTTCAGGACTGACTTAGCCATGATATCCTATAGAAGGTGGATATCATGGCTAAGTTTGTGAGTCCCTATCAACTAGCTAATGTGGGATTATTGCTGGGTTTCCAGCGATAATCTCACGTTAGCCAGTTAGCGCTAGGATTGTTATCGCTGATGAGATAAGCGTTGCCAATAGCACGCTATCGCAGTGATAAAAATCGGCCCTAGCCGGCGATAATTATCTGAGCGCTAAGTGCGCTCAGCGATAATTATCGCTGGTTGTTGTTGATATGCCCCAATGCGCCATAATGTGGCACATTTTGAAATAGCTTCATTTCACTGTTTTGTTATTTTACACATTAAAACCGTATGGGCAAAGTTTTCACTTTATTAATATCAGGTTAACTCCTAAATAGAGCAATTAGCAACTGAAAGATGACCTACCTCTTCAGAGCACAAGGCTTGCTACTAAGGGGCCACTCATGCAGTAGCGTTTTTTTTATTTTTAAGTCTAGAAACTATGCAGAAGCTGAGGTATGTGGCAAGTTCAGCAAATACATATTTATGCGTAAAACGCAGTGGGCGCAGAACAACATATTTCCAGTGGCCCTGACTAAAATGTTTTTACTAATGGCATTATTGATTTGAGCAAGTGGTCATATGATGAAGTCATATGTGAAAAGACTCATTATTCCGCAGATCCGGCCATAAAAGACTAAATAAAAACAGAAATAAAACGCATGGAAATCCATCACAGATTAAAATCGTCAATGAGTACACAATTAAAACGGCACGGCTCCTCGGTCAACGATTTACATATGTCAGTAAAATAGACACCTGAGTGTTTATTTTGCCGGATTCCCATCACATCAATGGACCTGATTATGGGTTCAGTGGTATGGTGACACTTTGCTTTGCTGAACCTATCCTTGATAAGGGGATGTTGTGATTGTGTGTTCCCAAGTAGGCTGATTGTATGCTTTGAGGTGGTTATGGCATCTATTCTTTCCTTGTGCCAAGCTGAGATTTCTACAAGTGATGAATACACACTACAAGCAACAGTGCTATTTTGCATGACAATGACATCTTCATCAGCAACACCTCCTGCTGTCTGTTTAGGTTCTTCTCTCCCAGCAATAACATCATGTTTAGAGTTGTTGGTCCTAGGGATTGGATGTTGTTTTTTTCATATGACCAAAAAAAACTCTTGTCCCCCTTGTGTTGATTCAATCAATCTTGTGGAATACCCCTATTGTTCTTCTATTGTCATATTCATACATACATAATCAAAATATATAAAACCTGTTTTTTTCAAAAGATGTCTCCTCCTTTATTAGAAATGTTCCTTTGATATTCATGTAAAATTGAATCACAGTAATTGATATTTATATAGAGAACCACAGAATCAATATCAATATTTCGAATGTGTGTTTCAAAAAACTTTTTCCATCGATCAATCTTATATTAAGATGTAAAACAAATTTATCTTTTAAAAAACAGAAGGCCTCCTTTATCGCTCCTCCTTTTTACACTTGATATTTAAAAATCACAATATTCATATACTGATTTTATCTGTGAGTTTCTGCACATGAATAACTCTTAATGAACATTTCACATACTGTCAAATCCCATACAACAATTTTCAAAAACAGGAAATAAAACCAATATTCATACAAATATAGTAAAATCAAAGTGTTGAAGCAGCGTTTCCGTGGACTTGTCTTATTCTGCACCGCCTTCTTCAGGACAAGTTTTTTATTTTTAAAAGACAGTTGGATTCTCTTTGCAGTATGTTGCCATAGCCACATATAGTAAATCTCAATGTGGTAGGAGAACTCCAGGAGATGGATGTACCGGTAGTTACTTCCGATTATGGTCCTTATTAGTTGCAATCTTTACTGTTTTACACACTTTTGGTTCATCATTTAGGTGGCGTGCATTTGTTTTAAAATTTCTGGTCACTGTATTTCAGTAATTTCCCAGAATGTCCAGTGATATATCATAATTATCGGCAGCAGTCTTGCTTCTATTCTTTTTAATGTCCTTGAATGCGAGTTGTTCTGGAAAAGAATATTTATCCACATCTGAGCATCGTGGTTCGACACTCAGATGTGAATAGGCAGCCTGTGCATGTTCCTCACCAGGCTGTGCATTACAGTCTGGTAGGGAAGATGCAAAGTGTGCATGACTATTTGGCGGGCCCAAGAGGGATGGCCAAACAGTCAAGCACACTTTGGGAGTGAAAACCCCTCCTCCCCCTGGCTCCTGCTCTAGCCAGCCTCGCCCCTCGCCACACCTAGGAACGGAAAAATAAAATGATAATAATGATCAGTTATCATTTTATTTTTCCTCATTGTTGCACTCAAAGCAGTGGTGAGATGCTCCTCCACCTTAGTGGGGGAGCCGCCACTATCCTAAATTGTTTGTCAATGGGTGTTGAGTTGGAGTTAGAATAGTAACTCTGGCTCTCTCCCCCCAGCATATGAATGTCTCACAGTTTATATTGGGCTGGACCCCTCTCACAATATTCACTTTCCCTAATGTTTGTGGGAAGGGAGTTAACAGCAAATCTGACCCCGCAAATATATGTACTTTCCCCTGTTAACAGGACTGCAGATAAAATAGTAAATATGCCCTCCACCCCCAAACAATATGTGCTCTTTCCCCAGTTAATGTTGTAATGAACTTGGAAGAGCAAGTCTGACTCCATCTTTTGCCCAAATATGCAAAGATATATATTTTTCTGAATTTAATTGAGACTAGAATTAGAATAGTAGATTGCCCCCCCAAATATATGCACTTGTCTCAATGTTAGTAGGACTGAAGTTATAATAGTGAATCTGACTCACTCCCCCACCTCCACAATATATTATTTTTTTTAATTTATGTGAGACTGGAGTTTGAGTAGCAAGTCTGGTCCCCAACGTATGCACATTTCTCAATGTTTGTGGGACCAGAGTTAGTATAGTAACCTCCTCTGCCCCAAAAAATATGTACTTAGAATAGTAAATCTGACTCCTAAATATATCCACTTTCTGCAATGTAGCTTGGGATAGAGTAAGAGGAGTGTTTCTGTCCTCAACAAATATATGCACTTTCCCCAATTTATGTTGGACTAGATTTAGAAAAGTAAATTGAACCTCCTCTACTGAATATATGGACTTTCCCTAATGTTTGTGGCACTGAAGATAAACAAGTAAATCTGACTATCCCCAAGTTGTTTCACTTTATTTAGGAAAGATGTTAGAATGGTAAATCTGGTATTCTAAATATATGTATTTTCCTTCTTTATGCTGGTCTAAAGTTATGATAGTAAATCAGCTTCTCCCCAAAATATATGCACGTTCCCCAATTTATGTTGTGCTGGAGTAAGAATAGCAAGCCTCATTACTTCAAATATAGGCACATTCCCTTATGTTAGTAGGACTGGAATTAGGACATTAAATCTGATCTCCTCCCTAAACATATAAGCAATTTCTACACTATTTGATGGGGGCTGAAGTTAGGAAAGTGAATCAAAAATACCAAAAATGGTCCACATTTCCAAATTATAACTAGGGCTGGAGTTAAAATAGCGAACATGACCACCTCACCTCCATATATATGCATTTTCCCAATTCTTGGGGGAATATAGTTAGAATATGAAATAACTCCCCCTCCTCCAATATATGTACCTTGCCTCAAAGTTTAGCAGGACAGGAATTTTTAATTAGAATCACAAATCTAAAACCCCCAAAAGTATATGCATCCCCCCATGTAAGTGGAACTTCAGTAGAAAAATGAATTTGTCTCAATAAATAGATGTGCTTCCCAATATATATATTGAGCTGTTCCCACCCCCCAAAGAATAGCACTTTACCCATAGTTAGCAGTACACAGGTTAGAACATGGACAAAGATACAATACATAGGCAAAAGTCTGGTCCTGACCCTTCCCTCAACTCCCAAATATTTGGACTTTCCCCAATTTTTTTTTGTTTTTGATATAGTTAGAATAGTAAATCTCACTCATCCCGATTTTTGTCTAACACCTGCTCTAACAGTTGTAAGATTGTGCATTATATTGTGCTATTACTATATTATTTTATTCCAGTGAATATTTTGAAAATGTGGCTCATTAGGAGGCTTAGATTGTAGAATGGCTAAACCGTTTTCTGTAGCTTTTTAATTACATACCTGTCCCCACTAGTCCTTAGCCACAGTCAGAGCCACCAATACCAATAGTACCTGGAGTTGTAACAATGTTATTGTGTTTGTGCACAAGAATTATATGCATAAAACCCTATGGGCTCTTTGGACTATGGCAATGTTGTCGATCTATCTTGCTATGTATTTCGTGCCCTTCTTACTTGAATGTTCTTTTCTCTTTTAATGGCATCAGGAGATTAATACTGAATGCAGTGTCTGCATTGGTCTTTTAATATGCATGTGATATCTGGTACCCCTGCACTATATGCACTTGCACTTTTTTCTTTTTTACGAGGTTCCATCCCTGAGAGTATTTTATTGAGTATACTTTTGTCTGGATCTTATTTTATACGTATGAAGGTTTACATCAATCAATTCTTTATATGTGTAACCGTTCTATTCGAAGGAGCCATTCAGCTGGAATAAGGACATTGTGCTCATAATAAATTAGTCCTCTAATTTTAACAATGTATTTTTATAGCATATGTTTCTGTACTTTCATGAAAATTGCGTAGGTCTTCAATAGGTGTGAGCCCTTTACTTGATATACTCCCACTCAACGCCCCAATCTTAAATCTATTTTATTCTTTTTAATGAAGATGCTATGGTTTTAACAGTCAGCTAACTTTGTTGTAGAACATAATAAGGCATTGTATGTGTTGGCGAATCCACTACTTTGCACCTTTGCACTTCGATGATCATAACGACCGAATAAAGTTTATTTGACTGACTGAGATTATTTTGTAGTAATTTGAATGTTTAAAGAATTCTGTTTATGATCATGCTATAATAAATGGTTTATGAAATTGAAAATGGTTTCTCAAATTACAAGTGTGTACATGTATATATTATACTGTTACCATTATTAAGAATACTATATGTTATTGCTGCAGGTGTTTATCTGACTTGATGGTATTTAATGTATTTATATTTTTAACTAATTGATCTCATTTATATTGTAAGTTAAATTATGTTGCGTAAAAAGTTGATTTATTTAATTAAATGCATGTTACAAGTTGGTCTAGCTAAACATTTGCAAATTACAACTACAAGTACATTTTCATCTTTCTTTAAGAAAGAATTATAATATAATACATATTTAAAAATATTTAATTGTTTTCTTCTAATTTAGTATTATTTTAAAAATATATAAATTTTAAATAGGTTATATATTTTTAATAGTTTTACAAAGTATGTTCTTAAAATTGATATTTTGTTTAAGTTTACTATTATTTTTAAATAGTATATTTTGGTAGTTGATATTTGAAGCAAATTTGCATTTTCTGAATACTTTCTATGCACTAAAATGGTATTGGGTAAGTTTGATTTTGATTCAGTTTGTGTGTTTAACTTTCCAGTAAGGCCATAGCAGATAGTGCCAAACATGATCCCACGGCATGGAATTAAAATATGTATATATAGTTAAAGTATGTCTCTGTGCTGTGAGTGGAATCCAGTTTAAAGGCACTACATTAGCACATGGCAAGGAAAGCCTATTTTAGATATTAATAAATAGCCCTAAAAATGTTCTTTGTAAGACGGACAAGGCAGATTGCTGAATGTACAGAAATGTACAAGCTAGAAGTTTTAAAAAGTGTGCACATAGTGACTGAAGGTCTAAAAGTTATTTCACTGTGTAGGATCAGGTACATCTTTTAGAACCTAAACCTAGTCCCTGGTGTGTTTAATATATTTAAATATATATTTAATTGTATATTTCTGCATGGTAAAATGCTAGCAAAGTTAAAGTTATTTCCTACTGACTTTTAAAAATCTGATTTGACGGTACAATCAGATGTTTGATAACTTGAGTGGAAATGTAACCTTATAAAAAGGTGCTTTTAAGATTACAACCAGTTCCTCTGCTCATTAAACCTGCTGAGCTAAAATACAATTCCTTGGTTGGGACAGTTAACAATCCTGACTCAGAAGACAATAGCCAGCCTCTAAACCGAAGAAGGTGTTTTTAACAGCTGACCACTTAGGAAGGATAGCTTCCTGGGAGCAGACAAAGATAGCAAGTAGAACAAATACAGCCCTTTGCATGAGCTCTTTTTACTTGAAGATGTACGAAGGCGGGCTTTTCTGATTCACTCCCAGGGTCCTTCTGGACAACCAGGCTTCAGTAACAGTGTGGGAGAGAAACAGAATGTATCCTAGTGAGAGGGAAAATTCTACCATATTGAAACAGGGGATCCTAAGTAATTTTACAGTAAGGTGAAGAGGAAGTGCTGCAAAAGGGGGTGGGGAAAACAGGATAACTCAATTGGGTGGCAGAACTTATCCAAACATTGGATAGTATACAGGATAAATCTAGCACCTCAATCACCATCTACATGTAACATGATTTGTGATATTTACAATTCGAAGTGGATGTTTAAAATCTAAAGACATCTAGGACCACTGGGTGTAACTGCATTGATCCATGCATTTCTTGAACGAATATTCCAAAATATTCCAAAACCAGAACAGAAATTATCCATGAGGACTTCAGAACCTGTGACACATCTGGCTATGTACACAATCAAATCCCCATGTGACAAAAAGTAAATTTGTCTTACTGGTGAAGAAACCTAGAAAATCAGTACCTAAATACAAAGCAACTATGGAATAAGGACAAAGAAATAAGAATGACAAACCCCTTTGCAGACCTTGGCTACAACTTGGCATGAATGTGTTTTCCGGTTTGTGGGGGTTTTTGAAATAAAACCAAGTGGGTGAGGGGGAGATATGCAATTATTGTTACAACTTTTGGTGGTTCTAATTCTTAGAAACATTGTCACCACATGTGTTAAGCATAGAAAATGAGTGATCATGTATATGTGAAAAATACACATATACCCACAACCAAGGTGAATGAACTATGAGAACACCAAGGGTAGTATGGGTCCTACCACATAGGTAGGCATGATGTAATTTCTGTTCTTATACTGGCAAGAACCACACAGGTGAAATTTGTGTTTGCTTCTTGAATGGCTGTTGGAGGGACGACAAACACCACTGAAATTTTTTGAATGAAGATGATTAAACATTATATTGAATAGTACATCTCATTACCAAACATTAATTTAGGTTATTCAACATGTTTTGCTTTTTCTAGATCAGACATACTCTCCAGAGGAAAGGAACATATGTTTGCAAAATGTGTCCAGACAAAATGTTTGAACATCAATGAAAATTTAAAACAAGGAAATAACTGTGTTTTAAGTTTAATTTACCATGATTATATTTACATTGAGGGACACTTCCATGAGCAGGGAGACCCCGTGACAAAGACTTGATATTCATTTGTTGTCTTTAAGAAAATGCCAATGCCTCTTTTAGGATAGTCAACGCCATTTGTTTTTAACTGATACTGATAGTTTCTTGAGTCTGCACACTTGGGCACTGCTAGCTAGTCTCCAGAGTATGTGCTCTAACCCCTGAAATATGTCAAATTTACTATGCTCTTGATTGACGTATATCTTTAGCTTACCTATGTGTCCCTAGCATTTGGAACAAAAGTGTACCCATGGCCTGTAAGTTAAATGCCACCGGTTGACTGTAACACATATTGTGCCATGGCTAAAGTGACAATGCAAAACATGTCTCTAGACCTGCCCCTGCAGACTTGATGTGCAGTTTTAAAACTGACAATTTACCCTGGATTGTTGAACCTTTTGCCAGACATAAACCTTTCTTTTTAATATTTATGACACCCCAAATTAGGGCACTAAGTGTCCATAATGCAGGGTGCATGGTATTTAAAATGTAGGGCATGTATATTTTATGTTTGACCTCTCATCGCAGTGGAAAACCTCCAAAGTCATTTTTCACTATGGCAAGGCTCTCCCATAGGAAAGCAGTAAGCTACATTATAACTGCTTATAATACCTAACGTCCAATTGAGAGTAACTAGAAAATAATTCAAGGACTCATTTTAATAGTAATTTAATATCAAACTTCATGGTCAAGTCATATTTTATATTGCTATACTGAAAACAAAATTTTTAGAAAATTGTAATTTTCTTGCCTTAGCCAAATGTACCTTTCAGTCAGTTTTCAGTGTAGCCCATGAGCTGAAGGACTCCTTGAATAGATATTTAAGGGCATATCAGCAAGGTGAGGCGATAGAAATATCGCCGCTTTTGCGGCCGTTTTCGGCCGAAAAGCGGCGATAATTTCATCTCCTAATTAGCAAGCTCACGCTGACGCGTGAAAACTTGCGTTAGCGTGGGAATTCCTAACGCCCAGCTTTGCATTTCTAATGAGATGCAAAGTGGGCGTTCCTGACCTGACATGACAGGAGAAATGTCGCTAAGCGACATTTCTCCTGTCATCAAGCCCCACGCTATGGAGCATAGCGGCAAGAAAAGTAGCGATAACCCCTTTTATCACTACTTTCCTTACGCCTGCTTCACGACTGACTTAGCCATGATATCCTATGGAAGGTGGATATCATGGCTAAGTTTGTGGGGCCCTATCAACAAGCTAACGCCACATTGTGTGAGATTATCGCTGGGTTTCCAGCGATAATCTCACGTTAGGCAGTTAGCGTGAGGATTTTTATCGCTTTTGAGATAAGCGTTGCTAATAAAACGCTATCTCAGCGATAAAAATCCACGCTAGCCGGCGATAATTATCCTAGCGCTAAGTGCGCTTAGCGATAATTATCACCGGTTGTTGCTGATATGCCCCAGAGTGAGTCCCAGAGCTGGGACAAAGGGAGAGGTGTTGACCTACCCCAGACAGGTATTAACTTCAAAAGATGCCTACTCTGTCACTGGCAGATGTAGCTCATACCTGGGGCTGACCCCTCCATTGTCCTGCTACCCAGCCTGCCACTACTCCCAGTGGGATTGGAGCTGCCTCAGAGCTGATTTTGAGTGTCCAGAGGGAGGGGTTTGCTAATTTCCGTGGCCAAACCTCCAGAGGGGGGAACAGGAACTCTGTACAAGAGATTAAAGATTCTGCGCTCTTGGTTTTAGGTCGAGAGGGAAAATGTGGACTACCTTACAGTACAACACACAGGAAGTGGTGCAAATGAGGGTAGAGTGACCACAGGTAACTTTTACCCCATTCGTTAGGGAGTGACTAAGAGTTTCCTAAGCCACTTAATGGCACTGGGCATAAAGCTGGCACCCCAGAATGTTCCTCAGAAACACTGCTCGATCTGTGGAAGATAGAAAAAGGATTGCACCTGCTCGTATGACCTTTGAGGAGAACCTTAAGTGGTGAACCTGCTCCCACTTGTACCCAAGAAGAAGGAGTAGACTGTAAGGGCCAGTTAGCTGACCTCTCTTAAGCTACAGGGGCACAAAAGCTGCAAGATGGCCACTCTTCTGACGAGCCATGCTCACCAGTTTCAACGGATCCTGCCTTGAATGCTGCTGGTGGCTTCTGTTGTAGTGTGTCCTCCTGACCCCAAATGCTGTTCCTGAGGTCTTGGAACCCTTGAAACCCTTCACCGGTGTTAGAGTATATTCCTTCTTCCCCCATTTGTAAAATCTGGATACTTTTTGAACAACTTTTCCTCTGAATAACCTGCAGGAGACCGAGACACCTTCAAGTCAACGTTGTAGAATCATTTGAATCTGACTTGCTGGTCTACCCACTGAAGGAGATCTGACTTCCAGAAAAATCTCTAAGTCTGAATGTGCAAGGCTTCTCTGAGAGCAACACTGATGTAAAGCCAATCTGCTGCGAGACCTTCCTGGGCATGGATGCCAGAGTTCGCCCACTCGGAGATTAACCGCCTTCATTGACAATAGCACCAGGATTACTCTCTTCAGCAATATGCCGTCCTCAAATTCTGACTCAGATCCAGCTTGCAGTTTGCCTTGCCAACGATTCATCGATGACCATCTTTTCTCCAGGAAAATTCTCTTTGACCAGGACATACCAGGGTCTCTTAACCGACCCTCTCTCTATCACATTTAGCCTTAAACCTTACTCTTGTCCCAGTCTAGAGTGGCCAGTTGCCCACAGTTGCTGTTTTGTGCTGTTTGACAATAAAATTTACTTCAAACATTAAAAATGTATATCTCCTGATCCCCTTATAGAATTGATGTTGTTCTAGTGTTATTTTGTTCATGAAAATATTCTCAATTTTTTTAGTTTGGGGTAGCATTTGTGTTGTGTTGTGTTTTTGGTTTGTTAGCCGTTTGGTTACTTCTAAATGCTTTACATATATCCTCAAGTTAAGCCAGCCTGCTGTGTGCCATAGCTACTAGGGGTTGAGCTCAGGTTTAAATTACTGAAACCTTTTCAACACCTAACAAGAATAGTGCCATTATCACTTGTGGTAGTCTACCATCCAACCTAACCCATAAAACACAGGTCAAACCTTACATTTAAAGGGAAAAGTCATTTTGTCCCAGAGCCAGCTGGTTGGAGACAGAGTCTGCTTTAGTATGGCACTGGCCAGTGCCTTATGAATTCTCTTCCCATCTTGATTCATGGTCTTGCAGCTCTTAACCCTAGGAAATACATAAAACAATTCCTCTTCTAGTAATGTGCTTTCATCTTCCTTCTTTACTCAGCACTCAGAGGCCCTAAATGAGTGTTAAAGTGCTTTGTCAATGCTTGACTGATGACAATGAAAATGATGCTCTAATAGTGGCGATGATGATATTGATGATGAATGTCTATGGTCGAACTGTGAAAAATGTCAGAAAATGTGTCAGCATATGCCGTTGTTTGATGTTATATTAAGGCCACAAAAGGTGTTGAAACCTATATTTTAGCATTGCACTGAAAATATTACTGATCTTTCTAAAACATTAATGAACCTTCTAAGTGACTTGTCTGCACCATCCGACAATCTCAGTGCATATATCATTGTTCCATACAGGTGCCCTCAGAGGAAAACTGATTGATTGTCTCGTTTATTGAGCAGAATCACAATTGCATGGCTAAATTATTGAGCCCTGGTAAAACATCTGGAGTAAAGCTTTCCCTGTTTAGGAAAACCCTGGACTGTGATACAGGGCAGGTTTTCTATAGTTTCCTCATTTTATATGGTGTCCAGCGGTGCACCTGACAGTAACGCAATGACGCCATTAGAGCAGTAAACCTCCAGCCGCAACAGTATTCTATTACAGATCAATCGCGCTTTTCATAAACCTCTCTGTATTGAGGACTTACCTTCTTAACTGCATTGATAACAGTTTATTGCTAGCGAATACATCATCTTGCAAACTTTGCAGATGCAAAATCCTTGTGTTTATATGGGGGGTGGAAAGAGTTGGTAAATTGTGTTATTAGATTTTAGAATTAAATCAATTTTTATTGCCAGAACTTATAGCATAAAAATACAGTGCATCGTTGCCTATAACCCACTGGGCCGGCTGCGTCATAGTAAAAAGGAAGGAAACCGGGCATATGAATCATAAGCGTACCAAGCAAGTAATTAACACAGCATGCCGCCTACAACCCGCATTGGGCCGGCTGCGTTCGACAAAGTGTAGCATTAGACAGACCCAGTACTGTAAGAGGAGAGCAACTGAAAGATCCTATGCATCACACACGTATACCTAATAATGTAACAAGAACACACTAAGGCCCACTTGGGGCGAGTAAGTCTGCTTTTAGAGAACATAAAAGAGAAAAAAGACACTCCAAAATTCCCAACCAATAAAGCCCTGCGCCCACCCCAAACCCCGCCCCTTTTCTCTCCCGGTGAGCCAGAGGTACAGGCAGATGATCATATATGCTCCTAAATGAGAGTTGCCAGTTCCCTGGGTATCACGTGAGGTCTTCAGAGGCCACACCCGCTAGACTCCCTTCCCACTCTCAGGAATCAGGTTCAGAAGCCTTAAATAGGCAGGGCATGATAGTTCTCGGAACTCCGAGGATAAGATGGAGATGAAGGGGACCCAGACCTTGGAATATTTGGATCTGTCCCGGAGTGTAGCCATAGACAAGCGCTCCATACCCAGGAGATACCACAATTGGTGCAGCCATTGAAAGTGGTTTGGGATCCTGTCTGTCTTCCAGCCTACTAGTAGGACCCGGTGCGCAGCATTCAAAGCCAGGGCAATCTGCCTGCCCTTGACCGAGTGCAAGGGGAAGGTCAGAGCATTGGGCAGCCCTAAGATAGTGTAGTTGAGGAATCTCGGAATGGCAGTGTCAAAGGCCCTGTCAATTTTGTTGAGGATTTTCTCCCAGTACCTCGTAAGCTTTGGGGAATTCCACAGCAAGTGCAAGAGGGTGCCAGGGCTCTCACAGCCACGCCAGCAAAGGCTGTCACACTGAGAGTTCCACTTAGTTAATACCAGTAGGATACAATTTTAAATACAGTCTGTATGGCCCATGGAGTGTGCCAAATGGTGTGATCTATAAAAAATATCCTTCCATTTTTTATCTGAAAGGGTGCGCCCATTACAGCCTCCCACAGCTTCTGTCCTGCCGAGTGAGCCCCCTGAGCACCTTTTATGAGGAAGGTATAGATTTCGGAGATGAGTTTGCGGTCATCCTTTTTCAGGAAGAGCCACTTCTCAAATGGGAGAAACGGTCTGTTGACCAGGGGGCGGACTAGGGGACCGGATGTTCAATGCAACATTTCTGTGTAGAGAAAGAGGTCCGAATCTGCTAGTCTTTAACCCTTTCGGAGCTCCTCAAAGGGAGTACGACCCTGCTGATCGAACAGCTGGCCTAGGCGCTTACACCCACCCTCCGCCCACCGTGTGCCCAGGCCTTTGTCCATCCCAGGAGGGAAGTCGGGGTTTGAAAAAATTGGGGACATGGGGTAGGGGAACGTGGTGAGATTAGCCCATTTAGACACCCTATCCCAAACTATCATAGTGGAGCGGGTGACTGGCGAGGAATAGAGTCCCCAGAAGCGGCAGATCGAGGCACCCAGACCTCCCTCCAGATATGCCGACCAGCCACTGTCTGATCCATAAACACCCAGTGCTTTTCCGTCATAGGATGGTTCTATTTTACAAGATAACGCAACAGCGAGGCCTGAAAATAGCGAGTGAAGTTAGTCTGGGCGAGATGAGTCCCCAAATGAAACGTTCAATCCCAGTTTGGATGTGCAGGAGCATCCTCGGCGGGGGCAATAAAAGTAGGGTTTGGAAAAGGTATAGGGCCCGGGGTAAAACATTCATTTTTACAGCGGCCAATCTCCCAAGCCATGACAGGGGTAGACGCCGCCATTGGGCGAGGTCTATCCAGATGCGGGAGAGTAGAGTAGTATAGTTCACTTCCGCTGTCTTATTCCAGACTATCATGAAGGACCAAGCCTAAGTATGTAATGCCCCCGTCACCCAGTCAAAGTCGAATTGGGCTCGCAGTGCGTTCACAGTAGTGTGCTTCGCGGTAAGGTTCAGGACTTGCGATTTCTGCAAGTTCATTTTAAAGCCAGATACCAAACTGAAGGCCTGCAGCGCTGTGGCCGGCATAGAAGTCAAGGGGTGAGGCACCAAAAATATTACATCATTAGCGTAGAGGCTGACTAAGTGGTGGTCAGCCTGAAAGGGGACACCCTGTGCCTGTGGATTGTCCCGGAGCTGTTGAGCAAAGGGCTCCATATATAAGGTGAAGAGCAGTGGGGAGAGAGAACATCCCTGTCTGGTGCCCCTCTCCGCCGCAAAGTCTCCTGAAAGTATGACCCTGACCACTGCAGTAGGGGCACTGTAAATGCTAGCCACCCACTTGCGAAACTTAGGCCCCACACCGAAACGCTCCAGTGTAGCAAACAAATACGGCCAGTGCACCCGATCAAAGGCCTTCTCAGCATCGACTGCCAGCAATAGAGCTTCTTCCTTTGACCTGTGCACTTTGTCAATCAAGTGGCATAACCGTTTGGTGTTGTCCCCACACTGCCGACTTGGTATAAAACCCGACTGGTCCGGGTCAATCAAGCCAGGCATAAGAGGGTTGAGTCTATAGGCCAGGATGCTTGAGAATAACTTTCCATCTATGTTCAACAGGGAGATCAGCCGGTAAGAGCCGCAGAACACGGGGTCCTTCCCTTGTTTGGGGATGACAGAGATCTTCGTCTGGAGCATAGAGGCCATGAGGGTGCGTGTGTCAGCAAATGAATTGAATAATCGGGTGAGTAGTGGGGCTAGTTCCACACAGTAAGTCTTGTAAAAAAGGGCACTAAAACCATCTGGGCCTGGCGCTTTCAGGGTTTTCAGACGGGCGATGGCGGAAACCACCTCTTCAATCCGAATAGAAACCTCCAACCTGTCCGCTTCGAGGGTCGGGAGAGGAGTAACCGCTGCGCCCCGCAAGTACTAATGAGGGTTCACAAGAGTAGGGGACTCAGCAGCATAGAGGGTCGCATAGAAGGCCCGAAAGGCCGCCGCAATAACGGAGTCATCCGTGACCTCCGATCCCTGGGCTCCCGCCCCACTTACACCTCCTGAGCCTGCTGCTGACTGCAGAGGCAATGTGCCATTATGCGACCGCCCTTATTAGAGCCAACGTAGTATTTATGTTTCAGCCGCAATACCGTGTATTCGGCCCTGTCAAGGTACAATCGTTTCAGCTAGAGCCACTCTTTTTCTAACTGGCGCCAAACACAAGGGGTACCCGTATGTTTGTGTATGGCCTCAAGTTCCTTAACCCAGCCTTCGAGGTCCTGTTTCTTAGCCTGCCTGTCTTTACTATCGTAAGCCGTTTTAGCAATGAGAGCCCCCGTCGCGACTAGTTTGCGTGCATCCCAAATGGAGGCCAAAGTTTGTGGAGCAGTCATCATTGGTTGCTACATAGTCAGCCAGTGTATGTCGGAGGTCTTCCACAACTTGCGTAGACTGCAGGAGGGAGTCCCGGAGAAGCCAGTGTGATGGAGACGTTGGCCTGAGAGAGAGGCGCAAAGACAGAATGATAGGAGCATGGTCCGAGAGGGAGCTGGCCTCTATGGTAGAGGCATCGGTACAGGCCCACGCCCCTTGAGTGACAAGAAAGTGGTCCAAGAGGGCATACGACTTATGGGCAGCAGGATGGAAGGAGTAATCCCGTTCGTCAGGGTGTAAGCAACGCCAAGCATCTCTGATGCTGCCGTCTTCAAGCCATCTCCTCCCGTTCCCCAATATGGCACCAGCGCCACTTGACCTCGGGCAAGAGCGGTCCATCCCCGCATCCATAACCAGATTCAAATCTCCCCCCACCACCACTAGGGAATGAGGTGTGTGAAGAGCCTCAGCAAGGGCATTCAGCAGAAATTTCTCTTGGAGCTCGTTGGGGCCGTATAGTGAGGCTATAGCAATATTGGAGGAGCCTATGCGAAGTCACAGCGGGAGGAGGCACCCTTTAATCTCTGCCACTGTACCTACAACTGAACCTCGAAAGTGCTTGGAAAGCAGGATGGCCACCCCACCCTTTTTCCTGAGGACCAAAACGCAAAGGAAACCCTCTGTGCTGCATGCGGTGTGTGTCGCTATGAAGTAGGTGAGTTTCTTGGAGTAGGCACACATCACCTTTTGTATGTTCAAGAAATGAGAACACTGCCTTCCTTTTAGTGGGGTTGTTAAGAGTGACCTCTGACATTGAAGCTAACCACTTGGACTGCCATCAAGTGGAGAAGAGCCACCCAGAGCCATGACTAATGCATTGTAACCAGCTGCAGGGAACAAGACCCATAGGGGGGCGCATGCGCATGTGGAGGCGGAGGAGCCCTGGCCAAGGAACCCTGGATAGTAAGCTCACTGGAGAGAGGCCCACCCAACCCAGAAATAAAAAGAACAAACCCCATAACAAATAAACAACAACAAATAGTAATATACCCATTCCATCTCGAAAGCTGGGCAAAAGACAAAGGGGAGAACCAAAGAAGTGAGGATCATCTCTGGGAAGAGTCCCTCTGCCCCTGCCGGACCCCCTGAGGACAGAACAGCCCCAGAAGCTTGTTACCCTCAGTCGTTAGTGTCCAAGGATTCCCCTTCTGCGCCAGCCAGGGTCTGAAGAACAGCAGACCGTTCCTTGATGATTGTGGCCGTGTCCGGGTGAAGGCATTCCAGGTCTCTGCCACCCCTGGGGCCACGTCTAGGAGGCCTCTGCGTGCCATGCTCTGAGGCCTCGGAGTTGGAGGGCAGGTCATCGAGAGACAAGATCAGAACCTTGCATGCCTCATGCAAAGAAGGGACCTGGTACAGCTTTTCGAACCCAGGTGGTTAGTGATGGGACGAAAGTCTCTTCTCTTCTGGAGAGCACTAGCCACCTTGTCTTGCAACAGCTGAGGGGAGTGGTCCCTGAAGTGCAGAGGTTGACAAGCACAGGCTTCTTTAAGGATCTCCTCTTACACTGTGAAGTTGTGGACACAAATCAGGATGTCCGCAGGAGGGCGTTTTGGCTGACGACGCGGACCAACACGGTGGCAGTGATTGATCTTAACGGAGGACTCTACTGGGGTGCCCAGGACTGTACAGTGGAGGTCCTGTACATACCCCCCAACGTCTTCCCCTTCTGTCCCCGTTGGGACTGCACGAATGTGGATGTTGTTCCTTCCGGATCTGTTCTTCAGGTCCTCAGAGTGTGATTGAAGGTCTAAGTGCTCGTCCCACAACTGCAGGATTTCTTGCTGAAGGGCTGCAATTTCTTCATCCCTGGCTGTCGTGGAGTCCTCCAGTGCGGCCACCAGTGTTCCCACAGCATCCACATCTCACCGTACTTCCCAGAGATCCGTCTACAAGTCCGTCTTGATGGGTGCCTCACCAGAGCTGGAGGCATCCCCCGTAGACTTCAGCAGGAGATCCCGGATGGGAGAGTAGGAGGTCAATCAAACTAGATGACGTCCTCTAGAAAGGGGAAGCGTCAGTGCTAGGCAGTTGGTGTCGAGGTGTGAGAGCGTGCTGGTCCCCAGAAGTATCGCTGCTGTGACCGGGGACCCTGTGGGCCACGCCGCACCTCAAGTAGGCCCAACTCCGCTAAACTCTCTGCACGTGGTGGCAAGGGCTAACAGGTCCCGTGGGGCTCCCAGGGGAGGCTCACCCTCTAGAGGGGGTGTAGAGTAGGCCCCGTGGGGTGCCGCCGATGGGACCGGCACACCGTACACACAGGTACTTCCAGGGTATAGTCCCACCAGGGCTGTCCTCAGTAACGGCAGCCACCGCAGTGTAGCAATGTCCTGCTCCAAACCAGCCACGAAGAAGCCCTGGGAGAGTCAATAGAGAGTGAAAGGGTCTGGTACCCTCCCCTCGCAGTAGGCCTCACCTGCAGATAGGCCCGAGATGGCTCCTTCAGTCTACTTGTGACCTAGCGGCCTCGCCCTCCGCCGCCACTGTCGTACCGCTGAAGGGGCCGCCAAATCGCCTCCAGTTGTGCTGATCAGTGGTGTCTTCGCAGCTCCTGGGCTCAGCCTCACTCTGCAGGCCTCGATAGGCTGCTATCCAAATGCGGGCGCATCAGAGGTCTCGTCAGGCCTGTGATCCGGCTCTGGGAGAACTCACCACTTCCAGGGGTCCCACTCGTACTGCAGAGAAGGCCCGGCTCACCTCAGGGGGCCGGATGGGGCGCTCCCAATGAGCCCATGGGCTCACGTGATGTCTGTGGGCGGCGCAGGTCATGGTTCAGGACCCGAGCCAAGTCCGCCAACAAACGTCAGTGACAAGGTGCTTGAGCTGGGGATCACCCCGGGTCCTGCAGCAGTGATCGCTTGAGTATGCCATCCAGAGGCACGGTGACAAAATCAGTGGGGGTCCGCTCCGATGGGCCATGCAGCAGGCCCAGCGTCTCCCCGTAAACCCCTCCGGAGCCTCGGGACGGATGGCGGTCTCCCAGTCCCGCCCTCCTGGGCTAACAAGGCACCTCACTGCTCACGGCCCAAGACGCTGTTCTGCCGTGAAGCTTCCGACGGGAGATCCGGATGCTGGGGGATGCCTTATTCGATGCTGTAGGCCGGCGGGAGCGGAGCTCGAGGAAACGCGTCCGCTCACTCTGCCATCTTGGCCACGTCCCCGTTATTAGATTTTAAACTATTTGTAGTTTCCATTACAAAGGTGGAGCTGCTCAAAGAGATCTAGGAAGAATTTCAGAGAGGTCTCTGCTCCTGGAAGAGCCTGGCCTCTGTGGATAAGAATAGAAAAGCATCAGAAAGAATTAGCAAGGGGTTCTCTTTTCTTACAAGGTCTCATTTTTACATCACTGCAGAACTGATACAAAGCAAAGTATACTGCCACCTAGTGAAGATGCCCTATTACAGCAAAAGGACTCATAAAGCCTGAAAATAGTCATATTTCAATTTATTGGGAGAGCTCAAGTAGGTGTAATGCTATTTTGCCTAGCGCACTGAAAACTCTTGCATAATTCCTGAATCACCAACCAATTTCAAACAGACCACATATGGAAACAGGCATTCACTTGTTATGTTTCACTGTCTTCTCAAATCTGGCACATTTCAAGTTTTTACACCTGTGTTTATAAGAACCAGCATGTTACTTTCAGCATTTATATTAATAGGCACTTATGTGGTACAGAACACAACGTGAGTTGTTGTAACATACTAAATATTATTTTCACCCATTTCAATTGAACTTATATTTTCACGCTTGAAATTATGTTTGTGATAACATCTCAGAATTAAAACATGTTAACTACAGATCTCTGATCCCACAATCATCTTACTGGGCTTGCTTAAGAGATTTAGGGGTATATTCACAAGAATGCGTGATAACTATCGCATGAGTAGCGTAACGCAACTTTCAATACCGCAGCCCATCGCGGGAAAATAACCCCGTCTCAAAGAGGAATTCACAATACGGCGGTACCATGCGATAGACACCAGATAACGCGCAAAATGTCCGCGTCAAAATCAACGCCACGCCGCAAAAATGCGATACGTGAAAGCAAAAAAATATGCGATGAGGCCAATCGCGGTATACAAATCAACAAAGACCAGCCACAGGCCTGCAAATCCCACAAATCTGGCGGGAAAATGCACTATAAAAGTAACAAAAAAAAAGCCAAAAAACAATTCAAACTGCGTAGCAACATGGATGCACCCAGACCGAGTGAAGAGGACAAGCCGAACACTACAAGCCCCATGAAGGACCAGCCAGGAACCCCGCCTTCAGGGAAGGGCGAGGACAAGAGGAAGAGGAAGACGGGGTTCAGTCCGCAGGAAGACCGGACCATCGTCACGGAGGTGACCCAACACCATCAACAACTGTTCGGCACCTCCACTGCGGCACTGGCAACCCAAACCGAAATATAGCAGGCCATCGTCACCAACGTCAATGTAGTTGGAGTGTCGAGGAGGTTAAGAGGCGCTGGTATGATCTGAAAAGGCGGACCAAACATTAGCTCGCCGCCAACAGGGAGGCAGCAACGGCGACTGGAGGTGGGCCTCCAGCGACACAGGAGGAGCTGGAGGAGCTGGAGCAAATGGTGGCCACAGTCAGCAGTGAGGAGACGGTGGCAAGATTGGGGGACCTGGACACAGCATGATATGACCTGACCCAACAGCAACAGGGTGAGTAACCACCAGGGGCGGGGGGAGATGAGCACAATGGCACTCATGTACTAGTATGCTCTGTGACCCACACTGACTATGCAAGTAGCACTGCATGTCTGACAGCATGGCAGCTGCCAAAACAAATGACATGGCCCATGATTCGACATGGAGGTAGCCCAGTGCTGATCACATCCGTAAAGGAGCAGGTCACACTCTGACATGTCCACGTGCACCCACAATCCATGCCCTACGAAACACGCAGCAGACGAACAATGCACCAGGCCACAAAATCTGTCCGAGAGCACATATGACCCAAGTCCAAAGCAAATGAGGCCCTGAAAAGTACACAATTCAAAGGCAACCCGCCTCAAAGGGAGAAGGCTACACGTAATCAGAGCTGTAGGGGCAACTCCACAACACTGCAGCACACACACATAGCAATCACAGAACATCAGCAATTACGCCAATGTGGCACAAAGTGCAACACCAGCACCACAGGACAGAGCTCACAACAGGTTATGCTCATGTGTAGTGACTGGCCACTCACATTTGGCATTGCCTGACACTGTGTGATGACAATGTACGGGTACTACCACACATCCATCATGTAGTCGAAAAACACACTGATTGCCATAAAATAGCCAGCTCCCCCAAAACATTCATAATGTACATTGGCATGCAGTCTGAATGTAAACATCTGAAAATCTGCAGCATACATTGCAGAGGGACAAGCAACACCTCCTGCAGAGCACACCACACCTCCCATCATTGATGAAGAGGACAACCTGCACATATGTCAAGACAACCTCCAACGGATAATGGACAGCCTGAGCACTCCACCCCCAGGAGCAGGGCAGGCCAGCTGCCTCGAGGGGACCCCACCACCTGCACAGACCACACAGCAGGAAACACACACCACCACGGCTGTCTCACAGGACCCCCCGACCAATACATGGAATTCCAACGGCTTGTGTTGGGTTGCCAGGTTGAGTTGGCTGATCAGCTGCGAGTGGGTTCGGAGCTCATGCCAGCCAAACTCGATGTCATACGTGGGTGTCTGAGTCCCATCAGGGACCACGTACAGTCCCTATTGGACACCTCCTGTGCGCACCATGATCCGCCACAGACCTTGGCTGACCTCGCTGGTGCCATGAATCGAATACAAGAATTGTCTGGTCATATAGTCACCAGCGATGACAGCACAGAGTTGGAACAGCTGCGCAGATCAATGGAGCCCATGGAGCAGATGCATGCTGGAAGGATGTCTGCCACAGCTGGACACCAGCGAGTAGTAGCTGGGTACTTCAATGCCCTGCAGTACTTCATCTTGTCATTGCTGCCACTGAGGCTTTCCCAGATGACTGCAGTGGGAACATCGACACACACAGCTCCGACCAGCTCCGACCCCTGATGCGTCCGTGTGTGGTAAATATTTCATTACCGGTACTATTTTTTATGCGGTAAAGTCTATTAAGAATAACTCAGTAAATATAAGAGGCAGAATCCGTGGTATTAGAGGGTTTAAAAGGCTTTATTCTTATACAAAGGAATACAATTCGAATTGTGGGCCTTCTATTCCATCACCACGAAAGTTCAGGAAGGAAGGGGCATACATTATTGACAGGTAATCACTTTTATAAGAATTACATTATAGTGTAACAGATGCAGGAGGCGTAACAGTTGATAAGAGAGATAAAATATGCATACGTAACCAAAAAAAGGCGTAAACATGGGTGTAACTAAAATACGTCATTAATCATGATGTCACAAATGGGTGGATCCATAAGAGAATCCTGCAATGTCAGCAGAAATATTTGGCAGAGATGCGCGCGCAGCCGCATGACGTGTGATTGACGTGCAACTAGAGGGTGAAGGGGACTTGACATTTAGCTCTACATGTGGAGACAGAAGTCTGGGGGTTATGTCAACCTAATCCCAAATCATATCTAATATCCTATGTTTAAAGAACTGTGTTATCCAAAAGGAAAGGTCTCTAGGATAGAATCTATTCTATACTGACTGTTAGTGCGTGTACGGGCGTCTAAGTGTCTACATGAGATGCGAGGGGGCAGGAATATTCCATGGTAACAGGGCCATGAATTACTTGCATGAGGACAGCGAGGCCTGGCCCCTTTGCACGGTAGCTGAAGGAATGTTTACCTAAACTGCTAGACAGGAATGCATCGGATGAGGAGCGGAGTAGATAATCTTGAAGGTGAAATACAGTTTTTTGGCAGGCAATATGCTGGATCAGGCACCGTTAGCCGCGCAGGGAGTAGGACAAAGTTCATGGATACAAATGCAGGCTCAGACTGGAGCTTTCAGAGGCAGAAGGCAGGAAAAGGCTTGATGACAGAATTCAGGGCCTACTCGCCTGAATCTGTAAAATGTGGAAAGTGAACCACATAAAGTCGGTGGCCTTTCATACTTAGGAATGGAATATCTGACCCATTCATGGCGGATCTGAAAGAGGACATGTTGACGGTGGACGCACATATATTTGCGTCTTCAAAACTGGAGTAGGAGGGAACATACATGTACTTATAGCATGCACATGGAGCCGTTGGGGTCTACGATAGGGGACATAACTGATCACAAAATTCATATTTCCTCATTCCCTCCTTGTCCCCTACGGACCCTCAGGAGATATCGATCTTCATCAATCCATCGATCTGTTCATATAGCATCATTTGTTCTTCTTTCTTCTTCCGGGATCTTGAACGAAAACTTGGATGTGGGATACACGATGTGGCACACAGACCACAAATCGCTGGCCCACATTGTAGACATAAACAGCAACTGAATAGTATGAGAAAGCCAATACCTAGGAAGGATAGGATTCTCCATCCCCAGGCTGACAACACGCCCCAGAACCAACCGGACCAAGTCCAGGTGCCTGGACTCTGGTGTATCTGGCTTATAATCTTATGAAGGCGGGTTATGGCTTTATATACTGACGGCGAATTTTCTGGTATGAAAATGCAGCAACTTGATCCGATGACCCTACAAGCTCCGCCCCTATCGGCCAGGATGACGTCAAGGACAAGACGATTTTGAAGCACAACAATCCGCATAGCAGACTGCTCTTCTGTTAAATTGCCTAAGGCGGAAATAGTCTTGTTTACTACTGCTTCAAGGGTTCTGGTTAATCTACGTATCAGCTTACTATTAGTGACTGTACCTATATAGGGAAAGAATCCTTTATTGAAATCTGTGTATTTTTCCCATGCTGTTTCAGTGTAATCGACAATTGGGAGATCTCTCTGTTGTCTATTGTGTACTAAATGAGTATTTCTATGATAGTCAGGAGGAGCTAGGAAAACAGGTGGCAGAAGGAATGCTATGTAACAGGTACCATCCCAATCTAGAGGTAGACATATATATGCGGTCTGGCCACATATGAAGTAGGAATGATGGGAAGCTCTAAATGTAGACTTGCCTTGATCACTGAATTTTATTACAGTGGTGCATTTACTATGGCCCATATGTATGGAACCATTCTTTCTTATACATAATTCCCCTTTTACTGGGAATACTGACATGGCGGGCAAGATTGGTGTAGCTTCAGATTCAACGTTCAGGATCATGAGGTTAAGTGTAAAATTACCTAATCCATATACTTCATTTTCTAGATCAGTTCCTGTTCTTTTGGGAAGTCCCTCCTTGTTAGGGTAGCAGACTTTAAGCAAAACTAGGTTCAGGTTTCCCCATACCCAGTTGTCTTGATAAACTGCGGAATTTGAATCTAGGGAATTAATCAAACTAAACCATGCTCCACAGGAGCCATTGTGTGTGAACGGATAGGGAAAGAGGGGCAAAACTCCCTTATAGTTCTGATAGGGAGGGAGTCGGCCACATATCCAACAATTTGTGGCATTGCTGGTCTGATGGGAATGATGTAACATACTAATAAATGTGTTGTTGCGCAGCGCAAATCTATAGGACAACTCATGCGGAGGTAATTCGCTAAAAGAATGTTCTGCAGTTATGTTGTAAGCACGCCTAAGAATAGGGTAATACATATGCAATAGTATGCTGAAAATAATGATCAGAAGACTTAGAAAAAACAAAATTAATAACGTTACTGTGCAGTGACTACGAAGTGATTTACAATACGCATGCTTTTTCAGCTGCATCTGTTGATTTCTTTCTCTATTCCGGTCTAGAGGATACATGTCAGAGACAAATTCAACCGATTCACCTTGGAGAGGACTTAAACAATCAAATTGTCTGACTTGCTAGACCTCAATTTCAGTTTGCACAGTTCTGGTTTTGACTTCTCAACCAAGGGGAGCTTTGAGTCTGTCTGTGAGGGAATACAAGGTTGAGTATTGACACTGGATGGTAGTCCATAAAATTTCTTGATATGACTTGAGTGCAACCACCCTTTGCGACCCTCAATCTTCACGGCAGTCCTTGTAGTCAGTAGAACCAACTTAGGCGACTTCCACCTAGGATCCAGTTGGGTCTTCCGGTCGAAATTCCTGACCAAGACCAGGTCACCAGGAACCACGTCATGGGGCTTCACCTCAGTATTATCGGGAAAAGCTGCGGCTACCTGTGAACGACAAGATTGTAGTGCAGACATCAAGGAAGCCAGGTAATCTGTCAGCATATTACAGTCAACATCAGTGATTTTGCGAGGTATAGGCGTCCCCCACATATTTGGTGGTCTACCGAAGATCACTTCGTACGGGGATAGCCCTGTTCGAGAATGTGCTACCATTCTCATGTAAAAGAGCGCAACTGGTAAGGCTACTATCCAATCGACACCTTTTTCCCTACATATTTTGGACAATCTAATTTTCAGAGTTTGATTATGGCGTTCCACGAGACCTGCGGCCTCGGGATGCCGGACACAGTGAAATTTCCATTGGTAGCCTAACAAAAGGGAAACGTGTTTCATTAGTTCGGATGAGAACGGCTGGCCGTTATCTGAGTAGACAACACGTGGTAAACCGTATCGTGGGAAGAATTCTCGAACTAACTGTTTGGCAGTAGTCGGAGCAGTGTAATCTGAAACCGGGTATGCTTCTGTCCAACGGGAAAGAGCACAGACAACTACGAGAACATATTTGAATCCTCGACATCGTTCCATCTGGATATAATCCATCTGGAGGACTTCAAAAGCATGATCGGGAGGTTGAAATCCACCCTGCTCTACGGGGATGCTTTTACCTGGATTAAACTGACAACATATCATACAGGTACGAACTTTTTGTTTAGCTGCTGCTCGCAAGTGTTTGTTGAACCAAATGTGTTGAATGCTGTCTAGCATAGCTTTTTCTCCTAGGTGCGCTGGACTATGTATTGTATTAATGATGACTTGAACCATAGAGTCGGGAAGAAACCATATAGATTTTTCCTTCGTCATCCATCCTTGATCCGTTTGGATCCCTCCTAATTCAGTCCATTTCTTTATTTCTTCTGGTGTAGCATGTGTCTGTATGTCAATTACATCAAGGGCGGGATCCTTAACTGTCATGCAATGTGTTAGTGTCTGAACTATTGTCTTTGTCATGTCAGTTGTGAGAGTCTGATTCTGAGCAGTCTGTTTAGCTGTTCTGTCAGCTAGGTCATTACCCTGAGAAATGATATCGGTAACTTTTGTATGGGCTTTGCATTTCATAATCGATATTGCAGTAGGTAGATGAATCGCGTCTAATAGGGCTTGAATGAGGGGTCCGTGTTGGATGTGGGCACCGTGAGAAGTTAAATAACCTCTCTCTCGCCACAGTACGCCGAAGTCATGGACGACTCCGAATGCATAACGTGAATCTGTGTATATATTGACTTTCTTATTTGTGGCTTGAATACAGGCTTGTGTCAGAGCGATGAGCTCTGCTGCTTGAGCTGACAAAGTGTTAATACGATTTGTTTCAATGACTTCAGTGTCTGTTGTGACTGTGTAAGCGGCCACTAACTCTCCTGTACTTGTTCTCATACATGACCCATCTACATACAATGTCAAGTCTGGATCTGACAAAGGGATATCTGTCAAGTCTTGTCTGGGTTTCGTCGTGATAGTAATGACTTCGACACAATCATGTGCCAATGGATCTGTTCCGCCCACTGGTAACAGTGTGGCAGGGTTTAACGTATTGCAACGTCTGATTTCTATGTGTGGCTGAAACAATGTCAGTTCGTAACCAGTGAGTCTCGCTATAGTCAAGTGTTGTGTTTGTGTGCGGTTCAGGAGAACCTCTACTGCATGTGGTACTTGTACTGTCAATTGATGTCCTAACACTATGGCATCGCTTTGTCTGATTGCTAAAGCTGTTGCTGCCACCGATTTCAGGCATGCAGGAAGAGCCTGAGCTACTGGATCTAATGTACTAGAGAAATAAGCACATGGTTTGTGTGATCCTGCTTGTTCCTGAGTGAGTACTGACAAGGCAGTACCTTCGCGTTCTGTAACAAAGAGTGTAAACTGTTTACTGTAACATGGTGTTGCTAAGACAGGTGCTTTGCATAAAGCTTTCTTTAAGCTTTCAAAGGCGTGTGTATGTTCTTGAGTCCAAGGGAGGACAGTCGATGTGGCTGCCTCCTGTGTTGTCAACTGGATGAGTGGTTTTACTAGAAATGCATATTGAGGGATCCACTGCCTACAGTATGAAGTGAGACCTATGAATGCCCGCACCTCCTTTTGTGTCTTGGGTGGTGGCATGTTAGCGATTAACTGGATGCGGTCGGGTGTAAGCTGCCTTCCCTCCTTGGACAGCGAGTGCCCAAGGTAAACAACTCGCTGGACACAGAATTGCAGCTTAGAAGGGGACACCTTGTGTCCCTTGTTAGCCAAAAATTTTAAAACCGTCAGTGACGCTGTTTCACATTCAGGTTCGCTTCGGGCGGTGATCAGCAGATCATCGACATATTGAAGCAAGGCAGTGTAAACTGGCATGTGGATACTGTCAAGTTCTCGTTTCAGTGCTTGGCTATAGATGCTGGGGCTTTCTGTAAATCCTTGAGGTGCGCGTGTGAATTTAAAACTTCGTCCATTTAAACTGAACCCGAACAAGTATTGACTTTCCGGATCGATTGGGACACTAAAGAAAGCATTCTTGAGATCAATTACAGTGAAGAACATTGCTTCTGAGTCAATAGCTGTGAGTAATGAGGAGATATCTGGGACCACAGGGTATTGTGGTACAATACATTTATTTAATTCGCGCAGATCAATAACTAATCGATATACTGGTGGTGCCTTTGGATCCGTTCTTTTAAGAATCGGAATTATCGGGGAATTACATACATTGGAGTCGGTTTCGACAACCACTCCTTGTGCAATGAGCTCGTCAATGATTTGCAGTAAAGCCACAACAGCATCGGGTGGTAACTTGTATTGTCGCATTCGTGGTAGTACTACTCCTGTTTTTAGTGTAACTCGATATGGTGTAATATTCATGCAACCAACATCAGTGGGGCCTTGTGCCCATAAATGTGTAGGTAAATTCTGCAGTCGGTGATCCATGTCTCTGGACACGTAGTGACCTTTGAAGTCACGTAGAAATAGTCGTACTCCTTCCGGAGAACAACATATTATAGCTCCTAGAGCTTTCAATGTTTTTATACCTAACAAGTTTTCTGGACATGATTTAGTAAGCAATAAATCTGTAGTACGTGTCAATGGACCAATCGTGAGTGGAAGAGGTTGTGTTACGTCATTTATTATAGGTTTTCCTGAGAATCCAAGGGAAATATTTTGTGAGCCTGAGAGGGGTGCCCCTGGAACTTCACTGCGTCGTATAGTCGTTCTGCTTGCCCCTGTATCAAGTAAAAACTTTCTGTCTTCCCCTAATAGTTCACTATGTACATAAGGTCCCTCTTGGTCTACAGGAACCTCAATAAGGGGTAAGCCAACTTCCCTCTCTAGGCTATGTCATGTATATCGCTGATAATCGGGGTAATCTGCTTGTGCATACTGATACATCTGTTGTGTTGTTGCTTGTGTTGCAGCAATAGGCTGCGCTGGTGGTGGTGCTACGGTCTGTTGTGGAGCTCCCTGTTGCGGAGCTAGTTGTTGCGGAGCTAACCTAGGTTGTGCATGCTGAGGAATTTGTTGTTGATTCTGATCCTGTCTAGGTGGACGTGGTCTCTCCTGGGTTCTACCTGTAGCAATATTATGTTTCAGGACTGGACAATCGTGTATATAATGACCTTGTTGTTTACAATAGTTGCATGTCCCTTTCGTAGGACCTGCGGAATTACCCTTTTGATGACCATCAGCTGGAACTGACTGTGCAACAAGCATTTTCATTTTTGTATCTTTCATACGTCTTTGTTCGTGTTCTTGTTCTTCTCTAATTCTATTGTGATGATATTGTAACATCTGTAACATCTGTGATGGGGTATTACCTTGCCAGGTACTTTCGAATTTCAATACTCTATTCTTAACTTGTAGCAGAGAATTTTCAACTAATTTTGTCACAAACAGATGTGGATATGACTCACTACTGGCTTTTATACCACTATTTATACCAAAACATTTTTCGAATCGGGAATAGAAGTCACTAGTGTCTTCATCTGGCTTTTGTTTACAGGCTGAGATTGCACCCCAGTCTTCCTTTTTCGTAGTTAATAAACGTGGCAGTACCTGCACTAGTAGTCCTGCTAGTGCTGTAGTCTTTTCCCCAAGTCCTGCTCCTGCAGCTCGGGCCCTTTCTTCGTTTTCTAATGCTGTCCAATCTATCTTTTGGTCTCCCACCTCCCATTCCTTTTCTCTGAGTTTCTCGTAAACACCGGCGGGTAATAGGACTTTTAATATTTTCATAATGTCGGGGTAGGTATACTCTCCCATGAGTAACATGTCTTTTATCTCGCGGTGGAAACCTGCTGGGTCCTTGTCATGGCTGGGTACTACTTTCTTCATTTCTAATAATTCCAGTTTAGTTATAGGCGTGTACACAAACACGCGTGTAAAGTTATTACCGTCACCTCTGATTGGGTGTACTTCGCGTAACGGGTTCTGTCTATCTATGTGATACATTTTTCTTCCTATGATGGGAACTGGAACGTGTTCTGGGCATACGAAATTTAAATATTGGTTTCGGAATTCTAGAATTTCTTTGATCAAATCAGTACCTGACCCTCTCCATATATTCGTGAGCAGTTCTGTCAATATGTCAGGTAAGGGTCCTGGATCGGAGTGTTGGCTTTTATATAATATAAGGAGGTGTTGAATCATGTATATACTAGCTAAACGCTGTTCGTATGGATCAAGATTCAGAAACGTGTGCGCTAGTGCATCATCATTGTAGTCGCTGGGACTGTCAGCCCATTTTACTGCTGACCTGGCTAATTCTTGTTCGTCCATGGAATCGAGCATATGGTACCCCCTTCGATCTCGGAGTAATTTATCAGCGGCTTGGAATAGGTGTTCGGGGGACTTTGTATTTAACATAGGGTTTGGAAAATGTCTATTATATTCTGGACGTAGTGGACGTATCTGATCATTAAAGCCTCTAGTATTATTATGGGGTCTCCCTCTACCTACATAAGCTATCGTTTCTATTTGTTCTGATTCTTGCTCCTCCTCCTCTTCTGATTCTACTCTGTCTGTTTCTCGTCTTTCTTTATGTATTCGTTCTGCTTCCTTGCGGATCTTTCGACACATGGCGATTATACACGCCTGTCTATCATGTTTCTCTTCTGATATGTTCTGACCCCATTTGACAAGTCTTTGCATGGTATCGTGATCTGCCCCGGGCCTGTCTTGATTCCTAATTACACAATTTATGAAAAAACTTTCTGGTATTCCATAGCTTCGTTAATACTTTCTGGACCTCGCCCTGTTTGGACAAAGCGATATATTTCGTCTAGGTGTTCACCCATTCCTGGTATTGTCATTAGATATAATGTAGCTCGTCTTATACGTAGTGATGATATGAGCAATTTATCCTGTCTACCTGGTACTGGGTCGTATCTACAATCCACAAGCTGTTCTTTAAACATGTCGGATGTCGCTAGTTGGGGTGTACGTTGGAGTGCTAAATCTCTAAGGGTCTGTTTGTTTCGCGGCGGGGTGGCAAACATGTCTGTCGTACCTCCTGTAGCACCATCTGAGGTGCTAGGCACGAAAGGATTCGTTGGACGTAGGATAGAGATTGTGGATGCGGGAAAAACTGTAGAAACGGACGGACCTGTGGGAACTTGTGTAGGAGTTTGTAGTTGCGGGGATACAGACGGATGCTCTTGGTGTTGAACACCATCGGCAAGCGGTATGTGTGGTATGGCATTAGCATACTCAGGAGCTACGTCATCTAAATAGGAGGAAAGGAAAACGTCCTTTGCTGTTTTGGGATGTGTTTTTATCGGGAGCAATGGAGGAGTTAAGTCTTTTGGTATTTCCGGGATAGCCTTAGGTAACCCTTCGGCCAAAAGAGGATACATACCATTCATAAGAGTGTTTCTTTGTCTATCTACTTGTTCTGAGTTTACTCGGGTACCTTCCTCAAGTAATAGATTTTCTCGAGTTTTATTTGAATTTTCTCTACCTTTCTCTTCCTGTCTGAGTGCTTTTTCTGTACGTCTGTATGATTCTTTACGCCATAATTCAATGGCATCTTTCTGTGACTGTCTGGCTTTCTTTTTTCATAATTCTTCTTCTACTCTCATGATGCAATCTGCATCCCAGGTCCCCGCTGCGGGCCATCTCTGACTCTCTGGTAATTCTTTGGTGTAGTCCACCCATAAATCAAGAAATAATACGGCATCTAGGCCATGCTTATGATACATAAAGTATCCTGGAGTGTCCCTAGGTGGAATGGGAACAGCTTCTTCGAGTACCCCTTTTCTAGTTTTGATCTGTCTTAATTTCGAAAAGAGCGGCATTTTTAGACCTTATTACTAGAACACACTTTATAAAACACAATAATGAACAGTCATTCACACCACAATGTATAGAACATATTAAAACATTTAACATTTAACAGTTTTAACGAACAATGATAACTAATAGAAAACTAGTTACTGACATGATACTGATACTAGATAATACTTATTTATATGCAAGACATACTATATATACTGCTAAACAGTACAGATACACTGCTGAAACAGTGCAGACCGGATTTGTGTACCCAAACCCGTCTTGACCGGCACAGACTATGTGCACGTAAAATGCCTCCCCGGTAATGGTACTCACCGGGTAGCTCGGAACGGAAGGCCTCGGAACGGAACTGAAACTGGACCGGACTGGACTCGACTCGACTGGACTCGGAACTTCGGAACCTGGTGGGCCTCTGTATACCTCGGATCTTGCTCTCTCAGCTAGGCTCTGGTCGGGATACTTCGCACTTCTCACCGCCTCGTCTGGGTGTTGATCGCAGCCTCAGTCGCCCCCGCTTGGCCGGAGGGAGATACAGGAAATCCTGCGGGTACGCGTTTTTGTCCGTTCAGCTGTGGCAGGAGACCGGGCCTGCAACGCACCTCCGGCGCGTGAGATGAGAAAGTGTCCCTGTTCGGGCGCCAATTTATGTGGTAAATATTTCATTACCGGTACTATTTTTTATGCGGTAAAGTCTATTAAGAATAACTCAGTAAATATAAGAGGCAGAATCCGTGGTATTAGAGGGTTTAAAAGGCTTTATTCCTATACAAAGGAATACAATTCGAATTGTGGGCCTTCTATTCCATCACCACGAAAGTTCAGGAAGGAAGGGGCATACATTATTGACAGGTAATCACTTTTATAAGAATTACATTATAGTGTAACAGATGCAGGAGGCGTAACAGTTGATAAGAGAGATAAAATATGCATACGTAACCAAAAAAAGGCGTAAACATGGGTGTAACTAAAATACGTCATTAAACATGATGTCACAAATGGGTGGATCCATAAGAGAATCCTGCAATGTCAGCAGAAATATTTGGCAGAGATGCGCGCGCAGCCGCATGACGTGTGATTGACGTGCAACTAGAGGGTGAAGGGGACTTGACATTTAGCTCTACATGTGGAGACAGAAGTCTGGGGGTTATGTCAACCTAATCCCAAATCATATCTAATATCCTATGTTTAAAGAACTGTGTTATCCAAAAGGAAAGGTCTCTAGGATAGAATCTATTCTATACTGACTGTTAGTGCGTGTACGGGCGTCTAAGTGTCTACATGAGATGCGAGGGGGCAGGAATATTCCATGGTAACAGGGCCATGAATTACTTGCATGAGGACAGCGAGGCCTGGCCCCTTTGCACGGTAGCTGAAGGAATGTTTACCTAAACTGCTAGACAGGAATGCATCGGATGAGGAGCGGAGTAGATAATCTTGAAGGTGAAATACAGTTTTTTGGCAGGCAATATGCTGGATCAGGCACCGTTAGCCGCGCAGGGAGTAGGACAAAGTTCATGGATACAAATGCAGGCTCAGACTGGAGCTTTCAGAGGCAGAAGGCAGGAAAAGGCTTGATGACAGAATTCAGGGCCTACTCGCCTGAATCTGTAAAATGTGGAAAATGAACCACATAAAGTCGGTGGCCTTTCATACTTAGGAATGGAATATCTGACCCATTCATGGCGGATCTGAAAGAGGACATGTTGACGGTGGACGCACATATATTTGCGTCTTCAAAACTGGAGTAGGAGGGAACATACATGTACTTATAGCATGCACATGGAGCCATTGGGGTCTACGATAGGGGACATAACTGATCACAAAATTCATATTTCCTCACGTGGCACACAGTGATGCAGCCATCACCCCACCACACACACCGTACACACCAGACACAGAACCCGTATCAGGGGAGTGAGTAGGGAATGTGAACTACTGTGTAAGGAAGAAGGCAGTAGCATCCATCAACGCCATATGACCTGTCCCTGCCTGGTCACGACCTATGCATCATTCCCTGGGAAATACCTCCTACTGACCCCCGGAACACTCAGCGACATTCACCTGGACCCCAACACGGACTGCCATTTTGTCACCGCTGGACAATTACACAGCAATCCTGCTGCGGACTGCACACTCCCTTTTCCTACTTTTCCTAATCACTGTGCAATCCCAAAAGGACTCTGGTCGGCCCACCACTGGGCTTCCATGTGATGTGGGCTTGGATGGCCATGTACAGCCCCAGTTTCCGCAATCACCTGAATGTGAATGAAACATTCTGAATCACACAGATGTGTCATCACTATGCTCAATCACGTATGGAGGTATGGCTGAATGTAGAGACAATGATTGCACATGAAGGTACACCCTGGTAACTGCCATCTATGCGCATGTGTATCCCTGAGACACATGGCCAATTGGATTACTGTGAAGGTGAGTACTAGCTGTGTCCCCATTGCTCATCAACAACAATCTCACAACCCCAAACGTAGGCACACGTCCATGTATTGAATAGGGTTGTGTATAGGACTGACCCAAATGAAAGCAGGCCTGGAGTGGTGTCCTACACCACATGTGACACCAGAGGCTCATGTCGCATACCTACTCACACACATCAGTGTGGACACATTCTGTTGTGATATATGACATTGCTCCACAAGGTCAGAGGTTGGACACCATACTCACATTGCTCTAGTCACGTAAGTGCACATGTCGTCCAGCACCTATCCAATAACACTGTCTGGCTCACAGAGGTGGAGCTTGCCAAAGGGACACCCCCCATTGCACATGCATCAGTCAGTTCCTACCTGTGTAGGGACGATGCTCATTGTGGCACACGAGTGGAGAATCCAAACAACACACCTCACAGTTAGACACCAGTGGAGTTGCATAGACTCTATTGGCATGTGCGTGTCAGTACGGACGAGGCAACAGCCACAACAGTCAGGGACATGCTTAAGACACTTACACACAGCATGGGCACATTTCGAGGTTCATGATATGTTGGGGCTAAACTGGGCAACATTCATCACGGATGGCAACGCTCTCAGCCCACCGTGCCTTGCTGGATGAGTCATGTTTTTTTTGCGTCTGCCCATTGCAACATGTGAGGGGGCATGACTCACTGCCCATGGGATCTGCATAGTGCTCTGCCTCCGGAGTGTGCCAATTGTCTGCTCTGCTGACGGTGATCAGGTGTGAGGGTCCAACAGGTACACATGTCATGCTACATTGCCATGTGTGTGCTCTCCCCCAGCAGTGTGTCCGAATTGGCAACATTGCCAAACGACGCTGTGTTGCACCGGGCATGGGCCTGCATCACCTTGCACATGTGTGTGTACACACGCGTTGTTTCCCGCACATGCCGCCAGAGCCCGGACGAAGGCAGACGTGTCCTCTGTTGTGATGGGATATGTGGGCATTCCCAGCGATGCAACAGGTTGTTGGGACATGTGCTGTAGGTGCCAATCCGATGTGGCTGCAGGAACGTAGTTACTCGTCCATGTATGCCTGTGCAGCTTCATGTGCAATGTGTTCCAATAGTACGTCGTTGTCGTGTTCAAGGAACACCAGGGTGAGCCAATCCATTACATGGTCCAGGCAGGTGTGCTCAGCCCACACCGTTTCACCGATCCGCAACATAGCCCAATAGGGGAGCGCCTTGATGTGGTCAGTGCACACGAGGAATTGTACAATCTCCCAAGCACAGCTACCAATAAATACGCAGTATGTCAGGGCATCCCATGCACGGCTGTCTCAGTTACACTCCTGATCGTGATCCAACAGGGGGCGCAGAAACGGGTCATAGTCCAATTCATCAGCAGTTGTGTTGGATAGACAGACATCCCATGGGACACTCGAATGTGCATGTTCGGCAGTGGAACACCAGGGTGAGCCAATCCATTACATGGTCCAGGCAGGTGTGCTCAGCCCACACCGTTTCACCGATCCGCAACATAGCCCAATAGGGGAGCGCCTTGATGTGGTCAGTGCACACGAGGAATTGTACAATCTCCCAAGCACAGCTACCAATAAATACGCAGTATGTCAGGGCATCCCATGCACGGCTGTCTCAGTTACACTCCTGATCGTGATCCAACAGGGGGCGCAGAAACGGGTCATAGTCCAATTCATCAGCAGTTGTGTTGGATAGACAGACATCCCATGGGACACTCGAATGTGCATGTTCGGCAGTGGAACCAGGGCTGGGCGCATGTTAAGTAGGCAAGGGGGAGGCTGAGCCAGTAACTGATCCGCAACACTGCCAGTGGCAGTGCGCCCAGTAAATACAGCATACGTGCACGGTACTGTTCCACATGATGGGGGTTGTGCACATGCCTGATGTGGCCTGCCATTGTGTTGGTGCATCTCGTGGACCTGGCACTCTTCTGAACTGCGGCAGTTGTGTGGAGGATATGCCACAGCTCTGAGCAATGATTCGAATGTGTGTGCAACGTTGGGGAGAGTGGCTTTATGTTTCCGTGTGTGTCAAGGACATCCCATGCAGGGTTACCACAGGCAGGGGCTTCTGTGAGTGGGGTGTGGATGAGTCGGAATGCGTGGTGTGGGAGTCATCCCCTTCTGCCATGGCATCTCTTTCAGGGTTTTCCAGGTGTGTTCTGGTCCAAGGTCAGAGGTTCAGGTGTCCTCCCGCCTTCTGCATTGTAACAATGGAGCTTTCATCCCTGATGTTTGTCCGACTACTACTTGCGTTTTCGGAATGTGATGTGGCTTTGGTGCTCAGATTGGGACACAGCCTTGGGCTCATGGTGAATGGATGGTGATACACACACACATGTATTTTGGCATGTGGAGCCAGGTGGCTGAGAAGCCTTGAGCTGCTTGTGCAATCTCACTCCGTCTCTCTCCCTCGCTCTCTCCCTCTCTTTCATTTGGTGGGCTTATGGCACACCTTCTTCTCTTGGGTTTGGTCTTCTAGGCTGTGTGCTACGGATTGTCTAGTGAGGGGTCGCTAGGACTCATCCTAAGGGTTGTCTCGGCTTTTGTTACCCAAATGCCCACAGCAATTCTGAGCTAAATTCAATCTGGCAAAACCCAACAAAAAGCCCATCTAAGATCTGTCTTTCAAAGTCAGCACATTGATATGTTCAGCCCGTCCAATATACATTCATGCTGAGTCAAGGGTACAGACCAGCCTTGCCTACAGCTGAGCCTAGCACAAGCTGCAACCCCGCCAGTAGACCGAACATATCCAAGCTAATCCTGGCTGAGCCAAGCTCAGTACTAGCCCATTATACAACCAGCCCAGTCTAAGTATCCCCAAGAGCGAAGATCAGTGCCCTGTCCAGCACTAAAAATTTTAAAACTCCCAAAGCATCTGTTCCCAGATATGTCAACATTAGGGTGTCTTTGAGACATACAATAGATTATACATTGGTATTGAGCACTATATAAATAGTAGGCATATACACAGCCTTAAATTTCTGTATTTTCATTGCTGGTTACATCATCCGCAGGCTGTTAGCGAGTAAAGTGTGAAGTGGGTTGATGGAGTTATATATCAACTCCTGGTGATCGGGACAAGAAACATTTAGCAATGGTGGGCATGTTTTAATACTTGCATATTAGTAGTTAGTAAATGTATTTTACTTTTGGCTATAATAGATTTTCTCTTTCTAGGACTTTTCATAGAAATAGTTTCCCACACCTCCTACCTCATTAGAAGGTGTCCCTGACCTATTGCTCTTTTTAACCAAAGCTTGAATGTTGATATGTATATCATCAGTAGACAAGGCGCTACACAACATTCATTTAATGTTGTATTTTACAATGTATATTATATTTCATGCTAACTGTTGGCTGCCAGGGGTCAGCCAACAGCAAGTGACTACTCAAAGTGTACTAAGAGCTAACAGCTAATATTCTGCTGGAGCAGAAGAATACCACACGGACCAAATTAAGCAGCTGATGATCTCTTTCTTTTAACTCAAGGGTGCTTTCTTTCTACATCAATTGATAGGACCTTCAGAATAGAAAAGAGGTAACACTGGTCTGGGAAATAAACAACTGGAATCACCAGTAGACCTACAATATAAGCAGTTCCTGAGCTAGAGTATTCCAGTAAACTTCCCAACAAATATTAAATACATAAGGATGTCAAAGGCCTAGAGATAAAGGTCACATTTAGCAGAACCCTGTGCAGCTTCTGTTCCAACCATTATCTATAGAGAAGCCTGAAATGGGACAATAGGTATCATGAATTGTCAGGATAACATTCGAGGTCAGAAGAAAACATGGAGAAAAGCAAAGTACATGCAAGAAAAGATTACAAACATTGAGGCAGTGGAAGACACGACACAACAGTGGTGGCTGGGGCTTAGATACAGAAGCCAGGTCTTCCAGGTTAGGCTGAAATGGTAATTAATTGGTATAACAGGAGGAGTGCATCTAAGACAATTTAAGCAGGCAGGTAGTGGGAACAACGTGCTTGGTTGTACTTGGTTGTAAAAGTCTCACGTAGGGGCATATCAACAACAACCGGTGATAATTATCGCTAAGCGCACTTAGCGCTAGGATAATTATCGCCGGCTAGCGTTGATTTTTATCGCTGAGATAGCGTGCTATTAGCAACGCTTATCTCAATAGCGATAAAAATCCTCACGCTAAGTGGCTAACGTGAGATTATCGCAGGAAACCCAGCGATAATCTCACGTTAGCTTGTTGATAGGGACAGACAAACTTAGCCATGATATCCTCCTTACATAGGATATCATGGCTAAGTCAGAAAAATACCGGACGTAAAAAAGCAGCGTTAACCGCGGTTAGCGCTGCTTTTTTTGTCTCTAACAGGGTTAGCGATATTCTTGATAATAGGAGAAATGTCGCTTAGCGACATTTCTCCTATTATTTTACTCTGGAACGCCCCCTTTGCATCTCATTAGAGATGCAGGGGGAAGCGTAGAGTAAAAGGGTGCTAACATGCAAATTTGCATGTTAGCACCCTGTTGTTGATAGGGTGCTAGTTTTATCTCTGCTTTTTTGGCTTTTAAAGCAAAAAAAGCAGAGATAAAGCCCTTGTTGATATGCCCCTCGCTCTGTTAGGTCACAGAATTTTGCTTTCTTTGCACCTTTATGTTGTGTCCCCAAATGTCCTTGTGTTTCTTTCCTCTCCTGACTTTGCACTTTGTAGAAAGATCCTGTTTCCACCCTGACCCTTCAGATCTTGAATTCCACTTGACCCTAAGGCTACATCAGTGAGCAACTACTATGATCTCAATCTCAGGGAAGGCCTATAGGTATTTCTCAGATATTAATAGCCTGGAGAATGAGGTAAAGAAAAGAAAATGAGATACACTTGGAGAATAATGCAGAAAACTAGACACCCACCTTAAACCTGATCCACAGATACACATGGCCATCTGGACTTCCCAGGCTAAATATCTGATGCCATCACCTCTTTCTTCATTCAAGAAACCCACTCCATATTTCTTGGAAATGTCTGTAACCCTGGAGATTCAAGAACCGAGAAAATGAAAGTATCCCTCAACACCATTCTCAGCAACCCTGACATCAAGTAACACATGCCTGAACATGCCACCCAAGTGCATCATCCTTAACATTTATAACTGTCTCATATTTATTTCACTGCAATCCTCCAATACCAGTGACTGGATAAGCCATTTTGCCATCTCGTTCTCCTTTCCCAGAGCACAAAAATAAACCATTAAGAGACAAACCAACATACAACATTTACAAAGTAATTGACTATAACTCTCTCCAAGAATTTCATCCAGCTCTCCAACTTTCACCAAGCTACATCAGATGTCAACATGCTCCTCGTCTTATTCAATGCCACCCTGCTGAAAACACAAACTTCTGAACCCCAATGCTCAGCTGCAAGGGGCTCCCAAATGCTTTCAGCGACCACACTCTCCATACACAGACAAGAAAAGACATGGGGATGGGCCAAGGTTCTCTGTCTGCTCAATGCTGCTCATCACCATCCCTCATCACCACCATCACATCCCTCTTCTACCAGGCTGCCATGTATAAAGCAAAACACTCTTTATGGCAATAATACTCTGCCTCAGTCACTTAGCAGACTCGCCAGTCCCTTAACCAGTTGACAAATGCCACAGTATAAATCACTTTTTACCAAGAAAATAACCAAACTGATTGTTATAATTATTGAAAACACCAAAAGGCATCTCTCACTGTCCCAACTCCAAGTGGACAGCTTTCAAACTCATTTTGCACAACATGCTGCTGGAGCAGAGTGGTGCACTTCTTCAAGGCCACCACCTAGGTCGGGACTATTCTTTCATGGCCCACCATAAAATCCCTTTCTGGAAATGGCATCACACCCCTCCACAGTATTGTGAATTCCTATGCAATACAAGAAACTTTACCAAACCACATCAAAATAGCATAAATCCTGCCCTTGCTGAAAAGGCCTAGCATTGACCCAGGCGATCTAGCCAAATTCCACCACATCACCCTCATACCCTTTACAGGAAACATCCTTGAGAATACAGTAAGCATGCAAATAGAAGGACAGTTCAGTAAGAATGAAACTCTGAATGACTTTTGTGCTTCAGTTCACAAACCAGCATGGAAAATACTACTATTTATATTATTGAAAACACCCTCCTAAGAACCAACTTGAATGATGTTAATCAGCCTGTTGACAGCGTTGTATACAGTTGATCAAGCACTGATAAACATGATCACCAACTGTCATCAGCTCATCCACATGGGGGCTTCAAGATCCGAGAAACTCCCTGCCTCTCTTCTGGGGAGTACCTACGTCTCTATACTGTTGCCAAGCACCTTCAGCTTCTACATGAAACCTCTTAAAACCCTACTCACCAACACCAGCATCAAGATCTGTGAATTGGCCAAAAACATATAGCTATACCTGAAAATCTCCATGGTTAACAACATTGCTGACTCAGATCCTTTCTCCCTCTAATTCAGAATTGGATGTCAAGGACCTACCTAAAGAACAACGCGACCAAGGAAGATTATCTCCCACTCACCACCTGCACCAGAAAAATACAGATTCAGGCTTGACTTCCCAAAACTATCCTGAACAGCTTCAGCCCCCCAACTGAGAGCAACACTTAGATCACAAATCAGGGAACACTACCTTGTGCAAGTCCAGGTGGTCCTGAATTTCTGGAACTCACATTTATAGATGCAGAAACACCATCACAGTTTTACTGAGTACAGATCTGCATCCGGAAAAACTGTGACTAGAAAGGGGACACAGACTTTGGGCTGAGCACAGCCCAGCTCTACACCATACTTCCAGCATTACAGTGGAACAGACAATATTCCTAGCATGGACGGAACAGACTCGTCTCTACCATGATGGCCTCCCAGCCTCCCTGCGCCTGCCCAACACCCTCCACCTCACCAGTCTCCCATCATATATTCATAACCATCTCAGAGCAGATGGTAACTATCTGTATTAAACTCCCAGAAATCTAGAAAAATATACCTTAACATTTCTGAATCCAGCTGGTTATTCCCCATTCCGGGACTTTAACTTATGATCCACATTAATAATGACTGGAGCCAGCCAGGATAGAAAAGACTGGATACAAAGAAATGTAAAAAACAAAAATACAGAAGGTTACCCTTTTTCATTCAAACATCCCTATCACTTTAGAACTGCAGTTTAGAAAGGAACTGAACAAATAGCTTTTGAGAGAACGCTACGCTCTAGAGAATATGAATCTCTACCCTCAAATACTCTGTTTCATCGAGAATTGTCCATATTCTGTCCTTTTCAGTGCCTCTTTTTCACATTACATTTTGTACTAATTCCCTTATATGCATGCATACATACATGCACGCATAGAGAAAGGTCCATGTTGGACTTGGCCCTTTTTGGCTAAAGTTCCTTAAACTTTGTTGCTTCCTCCTAGACCTTTTTCTGACTTAATGTTGCCGACTTAGATTCTTTGGGCACTTACCACTGCTGATCAGAGTCAAAGTGCAAGTGCTCCCTTTATAAAGTGTTATGGTAATTGGTTGTTCATAATTGGTATGTTTGCCTTACTAGTGAAGTCCCTAGTAAAGTGCACTATGTGTGCCAGGGCTGGTAATGCAAATGCTACTAGTGGGCCTGCAGCACTAATTGTGCCACCCACACAAGTAGCCCTAAAAAGAGCTCTCAGGCCTGCCACTGCAGTGCCTGCGTGCAGTTGGTTCACTGCCTTGTTGTCCTGACAGGTGCACCCACATGCCAGGCCTTACCTTCCCTTTTTATGCACATCAGACACCGCTATAAGAGGCCTAAGGTACGCCCCTGGGCAGGGTGCAGTGTATGTGAAAGATAGGGCATGTACTGAGGTGTGTACCATGTCCTGACAGTGAAATACTGCCAAATTCGTTTTTCACTGTTGTAAGGCCAACTTGCCCATAGGAAAGAATGGGGAATGCTGTGTCCCATGTTTCCAGTATGTCTTCCCATAGGCATAAGATGGAGGGATGGAGTTTAGTGTGTCTGAACTCAGAATTTAATAACACATCTTTTTGTGAAGATGGTTTTTGAATTGTGTGTTTAGAAACCACGCTTTTAGAAGTGGCTGGGTTCTTGTCTTAAACCATCCTGTGTGCCTCTGCCTGGTTTTATATTGCCTGCCTGGATTTAGATGTGACAGGGTCTGGGAAGTGTTTTGACCCCAGGGAGGAGAAGGTGAGACAGCAACAGGCTGGCCTGCATTTTATTTGGGGGGGGGGAGCAGCCCCCTGGATGTGAAGAAGGATGTGCTGCCACAAAAGGAAGGCTCCACCTCCTGCTGAGCGTTTGTGCCCCAGACCCTGACTATCAAAGGAGGAGGGTGTGCGCTGGCAGAAAGAGACCGAGGTCTGGTTTGGACCGAGGTCAGAGCCCCCTGAATACAAAGACTTCAAAGGCATTTAGGGGTATAAATGTAAGAGCTGAAACCCCTGAACTCAAGACTGAAATCCATTCAGAAAAAGGATTGAACCTGCTTTGTGATCAAGAGGAACCTCTGCCAAAGAAGAACAGCTGAAGACACTGAAGAGAAGGACTGCCCTTGCTGTGTGTTCTGGGGCTGGCCTGCAGTTTGCTGATTTGACTAAGGAGAGGACAAGGGACTTTGCTGTGTGCTGTATCCCCCTGCTTGTGAGTATTTTGCTGTGTGCTGTGTCCTGAAGTATTGTGTCTCCAAGGGCCCGAGGAGAGCTGGTCCCCTTTTGTGGAAACTCAGGAACATAAAAGTTTCCAACCGTGACTCAGCGACGCTATGTGTGTGGTGCTTTTGCACACCTGAGACTGCCGTGTGGTCCGTGGTACTGTTTACTAGGTGCCCCATGATCACATGGCCCGCAGCGTGAAACATCGTCCACACTGCTGCCTTGCTGTTTGTGGCCTGAGCCGTCATCGTAACTGAGGCTGTGAGTAGATATTGCCGCCGCCGACCCGACCCGCAACGTGCCAAAAGATTGCTTGAAACTAAGGACTGTGTGCATTTTGCTTTTGCACGTCTGAGACTGCCGTGTGGTCCGTGGTACTGTTTACGAGGTGCCCCATGATTGCATTGCCCCCGCAGTGTGAAACATCGTCCACGCTGCTGTATTGCTGTTTGTGGCCCAAGCCCTCACCGTAACTGAGGCTGTGAGTAAGGATCACCACTGCCGGCCCGAGCCGCAATGTGCTAAAGGATTTCTTGAAGCTAAGGAAGGTACAAGGTGAAAGAGATCGTGATCGTTGTTCCTCGAAAGGAATCTGCCCAAGATCATCAATGAAGGAGAAGGCAGCGCCGTACTCTGTCCGGCTACAGCGTCGCCTAACAACAGAGCTGCAACGTAATTGCCCAGCAGGATGTCCAACGAGTGGGTAGAGAGAGAGAGCGAGGCAGTGCACCCCCACCCAGGTAAGGCTTGGACTCCAGTCAGGAGCTGCAAGTGTGTGTGGCCTGGTGAGGTGTGCAGGAGGAGTACAGGAGCGCTCCGAGCTCTCTCCCGCTGCACCACGTTAGATGTGCTGAGTCCCCGAGCGGTCCATACCTGCCCAGCAGGACCGGGGCAGCCCCTTCAAGCCTATGACTGTTGTCACTGCTGTTGGGGCCTAGTGGTGCCCGAATTGACCTTGCAGATTGCATTACGAACAGCATTATTATTGCATTACGAACTGCCTGATTTTTGCATTACGAACCGCATTATTATTGCATTACGAACGGCCTGATTCTTGCATTAAGGACTGTCTTATTACTAAATTTCGAACTACATTACGAATTGCATAGCATTGCATTAGGACTGCATTAGAGATCGTGAATTGCTCATTAATACCACAAGAACTTACAATGGATTGCTGGCCTAATAACCGACCAAGTGAATTATTACGAATACGTATATATTGGTTTTCTATCATTTGGTCTCATCACATTCCTTTTTATAAAGATACCGCTATTTTTATGAAACCAGTGTGGTGTCCATTTGTGGTGTTATCACTGTGTATCTGGGAGTGTGGTTGCCAATACTTCACACATTGCCTTGGAGATAAGCCTGGCTGCTCGTGCCAAGCTACCAAGGGGTGAGCAGGGGTTATCTAAGGGTGTGTCCCGCCTTACCCTGACTAGAAGCAAGGGTCGCTATTTGGACTAAGGTACCTACCTCAGCCAACTAGAGACCCCCAGTTCTAACAGTCCACATGAATAGAGTTGGAATGTTGAACATTTATCTCTACATGGCTAGCTCCAGTGTGAAAATCAATTAATATTAGAAAACCCACACAGCAATTAAACTCAGTATCAGATTTTAATCCCCATGTTGGAGTGATTAAACTTGAATGTCACAGCAGACTGTGTCTTGACTGCAAAAAAGTGGCCTTGGATGCGTCCAAACTGCAATTCAAGGGTCCAGTCTTGAAGGTGTGGGCTTTCTTCCCCTTGTAGAGGTAGAAGACCCCATTACTTTTCTTGGTGACTGGAATGCTGATTGGCTCTGAGTGTCTCTGCCTCTGAACAGAGGTTGGCGGCCTCAGTGCGTTCCTTCTTCCCGAACATTTATGAAAAGAAGGAAAATATCACTTATTTGACAACCTTCAACAAAAAAAATGTCGCTTAAGTATGACAGGACTTTGGTGAAAGTGATGGCAGTCTTTACACTCTCTCCTCACAAAATCTCTGTGATGTGTACATTTTTGTTTCTGAATCTATTGGAAAAGAGTACGTTCAAAAGACGCTGCAAGGCTAATTGGTGAACCTTCGAGATAACGATGAAGAGGACCAAAGCCCATTAATCAGAGCTCTGTAGCTGTGGCGTTTGACAGCCTTAGCTGCCTGTCAGAGTTTTGCAATAAAGATTAACAAAATTTAATGTATAAACTAATACAAAGCAAGTTTTTTTTTTACATATTCTGTTATTGGCATTCAGAGAAAATAAAAATGCAATCGTTACATCCGGATATATGAGCTTTTTGTATGCAACGTCCTCTATGAACAATATCCCAATACAGTATATCTTAGCTCACTACCACAAGCATCACAGTGAGATAACTCCCTCAACTCCCTCCCCAATCCCCTTTCCGGTCTCTGTCAGATCACTTGTTACATAAAATAGACTTAACGTTGTGCAGAGGTTCTAGGGTTACCACAGTTGGCCCTCGGAGGGGGATCCCTCTCCAGGGGTTCCGCGGGTCTCTGGGGCCCGTTCATCCCTGAGTTCCTCTAACATAATAGCCCATGACCTGAGATCGTCTTCCACCTTATCATCCTTTCGCATAAATGCAATTCGCACCAATTCCGCAGTCACTCATTCACATACATCTCTGATCCATTCCTCAGGCTGTGGGGGAATGGGATGCATCCATGTAATCACCACCCATCTCTAGGCAAAAACGAGCCCCAAGAGAGCAAACCGTCTACTCAACTTTCTATTCTTTGGTGCAGGTAACAGTCCTAAGAAGACTTGTCTAATCTCCCTAGAGATGCTCCATCCCGTAGCCCCTTGTAATCGTGCGAGTATTTCCTCCCAGTAGGAAAGCAGGCGTGGGCAGGACCAGATTATGTCTGTGGAGAAAATACGCCATGCTTTTGTTCAATCTTGAACATGTATTTGTGCGGGACGGATATATTATGTGAAGCGTTTGTGGAGTGAGGTATACCTGATGTACTACATTATTTTGGAGTAGCTTGCCCCTTCATGGACCTTCCTCCAATCCTCCAGTCACCCTCTGTTAGGGGTTTGTCTACAAGTGCATCCCATTTTGACTGAGTATAAGCACTTCACTTGGTAGGTCATCCCTGAGAGCTCTATAAAGGTGGGAGATCAACTGTCTGCCCTGAGTCATATACAACATTACTTTCAATATATTGATGACAGGGGGCTCGTCTGGAAACATTGGCCAAATTTCTCAGGCTACACTAGAGATTGTTTCTTATTATAGGAATTGACCTTTTCCTAAACTGGAGGTGCCATTTGCTTCCTCCTAGTTGATAAATTTCCCCTCTATAAAGAGGTCACCCAATGTCTGGCATCCTCCTTCTCTCCACCGGCGCACTGACATGGAGTTAGCTATATGGGCAAAAGGGCACAGCCCCCACAAGGACATGTACGGAGGGTAGGGAGCATGTTGCACCACCCGGTGCACCACATCCTCCCACACTGCAGCTACATGTTCTACAACGTAAGGAGTCTCCCGGGGGGCACCACGTCCAAGCATTATTAGCTCCGCTAGAGGGCGGTCTCCACACGTCCCTACCAAGAGACGTTTCTCCCAATTATCTTTGCTGTCCAGCCAATGGACCGCATGTTGCAGCTGGGCTGCCATGTAGCAAAATTTCAATTGGGGGACCTCCAGTTCTCCCCAGCCCAAGTCCTTTGCAGCGTTGTCAGGTGCACCCTTTTATGTCTCTACCTCCATAAGAGGTCTGTCAGTAAACTCTGTAATATATGGAAATAATGCTGTTGTATTGCGTAGAGTGAGTGCTGCATGGCGTAGAGGCAGTGAAGTAAGACAATCATTTTAGCAATTGCAATATGCCCCATGAGCGATAATGACAGATCCCTCCAAAACCTTATAGACCCCCGCAGCCCTGCAATCACCCGTCTAATATTGAAATCTAGATAGGCAGAGCCCGTGCTTGCCAGACAAATCCCCAAATATCGTGCCCCCTCGCCCACTAGTGGCAACTCGACTTGTGGTAGTTCTGACACACTGACTGTGGCCAGTTTTCCCACAGGGATCAACTTGGACTTCCCAAGGTTGATATGAAGTCCCAATATGTCCCCAAAGTTATGTATCTCTGTAAAGAGTAAGGGCACTGAGCACAAGTAGACTAACGTGTCATCCGTGTATTGGGAGACCACGTGATTGTTCACTCCCAGCTTAATACCCCCAGGGTCTTAATTCACCTAGCAGGCATGCTTCCAGAGGCTCCAGAGCCATAGTAAATATTGGAAGAGAGAGTGGGCACCCCTGGTGGGTACCACAAAAGAGAGTGAATGGTTTAGACACCCTCTTCCCACCCTGATTCTGGCCGTAGAGGCCGTGTACAATAACTGCACCTATTTGAGAAAACGCTCTCCTACCCCGATTCGTCCAAGAACCTGCCACGTATAGGATCAATCAAAAGCGTGTTCAATATCTAGCATAGCTATGGCATAATCATTCTCCATTAACCTTGGAGTGTGCCAGATATGTGCCAAGAGTCGTAAATTATGGTCATTGCTCTGTCCCTTGATGAACCCTGCCTGATCCGAAATGTCAAAGATGGGGCATCTTCAAGAGGAGACGTTCAGCCAGAATCCCGCTGAGTATTTTCACATCAATATTTAAGAGTGAGATTGGTCTATAGGAGCTGGGTAGGAGCGGGTCTCTGTCATTCTTGAGTATCATAGCAACCAGCTCTTCTTGCATTGAGGGTGGTAGTGATCCAGTCTTCATTGCTTCATTGTTCACCTCCAGAAGTCTATCTGCTAGCAGCGGGGTGAACTATTGATAGAACTCCGCGGTAAGCCCGTTGGAGCCCAGACGTTTAGCCGGTTTGAGTCGGTTTATGGCCAGCATAAGTTTCTCTTTTGCAATCGGGGCACAGAGCGCCTCAGTCGCCACAAGCTCAAGCTGGGGGATGTCAATGGTGTTCAGAAAAGCAAGAATTGCATCCTGTCGGGGGGAAGAACGATGTGCATATGTAAAAGACTAGCTAGCATCTCCAAGATTGCCCGTTGTGTGTAGACCATTATCCCTTTATTGTTACGGATCCGTAGTATTGAGGTTACAGGTGTTTCCTGTTTAACTAGTCATCCCAGTAAGGCACCAGTTCTATCCCCTTCCATATATAGTATCTGGCGATGGGCCGTGTGTACGTGCTTTTTCAGCCTGCGAAGGTCTAATAGTAGGGCTTCCCTGGCTGCACACCACTCTGTCAATTTATTGGGAGTCCCGGGGATCTCAGCCTCCAGTCCACCCAAAACTGCCTCCTGCGTGGCTATATCCCCTTACAACTGTTGGCGAATCCCATAGGATATTTTGAAACATATTCCCCTAATCACCACCTTCATGGCCTCCCATTCATTAATTTGCACGGCATGAGGCGGACTCCCAGTTATCTTTAAAGTAATGTGTTCGCTTCTTAGAGAGCGTGGCCACAAATGGGGGTCCGATAAGGCCTCAGTGTTTAGTCACCATAGGGGTATTTTGGGCCAGGCCCCACAACCCCCAAGCTCCAGCAGGACCGGAGTATGATCCGAGAGATATCTGGGCAAATAGGTTATCCCACTCACACTCCACCCAAAGTCTGTTGAGAGAAGTCAGTAATCGAGTCTGCTAAAAGTTCTTGCTGCAGGGGTGTGACAGGAAAACTGTCTAGTGTTTGGTTGGCGTTCTCTCCATACATCTTTCAGATGCAAGCCCTCTAGTATATCTCATAAGGTGCCAGTCATGCAAGGCTTGGTGTGGGGCCGCGGGGTTCATGGTCAAGGGAGCCATCAAGGACACAGTTTACATCGCCGGCTAACACCACTGGTGCCCCCAAGTATGGTGATGCCGCCTCCATTAAAGTTGGAAAAAAGAAGAAGAATCATCATTAGGGGCATAAACATTAATAATACACACTTCTGTACCATCAAATCTCCCATGCAGTATAACATACCTTCCTTTCTGGTCAGTGACGTGATGCAAGTGTTGGAAAGGTACCCCTGGAGCCACCCACATAAGTTCCCCCCTAGCAAAACCAGAATATAAAGTAGCATACAGTTGGCTTCTCCAACAATTTCGTAGACATGGTATAGTATCTCTCCAGATGTGCGTCTCCAGTAGGCATGCCACGGCTCTCTTATACTTTCTTAGATAAGCAAATACCCACCTTCGGTTTTGAGAGGCAGCTATGCGTCGACATTCCATGTAATTAACTTAGTCATAGCAGCCGCCATGAAGCATGCAACTCGTCTATGTTGCCACTGCACAGCTTTGTTATCCTAGCCCTTTACTGGGCCCCTAGACCTGTAACCAACTCTGGAAGTTCTATCGTCTGACACAGAGATAGGAAGATCAGTATAAACCTTTCCATAACATATTTAACCCCCCCTACCCCCTGGGCAATATCCCATCCCCCAGCCAGTATGAAAAAAACACAGTGAACGCATGCAGATGTCACCCCATTATCCACAAGGAAAGTCCCACAACGTAGAAAAAGTCAACAGATTAGAATAGAGAACCCTTTCCCAACCCATTCGTACATTAGTGTCTGGCCAGCCAGTGGGGTGCGAGGTCAGTCTTCCAGCTCCCCGACCAGATGCCAGCCTCTGCAGGGTGAAGCCCCATCAACTGATCCTATCTTGCGAGTTGCATTCATCTCTTATGTACGTTTCCTCAACCTCCATAACTATCACCCCACAATTCACCCTTGTGGAGTGCTTCTGACCCATTGTGAATGTATATTCAGCTTGTCTAACTCCTACCCTTCAGCTGCCTATCCCCCTTAATTGTCAGTGTCTTCATTCGGGTTACTGTCCAAGTGCCCAGTTGGTGATGACATTCTTGAATCCGGAACCACGTACGAGGCCTGCAGCGTTCCATCTGGGCACACTGATCCGACCACGGCTTCGAGACCGGCCGTCGACCTGTGAGAGGTTTTGTTTTCATCGGATCCGGGGCGGCCTGTTTGACCCGGGCACCTGAGGTGATTCTGTAGAGAGCACCAAACAGGCTCCAGGGGACCCCCGCAAGTCCAGCCAGTCACTCGCCTCTGCAGCGAAGAAAAATAACACCTTCCCCTTACTTTCAAACCCCAATTTGACCAGGAAGAGGAGGCTATATTTGAGATTTAGGGGGCATATTATCAAGTCAGGCAGAAAACTGCCGTTGAAACGGCGATAATGGGCTTGATAATATGCTCTATGGAATTCCAATTGAAGCCCATGTTAGATGTTCTTCACATTTAACATGGCTTCAATTGGAATTCCATAGAGCATATTATCAAGCCCATTATCGCCGTTTTAACTGCAGTTTTCTGCCGCTAAAGCGGCGATAATTTTATCGCCTGGCTTGATAATATACCCCTAGGTCACTTAGGTGTCGCTTTACCGCCAGGAAGTTTTTTCGTTGGTCCTGCACTCACGGTGGATAGATTGATATCTGTTGGCTCTCGAAGAGGGCCTCGGTTTCTGGTAAGTTGCAGGATAGCGTCCTGATCTCAAAAATTTTGAAACCTGATTATAATGGCTTTAGGCGGTGCGCCTGGTTTGGGCGGGGAAACAAGCGCTCTGTGTGCTCGCTCCACAGTAAAGAACTTTGGAGCATATTATCAAGCACGGAGTTAAAATTATCGCCGATTTAGCGGCAGAAAACTGCAGCTAAAGCGGCGATAATGGGCTTGATAATATGCCGCAGAGAATTCCAATTGAAGCCCATGTTGGCACCATAACATGGGCTTCTATTGGAATTCTCAAGGGCATATTATCAAGCCCATTATCGCCGCTTTAGCAGCGATAATTGTAACGCCGTTTCTTGATAATATGCCCCTTTGAAATTTTGGGCTATCCCTATATAGTAGACCCAATCTCTTGACACAGAACATGGCCCTCCAGCTGATGTGTGCACACAATCTGTGTGGCCAGAGATAGCAGCACAGCCCACAATTTGAGGATAATGGCATTATCATTTATGGCGCAACCAAAATCAATCGCAAAACATTAATATTGTGCCGACTACTGAAAGGTAGTGATAAATCATTCACAAATAGAAAGGGATTCCCAGGGGCCCCTTCTCTTTTGTGAATGCTGGCATACACATTTTAAAACATAGGCAGTGGTCCATGGGATGCCTAAAAAAGATCTGTGTAACTTTTTATTTTTAATGCATAATGTTTTCCTTTAAGAAAAATAGGCTGCACTTACAAAAAAAATTCTTTATTTAAAAGCGACCACTGACATGGTGGTCAGCTGACCCCAGCAGGCTATCATGCGTATCGATGGCAGAGAATCATAGCGGCCGCAATTTATGACCTATCTCATTAATATGCATGTATTAGGTCAAATGGCTACCCACTATGGTTCAGTATTTTGCGATCCGATCTATACGGCACTGGTTGCAACAATAATGGTCACAAATTGCGACAATGAATTTTGCAAGCAGGATTTAATACATCTGGCCCCAGGTTCTTAGCCCCTAAATCACATCTAGTTGTTGTATATGTTACTGTTTTGAGATCAAACTTAGAAACTCAACAGAGGCCCCTCAGCGCCGAGGAGGAGGTGGACTGGCTAGTTTTGATGCAAGGTTTGCACGGAAAAGCTTTACTGTGTTGATCGCGATAGCTTCATGTTATTGACCTAGTTAGAGGTGGTTCTGATGTTTCTGTTAGGGCCTAAAGGGAACATAAATTGTCACATGGTACATGCCGATAAGAAAAACAGACTTGAATTACAGATGTAGTTCCTCTTGGTGATCAGTACTTAGGTTGGTGATCTGTACCCTGAATGGCAAGGCCCTCTGGGGAAGTGATTTAATATTTGCTATTCCCAAGAAAAATATGCTTCCAGTTTGGTATACATTTTGCCAACTGTATATTCTGTACACATTTGTAGTTCTACACTTAACATTTAGCTATATGCAATTAAAATACATTTCCCTTATGAATTAAAAGCACTGTCTGTGCAATGATTTATTGTTATTTTGTGTATTACTGAGTTCTGAGATACCAACCCACATCACCGAGTCATCCTTAGAATTCTTCACCTTTGCTACATTGAGTGTCAAGGTCTGAAGAAGTGTAATTGGTTTCCAATTTGGTGTGACAATAACACAGGGGCCTCAGGACACCACTGGTAAATTACCTCAACTGTTACATTTGAGGCACAGCAAACCCTAAATGCCCTTGGGTCCCCATTATGATTCCTCACAGTCGTGTTCAGCGGAGACCTACAATGATGCTTCTACCAGTTGTAAGCATAGTCTCACAAGTGTGATGTCATAATACGAGAAATACAAACCTCCCCTTCTGAGATGCATAAGATAGGCCCTCAAAAGGAGGAAAGTGAATCTCAGAGTGCTTGGTTCGAACAAGGTATTCAGAAGAGGGGGGGGGGGTGAAAGGGACAGATTACACAGTGTAGAAATGATGAAACGTAGTGTAAGAGGACAAAGGTTTATTAAGCAAGGAAACAGGTGAGCGCCAGGCGCTACAACCTCCACTCCAGGACACCAGTAATAACTGACGTCCTGGGTTGGAACTCATGATGGTGACAATTAGTATTCCACCCCACGCTCCACATAATAGAATTAAAGGGACAATTACAATTGCAATGCAAATACCACACACAGCATTGCCCAAGCCCCCATACTTTTTCTAGGACCCGTGCTGATGCTTTAAAATATATTTATGGATTTTTTTCTTTTAAAAATGAGGCAGTTATCGCGGCTACACCACCAGATGGCACAGGATGCTGAGGCTGGCATGTATTCATTTTACCTGGAGAATATTTTTTAACGTAACAATAGGTAATGTTTGACCCATCCCTGCAACAAAACCTGATGTGTCAGTTTAAACCTATCAATGTTCCCAAGCACCGTTGTAACATAACATTAAAGTTCAGCATGGCCTCAATGTTACATGTCCTTATGCAGTTAGAGCAGGCCGAAGTGTATCCGCAAGACCTACGTAGCCCCGCCCTTTTTCGCTCTGCACCCTAGGAGGCAGCTTCGAGCAGGGAGGAGTTCAAGTGTAAATGAGCATTACATGCAGTCCGTCTCACAAACGAAGCGTCTGCCAATGGGGCGGTCTCGCCAGCTTTCTACTTGCCAGACAGCTGTCATGCCTTGAGTCTTCAGTAATATACATTATATGGTGTACTTTCATTTACGTGACAGATTGTATACATTATTTAAATATGTGCAAGGTAAGGTATGTCTGGGATCGCCTCGACACTTCTGATCCTTACAAGCATCTGCTGCACATGTGGAAAGTTAATAAATGCAGGTGAATATAGCTGGGACTTCGAGACTGTGCTGCCGTAAACAGCCACGAGAAGGAAGGAGTTCGGAAATAAGCTAGCGCCTCACAGACATTTGATAATCGAGGAGCAACGGCGCTTTGGAAAAGCATATGGTCTGGGACTACCGAATTTCCCCCTCCCCCTGCGCGTAAACCACATTTTTTAATGAGGGACATGAGAAGGTAATTACTTTTTGGAGGCGGGGGTCGTACAACCCCCGGCCGTATTTATTAAAATATGAAAACAAAATTAAAATTTTGAAATAAACAATTATTTACACAATTATACGCAGAAACATAACACAACATTTGATTACAATTCATATGCACAGATATCAGATGGCTAACCTTAAACTATCTCTAATACATAGTTTTCTATCTGAATCTAACATCTGGACATAATCATACATTAAATACTTTCTGCGTATCCTATTTGAGCCTACGGCAAGGTCGCTAACCGGTGTCAGATCCTTATCAATTAGCCACGCCTTCTCGTAGGAGTTGCGCATGCGCAGAGGGCCCGCTTACCGAGAGGGTACTTCCCCCCCCGGTTACCCCCATACGCTCCCTGAACTCCTTTCCAATTTGGGGGGTCTTGCACTCTGCGCCATTTAATGACGTCCATACCTGTGCGGGGTGGCCAACCAGCCTAAAGAAAGCGTGACTCTCCCCTTTCCCCGCATCCATCCAGCCAACTGGATGTACCGCCCCTGGAGTTCTAGGAGAGACCCCTTGACCCCATCCGAGAATGGCGCCGCCCCCTAAGGACCTTAAATTTACTGCTCACCAGTCATGACCTTACCGCCTGACCAAGGAATAGCAATAAATACGACGATCGATGACCTGTAAACGGGAAAAAACCTAAAGAACAAAAACCGCACCGTCACATTCATAACCCCATGACCATATTGCAACAGGGGATGGTGGGTGGGCAAACAAAGATTTAGCAGCCTCCCAGGGGCTGCGCCCGGATGCCTGCGAGCGCGGGACCAAGAGACCGCGTCCCACGCTCCCCGGCCTTTTATCCTATTTCCGAGGGCAGGCCAGCTCTAACTGGCCTGTCCCCAGCCGCCCCCTTGACCCGGAAGCACCTTAACTGCTTCCGGGCCAAAGGTTCCCTGCCACCGCCCAATCCCAGCCGTGACACGCCCACAGCGTCATGCTGACGCGGTGTACGCGCCGGGACGGGCGAACAGGCGAGGGGGGGAGGGGGTCGGTGCCCCGCCATATCTGCGGCGGGGCCGATACCGGCCCCGCCTTTCTCTATGGTCTGGGACTACCGAATTTCCCCCTCCCCCTGCACGTAAACCACATTTTTTAATGAGGGACATGAGAAGGTAATTACTTTTTGGAGGCGGGGGTCGTACAACCCCCGGCCGTATTTATTAAAATATGAAAACAAAATTAAAATTTTGAAATAAACAATTATTTACACAATTATACGCAGAAACATAACACGACATTTGATTACAATTCATATGCACAGATATCAGATGGCGAACCTTAAACTATCTCTAATACATAGTTTTCTATCTGAATCTAACATCTGGACATAATCATACATTAATTACTTTCTGCGTATCCTATTTGAGCCTACAGCAAGGTCGCTAACTGGTGTCAGATCCTTATCAATTAGCCACGCCCTCCCGTAGGAGTTGCGCATGCACAGAGGGCCCGCTTACCGAGAGGGTACTTCCCCCCCGGTTACCCCCATACGCTCCCTGAACTCCATTCCAATTTGGGGGGTCTTGCACTCTGCGCCATTTAATGACGTCCATACCTGTGCGGGGTGGCCAACCAGCCTAAAGAAAGCGTGACTCTCCCCTTTCCCCGCACCCATCCAGCCAACCGGATGTACCGCCCCTGGAGTTCTAGGAGAGACCCCTTGTCCCTCCTCCTGGGCGACCCCATCCGAGAATAGCGCCGCCCCCTAAGGACCTTAAATTTACTGCTCACCAGTCATGACCTTACCGCCACAGGCCAGCATAGTTGACCGACTATCTGCCCCCCAACATCCTAAAACTCAGAAAGGTCATGCCCCTGCCTCAATTCCCTGACCAAGCTTATGCACATTTTCCAACACTTTTTCTTCACCTAACCACTAACTATAAGAACTATTGTGGCGAAGGACTGTATCTCTCCAGAAGATCAGTCATAACAAACCCCCTAAAGTGACTGAGGCCAAGGAAAGATACTTGGAAACCACCCTGCTCTCAGCTCTGTCTGTATAGTCTGCAGGTGTAAAAAACGCTAGCTAGCCTCCCCCCAACTGAAATCTCTGGAATCCATGCCAAGGTGTACCTTGGCATAGACGTGTCACTTTCCCACTCCCATGCGAAGAATTCCCACTATTCTACCCATGCGTAGGGTCCGCAACCCCTTCCTAGTGTACGATATAACAAATACCAAGGCTGACTGAATCAGACAAAATTGACATACCGTCCGGGAGCCACTAAATGGTCTTGATTGAACGCATCACGATGTAACACGTTGCGACCCATACCCCTAGTATTATTAGCACCATGCTCGAAACAGTCAGAGGCCACTCACATACCACGGTACTCATTGCCGATGAGATTATACAATTGTGATACTAACCCAGTAGTGTCCCACAGGCTCCCAAAGAGTTTCCATACGCATACCATGGGCCTCATGGACCATTGAAACCGAACCAATATGCTCTAAGATAGGTTCTGAGCTGGCTGCTGACCCTACTACGGAGCATCCCAACACGCACAGTGACCAATTTAATGACAAGGGGTGTTGAGGAAGAATCTCCGACCCGGCCCCTCCCCATTTGAAGGATAATACTGTTACGGGGATGGATTCATCATAGGGAATGAACCTGCCGTTTTGGAGCCCTAAACCGTGAACTATCTGCATCTGAGCACAATGTTCTGGGATAGGCTCTGTGCCAGCCTATCCCCCTACACGGAGCAACCCAACACTGCTCAATGTCCGCACTGAAAGGCGCCTGCGTGCACATGCGCCGTAATGGCAGTTAACCGTTCCATGACACAGGAATTAATGTGTCGCATCTGCCCCTAATACTTATGTTTTATACCATAGGTAAAGGTACACACCTACAAGGCAGCGAACTGCCACCATAACACGAATGGCAACAATCAATGGGTGACCACCATACCCTCCCACTATAATGCATGAGCAGCTCTGAAGGTATACACCTGCCAGGCAAACGTACTGCCGACTTGCCACAAATGTCAACAACAAATGAGTGACAACTATACATTCCAACTATGAAGCATATGGAGTACAGTCTCAGGCTAGCACCGCATGAACCACTGAGTTGATCACCAATCCATTTGATGCCGCCGTTTGCCACTTATGTTCCGGATCCACCCGTCCCTTAATTGTCCACCTCTTGTAGTCATAGCGGTGTGTAGCACTTCCAGGCATCAGGCGTGGATCCAGGCATACATAAATGAAAATCAAAGAACAATGATTAGTGCCTTATGCTGTGAGGTGCCCAACAACGATTTTTAAGTCAGCGCTACTTCACGAGACTGTATTCTCCCCCTTTCACCCTCACACCCATGCTTTTAAAGTGCATCCATACTATTCTTTGGCCCGCCGGACCTTTACAAGTCCAATGCACCCCGGTAATGTGCGACCCCACACATACATTACACTGTGGAAGTGCACAGACAATGGTGCATATATACAACCTGACAAACCCCAGGCTTATAATGCCGCCGTGCATACGCACTAGGGGAGCGACGGTACCATGTTATGCCATACGACGTACAAATAACAAGTGCACAAGCACATAAAGGCAGAGATACCGTGTGATACAATACATCATTGTGCCTGCATGTATGCGCATAAATGTGTTCCCTGAACTCCAGTGTACAGACACAGAGGACATCGAAATCCAGTGCATACATGTATAATTGGACCGGCGCAGAGGCGCCGTGTGACTTAACGCCCTCCTGTAGCTTACTTCCCCTGCACATATTGCCTAGGCTTCCTAACCCAGACCCCTCCTTCCTATGTACCCCCACACCACACACACGGATACCCTTGACGGTGTGACAACAAGGCCTATACGTGTTGAGAATTTACTTAAGTGACCCTCCCCTCAGGCCAGTGCCTAGTGGGCCGAACCTCAATCATTTAAAGGCATCGGTTAACATGCTGAGCCTAACTCACGAACTAAGAAATGTCGCACAATGTGCAACCCAGTAGCCTACCATAAAGGTACCTTATATGTAAAGGCGTGAAGGTTTGTACCAACCTGGCAATTTACCAACTGTTTGAGCAGATCCTACAGTGATAGGTCTGACACCCAGGTCAGCCCACACCTCTCGTATTCCTAAAATAATTCTTCAGTAAACCTGATACATTCACCCTAGGACGCTTTCATAAGCAATATTGGCCCGCTTTGCATGAACACAACTCTGACTCCTATTCTACAGTTCCAATCCCTGCCTACTCCATTTTTCCTTATCTATAGCCAATCCCCTAACACGGCTTCCTACAGTGTTACCTAATGAATTTGTAATGCAGGCCAAGGCATTGCTTTCAGCCATCTAATGACTCTCCAAACAGTTTGGAATTGGCCCAAATATAAATGTTGACTCTAAGGCACTGAGTACTGACTTGCATATACCACCCGTATGTGTTCCCAAATTATCCGAAGCCTGGTAATGCTGTAAACTAAAAAACGGCGTCAGCTTCAGCCGCCTTCTTCAACTGTAGTCACCTGCAGGTGAGACCTACACAATCCGAGAACCTTTGCCAGGAGCGTCAACCACAGTTGTTGATCAGACTCACAAATTGAGAGCTCTTAACATAAGTCCCAATGCATCAGCTCCGAATCATTGGAAGCTCCCTTGAGAGTGCCCCGCCAGTCCCATCACAAAAGGAACCTTGAAATCGGACAATAAATGTAAAGGCACTTAGCATAACACCACATGCCCTACCACAGGGACTACACTTGGGAGTGCCCTGCATAGCACTGGTCGCCTCCCTTGAGGTACCATCGGACTCACCCAAAGGAGAGTGCCTACCATGAGCAATACTCGAGGAGCATCGTACTCACTTTAAATTGAGACCGCCTAGCTTAGCACCCGTTGCCTAACATAGCACAACATAGTACACGCTGCCACAGTAGACAAAACCTACAAAAACGGACTGTCTTTTTCGAGAGCGTATAACCGCACCAAATGACTTACACGAGGATCATTGATGTACAAGAGGCGGATTGTTAGCATGTCAGCACTTCATCATCCGACTAACATAGTTGTGTTCCGCAAGGGAACATAAAACCTGACTGTTTCTCTAGCCTATGCGAACTTATGTAAGGCATGAAAGGATAGGATTCAAGTTCAAATGTTTTAAAGCACGAAATTGCCCCGAAGAAATTGGGGCGCTCTACATGAGCCCCCGTTACGTTACACAAGGACTCATTCATGTACTCTTTTAATGCAAGAGCACCCGTTATGCGTGGGTAGATTTGTCCATACCCACAGGATATGCACGCTACCCCGAGGCGCGATCCCTGATTTCAAACCCCAAACTCGGCAACTCTAGCCATCACACCACATCCTCTCCCCCTTTTCGCAAGCAATTGATATATACGGGGCATTGTCTCATAGTGCATGCTCTGTTGTCTTTTAACTGTAAGCCAGATTAAAGATGGACGCTGCCGCTGTTGGAAATCATTACCATTTGCGCCCCCAACGTTGCATGCTTTGTCATTTGCAGGGCGTAGCCTATTAGTGTTCCCACCTTGCCATGCAGTTTAAATGATGGCCCACTCACGGCTAGATGCGCTACACTAAGGTGAAGTTCCAAAATTCTTGGCACATTGTCTGTATGTGATATTATCCACAGTGACCCACTTCTGCCTCGTTACCCCAACACCAACACGGATGGCAAACACGAAGCACAATTTTAACCATCATGAAATTAAATACTAGCCTTACATTGTTGCTCCAGGACATGCAAAGAGAACTACCTGAACCGAATCAATGGGACAGTGACTTTACAACTGAAATCCCGCGCTCAAGCTGCCTACCGCGTTGGCCTTTGAAAGTCTCTCTAATACACTAGCGCACACCGTTAAATCACTTTGTTCTATCCCTGTCTAGGAGACACTGACATGCATGGACTGTAGAAATGTCAGATGTATTGCTCCATTCCAGTATATGCACAAATTAAATACAACGCGTGATCTTGTTGTGCACTTGAGAGCTGACTTCACAATAAAACAAATTGCTTATAACTGTAAACTGTCATCATAGAATGGATGCGCAGCGCCTTTTAATTTATTTTCTCCACACGTTACATTCATTCAGCGCTTAAGCTAATGTTCGGAGGCTGACTAACCCATGCGGCGCTCCTTACAATCGATCTGAGAACCTTTAAACACTTCCCCGGTTACAAAAGTAAAGATGGGGGCACCCAGTATTGACGTGCACCTAGTGGCTCATGCCATGACCCTGCTGCAAGGCATCCCTCAGCAGCTCCCCGTGATCCATGGTGACAAACACATCAAAGGAAAGACTCAGCGCGTCACAAAGATGACAGTGGATATGCGTGTGAAACACTCGGCGCGCGTGTCTGTTTTTAATTCAGAGTAGGACCGGTTTAACTGACAACCTTGCTAGATGGCGAAAGCCACAGAACAACCATAAACTAAAAATGCCTCATCTCTCTACCAGGGCGAATCTCCAAACATGGCCAAAACACACGATTTGACAAGACGTGCCAAGCCAACGCTGTCAAAATTAATTAATAAAGAAAAACTCCGTAATCCCTCCATATGGGCCAAACAAAACGATGAGCCAAGTCCCAATACCCAATATAAAATAGGGGAAAACTGTTCTACTTAGCCTTGCGCAGGCAAGTCAAATGAGCAGACAGCTCTGTCAGCTTTACCCACAAAGCATATAGACTGTGCAGCCCAACAAACCTCCTCTGTTTAGCTTCCAGATGCAGGTTCCCAGGAGCATGAAAACACACAGTAGTAGTTACGCGCTCCGGTCCACACGCTATGAGCCTCGGCCCCCCCCTTCCAAAGAATACCTTATGGGCGCGAGCGCGCGCCGTGCGCCAAACCTAAGGAGCCTCTCCCATGCAACTCCCGCCGCCGACCACGTAGACAGACCGCAGGCCTGCTTCCGCCGTACTCGCGCTGCCCAGAGAACGCCTCGCCCACGACTCCACGTAGTAGACAGCCACCGGCGCTGCATAAACTGCTCTACCGCATTGGCTTGGAAACAACCGATGAAATCTCCGACCCCGAACCTGCAGGGAAACAAAAAACAAGCAAAGAGTTAGCAGCCTCCCAGGGGCTGCGCCAGGATGCCTGCGAACGCGGGACCAAGAGACCACGTCCCGCGCTCCCCGGCCTTTTATCCTATTTCCGAGGGCAGGCCAGTTCTAACTGGCCTGTCCCCGGCCGCCCCCTTGACCCGGAAGCACCTTAACTGCTTCCGGGCCAAAGGTTCCCTGCCGCCGCCCAATCCCAGCCGTGACACGCCCACCACGTCATGCTGACGCGGTGTACGCGCCGGGCCGGGCGAACAGGCGAGGGGGGGGAGAGGGGGTCGGTGCCCCGCCATATCTGCGGCGGGGCTGATACCGACCCCGCCTTTCTCGCCTGTCTTGTACGGGCATGCAGAAAACACATTATGTAAAAATGCCATGCAGTTAGCAAGATCCGCGCTTTTCCTTCAAACATCAGATGCCTTTTTGATCTTCTTGAAATACAGTCAACATGTTAAAAATAAACTAAAGTCGAATTTCCTGAGGGAACTGCAGCAGGCTGAATCTTATCCAAATCTGAGCGAAATCCAATAAAATATTTCTGAGCTGATTAAAAGGGGAGGTTTTAAAGTATCAGCTTCCACATCTTATTGTTCTTATCAAATCCCAAAAAGTGACACACAATACACTATTTTCTGCATTAAAATCTAAGAATTGTATATATTCCCACTTCTTCAGAAATAACACAATTCTCAGGTCTTTTAAAAGACTCCAACCAATTGAAGTTAGGAAAAATTCTGTATTAAGTCGGCAGCAAGTGCAGTTTCCTTACCATCGTTAAGCACACCTCGCCAGCATGGGGCACTGTGAAAGCAACACAACAAATTAAAGCTACACCAAAGGCTTACTCTGCAAAAACTCGATTATGTAACATAATTTCTCCAGTGTCCCCGTCAGTTTAATATACTTTGCAATTATTCCCAGCATGGTGCACGGAATACTGGAACTTCTTGTTCAACACCTTTAAACAATACATTCCTTTGCTCCTTCTCTTCAACAAAAGAGGCATCTAGGAGTCAGGAGACTCCACTGCGGTGGCGGACATAAGAGACAACTGTGAGGACCTGCTTTGGAGTGCATCAGGGACCCCCATGCTGTCATTCTGAATAATCACCAGCTTACTAGACGTCAGAATGGCATTCTCAGGTCGGCTATTAAAACACAATGGAGCAGATGCAATATTTTGATACCTTCAGCATTTGAAGAATGTTTGCCAACATCTCTACAATACAACAGAAAGCAAACACAAGAGTAGCAAAAGTGCCGCGGTTGCCTGCAAGCCAGTGTGACAGTGTGCCTTAATTTGCACAAGGATCACAGTTTGGAAGTTCGTTTTCAAAAACAAAAAAACATGAAAAGTTTGACAGATGGCAGTCAAAATCAAAGGCGGCCACCCGCCAAGCATATTGTACATTGAAAGGAACCAGAATCATGGTGGTGCCTTTCAATGGACAGAGATAGCCTCCTGGTTGGCAGTCATCTATAATTCTAGCCGATGGTAGTCCGTCACGGCGGGTCGATAATGTCCTCTGCCACCCCAATGGACTTCACTCCTTCCGCCAAACTTCAAACCGGGCCCTTGGGGTTGAAAATGGTGACTAAAAACCCCTTTAGCGAAGTATGTATTGAATGCATATATTTTCTTAAAACAAAGCCTTCCGAATAGTAGAGTTCATTATTAAGTTGAGTTTCAAGTGTTTCTTCCATACACACCAGGAGAAATTGAGACATGGAAAATCTATACAGGATTCACTACTTCTTTACATAATAGTGCAGCTTCAGAGGTATTTATAATGAACAATGTCTTAAGAACAGCAGCAACAATTTGTTTCTTAAATCTGTGTGAGCCGAGCAGAAACAGGCGACACGGGATGCTGCTTCTTTGGTCAAGAAACATAAGCAGGCCAAAAACAAAAGCTTTCTGCCCCAAATGTAAGATAAGCCTATGGGCAGAATCATGTATTTTAGCTTTATAAATAGGCATTTGGTCCTAAATAGATCAGTCCATTAAAGATAATACTTTAAAAGACAAACCCCTCACAATTTCAAGAACTGGTGTGATATGGACCTTCTTTCACATTTATAGACTAATTGACAGCTGGACCACAATCAAAAAAAAATTTTGGTTGAGAGAACAGTGATGTGAGGGTTGTGGCCAAGCAAGATGGCCAGTTAGACACTACTCTCAGTGCGCCCGCCAGTGTCTCTCTAATCCTGGAAATATCCTCTCCAGAAATGCCTAAGTCTCTCCCCAGGAGGTGACCCGACGCCTGGTGGATGTGACGCAATCCCCCTCGTGTCCAGGTTCGAAACGTTAACACTTTCCCATCACACATGTCTACACAGTTCTCTTGACCAATAGTCAATCAGTATTGGGTCTTGCATTACATGTGTTAAATAACGAGACAGGACAGAAATTCAACAATTCTTTTAATTTATGTCACATATGTATGTTTTGTATTTAGCGTACTGTCCACTTCACCAGTCACCACATGTCACCTTCTCACAATAGTCACCTTTGTATTTTCGCAGTTTACTTGTATTTGTGACAGCCATTTAATATTCAAAGCTTCGTGAAATATTTAAGAGTAAATCAACTCTCCCTGTGTTTTCCTGGTGTGTTCTCGAATGAAATTGTTTTTTGCATTTATTGTTTAAAAGGAAGCTCGAAACACCTTTTCCCTTTTATTGAATACATTTATCACAGCAATTGTATCGCCCATCATTATTAGGCTTGTCAGTCCCTTCTTGGTACCGCCTTATCTGTATTTTTACCTCCCATAACGACGGGTCCTTTTACTTCTCTTGTTACAGGGTCTGCTTTATCTTGGCTGTGAGCACTATTTTATTAAATGATCTGGCCCTATTCCACTCACTAACTCCCAGCACACTGCCTACTTTTATTTTATATGCTCTTGGAGAGCATGAGCACAATTGTTTTATTTATTAATTTTAGCAGCACAGTCTGCTTTAAGTATAGCGGCCGAACTACCTTATTTATTCATTTATTAACTTTTTTTTTTAACTAGCGCCCATGCGGCGCTTTCACATTTATGAAGTCTGCGTACCTTTCTTTAGACAAGCCATTTCTAAAGAAAGATGCGCTGCCAACATTAAAGTGAAAGTGCGGCATAGGCGCTTTTACTCCAAAAAAAACACCAACTTGACAAACAGATGCTTTTTTTTGGTCAAAGCCCCCATGCCACAGTTTCACTTTAATGTCGGCCACACCCCTTTCTTTTGACATGGTTTGTCTAAAGAAAGGGGCATGGCCTTCATGAATGTGAAAGCGCAGCATGGGCTCTAGTGATGAAATAGGTCTTGCATTTGCAAGAGTCTAAGCAATTGCATTGCCAATAGCTTAAACTCTCGTCAATGCAAGACCTATTGCATTTCAAATGTTTGGTTGAGTGCTAACCCGGCACGGCCCCAGAGACTCAGGCCAGCGACATATTGCTCCTGACAGATGGTCGCGAGCAACACCCTGCAAAGGGGAGAATTCTGTGACTCTGTCATAGGGCGGATGCTGTCAACAACATTGCTGGGCTGCCCAGACCGGTCGGGCGGCCTTCTGGATTGGGCTGTGTGGCTGAGAGCGGGGTGGGCTGCTGGTGGTGCCGTGGGATCGCCCGCATACCGGACTTGGAGGCTGTCGCTCCAAAAATGTTGACAAACTCACTGACGGGCACATTGGTTGCACAGGGAGTGAAGACTCGCAACCATTAAGCTCACCCTTTGGATCCGGATATTATTGGTTGATCCTATATTATACATATTTAATAGAATAGATAAAGAAGATATATATATAAACAGACTACTGGTTATTGAAAATAAGAAATCCCGTGTCCATCCACCTTATTGCATTGAAGAGCCACGGCCCGAATGGATTTGACAGATCTAAGGATGAAACAATAATATATGGATCTAAAGGGTGAGTCTAATAAATCCATGATGCATTCATAGGAATATAATGACCTTAACTAATATGATCAATGCAGTAATTTTAGATATTATATATAGATTTCAGACCGTCAGCTAAATAGGAGGAAAATCCCCACCAAATAATGAATGAATCTCTATGAAACATGAAGAATTTCAGTAGAGAGCATCTCTAAGTAAGTCATAGTATGGTCAATAAGTAGAACGAGTGGGAGAGTGAATGTGTTTTAGTGAACAGTGCTTTTGGAAAAGTAGTGGCGACACTGTATGAATAATCTGTTTCATCAGAGGGTCTGAAAGGTGAATAGAATGGATGTGTTCACACTAATATACTAGTCCCTGTTTTTAGCTATACCATCCTTTGTTAAAAACTTACATATGCATTGCTCTTTGCATTTTTGAATCAACTATATTGTATTTTACGCATAAACCTGTCCTGAAGAAGGTGGTGTCAACCAACTCCTGTCCACCGAAACGCCGTGTCGACATTTGTTTTTAAATCATATGATAATTGTTTTAAATGATATTAGTTCTCTAATTGTTTTTTTTCCCTTTAATAGACAATCTGTGTGTATGTTTGAAACTACTTTCTCATGATATGTTTCGTTGGGAATGTATGTAAATTACACATCATATAGATTAATATAAACCAATAAAGTGTGAGATGTGTATTCCAAAGTTGTTGAACTAACTAATACACTTGGATAAAAAGTAAGGTTTGTCCCTTGGAGGAGAAATTCATTATAAAAAAGTAATATTGTGTTTTTAAATGAATGGGATATTAAAATGTATTCATGAAGTGTTTTTATTAACAATTTGCATAATCTTTGTGTAAAATAAAGGAGGAGACATAATTTTATACTAAAAACCAGGCTTATTGGTTTTATGCTTTATATGTATGAATGAGTATAAGCTATTATTTGTGTTGGTACTTGAGGAAGAATCACATAGGGAACACTCTTTGGTTATTGGTGCTATTTGACCTAGTTTTCTTTGTATCTGAAGGGCTCCTCTCTGTTTTGATTTTGGCTTTTATACAAGGGGGCCATTTGTAGACAGCCAGACTTGGTGTGGGTGCCTGGTGGTAATCGCTTTGTGAACTTGAGGACCCATAGATTGCATGGCTGCTGTGAGTCCCTGCCTCCATCTGAAGGTTGGTGGCCCTGTCTAGAGGATTGGGGGAGATTTCTAGAGTTAACTCACCAAGACCTTGTGGGCTGATCCCGGGGGCCTAGCGGCTGGTAACTCCATGCCTTTTGCTCGCTGTAGTTGTTCAGTCAGGAGTTCTTGAGAGCTCTGTTTGCACTCTGGACTGAATGTCTATTATGAGTCCAGCATTCAGGATGTTGAAAGACAGAGGAGCCAAATCAACCCAAGATAATAAAATAAGTAACTATATGCAGCCAGTTGCTTTGGAAGCCCAACATCAAGAAGGGGCCCAAGTTAACACCACAGAGAAACCGGATGAGGCTGGAGAGACTGTCTTGCCCCTAGCAGACCTGATGGCAAGGTTCCAAAGCTCCTGTGTTGAGCTGCTCCATAAGATTGACTCTGTGGCTATAGATTTTAACCTCCTGAGAACTGACCTATGCAGGGTATTGAAGCGAGTGACCATTACAGTGCAAAATGTGAGTAGCCTACAGCACGAGGTTCACACTCTCTGAGATGCAGTCATCAATATGCAGAAAAAAGCAGTTTGACTAGATGATTGGATGGGAGATGCTGAAGGATTGTCCAACAGGAATTATCTTGGATTTGTGAGAGAGCGGAGGCTAAATCTGCCAAACTTTTCCTTGAAGACTGTATTACTAAGGCCTTCCTACCAAAAAAGCTCTCCAAGTTCTTCACAATAGAATGAGCACCCAGGGCCCTGGCCCCAAGCCGAAACCGGGACCCACACCCAGAGCGCTTATTGCCCGCATCTTCAATTTTCATGACAGAGACGCTACCCTGCAAACCAATTGCATCCAGGGTCCCTTGCTGTTTGAATTCACCCTATCTCTATCTTTCCAGATTACACACAGAGGGTCCAGGATCAGCTACTAACTTTTTTGTCTCTAAAGAGATGGCTTCGAGAGCTAAATATGAAGCATAGTCTTATGTGTCCTGCACAACTCAGCGTCCAACATGAAGAAAAAGCCCTCTTCTTCTTAATGGCAGGGACTGCAAGTAAGTGGCTGAACTCACTGGTACGCCGTCCCGCTAAAGGCCTGCCTCAGGCAAGCTCATCCTAGCACCTGTTGCAAGATCAGTCAGCATGCCTTCGGGTGCTGAAAGAGTCTGGAGTACATTAAGAGGGCAGGGAGCTTAGTGGTCTGCTCTGATGGTAGCCTGCAGGACAGAGAGAGCGGTCCCCAATTCGGAAGATGCTTCCCATGGGCAACAAGCATCCAAGAGCTTGGAGGTAACTGACTCGACCCACGTTTGGGACTTGGGCGATGCTAGACTTTTTTCCCATGTTGGGGTATTCTGTGACTGTGACCCTTACCAAATCCACCCGCAGCATCCTGTCATCTGGGACACTATTAGGAGCCTCTTGAGCTCTCTATGTACTTTTGATGAGAAACTAGACTTATGATACACTACCTGTTTTTTAATCTTTAGAGATGTTTATATTGAATGCTATTGCTCCTTCTTTACTTTGATTCTTCCATCGGGTCGGTGGGAGCACCTACGCTTATGAGACTGTATCCATAAGGGGAAGACTTGAGTGCTTTGACCTGGCACCCTCTCTGTTAAACTACCCTCTAGCGAAGCACCAGTTTGAGGTGGGAGGGTGGGGAGGAAATTTTGCTTTTACCTTGTTTAGCTGTTGATACTCTAAGGTGCGGTATGGGTCGGCGTTCACTGATTCTACACTTACCTATGTTTTGATGGGGGGATTGAGACACTGCCCACGGGGATGAGGAAGTTGGGGGAATAGTCTTGATGCCCAGGTTGGGGTTCTGCTGGGGATGTTTACTCGTCTCTTGCACAATTGAGTCCTGTAGATGGGTTTCCTACGGCCTGGCTATTCTAGATATGACTTGGAGAGGGTGAGTGGGTCCGAGATCTCTCTGGTTTGGCTGATCCTGTGACAAAATTGCTGACTTGGAATGTTAGAGGGATGGCCTACTTTGAGAGGAGTAGACACGTGTTTGCCTACCTGAAACAATACACGGCCTCCATAGCATTCCTCAAGGAAACACATGTGTGGAGGACTGTATACCCTGTCTGTAGAAGCATTAGATGGGGCACATATACTCTAGCTCATTCTCTGTTTATGCTGGGGGGGAGCGCGCTCATCTGGGTGGCCCGGGGATACCATAAGGCTATATGAACCATGTTGTTGACCCTGAGGGACGCTACATTATTCTATGTGGGACCCTAGATAGTCAAGAGATTTGCTTTATTAATGTGTTTGCCCCAATATCGACTCTCCAGAGTTCTTTCTTGCGGTCCTGAGAGTGACGTTGCCCTATCTAGGTGCAGCCGAAGTGCTTGCTGGAGACTGCTACTGTGTTTTGACTGAGAGGTTAGACCGGAAACCTCCCAGGGAGCCCACTAAACCTCGACTCACTGAGTTCCTTTAGGATGTTTTACGTGGCCTTACCCTATATGATATCTGGTGGGAATGGCACCCAACACAAAGACTGTTCTCCTGCTTCAACCCTGCAACAGATGCGTTTAGTCACTCGGACTATTGTTTTCTTTCATCTGAGCAAACACCTACGGTTTCAGGCATTGCATACCTGCTACGATACCTTCAGGGCCACTCTCCGGTCTTGGTGTGCTTCAGAGGTGGGACTGGCCATCCGGCTATCCCTCTCTGGCACCTTTGAGCTGAGGTGCTGACAGATCACCCATTTGCAATGACGGTTGCCGACACACTGACACAATATTTTGCAGACAACTGGGGCTCAGCGAGTAACAGGGCCCTAGATTGGAAGACAATGAAAGTAGTCTTATTAGGAGTCTGCATAAAGACATCCTACGGGATCCGTCGATAGTTACAGCGTGATATCCATCTTCAGGAACTGAAATAGGGAAAAACAGAGGCTGTTCTCTCTGCTCACCCTCTTAGGCTGCCGGATTGGTGCACAGTCATCACGGAATTTTTGAGGGTTGGGGCAGGGTAGAAAAATATACATATACGGCCTATAGGCAGCGGTTCCATATGGAGGGAGATATGACGAAAGCAATGCTGGCCCAATGAGTCTGGAAGGAGTCTCCTGTGTCTCTCATACTGACTTTTCGCACTGAGACGGGGACTCTAGTTTGTACACAAAAGACAATAAACAGGGGTATTTAGTGCCGTTCTCAGAAAGGCCTATGCTAAGCAGCTGTGCTCCTCACCAGATGATCCACAGGGATTCTTGGTGGAGGTCCCACTCCAGTCCCTTACACTGGAAGCCAGGGAGACCTCAGATAGCCCGTTCACCATGGAGGAGGTCCTTGCTGCAATTCGGCATGTTAAAACTGCAAAAACTCCAGGCAGCGATGGGCTGCCTGTCAAATTTTATCATAGGTTTGCTGAAGTGGTGGCCAATCGACTTCTGGAAGTGTATAAGGAGGCACAGCGTTTTGGGATTCTGCCAGCCTCCATGTGTGAGGCACTGGTTGTCATGATTCTGAAGCCGGGCAGGGATACCAAGCTGTCTTCTGCTTATAGGTCAATATCTCTTCTAAATATTGACATGAACATTTTCAGTGGGGAGCTAGCACGGCATCTTCTCCCTCATTTGCCGACCTTGATACACCAGGATCAATTTGGCTTTATCCGGAGACACAGCACCCTTCACAACTTGAGACATTTGTCTCTATTTATTTATTTATTTATTTATTGTGTTTTATAGAGCGCAAACTTGACCCCTTAGGGTATCAGAGCGCTTTACAGGATTAACAAGTTGTATACAAGACATTTAGGAAGCGGGGACATTTGGGATAAAACTTGTAAATACATTTTACGAGAAAAAGTGGTCCCATACCCCGAGGTGGTATGCCCAGAAGTGCCGGGTGGATAGCATCCGGATAATCCAAGGTATGGCAGTAATCGGTAATGGAGCAAAGTCACGGAGGTTGTTTCAAACAAGGTTTAGGAAAGGAATTTCCCCATAAGGAAGGTTTGGGCCTCCTTTTAAAGCGTGCATGAGATGGGATTCTTCTGATGAGTGAGTTCCATATTCTTGGTGCAGCCCCAGAGAAGGCCCGATTGTAAGTTGTTTTGTTTCACATGCGTTCTGGTTGGAGCAAGAGGGCTCTGGCGGATCGGGAGTTTCTGACTCCACCGGATACCACAGGTTTCTGGGCTAGAAATTCAGGGGAATTTGAGTATAGAACTTTTTTGAGTGATACAGGACAGTTTGAGTTGGAATCTGGCCTCAAGAGGAAGCTAGTTCAGAGCTTTCAGGTGTGGTGAGATGTGGTCGAATTTCCTTGAGCCTGTTAATAGTCTGGTGGCCGCGTTGAGGCAGGTTTTTTGTCTTATGTTTATCATGCCCCGCAACGCCTGACCAATGAATATACTTTGGTAGACCTAGACATAAAGTAAGCTTTTAACTCTCCAAACTGGACATATTTAAGGCAGTACTCTGAAAGATGGCCTTGGGCTCCTGATTAATTGGATGGGTCCATCTCCCGTATTCTGATCCATGCGAAAGTGTGCACTCGGCTGGAGTGGTCTCCCAGCCCTTTGAATTGAGTAGGGGTAACAGACAGAGATGCCCCCTCTCTCCGCTCCAGTTTGTCATCATCATGGAGCCATTGGCAGAAACTTTACGCCAGACTTTAGGCCTGTGGGGATATTGTTGGGAGACACTAGTCATGTGGTCTCCCTCAATGCTGACGATGCCCTGGTGTATTTGAGGCAACCGGTTTACTGGTTTCCCCTTTTGCTTAATGTTATGCGTATTTTCGGTCAACTGTCAGGTCTGTATGTAAATTAGAGTAAATCCAAGCTCCTCTTGTTAAGGGAACTGGTGGGGATTCTGAAGGACAACCTTCCAGAGGTGGGGATCCCCTGGGTGATGGCCGTTGTACGTCACTTGGGGGTTTGTCTGATGCATAATGGCTATACATAACTGGCTCAAAATGTGGACACAGTGGTGGAGGGCCTTCATGCCTCGATCAGATTTTGGAAGGATTTGCCTATGTCCCTTATGGGCAGGATTGCCATTGTAAAAATGATTATTTTGCCACTCTGTTTGTACACCCTACAGAGCACTTTATATGCCATCCCCAGACAATATTTACGCACTCTTTATGGCTTGATTGTGGACCTCTTTTGGGGTACTAGGAGTAGACGTGTTGGGCTTGCCACACTGAAGAGGATGTGGGGGCAGGGAGGATCTTGACATTCCACATCTGGAGCTTTATTATATGGTGGCCTACTACAGCATGCAATCCACTGGCTTGACCCGAATGATAATTGTCAAAAGCACCTTCTGTGGGGCACCCATGCAGACAGGTTACTCCGGGTTCTCCTCATGTTGAGTTTGCGGGTACCTTCCTCCTTTCCATATGTTATTTGGCAGGTGGAAGTAGTGTGGTCGGGTGCAGTCCACAGGGTTCTTTGATGGGCGCCCTACGCCCCGGATATGCCCTTGTGGGTAGTGCAACCATTCTTGGGGATTGCCAGCTCCATTTCTGTTCGGAAGTGGAGAGACAGAAGTTGTGAATTCATGGGCAACCTTTACCAGAGAGGGTGGTTTGTCATGAGGGAGGAGGCCGTGGACTCCTTCTCTCAGGGGATTTGGTCAATTACTCCAATATATAAACATTTTGACTAAGGCATGGTAGGTGTGTTCATACTTCCCCGATTAACCGCCTCAGTCCTGTGCATTGACCATTCTGCTTGATATGGTCCAGAGGCGTCGATTGATTTCCCACCTTTATAGGGCTCTCAGGGCTGACCTATCACTGGCAGTGCTCTCAGTTCAGGCCAAGTGGGAGGCCATTTTGGGGGATGTCATGTCAGCTAAGACCTGGTTGAGGATCACAGAGGGAGTGAGGATGGTCCGTTCCGATGCACAGTTTAAACGTGTACATTACACTTTTAAACATCACTCCTCAGGTTCTACCTGGCATATGTTTCGAGCTCAGCGAGTTGCCCGCGATGCGGGGCTCCAGTGGCCCACTTTCTCCATATGATGTGGTACTTCCAGTCCCTGTACTCTTACTAGCATGAGTTGGTACTAAATATAAATAGGGCCATGGGGTGGGAAGTACAGGTGGGGACCAGTCAGAAATTATTGGGCCTGCTCCTTTCCCCTCCCCTCCCCTCCAAAGAGTAGCATATTTGTTTTCCTTGGGCTATGGCGATACCATGGCTTGGTCCAATGCCCACCACGTATACAGCATGGTTAAAAGGTGTTTCTGAGTGGGCGGTTGCAGAAGAGGTCTGTATGAGGCACGTCCGTATAAAAAATAAACTTGGGGATGATATATGTGCTTGGTCTGCCATGATGAAAGACTTGAGGGACACTCAGGAGTTGGATGCATCTGGAGCAGAGGCTCTGTAATGGATTTCCTATGCACTGGAGAGTGATGAGCTGGGATTGGGAGATCCCTTGGTCACCGGTAAGTATGCCGTAGACAGCAGAGACCTGTACATTGGGATTCTAGGCTGTGGGTTTTGCAGAGGTTTGGGGCTTTATTACGACTTTTGGCAGTTTGGGAGTGGGCAGCACGCCATTGACTCTCCCCCGCATTGCTAAGGGTCACTGCCTCCCGCCCACCATGTGGTGCATTCCTTCCCGTGCAGGAACTGGGGGTGCAGATTTACAAGGGGGCTCTACATGTGCATGCCCCCCCCAGGCGCAAAGGCACAACTTTGTTGCCTCACCGCCACCCTTTCCATGGCGGTGTGACTGCCATGAAAAGGGTGGCAGTGAGGCAACTCAAAATATGCTCGCGGTGCTGCTGAGGCACCACCAGCATATTTTAGCTTTGAACCGCTACCAGACTGCCGCATGATGCTTTATCCGCAACGGGAGCAGCGGTTCCGTGCAAGTCCGACCGTCACACATATAATACTTCAGGAGGTCCCGCATTGGCGGTGGTCAGACCACCACCATGACGACGGCGGTCCCATGGACCACCATTGTTGTAATAAGGTCCTTAGTGCAAGAACAGATGAGGGACGGTGGACGGTTTAGGTTTTTTAATATTGGGCTATGGGTACCATGGAAACATACTTTATTCTAGAATCATCATTTACCAGAATTGATTGTAAAACTGCTGATCTCTGTATCTACCATCATGGTGGGTCTACTAAAGCCCTAACTACCCGACTACACAAAAAAAGACAAAACACACAAAATTATATGAGGCTTATTGCACTGTCTATTTGATATCTCTTTGAACCAATACAGCTTATTAAAAAACAATAAGGATCAGATACGTGCGAAGAAAAGAAGAGGCTTCTTTTATTTTCAAATGCTTTCTAGTAAATACTCAAGTGCTATTTGAATTCTCAACCAAAATACCACTGGTTCTGTGTGAATGTCCTGTGTTCTATCAACATGACCAAGTTCAAGATACCTAGGCTGTAATGGAGTGCCTGTAGGAAGCTTGAGAATCCACTTAAAACAGCAGGGCGTGATATGTAAAGCACTCTTGCAGACCGCAAACAGAAATTTGCATAATCACAGGGTTATGGACTGCAAAAGAATGTTTTGTGATGTAGATAAACCCTATTTCTGCTTCTCATTTCAAGTCTCAACTAGGAAGAGGTGTGAAAGTAGTCCTGGCCCCTTGATAAACCTCTGTAAAAAAAATTGTTGTACAGAGATTTTCATTTTCGATTTGTGTTTTTGGATTATAAGAGAAATAATTCAGTTTGGGTAGACATTGCTAATCTGGGCCGAATTATCTAGACAACATTTTTAAAAATGGTGGATATGTTGCAGTGATGACGTAATATTTCTGATTCCATGAGACCTATATACCTCATTATGATGTGTTGCTAACTACAAATCTGAGCACTCCTTCAACAAAGAAAAATGTGCGATATGCCAAACTCTACTGAAAGAAAAGCTAACATCAACTGCAGCTGTACAGAAGTGTGTTTGAGATGTTGCAGAAATACGGCAAGACGAAGTTAAAAAAAGATTGAAACTGATGGTTTAAGGGGATCAAATATTTTATCGTTGTAACAATAAGTGCAACAAATTGAATACAGTGGAAAACAGTCTGGGAAAATGGTGTCAAACAATAGCAGAAACCACTGAGTCACAACAAGAATCTGAGTCTTCTGAGAAAGCAACGACAACCAAAAACAATGCCCATCCACTTAGAAGATCGATGGCTACCCCTCGTCCACCTCCAACCAATGATCAAAAAGCAGAGGATCTTCGATGTATTACCTGTGGTTTAGCCAGAAAAAGGACTAAAGGGTTTGATGAAAGAGCAAAGTACAGAGTATGTGAGTCTCAAAGGCCAAACATGTTTTTATCTGCACCTAATTTCTTCCAAGATGAAGTTTTCAGCCGAGTAACTGATCTAAACAGCAAGGTAAATGTATTTGCAGCAGATGTTTATGCCCACTCAAACTGCATGTGTGCATACATTCGAAAATATGAATGTACAGTGAACTCCCAGCAACAACATAACCGCCATTCTTCAGTTATTTTGAAATCTTTGAAAAAACAAATTAAGTTTAATAGCCAGTTTTGAGTGCTGGCTCCAGGTTCACACTCAATTAGATCAGAGAGATAATGGTCAACATTGATGGAACTGTATTGATCCATAATAATGAAATTAAGATTTTTGGTGTGAGAATGTACAATGACCGAATTAGTTTTTGTCAGTCCAACAAAAAGAATGAGCTACTCATGGTGTTCTCAGCTGATTTGACTCCTGGAGTTCTTACTGCTAAAAACAGGTCACATGATGCAGTAAAATCAGCTGGAACCATTTTAAGAGATGTCCTGAAAGATTTAGATTTTGGACTTAATGACAAATTTTGTGATGCCCAGAGCTCCGCAAATCATGGGCGCCAACAAGAAAGCCTGATGTTGTCTTAACATTTTTTGCATCTTTGTTTAATATCAGCAAACCCAAACTTTTGCAAAATAAAGTTCTTGAGTTTGGAACAGAAGCTGACAACACTGATGATGGCTTTGAAGATGTAAGCGAAGAAGTGGAAGACACTCCCATGAACTTGCAGGCTTAAGCTGTGCCAATGTACTGTCTTTTCCAAATCATGTTTTCTGAATTACATCACGGCAAAAAAGAAAACTCCGCTACACATGACGACTGCCCTTGCAAACTATGTCAAGTGCAAAAGTGGAGAGCTAATCACTTTAATGAATAGAATTGATGTATCAACAAGTTATAATGGCATAGTACGGAGCAGGAACTTGTTAGTAGCTCATGCTGTAAAATCTTGTAAATCATACAGCACACCACTTCCAAGTCACATTCCCAGGAAATGATTTACAATTGCTGCTATTTAAAATTTTGATTTTGAAGACAGCTCTACTTTGTCTGGAACATCCAGCACACATGATACAGCCATGGTGCTTTTTCAAGACTGTACCAATAAAGTAGCTGCTGGAAAACAAGCATTGTCATCTGTAAACAAACAAAGCTGCAAACTTATAACCCAACTGCTTTGCCATCATGTGCAAAATCACTACAAGCCATCAACACGTCCCATTCTACCAAAAAGTTTCGAAGTGTCTGATGACATGGATCATTTTCTACTTGATGCTGCTGTCCATAAGGCTAATATAACTGGATTTATCATATTGTTTATTTGGTGCGGACTGAAGGATGAAGAAAAGACAGGTCGTCCGTGGGCTGAAATTCATGCTCTGATCTCACAGAATACTGTCCCACTGAAGAAGGTTGGGTTTTTACCAGTAATACCACATCCTGCCACAAACTACTCAACAATATACACAGCTCTAAAGAAATTTCAAAATGTTTGTGCTCAGCTTGAAGACCAGCCTATCCTGCCAATTTTCCGAGATGAAGGTGATTTCCCTATTGTAGCTGATATTTTTATGAGCAATCCAGTAGAATTTGATTATCTTTTTCCAATGATGGGTGTTTTCCACATGATAAACATTGCATTGCAGTGTGCAGTAAGTTATTTCAGTGGATGGGGCATAGACAATGCACTTATTGAGGCTGAAATCTTTGGTAGCAAAACTGTCAAGTCAGCACTGAGCAGAACTCATTATGTTCATGTGTTACAAGGCATGCTCATCTTATCTGAGGCTATAGAAGCATTGCGTTGGAATGCTTTCTGGAAAAAGAATGACAAAGTAGGTTTTGCATATCTAATTTCAGAAGTGAACACAGCACAGGGTGCGCTGCATTCAAAAGAAATAATGTAAAGCCAGGCAATGTTCAAAACACTCAGTTCAAAATCAGAAAACCTGAAAAACAAGATTGTAGAGTTTGTCAGAGAATGTGGAGAAAAATCAGAACGTAGCAAGTACTGGGGAAATGTTTTACACATGATAGCTGTATTGAAAAACTTGGCACATGCTGATCAGGAAGGTGATTGGGAGCTGCATGAGAAGACTGTGGAGTCACTGATTTCTGTGTTTTGTGAATTTGATTGCATAAACTACCTGAGATATGGGTCCTCGTATTTGGAAAGAGTGAAGAAGCTTGAGGTGGAAAAAATATACCTTGACAGAAAATTCCTCCAAAGACAGAGAGGGAAGGTTCAATGTTGTGGCTACAGATATGAAACTGGAACAGATGATACAGAGATCCCAGAAAAGCTCCAAGGGAATTGTTGGTCAGACATGTAAAAGTGAATATGTTGCTCATGTTTTAATAAACATGTTGACAGTCTTTATTTCGTGCATCAGCAAGGGCGCCCCTTTGAATTGACTGAGCCAGAGCAACTACACAACTTCATGACAAAACAATAGGTGGATAACAATATAAAGACATGTGTATTAGATGTCCTGGAAAATGAATTGAAACTATTCACAGAATTGCAGCAGGAGGGATTTGCATTGAAAGAAAAAAAGCTGTTTGAAATAATCTCTAAAGCTAAATGTCCACGCTTTAATTGCCATAGTTAGAATATCATCCAACCCGCCACTTCAGAACAGGTTACAAAAAACTACTTGTACAAGCACAAAGAGAGATGGATGTAGCAAAAGAAAGGGGTGAATTTATGAAGGGCATTCTGTCACATGATCTTCCACAAAACGCATTATTTGACGGAGATATGGCAACCAAACCATTGAAGCATAAACTCATACAGGAGATGAAAAACCTTTCACCTGAAGAATTTCAATTCGAAAAGGTGTCCTCTACGAACACTGCTGTTGTTTTGGACTATATGTCACAATTGTGAATGGTCAAGATTTCATCTATGCAAAACTTCGGAGAGGATTTTCAGACTATTCTACAGATATCAAATTCAGTGTGCACCTTACAAGAACTGCACATTGTCTTTGACAGTTATCTTGAACTATCTGTCAAAGAAGTTGGGAGAATCAGATGGATGCCTACAGGTGGAACAATTGTCTTTGCCTGCATCAAACATTTGACGCCTATACCGGTGAAATTTGATAAATTCTGGTCCTCAACATCATAAGATAAAACAAAACAACCTTGGAGATGTTAACACTCAAAAAAGTTACTGATGCTTCAGTGAACACTGAATTTCCAATTATTGCAAGTGGAATGATTGTCAATGAGGAGTTGGTGTAAGCACATATATATTTAAAAATTACAAGTTATATTGTTCAGTAACTTAACAGCAAATTAAAGGAAGCTGACCTTCATGTTGTTACAACAAACAAATGATGGACGGAATGCTGACAATGCAGGCATTCTCCCCCAGTCAAGAGATCTGGGTTAAATCCATTGTTCTTTTGCCCACTACACCACCCCAGTTTAGACATGGCCATATGCAAATCAGTCTTGACCCTGTGCCTCATGGGAACAGTCCAGCCCGAACTGCCAAGCCATATCTTCCCTGGACCGGAATCAAGCATCCTAGGACCGGTTTCTGGCTATCAGCCGTCATCAGCCAGGATAGCTTGACTCCAGTGGCGTAGTGAGCAAGGGTCCCACGTCTGGGAATACCCATCCCACTTAGGGCGAAAAGCGTTACAACAAACAAATGATGGACGGAATGCTGACAATGCAGGCATTCTCCCCCAGTCAAGAGATCTGGGTTAAATCCATTGTTCTTTTGCCCACTACACCACCCCAGTTTAGACATGGCCATATGCAAATCAGTCTTGACCCTGTGCCTCATGGGAACAGTCCAGCCCGAACTGCCAAGCCATATCTTCCCTGGACCGGAATCAAGCATCCTAGGACCGGTTTCTGGCTATCAGCCGTCATCAGCCAGGATAGCTTGACTCCAGTGGCGTAGTGAGCAAGGGTCCCACGTCTGGGAATACCCATCCCACTTAGGGCGAAAAGCGTTACAACAAACAAATGATGGACGGAATGCTGACAATGCAGGCATTCTCCCCCAGTCAAGAGATCTGGGTTAAATCCATCGTTCTTTTGCCCACTACACCACCCCAGTTTAGACATGGCCATATGCAAATCAGTCTTGACCCTGTGCCTCATGGGAACAGTCCAGCCCGAACTGCCAAGCCATATCTTCCCTGGACCGGAATCAAGCATCCTAGGACCGGTTTCTGGCTATCAGCCGTCATCAGCCAGGATAGCTTGACTCCAGTGGCGTAGTGAGCAAGGGTCCCACGTCTGGGAATACCCATCCCACTTAGGGCGAAAAGCGTTACAACAAACAAATGATGGATGGAATGCTGACAATGCAGGCATTCTCCCCCAGTCAAGAGATCTGGGTTAAATCCATCGTTCTTTTGCCCACTACACCACCCCAGTTTAGACATGGCCATATGCAAATCAGTCTTGACCCTGTGCCTCATGGGAACAGTCCAGCCCGAACTGCCAAGCCATATCTTCCCTGGACCGGAATCAAGCATCCTAGGACCGGTTTCTGGCTATCAGCCGTCATCAGCCAGGATAGCTTGACTCCAGTGGCGTAGTGAGCAAGGGTCCCACGTCTGGGAATACCCATCCCACTTAGGGCGAAAAGCGTTACAACAAACAAATGATGGACGGAATGCTGACAATGCAGGCATTCTCCCCCAGTCAAGAGATCTGGGTTAAATCCATCGTTCTTTTGCCCACTACACTTCATGTTGTGCTACATGTTGAGTGGGCTGGTCGAAATGGTTCCAATCACATCATTGTACTGTCAAATGACACAGATGTTATTATTGTGCTTGTTGGACCTGTCAGCCCTAGGGTGGTCTCCCCTTCTATTTTTGTATCGTGCCTCATTTTTTCCACCCTCATTTTTATGTTGGACTAGGTCTCCGGGCGCCTTTTCATTGCCAGGCAGTGTTAAGGTGCAGGTGCTCCCTTCTCCCAATATGGCTGCCACAGACCCCTGCTACTGCAGGGTGGTCGTTTTTCATTGTAGCACCCTAGCTGCCAGGAGCTGGCTGGGACCCACAACAATGTTGCGATACCAGCCCGCCTTTTTGTCCCATAGTTAGAGTGGGGAAGCTCCTGGAAGAAGCTGGAACCTTCTAGAAGGGAGGTGGGGTTTTACTTTTGCCGCCTTGGCTAGAGGTCACCTGACCTAGGGCTACTTAAGAGTGGGAGGGAAGCTTTTGTGGTGAGTTGGCCATTGGGGTGAAGCAGAGCTGGAAGAATCCACCAGGAGTGTAGGCGGTAGGGCCTAGCCAGGGACTTATGCCTCTGAGAGTGACAGGATTTAGGTACTGCCTCTTAAGTGAGTGAGGTGCCCTGTGAATCCCACTGATCTTGCCCAGTAGTAGGAGGACCCAGAGACTCTCTGCCAGCCTGACTAGGAAGGACCTAGTCGTCCTCTCCATCCCTACCCCTGTAACAGAACCCCTTAAGGGCGCCAGATACATCTGCGCCAAAAGACTTCATCTGTCAACTGAGAACTGAAACCTAACTTTAAGAACTGAGACTGCATGACAAGAGCGAGCTGTAAGCCTTGAATGCCAGAGCTGAGACTGCGTGTCCAAGCTACCCTAGTGAACAAAATACTAAGCCGATTGCCAAGCCACCGGGGATCGACCAGGTACTAGCGCTGTGACCCCCGCGCTCCCTGCCCTGGTCTGGGACCCCCGGCAGCGTGCTCCGCTGAGCACCATATCCCCATCCTTAATTTGAGCCCCCCCCCTGCGACGACGAAGCCAGCGCGCTCACCGCCGCGGCCTGGAGGCCTGGGAGAGTGCCCTGCTGTGTCGCGAGGCCCAGGCGAAGTCCGGGGCCCCGTCGCTGCAGTCGCAGCCGTGTGAGGAGAAGCGCAAGGTCGGGGCCGAGTTCCCCCAACGTCGTGAGGACGGACGCCTGCTGACGCCGAGACGGAGGTAAGCCCGGAGACCGAGATCCCCCCTGGTGCGCCCCCTGCTGGTCTGGAAACCACACCGCACTTGGCCCGGGTTGTCCCCTCCGTGGGAATCCCCTCCCCTGCCTGCGCGAGGGAGAGACCCCGCCGAGGGATCCTGTCCGTGTCCCCCCTCCTGTGTTACTGAGCGCGGTGCTCTGTGAACTGCACCGGAGTATAGGGACTCGCTCCTCAAGTCCAGTAATCTTCCCCGCTGGAAGCCGTTCAAAGTACTGACAGACATTACTCTCGGGTGGCGCTTCACGCCACCGACTCTGCTTCCTCAGCCGGAGGGACCGGGACGGCGAGTAACCCCATGTGGTATATGCACTGCTCGAAAGTAACTATATGCCAAGGAATGCGAGTAGCGCATTGTGTTATATGCTCTGCTCGAAAGTAATTACATGCCAAGGAATGCGAGTAGCGCATTGTGTTATATGTAAGGGTGGGCGTAGTTCGCGAAGTAGCACTTCGCGAAGCTACGCAAAGTGAAGTTCGCACTACGCGAGCTACGCGTATCACTTCGCGAACTGCGAAGTAACATGTTCGCACTGTGCAAGATGTTGTTTTCAATGATTGCACAGTGCGGACAAGCAACCGGCACTGTGCAATCATTGAAAATGGCATCTTCTTGCACAGTGCGAGCTGTAGTTTTCTGCTGCTTGAGTAGATTTTTACTCGAGCTGCAGCTTTCTCAACGCGAACTGGTAGTTTCTCATCGCGAGCGGTCGCGAGCATACGCGACCCCTCGCAATGAGAAACCTGACCTTCTCGCGTTGGGAATCTCGCCGGGAGGTTTATTTTCCATGCTCGCGATCGCGAACAAGGAAAAAGTCTCGCCAGGATGTCATTTTGCTTGCTCGCGGTCGCCAACTTGACGTTGAGGACCGCGAGCAAGCAAAAAATGACCGCAGCACTACGCAACACTACGCTACGCGTGTTCGCACTGTGCTACGTGCAGTTCGCGTAGTGCGAAGTAGCGCGAACTTCGCAAACTACGCGAGCGTAGCGTAGTGCTTCGCCCAGGCCTAGTTATATGCTCTGCTCGAAAGTAATTACATGCCAAGGAATGCGAGTAGCGCATTGTGTTATATGCTCTTCTCGAAAGTAATTACATGCCAAGGAATGCGAGTAGCGCACTGTGTTACATGTTCTGCTCGAAAGTAATTACATGCCAAGGAATGGGAGTAGCGCATTGTGTTATATGCTCTGCTCGAAAGTAGTTACCTGCCCAGGAATGCGAGTAGCGCACTGTGTTATATGCTCTGCTCAAAGGTAATGACATGCGACTGATTACGAGTCACGCGATGTATTAAATGTTCTACGCAAACGTATCCACATGCAACTGATTGCGCGTAGCGCTATGTTTATATGCCTTGCTTCACAGTACTAGGGGCCCTTGATCACGAGGAGCGCACAGTTCTACAGGCGCCATGTTAAGTGAACCCAATGTGTCCCCTTTCAAGTATTACGCTTAGTTAGACGGCCGGTTCAGGGAAAGACTTTACGTAAGCGCGCACGGCGCTAGAACAAGGTTAGGCACTGCATAGATATCACCCAGAGTGTCGAATGTAATGTCACAATGGTATTATGATTCATGTATTACCTTGTTATTTCCTGAACTGCATCTGACCAGCTATACTTGGATAAACTTGAAGTATTTGCAGAATTTAAACGGTGTGGCGTCCCTTATTGTGTGTGACTCTAGTCCATGAGAAGCGTGTGGTGTATGGTTGCTTAACACATAGCCCTCTGGTTGCCCGACCGGCTCGCGCCACGCTACCGCCTATAGGGCCTGGTGACCCCAGGTTCCTACATTGTTGGCCAGCGGTGGGATCCTTGGGACTTGTGACCATACAGCACCCTTCCGTGAGGCGAAGGGCGCCACAATTAAACGCCTATCCTACATTTTTTTTGTTCCACAGCTCAGAAACCATTGTTGCTGGATCATTAGTTCCACTGTCCAGGTAGAGAGTGCAAGAAGCCTGGTTAGCTATTGACTGTTGCCTACACCCTAGGAATTTTCTCCTTAGTGTCCAGGTCCCCATCTGCCGGAATGGAATCCCGGTTAGCTGACCTCGAGGGGTACACAGCGAAGCAACTAAGGGAGTTCGCGCAGGAGTTGGGGGTGCCTGGGATGCGGAGGGCCAAAGGGCCGGAACTCCGTACCGCCATTAGGGCATGGGTAGAGGCCCACCCAGACGGGAGAGGGGATGAGGGACAGGAAGCGCCAGAGGCACCTCAGGGGGAGAGCGCCCAGGAAGTCCTAGACATCTTGAATGTAGACATGTCTGAGAATGTGCCCCCAGGAAGACGTTCTGGGGCCAGTAGTAGGACAGGGTCCAGGAGGAGCGCGTCTCCACAAGAGTACGAGGACAGGAGGGAAGAGAGGCAATTAAAATGGGAGCTGGCCAAATTAGAGCAGGAAAAAGAAAGGGAAAGGGCCAGATTGGAACAAGAAAGAGAGAATAAGAAATGGGCAATGGAGGAGAAGAAGCTGGAGCACGAGCTTCAGTTAAAAGAGCTGGAGTTACGCGCCCTCCAATTGAACGCGTCTAACAAAGACAATGGTGGCAGCATACCCAGGGAACCTCAAGAACCAAAATTCTACCTACCAAAAGAAGTCATAGCCAATTATACATTAGGGGATGACATCATGAAGTGGTTGGAGGCATACGAGGTAGCCTTAACGGCCCATGGGGTACCCGAGAGTAACTGGGGAGGTGGTCTCTACCGGTATATACCTCCCACTGTTAGGGACACCCTGTTATATTTGGCCAAGGCGGATCAGGTTAAGTACGCCCCCATGAAAGAGGCCTTGTTAAAGAAGTTTGGCCTGAACCCCGAGAAGTATAGGCAGAAGTTTCGTGGCAGCCATAAGCTGTCCACCCAGACATGGGTAGATTTTTTTGATTATGCGAGGAAGGCACTAGATGGTTGGGTGCGTGGCAGCGAGGTACAGGACTACCAAGGGTTGTACGATCTTTTTTTAAGGGAGCACCTCTTGGATAAGAGCTTTCCGGAGCTGCGCCAACATCTGGTGGACCGCAAGCTGAAGGATCCTCGAGAGCTTGCGGAGGAGGCAGATATTTGGGTGAGCACCCGGGTGTCTCACAAGGGCCCCGGGGGAGATGGCTCGAAAGGCGGACAGGGTTTCCCCCAGAAGAAAGAGGGGGGAGATAAAAAGGTGGAGTTCTCGAAAGGTCCCCAAAATAAGTTTGGGAAGGGAGTAGGAACCCCACCCCCGTCCAATTCCACAAGACCCACTTACCCTGACAGGAGTCAGCAGCCAAGGATTGTGCGGTGCTACGAGTGTGGGGAGATTGGACACTACAGAGGAGATCCCAAGTGTCGCAAGCGACCACCAGCCCCATCGGGCGTGAAGAGTCCCGGGGTGAGTAGTATAGCGCTTGGGGTGGAGCTGCCTTTAGACAGGGAAGGGGAGTGGACAGGCCTGACACTGGTTTCACTCGGGGATAGAGAGGTGGTCCCCGTAGTGTCCCTGCCCCCGAACACTGCTAAATATCAGCAGAGGGTGAGAATTAATGGGGAGGAGGTGGAAGCTCTGAGGGACACAGGGGCCAGCATGACCACTGTCGTGCGGCGGCTGGTGTCCCCAGACCAAGTAGTCCCCGAGGAGTTCCATCCGGCCGTATTGGCTGACGGCAGTTTGAGTCACTATCCAGTGGCTCGTGTTCCATTCGAGTGGGGAGGAGTCAAAGGCCTACTGCGAGTTGCTGTGAGCCCTGCCTTGCCTGTGGGGTGTTTGCTAGGGAACGACCTGGAGCACACCAAATGGAAGGACGTCGAGTTTCACGCTCACACTGAGATACTGGGATTACCAGGGTGGACTTGCGTGAGCACGCGGTCCATGGCTGCCCGGCATGGAACTCACCCGGAGTTGGAGCCTGGAATCATGGCCCAACCCAAACCCAAACGTGGGAAGAAGAAGGTGGTAGAGGACATGCCCCGTGAGTCGGATGGGGAGGCCGCAGAGGTGCCCCCGGAGTCCGCGGAGGTAGATGTCGTTCCTGTGGAGGACTTGCCGACCCTTGCTGACTGGCAAGTGGAAGGAGGGCCTACCCGGGAGGAATTTTGTCAAGCACAAAGGACGTGCCCCACTCTTGAGGGTATGCGGCGGCAGGCCGAAGCTCAAGTGGCTAGTCAGGAACTGGGAGGTTATCATGTGTATTGGGAGGATGGTCTCCTATACAGTGAGCCCAGGGTGCCGGTACATGGATCTTCGAGGGCCATAGTGGTCCCCCAGTGTTACCGGGCCTTCCTGCTGGAGTTAGCGCACGAGATCCCCTTAGCTGGACACCTGGGCCAGGACAAAACCTTTGCACGGTTAGTCCCCCATTTTTATTGGCCCAGGATGAGGATTGCCTCAGACGCCTTTTGCAAGACCTGCAAGTCTTGTCAGGCGAGTGGCAAGACTGGGACAAAGTTGAAAGTCCCGTTGGAACCGCTCCCCGTGGTCGGGACCCCTTTTGAGAGGGTCGGTATCGATATTGTTGGGCCATTGGACCCTCCGACCGCAGCGGGACACCGGTTCATCTTGGTTTTGGTGGACCACGCCACAAGGTACCCAGAGGCTATTCCTCTGAGGACCATCACTGCACCGGTGGTGGCGCGGGCACTGTTGGGAATTTTTACCCGAGTGGGATTCCCGAAGGTCGTGGTGTCGGACAGGGGCACCAATTTCATGTCGGCCTACATGCAGGCCATGTGGAAGGAGTGTGGAGTGACCTACCGGTTCTCCACCCCTTACCACCCCCAGACTAACGGACTTGTAGAGCGCTTCAATAAGACATTGAAGGGGATGATCCGAAGCCTTCCCGAAGGCTTGAGGCGTAAATGGGACGTCCTCCTCCCCTGCTTGTTATTCTCCTATCGGGAGGTACCGCAGAAGGGAGTCGGGTTCAGCCCGTTTGAATTGCTCTATGGCCATCCCGTTAGGGGTCCCCTCAGTTTAGTGAAGGAGGGGTGGGAGAAGACTTCACAGAAGCTTCCCCGTGACATTGTCAGCTACATGCTGGCGTTCTGCAGCCAGATGGCCAAGCTGTGGAAGGCAGCCACAGAGAACCTGGAGGCTAGCCAGACCGTGCTGAAGGAGTGGTATGACCGCAACGCTCGGACGGTCGAGTTGGACGTTGGACAGAAGGTGTGGGTTATGGAACGTGGGGAGCTGTGTGCCCTCCAGGACCGGTGGACTGGCCCGTTTGACATTGTGGAGCGGCGAGGCCAGACCACATACGTTGTGGATGTAAAAACCCCCCGTCAGCCCCTCAGGGTGCTCCACGTCAACCGCCTGAAGCCGCACCATGAGCGATCGGAGCTTGCTCTCCTTATGGTGACGGATGGGAGCGAAGAGGAAGAGAGTGAAGCTCTTCCTGACCTTCTTGCGGCACAAGAGAAGGATGGTTCGGTGGAAGGTGTAGTCCTCTCCCCATCCTTGACCCCAGAGCAGCAGAGGGACTGTCGCCATGTCCTGGGACAGTTCGCCTCATTGTTCTCCCTCACGCCTGGAATCACTCATTGGTGTACCCATGATGTGGACACAGGGGATAGCCCCCCGGTGAAGAACAAGTCTTACCGGCTCTCTGACCGAGTGAAGGATAGTATCCAGCGTGAGGTGGCAAAGATGCTGGAGCTGGGGGTGATAGAACCTTCCAGCAGCCCGTGGGCTAGTCCAGTGGTGTTGGTGCCGAAAGCGGCCCCACCGGGTACGACGCCAGAACTTCGGTTCTGTGTGGACTACCGGGGGTTGAACTCTGTCACGAAGACAGATGCTCACCCCATCCCACGTGCAGATGAGCTGGTGGACCGGCTGGGAGCAGCCCGGTACCTCAGCACCATTGACCTGACATCCGGATATTGGCAGATTGCCATGGCCGACGGAGCACGGGAGAAGACAGCGTTCTCCACCCCAGAGGGCCACTACCAATTTCGAGTGATGCCCTTTGGGCTCAAAAATGCTCCGGCCACATTCCAGCGGTTAGTGAATCAGGTACTATCTGGCCTGGAGTCCTTCTCAGCAGCCTACTTGGATGACATAGCTGTCTTCAGTAGCAACTGGGAGGACCATCTGCAACACCTCCAGGAGGTATTGCAGGCGCTGCAACGCGCTGGCTTAACTATTAAAGCCAGCAAGTGCCAGATTGGACAGGGATCTGTCGTGTACCTGGGACACCTGGTGGGCGGAGGTAAGGTGCAACCCCTCCAGGCCAAAATTGAAACCATCTTGGCTTGGGAGCCCCCCAAGACCCAAACAGAGGTCCGAGCTTTCCTCGGCCTCACTGGGTATTACCGCCGGTTCGTCAAGGGATATGGTACCATCGTGACCCCCTTGACGGAGCTGACCTCAAAGAAACAACCTCGCAAGGTCATATGGACACCTGCATGCCAAGAAGCCTTTGATACGCTGAAAAATGCGATGTGTACAGCTCCAGTACTAGCAACACCCGATTTCAGCAAGGAATTTATTGTACAGACCGACGCCTCAGAGCACGGCATAGGTGCGGTGCTCTCGCAACTCAACACCGAGGGCCAAGACCAACCTGTGGCCTTCATATCTCGAAGACTCCTCCCTCGGGAACGGCGATGGAGCACCATTGAGAGAGAAGCCTTCGCGGTGGTATGGGCTCTGAAGAAGTTGAGGCCATACCTCTTTGGCACTCACTTCCTTATCCAGACCGACCACCGCCCCCTTCGCTGGCTCATGCAGATGAGAGGCGAAAACCCCAAGTTGTTGAGGTGGTCCATTTCCCTACAGAGGATGGACTTTCGGGTGGAACATCGGCCCGGAGTTGACCACGCCAATGCTGACGGTCTCTCCAGGTTTTTCCGCCTTAGTGAAGAGAACTCCCTAGAGGTTGGGTAGCTCTCCCCTCTTTCGGCTGGGGGGGACGCATGTTGGACCTGTCGGCCCTAGGGTGGTCTCCCCTTCTATTTTTGTATCGTGCCTCATTTTTTCCACCCTCATTTTTATGTTGGACTAGGTCTCCGGGCGCCTTTTCATTGCCAGGCAGTGTTAAGGTGCAGGTGCTCCCTTCTCCCAAGATGGCTGCCACAGACCCCTGCTACTGCAGGGTGGATGTTTTTCATAGTAGCACCCTAGCTGCCAGGAGCTGGCTGGGACCCACAACAATGTTGCGATACCAGCCTTTTTGTCCCATAGTTAGAGTGGGGAAGCTCCTGGAAGAAGCTGGAACCTTCTAGAAGGGAGGTGGGGTTTTACTTTTGCCGCCTTGGCTAGAGGTCACCTGACCTAGGGCTACTTAAGAGTGGGAGGGAAGCTTTTGTGGTGAGTTGGCCATTGGGGTGAAGCAGAGCTGGAAGAATCCACCAGGAGTGTAGGCGGTAGGGCCTAGCCAGGGACTTATGCCTCTGAGAGTGACAGGATTTAGGTACTGCCTCTTAAGTGAGTGAGGTGCCCTGTGAATCCCACTGATCTTGCCCAGTAGTAGGAGGACCCAGAGACTCTCTGCCAGCCTGACTAGGAAGGACCTAGTCGCCCTCTCCATCCCTACCCCTGTAACAGAACCCCTTAAGGGCGCCAGATACATCTGCGCCAAAAGACTTCATCTGTCAACTGAGAACTGAAACCTAACTTTAAGAACTGAGACTGCATGACAAGAGCGAGCTGTAAGCCGTGAATGCCAGAGCTGAGACTGCGTGTCCAAGCTACCCTAGTGAACAAAATACTAAGCCGATTGCCAAGCCACCGGGGATTGACCAGGTACTAGCGCTGTGACCCCCGCGCTCCCTGCCCTGGTCTGGGTCCCCCGGCAGCGTGCTCCGCTGAGCACCATATCCCCATCCTTAATTTGAGCCCCCCCCCCTGCGACGACGAAGCCAGCGCGCTCACCGCCGCGGCCTGGAGGCCTGGGAGAGTGCCCTGCTGTGTCGCGAGGCCCAGGCGAAGTCCGGGGCCCCGTCGCTGCCGTCGCAGCCGTGTGAGGGGAAGCGCAAGGTCGGGGCCGAGTTCCCCCAACGTCGTGAGGACGGACGCCTGCTGACGCCGAGACGGAGGTAAGCCCGGAGGCCGAGATCCCCCCTGGTGCGTCCCCTGCTGGTCTGGAAACCACACCGCACTTGGCCCGGGTTGTCCCCTCCGTGGGAATCCCCTCCCCTGCCTGCGCGACGGAAAGACCCCGCCGAGGGATCCTGTCCGTGTCCCCCCTCCTGTGTTACTGAGCGCGGTGCTCTGTGAACTGCACCGGAGCATAGGGACTCGCTCCTCAAGTCCAGTAATCTTCCCCGCTGGAAGCCGTTCAAAGTACTGACAGACATTACTCTCGGGTGGCGCTTCACGCCACCGACTCTGCTTCCTCAGCCGGAGGGACCGGGACGGCGAGTAACCCCATGTGGTATATGCACTGCTCGAAAGTAACTATATGCCAAGGAATGCGAGTAGCGCATTGTGTTATATGCTCTGCTCGAAAGTAATTACATGCCAAGGAATGCGAGTAGCGCATTGTGTTATATGCTCTGCTCGAAAGTAATTACATGCCAAGGAATGCGAGTAGCGCATTGTGTTATATGCTCTGCTCGAAAGTAATTACATGCCAAGGAATGCGAGTAGCGCACTGTGTTACATGTTCTGCTCGAAAGTAATTACATGCCAAGGAATGGGAGTAGCGCATTGTGTTATATGCTCTGCTCGAAAGTAGTTACCTGCCCAGGAATGCGAGTAGCGCACTGTGTTATATGCTCTGCTCAAAGGTAATGACATGCGACTGATTACGAGTCACGTGATGTATTAAATGTTCTACGCAAACGTATCCACATGCAACTGATTGCGCGTAGCGCTATGTTTATATGCCTTGCTTCACAGTACTAGGGGCCCTTGATCACGAGGAGCGCACAGTTCTACAGGCGCCATGTTAAGTGAACCCAATGTGTCCCCTTTCAAGTATTACGCTTAGTTAGACGGCCGGTTCAGGGAAAGACTTTACGTAAGCGCGCACGGCGCTAGAACAAGGTTAGGCACTGCATAGATATCACCCAGAGTGTCGAATGTAATGTCACAATGGTATTATGATTCATGTATTACCTTGTTATTTCCTGAACTGCATCTGACCAGCTATACTTGGATAAACTTGAAGTATTTGCAGAATTTAAATGGTGTGGCGTCCCTTATTGTGTGTGACTCTAGTCCATGAGAAGCGTGTGGTGTATGGTTGCTTAACACATAGCCCTCTGGTTGCCCGACCGGCTCGCGCCACGCTACCGCCTATAGGGCCTGGTGACCCCAGGTTCCTACAGTGCTACTTCGACTTGTTACAATGTTCATGAGTCAAGGATTGCCAGAATTATGGAAACGTCGTGGAACAGGCGAGAAAAACCCTTAATCCCTCTTCATATTCTGTACAAGAAACTTGACCCAGAGATGGTCAGTGTTCTTATCACGGCACATATTTTTACAGGTCTACGAGCAAAATTGGAACAAAGCTTGGAGCTTGAAATGCTTAACCAGTGAAGTTTCTAAAAGGATTTGCTGAGACAGAAGAAGAATGTGACTTTAAAGACAAAGAAAAATACTGTGTGCGTGTGGAACACAAGTTCTGACTGTCACACATTTGAACGATCGTTTGTACAGTGAGTTCAAGAAATCAATCCCGCTAAGTGAACCTCCACCGATGTCATATTATGTTCATGGACGCATTAAAAGAGCGTTCTACTTGATCAGAAGATGTGTAAATGTTTTGGATCATGGATATGTAGAGAAAGATTTGTGTGAATTTGGTTGGGAAGATATTGATGGGGTGCTAAAACCTACAACATTTCTGAAGGCTTTACCCACACAACTTACACGTACATGTACTTGCAAAACTTGTGCTACAAAAATATGTCCTGTTGATATGCTCTTCTCAAATGTACCATGAGCAATTACTGCAACAAATAAATAAAGTGAATTATGAAAATGTGTCTAAAACAGGAGTGATAAACTTTATTATTTTTCATATTCAGATTATAAACATTGTTTGGTTTCTACATAAAATGATTAAAAACCATTATTCGTTTCATTTCTATATATGTTCTTCTTCCTCTATTATAGCCAACATTTTGGAAAATGGAGAAAGGGTTGTTCTGAAGAGTTATTTTCTGTCTTGATGAGACTACTTGACCCCCAAAACCTGTGTTTTGACCCCAAAATGAAGTACATAGGTCTCATGGTTCCTGGAATATTACATCATCACTGTAATACACACGCCATTTAAAATAATGTTGTCCAGAAAAATTCAGCCCAGCTCAGCGATGTCTACCCAAGTTAAATTACTTCTCTAATGATCAAAAAACACAAATAAAAAATAAAATGAACATTTCTGGAGAACAATTTTTTAGGGAGGTATATCAGGGGGCCAGGATTAAAGGGATATCCTCTCCTAATTGTGGTTAACAATTCCATCTCAATGGTTTGTGACCTCAACAGTGGTTCTTAAACCATTCTTCAGATGTAATCACAGCACCTGAGTTTGGGTGTTATCAGAGTCACAAATGGTGCTTTTGAATCTGTTATGCTGCCTCAGTGGAGGTGATAGTGGTAGAGTGGACCACTGCCAGCTTCCCCCGATGTCTTCAAAAACAAACACGTTTCTTAAAACAGCACCAATACCTATGCAAGATGTGGGCTGCATTTAAAAAATGTTTTCTATTGCTAAATGCAAACTCAGCGATGGAGGTCTGAGGTCCCTAGTAGGCGAGCATTCATGCGTTCATAGCCAATTACAATAGCAATCTGCCTAACTTAACTTCATTATTCAGCTCATTTTGTGACCCTTTGTGAAAGGGTATTTTTTGATGTAACCTATTCGGAAATCGGTAGCAAACTTATAAAAAGGGCTCACGAATGTTTGTGCAATTTGTAGGGGTGGGCGGAATTTGCGGAATTAACCTTCGCAAATGATCGCGAAAATGTTTAAAATTATCGCAAACAAGCGGAAATATCGCGAAGATGCGGAAGTTTTTTTCCGGCATGTTCGCGAGATTTTCTGCATGGTTGCGGGTCGCCAACTTACCCATGTGGTTGCTTGCGGGCGCGGCCATCTTGTTTTGAGTTGTTCTCGCGGTGCAGGATCGCGAGAAGAAAGACGTGATTGCGCGACGCATGACGTCACTGCGGGCGCGAACTGTCGCGAGACAGCGCAAATGGCTAAAAACAATACAACATCTCATGGAGAACGTGACCGTATCAAGAAAACTTGTCGGCGAACGCAGGGATTCAGGTAAGGCGATCGCGCGCGCGCGAGAATGTATTATTTTACAGCGCGAGCAAGAAACAAATTATCGGCAAGCTGCGGAAACCGGAATTTTTGACATTTTCGCGCTCTCCGCGGAACGCGAAAATGTCAAATTATCGCAATTTCCGCGAACGGAACGAAATTTTCGCCCAGGCCTAGCAATTTGCACCCAATTGTTGCCTGCCCTCTACATCTCTTCTCTAACACAGCAAACGTGAGCCACTATCCGGGTAGCTTGTCACTGCAGAAAATGCTTTAGAATAATATATGTTAAGCCTGTGTAGAATATCTTTCTTCCCCTAACATAAGGCTAATATTTTCAATGAACCAAATTGATGTGTCAGTGGAGTTTGGCTCGTGGTATTTTGCTTTACTAAAACTTGAGTTAGAATTACAGATTTGCTCGGTGAAAGTTGGAAGCTATGTCAATGATAAACATACTCAAAGTGTGATGGGGTGGGAGCCATGCTGCAGTGTGCTGAGAACAACGTGTCTATTAGTGCTGTCTTTCTAGTGGAACAGAATTATGGGCAATGTCGACATTGGGTCAAAAAATATGGAACACCAAATATACTAAATGAAACACACTAAAAGGTGCCGTAAAATTAGGACAGATAGTATCCTACCACCGAAACGTATTTCCAGCATCGTGGGAGGCATCTTGTCTTCCCACTTTCAGAGGACAAAGCATTGTAAAATATTCTCTTCAAAATAGAATAGGTGAGACTTGCCTCTCTTTCTGTTTCACAAAGCTGGTACTGTTTTGCAGCTAAATGAGACACAATATGAATCAGTCAGCCATAAAAATGTAATCATTTTCAGCAAAATAAAAGCATTCAAATGAACAACAATAGGATAGATGACTGCTACTGAAAGCTGTACAAGAATGGGTTTTAGACGTTTTTAAAAAGGTTGATATTGTTTGAGAGCATATTCACTGAGCAGAATATTTTAAAACATATAGAAATATTTGGAAGGGTGAGGTATGGGGAAAGAAAGCTAAGGCACCTCCTTCTAAGATTTGCGTGCAATCTGAAAGTCACAGTTAGAAACCAGGAAGCTGACTCAGCCTTTCACGCTTCTGATGTAGATAAATGCCAATGAGTTGATTAACAATCACACTTGTTAATAACCTGTACACCACAGGTTTAGGAAGTGAGTATTTTGCACCTTAATCACATTTAATTTGGATACAATGAATAATATTGAGGTGTATAATAAAAAAATCAAAGACTTTTCAGGTCGCAGGTTTGAGTGCAGCAGGGACGATTCGGTATTTTATCCCTAATATGGTTAAAATGAATACCATTTAATTGATGAAAATGTGTGGGGTCGATGATCTTGGGGCAACTCATGCGAAAATTGTTTTGGAGTTGGATGTATGCTTGAAATTGTATATAACCTCTATTGGAGAAGTATCTCTACAGGGCTTATAGTCACAATAGACGATTAACTTGTTCATCAATGTCTTGGAGCTCAGGTCTCGGTTAGCACTGATGTTGACAATACCAACCCACAACCTGAAGTTAGTTGCAATTCAAAGAGCCAACCCAAATGTGAAGAGTGATTTCGAAAAATAGCAGTGTAAAAAAATCTCAAATTCTATCTCAGAAATCTCTACAATTCTGGGACATTGCAAGATAAATTCAAGCCATTGAAAATCCTATAAATGAGACTACACAAAACATATATCCTCTTGAGGATGCAGGGGATGGTACGTTATCCCAATATGTGCTGCTTTTATTGACCCTAATGTATGTAGTACATTAATCCAGAGATTTAAACCTCTCTCAGAACTGAATAGTAAGTTTAAATGAAGGCAAGGGATAATCTACCACAGCTCATAAAAAGGCTATTGGTTACTTGCGAAGAGGATTTGATCCACTTATATGTCACACAGAGGATGTAGCCTCATTATCATCATTTATATAAAACTGTGCATGTATATGTGTACGTTTGCATATAGTATGTATGTATATGGTATTTCTAGTGCCAACCTACCCCAAAGGCAGCAGAGCTCTATACATGGTCAAAGGTAAGCTTAAAGTCAATCAGTAATAGGAGAAGAAGCTGAGCTGTGAAGGTGTTTGGACAAAATATGGAGTCTTGAATATCACGTGAACAAAATAATGTGTCAATAATATCGTGGACAGGAATATCGTGAATATGAGTTACTATAAGTATACAAAGTTTTGCTATACTTAACTCTACAGATATGTACCTTGATGATATATCTATCATCAAGGTACATAGATTCGGAGTTAAGAATAGTAAATCTATTCTTACCTATTTGCACTTACCTTCTCAATTTTTTGATCCTCAATATATTTTACACAATTTTCTCTCCACACGGTATTTTTGCCCTCAATTCTGTCATTGATCTGCTGAATATTAAAACTGAACTTCACCTTGACTCTGTAATGGGCCATCATTCTATCATACAGGAAAACATCCTTCCAGTTACCTTTCGTGCGAAATATCACTGAAGTGCGTTTTTTGTAAGAGCTCAAGACAAAGGTTTCTTTGATAATTCAGTGATCTCTGGCTTGAAAATCAGAGCGGGGGGGAGAGTCACTCATTGCCAGTAGCATGGTTGAAGCTATCATTTGTGCAAGAGGTGCAGCACCACTCTGGTGAATGTGTGTGAGGGTCCCATTGCATCCCAATTATAGTCTTTCACCATATACCCAGAGGGAGTAGGGCTAGTCAGCAATAGGGCCCTAGTCATCGTCACTAGAGCACTGCTAGCTAACATTCGAATTCATTTTTCATAGTAGCAATGTACAGTACCAGGCTAATTCTGCTTCTCCCCCTACCGGAATTTCAGATTTCCATGTGAATAAGGTGTTGACATTCCTATTATCTTTCCTAATCCAAGGTGTTAACTGAACAATCCGTGCCTACCCTATATAATAAACAAAAACATAAACAAATATATAAATATAAATATAAACATACTTTGCATAGTACTTGAGTAAAAAAGTGACTCCATGGTATCCCGGTGAGTAACTGTATCTAGTATGCACACAGGATGCACTGCACAAGTATTTCAGAACAGTTATAACAAGCCATGTGCCTGGGTACTCTGTTCAAGGGTAACACAACTTATTAAAATCAATGGAGCTGTTGAATACAAAGAAACCACTTTACCAGGTGTGGGTAGATGTTTTCATGAGGTGCCTACCAGAAGGGCAGAGCAGTACACAGGTCGCCTTCAGGTAAAGACTGATGCCTCAGGAGCAGTGGCGGCTCGCAGTGGGAGTGCTGCGGGGCGGTGGGGTGGGCGAGGGTCACTCTGGGGAGGTAGTGGAGTCGGACATATGATGGCCACGAGTACAGTAAGTGAATAAATAAAACTATTTACCTTGCACTCGCTGCATCGCCACTCGGCGATACTGTACTTACTGTACTCATGGCCATCATACGTCCAACTCCACTGCCCCCCCACCCTGCCCCTACCTCACCCCGCCTCACCACCCGCAGCACTCCCACTGCGAGCCGCCACTGCTCAGGAGGAATCCATTGCTATATACAAGTCGCCTGGAAAGTGGCTTAGTTGTGCAGCTAGTAAGGAGAGCAGGTACCACACTTGCTCAGCCTTGACATAGGAGCTCAAGTAAGTTTGCCTACGGTGCACATTTAGGGGACGATTTTCAAAGATACTTATAATGACTAATAAAGCTACAAATGCGGACTAGTATTGCAGAGTACGCCAAGCAGAGACTCCGCCTGACTGTGCAGATTCCACCAGGAGTGCAGAAACTCAGCACTTGCAACTATGAGTCGTAAGTCCCTTAATGAATCAGGCCCTTGATGTGTTTTCAGGAAGGGAGCACGATCCATTAACGACTGTGTAAAGCTCCCGGTGATAGCACTGGACTTTATGTGGAATCAAATTATGTAACTCTATGATAGTCTACAGGGTGAGGTTGCCTTAAAGAAAATGTAAAAAAAAAATCAGAAGTGTAGTTAAAATGGTGCCCAGCCATTCCTCCTGCAAGTGTGGTAATTAAGAAAAGAAAAAAAAGCTCACATATGCATTTACAGAGTAAAATAGATCAATCAACAAATTGAATTAAAACAACACAACAGAGTCACAATGTCCAATGATAAACAGAAAGCTAATATGGGGCAAATTAAATTAAAACCCTGATAGTGAGAAGCAGAGAAATATTAATCAAAATATCTAAATAAATCTATTCACTCAGCTGAGATTTTGAACCATAGACTTAGGGCCTGATTACAACAATAGCCGTGCGGTGCCAGGCCCACCCCGCAGCTGTACTGCCAAAGCAGTGGTCAGACCGGCCACCAGATTAGGAGTTTATTCCTGCCTGACGGGCTTTTTTTCTTTACGTTCCCACAGTGGTGCTCTAAAAATGGGCACCGCAATGGGAATACTAAAAACAGTTCCTGCATGGCATGGACTGCAAAGTCCATGCCGTGCAGGAACTGGTGTGAATGCACAAAGGCGGGCACATGTTGTGCACCCCTGTGTGCATCTACAGGGCGTGAGGCACCAGGGGCCCTGTAGGACCCCCTTTGTTTCCTCTCTGCCACGGTTTTCATGGCGTTGGAAATGCCATGAAAACCATGGTGGACTGCGCCTGTCCAACCAAGCATATTACTGCCTCCTGACTGCTGCAACACCACCAGGGAATGGCAGTACCCTGGCAGTTGCAGTTGGGCAATGGCGGTCCAACTGCCCTGATTGTAATAGAGCGGTAGAGAACCACCAAAGTCGCGCCCCGGCGAGTCTGGCGGTCCGTGGACCACCAGACTCGTAATTGAGGCCTGAACACACAGAAGTACCAGATCTACACAAATCTGTGGCAACTGCTTGTCATTCGTATCTCTACACGTCTAGGGTTTTCTAGGTTTGAGATGCATTCATTTGTGTATTTTTGATATTTGTTTTTAAATCTGTTTTTACATTTCTATTTCTCTTTTTGAAACAAATGACCGCCTGAAGTCTTTCTTCTTATTCACAAACTCCACTGACAAAACAATTGTGCTCATCTTCCATTAGTTTCTACATCTCTGAATCTTCAAAGAAAATTGTGGGAAAGGCATTGAAAATGTTTGTGAATAACCAAAAGGTGACAACTGTGAAGGAGTTACTCTCATTTGAATGGATAGCTCCCCGAGGCTTCCCTGAAAACATCAACAAAATACTACAAAACGCTACGAAATACCTGCATGCTTGCAGAACTTGTCCACTCATGAGATTTGCACCCACAAAAATGTGCAGTGAATCAGGAATGGGCTAGTACGTGTGCAAAGGCTTAATTTTCCTGTGCACAAGTCTGAACCACACAAAGTTTAGATTATATTATTTGGGCCTCCACTATACACTTTATATCACATAAGTCTTCTGATTCAGAGCTTGTATTGCATCTATCCTCTTTTTTTTAGCAATGCTTCACCTTCCAATTTGCAATCAAATAATTGATTCTTTATGTATTCTATTTAAATATTGTAAATGTGTACATTCGTATTTGAACCATTTGCTTAACAGGCATTAGAAAAGCTAATAGGCCTCTCCTTTGGAACCTATGGGGTTAGCCAATGGTTTATAGCACGACTGTACTACATCCCAGATGCTGTAAAGAATGGCTAAAATGACCCCGACCCCAAGAATAAGACACTATGAAGATGCAGCAGCTGTCATTTTATAGGCATGCTCACGACACGTGTGTGCCGTTAAATGGGGCAGATGTTATTTTACATATTTATTTACCAATCTAATTTGTATTAGGAATTTTTTATAAAAGGTAGCACAATAGGATTTTTTTTCAAAGCAGGTGTGGTAAACAAAATGGAGTGCCAGGGTAAGGGGAAGCAACACAGAGTGGACGGGCGACAGCAACACGGAGGACAGAGAGGGGCCGAAGCAACACAGAGGGCACAGGTGGGGATAAGCAATATAGATAGCAGAAGCAATGTGGAGGGTGGTAAAAAATATACATCACAGAGAAGACAGAGCAACATAGAGAATGATAGAATAAAACATAAAAGCACATGGGAGAGACAACAATGGAGTCAAAGCATGCAAGTACTTTTGCAACAAGGACAAGCACACGTGTGAGTTCACCACTCTTGTTTAAAATGTTAAGAATATTTAATTTCCTTTTGGATACCAAGGTTGTTCATTTGCTAAACTTGTCTCTCAAAATTTGCTATAGAGAAGAGCCAAGGCTTACTCCAGGAGGTAGTAAAGTGATAAGAATGCAAATATAATAACTACACTCAATAAATTTTTTTGCCTGCTTTACAGAAGGGAGATGTGAGAATCTCCTTTAGAAGAAATGAAGACACATGGTATAGGAGATTCAAAAGGTAAATGCAGGTTTAATTCAAAGAGTATTAGGACCCATCCAAAGCCACATCCAGCTCTCCTCTGTAAACAGCTTCTTCTGTTCAAAACCACTTAAAATACATACATTCTAAAACCTAGGAAACACAGCCTGGAACATTCCTATGTCATAACCAGGTGTCATAGAGATCTAGGTGCCACAGCAAAAGAACACCATGACACCATGAACACCACGACACCTAGGATAACACACACCTCCCCCGTTAACAATAAAATAAAGCAATTAATGCAAGAGCAATCAAACATGAAAGTAGAAGAAAGTAATAATCAGAATACAAGAAAACACAAAATCAAGAAATACAGTCTTTTAGATATTCTGGCTTCTTGACAACTCTAGAGAATTTCCGTGATGAGTCACACAAGACCCTACTATCTCTTGATGTATTCTCCTCCTCCACATGAAGATTAGAACACTAAGAGATTCTTCCTAAATTCCAAATCTTGTGATCATTGGTTCTTACAGCATTACTAAAGACTTTTACAACATACATAGGCTTAGAGAAATTCACTTTTGAACCAGGAAGTCTAATAAATACCTTGTCTCCATCCTTCACATGCGTATGTTTAGTAGACTTTCTCGCATCAAAATTGTCCTTCCTATCCAGGCATTTGTTCACTTCTCTTTCCCTCCACCCAACAGTGTTCTTTTTGGATGAAGAGCTAGAAACAGAGTCTTCTAAAAGTGTAACCCATGAAGGTTCAACACGAGTACAAGGAACCCTCCCTTTAAAGAGAACAAAGGGAGACTGACCTGTTGATGTGTGAGGCGTCATCCTATAGTCTTAAATTTTTTTTATGACTTGTTCTTTTCAGTTTTTCCCTGAACTTTTTGCTAAAGAGATTGTCTCTTTGATTACCCTATTGAATCTCTCGACCATCCCATTGGTTTTAGGATGATAAAGAGAACATTTTTTGTGTCTTATACCTCTTAACTTTAGAAAACTCTCCATTACTTTTTAAACCAATTGTACTCCATTATCAAAATGGATTCCGGGTATCCCTCTCTGGCAATGAGAGTTTCAAGAAATTTAATTACATTATTTGTCTCAATGCCAGATGTAAATTGTATCTCAGGCCACCTCGAATACAAATCTAAAAGCACCAAAATGAAAGTTTGTTGCCCATTCGAGTGAATAGGATCTACAATATCCAGAGCTGCCTCTTTCCAAGGACCACATGGAAGTTCTCTAATAATCATAGGTTGAACTCTTACAATTTTTGATTTATCACTTGTGGAACACACCATGCAATCTCTAATAACCCTTTCAACTTGTAAGTCAATACCAGGCCACCAATATGAGGCACAGAGTCTTTCATGAGCCATATCCACCAAAGCCTTCCTGAACTCTGAAGGGGGTATCAACAGAGTTCCACGTAGGAGCATACATTTCCTCACTCCCAACTCATCCCTTACACCCCAAAACTTTGAGGCTTCAATTGACCCAACATTTTTCTTACTCTATCCATATTGAATTAGATTCATCACTTCTGACAAAACCGTATCAAGAGATAACTTAATGCGCCAATCATTTTCATCCATTATACCAGCATTCACTAAACATACATGCGAATCACTCTCTACCCAATCATCTGCATCTTCTTCATCACTAGAACTCCCTACAAGCCTAGAAAGGGCATCATCTACTATGTTCTCAACACCAGGGATACATTTTACTTCAAAATCGTACTCTTGAAGAGCTATAACCCACTTACTAATTCTTCCATAAACCTGATCAATCCCTTTCTTTGCAAAAATCTCACATAGAGGTTTGTGATCTGACTTAATAAAGAATAAAGGGCAACCAAGATGGCCGCGTAGGTGCGAGGCTCCCGAGGACCACCACGACCTCCTGAATTAATCCTGGCTATATCCTGTCCTTGTTGAGGGGACTGCATCGGTGAACCCGAGCTGAGGCGCCATCCGTTTTTCTTTTTCGAATCGGACCCCGGACACCGGTGGGAGCACCGATTGAAGGTTGCGGCCTTCTCCGCGCTGGCCCCCCGGATTGGAGTAGTGGGGCGATCCGGGGACAAAGCGAACAACAGCGGCGGGCAGGGCTGGGCGACTCGCGTATCCCGTGCTTTCACTTTCGCTTTTGCGCTCTCCTTGCCCTCAAGCGAGGTAGGGTTGCGGAGCGGGGTGCGGTGGTGTGGCCTTGTCCAGGTGCCCGGCTGACCCGCCGGCCGTGAGTCGTCCTGCGGCCCAGTGGTCGCCCTCCCCCCCCCCGGAACCCGTGAACTGGTTTATCGGCCCTTTCGAGGAGATTGGCACGACGGTGGGAGAGCAGGCATGTCCACCAAACAAGATGGCGACCGGGCGAAGGTGAAGACGACCCGCCGCGGCCCGGCGCCTCAATCCAACAGTATGGACCGCTACACCCTCCAGAAGGGATCTCCGGAGACATCGCGCACATCCCCGGCGGGCCCGACGGAGGCATCTGCTCAACCGGTGGATCTGACCCTCCGGGACGTCATGGGCGCCATCGCAGAGATGAAGGCCTCGGTGGACCAGCGCTTCGACACCCTAGCGCAAAAGATAGACTCGGTCCTGGTGGATGTTAGCCTTGTGAGGGCTGACTTGTCCAACACCAACGACCGGGTCGATTCCCTGGCCCACACCACAACGAGCCTCACGACGGACGTGGTGGCCCTCCAAAAGGAGGTGCGCCGGCTTGGCCAGGCGAGCGCCCTGATGGACCGGCGCCTGGAGGATTCCGAGGGTCGGGCCCGGAGGAATAACGTTCGCATTGTGGGAGTGCCGGAGGGACGAGAGGCGGAGGCGGCAGATCTTTTTGTGGAAGAATTGATCCTTACCCATCTCCAGCCCCGGGGGCTGAGTAAGCTTTTTGCGGTGGAACGTGCTCACCGGATCCCTGGGGGCAGACCTAAGGCCGGTGCCCCGCCGCGGCCTCTCATTGCCCGGATTTTTAATTTTCGGGACAGAGACGCTATCCTGCAGACCTCCAGGCAACAGGGACCGGTCAAGCTTGATAACATGGATGTGCATTTCTACCCAGACTTTACTCCGGCGGTCCAAAAACAGAGATTGAGTTTTCTCGGAGTTAAACGTCGCCTACGGGACCTGAACCTTAAGTACTCAATGCTTTTTCCAGCTAAGCTAAGGGTGGAGGTGGATGGGCGCACGCACTTTTTTGACCGACCCGAGGCGGCTGGGGACTGGTTGGACACTCTGCCTGGAGATCGGGGCCGAGGGGGTGGGGGGGGTGCGGTTGGCGGGGAGGGCCCGCCGGATCAGAACTGAGGGGTGAAGAATAGGCCTTGCTCTGGACAACATTCCTTTACCATTTACTGATCGTTTATGTTCCCCTCCGATGGAGGTCGTGTGGGGTCTGTTGGGGGCTTCCCTCCTCCTCTGGGGGACTAGTTAGTTTTTCATCTATGGGGCGACAGGCACACTGCACTTTGGGGGGGCTGTTTGGGCTCATGCAGGGGTGCAGGGAGGGGGGAGTTCTGTTGGGATGGGGGGGTGGGGGGGTGTGTTGTTTGTTTGCACCGCAAGGCAAGCCCTTTACTGTATTGTTGCTCTCGAGATGCTCTGTGGGGGACGACTGATTGCTTCTACGTATGATGGGGGGTAGGGATTTGACTGTGTTGTTATGGAATGTTAACGGCCTGGGGGACAGGATTAAGCGTGGTGTGGTCCTGCAGTACCTGAAACGTATCTCACCAGATGTTATCTTCCTGCAGGAGACACACCTTATAGGTAACTCCTTTCATGCCATGAATCGGCGAGGCTATCGTTTGGTGGCCCACTCGGGCTTCACCTCGGGCTCGCGGGGGGTGGGTATCATGATTAAGAACTCGCTCCCGTTGGAGATTGATGAGGTGCGCCATGATGAGAGGGGACGCTACACTGTTCTGGTGGGTAGAATGGAGGGTAGAGTGTTTGTTTTTATATCAGTGTACGTCCCGCCTGGGTTACAATCTACTACATTTGCGGACTTGGGGCGCCTCCTCCTGGACCTCCCGGGTGGCCTGCTGGTGGTTGGGGGGGACTTTAATGCGGTAGTTTCTGGGTCTATGGATCGCCATCCCCCTAGGGACCTCCCCCGGGCACAGGCCTGGCTGTCCGGCCTTTTAGATACTCTGGGCCTGGTGGATTGCTGGCGACTAAAGCATCCCGCACAGCGGCAATACACCTTCCACTCGGGTGCCCATGGTAGCCTCTCGCGGCTTGATTACATCCTTGTCCCGGCGGCCTATGCTGGGAGGGTGGGAGAGGTGTGCCATCTGGCGCGGGGCATTTCAGATCACTCCCCAGTACTGTTACATTTCGATGTCTTCCCTAGGGGGGAGGGCAGGGTGGCTCCAATCAATGCTTGGTACTTGCGTGACCCCACTATTCGTGCCGACTTGATCAAATCCTTACAGCGATACTTTGATGAGAATGTGGGGTCTGTCCCTTCGGCCATCTCCCTGTGGGAGGCTTTTAAGGTAGTTCTCAGAGGGGAGGCCCTCTCCTTTATCTCCCATGCCCGGAGGCGCGAGCGGGAGGAGGTAACCCGGGTGGAGGCCGAAATTGCGGAACTAGAGGGTGACCTGGGGAGCGGGGTAACAGACGCCAAGTTGCATGTTCTGCACCTCAAGCAGGCGGCCTATAGGGCCCTCGTCACGGAGGTGGCCAGGGGCCTCAGTAGAGAGCAACAGGGGCGACTGTATGATGTGGGTGATAAGGCTGGTAAATTGATTGCGTGGTTGGACAAGAGGGAGAGAGCGAGTCGTGTGGTTCCTTTGATTGAGGGGATGGATGGTGTGCCTGTCACCGAGCCGGAAGCCATTGTCTCCTGCTTCGCGGATTACTTCCGCGAGGTGTACTCCCCGGTTTCTCCCTGCTCGGAGGAAGATTCCCATGCCCTGCTTCGGGACATCGCTCTGCCCTCCCTTACGGTGGAGGACAGGGATCTGCTGGACGCTCCTCCCACCTCGGACGAAATTGCCCTGGCTATTCGCTCGGTCGCATCCGGCAAGGCCATGGGCCCCAATGGTATCCCCATCGAGCTTTACAAGCTGCGACCGGATGTACTGGCGCCCCACCTGCGCGCCATGTTCCTGGCGGCCCACTCGCAGGGTTCCCTCCCGCCGGACCAGCGTCTGGCCACAATCGTGGTGATCCACAAGGAGGGGAGACCCCGTGAGCGGGTTACATCCTATAGGCCTATCTCGCTCTTGAACGCGGAGCCCAAAATCCTCGCCAAGGTACTGGCCAACCGGCTGGTTGGCGTGGTGGGCGATTTGGTCCACCAAGACCAATCTGGCTTTATACCCCATCGCAACACGGCTCTTAATCTGCGACGCTTGCATGGGGCGCTCGCGCGTGTCCCGTTTGTGCGGGAGCCGGCCATCTTGGCGTCCTTAGACGCCACCATGGCGTTTGACACGCTTGAATGGCCATACATCTGGGCGATGCTGGCGAAATTTGGATTTGGACCGGGATTCATTAGCTGGGTCAAATTGTTGTATTCGGGCCCATTGGCGCAGGTGGTGGTGAATGGGCGAGTCTCGGCCCCCTTCGCGCTGGGGCGGGGCACGCGTCAGGGTTGCCCCTTGTCACCGCTCCTGTTTGCATTGGCCTTGGAGCCCTTGGCGGAGTGGCTGCGGTGGCACCCCTCTATCCGTGGTCTCCGCTGGACCCCCGAGCATGAGGACCGCGTGTCCCTCTACGCCGATGATATCCTTTTGTATCTCGCCTCCCCGCGTAACTCGCTGATTGTCCTGGTTGATGTTTTGCGCTCCTTCGGTCGTAACTCAGGCCTTGTCATCAACTGGGCGAAATCCTGCGTGTATGTGCTCTCCGGGGAGGCTCCGGCCCTACCACGGGACTGCCCGATCCAGATTGCCTCCCAGGGGTTCCGGTACCTGGGTATATATATTACTCTAGACCCGGAGGCCCGCTACGAGCGGAACTTGCTACCCCCCCTCCAGCGCTTGCGGGAGGACGTTGCGCGCTGGCGGCGTCTTCCGCTTTCGCCGCTTGGCCGAGCGGCCTTGTTTAAGATGATGTCCTTGCCGCGCTTTCTGTATGCGCTTCAGAACACTATGGACTTGGTTCCGGCGCGCTACTTCCGTGAGGTGGAGAGCCTGCAGCGGCGCCTGTTCTGGGACGGGAGGCCGCGTATTGCTCTGGCTAAATTGACGCTCCCGTGGTACGATGGGGGGGTTGCCCTCCCGGACATTAAACGTTATTACTGGGCCTCCCAGCTAGCTGCGATTAATCATGGCCTTTACGGGCCCGCCCTGAACCCGGCATTTGAAATGGACAAGATGCTCCTGCCCGGTGGCGACTACAATCGAGCGCTCTACTCTGGCGCGCCCGACTCCCGTCTGACGGGACCGACGCGTGTCATGGTGCGTGTCTGGCACGCGGCTAATGCAGCGATGGGGTGGAGGGACCGTTTGACCCGGGCGACACCGCTATATGCGTCTGAGAGGTTGGGCTCCCTGTGGACATCGAAGGGCTTCGAGAAGTGGGACACGATCGGAATCAGCACAGTGGGAGACCTCTGGACAAGGGGTGGATTCAAAACTTTTGAGACGCTGCGGACGGAATTTCAGCTGCAAGGCAGTGAGTACTTTCGGTACTTACAAGTCCGCCACGCGCTGGGCTCCGTCTTCCCTGATGTCGCGTCCATTCCGGAGTCTTCCCCCCTGGAGGACAGAGTGCTGGATGGCCATGTCCCAGACAGCACGATCTCCCTTATATATAAAAAACTGATCAACGACAGATCGTGCCTGCTGACTAGTCTCCGCGAGGCCTGGGTTGCCGACGGGCTGGAACTGGACGACGAGGACTGGATTTCCGCGGTGGCCTCTCCGAAGGAGGTGGCCATCCCGGCTCGCCTTCGCTTCGTCCAGCTTAAGATCCTCCACCGGGTTTACGTGACGGGGCCAAGGCTTCTACGTATGGGCTTTGTTGGTGACGGATTGTGTAAGCATGGCTGTGGTGCCTTGGCAACTTTCATGCATATTCTGTGGGAATGCCCACAGGTGGAGCGATTCTGGCGTGGTGTGCATGAGGTCCTGCGTGTGGTGACGCGTGTTGCGCTGTTGCCTGAAGCGAGGAGATGCTTGCTGAATGTGTGGGAACCAAATGACTATTCGGTCCCGCAGACGCGGTGGGTGACTCTGGGATACATGATAGCTAAGCGCCACATTGCTCAATTGTGGAGATCCCAGTGGCCCCCAGCGGTGTTGGCCTGGAAAGAACATATGGATTGGTGTATGTTTCGTGAAAGGGTAGTGTATGTGGCGAGGGGTAAGCCTGGGGCGTGGGTGAAAATCTGGGGCCCCTGGAACGCCTATCGCGGGGGTATTTGTGAGCCGCCACTGCTACCGGCCGCCTCACCAGCTCCGTCCCCCTAGCCGACCCCCTCCCCCAGCCACGGGCATGTGGTTCCCCTGTCCCTGATCTATTCCCATTCCCCTCTTCAGAATTTGGCTGCTGGTTGGGATCCCCCACTTAAGGAGCACGTGCCGTCACTTTGGATGGCGGGTTGCCTTGCGGGTGTGGTTTTTTGTGTTGTTCTGTTTTGGAAAAAGGAAACCGTATTGTGGGCTTGGAGTTATGTGGCCTGCGCTATTGATATCTCCTGATTTACCGATCTGCACCGCCAAGAGACTCTTACCGTAGGTATGTCATATGCTTCTGCCACTCTAGCGGCCGGCCGGATGGTTGTAGGCCCATACTTGTAACCTTTTTTAACATGTAATAACGGTTTCAAAAAAAAAAAAAAAAAAAAAAAAAATAAAGAATAAAGGGGTATGTTATCAAGACAGGCGATAAAATTATCGCCGCTTTAACGGCGGAAAACTGCTGCTAAAACGGCGATAATGGGCTTGAGAATATGCTCTATGGAATTCCAATTGAAGCCCATGTTAAATGTGAAGGACAAACTCACAACCACCTCTTATAACACACCCACCAAAAGTTCAAACCCTGCCACACCCACAAATGGACCAATAAAAAGGGCCCACAATCACAAACCATGAGCCTTTGCAACAGACCCACTGCTGACAGACATCACACACAAACAACTGCACCCATACACCTTAACTTACACACCTTCACACAACCTCCTTCACACAGACCCCCTCTACACATACACACACACCTACACATTCACACCCACACACCCACAACCATCCACACCCACACCCCACACCATGCCCACAGACAAGAATCCAAAGTTCACAAGGGAGGAGCTGGACATCCTTGTCAACGAAATCATCAGAGTCGAGCCACAGCTCTTTGGAACATTGGTCAGACAGACCAGCATATCTCAAAAACTAGCCTGTGGCAGAGGATCGTCGATCGGGTGAATGCTGTTGCGCCCATCAGAAGGACCAGGAATGAATGTCAAGCCAGGTGGTACGATCTGCGCAGGGCAGTCAAGCGCAAAATGAACGAGGAATACGCCCAGAGTAACATCACAGGAGGTGGGCTGCCCCGCAGACCGGTACATTACCATCCCTGGGAGGAGAAGGTGATGGCCCTGCTTCCGCCGGTGGGAGAACACGGAGTCGAGGGAGTTTGAGAGCCTGGTGAGTACACAAACAACTCACATAACATGGGGGAATGGCATCCACACCCCAACTACAACAAATGCACTCACCTACCCCCAAGCCCTCACCTGACACAACCACACTCTAAACAACGCTCAGGCCACTAACATGAGTATGCCCCATTCACAAAGCAAGGCCATGCCATGTCCCAGCCTACACAAACCACAAACCCAAGACAGGATGTCCGGGATGCTGGGAGGGTGGGGATCACTAAACATATTGTACAACTCAGAAACAGACACCATTGGCCTCAGCCCATATGGCCCAGGTACATACCCATGCACCATGCGCAATGCACAGGGACTGGCAAAGTACTGACAAGGTAGCTGACACTTGGCCCTGCTGTAGGCAGCACAAGGCCCTCCTGTGACAACTGCAAACTCAAACACAAACACAACAAGCTCAGAAATCTGGGGCAGGAACTTACACACACTGACATGGCAGCATGCGCCATGGTGGGACAGATACATCACCTGGGAGACCCACTGCCAAATCACATCACACCCACCAGCAGGCACCGTCAATCAATCAACAATCGATCAGGGTACTTGTAAGGTGCGCAATTTACCTGTCAGGGTCTCAAGGCGCAGAGTGGGGGGGGGTTCCACCAATGCTCGAAGAGCCAGGTCTTGAGGAGTCTCCTGAAGGCAAGTAGGTCTTGGGTCAGTCGTAGGTGGGTTGGGAGGGTCTTCCAGGTCTTGGCGGCGAGGTAGGAGAAGGATCTGCTGCAGGCGGGCGTACGTTGGATGCGGGGGACAGCTGCGAGGGCGAGGATGCCGGAGCGGAGCTGGCGGGTGGGGGTGTAGAAGCTGAGTCTGATGTGCAGGTAGGCTTGCCTGGCAGAGTGGAGTGCCTTGTGTGCATGGCTGAGGAGCCTACAGGTGATCCTCTTGTCGATGTGGAGCCAGTGCAGGTCTCTCAGGAGGGGGGTGTTGTGGCTGTGGTGGGGGACGTTGACGATGAGTTGTGCCGAGGCATTTCAGAAGCGTTGTAGCTGCCATTGGTGTGTGGATGGGAGTCCTGCATAGAGTGCAGTGGCATAGTCCAGTCAGCTGCTGACGAGGGCCTGTGTCACTGTTCTACTTGTTTAAGTCGGGATCCACCAGTAGATCCGGTGGAGCGTGCGTAGGGTGTCGTAGCAGGAGGAGGAGACGCCGTTGACCTGCTTGGACATGGAGAGGGAGGATGCGAGGATCAATCCTAGGTTGCGTGCGTGTTTGGTGGGTGTCGGTGAAGTCCCCAGAGTGATCGGCCACCAGGAGTCATCCCAGGGTGAGGGTGTGGGTCCCAGGATGAGGACCTCCATCTTGTCCGAGTTCAGTTTCAGATGGCCGCTCCGCATCCGGTCGGCGATGGCCCTCAGACCCTCAGACCCTCGTGGATGTTTGTCTTGGCGGTGTGAGAGTCCTTGGTGAGGGAGAGGATGAGCTGGGTGTCGTCGGCGTAGGAGATGTCTTTGAGGTTGTGGTGGCGGGCCACTTGTGTGAGGGGACCATGTGGATGTTGAACAGCGTCGGGCTGAGTGATGATCACTCACCCCTTACACAAGCAAACATCCCCGGGGCAGCCAATGGAGTCACACACTCTCACAATGGACATGTGACACAACAAGATCAAGCCACAGCCAAAAAAGCATCCAAGGCCAAATGCGACATGTCAAAGACCCTGGATAACATTTCAATCAGTCCCCTGCAACATACCCATCCACAAGTGAACATTGATGTGAATGCTAGGCACATACAACTACCTTGAGGAACAGTGGCAACCAGAGCATGTATGAAACATGGATGTCGCATGAAACAGCATTAACATTGTCTCTCTCTCACACACAGGGCAACGTCATGGATCTCCCCCCAACACTGGGGGGGAACAATCACAGGCCCAGGCTCGGCAGGAAGATGATCCCACCGGCAGCGACGACTCTCAGCACTCTGTGGATGACCCCAACCAACCTGGACCCTCTGGTGCCCAAGCCCCTGCAGCACCTGCGTCAGGTACATCTGTGCCAACCATCACCCCCATTCTTGCCACATCCCAGGAGACACCCAGGAGCCCTGCCCGCACAGAACAACTGAGCCAGTCTGACCTGGAGGGACAAGGTTCTCCGGCCACCCAGGAGGAGGCAGACAACCCTGCAAATGCCATCCCTCAGGGGTCCCGTAGACCCGATGTGCCCACAACGGCAGGCCAGGCTCGTGTGGGCAGGGGTGGTGGGAGTGGAGGCAGGCGGAGGCGCAAACCTGACCAGGCAGCTGAGGGAACCGGTATGTCACACATACACCACATCTTGGAGACATACCGGCGTGACACCAGGGGCATCAGGCAGGTAGTGGGGACCCTCAACGAGATTAAGAACCAGCAGGCCGAGCAACACGCCAGTCAACAACAACACCAAGGACGGTTGGAGGCAAGACTGGCTGAGCTCCTGGCGGTGCAAACGGACATAAGCCGTTCACTCCGTCGGATCGCCGACAACATGGGCAACCTTCCCTGTGCCACCAGGCAAAGACCAGCACCAGCCACAGGGAGGGAGGAGGAGGAGGATTTGTCCGACGGAGCGTCCCAAGCATTGTCAAGGCCTGCATCTGAGGGTCCCGCAAGGAAGGTGGGTTGTCCACGGAAAAGACCGTGAGAGGCAGCGGACCATCCACATCTCCCAGGTCACCTGGCCTTGCACCTGGTCCTCATGTGCAACAGCAGCACCTCATCCAATGACATTCTCTGCCACATGGACTTGCTGGTCACAGTCTGACAAATGATGACCAACACTGTGGTCTGGACTCTGATGACTCCAACTGACAAGGATGCCATCTCCCCCTGTGAACTTTGGATTCCATGCACACTGTATAGCACCTATTTGTCCACACTAAACAGGCCCCCCCACCGAGAATAAATCTTAATTTCTACAATTACATGCTGCATTCATTTTGCATAAGTACACAACCTACGTGTGGGGAAATGTCAAACTATGCATGAGTGTTGAACTAACTCCAGCCATCCATACCCTGGAATCTGAGTCTGGGACAGGACACACATGGGTCACAATGTATCATACTATACAGACATGGAGCACAATACTCAGCCGTGATGGCCTCAGGCTGCTGAGGGCGGGCATGCATTACTGTGCGGACAGACCAATTGGGAAGAGTATCCTGAAGGCGTAGAGGTCATGGCTCATGTGGATGTTGCCGGGGAGGGAGTAGCAGGTATGTCTTGCCAGGTGGGAGAACTATGTCCTGCATGCTGGAGTACGGTGGATGTGAAGAATGGTGGCCAGGGCAAGGTTGGATGCACGGAGTTGGCACAACGGTGTCTCGGATGACAGACGGCCAAGGCTGGTTTGGGGTCTGGGGTTGTGGCCTGCCTCCTGAGTGTGGGTGAGGAGTCTGGAGGTCATCCTGCAGCACACAGTGATCCATTGCAGCTATCTCTGGTGGACGGTGATGTGGCTGGGGTGCGGGATGTTGAAGCTGAGGTGTGCACATGCAGCCTGGATGTGGACAAGTTTCCCGGGAGTTAGGGTGTACTTGGTCCGTAGAGGGCGGGGCAGTAGTTGACATGGCTGGTGTCATGGGCCTGGGGCATGGTCTGTCTTTCCCTGGAGTGGATCTATCTGTGGATCATGTGCATCATGCAGAGGGTGTTGCACCCTGAGGTACAGATGCTGGTGATTAGCATGGCAAATGTGAGTGACAAATCCATGATGCACACCATCTTGTGTGCATGGGCACTGGGTGCATGTGCAGGGCTCTTGCGGGTGGGACACAAGCAGTTGACCCACCTGTAAGGGGACAACCCTCAGATGATTACCTCAGTCCTGTACAAGTCCAGCCTCAGGTGGCTGATGTTCAGCCATTCATCAATGGATCTCATGCCTTCTTGAATGTTGGAACTGGCAATGTCTGCGTCTTTGGTGAGGGTGAGGAGCACCTGGCTATCAATGGCATACGAGCTGATGATGAGGTGCTGTGCGCATGTGATGTCGGTGAGGGGGACCTGGACACATTGAAGATTGACACGCTGAGAGATGATACCTGGGCCATGTGCCAGATGATGCCACTATACTACATGCTGAAGGCTTGAGTCCCACTCCCATGGCCTTGCTGGTGTACGAAGCCGGTGGGCAGTAGGAGGGACATGACCTGGTTGGTGTGACAGGGCCTGGAAGGCGGGGCAGCGCTGTGTAGGCAGTTGGAGTTGCACACTCATCATGCAAAGGTGACGTGTGTGCGCCTAGGGTATGCCTGAGAGCAGGCGGTAGCTCCTTGGATAGACAATGCTTGGAGGGTGGCTGCAACATCAGACTGTAGTGTGATGTGGGTCATGTAAGGACATGAGGGTTGTGCAATGTGCACGTTGCATGCGCTGACGGTCCAGCCTTTGGCGCCGCGTGGGCGCAACAGTGGCACAGACAAGCTGATGCCAGCCAAATGAATGGGTGGAGGGAGGAAGGGAGGAGCATCTTTGTAGTGTGTGTGTTGCCGAATCTGTAAACTTTGTGTGCCCTTGCTGCAGGGGCCGCAGCAGCAGGCGGCATGTCCTGGAAACTATACCACTAGTTGCACACAAAGACAAGGATGTCAGAAAGAACTACTGCAACAGGCGTATGTGAAGGAAGGAGTGTCCGGTTTCCCATGGCACACCCAGAGACAATGGATGCACAATCACTAAAGATGACTGACACCGGATCATGAAACTGAAGGACGAGCTGCGCACAGGATACACACCCTCAGCAGGTGTTGACGGCCTGTTGTGGTCACCAACATGGCCAAATACATACACAACCATGGACATCATGCACAATAGATATCCAAATCCCTGAAGAACTGCATGCAAGTTGCTAAACTACACATAGACTCATATGCACAATCTTTGACAACTATGCCAGAGATGCCGCATGCAAAGTGGCAAGAGTCCTGCATTGACAGAGATGAGGCACCTTGGAGGGTGAGGAACACCTTTATTACTCAGGTTCACACCTAGGGAAATGCATCAATATGAACAGACTCACACGTCATTTGGCTGAACATGTGGGACCTACACTGGACATCCCCTTCACAACACAGATGCTGTAAATCTATTGAACTGGCACACAAGTGAAGGGGGTGAGCCAAACACCCCCATATGCACACGGAGGGACTGCAATTCCCCATTTATCCTCTCATGGGGATGTCCCACACTATGTCCACCCATAGCATCCTGTGTGTTTCAGAGGGAAGTTGTACACACATTGATGCCTTCATCAGAATCCACAGTCCCATCACAGATGACTGTTACGAAGGGTGACTATCAATACATGGGAGTCATGCAACATGTCATGTGCCCCATGGTGAGTCGACATGTATGTATAGTAACACAACATGCACAGGAGCAGTGCCCACACATTCCAAACACCTACCAACACCAAAATGCTGTGCAGCAATCCTTAACCAAAAAGACTTTTCACCATGTCCGTGCATGGGACGCTGATTCAGCACACGTTGCAATACTCATGAGGAATAGCGGGAGGCCAACGATGACACGAGCAGGCAGCATGCAAAATGACCTGGGAATGACAGACACACAAAAAGTCAGGGAAAGATTGTCATCCGCATGCATGGTCATTTAGTCTACAGGAATAAGTGTGTCACCATGCTATATTAAAATTGAGTGTCTAAGCTAAAATGTGTGGAAGGACATCATCACTCGAGTGACACATCTGAACACACATCTAAGTCACTTAGCATACAGTCAGCTGGACACACACATTGCAACACATGCCACACAAGGCTCCAGGCGTGCACACTCAGACCCATGGACTCACCATTATGAGAAGAAGTTGCGTATGAGCTGACTCCGGATGTCGTCCTCCTCCTCATCCTCATCCTCACTTGCCTCGTGACCAAGCCCTTTATCGTCCACGGGTGGATGTTCCTGCTCATCAGGATCCAGGATGAGTGGCACAGCATTCTCCACTGCCATGTTGTGCAGCATGCAGCACACGAGGAAGATCTTGCAGGCCTTCACCGGTGCATATGGGAGGGACCCGCCTGTCTTGTGAAGGCACCGGAATCTGCTCTTCAGGAGGCCAAACGTCCTCTCAATCACTTGCCTGGTCTGCCCATGTGCGTTGTTGTAACGGTGATCTGCAGCTGTTCTGGGGTTGCGGAGAGGCGTCATTAGCCATGGCATGTTGGGATAGCCAGAGTCCCCTACATGGAAACATCATGTAAAGAAGTGGGTCAGGAGATGCCGTAAGATACAAAAATAGCGCTAAACAAAGGACAAACAGAGTATACCCACCAACAAGACATGCTCGTTCGTTGTGCAGCCCCAGCATCATTTCTGGCACCCTGCTATGCCTCATGATGTAGGCATCGTGTGCTGACCATGGAAAACGTGCACAGAGGAGGAGGAGCCTAGCGCGCACCCAAGATGGCCGCGTAGGTGCGAGGCTCCCGAGGACCTCCGCGACCTCCTGCATAAATCCTGACCGAATCCTGTCCTAGATGAGGGGACTGTGTTTGTGAACCCGAACTGAGGTGACGCCCGTTTTCCGTTTTCAATTCGGACTTCGGACACCGGCGGGAGCACCGATTAAGGTTTGCGGCCTTCTCCACACCGGCCCCCCGTACTGGAGTTGTGGGGCGATCCGGCGACAAAGTGAATAACAGCGGCGGGCAAGGCTGGGCGACTCGCGCACCCCGCACTTTCACTTTCGCTTTTGCGCCCTCCTTGCTGCCAGGCGAGGTAGGGTCGCGAAGCGGTGTGCGGTGGTGTGGCCTCGTTGGGGTGCCCTGCCGGCCCGCCGGCTGCGGTCCGTCCTGCGGAGTGGTGGTGGCCCCCCCCCAGAGCCCTTGAACGGGATTGTCTACCCCCTTTTTGGGGAGATTGGCTCGATTTGGGGACCGCGACCATGGCCACAAAACAAGATGGCGACCGGGCTAAGGTGAAGTCGACCCGTCGTGGCGCGGCCCATCAATCCAACAACATGGATCGCTACACCCTCCAGAAGGAGTCTCCAGAGGCGCTGCGTAGGTCCCCTACGGGCCCGACTGATGCTCCTGCTCTGCCCACGGACCTGACCCTCCGAGACGTCATGGGCGCCATCGCCGAGATGAAGGCCTCGGTGGACCAGCGCTTTGACACTCTGGCGCAGAAGATCGACTCGGTCCTCGTGGACGTGGGCCTCGTGAGAGCCGATCTGTCAAAAACAAATGACCGGGTCGATTCTTTGGCCCACTCTACCTCGGGCCTCACATCTGACGTGGCGGCCCTCCAACAGGAGGTGCGCAGGCTTGGCCAGGCGAGCGCCCTGATGCATCGTCGACTGGAGGATTCCGAGGGTCGGGCCCGGAGAAACAACGTCCGCAATATCGGGGTGCCGGAAGGACGCGAGGCAGAGGCAGCGGATCTGTTTGTGGAGGACTTGGTCCTCACCCATCTCCAGCCTCGGGGGCTGAGTAAATTCTTTGCAGTGGAACGTGCCCACAGGGTCCCCGGGGGTAGGCCTAAGGCCGGAGCCCCTCCGAGGCCTCTCATCGCCCGGATTTTCAATTTTCGGGACAGGGACGCTATCCTGCAGACTTCCAGGCTACAAGGGCCGGTCAGACTTGATAATATGGATATAAATTTCTATCCTGACTTTACTCCGACGGTCCAAAAGCAGAGACTGAGCTTTCTCGGTGTCAAACGTCGCCTACGGGACCTGAATCTCAAATATGCGATGCTTTTCCCGGCTAAGCTGAGGGTGGAGGTGGATGGCCGCACGCACTTTTTTGATCGTCCCGAAGCGGCCGGGGACTGGCTGGACACTTTGCCCGGAGATCGGGGCCGGGGGGGTGGGGGGGGAGCGGTTGGTGGGGAGGGCCCGCCGGATCAGGACTGAGGGACTAATGGTAGGCCTTGCTCTGGACTGTGTTATTGTCACCATTGATTGTTAGGTTAAGTTCCCCTCCTGTGGAGGTCGTGTGGGGTCTCTTGGGGGATCTCCCTCCTCCTCTGGGGGACTAGTTAGTTTTCTTTCTATGGGGCGACAGGCACACTGCACTTTGGGGGGGCTGTTTGGGCTCATGCAGGGGTGCAGGGTGGGGGGAGTTCTGTTGGGATGGGTGGGTTGGGGTGGGGTGTGGTTCGTTTCTACCGCAAGGCAAACCCTTCATTGTATTGGTGTTTTTGAGATGCTCTCGGGGGGACAAATGATGGCTTCTGTATGTGATGGGGGGTAGGGACCTGACTTTGTTGTCCTGGAACGTTAACGGACTGGGTGATAGGATTAAGCGGGGTGTGGTCCTGCAATATCTGAAACGGATTTCGCCTGATGTGGTCTTTTTGCAGGAGACGCACCTCATTGGTAACTCCTTTTGTGCCATGAATCGGCGTGGCTATCGTTTGGTGGCCCACTCGGGCTTCACATCAGGCTCACGAGGGGTGGGCATTATGGTCAAGACCTCGCTCCCGCTAGAAATAGACGAGGTGCGCCATGATGAGAGGGGACGCTACACTGTCTTGGTGGGGAGAATGGAGGGCAAAGTAGTCGTCTTTGTCTCAGTGTACGTCCCACCGGGGTTACAGTCCACCACCTTTGCGGACCTGGGACGCCTCCTGCTTGACCTTCCGGGGGGGCTTCTGGTGGTTGGGGGGGACTTCAATGCGGTGGCCTCTGGGACTATGGATCGCTATCCCCCTAGGGACCTCCCCCGGGCACAAGCGTGGCTGTCTGGCCTTTTGGACACACTGGGATTGGTGGACTGTTGGCGTCTAAAGCATCCCACTCAGCTGCAATACACCTTCCATTCGGGGGCCCATGGTAGCCTTTCGCGGCTTGATCATGTCCTTGTCCCTGCGGCCTATGCCGGGAGAGTGGGGGAGGTGCGCCATCTGGCGCGGGGTATTTCAGATCATTCCCCACTCCTGTTGCACTTTGATGTCTTCCCGAGGGGGGAGGGCAGGGTAGCTCCAATCAATGCCTGGTACCTGCGCGACCCCACTATTCGTGCGGACTTGATTAAATCCTTGCAACGGTATTTTGAGGAGAATGTGGGGTCTGTCCCGTCGGCCATCTCCCTGTGGGAGGCTTTCAAGACAGTGCTTAGAGGGGAGGCCCTCTCCTTTATTTCCCATGCCCGGAGGCGCGCACAGGAGGAGGTGACCCGGGTGGAGGCCGAAATTACTGAACTGGAGGGTGATCTGGGGAGTGGGGTGACTGACGCTGCGCTGCACGTTCTACACCTTAAGCAGGCGGCCTATAGGTCCCTCGTCACGGAGGCGGCCAGGGGCCTCAGCAGAGAGCAACAGGGGCGATTGTATGATGTGGGTGATAAGGCTGGCAAGTTGATTGCGTGGTTGGATAAGAAGGAGAGAGCTAGTCGTGTGGTCCCGCTGATTGAGAGAATGGATGGTGTACGTGTTACTGAGCCGGAAGGCATTGTCTCTTGCTTCGCAGATTATTTCCGCGAGGTATATTCCCCGGTTTCTCCCTGCCCGGAGGAGGATTCCCATGCCCTGCTGCGTGACATCGCGCTGCCCTCCCTCTCAATGGAGGACAGGGAGTTGATGGATGCCGCCCCCACCTCGGACGAAATTGCCCTCGCCATCCGCTCGGTCGCTTCTGGCAAGGCCATGGGCCCGAACGGCATTCCTATCGAGTTGTATAAACTGCGACCGGATGTACTGGCACCCCACCTCCGCGCAATGTTCCTTGCGGCCCACTCGCGGGGCTCCCTCCCGCCGGACCAGCGTCTGGCTACCATCGTGGTTATCCACAAGGAGGGGAGACCGCGAGACCGGGTCACATCCTACCGGCCTATCTCGCTCTTGAACGTGGAGCCTAAAATCCTCGCCAAGGTGCTCGCCAACCGGCTGGTCGGCGTGGTGGGCGATCTGGTCCACCAAGACCAGTCCGGCTTTATTCCACATCGCAATTCGGCCCTTAATCTGCGGCGCTTGCACGGGGTGCTCGCGCGTGTTCCGTTCGTGCGGGAGCCGGCCATCTTGGCGTCCTTGGACGCCACCATGGCGTTCGACACGCTCGAATGGCCCTACATCTGGGCGATGCTGGCGAAATTTGGATTTGGCCCGGGATTCATCAGTTGGGTCAAATTGTTGTACTCGAACCCATTGGCACAGGTGGTGGTGAATGGTCGAGTCTCGGCCCCATTCGTGCTGGGACGGGGCACGCGACAGGGTTGTCCCCTGTCGCCGCTCCTTTTTGCACTGGCCCTGGAACCCCTGGCGGAGTGGCTGCGGTGGCACCCTTCTATCCGTGGTCTCCGTTGGACCCCCGAGTATGAGGACCGCGTGTCCCTCTACGCTGACGATATCCTTTTGTACTTAGCCTCCCCGCGCAAGTCACTGATTGTCCTGGTCGATGTTTTGCGCTCCTTTGGCCGTAATTCAGGCCTTGTCATCAACTGGGCTAAATCCTGTGTCTATGTGCTTTCCGGGGAGGCTCCTGTCCTCCCTCGGGGCTGTCCGATCCAGATTGCCTCGCAGGGATTTCGATACCTGGAGTCTATATTACGCTGGACCCGGTGGCCCGCTACGAGCGAAATTTGCTTCCCCCCCTCCAGCGCTTGAAGGAGGACGTCGCGCGCTGGCGGCGCTTGCCGCTTTCGCCGCTCGGCCGGGCGGCATTGTTCAAGATGATGTCATTGCCGCGCTTTCTGTACGCTCTCCAGAACACTATGGACTTGGTCCCGGCGCGCTACTTCCGTGAGGTGGAAAGCTTACAGCGCCGTCTGTTTTGGGACGGGAGGCCGCGTATAGCTCTGGCAAAATTGACGCTCCCGTGGTACGACGGAGGGATTGCCCTCCCGGATATTAAGCGGTATTACTGGGCCTCCCAGTTAGCTGCAATTAATCACGGTTTCTATGGGCCCGCCCTAAACCCGGCATTTGAAATGGACAAAATGCTCCTGCCCGGTGGCGACTACAATCGAGCGCTCTACACTAGTGTGCCCGATTCCCGCTTGACGGGACCCACGCGTGTCATGGTGCGAGTATGGCACGCGGCTAATGCAGCTATGGGATGGAAGGACCGTTTGACCCGAGCGTCACCGTTGTATGCGTCGGAGAGGCTGGGCTCTTTGTGGACCTCGAAGGGCTTCGAGAGGTGGGACATGATAGGCATCAGTACAGTGGGAGATCTCTGGACGAGGGGAGGATTCAAAACATTCGAGACGCTGCAGGCGGAGTTTCAGCTGCAGGGCAGTGAATACTTTCGCTACCTGCAGGTCCGTCACGCACTGGGTTCCGTCTTCCCAGACGTGGCCTCCATCCCGGAGTCCTCCCCCCTGGAGGATAGAGTGCTAGATGGCCACGTTCCGGACAGCACGATCTCCCTCATTTACAAGAAATTGATAAATGACCGCTCGGGCTTACTGACTGGCCTCCGCGAGGCTTGGGTTGCCGATGGGCTGGAGTTGGACGACGAGGACTGGATTTCCGCGGTGGCCTCTCCGAAGGAGGTGGCCATCCCGGCTCGCCTTCGCTTCGTCCAGCTTAAGATACTCCACCGGGTGTATATGACGGGGCCAAGGCTTCTGCGTATGGGCTATGCCGAGGATGGATTGTGTAAGCGCGGGTGTGGTGCTTTGGCGACTTTTTTGCACATTCTGTGGGAATGTCCGAGGGTGGAGCGATTCTGGCGTGGTGTGCATGAGGTCCTGCGAGCGGTTACGCATGTCGCGCTGTTGCCTGAAGCGAGGAGATGCTTGCTGAATGTGTGGGAACCGACCGATTACTCGGTTCCGCAGACGCGATGGGTGACTCTGGGATATATGATAGCTAAACGTGACATTGCTCAACTGTGGGGATCCCAGAGGCCCCCGGCGGTGTCGGCCTGGAAAGAACACATGGATTGGTGCATGTTCCGAGAAAAGGTGGTGTATGTGGCGCGGGGTAAGCCTGGGGCATGGGTGAAGATATGGGGCCCCTGGAACGCCTACCGCGGGGGTATTTGCGAGCCGCCGTTGTTGCCTCCCACTTCACCAGCTCCATCCCCCTAGTTGACCCCCTCCCTCAGCCCCGGGCACATTGATCTCCCAGTCCCGGATCTGTTTCCCTTCCCCTCTCTGGATTTCTTTGGATGGTTGGGGTCCCCCACTGGAGGAGCACGTGTCGTCATTTTCGATCGCGGGTTGCCTTGCGGGTGTGGTTTTATGTTGTTGTGTTGTATAAAACGAAACCGTATTGTGGGCTCAGAGTCATGTGGCCCACGTTGTTGATACCTCCTGCTTTATCGTCTCTGCAAAGTCAGGTGCCTTATTGTATGTATGTCATTTGCTTCTGCCACTTTAGCGGCCGGCCGGAAGGTTATAGGCCCATATCTGTATATATTTGAGATTGCAATAAACGGTTTCAACAAAAAAAAAAAAAAAAAAAAAATGATTAAAAAAAAAAAAAAAAAAAAGAAAACGTGCACAGACATGGGAAATCAGCATGTTAGCAAGACACACCACAAGGGCATTTATAGAGTGGTAATGTTTACGGTTGCGATAGGTGACCTCCTGTGCCTGTGGTGGTACCAAAGCCACATGTGTCCCATCAATAGACTCAATTACATGGGGCATCCCTCCCAGGGCATAGAGCTCACCCTTGACCCCTTTCAACTGCTCACGAGTTGGAAAATGGATGAATTCATCCAGGTGCTCCAACATGGCTTCTAAAAAATCATGCAGGACACGGCTGAACATGGTCTGTGACATGCCACCCACATCAGCTATGGTGAATTGAAACGTACCGGTGGCAAAAAAATGTAGGGCTGCCATCACCTTCATCTTGGGGGTCAGCGCAGTAGGATACCTGTGTAGCGGTTGGAGGTGTTGTTCAAGCTTTGCGGTCAAGTTCTCAATCAACTGTTGCGAGAAGCGGTAATGTCTTATGCAGTCACGTTCCCTCATGGCACCCAAGTCTGGCATTGGTCGGGGGAGAGGCGGTGCCCTGCAGAAAATTGGAAGGAATAACGAAGAGTGAGTACAGAACAACATCAATGTCAATGAACTGAGCACATGCTCAACTGCTACTACACATCTGCTCAATACAGAGTCTGGTCTGTGCAATACATCCAGGACACGTATGCCAGCCAGGTGATACTTCTACGACAAGCCAGCTACACCCGTTGATAGTCAAGTTCTACATGACATGCCCCGAAACTAGCTGTGGGCCAGTATAAGTGAACAGCCAGAGACATCACAGGAGTGACATACATCCACATATCTGCATTTGAAGGATGTCATCTCATACAGACTGCTGGCGGCAAGCTAGATGCACAGGTCACATGTCATTGGAAATGTACAGATCACACACATAGCGATGAAGGGGTACACGTGAAAAATGAAAACACAGACATGGATACGGCGCAGATATGTCCTCACGTTGAAAAATCATCTTTGAAGCATACAGACACACGTAACGTGTGAATCCACATGTGGCATGGTGTGCGTATATGTGTGCCATGCCCATCTACACACAGACACATGTTGGATGCAGCAACAGCAGATACAGTTGATGGAACACCAACAGCAAGCTCATGGGAACACATGACACACACAGGACATAGTCACATCGGGGCACGCTGGTACTTAGATGTCAGGTGTTAGTGTCCCTGTACCTGGCATCAGGGGACATTTGCGGGTGTTGGTGACTGTGCAATACCAGTGATGCAGTGCTTGACACGTTTGTACTACATGCACACATGTGCAACGTGGGAAGGGGAAGTGTGCCACATACTGCCCCATCACAAATGACATGTGTACACAGGTCATCACACATCTATTGTGCTAAAACATGAGGAGACATGTGCCATATCACTGCCTGACACACCTAGGCCCTGCACATGAAGGACTGCAATGACAATGACTTGATGTACAGCCGTGCACGAGTCTGACACCTCCATTCAATTCGTGTGCGCCTCCTATCACCTGTGTAAGCTGTGAAATGCACCGTACACACGCTCTGAGGGCGTGTGAATGGTCCGTATCATCACATTGGTGTTCCCGCCGGAGTACGGGTGTGTGTACGGACCGTACACAAGTACGTGTACTACCAGTGTGTACACGTACGTGTATGACCAGTGTGTACACGTACGTGTACGACCAGTGTGTACACTGCCGTAGTACACGTACGTGTACACATACGACCAGTGTGTACACACATGTACGACCAGTGTGTACACTGCCGTAGTGCACGTACGTGTACACATACGACCAGTGTGTACACACATGTACGACCAGTGTGTACACTGCCGTAGTACACGTACGTGTACACACCGGTCGTACACGTACGTGTACGACCGTCGTACACGTACGTGTCCACACTGGTCGTACACGTACGTGTACACACTGGTCGTACACGTACGTGTCCACACTGGTCGTACACGTACTCGTACACATTTGTGTACACACTGGTCGTAATGTACGTGTACACACTGGTCGTACACGTACGTGTACACACTGGTTGTACACGTACGTGTACACACTGGTCGTACACGCACGTACACGTACGTACACGTACGTGTCCACACTGGTCGTACACGTACGTGTCCACAATGGTCGTACACGTACGTGTCGACACTGGTCGTACACGTATGTGTCCACACTGGTCGTACACATACGTGTCCACACTGGTCGTACACATACGTGTCAAACGCACTGTGCAACTGGTGCCGTAGGGTACGTGTGAAACGCACCGTACCTGTGTGTGGATTGCTAAATTACGTAGGGACACATGAGGGACAAGTATTAGGGCCTAAATGCATGCTGGTTGTCATGGATACCGATTTTCAAGTTCACATTTTCCATCATGTGGCCTGTAAAAGGCAGTTGGCAACTAAATACAATGTTGCAAAGTGGTTGTTGACTTCACATTATGCTCAAATTTTGAACCATGCAAAGGCACTCACTGGTGTGTGTTTAAAGGGATTGGAGGAAACGTAGGATGCAAATGAGACTGACCAATCACTCTGTACTCCTGTAAATGAAACAGCCCAGCAAGGCAGATATAAGTCAGCCAGAACCCATGAGAGGGCACTTGCCTGCACTACCTTTCACTCGACACCACTGCTGCTGCCTGTGCTTCCTCTGGCACCATGTCAAGGTCTGTGGAGAGGGCCCAGCCATTCACCCAGGAGGAGAATGAGGCATTGCTGGATGTCATCCTCCCACAGTACACCAGCCTGTATGGGAGACCAGGGGAGCAGGTGAGTGCTGACTCCACTACCTTTGACTGTGCACCTTTTTTGTGACTTCTGGCATTGTGTCCAGGTGTGACAGACATGCAATGTTGTTTAGCGTGGGTCCCAGGGGAGGAATGGCTTCTGTCTCACATGCAGAGCATGATGTAGTTCCTGTGTGCACTCCTCACTTGCATTGTGCTTACTGTGACATTCACTGCATAGAGCATGGCACATTCAGCCTGCCCAATCCTTTGGGACATTTTTGTTCTATAGTCCAGAGGTGATTCAGTGCCCACCCTCCCGGTGTGACAGGTGACTGTACCCACAGATGTGTGTGAGTTGAGTGGAGCTGTGGTGAGAGTGTCCAAATGATGTGTACGCCCCCTGGACATTGATGTGTGTGAATGTTCCTTGTCATGTGGGTGAGTGTCTATGTGGAGTGTTGCACCACAGCTGCATGGAGGAGGCAACAGCTCCACCCATCTGATGCGAGAAGTAAGCCGTGCGGAGTGTCTGACTTGCTGAGCTAGCACCACACCTGTGACACCCCACAGGCAAGTGGCACATGTGCAGAGTGAGGTTTATATCCACTGTTGCCAATGGCAGGTGATTGATCTGTGCCTGTGTGTGTCTGTGTACTCTGCTGAGGTTGTGTCAGTGGCCTGGGGCATGTGACTGCTTGGAGGTGCTGTCCATCAGCCTGGTGTTGCATGTGATGCACAGCGTGTGCCATGATCAGGGAGTGTGTTGCACCCCTCATGCCACCTGTGTACTTTCAATGGCATGTAGTGCATTGGGGCTTCCACAGAGGCTAATGGCCATATGACAAAGGTGCTATTTGTTGCCAGCATACTATGTCCTGTTCAACATATCAAAGATGTTCAAATGTGTGTCTCTGTGACATGGAGCAGGTGTAGTGATGTTGTCTCACTTTGTCATCCTCACAGGTAACTGCCTACGCCAAGGGGGAGATATGGAAGCGGGCCGTCAGGGCCGTGAGATCGGTGGAGGGTCGCAGTCGGCGCCTAGCCCAAGTGAGGAAACGCTGGCAGGACATCCGGTGCTGGACCCGGAGGATCACCCGGTGCCAGCTGAAGGACTCACCTCCACGCAAGCCCGGCGGGCGCCGACGCCAGACCCACCAGATGAAGCGTGTCCTGGCGGTGGTCTTCCCTGACTTGGATAGGCGGTTACAGGAGTTGCAGCAGCAGGAAGGGGGTAGGTAGATGTTTGTTTGTTGTGTGTCACCAGCTTTTGGAAGTGCTCAGTCGCCTGGATACACTGCGAGGGTTAATTTGTGTAGTGCATATCCTGTTCCCCAAAGTCAAACGGTGCTGTTCTTCCTCCCTTCCCCTCCTTGACATGTGTTCCCTGGTTTGTGTGTAATCACTATTGCACATGGTCATCTAGGCTGGCAGTTAATCCAAGTGCACATTGCTTTCTGCATCATGTGGGGGGGGGGGTCTGAGACATGTGTTGTTACCCTGCCTGTGCCCTGTCCTGTTCAGTCATTTGGGGGTCCATATTAGTTGGCACTGATGCTGAGTCTCAACATAGGAGTGTGAGTTTTCAAATGAACAGACCTGTAGCATGCATGACCGATGTTGTGGCCTCAGACATGATGTGCATGAGTGGGAGATATGCATAGTGCCGGGACGGTAGCTCATGTTACAGTCAGATAATTCCAGGACCATGGAGCAGTGTGCCCACTACAATCCCCTAAGACACCCTTGCCTCGGAATCTTGTGTGTCATCCAACACTGTGCCCATTCTCTGTGTGTTCAGCATAGTTTGGCCTCTGTGGCATTGTTCCCTGGCCTCATTTGTATTTATCTAAAGTGTGCTACATGTGCCCATTGTACAGGCTGACCCCATTTTGCTCGTGCATCCTCACACTGGGCAGTGCCTGTGTGTCTATGTACAACTATCTGTTGATGGTTGTTTGTCACAAATATGTGTTGGCAGCCTCACGAGGTGATGTGGAGTACATTTAGGAATTCTTGATGCACATTTTAGTAAACCCAGATTAAGAGGTGTAACTTCTTGATCTGTCTCAATAACATTGTCTCAGGTATGGGGGGGTTTGTGCGGGCAAGGCCTACATGTCCAAACCATATGTCTGCTTGCCAGGTCTGACCTGTGTGTGATAATTGTCTGGACAGACACTCAACATGCAGTGACCCAGTCATGTTGTGCTGGGTTTAATGTTTGTGCTTTGCAGCATGTGTCAAAATTTAAAATACATGGCTCATGCTCATCCATTTTTGCCACCAGTGTGTGGTCGAGATGCTACGTAGTTTGGTCTGTGTGTGCTGACATCTGTGTGGACATTCTCGCTTGCCATGAGGGTGTCTCCTCAGTGCAGGTGCTCCTTATCCCGACACATTGCAGGCCCATTAGCTAATGCATTGTCCTGTGTTTGGACATGTGTGCCACTCCACATGACCAAAAATAACAATTGGTTCTGTCGGGTATAAATTATTTCTTAAACCATTAAACCAGTCATTGGTTTATTCACAGGAAAGACAATTAATCATAAGCACACATAGAGACCAAAAAGGTATTCAAAATTTTTATAAATTGTGTCATTTATGAATACCCACATTAAATTGCATGGCTGTCAAGACATGAGTGAATTATAATTTGTGACAAGGTGACTTGTGGTGCTCAGTGCTGTAGTGAAAGTGCGTAATATATACAAAGTGGCTTGTGAAAGTATTGACGTTTTCAAAGGCCAGAAAAACAGATATTTGAATCGGTCTGCAGACTGATTGAATAGGTCTTTATGCAGAGTCTTTCAACTGGTCCAGGGGATATGTCGACGTTTCAACCCAGGAGGGGCACTACTAACTAGTCAATGCGGGTCTTCATCAGGACAGGGGCAGTGGGGTGACAGCTTAAAAGAGCCCAATGTAGCTCATGGGGAGTGTTAGATCTCTTCGTTTGATGTAGCAAACAGGAGCAAAGGTCTCCTGCGCAGCGTAAGTTCTTCCTCAATGGGGATTTCCAGTCTTGAGATGCGGTTAATGTCTTCCAATGATGGGTCTTGAGAGTCTCAGAATAGTTAAAAGGTAGGGGGAGGGGGCTCAGGCAATCGTCCTGTCTCCTCCGATTGTATTAATCACTCTAGGGTTCTTAGAACTGGACCCAGAGTCTCAATTGACTTCAAGCAGGGGGGGGCGCAGGCAAACATCCTGTCTCCTCCGATCCTATCCACATGACAGGCAGTGGGTCAGATGTGTTGCCAACTGTGTCATCATGGTACGGATGGCCATGTGACTGGTGGCATGATTCAAGTTGTTAGTCAAGAAGTATTGTACCTGGGCACTCACTACACTTGTCAACATGTCTCAATTTTTCATATGCTTCATTTTGCTAGTTTGTTGTGAAGGACAATAATGTGCCTGCATGACAGATGTCTCCCAGGGAAGTGCAAAAGAAAGTACTTTTACAATTTCCGTGGACACGCTGGCACATTTTAAAGAAAGGCACAGTTCGATTACCACTTGTTTTCTGATTATACATATCCATGTTCACACAGTGTGTTTGCATTTGGGTAAGTCCTTGGTTGTTGCTGATACCAACTTACGAGTGTCAAGTCATCCAGACCACTGTGGTGCCATGTATATGTACTTACAGATACCCCATTTCTTCTTTACAGTGGCCTATTTGAATTCGGCTGGCAGCTCCTACAATGACTGTGTAAATGTATTTTTGTGTGCACCTCATTGTGTGACTTATGTCATACAGGCAGATGTGTCTTCTGTACACAAAGTGGCACATTCACACATTCTAAACATGTACATTGTGGAAAGAGTTGTGAGTCCCAAGGGATTGCAATAATTTTGGTTAGGGTTTCCAAAGTACTCACAGGTCTCAGAGTGTGGGGACACCTTCAGCATTGAGGTGTGTTATTTGGCCTTGGGTGCACCAATACTGTTTCGTTCACAGTGAACAAGAGGTGGCATGCCTTCATAGTCTTGCTGTGCTCAACTGTCCTCAGACACTAGCTTCTCAGTATAATTCGATATCAAGTTATTTGCTGTTGTGTCATAATCTCCATTGTTTCCAAGCGTCATGGTGGGTCAACCAACTGGGGAGTGCAGGGTTACATATGTGTGGACTATTCTAGATGTTACTCATGGTGCATTTCCTGATATGCACTGTGACATTTTTGTTTGGACTCATGTGTCTGTTGTATACAGGTGACTGGTTATTTTCTGTATCTTCACCTTGCCCACAGCATCATCGGAGGACACCGAGGGAGGCACCTGCACGGACGTGGAGGAGGGATCCAGCACCGCTGCCACCACTGCTGGAGAGTCTGCGGGAGCAAGTGGCACAGAGGGCGAGGGGAGTCAGGCGGAGGACCTGTCTAGTGACAACACTGACTACGACGCTGACGGGTCCGAGGCTGAACTCCTCGAGGGGGCAGAGGCTGCTACAACACCTGGCAGCAGCACTACATCTGTCACCGCCCCCTCCATTCCCATCACTGCCCTCCCAGTTGCTCCGGTCCCTTCTGTCCATGCTAGGCAACACCGTGTCTCCTTCGTGCCAGGCACCGCACCCCCTGCCCCTGTCCCCCCTGCTGCCCTCACTGCAGAGTCTGTGGACATTCTGCGGCAGGTGCAGGTTGGCCAGACATCGATGCTGAATGTCCTCCATGGCCACACCAGAATGATGGCACAGATGGTGTCGTATATGGAGGGCATGTCATCAGCGATGTCTGACCAACAGATGTTGCTGAGGTCCATGGACTCTTTACTGACGGCAGCAGTGAGTCTCCTGCAGCGCTTCGTCCCCCCCTAACCCTGCACCATCCACACTTCCCACTCCCATGCCTGTCCCAAGCACACACAGACATTCCCAAGCACGCACCCCACCAGACACAGGCAGCACACCACCACGTAAGGCCAAGCGCACTCCTCCTGGCACGCACACTCAGGGGGATGAAGGCACACCCACTGGGTCTGGGGCACACAGGCATACACGCAGCCACAGTCCGAGTCTGCATGCCGCACTACCCAGTCCCTCCAAAGGCACTCCCCTCGGCTCCCCTACCACACAACCTGACAAGGAGGCCTACTTGACTGTGCTGGGCCTCAGCCCCTCTGGCTCTCCAGCCCGCAAACGGGAACGGCACTCCACGGGTAGGGGAGTTGAGTCCCCCCCCTGTCCACCCCCTCCCCCAGTAGCGCTGCACCCCATCACTCCAACCCCCCCCTCCTTTGAGCCTGTGTTTTCTTCAGGTGCAGGGGATACGCTGGATGACCTGGCAGCAGGGTGCAGCGCCGAGCTGACCTGCACCTTTGGCGCTGCCCCACCCCCTGTGGTGCAGGCGTCCGTCCCTGCACCCACCACACCTACCCTTACACCTCCTGTCCCTGCGGTGCCTGGTCCTTCCCCACACGATGCCCCCCCCAGTCGACGAACCTGAGGGTTCTAATGTGCAGGCAAGCGTGGCCATATGTCCCCCCCAAGGACTTCTGATCTGGACTGGTCATGTGCCTTTGTAAATAGTGTCCTTTTATACATTTTCATTTAATGCTGAATAAAGCATTTTCTTTTCACTTTGAACACTATTGCATTTCAGGTATTGATGTGGGTGCTGATGGTCCAGGAGTTGGGGTTGTGGTAATGTGTTATGTTTCAGGAAAAAGTTGTAGTCTGATGCTCATGGGGTGGACCATGGTATCTGCGTGCCATCACAAGGTCTCTGCAAAGTATCTTTGCTCGTGTGTGCTATTTGTGTTTGGAGACATTGTCCCAAGGAGTGTTCCTTCCTCTGTGGCACCTGACATCTTCCCTGCAGGGAGTTGCACTTTTGTTGTGCTGACCTGCGTTGGTGACGGATCCCTTCAACTATGGCCATGCCTGCTCAGCAATGTCTCCGGCTGCATCGTCTGTGCCATCCTTGCTAGTCACTGTACTTGTGTATTGAGTATGTTGTAATGCCTTAATGGCGACATTCACCATTTTCCGCACTATGCATGTGTGTTATCCCAGCCTAGCACACAATTGGTACTTGTTCTGCAGGGTATTTGGGCACCTGACTGACAATTGTGGGCATTGTATCTGTGGGAACTCCACCCTATTCCTTCCATGAGAGGCAACATCTTGGTGGCTGTCCCAGCACCTGTACATTCTTATCAGTCCTGGGATCTGCGTGACAGTGTGTATTCCCTTTGGCTCTCTTAGTTTAGTGGGCATTGACATGTGTATACAGTCTTGTGGCATGATCTCTGTGTGTGTATTGTGCTGCATCTGCCAGGGGTGGGTATGCATGTGTCATTTGACCTCACACCCACATGTGTTGTGTCATGCAGTGGGGTAAAGATATCCATCCTCATGGGAGTGGGACAATGCTGTCAGTGATGTGTTGTTATGGCACTATCAACATAGTCGAACATTAGGGATGCGTACATACACCCATGGAGTTGTGCTCATCTGATCATGATGTACACACCCCCATGACTCTGTCCACTGCTGGTATTCCTCTGCACCCACCCCTCACATGTCTCTGGCCTCTGCTGGTATTCCTCTGCACCCACCCCTCACATGTCTCTGTCCACTGCTGGGAGTGATATGCACCCACCCCTCACATGTCTCTGGCCACTGCTGGGAGTGATAGGCACCCACCCCTCACATGTCTCTGTCCACTGCTGGGAGTGATATGCACATACCCCTCACATGTCTGTCCACTGCTGGGAATGATTGGCACCCACCCCTCACATGTCTCTGTCCACTGCTGGGAGTGACAGGCACCCACCCCTCACATGTCTCTGTCCACTGCTGGGAGTGATATGCCCCCACCCCTCACATGTCTCTGGCCACTGCTGGTATTCCTCTCCACCCACCCCTCACATGTCTCTGTCCACTGCTGGGAGTGATATGCACCCACTCCTCACATGTCTCTCTCCACTGCTGGTATTCCTCTGCACCCACCCCTCACATGTCTCTGCCCACTGCTGGGAGTGATATGCACCCACCCCTCACAGGTCTCTGGCCACTGCTGGGAGTGATAGGCACCCACCCCTCACATGTCTCTGGCCACTGCTGGGAGTGATAGGCACCCCCCTCACATGTCTCTGGCCACTGCTGGGAGTGATATGCACCCTCCCCTCACATGTCTCTTTCCACTGCTGGTATTCCTCTGCACCCACCCCTCCCATGTCTCTGTCCACTGCTGGGAGTGATATGCACCCACCCCTCACATGTCTCTGGCCACTGCTGGGAGTGATAGGCACCCACCCCTCACATGTCTGTCCACTGCTGGGAGTGATATGCACCCACCCCTCACATGTCTATGGACACTGCTGGTATTCCTCTGCACCCACCCCTCACATGTCTCTGTCCACTGCTGGGAGTGATATGCACCCACCCCTCACATGTCTCTGGCCACTGCTGGGAGTGATAGGCACCCACCCCTCACATGTCTATGTCCACTGCTGGGAGTGATATGCACCCACCCCTCACATGTCTCTGGCCATTGCTGGGAGTGATAGGCACCCACCCCTCACATGTCTCTGGCCACTGCTGGTATTCCTCTGCACCCACCCCTCCATGTCTCTGTCCACTGCTGGGAGTGATATGCACCCACCCCTCACATGTCTCAGTCCACTGCTGGGAGTGATATGCACCCTCCCCTCACATGTCTCTGTCCACTGCGGGGAGTGATATGCACCCACCCCTCACATGTCTCTGTCCACTGCTGGGACTCCTAGGCACACATCCACCCACCCACCCGCACCCTTGGTGCTGTACACTGCTGTCCTGGCCATGAACACACCCCAATATACTGGTTATATGCTGAACCAGGCCCTAAGCCAACATTCGTGGCGTGTGTACGCCTTGTATCACTAATGTACTGGTGCCCTAGAGGTACGGGTGATGCGGTCCATACCCCTGCTCTGAGGGCATGGGTACGGCCCGTACCGCCATTGTTGTGGTGATGTAGGAGTACGCGCCGTACCCACGCCCTCAGAGCGTGTGTACGGCCCGTACCATGCGTACCCCTACATCACCCCTACAATGGTGGTACAGGCCGTACCCACGCCCTCAGAGCGTGGGTACGGCCCGTACCACCATTGTAGTGGTGATGTAGGTGTACGCACTGTACCCACGCCCTCAGAGCGTGGGTACGGCCCGTACCACGCGTACCCCTACATCACCACTCCAATGGTGGTACGGGCCGTACCCACGCCCTCAGAGCGTGGGTACGGCCCGTACCACCATTGTAGTGAGGTGATGTAGGAGTACGCGCCGTACCCACGCCCTCAGAGCGTGGGTACGGCCCGTACCACGCATACCCCTACATCACCACTCCAATGGTGGTACGGGCCGTACCCACGCCCTCAGGGCATGTGTACAGCCCGTACCATGCGTACCCCTACATCACCACTACAATGGTGGTACGGGCCGTATCCACGCCCTCAGAGCATGGGTACGGCCCGTACCACCATTGTAGTGGTGATGTAGGAGTATGCGCTGTACCCACGCCCTCAGAGCATGGGTATGGCCAGTACCACGCGTACCCCTATGTCACCACTCCAATGGTGGTACGGGCCGTACCCACGCCCTCAGAGCGTGTGTACGGCCCGTACCACGTATACCCCTACATCACCACTACAATGGTGGTACGGTCCGTACCCACGCCCTCAGAGCGTGGGTACGGCCTGTACCACCATTGCAGTGGTGATGTAGGTGTACGCGCTGTACCCACGCCCTCAGAGCGTGTGTACGGCCCATACCACGCGTACCCCTACATCACCACTACAATGGTGGTACGGGCCGTACCCACACCCTCAGAGCATGGGTACGGCCCGTACCACCATTGTAGTGGTGATGTAGGAGTACGCGCCGTACCCACGCCCTCAGAGCATGTGTACGGCCCGTACCATGCGTACCCCTTCATCACCACTACAATGGTGGTACGGGCCGTACCCATGCCCTCAGAGCGTGGGTACGGCGCGTACTCCTACATCACCACTGCAATGGTGGTACAGGCCGTACCCACTCTCTGAGGGCGTGGGTACAGCCCGTACCACCATTGTAGTGGTGGTGTAGGGGTACGCGTGGTACGGGCCGTACCCACGCTCTGAGGGCGTGGGTATGGCCCGTACCACCATTGTAGTGGTGATGTAGGTGTACGCGCCCTACCCACGCCCTCAGAGCCTGTTTACGGCCCGTACCACGCGTACCCCTACATCACCACTACAATGGTGGTACCCCACCACCATTGTAGTGGTGATGTAGGTGTACGCGCCCTACCCACGCCCTCAGAGCGTGGGTACGGCCCGTACCACCATTGTAGTGGTGATGTAGGAGTACGCGCCGTACCCACGCCCTCAGAGCGTGTGTACGGCCCGTACCACGCGTACCCCTACATCACCACTACAATGGTGGTACGGGCCGTACCCACGCCCTCAGAGCGTGGGTATGGCCCGTACCACGCGTACCCCTACATCACCACTACAATGGTGTGGTTACGGGCCGTACCACCATTGTAGTGGTGACGGGTACGCGTACGCGGGGATTGGTGGACACACCCCACGAAGTGACCAGACCCTGGAGGTAATGTATGGCCAGTGTATGGTATTTTTAAAATTAGGTAGAGGTTATGTTTCCTGCCCCTCGCCCCCCCTTTGCCCCTGGGTGTTGTGCTGACCTTCTGCGGAGTGCGCGGTGGTTTCGGTGCACCAGGTCGTAGGCTAGGAGGGCCGGGATGACACGTAGGATGGGGTCCATGGCTGTCCGTCGCGTACCGCTGCTCCTTCTTCGCGTCGTCCTCAATTTCCCGGGAGTTTTTGGCTGCCATAAAAAATGATCCGTGCGGAGTGACGTAGGCACGAATCGTACTTGCTGGTCCGTAGAACGCTGCCTGACTCCGTCCAGACGTCACGTACGCGATGTCCCGGATCGGAATTGTGGGTATTTTTTCGTCGCACGTAGTTTTTTACGATTCGTACGGAAATGGTATTTCTGTACGAATCGTACTTGCTGGTTTGTAAGGAGCATTTCCCGGGTACGAGTCGTACGGAGAATACGCTCCGTACGACCATTTGTACCCGGGTTTTACAGGATCGGAATCGGCACCATATTGTTCATTGACTGCAAGGAAAAACAAACTTTGAAATGCAGATTGTGAAATTGTTCATTATGACGAACTATTCATTCTAAATGAAAATTACTTCTACCGTGTGAATGAACACACAATCCAAGGAGTACTTCTCGCTTGCAGACACCAAATACTCCTTTTCTTCCTCGTTATTTACCCCAGAACAGAGCACAATGCACCATGTGAAAAGAACACACAATCCAAGGAGACCTCCACTGAACGTAGAGACAAAGCAAATGACGCTTCCTCTACGCATACGAGTGCATCCCTTCAGTGACAAATCTGCTGATGGCCACAAAACTACAGTCGTATTGTGTAAGAATGTTGAGTTTATCCTTTTGTGACGAATCTTCGAAGAGCGGCGCTGCTCAAAGAAAACACACTGTGATGAAACGCCTGATCCTGGAACTGTAGATGACGTTGACGGATCGCTGAATCCCTTGGTAGGATTCTTCTACATCATCATTATCCTTGGGCAGACAAGAGGTGAAGAGCTCCCAAGAAGCGTTAACCACGAGAGCGAGTGTTCCGTTTCAAAGAACTCGCACAGACTCAATAACCGGAGAGTCCAATCAGCAACCAGGGAAATAAACGTGGTCACAACACTTCTTTTCTCCAAAGGCACGACAAAGAGGTACGTTTCTTCTCAATAAATCGATGACCAAATTCCTCAAATAACTGCTTCTAAAGAAATTTGATTAACAAAGTAAAATTGGGACGAGCCCGCGTTGATTTTTTTTTTAAGTAATCCAGTAAATGTACATTCGCGGCGAATGCTCCCAGCCTCAAATATTTCAAAGATGAAGATTACAGTACCTTGTGCAATAAAGAAGGGGCAGAGCGTTGAGGGTGTTGGGTCCTTCTTCGATCCAGCTGCCGACTACGCCAATGTGAGAATCTCCTTTAGAAGAAATGAAGACAAATGGCATAGGAGATTCAAAAGGTAAATGCAGGTTTAATTCAAAGAGTATTAGGACCCATCCAAAGCCACATCCAGCTCTCCTCTGTAAACACCTTCTTCTGTTCAAAACCACTTCAAATACATACATTCAAAAACCTAGGAAACACAGCCTGGAACATTCCTATGTCATAACCAGGTGTCATAGAGATCTAGGTGCCACAGCAAAAGAACACCATGAGACCATGAACACCACAACACCTAGGATACCACAGGAGACTTACAATGAAACCCCAAAACTTTGCTATGCAACTCATAGTCTCCTTTTCCCTGGCAAACATATTCTGAAGTATCCATATGCACAAAATGTTTCCACAGTCAGAAAGTCTTGTGAACTGATAATGGAAAGGTAGCCAGTCTACTTGGGTCTCACAGTGCTAGACCATGGTTGTAAAGTCCAGGGGAGGGCTATGCACTCCCCTGGACCTCACAGTGCTGGGTCATAGCTGTGAGGCCTAAGGAAGGGGATTGTCCTTCCTCGGGCCTTGTAGTGCTAGACCATGGCCGCAAGGCCAGGGCTGTGGGGCCACATCAATATATCCTTACAGCAAAAGACCATGGCTGTAAGATCTAGGGCATGGGAACCCCCTCCCCTGGACATTACAGTACTGAACTATGGCTGGAGACACATGGGAGTGGGGACCCAGCAGCCCTAAACCATAAATGTGATGTTGAGGATAAAGCCACCCTTCCTGGGGCCTCACTCTGGATCATGGATGCAAGGCCCAGGGGTGGGCAAACCTCTCCCTTAAGCATTGGAGTGGTAGACCATGGCTGGAACCACAGAAGATTGGGGACCCCACAGCACTAGACCAACCCTTGCATGGGCATGCTCAGAAACATGGTGTTTAGGCCCAGGGGCCGCCATCACTCTCCACTGGGCTTGCAACGCTAGACCCAAAGGTATCAGAGCACTTTACAAAATCGTGATTTGACAATACAGTAAAACAGACATGAGAATACAAACGAGGCAAGAATTCAAAATAGAAAATAGTAAACATCCAAGAAAATAAAAAACTGTACCAAAAACAAGAGAAGCAATTCGAGAGGAACTAATAGACAACATAAAACAGATAAACAGCCTATGGTCATCAGGATTATGTCGGTACACGCAGTAAATAATCCAGGTCAATAATCTAGGTGTTAAAGTAGTTGTTGAGGAGGAGTTGTTTCTGGTTCTTTTGAAGTTAGGGAAAGAGTGGTTGCATCGAAGGCTCACAAGGTAGAGAGTTCCAAATGTTTGGTGCTTTTCCGGAAAAGATGCAAGACTTGGTTGTTGATTTTTTTAGATTTGTAGATTTGAGTAACAGAGCGTTGGAGCTTCTCAAACATCTGCTTGTTGCTGCCAAAGCCTAGGTAGGAGGGCTCCTCTACCCATGGTTTGCCTTCCGTGGGCCATGTAGTACTAAGATCATGGTTGTGAGTCCCTCAGCTGTAAAACCCATGGAAGTGGGCTCCCTCTACCATTCCTCTCAGCACTTTTTTGATTTGCAACATGTCCCTTGGTACCACTGCTATGCTACTTACTTATCTTTCACGGCCGAGCTCCATGCTTTGAACCTTCATCCCCCTGGGTCTTGCAGCCATGGTCAGGCATTCAGGGTAGGGGCACAAGCCCATAGGCTTTACAGTAATGAATGATGGCTGTGCGACCCATGGAATGGACCTCTCTAAGGGCTGTAGTTATCAATAGTGCAGGAGGTGCAGGGCAGAAGGCTTAATGGATGTTAGTTTTCAGCGTTCTGTAGTTAGGGTCAGCGGCACCATTACTATGTAAATGTTCCCTTCTCATATGCACTTTGCAGCCATTACCAAGAGCTGTGAGTCTCAGGAAAAGGTTGATGCTCATACGCTCAGGGAAGGAGCTTCATGTTAGAGATCATCAGTTCAACAAGTACTGACTTGCACCCACTGGGGTGAACCACTCAAGAACTCCATGTACCAGCTTCCCCAGGGGCGACCCGGAGGAGGGGCTAGCGGAGTGCGGTCCATTGCGATTGTTTCTACAAATATGGCTCCCTTGAGCTTTGAGCTGACGAGCTCCTGGACGACGCACCTGCGTGCCTGTGCGGGCAACGAGGCCTTTGACGGTTGTTTGGCGGCCCTCTTTTCCACCCCTAACTATTTTCTCTACTGAGGAGGGAAGTTATCCCGAAACCCGAGCCATGTCTCGGGCGATATTCTAAAACCCGGGACATGTATCGGGTCTAGAGATCATCAGTTCAACAAGTACTTACTTGCACCCACTGGGGTGAACCACTCAAGAACTTCATGTTAGAGATCATCAGTTCAACAAGTACTGACTTGCACCCACTGGGGTGAACCACTCAAGAACTCCATGTACCAGCTTCCCCAGGGGCGACCCGGAGGAGGGGCTAGCGGAGTGCGGTCCATTGCGATTGTTTCTGCTCAGGGAAGGAGCATCCTCCTCTGGAGCTTACAGCAGCGGTCCATGGTCCGAGGCCCAGGAGAAAAGGCCCCTCTGAGGGGCACAGCTATCAATACATTGTCATACGCAGTGGGACCGTGGACTGATGGTATAAAGGCCCGATGTACCCAAATGATGTCTGCTTTTTATTATGTCAGTGGCCAGGGGACTTTTTAATGTGCTTCTTTGCACCAGGGGTATTGGACCACTGATACGCCACTGACTTCCTTTCCCTGAGCTTCTCATCCATGGTCCTTGTTAGACCTGTCATCCTTAGTGTGGTCTTCCCCCCAACCCTTTGCCTGCTTACCTCCAGTTTTTGAAGTATCTTTTTGTTGGCCTTAGGACTCCGGTCACTTTACCATTGTAACCGTTACTAAAGTGCATGAGCTTCTCCCCTAAACATGGTGACATTGGTGTATACCGGATTGGCATATTTACTTTACCTGTAAGTCCCTTGTAAAGTGGTATACCATACACCCAGGGCCTGTAATCTAAATGCTACTAGTGGGTATGCAGCACTGGTTGTGCCACACATGCAAGGTCCCTTTCAAACCTGTCTCAGGCCTGCCATTGCAAGGCCTGTATGTGGAGTTTTACTGCTACTTCAACATGGCATTTGAAACCACTTGCCAAGCTTTAAACTCCCCTTTTATTACACATACATCATTCGTAAGGTAGCCCCTAGATAGTCCTATGGCAGGGTGCTGTGTAGGTAAAAGCTAGGACATGTACTTTTATGTTTTACATGTCCTAGCAGTGACAAGCAGCCACATTTATTTTCCCTACTGTGAGGCCTTCTCCTCTCATAGGCTAACATTAGGAATTCTTTAAGACGCTTTTAAGCTGTAATTCCTGATTAGAAAGGAGTAGCTAAATCATGCTTTATATCTTTGCAATGTTAATGTTAAATCCTCTTTAGTGTAAAGTTGGATTTGACATTACTATTTTAGAAATGGCACTTTTAGAAGGTTTCCCTATATGTGCATTTCTCTGCTCCTAACTTAGCTCTGTATGCCTGCAGCCTGTCTCCAATACAGTGTGGGCTGGGTGACAGCTACACTTTGTACTTTTCCTCTAGACAGCCACAAGCAAATGAAGGGTGGGAGGACTCATCATTCATCTGCATTCTGATAGCCTTCCTGGGCAGGAAGTAGGAAAAGGCGCAGACACTTACATCTGAATAGGCTGTGTCCAACCCCCACATAAAGGGGTCATCACCCTTCATAGATAGCCTGGCAGACAGGGCTGGGATGAAAGGGGACCTGTGCACTTCAAGGAGCTGCTTTGATGTCACTACCACTTCAAAATTACATTTTGGTATAAGTGCTGGGGCTCTGACCCTTCCAAATCAGTCCACTACTGGACCTGTGAAGAAATCTGCCAGGAGTAAGGACTGCTGTGCTACAAGGATTGCCACTCTGCCTCATTGACTGTTCCCAGGAACTGCTTCACACCTGTGCTGAGCTGCCCCTGATGCCTGATGATCTCTGCCCTGCTGAAGACAAAGATTGGACCCATCTCAACCAAACCCAGAGTGACTCTAAGGGCTTGCTGGCCTGTTTTCTGAAGTCTCAGGAACACAAATGACTTTCTGCAATTCTGCTGGACTTCACCATCTGTGAGTCCTATCCTTGCCTGAGGGGCCTCAGAAGTGGGTTCTGCAGCTGATTTTCTACAAAACCAACGCATCGTCACCACTGCACCGATCGGACCAGATGCAGTGCCCTTTGGCACTGATGCAGTGCAGATCTGAAGACATCTCTGCGTGATTTGACAACAACACAGCGCTGATCCAAGGTCCCGACAGCGAGGTTCAACTCCGATGCACCGCCGATCTGAGGTCACGACTGCGAGACTCGACTTTGATGCATTGACCCGACTAGGTAAATTGGGACTGACTCATCAGACTCTCTAAGACAACACTTTGCTGCACCCAAGGTACTTTCTCAGTGGACCATGCATGGGTGCAGTAGTTGGCCTGCCCTCCATTGTGGTCAGCCTGAATTTTAGATTCACCCCGGTCCAGTGCAACCAAAAGGTTACCTTTTACTGCTATTGACTTCTAAGCACTGTTTTTGGATTTAATCTTTAAAAATTCACATCTTGACTTCTACTAATTGGATTTTTGTTCTTATTTTACACAGATAAATGTTCTCTATTTTTCTAAACCTGCGTGTAGTCTTTTTGTGGTGTTTTCATTGTGTTACTGTATGTGTGTTGCACAAATACTTTATTATTTCCTTTATAGATAATCCTGACAACTCTGTGCCAGGCTACCAGAGGGTGGGCACAGGTTATCTTTTAGCTTGTATCCATCTTGCCCGGACTAGGATTGTTGTCCCTACCTGGACAGGGTGCAAGCCTCTGCCAACTAGAGACCCAATTTCTAACAGTCTTCAACTACGAGGCCTAAAGGAGAGGGTCCTTTTTCTGAATCTTGCAACACAGGACTATGGCTGTAAGACCCAGGGGATGAGCCACGTTCATGGGGCAGAGCTATTAATATCGCAGCAGGTGCAGTGACACTTGAGCCCATGGTTGTTAGGTGCACAAAGTACCCACATTTTGACCGCATGTTACAGGACCAAAGCTGTGTGGCCCAGGGAATGAGGCCCCTCTCTCTGGCATAGCTATTTATAGTGCAGCAGGCACAGCCACACCAGAGCCGAAGGTGGCTATAGGTCCAATCTACACAAATTATGGATATATTTTACATACAGCCAGTGGACGGGATGAGAGAGAGTATCCCATTTACCTTGCTTGCACCAGGGTCCATGGCACCATCGCTATGCCACTTGCCTATCTCTCCTGAAACGTACAGCCATGATCCAGTTATTACACTTTCGCAATTCCCAATGGGTCACAAATTGCGATGCTCATTAATATTAATGAGCCTCTTGCAATTTGCAAGCCTATTGGGAATGCCAGCCCTCCCAGGTATGGTGGCTTGCTGGGCTCAGCAGACCCCCATGTCTGGGACTGCTTTTTAATAAAGCAGCTTTTTTTTAAAATGCAGCCCGATTTTTTTAAAGAAAAATGGGATGCATTTAATTTTTTTTTAAATAAACGTTTTTGTTTTCTTTTTTAATGGCAGGCAGTGGTCCCTGGGACCACTGCCTGCCCTTTAAAAATATTTTTAGAGACAGTCACAAAGTGGAAGGGGTCCCCTGGGGACCCCTCCCAAATGGTGAATGCAGTACTACCCTCTTGAAGAGGGTGGTAATTTGCGAGTGTTTTGCAACCGCAATTGCGGTCACAAAACATTCACAAATAGCATAGCGGATGCAATTAGGAAGGGAACACCCCTTCCTAATTGTGACACGCAATTCCTTAACAGCGAGTCACAAATAAATTGCAACTTGCTATTTGGGAATTGCACATAGCCAACAGTGATTTTGCATGCGCAAACAGGTTTGCAAACCCGTTTGCGCATGCAATATCACGTCGTACATCTGTCCCGGAGTATGAAATTCCCCTAAAAGAGCAGGCACCCACCCTAAAATCTTTAAGCTAATTACCAGTCAACCCATTAGATAATGGCACATAAGGAGAAATAGCCCAGGAAGAACATGATTTACCTTAGATCAAACAATTTGATCAAGTAGGAGAATCAAGAATGCAACACAAGACTGCTTGATTTAAAACAAATAGCTTTCCCTCTATATCACATGCATTATCTGTTACAGTGATTAGGGGCCTGATTTAGGACAGAGTGAAATGGGATGAAAACTCCAAAATGAGCTTTGTAACTTTTGGTAATCCTCATATGAAACAGGGGCAGCTCCTCCGCAATGGCGGAGAAGCGTCGACCCACTAGCTCAGAGCCGGCAGGCAAAAAAATTAAATGATTACCTATAATTGTTTTATTTTTTATTTGCCAGCTCTGAGCTGTCTTTTGCAGGGAGAGGCGGGGTCGGGGCATGGGAGTGGGGAGGCAGAGTGCTAAGTGCCCTGCTGCATTGACGAGCTGGGCTGGAGAAACAGCAAAGACACCCTGGTCTGAGCAGAGCTTCTTTTCAGTCCAGTCAAGCCAATACTCGCGCTGTTCTCATAGCATGAGAGAAGCATAGGGATTGCACAGGGAGTCTAATGCTGTCCCAGTGCCTGCTTGGACCAGGAAGGATGAGGCGTGATGCTGTAGATGGCAGGCAGCTCCAGGCAAGTGTTATTTTTTATTATTAATCCCCCTATGCATGCTCCACCTCCCATGCGCCCCTTTATCCACTCACCACCTCTTCATTGTGACAGCCGCCACTGATATGAACATCTTCTTGGTGAAACCACAAGCATGCCAAGTGTCTTTCGAAGTGACAGTGAAAAGCTGGCTGCTGTATTGGAGAGGTGAGCCCTTGAGATGGGGAGGTGGGTGATGATGGAGCCTATTTTTCACTTTTAGAAAGACTGATTCTTGTTATTAATTGGTTCCAGTGATAGCTACTGGGGGGCCCCATAGCATAGAGGTTTGCAGAACCTATTTGGGTTGACAGATTCCCAAGAGGTTTAGAAAGTGATGCTAGAGGAAAGACTTTTTAAGTTGTTAGGCATTTCCAGCCCATTTTAGGAGCAGCACGGGGGAACACACCACTCTGCTCATTTGCTGAAGATCTGAAAAGCTGTTCTTGCAATATTACAAAATCTCGCAAGAACTAATCACAATCTTGGGCATGGCTGGCTATAAATCCACCCAGACTCATCATCTACTATTTGTTCACTTACCTGAAGGCAAGACATTGAATTGACCCTCTTGGAAGCTGAGCAGTATATCCCTGAAAATCCCGCACCAACCTCTCTGCCGCAGATCTTCTCTTATAGAATCCCGTTTGCTGCAGTATTCCTGAAAGAAAAGACCACACCTCCTAGAGGACACTTAGGTGGGAAAGTGGCAATGGCCTTTAATCAATGCATACAAACAGAAAGGCATGGGGTTAAGGAAAGGATTGATGCTTTTAATGTCATCCAACATAGATATAATCAAGATGTTGATTACTGTTATGTTCCAGTTGACGTGGATGTAGGGTAAAAGTTTCTTTAAGAGCTTGAGTTGGCCAAAGAACACACCAGACACTTTTATAACTTGTGTTTTGAGTGATAGATTGATGTTTAGGTAGATGCTCAGATTGTGTATTTTCTTGTGGGGGTATAGAGGAGGTTATATAAATATAGGCCAGTAGGCCATGAGCCGGGGAATGAGATGCTAACAAAGCCTCAGTTTTGGTAAGAAATATCTTCCCAGAATCTAAAACATTCACTAGCCTGTTAAAGTAAGGTAGCTGGTCAAAGACTTTGCATTTTCACCAAGGTTCATACTTGTCCTTGTATTAGTCATACTAAATATGATTTGAGTGTCCTCCACATACATATAGAAATTTACTCCAACAGTTGTAGGAGAGTATGTTAAAAACAGAGGAGACAGGATTGACCCCTGTGGCACACCAAAGTTTTATGAATGATGTGTGGAATGAAAAAGTGGTAACTTAGTGATTTGCTGATGGTCAGAAAGAAATGATATGGTCCGTTTGATTACTTGGCAGCTCACCCACAGGCTCACTTAATCTAGGGTTTTTTCAGAGTAGAATGATGGTATTGAAGACTGTTACCAAGTCAAAAAGTATCATTGTCCCAACCTCCATCACTAATCAGGCATTGAAGATCACATAAAACCATGTTTCCTGTCCAGAATGTGGTGTGAAGGGTATCTAAAAGAATATCATTTTCAGCAAATTGCTGGAGCTTTTCCAAACTAGTTTTTTAAAATGTTTGCAAAGGAATAGTAGAAAGGAAGTTGGCCAAATGCTGGTAACCTCTTGTGAGTTAAGAGTGAGATTTAAAAAAAATGGATTTCACATTAGGGGTGAACGGTAAACTCTGCTTCGATAGCCGAGTACGCAGAGTTTAGCCCACTCCACGCTATGCCTGGAGTGTGGAGTTCCGGAAAAGCTCTGCTAGATGCTGCGTGACAGAGTTTATCTCACGCACGGCTTACCAACGTTAAGTTGGCAGTGAGAGCGAGAAAATCTTGCACGACGATGAGTCTCGGCGTGATTTCTCAATGCGGGCAGTAGCAGCAGGTCGCTACCACTCACATTGAGAAAGCTGCTGCTCACGTTGAGCAAGCTGCCATCTGAGTAGGTATCTACTCGAGCTGCAGGAAGAAACAGCACCCTGTGGTGGGCCGCCTGGTGCAGTTCATGCTGAATTTACAGTGCTAGATAAGCTCTCAGAAGTAAAAATCAGCACAAGCATGGCAACGTACCACCTTTAAATCTTGTGGAGTTTTTAGATAATTCTGCAGAGGATAACTCTGCGAGTTTCACCCACCCCTATTTCCCAGTGGAATACTTTGCTATGGGGAAAATATCATATCCTAAAAAACTGTTAAACAAGCCCAGCAGCTGAGATTTGAGAAAAGGGGAAAGAAATGTCATGAATTTAGTTGTGCACAAGCCAGTCGGAAAAAAGCTTGCAACATCTGCCCTATTAATTAGTGGGAAATATTGTAATCTAATCACAGTTTGGATGTTGTCATTGAAAGGTTAGCAGGTGTAGGAATTTTATTTTGCCTTGATGTTGTCACGTATTAGTTTAATCTTGCTAAATAAGTATTGAACAAGATTATCACATAGGTGTTTAGAGTGTAGCTTTTCTTACCTTCCCTATTTTAAAGTTAAAGGGAGCAGCCATGCAGATATATTCTATCCTTTCATTTTTATCAGGCTTTCTATACCATTGTTGATAGGGGTCTAGTAACCATGGCTAAGGGACATGGATTAAACTATTCTATTAATTAATTTTATTGTCTCATTGCACTCTGATAATTTCTGGTATTTTACAGTGACCTAAGCACACCATGGTTACTCATTAACCTTACACGCAAAGTATGTATTTTGGTCTTTTATTCCAGTCCACTATAGAACATGTTTTTAAGTAAATTCAGTGTCCATAGATGACACAGCTGTATTTACTGTAAAAACAGTATGTGGACAGGGCCAGTAATGAAGTGCTGTGACCAGATGTTATCGAAGACTTCATAAAATACAAGTAACCATTTTGTGACCAGATGCATACGCATTCAAAGAATTCTTAGAAGAGAGGCGCAGCCAACACTTTTTTCACCTAAGTAACTTTTTCGAGACTGTAAGATATATAACTGGATAATGGTTGGCACATAAAAGTAGCCAAATACCAGAAAGGTGGGAGGAAGTGCATTTTCCCATAATTCACATGAAAACTAAAACTAACAAGTGATGATCAGCAGGGTATTGTTCATAAACATGGCAAGAGGAAGGTCATTTTCAAAGTGAGTTTGTGAGTAAAAAGTGGGAATATATATTTTGCTCAGAAATGAACATGCAACTCCCTATATGGGTAGCCTTAGTACTAATGGTATTGCTCGTAAGCACATAGTGGATGGAAAGAGTAACAAGCAAGTTGTGTAATCACCAACCCCACCAGTGTCTAAAAAAGAAAATGGAGTATCTAATCAGAAATACCTACCTTAAGTCCATTAATGACCAGGCAAAAATGAATGATGTTTGTTTAGGAAAAATATATATTTTTTTATAATAAGGGTAGAGTAACAGTAACTATTCAATGACATTATGTATAAAGTGGGATATGCAAGGCATGAGAATAGTACTCACTGCAAGTTAGAACTAAGGAAAGAGTGACAACAAAGTACATGTCATTGTATATCATAGATAATCGTTGTCCCATAAAAATTAGGGTGGACTTGCAGTAACAAGGTGTGGCCGTTCTGCCAATATATATGAGACTTGAGAGTGTATTTGGGGTTTTTACTTTTACGCTCCTTTATTCACATTAAGTCAAAACCCGGCTTTTTGCAATTTGCGGCTTCTTTGTTAATCATTCTGCTTCCTAGGTCTTGTTCACTCGGTCCATCGTCAGCAAATGCTCATCAGAGAGAAACTAGGATAAAAGGCAGTGTCTTTACTCAGTAATTAGAGGGAAAAGGTAGGTGAGGAAAAATAAATATCACCTACACTAGGACTCTAGGATTATTCCCCTTGTTTAGACTCATCAAAGTTAATGGGGCATGGTCCGTATACAAGACAAATGGGTTGCCTTCTAGATAATACCTTAGTTTGTCTACCGACCACTTTATAGCAAGACATTCTTTTTCAATCACTGGGAATTTAAGCTCACAAGGAAACAGTATACAGCTAATAAACAGAACAGGAACTTTAAACTCCTGATCATTGGTCTGAGAAAGAACAGCCCCAATACCTATCCCCGACATATCAGTCTGTAAAATAAAGGGTTTCTGAAAATTTGGTGATACTAAATTGGGGCTGGTGGCAAGGGAAGTTTTTAAAAGTTCAAAAGCCTTTTTAACCTCTCTGGGATAATTTTCTAAGGTTTTGTTCTTTTTTTTCTCTTTTTGAAGAGATCAGATATAGGTCCTGCTATCATAGAGTACTGAGGAATGAATAGTCTGTAGTATCCTAACAATCCCAAGAATGCCCTTACTTCCCTTTTGGTTCTTGGGAAAGGTGCATGTAGGATAACCATCACATTCTCTTCTTGCGGTTCTACCATCCCATATCCCAAGATATATCCCAGGTATCTCACTTTATTATAGTCTACTCGTGATGTTTAGCATTATTAATATGTAGATTGTCCTCCTGTAGTGCGATGAAAATTTTGTGAAGGTGTCCCAAGTGTTCCTTCGATGTTTTAGTAAAGATGACTATGTCGTCTAAATAGGTTGATGAATAAGTTTGGTGTCTATATAATACTTCATTTATCAGTCTCTGGAAGGTTGCTGGAACCCCATGAAGACCAGAACGTAACACCGTAAATTCATATAATCCTGCAGGATTTGAGAAAGCTGTTATTTCCCGATCTTTTCTTCAAAGGAGTAATTGCCAGTACCCCTTTGTGAGATCAAATGTAGTAATGTATTTGGCTTCTCCAATTTTCTCAATCATCTCATCTACCCGGGGTACCAAATAGGTGTCAAGTTTGGATACAGCATTCAAAGCCCTAAATTCAATACAAAGTCTGATCGACCCATCTGGTTTAGGAATGAGTACTATTGGGGATGACCAAATGCTCAGGTAGGGTTGTATAACTCCCATTTGCAACATATTCTCAATTTCTTGTTGGAGGATATTCATACGAGCTGCTGGTATTTAATAGGGTTTTTGCTTTATAACAGCTCCCTTTTCGGTGGTGATAACATGTTTGCCCATTTGTTGTTCGTCCGGGGATATTGGAGAAGATGGCTGAAAAATGTTGAAGTGTATCTCTTTGTTCCACAATTAGGGAATCATAAACAAGTAGTTCCTCCAAGGTGCTAGGTACAAGAGAAACATGTTGAACTACATTAGCAGGCTTTCTTTAACATATTTATATGGTAGTACTGTTCCACTCAGATCTGAATCTTTTGGTTGTACTAGGGATTAGGATAAGGGCCCAATCATTTACAGATGAATGGTACCATTTTCTTTCTTTATTATAAAAGGTTTTCTGTTTGCTTTGACTCTTCTCTAAATTGGTGTGGGCTAGTTCCGGGAGTTTACCTATTTTAGATTTTAGTTGTCTGGCATAATCTAAAAGGTTCCCAGCCTGGTTTTTGCTATCTTTTCCCCCTGCCTCTTTGGTCATTTCAAGCAGCGTTCTAGGTTGTCGGCCATACAGGAGTTAAAAAGACAAGCAACCTAAACTGCTTTGCACATCACCTGTAATTACAAACAGGGCTAGGGGTACCAACTGGTCTCATTCGTTCCCGTCTCCACTAAGTATTTTTAAAGTGCAGTTATAGCGTTCTACCAGGCTGTCTGTCTGTGGATGATATACAGACGTTTTGATATGAGTTCTTTTGGATCACTGATACAATATCGACTCCTATAACATCGAACTACAAAAATATCAAGTCAACAATATCGTATACCAAAATATCGACACACAATACACAAAACCGAAATAACACAAAAATCAATAACAAATTTTGCTTAAAAAGTCTTGATGACAAAAATATCGACAAAAAATATAAAGTACACAAAAAAATCGATAACATTAAATTAAAATGAAACACACCAAAATATTGATATAAACAATATCAACAACACAGACATCAAGAATATACATATAAACTATACTGAAAATAACATTTAAACTATTTTAAATAATATAATAAAATAACTTATACCAAATAGTTTAAACAAATATTACAAATAATTACAAAATTAATAACATTAAATAAAACAAATAAACTAAAAAATACTAAAACAAATAAATAAAAAAAAATAAAAAAATAAATAAATCACAACTACCAAAAATAAACAAAAATAAATATATCATATATAAAAAAATAACACATTTAACTACATATACATTTAAATAACGACAATAAACAAAAATAAAAAACAAATATTAAATTAACATAATAAATAATAAACAAATTTAAAGGTAACAGCTAAAAAATTCAAAAAAAGCTATCTCGACCAATACATTTAAACTACACCAACACAAACCAATAGAAAAATCTAACTAATTAAACAAACACTCTAAAAACAATGCATGAACACAAAATATACTGTATAACAGACACAGAGGAAGAGCAGAGATTTGCAAGAGAGAACACAGATAGAAAAACAACTACACAAACAACTATTCCAAAAATCCGTCAATAAAGGTAAGACCAAAACTTTATAATTAAATAAATAAAATTAGTTTTTAAAGAATAGTTAACCAAAGCTATAACATGTTTTCCTTTACAGATCCCAGATTATGCTTCACTAAAAATACAGTTAGAAAATTCAACACAAAGATTTACGTACACAACAACAATAAAATCAACATTATAAAAAATATATCACAAAGTAAGTATATAACTTAAACAACAAATATAGTAAAGTATTTAAAAGTAATACATTTAATAAAAAAGCAAAACATAGCTAAGACCAAAACCACAACATCAACAAAAGACACTTCATCAACTAAAAAGTGTAAGTATAGTTTTTCTCTCTCAAATAAATAAAAACAGAGACTGAGGGGCCAATTACGATGGTGGAAGGATCGCCACCGCCAGCCTTGCGGTGGTGAGCCCTCCGCCACCGAACGACGATTTCCCGCCCACCCAATTAGGGTGGCGGGGGGAATCAGACCGCCTGCCATGGATCCACCACAGGCAATCGTACCAATTGCCTAGCGGAGCGGTGTGCATCTTTAAAATGGTGGCGGTGCTTAGCAGGCACCGTCTGCCAAATTACGATGCAGGCTGTAGCCAGCCTTTCCATGGCAGCGAAACCGCCATGGAAAGCGGGGATTGGTTTCGAGGGCCCATTGTCGGCCTCCCATTGTGTTGGGGTGGGGTGTTGGTACACGGGGGTACCCATGGTACCCCCCTACATTTCACTATACTAAGCGGCAGGCACCACGCACCGCGTGGTGCCTGCCATTTAGTACAGTGAAATGCAGGACTTGTATTTTTACCATTGAGACGGGTGCTGCAGGCATGGTGGCGGTCGCATCCTAATGTGGAGTTCGGGACTGCCACATGATTGCTGGGCTGTCCCAATCCCCACTACGATGGTGGACGGACTTAATTAGCCCCTAAATAATCGAAATATTCAGATTACCTAAAACTATAACATTTTGGTGCCGATTCCGATCCGTTAAAAAAATTTACCGTCTGACTCGTATCCGTAATTTTTTACGTACGAATCGTACAAGTCCCGTACAAATGGCGAAGTATGATTCGTACGTGAAAAATACATACGAATGACCTCGGGAAAAGTCTACGAGACATCCCTGGACAGTTTTACGTACGAGTTGTAAAACTGAAGTCCGAGCGCACAAGTCCGATCCGTACCGGCATCCCGAATACACAAGCGTATGGAAAACGTCCCGTACGGAGCGAACTTTGCACGACCCCTACCCCGGGTACACTTGTGCCCGGGGTACGAGTCGTATGGCCCCCCCAGCCTCCCACCCCTCCCGCGTACGTCCGCAATGTACCCCCCAGCCCCCTGTATGTACGCGCCGTACCCCCACCCCAGTATGTATGCGCCGTACCCCCCAGCCCCCGTATGTACGCGCCGTACCCCCACCCTGTATGTACGCGCCGTACCCCCAGCCCCCCATATGTACGCGCCATACCCCCACCCCCGTATGTATGTGCCGTACCCCCACCCCATATGTAGACGCCGTACCCCTCAACCCCCCGTATGTACACGCCGTACCCCCACCCCTGTATGTATGCGCCATACCCCCACCCCGTATGTACGCACCGTACCCCCCAGCCCCCGTATGTATGCGCTGTACCTCCACCCCCGTATGTATGCGCTGTACCCCCAGCACGTAGCGCTGGGGGTACGGCGCGTACATACGGGGTGGGGGTACGGCGCGTTCATACGGGGGTGGGGGTACGGCGCGTACATATGGGGGCTGGGGGATACGGCACGTACATACGGGGTAGGGGTATGGCGCGTACATACGGGGGTGGGGGTACAGCACGTACATACGGTGGTGGGGGTACGGCGCATACCGTGCCCCCTTTTCCTCGTGCTTCGTGGCGTACTGAGCTTTTCCGGCACTTTTTGGCTCCCGTAAAAATATAGCCGTGCGGAGTGCTGTGGGTACGAATCATACTTGCTGGTCTGTAAAACGCTGCCTGACTCCGTGCGGACGTCGCATACGCGCTGCCCAGGATTGGAATTGTATGTATTTTTTAGCCGCACAGTGTTTTTTACGATTCGTACGGAAATGGTATTTCTGTATGAATCGTACTTGCTGGTTTGTACGGTGGAATTCCCGTGTACGAGTCGTACGGAGAAAACGCTCCGTACGACCATTTGTATATGGGTTTTACAGGATCGGAATCGGCACCTTTATGTTTCACAGATTGCACTTCACTAGAAGCTCCCAAAAAAACTACAAAGAATTAACTTCAAAACAATTACAAAATCAACATTAAAGAAAAATATAAAACTAAGTAAGTATACAATCTACCAAATAAAGCAAACTAATGAAAAAGATTCAAATAAAAAAAATATATATATAACTAACAAATACTCTTCTCTTCACAGCTTCTACAAACTTCAACATACAACAACATCAATCAAATAAACTTCATCAACTAAAAATAGTAAGAATTGTTTCTCAAATAAATAGGAGTAAAAACGAAATAAATGTAATAATAAAATTAAATGTAACACTTAATAACATTTTGCTTTTAAACCAACAGAAAAAAACAAGTGAATAAACCACAACCATCACTAAAACATCCGTCAAAAAAATTAAAGAAAGACACATGTAAGTTTCTTTTCAAATATAATATTTATACAAACATGTTTACTATATATCTGTTTGAGTCACTTCTTTCTTGGATAATATATATATAAATATATATATTCACAGACAGCCAAAACATTGGCAGAAGGAGCAAAATTCATAACTTCACAAAAGGGAAAGCTACTTCTGTGCTACCTGAGCTACACTTATATGCAAGGAAAAGTAACTGGAAACAAAACCCATTGGAAATACAGTAAATATTACACCAATTCTTGCTATGGGAGTGCCACAACAGTAGAAAGAAATGCAATAAATATCAGAGAACACAACCATCCCCAAAATGTGACTGAAATCAAGGTCAGAGATGCTCTAGAAACAATAAGAGAAGCAAGGACCAGCTCCCAACAGACCAGCACCCAAATACTATAAAACATGTTAACTAGGGTTCCTGAACATGTCACAGGACAACTAACAGCCATCCCCACTTTAAAAGATTAATTGCCAGAACTAAAAGAGCTACAGCTCAAACAGCATCCACCCCCAAACATTTATAGAAATATAAATGTTACCAGAATATACCATCACCCACAAAGATGAAAAATTCCTTCTTCATGACAATAACAGTCATGACAAACTTACAAAAACTTTCTTTTTTTTTATTTGAAGTACTTTAGCGACGTACACAAAAAATTAATCAACAATACATGAGATCAGATACAACGAAAACAGGTTCAGCCTAAAATACAGCCAAACAAAGAAGTTTTAAACATCGACTATCGAGGAAATCAGTCGGAATCAAAATAAAGCCACCAGATTTTGTCAAATATTCTTATACCACCCACCCGCATAGCATAAATTTGTTCATTTTTCCTAACTCTTCTCATTTTCTGTATCCACTCTACATTAGATGGAATTTGTTCTGACCGCCAGTTCTGCAATAACAAAGATCTTGCAACTGCCATTGCTATATACAGTAATTTAACAGATTGGGTAGGGATTTTAAGATCCGGGTCAAAACCATAGAGCATCAATTTTTCATTAAAAGGAACCGTAATTTTATAATAGACCTGAAAAAACCCAAAAATCTCTTCTCAAAATATCCTGATTTTCGTACAATAAACCATTACATGAGACCAGTTGGCAGAAGTATGCTGTATACATCTAAAGCAGTTCGATGAATAATTTGAATACATTTTGGAAATAGCCGCAGGAGTACGATATAATAACCATTTCCCAAAGAATAACATTCTGCGCCAATTAGCTCCTCTAAGTATACTAAAATTAAACTGATTAATGGTCTTCAAAGTATTCGTAGATAATACATGATTTTCCTGTTCCTGCCATTTTTTGATTGCTTTTTGACCTAACTCCAGTTCTTTACTAGCCGTTAAGCAACGCTTCCACTCCCCAGGTCAATATCAAGTTGTTCCAAAAATTTGAAGATAGTATTGTAAGACCACACCAACAAAAAATTTCTCTGAATAAGACATGCCATCTCTATTGGAGTTATCCATACTCCATTTTTTAAAAAATCAACTATTTTAATAAATCCTACTGTGGCCCAATCATCTACTGTCTCAGATCCAATTTTAATGCCTATCAGTGGGAAGGTACTAGACAGCGAAGTTGTTACATTAATTAATGGGAGAGAATATCTTTTAAACATAGCAGTGCGTTTTTTAAGAAACCATATCACGGTCTTATAGCGGACTAATTTGGGAGATTTGAAAATCTGCGGGGGGGGTGGTATCTCATTTTCTAAACAAATTAGGTCAAAGAAAAAGTTTATAAATAAGGTTTGCCCTTGAGTTTGATTCTTAAACCTCGACAAATATTGTATAAAATATGCGTTATAATAATCTCTAATATTTGGTAAAGAGAGTCCTCTTTGATCTAAATCCGCATAAAGAGTGTTGATTGCTATACGAGGTGGCTTTTTTGCCCAGACGAAAGCAGAAAACAAAGATTCTACCTTGGAAAAATAGGTACCTGGCAGGAAACAAGGAATAGTGGAAAACAAAAAATTAAATAAAGGAAGAACGGACATTTTTATCAGGGCGACCCGGCCCAGAATCGAGAGTGGCAAAGAATTCCAGCGTGTAAACATTGATCAGATCTTTAAAAGAAGGGGATCGAAGTTAAGCGTGTATAAATCCTTAACTGTGTGTGAGAAAAAGACCCCGAGATATCTTTTCGGTTTAGTATTTAGACAACATCTTAAACGGGATGTATTTCTAGCTCTCTATTCCCACACTTCAGAATCTCCGTTTTCTTTTTATTGATCCGATAGCCCCCTAAGGCTTCGAATTCCTCAAAGATCTGAAAAATCCTCATTTGCGAATAAAGTTTGGGTTTAATTAATAACATAATATCATCCGCATAGAGTTTGATCTGCGCCATTAAAGGAACTGGGTAAAGAATACTAGTGCAATTTCTTTTTGCGGCAGCAAGGGGCTCAATAAAAAATGCAAACAAAACTGGGGATAAAGGGCAGCCCTGTCGTGTGCCGCGCTTGACTGAAACTGTACCGACCATTACCGTATTTATGATGATATTTGCTTTGGCAGTAGAATAAAGATTTTGAATTAAATTTACTATTTTATCAGAAATCCCAAAGTGCTCTAAGATAATAAAAAGTGTCTCCCATACCACCAAATCAAAAGCTTTTTCTGCATCCAATAATAAAATCATTGCAGGGATCCCTCGTGTCTCAAAATAGTCTAAAGCTTCAATTAATAATGCGTGTTCGTAAACAAATGTCTCCCTGGAATAAAGCTGTTCTGATCCAAATGGATCAACTATGTTGAAATATGATTCAAACGCATTGATATTAATTTTGTAACAATTTTATAATCGATATTTAATAAGGTAATAGGTCGGTACGAGTTCGGATCTTTGGCTTCTTTCCCCTTCTTCAAAAAACTAACCACAGTTCCTTCCCGAAAAGAGTCCGGCATCGGGCCACCTTCTAGCATCGTGTTCAATAATTGCAAAAAAGGTTAGAGAAAGTGCAAAAAAAAGTTTTAAAAAATTTAGCTGACAGTCCGTCTGGGCCACAAGCCTTGCCATTTAAGAGATTTTTAACTACCAGTTCTAATTCTTCCAGGGAGAATGGGCGCATCAATGTTAATTGGTCAGTTTGAGAAAGGCGCGGCAATGCACAGTTTTCTAAGAAATCTAATAACTTTTCCTGATCAATATTATGTTGATGTTATTGTAATGGGAAAGCATTATCTTTCCTATCCCGACCGAATCTATTACGTCTGTTTGGGTTACTGGGCATTTTAAACCTCTGATCAGATTTGAGGCAGCTTGTTCTTTCACCTGCCAAGCCAGAAATTTCCCAGTAAAATTACTCTCTTCGTAAATTTTTTGGGATTGTCTATAGAAAATCTCCTCACTTTGGGCATAGTAATACGAGCTAAGTGCCCTTTTGGCTTCATCTAATTGATGTGAAATCATGCTGGAGGGATTCAGCTGTCTTAATTCATTTAAGACTTGTATTCTTTGTTCCAGAGTATCTTTTTTACATTTAGCTACTTTTAATACTGCTGCATCTTTACTGATAATTATTCCGCGCACAAAGGCCTTCATGGTGTCCCAAATAATATTGATCGGAGCCGTTTCAACATTGCGGGAAACAAAGTCACTGATCTCTGATTTCAAAGACGTTACCCATGTTTCGTCGTTCAAGTGTATTTTATTAAATACCCAACGCTTAGGAGTCTTTGGGTTTTGTAATAAAGCGAACCTAATGACTAACATTGCATGGTCAGAGAACCCATTATGAATGGACTTCTGATCCAACATCTTAAGCTGTCTAGATACCAGAAAAAAATCAATCCGGGATGAAGACTTAAATCTCCCTGACCAGCATGTGTATTCGTTGCTTAACGGGTATTGTGAGCGCCATGGATCACACAGGTCTAAAAAAATGTTATAATTAAGAATAACTTTCAGTGATTTAGGTTTGAGTTGCCTCCTTGATTGCGTGGTTGAATCTAATTTTAAATTCATAAGCAGATTAAAATCTCCTCCGATGATAATATCCCCTACTACCAATAATAGAGATTGAAACAAATCTTCATACACTGAAGAGCCATCCTCAACAGGAGCGTAAAAGCTATCACACGTGATGGGTCTTAATCTATTTTTAATTTTACATGTAACCCGGCACCAACGCCCTGAGCCATCCCCATCTGTGTGTACAATCTCAGCATGAATGTTCTTATTTAAAAATATAGCGACCCCTCGCTGGGCTTCAGAAAATGAGGAAAAACCACGATATGAGGCCCATGTCTTGAACATCGTAAATTGATCTAATTTTAAATATGAAACATGACTCTCCTGCAGCAATATTGCCGAATATTGCCGAATATTGCCGAAGGATTTTCAGACTTAATCCAAGATTCTATGGCCCGTAATTTCCTTTTGTTATTTAAGCCATTAACATTGAAAGAGATAACTTTCAAACACTCACCACTCAGCATTTAGAATAGAATTACATACTTTCCCGTAACTATCCGCAAATGTCTTTTTTTATCTTTTATAGGCAAAATATTTACTAGGCACATCGCTAAAGACTTCTTTGTACTTTTTCCACCCTGCTCCCGCACCCTGTGCACCCCTATCCCCCCCTGCCCTGTGCATCCCAACCCCCCTACCCCCCCTACCACCCAACCCCCAACCACCTGACCCCCGTCTCTCTACCTGCGGCCCTGCCTCCTTCCCCCACACTGGCCACAGATCTAACCCCCTAAACCTTGGGTGTCCTGGTATTACACCCCTTGGGTCCTGAGCTTCTCCTCCCCCTCAATATATATTTTTCACTGTTTTGTCCCCTGCCATCACATTTCACCCTTATGTTCCTTAGTGATTTCCTTCAATAGATCTTGTGCTTCATCCAGGTCTGACAGCATATATTGTTTGCCCTGTGCCAGAACTTTAAGTTTAGACTGTTGAGCGATCATGGCCTGGGCACCGTTAGCTTTAAATAAATGAAGCATTTTCACGAACTCTTTCCTCCTACGTCTTAGAAGGAACGGAGCTAGCGGTAACCCTCTGGGACAGCACCGGATTATCAGTTACCCTTTGTGTTAATAGGTGATAAGATCAGATTCACCCTATGTGTGCGCTCTCGACTGGTACCCGCTAACACAATACCTCCCCAACCACTGGGGCAAGATAGGAACATAAACAGCAAAAGGCGCACCACAACCTCAAATTGAGTCAAAATCAGTCCATATACATCCAATTTTTCTTTTCCAAAATGATCTTCTTTATTTTTCATATATTAAAATGACATTTAAGAACAGCCAGAGCAGCCGACGCGTTTCGTCCACTTGGGACTTCTTCAGGGCGTAAGAAGTAATAAGTCTGTTTGTGGGATTCTTACTTGAGAATTCAGGAATATCATTCAAAGTCAATGGATAATGAGTATGTCGAATAGAATAGTGGTCTGGTTTCGATGGGTAACAAATGCGCGTCCCTTCTTTTTAGGAATCAAACGTCCAATTAAGTAAAAACCAATGATAAAGTGGGATCCCGAATCTTTAGAATGCCCGATTCCGCATCCTTCGAGTCCTCGATTGTAATCCTCAGGTAATCCTCCTACGTGCAGCAGTTGCCGACATGTCGGGGAAAATCCGGCATTTGGTTGTCTCATTGATGTCAAATTGTCTTAGTTGATATGCCTTAGACAAAATGGCTTCCTTTATCCGACTGTCTGAAAAATTTAACAGAATTGTGCGAGGTAGAGTAGAGTGGGGGAAAGGCTGGGCTGGAATACGATGTGCTCTGATTATTGTTAGATCCCCCTCATATTCTGGTGTTACTTTCTGTTTTAGAAAGGAGGTCACCCAGTGTACTGTATCGGCCCCCTCTGCCCCCTCCGGAACTCCTACAATACGGAGGTTCGATGTCCGAGTGTAGTTTTCTAAGTCATCGAGTTTTATTTCCAAAGCTTGTCTGCTTCTATCGAATATTTTGACATCTTTTTTAACCACCACCATTTGATCTTCCAAGGTGGAGATTCGCATTTCGGCTTCTTGAAGATGAAGTGGAAAGCTTGAGACTAAATCCTCTATCTTCTCCAGTCTTTGATGTATTGAGGCTAGTTCAGTTTTTTGAAATCTTTTTATTTCCCGAACTTCATCCAGGATTAAATTCAGCATGTCTTTAACTGATATCTGAATTTCACCTGTTGATTTCGTATTCATGTCTAAGATGGGACTGAATCGATCAATTGACCTTATGGAGGGAGTGTCCATATTTGATGATAATGAAGACGGCTTCGTTGGAATTAATTGAGGAGTATTATAATCCTTAACGGAGGAAGCGCTAATTTGATTGGAGTTTTGTGAGGCTACTTCAGATATCAGTGTTAGTTCATCTTGGTTTTGTGCAATCAGCCGGGATGAAAGCTCATCTTGAAAGAGAAATCGAGGAGGTATTAAAATAGAGCTAGGTGCAGACTCCAACTCGGGCGCATGCTCAGGCTCTGACTCAAGCATGGGCTTAGGTATTATATCCAGGGACTGGACATCTGCTAAAGGAATCGCTTTTTGAGGTCCCTCTGCGCAAGATAAGCTATTTGACAGGAGCGTATTGGATTTCTTCTCAAACAGGGGGAACTGCTTACCGCCCTTCAAGCCATCAGCCCCTTTAGTCTTGGTTTTAACCTCGTTGCCAAAGTCGTACTGGGGGAAGACAATGATACAGGTGAGAAAGCTGGTTGAGCAGCCGCCAAACTGGTACTGAGCTTCTTTGTTCCACCCTGTGCCGAGCTCTCGACTGTGCTGAGTTGCTCTACTGGTGTCGTCAAGGGTCCTACTAACTCGTCTGAGCTTTCGAGGGACTCCTTATCCATTACCTTGCTCGTTTTCTTAATCTCCGTAGGCATCTGGCGGCGAGTTTTTGCTTTTGAATTAATACGGGTGTTTAGCAATTTACCCATAGTTTAAACAGGGTCATCAGATAGTTCTGCCGTTGATTAAGTCACCCTTTTTCACCTCATCTACTTCACTTCACTTTCTTCACCTTTTTTTTTTCCCCCCCAGCAAATCACCGAGTATGACTTTTCAGCCAGAGCAGCTTGCTCACCTGCTCTGCGCTCTTCTGGGATGGGTGGGCTTGAACTAAGTCTGTCCAGGTAATTTCCCCCGTCATGAAGCAGCTCCTATACCTACAGCAGAGCCGAATCAGAAGGGTCCAGCCTGAAGATCACATCGGCGGTATCGGCAGAGTTAAGGATCTCCAACACAGCGTGTCTAGTGGAAACGCCGGCAGCCGTGATCTGCCATAGCCGCCGGGAGCCGAAAGCCGAGGAAGAAGGAACGGGAAGGAGCCAACGCCAGGTGACCGCGCGGAGGTGTGGACTCCGCTGCTCAGCCCATCAGCCTCACTTACAAAAACTTAAAAAGTGCGAAACATGGATGATGGATGCACACTCAAAGTTTTCCCCAAACATTTCTACTAACTATATACCATCCATGTCGAATATGAAGACACTAACATCCCCTTCATATACACACTACTCCCTAATAAGAAAAACACCCCCTACATAGAACTCTTTACAATACTAAAACAATATACCGACAACTCCTTTCCTCCCCAAAAAATTATTGACTTTGAAAAAGCAATGATTCAGTCAATTTTAAAAATATACCCACACACTGCAATACAAGGTTGGTATTGCGACTTTAACAAACTATCTGGAGACACCTACAAACATCCACCCTAAGTATAGAGAGCAACTTTGCCTACCAAGTAAAAAAAAATAATAGCCCTGGCCTATGTACCAACAATTGAAGTAGCCAACCTTTATAACAATCAATCACTCAATCAATCAATCAGTTTGTTAAAGCGTGACTACTCACCCGTGAGGGTCTTAAGGCACTGGGGGTAGGGTGCAGGTTCCAGTCCATCAAGGACGTGGTCTGTCGAAGAGCCAGGTCTTGAGGTTTCTTGCGAAGATGGGGAGCGAAATTGTCTGTCTGAGGTGGAGCGGAAGGGGGTTCCAGGCTCTGGCCACGAGGAAGGAGAAAGAGCGGCCTCCTGATCTGGTCTCGCTGGTGCGGGGGACCACGGCGTAGGAGAGCTGGGCTGATCGTAGGGTCCTTTGGGGTGTGTGGAATTTGAGTCAGCTGTTTAGGTATGCTGGTCCAGTGTCGTTCAGAGCCTTTTGTGTGTGGGTGAGAATCTTGAAGGTGATTCTAGCCTTGGTGGGGAGCCAGTGGAGTGCACGCAGGTGCTGGAAGATGTGGCAGTGTCTTGGCAGGTTGAGGACCATTCTTGTGGCGGCATTCTGGATATTTTGTAGCTTGCGGTGAGGTTTTTGTTTATTCCGGCATAGAGTGCGTTGCTGTAGTCTAGTCTGCTGGTGGCAAGGGCATGAGTGACGGACTTTCTGTACTCGAGAGGGATCCATTTGAAGGTGTTACGTAGGAGGCAGAGGGTGTGGAAGCAGGAGGATGCGACGGAGTTGATCTGGTGGTCCATTTTGATCTCGGCGTCTATGCTGATTCCAAGGTTGTGTGTGTGGTCCGTGGGGGTGGGTGGGCTTCTGAGGGCGGGGGGCCACCAGGTGTCATTCCAAGCACCAGGTTTGGGCCAAAGATGAGTACTTCTGTTTTGTCGGTGTTGAGTTGTAGGCTGCTGCTTTTCATCCATTAAGTGACGGCTTCCATGTCTTCTTGAAAGTTGTGTCTGGCAGTGTTGGGTTCATTGGATAAGGAGAGGATGAGTTGGGTGCCGTCTGCGTATGAAACAATGTTGAGACTGTAAGTTCTGACAATGGAGGTGAGCGGAGCCATGTAGACGTTGAAGAGGGGCTGAGGGAGGACCCCTGGGGGACTCTGCAGGTGGTAGGTGTAGGGTCCGAGATCAAGGGGGGGAGTCTGACCCGATGCAGTCTGCCGGAGAGGAAGGAGTGGATCCAGTCGAAGGCCTTGTCCCAGATCCCTGCGTTGTGGAGTATGCATATTAGGGTGTGGTGAGAGACTGTGTCGAACGCTGCTGAGAGGTCAAAGAGGATGAGGGCCACTGTTTTCCTCTGTCCAGTAGGGAGCAGATGTCTTCTGTTGTGGCGAGGAGGGCGGTTTCTGTGCTGTCGTTTTTCCTGAAGCCGGATTGGGAGGAGTCGAGGATGTTGTGCTCTTCGATGAAGGTGGCAAGTTGGCTGTTGATGGCTTTCTCAACGACTTTTACTGGGAACGGGAGCAGAGAAATTGGTCAGTAATTCTTGTGGTCGGTGGGGTCCACTGACGGCTTCTTCAGGAGGGGGTTGATCTCAGCATGTTTCCAGTCGTCAGGGAACAAGGTGATCTTCAGGGAGCAGTTGATGGTGTGGCGAAGCACGGGCACAATGGTGTCGGTGGCTCTGTTGAAGATGTGGTGGGGGCAGGGGTCTGTGGGGGCCCCGGAGTGGATTGACTTAATTGTCTTCAGTGTGTCTTCGGTGGTGAGAGCTGTCCAGTTGTCAATTGTTGGCTTCAGGGTGTCGGGGTGGCTGGTGAGGGTTCAGTGTGTTGGTTGTCTTCGTCGATGTTTTCGTAAACTAACTTCTTGAAAGCCCTTTCTATCAAGCAAACAAAACTAAACTAACTCCCTTCCGAGGCTACTTTGAAGACACTTGGGCGGGAAGGCTACATAGGTCAGGACACTGTAGACAACCAAAGTTCCAAATACCCTGGTGGAACATCTACGATAGCACTCTAGTTCAAAAAGCTAAAACTAACAACACATCCGATCATGATAACGATTGCAAGTGGTGGTTCAGTGGTGGACGGCCTTTGCGACCACCACGGTCGGATTCCCCCCGCCATCCTAATTTGCCGGGGGAAAAATCACGGTCAGAGGATGGAAGGACCGCCACCACATGGCTCGCTGTGGCGGTCCTTCTGCAATCCTAATGAGCACCTAAAATCGTCCCTAAACTCAGTAAACAAACAAAAACAATGTATTAATACTTACAACACAAAACTCTACTATTTCCAAACACCAAAGGTCTAGAATACCTAGGCATGATTGCTAAATCTATACTTTAGACAAAAAACAATGCTAAACATCATAACCATTTTAAAATCCCAAAACATTTAAGCAGCATAATTCTACTCTTTTTTACATTAATAATTATAATTATGTCATTTAAAATTTTAAAACGAATACAAAAAGTATATGACATAATATATACTAAAATAAGAAAGAAATAAACAAACCAATGTAACCAAAAACATTTCGCACCCATAATAATAAAAAATAACTAACAGTTATGTCACAGTAGACAATCCTGAAAAACGAAAAAATCCATAGAAGATAAATCGAAAGACAAATCCACTCGAAAATAAAGCCCCAGGAAAAAAAGCAAAAATACAAATGTAGAAAAAATGCTCGAATGATCCAAAAACGAAAATTAGTAAAAAAGAAAACAAAAGCAAAAATTGAACTGTTGGAAAAGGAGTCAACGACGGAATCCTCTTAATTATGAAACCCTCAAAATAGCTTAAAAAAACACTCCAACAAAGACGAAAAATAAAAGGAAATGTAAAGTAACTTGTTTTAAAAAAACAAAATACATTTTCTTTTTTTTAAAAAATAAACGCGTTGTTAGCACCACGCATTCACGAAAACCTGTAAAGATTAAAAATGTCACCCTCCCGCAATAACATATACAAACCCACACACATTAATATCATTATCAACATTAAATACATGATAACAGAATTAAACAACACATAACTAACACTACATAACACTCTACTTCTATCCAACACTACGTCAAACACATAAAACAGTAGACTACCAAAACAACACCTAACTACACCAAAAACAAACAAATAATGTTCTAACAAATCTAATTACACTACTACTACCTCACCGCTACCTAAAACTACTTTAAAAGTAAATTAAATTAAACTTACCTTAACCTATGAAACACAGCTCCTAACTGTGAGGTTCCGTCTTCCAAAATGACCCAAAAACGAAAGAGATGGACAGAAAAGTGAGGAAATGAAAAAAAAGCAGCGTAATAATAATGAAAAAAGACTAACTCCCCTTAGACAAAAATGTTGAAATAATAAAAAAATTCAAAAATTACATGTATATTTTTATTTATTGTAAAATAAATTTACAAATGTTAAAAAAATATACAAATATTTGTAAAATATACATTAAAATTATTTAATATATACACCTTTTCACTATTCACAGAGCCTACTGGACTCCAAAGAAGCTCTCAAAGTTCAGAGGTCAACAGCAAGCAAAAAAATGTCCAAAATGTGGTGAAGTGAAGGTGGATGATACACATATGTTCTGGCAGTGCCCCCAGCTCGAAGATTTCTGGTCAAAAGTTGGTAAGACACTGGCTGATCTCTTTGGCCAACAAATAACTGTAAGTATTGAACTGGTAATTTTTGGAATATATAAAGCAGATGTAAGTGCACGTAATTTAGATTTAAGACAAGAGAATCTACTTTTTATGTTAATCCTTTTAGCCCGTAGAGAAATATGTATTAACTGGGTTTGCCCTGTACCACCAAAACATCTGGATTGGTGGAATTCAGTTGGTAGAATGAATAAACTAGACAGAAGTGGAAGGCCCAGGAAAAAATATAATTCCTGGGAAATATGGGAGCACTTTTTTAATTTGTGATTCACTTTTTGGACTTAGGCTTCTTCTATCTTTATCATTGTACTTTTTTTGGGTTTTTTTTTTTTTTTTTTTTTTTTTTTTACTCTTTTGTGTCACACAAGAGAAATCATAGACAAGTCCAATGATTTTAATCCAGGCAATACTCAAAATGAATATACTTGGTCTAAAACAACCAAGGGTGGTCGGTCTCCCCCGCTGTGTCTAGGTGACATCTGGTTCCAGCTGCAAGGGAAAATCTTCACTCGCAAAAATTCCCGCTTTGTTGGCACAGGAAAGTTGTAATAGCAGCATCGGTTCCCATGTCAAAACCTGACACAAGTATTGCAAAATGAGGGAAAAAAAACATTTTTTAATTAAAAATAATTTTCAATATACTAAATAATCAAATGTACAAAATATACATTTGTAAAATACATATTAAATAATGTAACAAAAAATAAAATGATATAAAAGTATTAAAAAAAGTAAAAGAATATGTATAGAAAAGTTTACTTTTTTTCAAAACAATTATAAACAATAAAAATAAAACTGTTTATAATTAAAGAACTAAAAACATGTTTACTTTACTATTACATGAGTATACTTCAAAAAAGTAAAATTTTTCAAAACTATTTAAAAGATATGTATGAAAAAATATATTGTTAATTTTCCAATAGTATATAAAAGAAATTCTATGTTAAAAATATATTATACTTTTAAATACATTTATTTTGAATAATATAAAAAAATTGACTCATGTTTTTAATATTGTGGAAAATTGTATAGCAAAACAAAATTAAAACAATGTAATTGTAAACCAAAAAAAACATGTGTTTGCAAAAAAAAATGTTCACAATAAAAACTAACATATGTCTCCTTTCTTATTTCGATGTACATATAAACTCTAAAAAAATACATAATAAACAATAATAAATTACTATTCCAACTCCAAAACCAACTAAAATCAGGGAAAGTGCTGGATAATAAACCCAAATAAATTACTATTCCAACTCCAAAACCAACTAAAGTCAGGGAAGGTGCTGGATAATAAACCATAATAAAATACTATTCCAACTCCAAAACCAACTGAACTCAGGGAAAGTGCTGGATAATAAACCATATTAAATTACTATTTCAACTCCATAACCAACTACACTCAGGGAAAGTGCTGGGTAATAAACCCCAAAAAATCACTATTCCATCTCCAAAACCAACTAAACTCAGGGAAAGCACTAGATAATAAACCATAATAAATTCATATTCCAACTCCAAAACTATCTAAACTCAGGGAAAGTGCTGGGTAATAAACCATATTAAATTACTATTCCAACTCCAAAACCGACTAAACTCAGGGAAAGTGCTAGATAATGAAGCTCCAAAAATTACTGTTCCAATTCCAAAAAGATCTAAACTCAGGGAAAGTGCTGGATAATAAACCATAATAAATTACTATCCCAACTACAAAAAGATTTAAACTCAGGGAAAGTGCTGAATAGTTAACCATAATAAATTACTATTCCAACTACAAAACCAACTAAGGGGCTCATTAGGATGGCAGACGGAGGCACTTCCGAGGTGCTGGTGGTGGCGGAAAATGTCCTTTTCCGCACTCCATCGGCGGTCCGCGCGTCCGCCATAATACAATGGGCAAACATAGCCCATTTTCCGTCCGCTGTGGAGTTACGTGAACCACCAGAAATTTCCGTCCACAACTGCGGTGGAGGGAGCCAATAGAGAAACACCGCCGTGCGGAATGGCCACCCGTCCACCATACAAATCATGATGCCGCAAACAGCCCATCACACCACAGCGGAGAATCCAGCCACCCGGAGACGGCGGAAGCACTACAGTAGAGAGCGAAACTCGACTCTCAGTCCCCTCCACGCGGTCCTGACCACTATGGATCCATCTCTTCAAGCCTTTCCACTGCTGTACCTCATCCACTACCAGCAAATAAGACACCACTGCGGACAACACCGCAGGTACGCAAAAACACAACTCTGCATACAATCACAACACACAACACCTGTGCTGACATAAGGTTCCTGTCCACATCAGACACCCTGGTGGGGACAGGAACATATCCCCCAGTGTACTCATACATCTCCTACCTGATAGAAACCCACACCTCTGTATCGGGGTCACCCATGAACCGCAAAGTCACTGCAATCTCCTGGGAAAGTCACTGCAGCGGTGAAGATGCGGGAAAACCTGTGCACAATGTAGTAGGTAGGGCCGGCTCCAGGCATGGGCAGTCCACCCAGATTCACTGGGCTCCACCCTCACCCTTCCCACAGTACACATCACACACCCATTTGGGGACATGCTGTGTGCCCCTCCTGTGCCCCCCCTGTAATCAGCCAGGTGTAGCCAGACCTCGCACCTCACACACCAAAGGACAAGGGAGATTGACTGGGAAGGTGGGGGTGAAGAGGAACACCCTGCACATAAGCTCAGGGGCTGGACAACCCTCCTCCTCACACCTACCTTCCACTCATGTGAGTCAAACTGAGTCTAATTACATAATGAAGACTTGCACTGCATATGACCATCCACTGAACTGTTCACACTGTCTGTCAAGTCCCTCAGAACGACCCTACACTGACACTCTGCCACATACTCATATCATAGGTCAGCAGAAAAGGAGGACATTAAATGGGCTAGCCGAAAGTGAAGTGGACAGTGCTGGAAAGCCATGGAGCAAGCCACATGCAAGAGGAGGAACATATCACACCACCCTAAGGCCTTCAAATCAGACATGGGTGGCACAGTGAGTGAAATTAAACCAAAGTTTGGTCTTTGCAACAACTCTGGGATACATCAAGGCAAGCCATGCATAGGCACAGGAATGATTGAAGTGTCAGAAGTCATACAGTGACCAGCCACACATCTGTGTCAACTCAATTGCCATGTGTATGTCATCAGCACAACACACATGGCTAATTGTCACACTCCCTGACTGACAAACACAAGTAGGACCTTCACACATGCCCCTCACCTACTCACCTCACACCTGCAACACTCAACGCCAGTGTGAAACATACATAATGGTGCAAATGATGTCCTGTGAGTTCACTGACAACCAATCACACTCCCTGTGGTGCATCCACAAATAACAGACTCACACTCAGGGATGCCTGAACGAATGCTGACACAAAACCAATAACCAAACACAAAGCTCACAAACAACATCCACAGAGGTACAACAAGCCCAGACATGTGCAGCCAAACAGTGGAAAGGCAATGTGACCCTAGACAGAACAGGAATACACAAATTTGTCACCCTGGACAAATTCACAGACACCATACCCCAACACAAACAAGAATTGCCTCCTCAAAAAACAATCATGAACAACAACTGGGATCAAGGGGACACATAAGCTAACACACACATACGCACCACACCAGTCATCAAGTGAACATGGTTTCATGGTGTACCATAAGCATGCACATGCACAATCCTGACAAGTGACAGGCCCAAAATAGGAGGACAAACCACTAGTGTGCACTCAAAATAAGTTCATGAACATGAATCCACATAGCTGCATGTGACATACACACACAAAATGCACACTACACATGCAACACACATATGAATGTGTCACAATGCACAAGCTACTCACACACAATGTCATGCAAATAGAACAACACACACATTGCACCTGTCAGCAGAAAGAGCCAACACAGGCCAAACACTCCATACATCCACAAGAACAACACAACAGTGGCACATACCAATCCATCACATAGCAAACTCAGCTGGACATCAGGGGGATGCACACCAAGCAAGTACAAGGCAACATACACTGACAACACTGCATGCACAACAAGCAGTGTGTGCACAACTACTAAACCAGTAGCACACATATCTGAGTGCCACACCATGAACTCCGACAACACAAATCATCACAGCACAAACATAACATCACACTCAGGAAGGATAGCAATACCTCAGCAAACACACATACACCTTAGCCTTCACCCACAGATACACATCACATACAAACCCAGATGCAAAAAACATGACTAGAGGACTGTGGTGCTCAAAGACATGCACTGCACATGAGTGACCATAACTGCAAACCAGTAGAAGAAAATATCCTACAACTAATTGTGAATCTGTCCTGAGTGGCACATTGGTCATGTACACAGATCATCCCCACACAGCATAGTGTCATATTATGAAGTGGTGGGGAGGCTCACACACTGGCAAGGCATGGGGTGGAAGACATGAGATTTAAGTGGTGTGTACTTCAGTAGGACACAGGGGAGGAGTGTACAGTCCACAAACACATAGAGGAGTAACTCACAATGTGTAGGCATCAGAAGCACATATAGGGGATGGTATGACTCCACATACCACATCCCATACTGGAGCCAAAAATGGGTCAAGAGACAGCAATGCATGTGAAAACTCACAAATAATGTCAGTGTGGCTGAGACGGTCTGCACAGTGAGCACAAACAGAAACAAGACACATGGCTGATCAACAAAACATGTCGCACACTCTGAATACTCACAACTGGCAGCAACAACAAGGAGGTGTCCCCCAGGAGCGCAAGGACACACCAACACACTGCAAAGAGCCCAAACTACAACTCCTACATGTGCCCACAATCTGAAGCACCTGGCTGACAATTTAAACAAACAGGCACTCATTACCTGGTTCATACATGTGTGTAGTTGGCATTTCAGGGGCACACACACATCAACACTACTGACAATGACAGTCCATTCACACTGTATGACTACTCAAGTTCACACATTCAAATGTACCCATGTGAATATGAAGACAGGCCTACACAAGACAACCACACATCAACACTGCTGTTCACATATCAAGAAAGATAACACAGATATGATGGACCCTGGCCACCCCGCAAGTAATCCTGTGGATAGAATTCACCTCTGTTGTGATATTGCATCCTAACATGACATGTATACAATTTAGCAAACCTGACCATAGAATGATTAGGATAACAGTAGGTCATCACAAACAACCATCATTGTACCCTCAAACCTCAGAGTCACCAGGAACAAAAGTGTCTGTCACCTCTGGCAAACTCTGAAAAAGGGAAAAAAGCAATTGGCAATGTTAAAGTGGCTTACAGAGCATGTGTCACATGCAACCATACCCATACAGAAAATATTTCATTTTCAAATCAGACAAAAGGAGTAACTGTCTTTATTACATGAGACCCAGATAGCCATCAAAAGTACAGAACATCAAGGCCATTGGCCAGTCCATAGTTCAGGCATGCACATGTGTGCATTAGAAACTGCACAGGAAATGGGCATCCAAAATGACAATCAGCAAGGCCATTGGCCAGAAAAAGTTCAATGTATGTACATGTGTGCATGAGAAACTGCACAGGAAATGGACATCCAAAGTGACAAACAGCAAGGCCATTGGCCAGTACAAATTCAAAGAACGTACGCATGAGAACCTGCACAGGGAATGGGTAACACTGTCCACTGCCATGGGAATCACCCCAGCTCTGGGGATACAAATGGGATGTCCAAGCACCGCTGTGGGAGAGATGGGGTTGGGAGTGGGACTGTGCCTCAGATGTGGCTGTCAGTTGAACTGGGAGGTGGCTGATTGTCGGGGCCAGTTGGAAGACTGGCTGAGGTAGAGGCATCAGTGGCTGTGGGAGCTTGAGGGCTGCTTGGACCGGGTGGCGTGGTGGCACGGGGAGGCGGAGACATGCTGCCGTGAGCACAGTGTGTGAGGGTGAATGTTGAGGGCTGGGTCTCAACTTTTTGGGGATTCAATACCCAACAATTGTCTTGGCAGGAGTGGGAAGTAGGGTCGGCACAACAGCCTCACTGTCCACCAAAGGTGTATCAGGTGCATGGGACTCTCCCTGCGGGAATTTGCTGGATCTGGTGGTACGCTTGGGGTGTCCTTGCCTTTTCCCCTCCATCCCCTGTTGTCCAGGTAAAACCCCCACTTCTCAGGGGTGTGGGTGGGAGTTGGCGTGGTGGGTGAATCTGCCTTAGAGCAGTGTTTGTGATGAGTCTTTGCAGGCACCAGGTTCACAGCAGACAGGGCAACTGTTTGTTTGTCTTTGGGAGCCGGTATGGGGATGGGAGTACCCTTGGATGGGGGTGATTTTGATGATTGTGAGGTTGAGGCCTGCTACTTGGCCTGATGTCCCTGTGTGTCACGTGAAGGGCTTTTGCCTTTGTGCTCCTGTGTGCCTGTTTTGTGTTTTGGTGATGGTGTCTGTGCTCTGGGCCACTTGGAGTGCTGCTGTTGTGTGCTGCATGTGGAGGACCTGGTGCCTGAGGGCTGTGGCATGTGGGCACTCTCGTCAGATGGTGCCACTGGCAGGGTGTTTTCTGAAGGGACTGGAGCTGGACTGGGAGCTTGTGACAGATGAATGGTTGCCGTCACTGTGGAAGACAAAGACTGGACAGTTCTGTGTAGTCCACCCACATCCGAATGAATGCCCTCCATGAAGGCAACTACCTGTGCCAACTTCTTGTCATGATCCTGGAAGGCATTCAGGAGAGCAGCCTGACCCATACACAGCTGGTGCAAAAGGTCCACTGCCTACACACTGAGGGCAGTGGGGGAGACAGGGGAAGGGGCAGCAGTGCCTGGGGGAAGGACACTCTACCCTTACTAGGGCTGCGGGCACGGACAGCATTAGTGGTTCCAGCCGGGAGTGTGGGCACTGGACGATGTGCGGTGGAAGAAGAGGCAGATTTTGAACTTCCTGTGCCCGCCAACATCGAGGAGTCACCACTGGAGTCAGATGATGTTGAGGTTGGTGTTTCCGGGCGTGATTCTTCCAGGGCACTCCTGTCTCCCTCCGAGGCGCTTGTCACATCAGTGAGCTCATGTGTAGCAGTCGGGCCAGAAGTGTCACAACTGTTGTCCGTCCACTGTCCTTCCGTGCCCTAAGTAGATGCTGCAATAGACAGAGACGTAGGTTCAGTATAGTGCCATACTAAGAAACATCATATGCAAGCAAATTACTAAACGAGAAAAGGATACCCCCATGTTGCCCACCACCATGTGCAGTCTGCAAGTGCAACCTCTATGCAATCCTCAGAAGATGCATGGAAACATGCATAGTTGACATTAATGACCCATGTGACATTGACACAGCCAAATAGCTGGCCCATTGCAGAGATTTGTTAACTACACATTACATTGAAAACACAAAATTCATGCAGTAATTCCGACTCTAGCAGAGTCAGCTATTGCACCCACAAAACTTTGATCATCAACTTTAACTTTACATGCTAAAAAGCATATAACCAATTCACAAAAAGTGAACTTTGAAAAATACCAGGCAATGAGAGAGGTGACTATTTTGGAGTCACCCCTAACCTAAGGGGAGGGCAAGCAGATGCCTTGAACACAAAGAGCATATCATGCTGAACGATTCGGTGGTGGTCCCATCCTCCTAGGTCCACCCCAAGCAACGTTATGGGCAAAAATACAATGCCAACCAAAGGCCCAGCAAAGCATTATGGGGCGAGGTTCTAGAGTGCAGTGAATATTATAGTATTAGCTCTCAGCTGAGCCGGAGAGCCTGCGCTGAGAGCCTGCCCGTTGAGGAATGTTTTGATATTGGATATTGTATTATTCACTGCACTCTAGAATATCATACCATAATGCTTTGCTGGGCCATTGGTTGGGATTGTAGTTTTTGCCCATTACTGTGCTTGGGGTGGTTATAGGAGGATGGGACCATCACCGAATCGTTCAGCATGATGTGCTCTTTGTGTTCAAGGCATCTGCTTTGTTCTCTCCCTAGGTTAGGGAGGACTCCAAAAGCATCACCTCTCTCACTGCTTGCTGTATTTGTATTTTCACTTTTGTGAGATGACTATTTGCATTTTTGTATGTGAAGATAGAGTTATTTCTTATTTTATCACGGGTATGTGAGGTTTCAGTTTTATTTTAATTGGAATGAGACAGAACGGTTCGCAGAGCAAGCATAGTTCATGGAGTTTTTGTTCAATTCTGCAGAATTCCGTGTAGTGGTATTACGCCCACTCTTAAACCTAACATACCAATCTCTGTAAGCATACCTACGTGCCTGTAGGTGAGATAGATATAGATCTGAACATGTTGTCTCTGTTCCCATGAGGCACAGTTCGGGCTGGACTGTTCCCATGAGGCACAGTTCGGGCTGGACTATTCCCATAAGGAGCAGGGAGGACCTGGCTTTGCAGTTCGGGCTGGACTGTTCCCATGAGGCACAGGGTCAAGACTGATTTGCATATGGCTGGATTCAAACTGGAATGGCATGGTGAGCAAAAAAACGATGGATTTACACCCAGATCTCTGTACTGGGGTGAATGTATGACGTTGTTCTGAATTCTGTCCATCAACTGTTGTTTTTTCATTTGTCACCCCGAGTGGGACGGGTATGCTCAGACGTGAGTCCCGTGCTCTCCATGCCACTGGAATCAAGCTATCTTGGCTGAAGAGGGGTGAAACCCCGAAACCGGTCCTAGGATGCTTGGTTCCAGTCCAGGGAGGACATGGCTTTGCAGTTCGGGCTGGACTGTTCCCATGAGGCACAGGGTCAAGACTGATTTGCATATGGCAGGGTTCAAACTGGAATGGCATGGTGAGCAAAAAAACGATGGATTTAGGCCCAGATCTCTGTACTGGGATGAATGTTTGACATTGTTATGCATTCTGTCCATCAACTGTTGTTTTTGCATCTGTCACATATGGAGTCACTTTAAGGGAACAACACAGATACTGACTCCCAAATGTCTTTTTGCAATGGCCATAAGCTCCTGACATCCATCATGTTGTGCTTTGAAGCACAACTACAGTTGCACATTGGTGTCAGATGTGTAGTTCTCACAATTTGCAAGTTAAGCACTGCACACATCTACAAATGCACACTAAGATGATGCACACTGCTGTTCACTGTCCGGTGATGTCTATGACACCCATAATGCAGCAGATGTCAGAAGGACACATCTCATCTTGCAATGTCAAGGGCCATTGTATTAAGCACATGAGAAAGTACATGTAGCGAAAATGCATGACAGCTGCACTTAACGCAGAGGCCACTGACAAGCCATTGCATCACACTAGAAACATCACTGATCTCTGCACTGGCTCAGGGTTGGGATACATACAGTCACTCACACCCAAAGTCACCCTTCGCAGAATACTCACCCCCAACTTGCTGCTGATGGGCCCTCAAATGTCCATCCAGCTCTGGCTGTGTCACTGCCAAGATGCGGTCCATTAGTGGTGTCATGCTTCTGTGTGCCAGCCTTCCAGTCCGAGGGAGTATCCCCAGCGTCATCTCTGCCATGTTTTTGCTCAGCCTGCAGATGTCATCCCACCTCTTGTGACAGTGTGTGTGCCGTCGGTTGGAGACACCCGGAGCCCGCAAATTGCATTCAATGGCCCACCATATGGCCTTACACTGGTGGATTTTAAGCTGCAGGCATGATGAGAGATAAGCAGAGGAAATTTCAGTGACACTGTGTCATGTACCACTATGTGTCAGTACAGGAGCCAGAAAAAAACATAGCACACAAATACATACATGTTGAGCAGAGGCCATACAACATGACACGTAGTACATTTTCATCAAATAATCTCATAGAAATGTATACATGTATGAGGATGGGCACAGTACCTGGCCATCTCATACACATGCAGAGTGCCAGCACAGAAACCATTGTGAAGAAAGCCCTCATCTGTGATGCAGTATGTGAGTGAGCAATACATACAATACATGGGAAATGATGTGTCGGGGCAGACTCACTGTGTCCAACACTACACACCCCTCAATGTCCTTGGCCAGTGAATGGCTACCTGTGTCATGGAGCTCACATTTAGGGACATGATTTTACATTCTCACACTCCTCTCACAAGGTGTAGGCCTGTCTTGTGCAATCCTCAGGCCTACGATAGCTCATTGAGAAATAGGGTTGTGGACAACACATATGTTTCACTCAGTCCATTTACTGATGGGTCCTTTTAAGTTGGGAAGCTTCTGTGCAGGCCAAGGTGACTCACACTGAGGTTAAACGTGGTCCATCAAAACATTCACATGAATGTACAATATGAGAGGGCAAACAGTGCCTACACATGCGAGAAAAGAACCCATAATGAATACAATGGAATGCTGATATCTCCAAATTGTATTTATCTGATGTGTCATAGGTGAAGTATCATCAAGAGTGTTACACAGGCATTATAATATTGTGCATAATGCACACATATCCATGGTGGCAATATGAAAATGTACACACATTCCTCAGTACCCTCTCGACGAAATACATTTGTAATGTCACAAATGAGCATGTGAAAAGCTCATAGACTATGACATCACATAGCACCTGCAATGTTTTTCCTGACTTCGACTGTTCAAACCAGCAGTGTTACTGTAGGGCTGCAAAAACACTGCATGTCCTTCCCATCCTTAAATGCAGCCATGGATCTGTGGAAATAAGGCTACACACCCCATTGACATGAAGTCAGCATGCTAGGCAGTGTATCACACATTTACATTACCCAGTCTCAGACCAACGTTTGTATTTTTTTGGCTGAAGAAGGGTTAAAGAAATGTCCATGTTGCCATCCTTCCCAAATACTCAAGTGCAATATTTACGAGGCCATGTATGGAGCACGGTATATGAAAAATGAGGAAGCGTGCACATTAACTTGCACCCACATGCACATACTACTGCAGAGCAACATCACGTGAGCACTCTTTGCACTCTCAAGCTTTCACTATGAAACACTTACCAGTACATCAGGCGCACCATTTAGCCTCCCATACTGTGCAAGGACCTCATCCACCAGGACCTCCAGCTCCTCTGTGGTGAAGGGACGGGCCCTGATGTTCTCAGTACTCACCATCACTGGGTCCAGGAGACAGGAACAGAAGCAGTTGGGGATGAAGAATTGCAGGCAGCAATGTCTGGATGCAGTGGAAATATGTGGCTCTCTCACAGACATATATAGCCCCCTGGGGTTGTTTCATTGATACTCAGCTGCTGCAATTGGTGTTCCAGGTCAGCTTTTTTCAAATGTAACCAATGACCAGGACCGCGGTGGCGGTGTACACCTACCGTGATTTTCAAATGTGTAATTCACTTACGCAATTGCAGTTCCCATTGGCTGAAAGGGCATGGTCATTGGTGGTGTCACTCTGCGGGGGGCCAGGCGGTCGCTACCGCAAATTGACATTTTTCAATAGGTGCCAATGACCGTGATTGCGGTGGCGGTGCACACTTTCGGCACCTATGGACACATCATGCTGTTGCAATGGCAATGGACAGTTCTCATCATTGAAAAGGAGACACTTACAATGAATCATGCCACCAGATTGTTCAATTCAATGCTAGTGAGACATTGAACTCACTGATGAATACACATGCCATGTCAGTGCACAGGATTACATGCCTTGGCATGTACTCCCTCACATGTCACATATGATATTTGTGTACATGTACACAGATCTGTTGTTTAGTGGACCCTCAAATTTGTAAACATGTAAATGCGTGAGATGGCTAATCAACCCACAGTAATGATGGACTGACTATATGATGTGCCTATTTCACTGTGTAGATTGCTGAACTCATGTTGATAGTTGATCTTTATGCACACACTGTGCTCATTGTGTTGTTAATGTGTGCTATCTCTGACTCACGCAAGAAGGTTTGGCAGGTACAGCAGCTACGTAGAAGCCAGCAGTGTTGCTTTTTCAGACATGTGCTGTGTCAACTACTCTCAGGGCTGGTGACATGATGTCGGAATGTACCATTTTAAATTCACATAGTCTGAATCTGTTTTCGGGGTACTCAGTATGTACTTACTGATTACGTGTACAACTACTTGAGATCAACGTGTCTCTTCATGTGACTTATGCTGCAAGCCGTTATTTCTGTCCAGTCATTGTTGGTGCTGTGTCAGTCAAGACGTAAGATGTTGGACACATCATAGGGGAATTTAATTGACATGTGTCCCCTTTTATTTCATGTAGGAGATGATCAAACATGCATCGTCCATTCAAATTGCTGGCAGACATGGAGGATGAGGACATCAAACATAAATTACGTTTGTATTGACCTACCCTTCTAGACCTATGTGGTCAGTTGGTGCCCCATCTGAGGCTTTGTAGAATTTCTCCGACTGCTTTGACACCAACATGTAAGGTGATGGCGGCCCTGCATTTCTTTGCAACTGGTTCGTACCAGTACACGGTGTCCCGCGCAGGTGGGATGTCTCAACCAATGTTCAGCATGTTGCTACGTGATGCCCTGTCCGCAATGATGACATACAAGGACCGCTACATCAATTTTCCCAGGAGACATGAATTGGCAGCGGTGAAGGGTGATTTTTATGACCTTGCCCACATCCCTAATGTTGTTGGTGCCATTGACTGCATACATGTTGGCCTGGTTCCACCACAGGCACTTGAGCACATATACAGGAACAGGAAGCATCTCCACTCCATTAATGTACAAGTGGTATGCCAAGCGGATATGATTATCTCCCATGTCTGTGCCAGATTTCCAGGATCAGCACATGACTCCTACATACTGCATAACAGCATTGCACCACAGCTGATGGAAAATCTGCATCCAGGGCGTGTGTGGATTGTTGGTGAGTACGCAGAGTCAAGTAGTGTGCTGTATGTGTGACATGCTGTCCTCAGCTACTGTTATATTACAAAATTGGTCTGTGTATTTCACACCTAGGTGACTCTGCGTATCCCACTCGGTCTTGGTTGCTGAGCCCACTGAGGAATCCCAGAACCCCGGGTGAAGTCCGCTACTATCATGCACATGAGAGAAAACGTCATGTGGTGGAGCGTAGTTTTAGTCTTCTGAAGTCTAGATTCCACAGTCTGGACAAGACCGAAGGTGCACTGCTCTACTCTCCCCAAAAGGTGTGTTAGATTGTAGTAGCATGCTGCATGCTCTACAACCTGGCTTTGTGCAAAGAGATCCCCTGCTCCTGGACGAAGATGAGCAGCAGATGCCGCCCCCTGCAAACATACACATGTCCAGTGACTATAGTGGAGAGGAGGAAGGTGTCGACCTGCGTCAACAGCTCAACAACTACTTCCCTTGAGTGGGAGTGACATTGTACAACAGTGACATTATCTGCTGTCTTTGATGGTAGTGACAAGGCCTAGAGGAGCTTTATGACTGCTCCCTTTTATTGGCTTTGTGCTGATGGCTGATGTTTGTGGCACAGGGTAGTTATGACCAGCCACATCATGTCTATGTTGATATTGTTTCTCATTGTAATGTGTGCTGGTTTGTGTACCTTGATAACTAGTGTTGTGCACTGACTATGATGCCATCACCTGACAAGTAAATGTTGTTCTCTTGTGTCTTTATAGGTCCCTTCAGCCTCTCAATGCCTCGTCACAATCAGAGCTTCTGGTACATTGGAATCTGAGTCAACATTGTACATACTGTGATAAACATGGATCTGATACAAAGACATAGTTGTGTAAAGAGTGTTTGTTTACAATGAGTATTTGTGACAGACAAGTGATATATTAAAAAATGGTGCTAAGTGAATTAATAAGTTGTCAGTGATGGTAAATGAGGCAATTTATTTATGTATTAGTTTTGTAAAGCACCAGAATCACCCCCGAAAGGGTATCTCTGTGCTGAGGAACTGCTACGAGAAGGCTGGCGGGACAAGGCTAGAACAGAATGGTCTTGTGAAGCTTTCTAAATTGGAAATGTTCGGGGCATCGTCTCAGATGGATGGGCAGCTCATTCCAATAACGGGGGGCAAGGAAGGAGAAAGCTTTCCCACCCAACCTTGATTTCCTGACTCGAGGGACCTGGAGCAGAGATTTGGATCCAGAGTGAAGGGTCCTAAAGTGAACATAGTGGTGAAATTTCTCTGTGAGGTAGGAGGGGCCATTGTCATACAAGGCATTGTGAACAGTACAGCGGATTTTAAACTGAATGCGCTTGCGCACCGGGAGCCAATAAAGCTGTTGGAGGAGGGGAAGGGAGGCAGTTCTAGGAGGGAATTCAAGCCAAGGTGCACCGCGGTGTTCTGCACTACTTGCAACCTACACAACGAGGACTCATTAGCTGAGACCAGGAGAGCGTTGCAGTAATCTAAGCAGCTTATAACCATTGTCTGGATTAGGGTTTTGTGAGGGGGTTCAGGGAGAAATGGAAACACCCACCGTAATAGACCCAGCACATGGAAGCAGGAGCCGGCAGTATAGGCTATTTGCTCCTTCATGGTCAGTGATTGATCAAGGTGTATACCCAGATTTTTGACAAGAGTCTTTGGTGCAGGGGGAGCACGAACGTCCATCGTCACCAAGCCGGTGACCACACCAGAGGTGCCTCTCCGAAGAGCTTAATCTCATTCTTCCCTTCATTGAATTGAAGAAAATTACTCCTCATCCAATTGGAAATAGCTGTCATTCCAGAAGAGAAGGTGGACTGAACTGAAGGAGTGAATTTGTTAAATGAAAAGAGAAGCTGAGTGTCATTAGCGTACGAAATAGGAGTAAAACCACAGGTCCTAAGGAGGTTGGCCAGGGGAGCGACATATATGTTGAACAGAGTGTGGTTCAAACAAGAGCCCTGTGGCACTCCCCTGGTCAGCTCCATAGATTTTGACCGAAAAGGGCCGAGGTCAATAGTCTGAAAACAGGAGGAGAGAAAGCTTGTCATCCACTGAAGGGCTGGTCCTCTCAGTCCAACTTCCTCCAGTCTCCTGAGTAAGATCTGGTGAGAGACCATGTTGAAAGCGGCGGAGAGGTCTAACAGCACAAGGAGCGTGGATTGGCCGCTATCCAAGTTCATCCATCCTGATGTTATCTAGTATAGAGTAGTTACCACATTGATGTAGTGGCACAGTCCAACAGACACCTGCCATCAACATGGCAGTATGGGTAAGGATAGTCAACAAAGTCAATCTCAAGGAAAACAGAGGTGCCATCATGGCTGGCTCTGCAACTGGCGTTTGGATGGTGCTTTGCGACGTGGTCCTCCTGTGGTGTTTCTCGGACGGCCCCCTTTGCCTTTTCCAGGAAGGCCACTGCTGTGGGCTAAGCGGTGTCTGAGGAGTCATCCTGTTGCATCTCACCCCTCTCTGTGGCTGCACCTGAGGTGGTGGGAGTAGCATCTTGCGGGCCACTGGAGGGGTGTTGAGCTGTCCTTTGGGTCGCATGACTGTCTCTCAGCACATCCACAAGCTGGCACCTGAGGTCCACAATTTGACCCATTCGCATGTCCATGGACCTCAGCAGCAGGCGGAGCTCACGCACTTCATCCAAAACCTGGCCCATGTGTCACTGGGTTTGCTCGTATGCCCCAAGGACTCTGGCGATGTTGGCCAGGGCTTCAGTCCCAGTGTCCTCTCAAAATTGTCCCCCAGTTGCCCTCCTACCTGCCCTGCTGTCCCGGACCTGTGGCGTTGGCACTCGATGCACCCGCACACTCTCCCTGCCCTCCTCTGATTGTGTAGTGGTGTTGGTAACCACTGAGGCAGGGAGAGTGTTGCAGGCAGCACTGGTGGTGGTGGTTGAGGCCGCACAGGGTGGTTGCAGCAGGGGTGAGCATGGTTGTAGTTAATGAGGTGGTGGTGCGCCCTGGCAGTCCGGATGGGTCACGTTCTTGCTCCTCATCCGAAAAACGAAGGGAGTCTGCATCCAAGAGTCCATGTTCCGGGGGGAGACTGGCTCTGCAGGTTAGTTTTGTCTTCTGCAGCAGTTAATTGTGGATCTGCTGTTGAACAGAGGTGAAATGGTCATTGAAGTGCACCCCAATAGCTTGGTGTTAGACGTTTGGATGTTAAATGTGATACATTCCACAGTTTACATTGAAATGACTTTGTATGGCTGCAAGGTACTACGCATCATGCCATGATGTGGAGGGACCTACATTATTTGTCCATGGTGTGACATGTAAATAGATAGTGTAGTGAGGATATGGACACACCTGCAGACATTGCTAAGTTAGCATAAATTGGTATATCCTTGTCCGCCATTTTGCCACTTTTGCTCACGTTACTACATGCCACATTGCTCGTAAACACTTTGCTTGCTCGTTTTCACATGAGAGCTGTCTGCATTTCACATATTTAGTTCAACACTCTGCTCCTCGTCTGTACACCGTGTTCAAGGTAAAAAAAACAATGAGCTCTGTTGATTTGCTTTGGTCAGTCTCACGTCCCTAGCCATAACATAGAACACAGCTGCAAACCTGGAAATCTGGTGCTTTTAATATTGCCTTGCATGCATGTTCACACACTTGGAGAAACGCTTTCCAAGATAGAAGAGCTGGGCTCGTCCTGTGATGTAAATTCCTGCATCTGAACTCAGAGATATGGGGTCCCCCTGACGAAGCCTGGAAGTCTTCTATAAATATAATAAACTAGCTTCTAGCACGGGGACAAGGCACTATAGTTCTGTTTCCACCATCATTATAATATGATTTCCCCTTTTGTTCTATAATGAATTGTAACAATGCTGATTTGTTTGATCTTATGCATATTGCTGCTAGTATTGGCTAGTGTACTGCGTCATAGAGCACGTTAGTTAAAATAAACATTTTAAACTATTCCTTGACTCTATTTACTCATGTGGTGGACAAGTATGAGAGTTTGAATGAAAGAGTGCTCTTGTTCCCACGTATCCTGAGAGGGACGGAGTAGCATGTTCTAGGATGTCTAATCATTGGTAACTTCACTGTAGCATGGAGAACGAATGAGACACTATAGCTAGTGAGATTGGGGTCTGGGCACCGAGGTGGGTATTTTGGTACACCACTACACACTGAGGTCCTGGATTCTTGTGCATAGTTCTGTGTATGTGCAGAATCCCTGCAACATGGCGCACCTAACGTTTGGTCTGGTTCTTATATATGAGGCACTTTAGTAGTACTTGTGCTTGTCCAAGAATCCATCGCTTTTGTTTTCCGGTAAGCAGCTGTGACGGCATAACCTACCTATATTGACGTTTTTATAGGTTTCATTTCAAGCTTGATACATTAAATGGTTTTATGGTTCTTTTGAATTACTACCCTATTGCGCTGCCACACTATAAGTTGTTCTACATTTCTACTCGATATGGCTGAGGTAGATATTGCAGCACATAGCCGCAGGGCGCTCCGTCGTCATTTGACTACTTTTGGGGTGCCAGATGCTGGTATCTCACTTATTTTTGTGGAAGGGACTAATACAGCTCACCACTTTGAAGTGTTTTATTCTTGGGTAACCTTTTCAGCAGTGAATGGAGATGATAACTTGTTCCATACATACTCTCCCACTGCAATACCTGTAGCGTATCACCCGTATACGACACTTGAGGTTCCGGTTTCAGCATGGCAACACCATATTTGGTTTAATGGTGCCCTACCCCACACCGTGACCCCGGTACGGTGAGGCCCTTTATCGATTCCAGGTGCCACTTGGCCAGTTTTGGCCGGGTATTCACCACATTCACGTTATCTAGTAGTCACTGAAGACGAGTTGCGCGTCTTACACACCTCCTTAATCGAGGTGCACATGGCTCTAGTACAATACGTCTCACGCAACCTACAGGTGGGAGCACCTGGGGATGCTGCGCAACCGACTGGACCAGTGAGATTAACTATTAGTCCGGTTATGGTGAATTCGGTTATGTGCAAGCGTCCCCAGAATAAGGAAGATTTACCTTACTGGCTTGTAGAGAAATTTGACCAGCTGGAAGCAGTATTTCTGAATACAGCTCCTGTGGAGAAACACAGGATTCTTACTATTAGTTTGCAGAAAGACTTAATACCCGAAGTAACTGATTGTGAAAATTGGGGTATAGTGTTCGCGGCGGTATATGCAAAATATTTTGGCACACCCTCTATGACTGTGCTCCCCTCCGTGATTATGGGTGCTCAGGATGAACATGGACAAGAGGCGGCTGTGGAGTTGGGGATGAGATTGGTTGGAGTGTTTGACGTAGTTGCTGACCTGATCCTTGCTAATGTCAAGGGAGATGCAGTTATCTTTCAAGTGTCTAATGCTTTGCGCCTTGTCCGGGATGAGGAGAAACCCAGTGAATTACCAAAAAATATTGCAGAACCTTATAGGACAATTGGGCGCAATAGTTGGGGTTTTGAGCCTTTCGCTAAAATACCAGCACAACAGCAAACACAGACGGCACAGTCTGCTAAAGACAACCATCCAAACTTTCTGAAAAGGAATTGGAAAAATAAGAAACAGGGGAAACAACTGCAAACACAAGGGTCGCGTGCAGCGTCACCAGTTCCCGAACCTTCTGAGCGCACTTATGATTTGCGCGACCGTGCGAGAATTTGGTCTCCTGACAGGTTTCAGGTTCCTGATCAGTGGCAGAGGTCGAGGTGCCCCGCAAGGTCGTGAGCAGCCTCGTCAGACTGAGAGCAAAGGGAAACAAGATGATTTTCCCAGTCCACGATCGCCTTTTCAGAAAAAGAAAGCTGCTGCTTTAACAGCGAGATATGCCACAGATGGTGAGAACCCGGCTCCGGAACCTAAAATGGGCAGTAACGCTGCTAGACAGCGCAGCGGAGGTTACAATAGTGTGGCAAGCACTGCGTCTATTTCTGGAGGCGACAGCAAACTGAAACATTCATCACAGTTGAAACGGCTGACACCCGAGTGGTCCCACTGACAGATTATATGATATAGTTCTTCTAATTGAAGGTGACATTCAACGTGTAATAAAATGGATTTTTGGGTAAAATTTAACTTCTTCGTATGACATACTTTTGGCAGAGAAAGATTGGCTGCCACATTTAGTTCTAGCCGCTCCAATGGGTGAGGAGGTTATACTCCCCAGTTTTTCACATAACATCTCCAAGGAGCAAGCAAAGGCTTTTGCAGAAGAGTGGTCTTTGGTGCCTGCACCGGCTCTGTACCTTTCTCTGGTGGGCTGCGATAAAGATTCTCCCCTGCATGAGATACCATTACAGTCTATGCCACATAACCATGATCGTTACACTACTCTTCACCCACGTAGTGTAAGTAGCGCTGCCTGCTTCGCAGTTTTCGAAGTAGGCGAAGCAGGCAAGCGCTATGCACACACCAGGGCGAAGCGTAGCTGCCTGCCGCCCGCCACCCGCCTCCCGCCCGCCCTCCTTTTAAATCATATCTTGCATGTTAAATAATTAAAAGTAAAGAGACTTGCCTGAAGCACGGCGTCTCCGGGGCTCCCTCTTCCTCGTTTTCAACTTCTTGTGAGAAATGCGCACGCGCGGGCGTCCGCACATGCACATTTGCCACAAGAAGAAGAATTTTAAAGTAAGTAAAATGCCTTACCTGCGGTGCGGCGTCCCGGGGCTCCCTCTTCCTGGTTGATGGCAACTTCTTCTCACAAATGCGCATGCGCTGACGCCCGCGCATTTCTCACGAGGGAAACGGATTTGTCACACCATGTTCAGCTCTGGAAGCGGTGACAAAGGCAAGTGTACCAAACTCTAAGGCTTTGCATCCCCGTTGGATACAATGGGCCACATTGTTGACCTCTCCAGATGTCACGTTTATTTTTGACTCTTCATTGCGTACACAGGAATTCTTGCTGAATGAATTTATTCATCCTCCTCCTCTTTCAATGACAACTTATTCTTTTGGTCTCAAAATGACTATCGTGATTCTAAAGGCAGCGCAATTAAACATAAAATGCTTTGGGTTTGAGTCGCAGATCTTAAAGACCGTCTGCCTCTCCCACAGTTAATTCATAGGGCCCGATTCACAGAACAAACTTAAGACAAAATCCTAAAATTAGTACCATTTTGGTATTCACAGAATGCACTTACTACTTCTGGTATTCACAGAATGAACTTACTACTTTTGCGATTCACAGAATAAACTTACTACTTTTGCTATTCACAGAATGGATTTACGACTCCTAACTTTACGTCCGCAGTCGGGCCGGAAATTCCGGCCCGGGGGCGGAGCTTCCGGCCCGGAGGCGGAGCTTCTGGCCCGGAGGCGGAGCTTCCGGCCCGGAGGCGGGGCTTCCGGCCTGGAGGTGGGGATTCCGGCCAGTGGCGGATCTCCGCAACTGGCCGGAATCCCCACCTTCGGGCCGGAAGCTCCGCCCCCGGGCCGGAAGCTCCGCCCCCGGGCCGGAATTTCCGGCCCGAGTGCGGACGTAAAGTTAGGAGTCGTAAATCCATTCTGTGAATAGCAAAAGTAGTAAGTTTATTCTGTGAATCACAAAAGTAGTAAGTTCATTCTGTGAATACCAGAAGTAGTAAGTGCATTCTGTGAATACCAAAATGGTACTAAGTTTAGGATTTTGTCTTAAGTTTGTTCTGTGAATCGGGCCCATAGTCTTGATCATCAGGGTGTAGGAGTGCCCGCAGTTAGCAACAGTTTGGCAGATGAAGCTGCCAAATCAGCAGTAGCCAAGTGTTCAGTTGCAGCAGTTACAAGATCCATGAATGAGATTGATAATGACATTTTGGCAGCAATAGCTGCTACAGAGAGTGGTGATAGTTACCCGCAGGGTTTCCCTTCCAAATACTCATATCATTTAAGTCCCGATAATGTTCCATCCATGAGAATTAACGACGTTGGTGACAGGTTGATTTCCAATGCAGACCTTCACTGATAACAGCCACACACGAAGGCATGGCTTCGGCACATGCTGGGGTGTCTGCGACTGTGTCTATCTTGCAGCAGCGTTACTGGTGACGCGGCTAATATAAACAAGCCTGTAATTCCGTTCTTTTATGTGACATTTGTCAGCAGATTAAACCATCTACAGCAACTCGCCCACCACAATCACAGCTATGCATTTCTAATAAACCTTTTGGTTGTGTTTATTTAGATCACTGCGGTCCTTTTTCTTCAGATACTGCCTATAAATTTATCTTAGTTGCAGTTGATTCGTGCACACGCTTTCTATGGGTTTGGCCATAACGCAGTGCTGACGCCCAAACTGTCATCAGGGATTTGCGTGTCTTTGTGGGAATTTTTGCATGTGGCACCTTCCATTCCGACCAAGGTCCACCGTTCGCCTCTAAGACGTACAAGGATACCATGAGGTCTTTGGGGGTGCAGGTCAAATTTTTGTCTCCATACAGGCCTGAGGGCAATTCAGTTGTGGAGCGAATGAACCGTGACTTAAAGCAATCCTTGACAGCTAGGGTCATAGGGACTGGCAGGAACTGGTCCGTCCATTTGTATAGCATACAGCATGCACTAAATAATCTCCCTAGAAGATCTCTGGGTGGGCGGACCACATACGAAATGCTCTTCGGCATGAAAATGTTTGTGCCAGACCTTGATGGTCTAGACATGGCAGCATCAGCCGCATCCTTTGATGTAGATAATCATTCTGCTGTATTACAGAAACTACAAGAGACCCGTGACAGTCTTGCAAAGGAACATTTACCCTCACCCACTGGCGCTGCGCTGCAGATTCCGGTAGTTGGCTGGCTACCCAAAATCGGAGACCTGGTCCGAGAGAAGGTGGAGAACAAGAAAGAGTTTGACCCCTCTTATCCTGCACCTGTTCCAGTGCTTGGAGTGAAGGGTACTCGTACAGTCATTTTACTACCGCTTCCTGGTCGAAAAGACAATAGATACATCTCATTGGACAATGTCAAGCTACTACATCTGGCCGATCCTGAATAGCATCACGCCAGCGGTCTCTACAACAACTGCATCAAGAGATCCAGGCTTACTCGCTACTAACACGCAGGATGACACCGCCATTGAGCTGGACTCAGTTAACAATCCTTTGCTGCTCCTGCCTGCTTCCACTCATAATGAAGAAACTTAAAATGCTTATCCCACTACAGTGTCATTACCTGGTTTGCGACCCGAGGCCATTAATGAATCACGTTTTTCCTTTGACTCACATTTCACATCGTCAAAGGCCCCTTACAAATTTTCTATTTTTGTCACCTGGTTTAAACAAACTTATTTGGTTCCGCCTTGGACATACATCTGGTTGGTGCTCATCGCAATTTCTTTGTTCATGTCCATTGGCTTTGTGACATTCTTTTTCCTTCCAGTCAATGGTCACTACCTTCCTGAATGCTTTGCTGTTAAACTGGTAGATAGAACTTTGGCTCTGCACTCTTCTTCTCAAATAATGGAAAGAGACCAGACTTTTGTCAACATCACTGCCTGGTCAGTTATAGACGGCATTGTTTGGGATGCTGTATATTTTCAAATCCACGGCCCTACAGAGATAATTAATGTGCCAAATGTGCTTCGTGTTTCAGTGGGTCATGTAGCGAAACATAACATACGGTCTGATGATTGGGACGTACAAGCCGTACAATCCTTGTTTTCGGACTTGAAATACTATGCTGCCTTTGATGATGAAGATTTGTATTTGAATACTGCAAATTATGCAGATTTGTTTTGCTATCAGCACTATGGTAATCATTAACTGCATAAAGATAACACGTTTAGAAATGTTTTTAATTGTACACAATGGGAACATTGCCCAGCTCCTTTGGAAGGCAGCTCTAAAACGTTTTTGAGAAAATTCACATATTTTACAGATTTTGATAAATCAAACCCCAGGTCATTCTATTTTAAATTAAATGCTTTGTCGAATTCTAATATAATGCTCACCCACACTAAATTATTATATTCTAAATCCTTTATTGATCAATTGTGGTGGGCGGTTATGATCTGTGGAATTCCACAATTGATCTTAAATCAGTGTGGGGTTCTAAATCCTGGCAGGTGCGAGGCACAGAAGCATTACACCGCACGTGCTTCATCCCATCACAGATTCTATTTTTAAATCAATCAATTTATCAAACTACTTGTTTTGGATTGGCAACTTCTAAGCAAATGAGTTCCCCTGCTATCCCTGCTCTAGTTGCACATCAGAACTGGAGCAATTGTACTAATTATTCCATGACTGAATTGCAATCACTTTTTAACAATTACACCTTTAATTTTTCTTGTTTGGATCCGCTAGGTTGGTTAGTTTGGCATACTAGTTCGGATGGATGCCAACTTAGTTTCTATGACAAGGCTCCTGGTTACACACAGGATAGGCCTGATCCTCATTTTACTAACTCCCATTCAGTTACTAGATATTCCGTTGGAAAGTTATGTCAAAATTGGTTGCAACACTCAGCTCTAACTTCAGTGAAACAACATTTGTCGTTATTATCAGGTAACATTGATTTGACAGATTTTATAAAAGGACCTGCTGGAACAAGATCAAAAAGATTTCTTTATGCAGCTTACAATGAAATCTGGAAGCTATCCCAAATTGAAGCAGCTTTGCGTTTAAGGGCAATTGATCAGGCTAATCTTGAAAAAGTGCTTGCTGTTGTTGATAATAGTATTAACACACTTTCTTCCCGCATGTACAAATTGGACAATATTGTTTCATCTGCTGTTGACATTGTGCAAGAGGATGTTTCTGTTTTGTATCATGGTCAAAATCAATTGCGTTCAGTTATGCAATTTGCGCGGACTTTACAGACTCTAAAGATGGGTAAAGTTCCATGGGATTACTTGAATGCCTCATCGTTATTTTTTCCCTTTAACTTGACAACAAAACAGCAGTTTATGTCCTTGAAGGATGCTATGTATTCTCTTTTACATATTGAAAGGTTAGATCTGTTACCATTCTCTGTGGCAGAAACAGACTCGGCTGTCTGGCTCATCCATGGGGTGATAACTCTCCCATTTTCCTTGTTTAAATTTACCTCATGCATGAAACACTATCCACTAGGCCGCTTCGAACCCTTAGGCAATGCATTTCTACACAAAGTTTGGTCATTGTCATTCACATACAGATGCCTACAGGATGAAAGAGAAGTATCCCTAACTGGGGAATCATGTGATACCACGATAGGTCATGCTCTTGATTGTAAGAACATCCAGTTGCATGGCGCCTGTAACCTCACGGTTCCGAATTTTGCATGTGTTTTAAAAGGTATACCCGTGCCAGCTATCACACCCACTTTCACTCTGCTTGCAAACGGTAGTTATTTTCTTTTATATAATGAAGAATGCTGCGGCATGCTCGCTGGCATCCCTTACATTGTAATGGTTTCACAGCGTGTGGTTTGCTGTAAAAATGTGCTTTTTCCACCCCCACACAGGAGGTTCGATAACTCAATTTGGCGTTCCATTCCTACCTTGAAGTCAGAATAAGAGCACTGTTATCCCAAAAAGAAGTTTCACTCACATCTGCCCATGAGACATTCGTCCTTCAGGTGGCTAGAACCAATACAGAGGTGCAAGCGCTTCTCAATACTGACCTCCCACTACATTTTGGTGTGTTGATTCACACTATCTTCAATGCTTCTAACACTGCAGGCATTGCCCATTGTTTTTAAGCTGTGGGCTCTGGCCCTCTGAACTCTTTTCAAACTATATTTGGTGTGATACCAGCATTTATCCATTTTATTTTTTCTAGCGTCTTCGGTGGCTTACCACTATTACTTGCCTTAGTCGCTGGGAATTTACTGTTACTGTGCCTGCTACGAAATGGATGCTCTTCCTGTAGTCCTGCACAGCCAAGACCGGCTGCAGATGCTCAGTAGCCGAATGCTTGAATGCTACGGTACTCTGCCACTGGCCACACTGAGCGTGGCTTATGGATTATCCTTTCGCTTTGCCTATTACACTTGCTTGCAACCGGTCTTCAACTGCTTGGATTGCTACTTTCAATGGGCATTGGATCTTTGCTCCCCAATACGGCATTTCCTACACCTTATTTTGAACTGCTAATGAGTCCCTTAGTGGCCCATGAGCAAGAATGTTCCGGTGTTGGAATTATGGCCTGCGCAGCAGCGCTGGGAGTTCTGGCTGAATGGGATATCTGTGCAGGGGCACAGGATTTCCTACAACAGAGTTATATTGTTTATCACGCAAGTTGTCCTTTGAAGGTGCAGGAAGCACCCATTGTTGAGGAACATATATGTTCATTCACTCTGCTTGATTGGGTGGCATCACTTTTTTCTGATGATAACAATGACATCCTCTTGGAGGCTATTGCAACATACTGTTTGTACACCTTACTGGATTGACTCAGCCAACTTATCCTTGCTGGATTTTTTTTTTTTTTTTTTTTGTGGATGCCCCTTTTTGACAAACTATTTTTTGATTATTCTTTTCCCGCAAACCTGATGTATCATTGATACATGTGCTCTTAATTCTTGCTCAGACTTTGTTTGAAAGCTGTGTTCTCTTTAAGACCACTGTCCGATGGACTAACCAAGGGGAAGGTGTAGTGAGGATATGGACACACCTGCGGTCTTTGCTAAGTTAGCATAAGTTAGTATATGCTTGGCCGCCATTTTGCAGCTTTTGCTTACGTTACTACATGCCACATTTCTCGTAAACACTTTGCTTGCTCGTTTTCACATGAGAACTGTCTGCATTTCACATATTTAGTTGAACACTCTGCTCCTCGTCTATACAGCGTGTTCAAGGTCAAAAAACAATGAGCTCTGTTGATTTGCTTTGGTCAGTCTCCCGTCCCTCACCATAACATAGAACACAGCTGCAAATTAGGCCTGGGCGGTAAGGTCTGTTCCGCTCGTGGAATTTGCAAAATTTGGGTAATTTCGCGTTCCGTGGAGAATGCGTAATTGTCCAAAATTCTGCATTCCGCGGCTTCATGCAATTTTTTGCTTGTTTGCATTCTCAAAATGCGTGCTCGTGAGATATTTCTCCCCGAGCCTGCAAACAGCATTCGCGAACAGGAAAGAAGCATCAAGAACAAGCAATACCTCGTGTTCGCGGAATTTCTGCGTGCTCGCGGAGATTTTTCACTATTTCGCAGAGTTTTGCGTAGCGCAACTACGCAAATTCCTCCCACCCCTACTGCAAACCTGGAAATCTGGTGCTTTTAATATTGCCTTGCATGCATGTTAACACACTTGGAGAAACGCTTTACAGGATAGAAGAGCTGGGCTCGTCCTGTGATGTAAATTCCTGCATCTGACCTCGGAGGAATGGGGGCCCTCTGACAAAGCCTGGAGGTCTTCTATAAATATAATAAACTAGCTTCTAGCACGGGGAGGATGACAAGGCAATATAGTCCTGTTTTCACCATCATTATAATATTATTTCCCCTTTTGTTCTATATGGAATTGTAATAATGCTGATTTGTTTGATCTTATGCATATTGCTGCTGGTATTGGCTAGTGCACTGCATCATAGAGCACGTTAGTTAAATTAAGCATTTTAAACTATTCCTTGACTCTATTTACTCATGTTGTGGACAAGTACGAGAGTTTGAACGAAAGAGTGTTCTTGTTCCCATGCATCCTGAGAGGGACGGAGTAGCATGTTTTAGGATGTCTAATCATTGGTAGCTTTGCTGTAGCATGGAGAAAGAATTAGACACTACAGCTAGTCGAATTGGGGTTCTGGGCACGAGGTGGGTATTTTGGTACACTACTACACACTGAGGTCCTGGTTTCCTGTGCATAGTTATGTGTATGTGCGGAATCCCTGCAAAAATAGCATGTTCCACGTACAGATTGTGTGATTACAAGGACATGTCATCAACGACTTTCAGCACATCAACTGTATGTGATGCATCTTTCTTGTTTGCTCTGCATGCAAGACGTTTCATCTGAGCAAGAACTCGCAATTGTAATCTTATGCATACCTTTGTCATATCATGTACTTTACTTTCTTTTACCAACTGACCATGCATGTTTTGTGTTCATATGGGCCTTCAGGCTCTGACACCATGGCACTTACACATAGCATTCAGTGCTGTGCATGATTGTGCCCTGACTTTCTTCAACATGTGACTTAGTGAGTCAAACTTTGTTTTCAGCGACTGTTACGTATGCTTAGCTGTCTGCACACTGGAAGTGGCTACTGGATCTATACCACGTTGGGTTACATGTGAGGGCTGGTGTGGTCCTATGGCTCCATGCTGTTTGAGAGGAATGGCAGGGTGCATGCACTGACTACCTACCTGTTCTGTGACATAGCTGAGGGGAAGTGCTGCCACATGGTTCTGGGTGAGGGGGGTGTACCATCCTGCTGAGCTGTGGGACAAGGGGGCCTGGTGGCAGTTGCAGTGCTGCCTTCCCAACCATAAAACCCCCTTTCTTGTTAGGATGGCTGCCTCCGTGTGAAGTGGAACAAAGGAAGGGAATAGGCTACACATGGCTCTTGGATGGGGGAGTGTTCCATTCTGCTAAGATGTGGGACAAGAGAGCATAAGATGGCTACCTACCTGTAAGTTTGAAGAGAACAATGCAATGTCTACCACATGGTTGTGGGTGTGGGGAGTGTTCCATCCTACTGAGCTGTGGGACAAGGAGGCCTGGTGGGAGTTGTAGGGCTGCCTTCCAAACCACAAACCCCCCTCCCTGTTAGGATGGCTGCCTCCCAGTGACGTAGAGCAGAGGAAGATAATAGGCTACACATGGCTCTTGGATGGGCGAGTGTTCCATCCTGCTCAGGGGTGGGACAAGAGAGCATAAGATTTCTACCAACCTGTAAGTCTGAAGAGAGCAATACAATGTCTGCCACATGGTTGTGGGGAGTGTTGCATCCTGCTGGGCTGTGGGACAAGGGGGCCTGGTGGAAGTTGTAGTGCTGCCTTCCCACCAACAAACACCCCTCCCTGTTAAGATGGCTACCTACCTGTAGGTTTGTAGAGAGCAATGCAATGTCTGTCACATAGACGTGGGTGTGGGGAGTGTTCCATCCTGCTGAGCATTGGGACAAGGGGGCTTGTGGGAGTTGTAGTACTGGCTTCTCACCCACAAACATCCCTCCCTGTTAAGATGGCTACCTATCTGTAAGTTTGTAGAGAGCAATGCAATGTCTGCCACATGGTTGTAGGCGTCGGGAGTTCTCCATCCTGCTGAGCTGTGGGACAAGGGGCCTGGTGGTAGTTGTAGTGCTGCCTTCCCATCCACAAACACCCCTCCCTGTTAAGATGGCTACCTACCTGTAAGTCTGTAGAGAGCAATGCAAAGTCTGCCACATGGTTGTGGGTGGGGGGAGTACTCCATCCTGCTGAACTGTGAGACAAGGGGGCCTAGTGGTAGTTGTAGTGCTGGCTGCCTGTACACATGCCCCCATGGAAATATTGCTAGCTACCTATGGGGTAATTCAGAGGGAGTAAATGTTAGATCTGTGAGACATGTGTTGGGAAGAGTGTGATGCACATGAGTGCATTTGCACCTAGGAAGTGTAGGTTTGTAATTGTGCAAGGCAGTAATGGTAGACTTTTGTTGGTACTTACCAGCCTCCATTCCCCCGGCTATTCCTGTGAGACTTTCTGGATGCAGTAGGGCATGGACCTTCTCTTCCCATTCGGTGAATGTTAGTGGTGGAATGGGAGGGCCACCGCCAGTCCTCTGAGCCAGCTCATGGTTCTTGTTGGCATGCTCTTTCACCCTGGTCTTGATGTCATTCCACCTACTCCTGATCTCCTTCTGTGTGCGTGAGGTGGTTCCTACTGCATTGACTTTGTTGACTATCCTTGCCTACATTTGATTTTTAGTGGCTAGTGGTGTCTGTTGGACCATGCTTCCAAACAAATGTGGTTCTACCTTGATTACATCATCTACCATCACTGACAATTCATTGTCAGTGAATTTGGGCATTTTCTTCTGTGACATGGTTTGTGATGTGCAAATGTGGGAAAAGTGCAGTTGTGAAAGTGGTGGTGGTGATGATGTGTGTGGTTATGAGGGTGTGATGTGTGCAGATTTGCCTCTCCTTTGTGCTGTGGGGTTAAGCCCTTCAGTTGTTGAGTTGTGCAAAGGATTCTGGTCAGGGAAGGGGCTGGTTTTATACTCAGCTATGTGGGTAAGTCAAAATGGAGGATTCATGTCAGGTGTGTTGTGTGGGTTGACCTGGGATTTGTATTTTTTACTTATCATGGAGGTGTGTCATTGGGGTGTGTTAGGTGTTTTTTGAGGCTGAGGCAGATTAAAGGCCACACCTAGTAGCCTTGTTGTGTGGTTGCTTTCGACCGCCATTACTCTTCTGGAGCAACAGTGGCGGTCAGAATGCAACAGCCCTTCCGCCGTCTCTCCCATTTATCAATTGTTGCGATCGCGGCGGTCGGAAAGAAATGATCATTCCGCTGTCACAGCAATCGTATCCTAATTTCACGTGCGGTCAATCCGCTGTCCGTGCGGTGGTTTTGAGTGTTTCTGAATCAAATCTGACCGCCGCAGGCGGATTTTCACCTGCTCCGGATGCTCCAGGCAGACTTTCGTGGAATCCGTCCACCGCCCACCGCGGTCGGATTTTTCTGGCGGTTCATCCTAATCTGACCGCTGGTTTTCCCGCGGTACATGCGGGCAGTTCATTCCTGCAACCAAGGCGGTCAAAGTGCTTTTCCGACCACCATCTTAATTGACCCCTAAATTCAGAGAAAGTGCTTGATAATAAACCCACAAAAATTACTATTTCAAATCCAATTACAAATAAACTCATGGAATGTGCTTGGTAATAAACCCCCCAAAAATGACTATTCCTAACTCCCCCCCCCCCCCAAAATAAAAAAAAAACAAAATAAAAAGATTACACATATAAAAAAAATAAAAAATAATTTTAAATATACAAAAATCACTATTTTGTAATTTACATTTCTTTAACAAAATGTAAAATTTAACACATTTCTCACAAAAAAATTAAAATAACATTTAAAATAAAAAATCATTAATAATTATAGATATTTAAAGAATTACAATTAAAAATTTAGACACCCCTTCTCACAAAAATGAAAAAATATAAATCTAAATTCTAAATTACAAAGAAATTTCAATACTTAAATATTCAAAAATATCTGTTTTTCAAACTTTTTCAAAACTAAATATAATTAGGAAAAAATAAAATAATATATTTTAAAATACATTTTAAAATAAGAAATATATTATTTCACAAACAAATTAATTAAAAAAAATTTCTAAAATATTTCAAACAATTTACATAAAAATATTATCACCAAAAAAATACTCGAAATTTTTGAAATTTTTAACATTTACATTTTTTTAAAATTATTCATATATTACCCCCCAATTTTTTAATTACTTTTTAACTAACATTCTTAAATTACTTCCCACCCTTATCCCCTATAAACCCAATATCCTACTACTACATTACAAAAAACAAAAAATATATGAAAATTTTTAAATACATATTTTTAAATTAATACCCACCCTTATCCCCTATAAACCCAACATCTCTCTCCTAAAAATTAATGATCAAACAATAAAAACAAACATTTAAATTAAAATATTAAACTAAAATATATAAAATAACTAATACCAGATAAATAAAAAAATACATTAAACAAAACAAATCCATAATATTTACAACTATACATTTGCCATTGATATTTCAACATTACACAAAAATCGATATTTTTAACAATGAAAAAAACTTACCTTGATATTAAATACCATTGATATTTTTGACTCTATCTTCATGAAATTCGATATTTCGGCATCGATATTCTGTCTCTGCACGAAGGGTGTACCCTGGTCTGTTAAAATTTCTTTCGGGAACCAGATGCGTGAAAACAACTCTATTAGACAATTTGCTATCTTCTTGGTTGTTGGGGCTCTTAACGGGAAGGCTTCTGGATATCTAGTGGTATAATCAATGATAACTAAAGCATATCGATTTCCTTTTTTCGACCTGGGAAGTGGACCTATAAGGTCCATTCCGATTTGTTCAGAGGCGGTCCCTATTATAGGAAGAGGTTGCAGAGAGACAGGAGGAGGTTGGTAGTGATTCTTCCTTTGGCATATATCACACTCTTGGCAATATTTCTTTACTGCAGCATAAATGCTGGGCCAATAAAAATACCTAAGGATATTTTGGGTGGTTGTAAGTGTACCCGTATGTCCTGCCATTAGGTGAGCGTGGACAAAGAATAATATCTGCTCGGCGAACTAGTAACTGGGGTTCATCCCCTTCTTTTCCCACTCTTTATAATAGCCCTTATTTCTGGACAGAGCTGAGGTAGGTTTTATTTGGAGTTTGTTTGTTGGCTTTGGTCTGTTGCCAGGCATTTTGGAGACTGGCCTTATTCATTTTTTCAGGTCTGAAATCTCAATCTAAGACCCAAGGTTCTGGAGCTAACAGGACTCTCTTTGAACTAGTACTAGGTTTAATGTCAAAGGAGGTTTGACACTCTTTTACATTATTCAGAACCCAATCTAAGATTCAGGATTATCTGTTCCTAATGTGAGATGCTCAGGTAGATTCCCTAATACACCTACAACTACATCTAAGACCTGTCCTTTTGTAGTGGTTACTGATACGTCCGCGGCCGTATAGTTCTTGACATTGCCACGGCACATCTAATAGTGAATGTTTGTCACGGCCACATTTGAGTAGATTGTATTAGATCCCCTTGAATAACAGACTGCCTACAGTCTAATAAGGCTGTGTCCCATTTAGAATTACCTTGTACACTTACGGAAAAACAATGTCTTGTCTCTTGTGTATATAGGATGAAATGAGGAATAAAACTAACATCCATGGCTTCATCTGTAGCTTTCTTATTTGGATATAGACGGACTTAGAGGCCCATTAGGATGGCGGGCGGACTTTAGTTCGCCCGCCACCCTAGCGGTGCTGGAACCGGCCACCAGTGGTGCGGCAGTCCTGCACCTGCAATTAGGATGCCACCGCCACCGTGGCGGTGGCATCCTCCATTCCCTGCATTGTGGCGGGTGGTGCTCACAGCACTGCCCTCCACAATGCTGGGAATGCACTGTGTGCATTGTCATGCACAAGGTGACAAGCACCACGAGGTGCCTGGCAACATGTCTATGATAATGCAGGGGGTACCATATGTACCCCCCTGTGCACCCACCACCCCCGAGAACACCCTGGGGGCCCGCAATGGGCCCCCAAAGTCAAAACTGCCTGCCTTTCCATGGCGGACTCTCCGCCATGGAAAGGCAATTCCCCGCCATCATTCTAATATGGATGGCAGTGCCTGCAAGGCACCGCCTCCATATTCCTGGGCTTTTCTGCCCGGTAGGCAATCGGTCTTCCCATCCGCCGGGGTCCCCCCGCCATGGTAATGTGGCGGGGGGAAAGTCCAGCGGGCGGAGGAGTTTAGCGGGCAGATCACCACCGCCATAAGGGCGGTGGTGATCCGCCCGCTATCGTAATGACCCCCTATGTGTCCCTAGTCTCCACAATCAAAGTATTGCAGTCCCCGATGGATAGTATTCTCTGATTTGGAGACTTTTGATTTATACATTTCTGCTTGGGTCTTTCCAGGTTTATTTTCCCCTATTCTGTAGGAGACAGGTTGTAGCATGTTTATTTTCAAGACCTCCTGAATAAAAATGGGGTTGGGCTTGGGAAAAGGTGGTTGCCATCTTAATGGCTTGTGTTATAGTTAAATTATGATGTTGTTTTAACCATTTTTGGATGGCTTGTGGTAGAGCTTTTTAGTAATGTTCCAACACTATTAAATTCATGACATCTTCCTTTATAGTCTCTGCTGACCTTAACCAATTCTTAGCCGCAATTTATTATTTAAAAAAAGATTTTTTGGGTTATCATTGGGTGTGCCTCTTTCTTTGTGGAATTTTACTCTAAAAGATTTGGCATCCATTTCTAGATAATCTATTATCACTCTTTTACTGTCCTCGTATGGTTTGTTTCCATCAGCATTAGCTATCTGATAAGAAGCTTGTGCTTCACAGTCAGGAGGGGAGCTAAGAAGAAAGGCCATTTCTTGTCAAACCATCCACATGCGTGGGCTGCCCTTTCGAAGTTTAACAGAAAACCGTAGGGATCCTCTCCAATAACATATTTTTGTAGCAATACATTGGGTGTGGTATAATGGGGAGTATGACTTTCCTGAATGCGAGAGTTCAACTGTATCTGATCTTGTGCAATTTAATGATTGGTCTCTACTTGGCCCTTTATAGCATCACGAAATATCTCTCTGTCAATTTTAGCAGAGTCCATCTGTCTTGCCATAGCCCATTCCAGCTTTCGCTGTTCTTGGATCAATTGATTTACTACATTCTCCATTTTGATATTCAGGGGCCGATTCCGATCCGGGTCGGAAGGGCACCGAATGCGATCTGGCCGGAAAAACTACGAGCCGTACGCGTGTTTTCTGCCCGACTCGTACAGCTGTACGAGCGAGCAAGTACGATGCGAGCTACGTGAAATTCACCGACCGAGTCGTTTCCAGGTCCGAACCACTCCGTACGTCTCGTCCGTAAGCTAACCGCGGCGTGCAATGGATGCGATTTACGTCCGAGCCAGTACGATGCACGCGTCGGACAGCCGGTGCGAGCTGGAGTGTCCGGCTCGCAAAACGTCCGGGAAGTTGCCTTTGGGGGGCTGCGTCGGACCCCCTGTCACCCGCAGCCCTACGACTCGGACACAGGGACAGACCCAAGCGTCTCCCTAACACAGGCATGTACGGTGCAGATGGCACTGATGCGTACCCACTGTAGGGGGCGCCCTTGTGCGAGACATACACGTTCAGTCAATGGGAGTCTATGTACGCGTCGTACGACCGGCTCCCATTGACTTCTATGGGAGTCCGACCGAACCGAGTCCGGCAGCATACGGCCGCATCGTACTCGCTCGGTCGGACTGCAGGACTCCGGCTCGGTCGGAAAACACTCCGGATCCGCCTCGGTCGGAGAGCTTTCCGATCGGAATCGGCCCCTCAGTGGAGGGCTGCCTGCATTCTCCACCACTTGAAGCCCATCTGCCAATATATATGAGAGTTGGGAGCGTATTTGGATTTTTTTCTTGTATACTGATTTATTCACATTAAGTCAAAAACAGGCTTTTTACAATTTTCGTTTCTTTGTTTCTTGTTCTGCTTCCTAGGTCTTGTTCACTCGGTCCAGTGTCAGAAAATTTTCCTCAGAGAGAAACTAGGATAAAAGGCAGGTAACGGTTTTGTTCACTCTAGGGGCATCATTAGGATGGCGGGCAGACGTTGTCCGCCCGCCATCCTGATGTAGAAAGGGACTGCCTGCCATTAGTGCGGTTGTCCCATGAGGGTCATTAGAATGTGCCCGCCACACTGGCGGGCGCATCCTGCATTCTTGAGATTGCAGTGGGCGGTGCATTCAGCACAGCCCGCCGCAATGCCAAAAAGGCATCTCATGCATTTTCATGCACAACGTGGCAGGCACCGTGCGGTGCCTGCCATGTTGTGCATGAAACTGCAGGGGGGTACCATAGGTACCCCCCATGTGCACCACCCACCCCACAACTTTCTCGGGGCCCGCTACGAGCCCCCAATAGTAAAGACCGCATGGCTTTCCGTGGTGGTGAAAGACAAATCCCCGCATGCATTATAATATGGATGGAGGTGTCTAACAGACACTGCCACCATAGTAAAACCTTTTCTGCCAGGTCGACTCATTGACTGAGCGGAAAACTGGCGGACGGTCTTTCCGTCCGCCGGGGTCCCCCCACCATATTACTATGAATGGCATGCGGGCGGGGAAGAATGTCAGGTGGATCGCCACCGCCATGCGGGTGGTGACGATCCGCCTGACATTCTAATGGGCCTCTGGGTCTTTACTCATTGAATAGGTTGGAAAGTTAGGTGAGGGAAAAGAAATATCATCCACAAGCTCCACCACTGAGTGTTCCCTAATTTATCAGCTTTCCTTTATTTTTTGAATTTTTGTATACCTGAATCTCTTAGGGGCTCTCCACCATTCTGTTGTGGTCACTCTCCCATTGTTCATGATATGCCAATAACCAGTTGGGAGATTCTCCTTCCTTCTGCTTCCCACTTACATTCTGTAAGTACAGAACATCGTTTTTGATGTTGTTTTTTCTCCAGTACCCAAGGAATTTCATTATATTCATCTTCGTGTTCTGTATCTCACTCCTCTCATTCCTGACAAAAGGCCTTGATCTGGCCAAAAACAATATTATTATGATAAGCATGTTGGTAGTAGTGTGATGTCCAAAAGATACCACGCAAAAATAGAACCAGAATTCGCCCAAACCGAGCACAGGGTTAGGTGTAGTGGGTATGGCAGCTCCCAAGTAATTGTTTATTGTGTGATAATTTATAAGGTGAACCATTAGGTTATTGCAAAAATATATATAATTTTTAGGTGGTTGGGATTATAAAAATACCGAGTTGAGGTAGTGAGATGAAATAATCAGACTGAGTCGCTATGGGAAAAGTATCAGCCAGTACCTATATATGCATGAGAGTAATCAACATCAACACAACATAGCGGAGCTATGTATATTGAATATAATTGATGGAGAAAGTTCTATGAAAAACATAATGATAAATTATAAAATGTAAAAGAGTAATTACAAGAATGAGGTGGAACCTATGTAAATGCCCCTAAGGTTAACAGTAGAAACATTATGGTTAGGTGCATCAAAACAGGTACGTGGGCTCACTATACATTAGAGAAAACAATGAGCCACAAGGAAAACAGCTTCTTAAATTTTGGGAGAGTTCTTAATACTTGTACACTATTTGTTTTGACAGGATTTCTGTTAAACTGAGTGGGAAATCCATCCTTTATGGAAGAGGATGCCTCACAGACATAAAAGTATCATGCTTCATCATCAGCATTCTCTCCCCACCCTGGTAAGGTGTTACCACCAGGACAAACACAACCCCCTTAAAGACATGGTGGTAGGAGGGAGTTCTCGAATAAAACCACTGGATCCAGAAAATCTGAAAATACCTTAGAATTCCTCAGTTATCACATTTATTAGTGAGGACTCTAGGTATAGCTAAAAACACTATGCCTGGTGGGTAAACAGAGAACAATGACCACCTTACCAGGGTGGGGAGAGAATGCTGATGATGAGGCATGACACTATTATGTGTTAAATACCATCCAAGCCAACATAAACTTAATAAAAGCAGCCCCTGACACGTGTTTTGCTCTTATTAAAGCTTGTCAGAAAGATATGGCTTTGATCAGACACAAGGGAGCACCCAGTATAAGTCAAAACAAAACCCTTACAGGCTTAAACTGCCACATAAACTATTCAAGCAAGGAAGTAGGGGACTCTGGATAGTTCCCAAGCTTTAGATGGAGAGCAGTTTTTTATATGGAGCATTTTACAACACCAAGGGGTCCATTAGGATGTAGGGCGTATTGCCACCACCCTCATGGTGCTGGCGATCCGCCCTTCATCCTTCCCCGTCCGCCACCCATTTCCCCCGCCATATTAGTATGGCGGGGGTCCTGCGGTGGACGGGTTTAATATGGTGGCGATGTCTTCTAGACACCTCCATCCATATCAGGATGCAGGCGGGAGGCACGGAAAGGAATCCAGAGTTTGGGGGGTCCACATTTGCATGCAACAGGTGGCAGGTACCACGCAAATGCACAACATGCATTTCTGACATCACGGAAGGTGCTGCTGAAAGCACCGCCCGCCGCAATGTCAGGAATGGAGGATGCGCCCGCCAGTATGGCGGGGGAATCCTAATGCCTAATGCCTGATGCGGGACTGCCGCATACATAGCGGGAGATCCCATTTCCCGGGCCTATTGCAGGCGGACAAAGTCCGCCCGCCATACTAATGAGCCCCCTAGACACTCTAGATCTGCTCAACTCAAAAGTATTCTAGCAGTCTTTATAGGCATGAGATTAGCAAAGTACCATAAATGCTGACCTAAAAAATGACAAAAACCCTTTACACCCCAGGCACGGCATTACAGTTTTAGATCGGTAAAATACCATCCACACCAACCTGGAATCAATAAAAGCAGCCCCTTTGATTTTGCTCCTATTAGATCAATAATAATCACATGAATTAAGGTAAATATATTGAATTACATTAACAATATGTTTCATAAGTTAAAATAGAAACATGAATTCTCAACTAAAATGAAAACAAAGGTGCATTAATATATTTTAAAGTTGTTTTTACTGCAAAAATGGTTATTAATGTATTTTATAATTAATTAAAATAATATGAACCGACTTTATATATTTAACATTAAATTATACTAATTTATAATATTATCTATTTTAAATTATGTTATTTACATTAACATTACATCTTATGTTGTTTACATTTAAATCCCTGCCTCCATTATTTTCTATGGGAGGGTGTTGCAGTACCAGGAGTTGGCCATGTGTGATGCTGCATTGACTACTATTTTTAACTTACGCTTTTAAGTTAGGCTCCTCATCTCTTACATAGGATGGACATCTAAGTCTACACTTTTGAGTAACTTTATATTTGGATTTTGTGAATAGGCATAAATAGTAAAATAAATTACTCAAAAGTGTAAAAATAAATGTACACCTGTAAATTACTTACAAGAGTGATTTTATTTTCACTTTTTGTTTTCTTTTGACTACTTCTTTCTACTTTTTGCTAATTGTTTGTATGTTTTTCTACCTACCTTTTTCTCCCAGGTATAACAGCAGCAGGTACGGCCGCCGTGTCCTCTTGAATCTCAGTAGTCAATGGCAGCAGGAAGGGGTAATACCCACCACACATTCAGCAAGGTGGAGGTGGCATCACTGATCTTTTGTGCCTCCCATTCAAGCTGGCAGCTGATGGAAGTCCCACAAAGGGCTACAGCCCAGTAGAGCACAAGCTGTGGTAGGGGAGAGTGTTCCACAGCATTCCCCACCATCCTGGGGTCTCCAGCCATCACCCAGCAGGACACACCACTGGGTTGATGTCATAGACTAGGCGCAGGACCTGTTTGGGGTCAAGTGGTGGGGCTAGGTATGCACAGTTTTTGTGTTGATTTTTTAGATGGGCCAGTTGGGCCCTGGTAACATAATGTCCCCCTGGCTTACCACAAGGTTTATTATGGCAAACTGAGCATTCTGTGATGTGATCCTCCTGCAGCATGAGAGTAAAAAAGTCCCTAAGTGGGAAGAAGATCTTTCTTATTCTGCCAGAGCTTGAAGAACGTGTTGAGGTAGAGCTAGACAGCTATGTTGGCCTTTATCTAGGGCTAGCTATGACTGCAGTAGGGGTGGTTACTGCATAAGGTTTTCAGGTCTGGATGGCTGTAGGTATGTTGGTGGAACTACATGACTCATAGAAGGTTAAATAGAGATGATCTGTAGTTCCTATTTACCACTTTCTTCACTAGCAATCACTAGCTCGTCATTAAGTTTTTCATTTTGAAGGCTTTCAGGATGCTTCCTTTTCCCTCATCATCATCACAAATGCTCAACAATAGTGTACCGATGCAGAAATTGGAAAAAAGCTAAGTTGGTGTTCATGTAGGGCTTATGATGAGATGCCTATGGGAGGCAGGCAAAAAGAAGAAGAATTGAATTGCTTAATTGATGGTGTCCATCCAAGACTCATGGGACTCCTATGGCAGATATTGGGAGTCAGGAAACATTCAATACATTAATTAAATAATTGCAGGCATCCATCAAGGGCACATGGTCTGCTGTGTGAGGCAAAGGGAGCAGGTAAAAATCAAACAATTTAATTAAATAATTGCTGGTGTACCTCCAGGCCCCTTGGGGCCTCTATCAAGGGGGCAGGGGAGCAGGCAAAATTTAATAAACTGACAAATATATATTTCGTATTGCTCCAGGGGTCATGGTGCCCATAGGGGAGGCAGGGAGAAGTAGGCACACATTTGATACATGAATTATTAAATAGTTTATGACCTGCTAGGGACCGTGGGGCCTTTATGGGAGACAGGGGAGGCAAGAAAAAAATACATAAATTAATCTAAAACAACAACTGTGTGGTACAGGCCACTGTAATCTTCCACAAACAAACATATAGGAACAATATGTATGTAATTATCAACAAATTACCAACAATGACATGGACTTCTTCTAATATCAATACTCATAAAGAAACTGAATAAAATGAAGAATTATCAGTAACACCCACTGGCTCAGCAAAATGATGGTCGCTCACGACGTGGCATTGGCCAGAAAGGAAAAAGACATAGAGAATAAAGACAAAATGGCTGTATCTGCATGGCCATCAAGGAAGGCGGCATGGAGAACAATGACAAAATGGACACCAATGATATGCACACACACACCACACAGAGGCACCACAAAATAGAGGTTGCCCAACTGGTCAGGAAAGAAGGAGACATAAAGAACAAAGAACATGGCTGCCCAATCAATCCTACATGGAGCAAATCCCCCTCAAAAGAAATTTAGTAAAAGTGCAGTGCAAGGAATGCGCGCACATTACATACCAAAATGTGTCTGAGCCTACTCATGGGACTGTCCTTTACCCACCACTAATAAATCAACAATGTCAAAAAATAAAATAAAATAAAAATGCTCCAACCACAAATAGCCTAAGGCACCATCAATTACCCCGCCAAAATCATTTTAAAGGTTGCAGAAATAAACAAAATAACCAACCATCTCACACATACACAAAAGGTGGTGGGCAAGCATTTGAAGAGAATAGTTGTGCACAAAAGAAAATATCTGCCTTCATGATCCTGGATTACATGAACCACTCGACCCTGGCCACGAACAGACACATGCAGACAAAAAATAACCTACATTTTGCTTTTAAAACAAGATCATCAACAAGGCCCTAAAATGACATAAAGGTACCTATAGCACATCAGCAGTAAGAACGTGATAAATGCAATAAAAATACACCTAAAGCATACTGCTGGACAGACTGGCTGCCAAATAGCAAGTAACAAAACAAGAAAAATTATTACTAATTCTGTAAACAGTTCATAAAAAGTGCAAGGAAATGGAGAAAATGTATATAATAACTTAAGGCCTCCTTTAGCCCACAAATGTGTAAACATTATCCCTTACAAAACTCCAAAAGACTGCCCATTCAGCAACACACACAAGCAAAAAGGAAAAAAAAGGACAGAAAAAGTCATGCCTGCCTCCCTCAAACCACAAACATCTTGGAAAGTACTGCATGACTTGATTTTTCCTGAAAAATAGAGATTCCAAGGTTGTGGATGCAGCAGAAATTGCAGACAAAAAGAGAATGATGCTTCCCCTCCAAAAAAACAATTCCAAATTGACCAAGGTCTGAACAAACCAGATAGAAGAGTCGTCAGGACAGGAAGAAGTTGCTATTGCAAGTACAGTATCCTCCCAGTCGCTATGTCACTTGCCGTAAAAAAATGTGTTTTATGCAAATTTACCTGAATTATCTGCTCTCGTAAAAATTCTGCTTGATAATGTATGTTCGCGTTGATTCCGAGTTCCTCCATTAAAGAAATGCTGTTCGCATTCGGACCTACAATTTTGCTCTCAAAAAATGACTCAAACGGTCCAATTGGGTAAAAGTCAACATGAAATGTTATGTTCGAGTTTTTAAGTGCCCCTGTTAAAGAATTGCCGCTGGCATTAAGGTAATGCAGCTCCCGTTGTCGTAACAAATGTTTTGTTCAGTGCTCTTGCATTAGAATTCTTGCCCTAATTCTCTTCTCATTATGCAACATTACACAAATTTCAGTATGCCAAATGCCCAAAATGACACCAAATTACCATGAAATAATGAAAATTACACCCACCCGTACATTAATGATGATATATGTTTTAAATACAGGAGGACTATTAATAAGAAAGAAACAAATATGATCAAAACACCCAGAAATTCAGCAAGAAAACAATGGGCAAAGTGATGTTATTGTTAGGTACATTAAAAAGATCTTATCGGGGGGCGTGGTTTAGACGCCGGAGAAGATGGCGGCTTAGTGCATTGCTCCTCCCGTGGCAGTAAAGCACGGAGCAATTTGGGGTGTCAAAATCAAGCTGTGACTGACGAAAATGCAAGATTTGGTGATCGGAGGTTAATGCCTGCCTCTGGGACAATTTTGAGACGCCTAGGCAGCTCTGACGGAGAGTTTTCGATAAGTGCCCTGGAGACCGATCCCGAGCGAGACATGCAGCCGTAGGACCCTGCTGGTCCCCGGGCGGATGCTGGCGCTGCCTTCTTGGAGGATCAGAGGGACTACGCCGATGCCACACCAAAGAGTGAGTGGGACTGCGTGAGGGACTAGATAAGGTGGTGCATCCCCGACATGCTGGGTAACGCCGAAATGCAAAATGGCGGCGATGGGAATCTATGAGGTCCCGGCATGTTCGTCGGAGCGCGAGCCGGACTTAAATGAGAAGGGAGGCCAGCGCGGGATCACCACTGGAGCATATGAAGGATAAAACACTCTATGGCATATATTTATCACCCCCGGCGTATTGGGTTTTGCCGGTAATCACCGATGTATGGAAGAAACAAAATGGCGGCTGCAAAGGGTTTCCGAGGCTCCTGTGTGTTCGTTGGAGTGTGAGGAAGGCTATATTAAGGAAGGAGGTCAGCGCGGGATTGCCAATGAAGCGCATGACGGGTGAAGTACTTTATGAGTAATGCTGCAAATGGTGCATAATATCACAAGTAAGAGCTGGATTGGTACGTGGGGTTGCTACTTCACAAAATGGCGGCAGTGACGGCGGTTAGCGGGCTCCTCTAGAGACACTGAAATCAGCAGTTGGACATTGGGCATTCACTTATTCAGCACATGGAGTGTGCATGGGGGCATAATGAGTATTATTGAAGGCAAGAAGTACTGCACAATGTATTGCTGATAATGCAGGAGGCTCCCTAATGTGCATATGTGCTGGCTGTGCAGCTAATGTCGATCTGTGAGAGGCTGTCAATGAGGAATGGCACTGTGCAGGTTTATGCTAAAACGAGATGTAATAGTAATTGTATTGCAGTGAGATGAGGATTAGACGCATAATGTCCGCGTTTGCAGTGCAGGGGATCTGAGCAGTACATGGATCGCAGGAAAACTGAGGAGAGGGCGTGGTGGCTCGGATTTGCTGAGCGGATGGGTAAATCACGGAGAATGGTGGAGCAAGAAGGTCTGAGTATGATGAATGCGTTGTGATAGGAGATCGACCACACCGCTCCCCCTGCACGACATGCTGGCTACAAGTAGGGCACTGATGTATACTCTACAGTTTTGAGTCCCTGACCACACCACACCACTATCAGGGAGAGACCTGATAGAAGGATCCTTGCGGAGGTGAATATCTTCGGGCTTGGTAATTGAGCTAAGCAGCTTCTAAGCAGCTTCTACGAGTGATCACAAGATGGGAGACAAAGAAACGAAGAACCTAAAAAGACTTCAAGCTGAACCCCCTAATCCGATCTCACCTATCAAAGGTAAAAAGGATGTGACCGACACGATGGACATAATACTGAATAAACTAGAAGAGGTGAGGGAGATTGTGTAATCCACAAAAGAAGAAATTGTAGCTATCCGTAAGGACAGCCGAGACACTAATGCCAGACCTACGGAGTCAGAGTCTAGAATCAGTCGTCTAGAGGATTCAGAGACCAAAACCTGTAGCTCCCTGAAACACCTACATATCTCCACAGAACAGATGTCAAGGTAGCTGTCGGAATTGGAGGACAGAAATCGGAGAGGGAACCTACGTATCTTTGGAATACCGGAGGGGTCAGTAGAGACATACGGGTCTTGTGTCCCATTTCTGGAGGCATGGTTCTCGCAGGCAACCAACCTTAACTTTCATCACCCACTGGAATTTGAGAGAGCACATAGGGTTCCGGGCAGGATCATGCCGGGCCAAAAAGGCCCGCGACCTATTGTTTGTAAACCATTGCGTTACCAACATGTGGATCGAATACTATCATTTGTGCGCAAAAATAACCACGTACTATGGAAATCCAGTAAGGTGTACATATCACAGGACTACAGTAAAGAAACTGTCGATACGAGGAAAGCCTTTCTTGCTTTACGTCCAAAGTTGAAGTCGCTGAGCCACCAATTTGGTTTTGTGGGTCCGGCAGAGTTCCGTGTCTTTATCAAGGGTTCTCCGCAGGTCTTCACAGATCCGCTAAAGCTCAGGCAATGTCTGGAAGGAGGCGAGGAGCTACATATGGATACATCATCGGTGGCCTCTACTTCCTCCTCTAAATAGGATCCCTCGTTTCCGTAGCAGATTATTATGTTGTTGTGTCATTTGTGGTCATACAATGTTGGGTCCTGATGTATTGCTGTACTGTTGCACTGCTGGGCTCTGTTCATGGAGTAGGGGGATACGCAAGTTTCATCTTATGTGCTCTTAGGTAGTTTGTGCCTTGTTCGAGTGCTAATTACTAGTCACTAATCGTTACTCATCACTAATCGTTAATTGGTATGCACGAGTGGTCCCCAACCAGTCAAGAAGTGGGGAGGTGCACCTAATGCCAGCTTATAAGGGGATCTTGCATCGTATTGTATTGAGTCCTTTGGGATAGATGGGAGGCCTGCTCGGCTGTGCTTTCTTGTTAAGTTAAGTTAAAGTAAGTGAGGATGGGTAGTTATTGTAGAGAACCCCACTAGGGAATGGTCCAACTGCAGCTCTGTTTGTATCAGTTAGTTGTTACTTAAGCAGGTACTATTGCTTAATGGGCGCACAAGTTATGTGCTGTTTTATATGTTGGGTTAATTCCTGAATTGTCAACATGGATACGAATTGAGGCCATGGGAGGGACACTATTTTTTCCGTGTCACCATGTCTACTAGCTTATCTCGGGGTGGGGAGGTGGGGGAGGGTGGTTGGGAGGGAGAGGGGGAGGAGGGAGGATGGGAAAGGGAGATAGGGTGGGGTAAATGTTTGCTTTCTGTGTTAATTTTCTTTTATGTCATTGTTTATGTCATGTTCCAATGCATACCAGGTCCAACATCATTTCACTGCCAATGCCTATGCCGATTGTACTGCCACGACCCTGATAGTGTTTATGTCATGTTCCAATGCATACCAGGTCCAACATCATTCTACTGCCAATGCCTATGCCGATTGTACTGCCACGACCCTGATGGTATGCTCTGTTGCGTTGCCCATGCTGACACCTCTCGACCTGTGGTTGTCTCACTAGACCAGCTTCATGCCAGACACTGCTTTTACCTTCATGCCAATGCTGTGAGAGTTGGGGTGTATTTGGAGAGAATGAGGGAGGTCCATATAAATGCACTTAAGTGTAGTCTATTAACAATTCACTATGTTAGCTATTGAATGGCTATGTCATTAGCCACGATTGACACTCCTATAGGCGTAACAAGAGTAAATACCTTGAAAATACTCTCTCTCAACGTCAAGGGTCTCAATCAGCCCGTTAAGCGCCAGAAGGTCCTGGATTATTTACGTAGGCAAAAAGGCGATATTGTCCTGTTGCAGGAATCTAAACTTGAGGCTACACAGTTTCATACTCTCAGGAATAAATTCTTTGTTGAGGTCGCAGGGTCAGAGGCGATAGGGAAGAAAAATGGGGTCCTGACATTGATTGCAAAAAAATCTAACGTAGGTTTGCTCTCCTCCGCTTCTGACTCCAAAGGGCGGTGGGTTACGACCAGGCTGACTAAAGATGATACTGAATTCTATGTTACGAATGTCTATGCTCCTAATACATGTGACCTGACTTTTTGGTCCGATCTGGCCAAGCAACTCGAGACTTTCCCTGATTCAGCCATACACATTCTGGCAGGGGACTTTAACCTACCATTTGATCCAGTATTGGATAGGGATTCCAGATACTCCTTTCGAAGCAATAGATCTCATAGGGCCTTCACTAACCTATGTACTCGGTTCCATTTAGTAGACACATGGAGGTTGCAGAACCCTGACGGGAGGGATTATACCTTTTACTCTCCTCCTCATGATTCATTCTCCAGGATTGATTATTTATTCATTACAAAGAATGGCATTCCCAGAATAGAAGGAACATCCATAGAACCAAGGGTTTTATCCGATCACTCATGTATCTCCCTATCCATCTCCAACGTCAAATTTTCTACTCAACAATCAATCTGGAGGTTTAATGAGGAGGTTCTCGAAAAAGAACAGCATAGGGTAGCGATCGAGACCGCGATTAGAGAGTACTTAGAACATAACAGTAGGGGAGACACTACTGACTTGATCCGTTGGGAGGCACTAAAGAGTACGATAAGAGGGGTCGTTATTAAAATAAAATCTGCCATAAACAAGAACCACAATAAAGCTCTGGAGAGTTTAGAGGGAGAAATTGCCGCTCTAGAGAAGAAACACTTGTTTGACAGGAAGGAGGAAACACTGAATAAACTAGCCAATAAGAAGTATGAATATAACAAAATAGTAAGTGAAAGAGCGGGGATTTGGTTAACTAGGAGGAAACAATTCAAACTATGTGAATCAAATAAGGCAGGGAAGAGCCTCGCTGCATACCTCAAATTCAAAATACAGAAAAATATGATAAATTCCATCAAGGATCAGGGGGGAACAACACACTCGGACCCGGTCAAGATAGCGGAGGTATTCAAACAATTCTATGAGCAACTTTATGCCAAAAATACAGAGGTAGTCGACTCCAAAATCGAGGGTTATTTGGATGAGTGCAATCTTCCCTCCCTCTCCACTACGGATCGTGATGACCTTAACGGTCCGATCACGCTTCAGGAAGTCGAGATGGTCATTAGGTCGTTAAAATGCGGTAAGGCACCCGGACCGGACGGGTTCACTGCTAGATTCTATAAGGGCTTTTCCCCACTTATATCACAATTTGGGTTTACAAATCGGTGTTTGGAAGGGGCGTATTTAGGGCATCTCTTCCTAATACCAATTCGTAGTGGTATGAATTAATGTTTTGTTACCTAATTATGGTCGTAAAACATTAGTTTTTACCGACACGTCAAGGGTGGTGGGAACCGTTCACAAATGGAAAGGGGTCCTGATGGGACCCCTTCCCTTTTGTCAATGTTGTTACAATTATTTTTTAAGAGCTGGCAGAGCCACCAAGGACCACTGCCTACTCTTAAAAAATGAAACTTAAAAGTTTAATTCTTTTCTTTTTAAACACATCCAATTTCCCTTTAGGGAAAATGAGCTGCATTCAAAAAAAGAGAAAAAAAGATTGCTTTATGGAAAAGCAATCACAGATATGGTGGTCTACTGACCCCAGCAGGCCACCATCTCTGTGATGGCTTCAATTCCTAATGGGTCTAAAAGTGCTACCTACCTCATTAATATTCATGAGGTAGGTCTATTGCAACCTCATTAGGAATTGCTATTTCCAACTTGTAGGCTTTTGTATATTAGAAATTGCGATTTCCTAATTGTGATTCGCAAAAAGAATCGCAATTAGAAAATCATAATCCCTAAATTCTGTACATGTGGCCCTAAATGAGGTGTGACAACCGAGAACTCGGCAAAAGTGGCATTTGCCAATTTTTGACAGGTGTTCCATTATCACCAAGCTTTAAACTCCCTCTTAAAAAGCCCCAAGTATACACAGTTACAGAGGGCAAACTTGTGCGATGTGACTACATTGACTACCTCAACACGACTGTGAACTTTAGATGACAGAAACAATGCACAATTCACAGTTTGAAAAAGCTGGTCTTTAGTTCTGCCCCAAACTGTGTGTTAACAATAGGTTAGTGTCAATAACAAGTTCAAGATAAAGGCCTACTTCGCAGGCCCCGATGGAAATTTAACTGCAAAATAAAGACCTGCAATGAAGTAAAAGTCAACCACAAGCAGAAGAAAAGTATAGGACAAAGAACTGCAAGCGGTCAGGAAAAGTGAGATTTATTAACATGGACACGAATTATACCCTCATGGGCAACGTATGCCTGGAATCTAGTTTTTAACTTATTTGATTCCATAGATTCTGAAGACTTCTGCAGCTGCTGGAGTCACCGACGAGGCAGAGGGGAATGTTTCAGGGTACATTAGATGTTCTAAACAGAAGTCTCCTCTATAAAAAATATCATCCGGAGAAACAACTTTTATTCTGGACTGACAGCTTGTCAAAATAATGTTTACATGAACAAATCGGCTCAACTGACAGTTATGTTGTAACATCAAATTAGTTGCATTTTTCGTAATAGTGTGACAGCTAGCCTTGTGCTACAATGTTTCACAAACTGAATCGGATGTTCTAGCACATTCCTAATTACATTTTCTTGTTAAATAGAAGAGTTTCTTCTGGGTGTCACTTGTAAAAAAAAAACAAAAAATGTGGAGGAATCTGGTATTGTCATCCAAAAGATTATTTTTTTCTTTTCACAGTGTGAACTCTTCAATTGCCTCAGGAACAAGGTGATCTGGACACAAACAAATTATTACCAGCCCAATGTGTCTGACTGGTAATTCATACTTTTAAATTCATGCTGCGCCATCAAAAAGATTTCAGCAAGCCCATCCGATAATTGATGGTGCATATGTTCAATTAAATTCAATGATCTAGTCGTGACATAGAATGTGGTTCCAAGGAATGTAAAAGTCTAATTCAATAATCTAAAAGCAGAATCTATATGCTATATACTCTATGTCATACTCAAACCATTGCTCTGCCACATGTAACAGTTACCAAGCACCTGCGGGCATGGTAATACTTTTACCTGCACCTTCTGTTTACAACACCCAATCAAATTCAAAGTATGAAGTACAATGCGGTTGGACTGGTAGTACGTGGTAAGAGGTGCATAAATTACTCTTTCACCATATTCACTGACTTCTAACATGTCAACCAAGGGGCATATTCACAAGGAACTATCGCCGAGTTAACAGCACTTTATCGCAGCCAAAGTTGCGATAAACTTATCGTCCCAATCACAAGCTGGTGTTAACAGCCCACAACACCAGTATACCCGTGTTAGCAGCTGCAAAAAACATCACCACAGATGACCCCCGCAACTATCGCTAAAGTGCAACAGATGCCATGGAGCCACTGGTCATGTGGCCCAGACACCGAAGAGGGCCACAACACCCACCACCACCACCCCAGGACCCCAACACCCACCTGAAACCCCCCCCAGATCACCACAGAGGCTACGCAGACAAAGACAGTGGACCCACAGGAAATCCACCAGCCTCACAGACCCAACACCTGACAATGTCATTGCCCACTACCGGCACAAACGGACAACCATCGTATGCATCCTGACCAACATCGCCCAACAGGCCGAAGGCACCAACACAGCGGACAACCAACATCCCACCCCACACACAGCTGCTGGCTGTGCTGCACCTGTTGGCCCCTGGTACCCCCAACCAACACCCGCCAGAGTCAGATGAGTCTCACAGCCAGCTACATCCAAGTCCTTCACACCTGTCCTGGACATCACCATCAGCCTGGTACCCCAGTCCCTATACATCCAACACAATGCACAGGATCCGCTGGAGACCAAGCAAGGACCATACGCCATAGCTGGATGCACGCACGTGTTGGGGGCAATCCACAGCACACATGTCCTACCTGTGCCCTCTGGTGACACAGCACACAAACACCACAACAGAAAGCACACGTCTCACATCAATGTGCAGGCAACATCCGAACACCGTGTAACCTCCACCAATGTCGCCTACAAATACCCAGCCAGTGTGCATGATTCCTTCATCCTCCGACATCAGTAACCAGCGTTCCCAGGATGGCATCAAGGGAAATGCACAGCCCCTTGGCAAGTTCCAAATGAACACCCCACTCACATTAGCTCCTCAAGCATGCAACTCACAACTCTGGCAAGGCACATGTCACAAAATCAAAATCAACATGCAAAACAACATGCCCACCCAACAGACATGACAGAACAACTCACAATGGTAACCTGGGCAAGCCGTGAACATGAGCCATCAACGGCATGGCACCTCAGCCACACAATAGCTGAATGTGGGGAGAGGTGGCAACAAGGCATGTGTGAAGGATGCAGGACAACCATGATTGGGAAAGTACACAATGCCAAGAGTGGCAGAGATGTGCTGGACAGACCGCAGTATGCAGAACACACCCATATTCATTGCGACATACACCTCTGGCATATGGAGTGTAGTGAACAGTGGACGCAACCATGTCACCCCAGCCAGTGGGGGAGTTCACGGAAATGTTGCCAGTTACGTCCTCCCCATAAGCGTGAGTGGAGTGGGATGGCCCGGCGTACGCCAGGCCAATGTAGGGGTGTGAATAAAAAGCACGTAGCCCTGGGTGTGGTCCTCTTCCAGAAAGCCCAACTTCTCTGCCAGGGCAGCCCCTCTCACCATGCCATGAGGCTGACGCCGTCCTCGTGAGCGGAGTTGCATGCGATCCGGTGCGCCTGCCATACCCCGGCCCGCTGGACCCCAAACCCGTCAGGCCCGCCCCTGCACTGCCATGCCACACTGATCACCTTCCGACACCAGCGTTTGTCAAGGAGGACCCACCACATGCCTGCGCAAACCCCAAGCCCGAGGCCCGTGACCTTGGGAGGCTCCTCAGACCATCACGGTCTCCATGACACAGGCCCGCTTTAGTCCTTTCTCGTTGACGTACTCTACTGTCGCCTCCGGCCTACAGCACGGTCAAGTAGGTCACACATTTGGAACTGAGTCTTGATCATACATTGTCCGTGTACACACAAAAAGGAAGATTCTACTTCACTGTACTCCCTTTGGTCAGGTGGCAGCAACCATGTGCATAGCATCCCAAAGACACATGGCTGTGGGCCCTTGCTGACCACTGCCCCTTGATTTATTTATGTCTCACTTGATGTATTTGTACAGCCTCAACGCACACTGCATCCCCTTTCAGCCCCGGTGCCACTACGTCTATTCCGAGACCCATGGACACTTTCTGGTTAGACTTTGGTGGCGACTGAGCCCATGGACTTGGGGTTGTCATTGCCATCATGGCGGTGATACTGACTTTGTGGCAAAAACGAGCCCGTGGCATTCCACCCCTCCATTTGCTGCATCCGGACAGCTTCCACCCTCTGCATCATGCCCTGGAGGACACCTTCCACTGTCCCCCGCAATATACACCTCAGACATTAATGAGGACCCGCTCCGGTTGCATGGCCCATCTGACTGCACTGAAAGTCACCGCTCCATGGCTGGATGCCTCTGCTGGCCGCAGTGCATCCGGGGCCACTAACTCTGTGCTGGTCATGTCCGGGACCCCTTCTTCTGAGATATTGCATGGCCTTTGAGGCCATTGCCTTAGGGTCATCAACGCCATGTGTCTGTGGCCCTGCGCTGTCCGCTGCCTCTGGCCTCAACTGCGGTCCACCAGGGCTCACACAACAAATCGAACCCTGACTGGGCCGGACGTCACAGGAGGCACACGCCACCACTGCCAGGACCACCTCCATCCGCCATCTGCCAGAGTCGAAACGGTTGTCCTGACAGACTTACGGAGTGGCTCACACCTGTTGTGGATACCATCATCAGACTGATACTCTGCTAGGCACTCCAGGTGCCACTGACTCAGTGCACCCCAAGCCATTGTCCGTTACTGATTGAGTTTTGTGCTGTGGAGAGGTTGCGCAGCGATGTCACCTCAAGCAGTGTGGGAGATCTGGGGCGTTGATAGGGAAGATCATGCAGGTGTAACACAGCCCATTGCAACTGCATCAGGAACATCTCGAAGGGACACAATCCGAGACTTTTTCTTCACATGGGTGTGCTCAGCTGTAGTGCCCCAATCTCAGTGCACTGCAACTCACGGAGACTTCTGTTTGCTCATTGTGTGCCCTCTGGACTTGCTCAGGCTACCTCCATGATGCTCCGCAGTTGTCCCTGTGATGCTGGTGTTGTCTGTTTACGTATTCATTGTGTTAACTATTTTTTTTGCCAGCACCAACAACTCCCTGAGGGCTGGCTTGCACGCACCCCAAACACATCCAGTACAGGCGTCACTGTACATGTGGCCCTGCCAATAAAGGGGCTGGGCGCACGTGCCCATAGCCAGTTCAACATAATATCTGCGTGTGTCCCTGTGGTCTTGTATGCATGAGGGCCCAGGGCCCTACGACATTACATTGTGCTGTTTACAGGGGATGCAGGCATTTCACCGCAGGCATCGGGTTTGAGCTTGGACATGTAGCTTTGTCGTCACCCACTCAATTTGTAAGGGAAGTGGCCTGGGACATCGTACGCAGGGCCATCGTGGGTGTATGACTGATATGTGCGGGCCCCCGGGCTTGGTTGTGTACTGGGAATGTGCATCTGCATGTGTCTCTATGGCACTGTGGGTCTCCTTTGTGTAGTGTAGGTGGTCCCTGAAGGGTAATAGACACCAACGTATATGATCTAGTTTGCCTTCCATGGGTTCGGAGCCCACCCGCACCTGTTCAGCCACCTCCTTTTGGCGTGCTGACACATGGCATTGGGGGTGCCATGTGTGGGTCGGTGAAGTGTCGTGAGCCAGCTGTGCTTGTGGGTGCTTCCTGCGGTGTGGTCTGTTGCAGGCTCTGTGTTCTCCTCTAAGTAGCTTGGCTGCCCGGTTACTGGTGATGGGTCGCGTGGGATGTCCATGGGCTGTTGGAGGGCGTCGGTGTCGAAGGTGTTGTGTTCCTCTCTGGCATCACAGATGTGTTGTCTTCTGTCCTCTGCTGGAGGTGTTGATTGCCCCTCTGCAATGTGAAGTGGAGGTGTATGTTGACATTGTGTTGACATGTATGTTGGCGCATTGTTCTGAGTTACATGCAGTCTGTAAGACAATGTACATTGTGACTATTTGGGAGGTGCTAAATACTGCTGCGGGACAGTGTAAATTTGGACTACAGGACGGATGTGAGGTCGTACGCGTACATTTCCATTTCACAGTTTCCTGCTCTGTCAGATGTAGTAGGCATGTTTCTGTGCATGTGTGGAGCCACTTGTGTCCTCTGTTCTGCAGTGTTGGCTGTGCGCATTGTACCATGTTGTCATCAATGTGGGTGTGCTGTTCTTGCTATGTGTGTGTGCTGCAGTGTGCCAAGGGGATGAGGGACATGATCCAGGGTAATAGTGGGTGTGGAGTGTGCTACACCTCTTTGTGCATGCGTGCCATTGTGCCCATCTCCCCCATCCCCCCAGTCCCTGGTCAATACTCACCCTGTTGATGTTGTGTCAGGTCCTCTCGAGCTGTGTCCGTACTCCCTACTCCTTGCACCGTCTTCACACTGATGACTGTGGCCTCAGTTTCCTCAAGCTCCTCCTGTGGCACAGGACTGCCACCTCTTGTTGCCGTTGCAGCCTTCTTTTTGGCAGCGGGCTTGTGCCTGGTTTATGTTATCACATCATGCCCGCGCCTCTTGACCTCCTCGATTGGCCTCCTCGGCACTCCGACTGCATTCCAGGTGGTCTACTTGTGGGTCAGTTGCTGGTAGTGTTCTGTCACCTCCGTGACGCTGATCTGGTTTTGCTGCGGACTGCACCCCGTCTTCCTCTCCCTCTTCTCCTCGGCTGTCCCCGTTGTTCCCTGCTGGTGGTCTGTGGGGGTTGTGGGGTTCACGTTGGCTTCTGCGCTCGGTCAGGGTGCATCCATGTTGCTACGTGCTTTTGCTTGTTTCTGGTGTGTTGTCTCTGTGGTTTTTACGGTGCATTTTCCCGCCAGACGCGTGGCTGGTTTTCCCAACTTTTTGTATTGCGATTGGCCTCATCGCATGATTTTGTGCGTTCAAATATCGCATTTTTGCGGCGTGGCGTTGATTTTCACGCTGACATTTGATGCGTTATCTGTGACTATCGCATGCCACTGCCACGTTGTGAATACTTGGTTGGCACGGCGGATTTTTTCAGCGATAGGCTGCGATGTTGAGAGTTGCGTTAACCTACTCTTGTGGTAGTTATCACATGTTCTTGTGAATATACCCCCAAGTGTTCCCAATGCTTACCATCAAGAATAGGAAGGAAAGACGGTTTATGGTTTTTACAGGAAAACTGGTCAAACGTAGCGGAGCTGCATGTTTTTAGGTAGGTTTCACCTGGAAACACAGTTTCCCACAGTCTGAGCATTTGGAAAGTGTAAGGAACAAATTGTTTCTCCGTCTCACTCCAAAATGGCGTCCGCACAGCCTTACTTAGATGGGGTCATCAGTCTGGGGAGGTGGTTTAAACAGGATGCCTGGTATGGATGCCGTAGTACCAGAGGCCTTGGTGAGTGCAGATATCATGTGTCTCGGCGTGGGTGACAGCCTGCAGTGAGAGAGAGGCGGGTGTGTGGTAATGGTGCCACACATAGAGCAGTGGCTGTGTTAGGCAGACAGCAGACCCAGGCACTGCAGCAGCCATTCTCTGACGTGCACATCTCACCCATTGCCATAGTCGTGTTAATTATTGCATTAAATAAAGGCATCATAATAATAATAAAATAATGTAGCCCAGCACAACATCGGCCATACACCCACTCCTCAAACTTGATGTCACCCCTTCCCCTGCTGAGTGGAGGGCAGAGACAGGACGAGGCCCCCCAAATGGGCACAGGAACATGAATTAGCGGAGTACAGCTGGAGGAGCCGCCAGCAACAGACAGGAGAGGAAACACCAACACAGGGGGCGAGCAGGAGAGATAACTGAGGGGAAGGAGGAACGGCCATTGGAGCAGAGTAGTACAGACAGCCAGGGATGGATGAAAGGAGGGGGAGCAGGGCACAGATAGGGCCTGAGATCCAGGAAACTGGACCCAGAGTGTGTCTTCGGCTCAGGATGCAGAGTGAGAGTGAAGGGAGAGAGCAGGAAGCTGAGGTTGTTGAGGTGAGTTGAATGGGGGTATGAACCACCATAGTCCATAGACCATAGTGTTCATGGTGAACGGCACAAGGCTGAGCACAAGAAATGATAGTGTCTGTTCATAGAGAGCAGCAATTGATGCAGTATTTTTTTTTGTAATCGCTGCCCTCTAACTTGCCTACACTGAATGTTCATCGTTTTCTCCACACGGGACTTTCTCTTGAATTGAATTCAGTCGCTGTGCTTGATCAACTTGGCCACAGGATTATTTAAGATAATTATTACAGAGTTGCCTAAAACTTGTCATATTGCGCTAAGGCCCTAGGGTTTAGGATGTCCCGCCCCCTCGCAGTTTGCTCCACCCCCTTTCTTATCAGCTAGTTAAGGTGCAGCAGTTACCTGTCTGGCCTCTGTCCAGCTGTAAAGCTTAGCCTATGAGACAGGGTGACAGGAGGTCCAATGCCTAAAGGCCCTACAATGAAGTGCATTAAGATTCTAAGGTGGGGGCAGACCGAAAATAGTGCAGGATGATAACCCATGGAAGCGCAACTTTGATTATACTGGGATATTTATAAAAATACATGAAGACAGAAATGTTCTCTTTTCCATAAGTTACAATTGTAAATGTGAACTGGTCCATCCCTGGGTGTCTGAGAAGGAACACAAAGCCAGACATTTCTTAAAATTAAGCCAGACGTTTTCTAAAATTAAATCATTGTAAAAGCTCCCGTTTCTTCTTACCGATGTCTTATTATGTTACTTTGATTTGTAAAGCACAATGCACGCGGTAAATGGTTTCTTGGCACGGAGAGAACAAGTACAGATTGCTGTCATTGATTTGTAAAGGAATGCAAATCTCTTCAGCTATCTCCCGAAGAGCGAAATGGTTCTCCAGTGAACAGAGAATTCTGGATCGTTCATTGCACATCAAAGCAGAGAAACGAGAGAAAGAATTGTGGTTCGGATCTCAATATCATTTTCCCATTTAATATAGTAGGATGGGCGGGAGATGAGCGCTGAGATCAGGAGTCATGTTCCTTGGATGGAAGACACATGACCTGAGCGGAGTTCTGATTTTTTTTAAAAACATGCCACCTGTTTTGTTTTGGAAGACCTGAATAATGGTTGTTGCAAACTTCTAATATTATAGAGATGACAGAGAAATTAACAATTGCTCCATCAACATGGAGGAAGCAGTAATTGTCCAGTATTTTGAGTTGCTAGTTACAGGATTTCAAAATTGCATAGATCTATAGATGCAATTTAAAATCCCCTTCAATCAGTGCAAGGATCATGTTAATGTAATGCGGGGTTGCTTTGGTATAAAGCTGAATACTCCTGGCAGGGGTCACAGTTACTGCTGTATAGGAGCCAGTGAGTGATCCATTAATGGAACGCCAACAAACCACAGAAGACTAGGAAAGAATACAAACGGAAGAAGGAAACTGACAGAACAAGAAGGCGATATGGAAGGGAAATTTAGGAAAATGTCATAAAAAAAGGAGTCAGAATCAGGAGAGGAGTATTTTACCATGGAAATGAACATGGGAAGGAAAAAACAATAGGAAGTTCAGGAGGAAGGGAAGAAATTAAAAAAGGGGAGAGGGGAGAGATCAGACTGAAAGAAGAAATGAGGGACAAAGAAAGGAAGATGGGACAATCAAAAGAATGAAGGGGCATATCAGCAACAACCAGCGATAATTATCGCTAAGCGCACTTAGCGCTAGGATAATTATCGCTGTCTAGCATGGATTTTTATCGCTGAGATAGCGTGCTATTAGCAACGTTTATCTCAAAAGCGATAAAAATCCTAGCGCTAACTGCCAAACGTGCGATTATCGCTGGAAATCCCATGAAGTTTGGCGATAGCTTGCTGATAGGGCCTCACATACTTAGCCATGATATCCACCTTACATAGGATTTCATGGCTAAGTCCATTTGAAAGCAGGCGTAAGGAAAGTAACGATAACAGAGGTTATCGCTACTTTTCTTGTTGCTATGCTGCTTTGCGTGAGGCTTGATAATAGGAGAAATGTCACTTAGCGACATTTCTCCCGTTATCCTGGGGAGGAACGCCCACTTTGCATCTCATTAGAGATGCAAAGATGGAATTCAGGCGCTAAGGCAAGGTTTCACGCGATAGCGTGACCTTGCTAATATAGCGATAAAATTATCACCGCTTTTCAGCCAAAAACGGCTGCAAAAGCGGCGATAATTTGATATCGCCGCCTTGTAGATATGCCCCGAAGTTCTTTAAAAATGGAGATAGAAATCAACTAAAGAAAGAGATAAGGAACCCTACAATTTTAAAAATGGCAGATAAATAGTAGGTGGCATTAGGTCCCCGAACCCCCCGAAGATACTCAATGATTAGACAACCCAGAACATAATAACACTCTTTCACTCACTCACTCGTGTAAGTCCACCACACCAAATACCACAGAGTCTATGTGTAAGTTCAAAAGGTTTATTTTCAACTAACAAACTCAATTCAGTATACCATACGAGCCAGCTCCAACAGCAAAATGCATAAGATTAAAACAATAAACATTATTACAAGTCCATTGAAGACAAAAGATCTCTGTGCGAATTCTGGGGGACCCCTCACCTTAGAACGTAGAAGTACTGGTTACATCAAAAGCTCAGTAAAGCTCTGGTTCGTAGAAGGGAATCTTCCGCCTGTTATGAGAAAAATGGTGCGCGTTAGATAGTATAATGCAAGCATTTCTCAGTCATGCCAAAAAGTGTACCATGTTATGGCTAAGCAATATGGACTGACCAGAACTCCATAACAAAGTGGCTAGTTTTTCGACCTCTTGTACGCAACACTCAAGCAGTAGCTGTATGCGCTCATGTGGGCTCAAAGGCGCCTTACACAACAAGCTGCGAGGTAACGTCACATGCGCAAAAGACATGAAGCTAAAATGGCTGCATGGCTCGGGCTAACTTTGCAAAGAGTAGAGTAGACTAGAATGACCCTAGGGACCATAACACTACTAGTGTCTACTCTACTCTAGTACCCGATTTGGACTAGTGATGTATGTTGTATATGTATGTAATGTATTAACTTTTTTTTCAATTTTGCTGGAGAAAAATTATAAATAGGGGGAAGTGTATATATGGCATCTAAAAATGTGGAAAGTTTTTTCTAGGTGTACTACCGACCACCAGTTCAAGGGTCAGCGGCGATGCCAATGGGCCCATTTCAGAGGGAACAAGAGAAGCGGCACCTGCAGGAGCTACAGGGGGTGAGCCAACAGCAATGGAGGGCGTTGGTAAGTTATATTCCTTACTTATTGACATTACACTAGTGGGAAGGGTGTACACTCACTCTACTGTTGACACTTAGTAAATATGAAGTTGTAGTGAACATTAGACAACGGTTGAAGAAGACACCCTTTACTTAGCATTAGCAATAGCATTAACAACGTGAGTTGAGTAACCAATGGCCTCTTCTATCTAACTCCAACTCAGCTGTGAAAGTTTTATGGAGAAGACTAAAAGTCAGATCAGATGACCTTGATGGATGTGTTGAACAAAAAGGGAACGAAGGGTGGAAGGAGGAAGGACGGGCGAGATGTAATATGACTGGCAGAGAAGGATATGTTGGAAGCATGCATAGGTGGCTGATAGGAATCAGATGCATGGGTTGTTAAAGGATGTGTGGAAGGTGAAAGAAAAGATGCCGGCCTGGGTGGGCGACACCGTATGGGTGGATAGGATAGCAAGAATCGTCAGCGGTGTTTGGGTCAAACTCAAAGCCAAAGAAAGCAAGGAAGGATGCATGGGTGATTGTTGGTGAAACAAACTAAGATTTGTTGAGAGATTAAGAAGAATGATAGACGTTTACTTTGAATGGATGCATGCCTGGATTTATTCATCATAGATAGCATAGGTGGAGACTGTCACTAGATGCAGACCAGAGTCTTAGTTTGAAGAGAATGTAAAAGAAACCGCGCTAGAGTAGCAAAGCCGTGGGGAATATAAGTTGTATTTTCAGAATACTCCCTTGACTCACAGTAGTTTGCAAGCACATCATATATATATATATATATATATTGAGTATGTATGTAGTTATCAAGTGCCTTCCTCCGACTCCACGGACCACTCCCTACCTATGTTAATTTATTTTCGAGTGTGTCAGCCAACCTGCCATGAGGGGTGGCCTATCTGTTGGTTACATTATCAATTAAAACAAAGTACCTCATGTTGTCACATATATAAGCAATGATCATTGGATCAGATATATAATCTGCCTTTCTGTAGTAGTCAGGGCAGGGTGATAGTGAAATTGAACAATTGCCCTTGATGTAACAGAGAGTATGGCCAGTGCCACCAATAATAGAAAAATACGAGCTTCCCCACTTGCAGACAGTAGTAAATAAAACTAACGTGAGTCTGCGTCATGACTCGAGTATGTTTGTCTTGGACGCAAGCTGACTGATCTGGCATGCCGGCTACAACAAGATTATGTAATTTCGCTAAACTAGAGAGAAGAAGAAGACTGGTGTACTGTGTACTGGAGTCTGTTAGACTTGGGGGTTTCTAGTTGGCACAAGTATGCACTGTGACAAATAGGGACCTCCTCCTCTAGTCAGGGTAAGGGGGTACACTCCTAAAATAACCCCTGCTCACCCCCTTGGTAGCTTGGCACGAGCAGACAGGCTTATCTCAGAGGCAGTGTGTAAAGCATTTGTGAACACATACAGTAACCAAGAGACAACACTACAGATGGACACCACACAGGTTTTATATAAAAAATAAGTATTCTTTATATAGATTTACCACAAGACCATTAAACGACAAAAATGCACAATACTGTTACTTTAGATGGTAGAATATAGCTTAGTTCTCTTAAGTTCTTAGATGCGACACTTTAAGTCAATGTACCTTTTAGATGTGACACGCAGGGCAACGAAAGTGTTGCAACGATGTTGATGTGATTAAGTTTTTGGTGCAAAGAAATAAAGACGTGAAGATCTTCCAGATGCGGTACGCTTCTCCGATGTTGCGAGAAGACTCGACTCGATGCTTCAGCTGCAGCGGCGACACCCTTTACGCGATGCGATGACAGCGGCCTTGGCAGCGGCACTCTTCTCCGACGTTTGCGAGATGCTTCCGCTCGATGCAATGTTGCAGCGACAACACCCCTTTACGCGATGTGACGACAGCAGCTCCGACGGCGGCACGCTTCTCCGTGGACGCGAGGCGCTTTTCTTGATGCGGTGCAATGCGACAACTACGATGGCTGCAATGGCGACATGCTTCTTCCTCGATGCGAGACTCTTCTCTTGATGCGGTGCAATGCGTCAGCTACGATGGCTGCGATGGCGACATGCTTCTTCGGCGTTGCGAGACACTTCCTGGATGATGCGAGACGCTTCCGCTCGATGCGATGCTGCAGCGGCGACACACTTTAGGAGATGCGACAACAACAGCTCCAACGGTGGCACGCGTCACCTTCTTGAGTCGCGCTTCCACCTCCTTGCAACACGCAGTCCCTCAGAAGGCCCAACAACAGCAGCAGGCACTTCCAAAGAGCTTTGGGGAGCTGGGGGTGAAGTTTGTTGTTCCTGAGACTTCAGCAGGAGGCAAGCTCTTTTCCAAGCCCTACGAGATCCTTCACAAGTTGAGCAAAAGTACACACAAAGTTCCTTTCTCCTCTCTTTGGCAGTAAGGCAACCACTGCAGGGAAATCCCCCAGGTTCAGGGATAGTTTTCTCCTCAGCTTCTTCTGGTTCCTCCCTCAGCAGAGGTTCTTCTTGTTTTCTCAAAGTGATCTAATTTCTTAGGATCAGGATCCCAATATTTATACCCAGAAATCCTTTGTCCTCTGAAGGCAGAGGGGCCTTTGCCCAGTCCAAACCAGTTCCTGAGCACTCTGTTTACCAGACTTCTCCTTTCCTTTCACAGTGTAGGGCAGAAACATCAGACGCCCCACAGGAGGTTGAGCCAGCATTGTGGAAGGCAAGTACAGCCCTGGAGCACTTTGTTGACAGGATTCCTTCTCTTCATTCACTGTGCAGAGCAGACACATCAGCCGCTCCCCAGGAGGTGGAGCCAGCATTGTGGAAGGCAGGTATAGCCCTATTCAGGTCCCAGGTGTAACTCCTCCCACCCATCTAGATGCAGATCTCTCTATTCACCACTCGGGCACCTCACCCTGTCTCCTGGAATTCCCCAGTCCTGTCACTCAAACTCCAGACAAAGGAATACACAGCCTAGCAGAGGCAGGTTTGAATGGTTAGACAAGGAAATGCCTACTTTCTAAAAGTGGCATTTTCAAACACAGAATGTTAAAACCAACTTCACTAAAAGGTGTATTTTATCATTCTGAGTTCAGGCATACTAAATTCGAATTTCTACCATGTTCCCTGAGTCAGTTAGGATTATAAGATGTAATAACCAAACTGCCCATTCTGGCCTATGGAGAACAGGTAGCCTTGCAATAGTGAAACATGAAAATGGCTGTAATTCACTATTAGAACATGCCACACACACCAGGGCATGTCCTACCTTATCCTTGCAATGCACCCTGCCCTTGGGCCTAACATAGGGGTGTCTGATATGAAGAAAAGGAAAGTTTTATGGACTGGCAAGTGGGTGCACTTGCCCAGTCAGCATGACAGTACCAGACTGCACGCAGGCTCTACAATGGCAGACTTTAGACACATGTTTACAGGCTGCTTCTGTGGGTGGCACAACCAGTGCTGCAAGCCCACCAGCAGCATTTGGATTTACAAGCCATGGGCTCACCTGGTGCACTGTACTAGGGTCTGACAGGTAAACCAAACCAACCAATCATGGAATCACTAATTCGTACAATAATTTACAATTGGGAGAGCATATGCAATTTAGCACTGATCAGCAGTGGTAAAGTGCCCAGAATCATAAAACAGCCAACAACAGGTCAGAAAAAATATAGGAGGAAGGCAAAAAGTTCAGGGATGACCCTGCAAAAAGGGCCAAGTCCAACAGAGTCCATAGTGCTAGTATAATGCCTGAAACTCCCACAAATGTTAGAGACCGAGGAAGTGGGAGGACAGATACATACCACAAACGTTATGTACTGTGCTTGCTAGTGCTACTGCTACTATGCCACTATGTGTTGAATTAGTTTTGTGTTACTGTTTTGCTAAGAGTATTGGTAATAGTCTTTTTTTCTTTCTTGATACAGCTCCTCCAAAACCAACCAGGAAGGAGTTGGCAGCCATGGCCCAGTGCCGGAAGCTGGAGGACATCTGTAAAGAGCACCGGTGGCTTGTGGTTCTGGCGGAGGAGGAGGAGGAGGCGGCAGCAGCTGCAGCCTCCTCCAATGCCCCAGGCCCCAGCCAGGCCCCTCCAGTGACACAGCGCCACGGTCAGGCAGTCGCCCGCCGCCGCACACCAACAACATCCAGCACTGCTCTCCCCCCCGTGGATGCAACTGCAGGGCATATGCGCGCCGCATGCTCCTCCGAAATGCGCAACTGGAGGAGGAGAAGGTAGATGAGCTTAAGAAGAGGGTCAAGGTCCTGGCGATCGACATCCGAAGAGCCCGCCGCTAAAGACCCTGTTTAATTGCCCCTTTTTATAGTTTCTTTTGGTGGGTGGGAATCGGGCATTGGGGTTTTTTGCACTTTATTATTTATGGACAATTGGACATTTAATTTGTTGGACTTTTTCGTTTTGGACATTGGTTGGGTTTAGGGAGAGGGGTGGGTCAGGTGTTGTTGTGGGATTTTTTACATAGTTTATTTTTGTTAGGGGATTCAATTATATATTTATACTTTACATATGATGTGGTTAATGTTTTGTGGGTGGGGATATTGTTTTACATCACACTGTTTCCTTGCTGCTGCAGGGTCACAGCCAGTGTTTGATTTAAATAATTGGCTGACTTTGTAAGACACAGATAGATGCGGTACCCCTCACTGAGTGACTTGTCCTACTAGTACTGGCCGAAATGTGTGCATATTCTTCTGCAGGTGGCCAGTAAGTTGCTGACTTTGTATTCATTTTTAAGAAAGTCCTGAACAACAATGTTAATGCATACTTGATGTGCCTGTGCACACACATACTCGAGTAAAGACAAATAGTACTGTCAGGTTTAAATCCACATTAGAATGCTGTAATGTTCATAACAGTCCAAATTCAAAAAACTATAATACATGTAGAACACTCCAGATGATTTGTGTTCATAAGTTTATTGCAGGTCACTATGCCCAGCCGACACGTGTTTCGTCAAGGTCTCCGTTTAATTGTAATAAGAATTATGATTTTGCTTTTGTGGTGAGAGATGAAGTTACATATTTTCTAAATAAATGTTGTGTAGAATTTAACAGGATATCTGTCTAGAATGTACACATTGAGGGGAATTTATGTATTCTTTTGACTCTTGTATAGTCATCACTAATTGTCACATGGTTTTTATTGTCTGATGTTGAAATCATTTATTGTGTATTCTTCCAGCCCTGAAGAAGTCTTGGGTGTTGACCTTGACGAAACAAGTGTCGGCTGGGCATAGTGACCTACAATAAACTTATGAACACGAATCATCTGGAGTGTTCTACATGTATTATTGTTTTTTTAATTTGGACTGTAATGAACATTACAGCATTCTAATGTGGATTTAAACCTGACAGTACTATTTGTCTTTACTCGAGTATGTGTGTGCACAGGTACATCAAGTATATATTGTGGGGCTTTTTGCCCTTTTGAAGGGTTGAGGGTATTCCCTTTGCTTGTAGCACCAAACTGATACTGGAAAGTTGTAAACTTTGCGTGATTTTGGGAGGCGCCGTCACATTCCGCGTTATTAATAACCTATTAGTTTTTTTGCAACAATGTTAATCCAGTGTGCCAAACATGGGACCCTGAAATAGCCACCATCTTTCATGGCCCTAACTACATTACTGCCATTGTCCCTGGCAACAAAACCAATGTTAAGCCCTCTTGGGTGCAGCCACTGAAAAAGACCTTGCCGTTAAACTCATCCAAAATGTTTGCTGCAGTATGAGATTTCTCCATGGCAAACATGGCTACAGTTGCATGTTTTGCGAGTGGCATGAAAAATCTCAGCAGCGTCAAAACCAGCAGATATCTTTTCTCTAACCCCCACAAAAGAGATCAAGTGTGCAGTGATGCACATGTAATAAGTGGCTTGGCAGCTTGTCCACATGTCTGTTCTCAGGTGGATACTCTGAACAGCACTCTGCTTCAAGGCTTTTCCAAGCAATTCCGTCACGTCATGATGTAGTGCTGGAACAGCAACTCTGTCAAAATAGTAGCGGCTGGGAACCTTCCATTTTGGGCAGATGGCTGTCACTAATTCCAGAAAACCCATCCCTTCAACAAAAGAAAAAGGAGAAGGTCCAGTGCTAACATTTTAGCCAGCTTCGCATTGTACATACGTGCTATTGGGTGGTTGCGTTTGTACTTCCCCTCCACCCTAAACATGCTGATAATGGTATGCTGAATGGTTTTCCTTTCTGTTAGGCTCAACGACGCACTTTTTTTCATTGCGGTACTCCTTGCTGTCTCAGGCTGACTCTTACTCTTGTGCCACTGAGATGTTGCTGGGAATGTGGGTGATACCACTGCACTGCTGGGGACAGGGCTACTTTGTGTACCACTACCAGATAGAATGTCTCTCTCGCCTTCCTCTTCCAGCGTGATCGGATCTTCTACTCATTTATCCCCACCAACAGCAATGGTTGCAGTTTTTATGCGGCGAAGGTGGTCCTCCTAATCGATCAAGTGGTGTTTTTTCAGATGGGTTATTTGGCCTCCGGTACCGTAGTTTGTACCAAGCCTACCCTGACTAACAGAGGTATTACAAATGGAGCATATAGCAATGTTCACCTCATTTTTGCTAACCGTAAAGAAGTCCCAAACTGGGGAGCTTAACTTTTGTCTCCTGCTGGAAGTGCCACTTCCAATGCCGGATGAACTGGAAGCTGTGCGTTGAATTTGACTCTTTGCAGTACCACTACCTACTTCTACTGAGGTGGTGGTTGTGCTGGATGTAGGTCGCTGCCGGGCCTTTGCTAATGCAAACATGGAAGCTGTAGGTGGTGTTGGTGTTACCTATCTTGGTGTTATCCGTGCCACATCCCTCACAGCAATTTGGGATGTGGTAATGTCGGTCTCCACTGGGGCGGGAGTAATGTCCATGATGACTGGCTTATCATCATCCTGCTGTTCTACATCGACCTCCATGAATGTAAGGCTTTCTGGAACCTTCCTTTTCCCTAGCCTGGTCTTGGGACTTGTCTTCCTCTCAGACTCAGTTTGTGGCTCCTAAGTGGCATCTAGATCATCAGAAGCGGTGCTTGGAGAAGAACTCGATGGACCAACCCTCCTTTTCCTTGCTGGGGATGTGGAAGACAATGGATCTTCTGAATGAGTGGCTTCCTCTTCTTCTTCCTCTGCATGAGGCTCGATTCCTGGAACTGCCCCTACTTCGGGAGGAACAACTACTATTGCGGGTGGTGGTTGCGGCTGTTGTTGACCACTTATCTGCTGTGTTTCCTCCTGCGTTGATTGGGTACTACTTTGAGATAGCGATAAGTTTATCTCAGGCTCAGCATCACTGGTTTCCACCATTAGGCTGGCTACCTCTTCCACACATGTGCTTGGGCCTGGGTTGGTGGGTTGGCCCCACTGATGCAGAGGGGCTGCCCCCAGCTTGCCCCCTGGACACCGCTGCTGCAGGCGTCATTTTTGGTTTCCCAAAAAAGGTTTTGGGCGGCACACCAGACGCAAGTGTCATTCCCTTGTTCTGTTCCTTCTTCTCAATAGCAACTTTCTTGGTACTGGAGGACCTGATACCTGCTTTCTGTGGGGCCATCTTCTTCAGATGTCAGCAGCACTCAGTTGCACAAGTTGCAGAGATGTCTGGTCAGATCACACGTCACGTCGTGTACAGCAGCAGGACGTCTGTCTGGCAGTACAACGGGTGATGACGACACACCTCCTCCTCAGTCTTTTGTGCACCTAAAAGCAAAAAAGCCAGAAGAACATCAGTCAAACGTGGAATTTGTTGTGCTTAAATTACTAATAGTACAATCAAACAAATATAATATATAACTTAGTGTGTGGTGGTCACAATTATTACATTTTAGTTACTCAGTGAACAACAACAGTGTAGCCATTTATGAGACTTTGACAACAAGGGCTTTCCTGAGTGTACACTCAGGAAGAATAAGAATAGCAAAGAACAAAAACAAAAATACAAATGTAGTGGAGCCTGTTTGGCCTTAATTTGTGCATCACGTGGGATAGATGCAGCATCAGGGAGCTGCAGCTGGCAATGGGGATGGAAGCAGTAAGCCAAGAGGAACAATGGAAAGACACGCAGGCCTCTGTGGCAAAAACAGCACACTACTAACTGCCACCACAAAATGGCCCCCAGCCACATGGTCACTCACAGGCACAAGGCACGGAAAACAATGAACCCAAGCAGGCCTATATGGTCAGGCAAAGGATGCCTGATAAACAACACAGCTTTAATGCAAAAACGAAAATCCACATGGATTGGAAAGTTACACCACAACAACACATACACATGCAGCAAACGCATTTATTTAACACACCCAAAAAGTGAAATACAACCAAAAAACACATTTTGCAATTCAATCCAATTCCATCCATGCCCTAAATGATGTTTAAATTCAACAGACACCACAGAAACAGTTGTTTCATGCACCCATGAGTACCTCTGGGCCTACTGGCTGAAAAGGCCTAACACACACCAAAAAAGTGAACCCCCCCAAAAACCACATTTTACAACTCAATCCAATGCCATCCATGCCCTAAATGATGTTCAAATTCAACAGACAACACAAAAACAGTTGTTTCATGCACCCATGATGATTGATGAGTACCTCTGGGCCTACTGGCAGACTAGGCCACAAGCTTGGAGGCCTATGGCAAAAGCACAGTGGCTGGTCCCACAAAATGGCCGCCACCACATGGCCAGGCCACCCACAACAACAAGAAAAGAAAGACAAGACAGACAATGCAGGCCTATGGCAAAAGCACAATGCCTGGCTTCACAAAAAGGCCGCCATCCACATGGCCAAGCTACCCACAATAACAAGAAAGGGAAGACAAAGGACAGGACCAGGAAGTTGGAGACTCTGGGGAACTTCTTTCGTCTTTAAAAAAATTATAAAAAAAGAAAAATGACTCTTTGCTCAACAAACTACAGCCAAATGACAACCTGAGGAGTTTTTTGACCAAAATGAACAAAATCATCATTTTTTAGAAGGTTTTATGCTGCTCGAGAGATATTCATTGCCAGATTGCAAATTCTGCGTGTTTGGCATCGCGATCTTCACAAAAAGTCGTTATCGCATGGGGGAAAACACATATTGAGCGCCCGAAGAAGAAAAAAAGTGTAAGTCCGCATTGTCGCGCAGTGCGGAGTTGCCAAAACTCCACGAGCTGAATGTCCAGGGTTACCTACTGGCTGAAAAGGCCTATTTATTTAACACAAGCCAAAAAACTGAAATACCACCCCAAAAACCACATTTTGCAATTCCATCCAATGCCATCCATGCCCTAAATTATGTTTAAATTCAACAGACAACACAAAAACAGTTGTTTCATGCACCCATGATGACTACCTCTGGGCATACTGGCAGACTAGGCCACAAGCTTGGAAGCCTATGGCAAAAGCACACTGCCTGGATGGCTCCACAAAATGTCCGCTAGCCACCCAAAACAAAAAGAAATGGAAGACAGACAACGCAAGCCTATGGCAATAGCACACTGCCTGCCTTCATAAAATGGGTGCCACCCACATGGCTAGGCCACAACAACAAGAAGCATAAGCCAAGGGGAACAAAGGAAAGACATGCAGCCTATACGGAAAAAGCAGCACACTACTAAACTACCACCACAAAATGGCCCTAAGCCACATGGTCACTCACAGTCACAACAGGCCATGGAAAACAATGAACTCAAGCAGGCCTATATATGGCCGGACAAAGGAGGCCTACTAAATAACACAGCTTTCATACAAAAATGCAAAAGCGAAAATCCACAGGGCTAAGAAAGGTTGGAATGTTACACAACAAGCCCACACACACATCCAACAAAGGTATTTATTTATTAACACACACACACAAAAAGTGAAAAACACACCAAAAACCACATTTAGCAATTCAATCCAATGCCATCCATGCCGTACATGATGTTTAAATTCAACAGACACCACAGAAACATGCACCCATGAGTACCTCTGGGCCTACTGGCTGAAATTACAATCAAAGAAAAACAACTAGGCCCCTACTGAAACTACAGGCCACCCACAACAATACATTTTAAAAACGATGAAAATCCCCCAAAAATGTAGGTACAAACAATGCCCCAATCAAACAAACAAGTACACCAATTCTCCAACTTACTTGTAAAATCTCCAATTTCAAAAGTCCTCAAATCCAATCCAATGATATGATGCAGCAGACAGAAACAAAAAGTGATCCTTCCAGCTCCAAATCCAAATGAAAGTGAGCAGCACATGGACAAAGCACTGGGAGGAGCCTGCTGGACAGGAACAGGAAGTTGGAGACTCAGGGGCACTTCCTTCCTATTGAAAAAAAAAGTAAAAAAAGAAAAACTCCTTGCACAAAAAACGACAGCCAATTTCTGCATGTTCGGGATCGCGATCTTACCAACACTGCCGCCGGAAGTCAGATGGCGCGTCCGAATGACGTGTTCGCATTCGCACACTCTCGCGGGATGGGGCGGCCGGATACCACATCTCATGGCGCACACGAACGGGTAGGAAATCTCGTTGGCGAACGCAGAATCCTGGTAAGTCATTACCACGCACGCAAGCACGCATATTGAGCACGCGAAGAAGAAAAACAACTACGCTACATTGCAGATTGTGTAGTGTTCGGTAACTACGCGTTCTACGCGAACCGCGAAGTTACCGAAACTATGCAAACTCCGAGAGCGTAGCGTAGTTCACCGCCCAGGGTTAATATGGACTTTACAAATAAGACATTTAAAATGTTGTATTTCCTTTCATAATTGTGAGTAAAACTATGCAATACACATTTTCATCATTAACATTTTTATAAAGCAAAGAGTTGTAAGTGAAAAATAATGTTAGGACAAACTTTGTAAAATTAAAATCTTTTTTTTGATAAATGGCATACTTCTCTCATAAGTATTTTATTCAATTCAAAATATAAAAGGAGAACAAAAATCTTTCCCATGGAAACAGGCTGGGGTTGTGTTACCCATAACTTGCCTACTATGCATACTGCTAAAGGGTAACCTCCTCAGGAAGGGGAATCAATTGAGCTCAAAGCAGGCACCAGAATGATCTTTCTTGGGAGAGGTGAGTTTAGGTTTGACAGGGGTTAAGGGCAGGTAGGATGTGAATTTGGGAGGAGGAGTACAGGTAGGAGCGGTGGGAGAGGATTGGATTTTGGAGGTACAGGGAGTTGGAGTAAGTACTGTGCTTGTATGATGGGTCTGGTGAATGTTGTGTATGCATGGATGTGTGTTTTTGACAGGTGTTTGGTATTCTGATGAGTGTGTGTCTTTGGTTTTAGTTGGTGTTATTTAGTGTGTAGGTGTGGATGAGTGTGCTGTTGAGGTGGTTGCTGTGGTTGTGGTGGTTGTGGGTGTGGTGGTGGTTGTGATGGTGATTGTGGTTGTGGTGCTTGTGGGTGTGCTGTGGTTGTGGTGGTTGTTGGTGTGGGTGTGGTGGTAGTTGTGGTGGTTGTAGGTGTGGTGGTGGTTGCGGTGGTTGTAGATGTGGTGGTGATTGTTGTGCCTGTGGGTATAGTGCCAATAGTGTGTGTATGTTGTTTGTGTGTTTGTTTGTGTTTCTGTTTAGGTGCGTGTGTGTGATTCAGCTGCTTGTGTCTGTTGTAGAAGGTGCTTGCAAAGAAGTGAGTGTTCTTGGGATTAGGCTGGAAGTTGGGATTTGGGTTGAGAAAGGGACCTAAGTTGGGGCATAAGACTGGGCTGGTTGGGAGGCTGGGTGAGTGAGGAGGCTATTTGTACAAGTGATCTCTTAATTCCAAACATTGAACTGAGAATGTCATTCAGAAATGCAACCATTTGTTTCATTTGGCAGCTAAGGTCCTCCTGGATGCCATTCACTATTGCAGCCTAGCCTACAGAGGTGCTGCCTAAGAGGTCAATAGCCTCCTCACCGAGAGCAGCAGGGGTGACAGGCAGGGGGTGAGGTGCCTGTGGCGAAGGAGACCCCAGCCCTTTTAGGGGGCTGGGTTTGGCCAACTGGGGGGAGCAAGAGGTAGGGCAGGGATGGGTCTCTGGGTGGAGGCCTCCAAAGATGATGACGAGGTTGTGGCCTCCTTTACAGTCCCCTCACCTTCCATGCCACCGTGTCCATTGGTGTCAGATGTGTCACCATCCAAAACACAGTGGCCAGCTGCTTCCGTGTCTTCTTGGTAAAGATCCCCTTCACCTGCTCTTCAAGATGCTGTGAAAGCATATACAATTTGTATTCTATCTCTGTAAATATAACTGATCATGACTTCTTTGTACCAAAACATTTTCCAGATTTTCACATTCCACCTGCTTCAAGGCCTGCGTTTATTTTTATCATTATCTCCTGCATGTCGGGAACATCTTCAGAAACAATTTGGTCACAGTTCTGTAATTGTTGCTGTTAGAAGGTGGTTTCAGAGACCATGTAACAGGAGGCCCCTGGACGACGCCATTTTGAACAAATCCAGAGGCCTGGGCAGGAAGGAGGGAACAGGGCCAGAGAAGTGAGGTGTCACTGTGTGATAGGGCAAACAGAGACTCCCTGCCAGCCTCGTCCCCAATTCTTTAAAAGAATTTGCACAGGAAGAGAAGCTCTCTCTGGGGTGTGGTCTGCTGAGGCAGAGGGTGCTGGAGCCTGGCGCAATGGGCAGTTGGAAAGAGGAACCCCCTGACTGTTCCAGGATCCTGAACAGCACCAGGAGAAGACTCCAGGACCAGTGCACAGAAGCGTGGGCCTCTACGCAGGGAGAAGAAAAGCCCAGGAGGAGAGCCAGGCGAAAGGCTGGTGCAGGGAGCCAGTGAAGACAGCTCCCTGCTGAATGCACCCTCCTTGAGACCAGGAGGGTGAAGGAAAGTGCCCCCAGTGCCGGTCTTGGATATGCCCCCAGAGTGGGTCAGGTCCCGGGGGCTACCCCCACAAGAAGAAAAGTCGGGCAGCGCTGTTGCGCTCCCCATGAAAAATGCCCCCACGGGGTGCCAGGAGCCCCCTTTGGCCCCCGCCGAAACTGTAGGCAGGGGAGCGCTTTCGCGCCCCGCTGCGAATGGGGAGAGGGGCCCGAGATTCCAACTCCGGGCCCCACCGACGCCGGGGAGCGCCGTCGCGCTCCCCATGAAAATGCCAGTGTAGTGGAGGATGGAGCTAAAAAGGAGGGGGGCTCCACCAACCCCCCTCGCGGCTGGAAGAAAAGCCAGGGAGCGCCATCGCGCTCCCCTTGAAGCTGGGCAAGTTGGGTGCCAGGAGGCCACCCTGGCTCCCGACGAGAAGACGGAAGTCGGGGGATGCCATCGTGCCCCCCCTTGAAGGCTGTCCAGGGGTCCAGGATCCCATCTTCAGGTCCCAAAGAGAAGGGAGCGCAAGTCGGGGAGCACTGTCGCACCCCCTGTGAAGATTCACGGGGGGCCCGGGATCCTAACTCCGGGCCCCAATGCGGGTGGCGAGGCCGGGGGAGTGCCGCCACACTCCCCCAAGTTCCAGCCGGACCAGCAGGAGTCTCCCGGTCTGCCCACAGGCAAACCAGAAATGAGGTGCTGGCTCCTGCGGCAGCACGCGAAGGAGCTGGCCGGGCGGGGAGCTGGCGAGGGCAGCTGGGGGTGGGTTCCCTGAGCTGCCCTCCTATGTCTGCATGCCGTGGGGTGCCCAGGTGGGACCAGGCCCCCGAGAGAAAGAGAAGAGCGGCTAGGGGTGGGCTCCCCGAGTTGCGGAACTCACTGGGTGACAGCAGGGGTCCGGGTGGGACTGGACCCCCAACGAACGGTGGATGCGGTGCCAGGCCGCTGGAAAAGGCTGTGCGCCTCTCCCCAGCGCAACGGGGGAGCCGTTGTTATAATATGCATGCTCTGGCCACAGAGCGCCCCATAATGCCTTGCAGGCCCGGACCGGCCTGCAAGGAAAAGCAGCATTTTCTCTGTTCGTGGTGACCCCAGGAGGACGGGATCACCACAAGGTGTGTTCAAAGGTGCCGGGAGAGCTGCAGAAGCTACGCAGTCTCCCCCCAGCACGAAGTGAACGTCCCTCCCTAAGTCTCATGGGGACTCAAAAGAATAACCCCACAAGGGCTCAGCCAAGCATTATCAGCATTTTCATGGCTGGAACATTTGTTCTACAGCTGTAGGTGCCTTAGGGACTGCCTCAAAGAGTGAAGGGCTGAGTGGGGGATTTCTGGAGAAGGGCATCCTCTGGAGAGCAAGAGGTGTAATTGCACTACAAATGCATTTAACCAAGTTATTTCTTTTTAGAGGGACTGAAAGGCCCATGTGTATTGTGAAGTACCTGTGTAAGGTGATGTCATAAGCAAAGTGGGGTTATGTTGGCAGACATTCCTTCTAGGGTGTCTGACTGTATATGCTTAATTTTGTAATTCATCTGTGATGCCTCTAGGGGCTGTAATTGCAATGTATTATAATGATCAACAAATGTGATGAGTACTGTCATTCTAAAGAGATGCTTAAAACAAACAACCCAGACTGTTAGCCCCTCAGATGTAGAGGTGTATACTTCTTGGTCAGTAGGAGATGCTCAGTTAGGGTTATGTGTCACCAGGGAAGGTGTGCCTAGTTTAAATGCTTGTTGAGGTAATGGGGTGGGTCGCCACTGGGATGGTGCCAGTGCGCAGGCCCCTCGCTCCAGGTTATGTTCAAGTAATTGCATTAGGGGGCAAGATGATGTGCATACATGGGAGTGGTGGTACCAGACCCCACCCCCCTGCGGGAGCGGTGGAGATGTTATTCAATGTCACAAAGTAATTCCAACAGATTATGTATATTTGTAAATTGGTGCATAGTATTGAGTAGTGTGTGTGTTTAATAAATGTACTCTTAATTTTAAAAAGCAAAGTACAGACTGACAATCAATTATTGAGTGTTATTTTTGCACATCTGTAATGGCGATTACTAGCCCACTAATTGCACAAAACAACCTCGGGCCTATATTAGCACACAGATATGCATCAACACATGTGCATGAGAGGAAAGAAGGGCTGGAGTATCACCAAATCTCCCCTATAAACAGGGGGACAATCCCTTTTAGGACGAAAACCCTCACCCACCTTAGGTGGCATGCTTCATCATATGGGTTTCTCCTCCCAGTGGGAAACCTAGTCCCACTGAGGTCTACAACTCCCTCACTGTGAGGTAGGAGCTCTGGGATGTTTTCAGGATGGTAAGAGACTAACTAGGATGCTAAAATCCCATTTGTGAATAGTTGGTGTGGTGAGAGTGCAGCGCAATCGGGCGTGATAAAGTGAATATGAAGTAGTGAGGTTAAAACTACCTAGTGGATGCAAAAAAAATACTTTATTGACTTGTTCGCACTGGTAGAATTAAAAGCAGTGCAGAGAGTAGTAATGATTTAAAACTACTCAATAAAATATGAGGTCAACATGTGTAAACCTTTATGATCAATTAATTGTATCCTGGGCTTTCTTCAGGACCAAGATGAATCAAAAATTGCTGCTGCTAGTACAAAACATGACTAAGAAATAAAAACAATACAAAACAGTAATCCTATACGTTGATGGTGGGTATTACTGGAAATATCCATATAATTAGGATAAGTAGCCACACCCCTACCTGGCGAGAACCGTGACGGGGTTGCGATGGAGAGAGCAGGGCCCCCTTCCCTGAGCTGGCGCCAGGTAGAGGTGTGGCTACTTATCCTAATTGAGTAAGCCTCAGACTGCCCTGCAACGCTACCCTCTGTGTGGCATATTCTCAAGAACGTGTGATAACTACAACAAGAGTAGCTTATCGCAACTCACCACATCGCAGTCCATCGCGGGAAAATAACTCCATGTCAACGTGGTATTCCCAAGCCGGCGGCAACATGCGATAGTCCTATGACAACGCGTCAAACCAACACGTAAAAACCAACGCGATGCCGCAAAAATGTGAAACACCAATGCTAAAAAAGTGGCGATGACGACAATCACAATACAAAAATCAGGGAAAACCAGACACAGGCCTGCAATCCCCACGCGACATGCAGGAAAATGCACTACAAAAGGTGACAAAAAACATACAAAAGCCAGACAACAGAGATGCACAATGGAGACAGCCAGATCAAGCGCAGAGGACAACCAGAACCTCAGAAGCCCCACGGAGGACCAGCCTGGGACTTCGGGGTCGGGGTAGGGCAAGGAGAAGAAGAGTAGAAAGAAAAGGTTCAGTCCATAGGAAAACAGGATCTGAATAGAACACCATCAACTACTGTTCGTCACCTCCACTGTGTCACTGGCATCTAAAAATGGAATATGGCAGACCATCGTGAACAAGGTGAATGCAGTCAGAGTGCTGAAGAGGACAATGGACGAGGTCAAGAGGTGCTGGAATGATGTCAAGCGCAAAACCAAGCAGAAGCTTGCAAACAACCGGAAGGCAGCACTGCAGACTGGAGGTGGCAGTCCAGGGCCACAGGAGGAGCTGGACGAGATGGAGGAATTGGTGTCCACAGTCATCAGTATGGAGACGGTGGCAGGAGTTGGGGGCCCGGACACTGCTCAACAGAACCGGACACAACAGTAACAGGTTGAGTAAAAACCAGGGACTGGGGGCACGGGAGGAGATGGGCACAAGGGCACACATGCAGAAGTAAGCACAGCACATCATCAGACAAACCATGCCCCAGACCCCCCACTCCCACCATGAGACCAATGCACCCACGAATGCCACATTCCAGCACTGTACAAGCACAGAAGGGAGAGGCACACTGCATGTAAGGAATAGGGTGCAGCCTACTCAGAGCTGCAGGGGTGACTCCCCCAAAATGCGGCACACACATCACATTCAGGGCACAACAACATTGACAACAATGTGGCACAATCCGCAACATGTCCACAACTGAACAGGGGACACAACTGGTCCTGCTTGTGTGCAGTAAGTGGCCAATTACATATGGCATCGCAGGGAAATGTGAGTTGACAATGTACAAACACACATCCATGAAGTGGTCGAAATGTCCACTGTCCCACATCACATAGGCAGCTCCCCACAAACAGTCACAATGTACACTGTCATTCAGTCTGCATGTAAACATGTTCAATGCATCAACATACATGTGAACACAATGTTCAACTGCATCTCCCCTTCACATTGCTGAGGGAAATACAACACCTCTTGCAGAGCAGTCCCAACCTCTCTTCTCTGATGACAAAGAGGACAAGCAGACCTTCGACTTCGATGCCCTCCAACAGCTCATGGACAGCCTCTGGAGCCCACTTCCAGGAGGAGGGCAGCCCAGCTGCTACGAGGAGAACCCACCCCCTGCACAGTACACACAGCAGGCAGCACCCACCACCACAGCTGACTCCCAGGACCCCCACGACCAACACATGGCTTTCCAAATCCATGTGTTGGGATGCCAGGAGAAGCTGGCCGAACAGGTACAGGTGGGGTTTGACCACATGGCAGCCAAACTAGACTCCATACGTGGGTGTCTAAGTCCCATCAGGGATCCCTCACAGTCCTTAATGGACACTGGCAGTCCGCTACATGCTCTCCAATGAACCATGTCCGACATCGCCAGGGTCCTGACTCAGAGGCAAGAATGACTGTCCAGTCAGAGTGGCTCAAGCGAGCTTGCCCGGGAGTTGGGACTCATGCGGAGGCTCATGGAGGACAGGGAGCGTAGGTGTGCGGAAGCAGCGGCTGACACGGCTGCACACCAGTGAGGGTTGGCTGGGTCCCTCAATGCCATAAAGACCATCCTCATGGAATTGCTGCCACAAGGCCTGGCGCTGATGCATGCTGCTTCTACCATTCCATCCACATCTCCGTCCACTGATGTGACACAGTGTGGCAGACATTCCACTTCTGGCCCCTGCGGTGTCACTGTCACACAGTGCTGGAGTCAGAACACCACCGCCCCCATGTAAGGCACCTGAAACAGCAGAGGACAAAGATGCGGATGAATCTGGCCTCATTGTCATAAGTAAGCTGTAGCTTCCATGTCCGCCATATGGCCTGTTAATGCTTGGTTCTGCCCTCAGCATCATCCCCTTGTCAGTGTCCCCCGATGCATTCTGTGACACTCACCTTGGACCTGGACATGGACTGCCATATTCTGTCTGGTCAGGTCACCCATGACACAGATATCAGACTGCGGACTGACCTCCTCCACTACTGAGGAACATGTAATTCACAGAAGGACTCTGGATAGCCCACCACGGGCCGAAGCTGCAAGGTGGGCTTTGCATGGCCCTGTACTGCTCTGCATACAACACTCCATCGAATGTGCATGAAGCATTCATTGTCACACCGATGTGTCATGTCTATGATCTTGCAAGTGTGGAGGCATGAATGCATGTAGGGTCATTGATTGCACCTCACGTCCATGTTAATTATGTTGTTGGACTTGGGTCACAGGGTGACACCTTGCAGATTGCGTGCCGGGTGGCGCCGGCACTAGAATGGGGAAACACGGGAAACACGCATTTGTTACTACCTTGTCCAGGTCAGAACGGAAGCACACACACAGCCCCGGGGTCATTGTTCACACCCTTACGCTGGACTGGCATACACCAGGCCAGTCCACTCCGCTCACGCTCACGGGGGAGACGACAACGCTACATGTCCCAGGTCTTCCCTGTGGGGATCTGCTGCTCACAGGTCTAGTTGTTCACATGCCATGGCCACTCCCTCATGGCTGGTTCACACCCACACCACACCCATTCGGCACCAGCGTCACAGGACATGTGACGTGCCAATAAAAAGGGCCTGGCACACGTGCTGGATGCCATTTCCACTCTCCAAATGGGTTTCTCAGTGTGGGAATCCTTAATGCATGAGGACCTAGGGCCCTGCCATGTCACATTGCCCAGTGCCAGTGGTGACATGATGGCATCTGTATCACGGGTCTCAATCATAAAGGGTCCATGGCTAGCGGTGCACAGACTTGGTGGCACCAGATGCACTGCGGCAGGCACAGGCACACCATCACGGGACGGTGTCTTTCGGTGCACTGAGATAGGGGCACCTTCTGTGCTGAGCGGGTATGCAGCCTGCGATGATGCGCCATCCGGGCATTCTGGAATGGTGGCATTGGTGTGAGCCCTGCTGGACCGCAGTGTAGGCCTGAGCCAGCGGGCAGTGCGTGCCTCCCGACACGTGGCATTGCCTCACAGTTCACAGACTTAGTGGCACCTTTTGGGCTGAGCGGGTGTGCAGCCTGCGATGATGCCCTGTGCACTGCTGTGTTCTCTGCCACTGCGAAATCAAGACCCAGAATCATGTGTGTGACCTGGTGGCCCATAGTGCGTGGCTGCATGATGTGGAGGGTGCCATGGTCGCGGGCCATGGGCTTGGAGATCCAACCGGCCCGTGGTGGGCCCTCTTGGAGACATGCCAGTGGTGGAAGGTGAGCAGTGAGGCCTGGTCACGCAGGGGCAGGCAGTCTCCGCTGGGCAGTGGGAGGGGCTGGGGTGCAGCAGCCTGTGTGCGCAGGGGCAGGCAAGTGGTGATCCCGTGTGCTACTGTATGGACTATGCCATTCATGATTCTGGCAACTGTTTCAGATGAGTGACCTGGGGACTACAGTGTGTGCCAGTACGTGGTTGGAGACACACCAGTGGCTGCAGGTGAGCAGTGGGACCTGGGTCTGCAGTGTCGGCACTCTCTCTTTCTATCTCCCTCCCTCTCTCCCTCTCTCTCCCTCTTTTTTCTCTCCCTCTCTCTTTCTATCTCCCTCTCTTACTCTCTCTTTCTATCTCCCTCTCTCCCTCTCTCTTTCTCTCTCCCTCTCTTTTCTCTCTCCCTCTCTCTTTCTCTCTCCCTCTCTCCCTCTCTCTTTCTCTCTCCCTCTCTCTGTCGCTCTCCCTCTCTGTTCTTTGATGGGCGCACAACACACCTTCTTATATGTCTTTCTGTCTTGCAGGCTGTGACTTAAGGAATGCCCAGTGAAGACACACAGTGCCTCTTCAGGATTGTTTTTATTTGTTTCATCTGTAATAAAGGTTTGGTTTGGTTATATGATGTAGATGTGTGTTTCAATTTTTATGACCACTCCTGTCTGTTAGGTGTTGTGGTTGTGCAACTTCAGGCAATTTGTTTGGGTCATGGTTTCATGGGGTTGATGTGCATTCTCCTTGTCAGGAGGGAGGGAAGGGTGGTGAGGGTGTGGGTTTGTGTTGCTGCCCTCTTGGGGCTCTGGGCTGCATGTTCAGTTGCTCGGGGGCATCTGTTGTTCTTTATGCTTGGCTAAGGGGCTGTGCTCCCTTGGCTGCAGCCGATGTTTGTCCGACTTTGCACCAGGTCAGAGTAGGTGTTAATTTCCTGCTGCTAACGCACCTAATCGCCTGTTTTGTGTACTTATTGCAGATCAGGCAGGTCGTTGAGAATGTTGTAGAGTGGTATTGTCGTGGCTTTTTGCTCAGGAACGCCTACTCTGCATCTCATTAGCGATAGTTGCTGGGGTCATCGTGGCGATATTTTTTGAGGATGCTATCACAGGGAAACTTGTGGTATCGGCAGTTTGCATCAGCTTGTGAATGGGGTGATGGATTTATTCCGACTTTGGCTGCGCTAAAGTGCCGTTAACTTGACGATAGCTCCCTGAGAATATGCCCCTGAGAGTCAAGTGCTATAATTGGGTGTTTGGTTCCCAGTCAAGGACAAATGTAGTCATGTTATTTGTGCAGGCCTCAGAGACACTGCCTCATTTTCCAACAGTTGCTCATATACTATTTTTAATCATCTCTCTAGTTTTCTCCTTGCCTGCAGGACTTGGCATCCTGTATGACAAATAACTGCCTTAAATCAAATGATAGTTAAACAGAGATCCTTGTGATGGGGTAATCCCCCTCCATTTGGTCATCGGTATGGTGGCCACAGACCCTGGGCAAAGGGTGGGCGTAGTTGGCAGAGTACCACTACGTGGAATTCTGCGGAATTGATCAAAACCTCTGTGAACTAGCTCCACAACTCCGTTCCGTCTCACCCCAATTAATAAAACAGAAACCTCACATACCCTTGATAAAACAACAAGTAATTCTATCTTTACATGCAAAAATACATATAGTCATATATACATATAGTCATATATATACGTATTGTGTTCAAGGCACCTGCTTTGTCCTCCTCCTAAGTTAGAGGGGACCCCAAAATCATCACCTCTATCATTGCCTGATATCTTTCAAAGCTCACTTTTGTGAATTGGTTATATGCTTTTCAGAATGTAAAGTTGTTTTATCACAGGGCTGTGAGTGCAGTAGCTTACTGCAAAATATTTGCATGAACTCTGTCTTATGCGTATTAATAAAACAATGTAATGCATGTATTAATAAAACAGAAATCTCACGTACCTTTAGTAAAACAACAAATAATTATCTTTACATGCTAAAATACATATAGTCATCTCACAAAAATAAAAATATAGCAAGCAGTGCCTTTAGTTAAACAATAAATAATTCTATCTTTACATGCTAAAATGCATATAGTCATCTCACAAAAGTGAAAATGAAAGTATAGCAAGCAGTGAGAGAGGTGATGATTTTAGGGTCCTCCCTAACCTAGGGAGAGAACCAAGCAGATGCCTTGAACACAAAGAGCACATCATGCTGAAATGATTCGGTGGTGGTCCCATCCTCCAAGGACCACCCCAAGCACAGTTATAGGTAAAAATACAATCCCAACCAAAGGCCCTGCAAAGCATTATAGGACGATATTCTAGAGTTCAGTGAATATTATAGTATCCAATTTCAAAACATTCCTCAAGGGGCAGGCTCTCGGGCTCAGCTGAGAGCTAATACTATAATATTCACTGGTAAAAGTTTTTTTAAATGCTAATTTCTAACTATAACGTGCCTGCAACCTAAGTTGTTTCAGTGAATTTCTAAGGTTTTAAAATGCTAATTTCTAACTATAACATAGCAGTCGTGTTTGCAGAGTGGTGGAGAAAGGTGAAGAAAGGTGAGCGTGGCCTCCAAACACCTCTTAGCAATCTTACTGTGTGGGATTTAATGGAGGTAACAGGAGGGGTAGTTAGCCCCCAACATCAACCTTGGGGGCTAACTACCCCTCGTATTACCTTCAGTAAGTCCCACACAGCAGGATTGCAAATTTCTTAGACCAGGCCACGCCCCCTTTCTCCACCACTCTGCAGACGCACCTCCTGCCGTGTTCTGGGTCGGGGGATTAAGTCACCTTGAATCCTGAGGGTACCTGGGGGCCAACCAGCCCACTAGGTACCCCCAGTATGCGCCACAGAGCTGGATTGCAGAGAGGTGGTCCAAAGCCACGCCCTTTTTTCCACCACTCTGCAAACACAGCTCCTGGCACACTGCTGCTTGGAGGATGAAGTCCACTTGTGTCCTGAGGACCTCAGGACACAAGAGGACCTCATTGCCCCACCAGCAGTGTGCCAAGAGGCATATTTGCAGAGCTAACTTTAACTTATGCCCCTGCAATGCACTGCTTATGACGTCACATATTACGTCCCTCATGACATGGTCAGTGACTTCACTGATGACATCTCAAATGACATCACTGATGACATCACTGATGATGTCACCCACAGAACCCCTCACACACCTACTCACTCTCTCATATAACCTATTGTATGCCCACTCACGTACTCATACAACCACTGACATACCCATTCACAGACCTGTACCAGTACTCACACACCCACTCACCCCTCCATAGAGCCACTTTCATACCCACTGACTCACTCATATACCCACTCACCCAGCAATTCACTGACCCATACAGCCACTCATACAACCAGTTACTCACCAATACAGCCAGCCACATAACCACACACTCACCCATACAGCTACTCACACACACACTTATTTACCTATAGAGTCATATACCCACTAACTCACCCAATCAGCCTCTCAACACAGCCACTCGCTCTCCCATACAAACCCTCATACATTCACTCACACAACCACTTACATGCCCATTCACACTTCCATACAAACACTCACACATTCCTGTACTCACCCATACTGCCATTAACACAGACACTCACTGTCCAATGGAGTCACTCACACATTAAGTCACTTATCAAAATACCCATTCAAACAGCCGTTCACTCATCCATACAGCCACTAAAACATCTGGCACTTACTCACACAGCCATTCAGATAAACACTCACTCACCCATACAGTCACTACACATCCACTTATCTACTGATAGAGCCACATGTACTAGCACTCACTCACCCTTACTTTCACTGACACACCCACTCACTCACCAATACAGCCACTCACACAGAATCTTACTCACCCACACAGCTACTTACACAATGACTCATACACACATACAGCCACTCACACACCCATATGCACAAGGATACATACAGTCACACAGCCACTCAAATGATATATATTAAAAGCAATTTCACTCATTAGTGATACACCTAGTATACTACTTTTAAGTTTTATAGTACCTTAGTATATTTTTGTTTAACAATCATAAACTCTTACAAAATGCGTATGCTCACTGGACGGTGTTATCAGTGGTGTCATTTGAGATGTCATCAGTGATGTCACTGACCATGTCATGAGTGATGTAATATGTGAGGTCATAACCAGTGCATTGCAGGGGCGTAAGTTATCGTTAACATAAGTAACTATAACTGCTGAATTTCACTGGTTTTGTATGAGTGAAATCTGACCCTAACTATAATGTTCCTGTAACCTTTGGTTTTTCAGTGAATTTCTAAGGTTTTTTTAATTCTATTTGCTAACTATAACCTCCCTGTAACCTTTGTTTTTTTCAGTGAAAATATATATATCTATCTGAGACTCCTTCATGTTCCTTGCACAATCCCCTCGTACAGCGAAAGTCACAGCACCACAACGGAGGTAATTATTTCAAAAATTATTTATTACCACACCATAGTGCAAAAGTATGAACAAAAAAGGATATATATATCACTTCCACTATGTACACTGTTTTCATCAATATTGCAATGTCAGATGTCATTAATGATGTTATCAGTGATGTCATAGAACATTTTAAGAGTAATGTAGTATATGAGGTCATAAGCAGTGCATGGCAAGGGCGTAGTAATAGAATTAACTATAACTAGTGAATTTCTTAGTGCCTTCTTTAGTTTAAAAATGTTTCATTTAAACTGACATTTTTCGGCAGTCTTTGTCGATGCTTGGGGAGGCAAGATGGCGACCATGTTGACGGTGTGCAAGCCCGAACTCCCGGACCCATGCTCTTCATGTATGGCACCGAATCCTCTCAGTCTGATGAACCCAAAAAACTGAATAACAGTAGCCAAATGTAACTGAAACTGACAGGATAACAGCCCGAATGTACCTGGTGTAGCGGTATGCTCTGATGTGCCTATCTTGCTGTAGGGGTGTCCAGAGTAGCTGTCCTGCGGCTGCTGGAGCTGGTGCGGCGTTCTTCCAGGTTCGCATACGTCAGGAGACTGCAGACTGTAAGTGGAGCTGGTCGATTGGCATCCTCTGTGGCAATGCCTCCAAAGGCTGGGCGGTGTAAGATCCGCAACCCTATGGAAGCTGGGGGATCCGGAGGGCTGTGAGATGGCAAGAACTGCGACCCAATACCAGAGGAAAAAAAAGACAGCATACGTCTGGAGGCAAGCGGTAAGAGGACAGTACCGTCTCTATTTCTGGCAGGGAAAATGAGGAAGCAACTCCCCTCCGTACACACAAGTCCTGCTAAGGGAACTGGACAGAGTGGACAAACGGGGGAAATCATGAATACAGGATGGGGGCATAAGGATCCTCATTTGCAAAGGGATAATCTAACAGGGGATATATCTGGCAATATGAATGATGTGGGAAAATCCCTTAAAACGGTTAATAAGGCAGTGGTCGATACTATTTTTGAAAGTGATAAGTTGGCCACGAAACAAAGTACAGCAGAGGTTCCTGTTGAAGATATCCTGGCGGAAGCCTATATAATGATTGGGCAGGAGCATGAACCCCCAAGTCAAGATATCTTAAGGGATAAGGATAGCATGAGCAGTCAAAGTACGACAAAAGAGATTGATTCAGGGGATCATTTCTTTTCCCTCTCTGACCCCTCAGACGTTTCTGAAGATGAGCTTGAACCAACTACTCACCCAAGAAGTAAGGGGGGCTTTCCTGATAGCAACCACAGTGGTTTTAGTAATTTCCATTTGGATGATCTGGGAACAGATTCACCAGGTACGCCAGAAAGTAGTCCAAGAACAGTGCGGAAGAGAGGCGGATCGGGTGCAAGTCTTAAAACTACCAAAAATACTGAGGCATTGCAATGGGACTATTCCTTCTTAGCTGAATCTGGAGCTACTGGTGTGATGACTGTAATGCAGCATAGTGAAAAGTTCCCGGAGAAGACTGAAGACATTTAATTAGCAGTCATATATCAAAATATAATGGCCCAAAGAGCGGAGAAAGTCAGCGCACTCAGGGGGCTTGTCAAAAATTCCAGAATTCGGTTCGCAGGATAGTCAAATTGTGCACAGAATTTGCAAAGAGATTTAATGAGGCTGAAATGCGCATCTCTAATTTGGAGGATGAACAAACTGTGCAGAAGGCAACTACAGAAGCATTGCGCACATCGAAGGATGATACTCTCTGGAAGCTGACGGACCTTGAAAACCATCTGCGTCGCAACAACTTGCAGGCCCTCGACATTCCAGAGAGTGCAGAAGGATTAGATGTGAGAAAATTCATCATTCAGCTTGTCACTGAGGCCTTCCCAGGACCATCGCAATGGGACTGGAATCGGGAGATTCAGAGAGCACACAGATTCCCTTTCACGCAGCGAATAAGACCTGGACAAAACACCCTTAGACCTAGGGCTATTCTAACATGAATTAACAACTTCTTGGCTCGAGAGGCAGTCTATGACTTAGCATGCCCGGATCGAAAGAAAACAGGAAAAGGGATGGAGTTTTTTGTACATCCAGATTACTGAACCCTGACGGTTGAGAAAAGATGGCAATTACGACAACTCATCACCCCTTTTCAAGGCAAAGGGGCACAGGCCTACCTGCTGAATCGAGCTGAATTGAAAGTTATTTTTAAGGAGCAAGTCCGATTTTTTACTGCAGAACTGCCGGCTAAACAATATCTGAAATCCCTGTAAGAAGGGATAGGACTTGTTGGATTTGGTTAAAATATGGGGGGGGGGGGAATAAAGATTTTTTTTTTTTATAGGGTACGTTGTGGGTTCTTCTACTTTCTCTCTATTCTATATATTTTGTATACTTCTTACATGTCTGTCTTCTTCTCTATATCACCTACCTTATGATCAGGCTGTTGTACTAAAAGACAAAACAAAAAAAAGGGAAAAGAAGAAATGCACATTATTCTGAGGGGCATGGCAATCCGGGGGGCAGGAGCTTGATCCATCTCAGGGACCATCAGTCTCAAAGCCTCTCTTCAGGGTAAGGGTGGGGAAGGAGCAGGGCTTCAGCTGAAGCTGTGTTGGAAGTTGGGGTAAGGAGTTCTGGGGCGGAGGGTGGGGATGAGGGGGGGTTTACTGGGGTTTGGGGGCACAAGATAAAACAATCCATTATAGTGTAAGAACAAAAAGCAGAATACGTAAACAAACAATGCATATGGTCTCAGACTGGTTAGAAACATTGACATCTGATTGGGGATAATCATATGTTCCCAGGATTATGGATCTGCTCTGTTAATGTATGTGGGCTGAATAATTATGGGAAGAGGCAACGGGTGGCTGCAGAGCTGCAGGTGCTTCAACCAGATTTAGTCTGTATACAAGAAACCACATTCCATGAGGTAAAAGAAAACTTTTGGCTGAATTGGGATTGTCAACATTGATATGCACACAGCAATCTACAACAACTCGGGGAGTCGCGGTATTGGCAAAAGATTCTATACAGGGGACAGGAAGAGCACTGGGGGATAAACAGGGGCGGTGGGTCATTGTTGAATGTATTATAGGGACTATTAGATGCACTGTCTGTTCAGTGTACGGCTCCAACTTTGATGAGGCAGCAGTGTTAGATGGATTGAATGTTGAATTAGCATCATGACCTACTCCGCTAATTCTGTGCGGGGACTTTAATATACATCTCGAGCCTCAGGGCTTGCAGGTGGATATTAAGTTATGAAGGCAGGAAACCAAAAGTCTTCAAGGCCCTTCAGCACTTGGTCTTGGATCATGGGTTGGTCGATGTCTGGGCCGCTCTACGAGGTTCTGACCCAGGGTTCACATTTTATTCGCACCCGCATCAGAAGTTAGTAAGGTTAGATTATTGGCCAATGCAGATATACACGTATTTCCCCGGATTACGGCTGATCATGGACCTTTGGTATTGAATATTCAGGCACTCAATGCAGGCTTTAAGTCCAGATCATTTTCATTTGATAGGGAACTTTTGTTGGACGAAACATTTGTTGTGCACATGAATGAGTGGATTAGGCAATTCCTGACTATCAATCGTAGCTCTACCATGGCTGGTTTTGTCTGGTATGCCCTAAAGGCTGGGTTTAGGGGCTTGACCCTCAGTTTTGGGTTACATAAACCGAAGCAGCTGAAACTGGTAACTCAGGAATTGTATGCAAAGCTCATAACAACTGAAGAAAATCTTATATTGGGGATAAATGTAAAGGGCGATATTGCGCCACTGCAAACAGAGGTTGCACACTGCAAGGCCAAAATCAACCTTCATTGGAGTAAAGAAATAGCCATTAAGCATGCTTTGAACAAGAAACAGAGTCATGAGTATGGGGAAGTTGCTGGGCACTGTTTTGCGCAAAGGCTTCATTCAAGAGAAGCAGCCCAAAGAATTGAGGTCATAACTGATTCTCAGGGCAACTTGGTGGACATCCCGGCTGGGATCCTTAATGTTTTTCATGATTTCTTCACTGGACATAGTTATGATATGCAGGCAAGTGAGGCCTTGCTGTAAAATCTTAATGGTGAAACCTTGAGTCTCCAAGACATAGATAGGCTGGAGTCGCCAATAGCCTAGCTAGTGGTAAAGCAGCTGGACCCAACAAACTGCCTCTAGAAGTATATAAAACATGTTTTGAAGAGTTGAAAGGGGATATGTTCTCTACTTTTCAACAGGCACAGATAGGCGCAGCTCCTCCATCATGGAATGAGGCAAGTATAATTGTTTAAAAAAAAAAAGATAAGCCATCTGATCTTCCGGGCTCTTACCGACCCATATCGTTATTAAATTGCGATGGCAAAATTTATGCAAAAATGTTTGCGACCCTTTTGACAGAAGTCGTAACCCCTCTAGTATCAATTCGGCAACACGGGTTCATACCTGAGCGGGGCACAGTTAACCATATCAACAGGATAATAACTCTATTAGATGTAGACAACACTAAAGCATTTGATCGGGTTGCATGGGACTTTTTGTTGACAGTCTTACGACGGTTAGGCTTTTGCCAAGGCTTTGTTAAAGCTATCCAGGTTTTATATCATAGGCCGACTGCTAGAATTTGTATGATGGGATTAGAATCGGATCCTGTACATATCACCAGAGGTACAAGACAGGGATTCCCGTGTTCCCCAATGTTGTTTTCACTGTATATTAATCCCTTTTTAGTTATGCTAGATCGAATCAGTAATTTGCATTCAAGAGCAATATCGAGTGCTTGCGTATGCGGACGACATTGCGGTTGTTACAACTAATCCTCTCGCTGCTATGCTTGAGGTAGAGCAGCTGGCACTTGAATTTGGTGCAGCCTCCGGGTACAAACTCAATCTGTCCAAAACACAAATTTTGTGTATGAATCAAGATTGCAATAACGACCTAAGGATCATGAGCAAGGTATCATACCTAGGTGTTAAACTAAGGACATGCCTAAAAACACTAGTGGAGGTTAATTGGGGATCCATTGTAAGGGCAGTGAGACAACAATTAGATCATTGTGAATGTCTGCATCTTTCATTGGTGGGGCACTGCAATGTTCTTAAAATGCTGTTTTTACCCAGGGTTTTATACTTTTTTAGATCAGTCCCGCTAGAAATAACCTGTGTCCAATTGCAATTACTCCAATCAATTTGTGCCAGGTTTTTGTGGGCTCAGGAGAAGTCCCTGAGAGCAATGCGCTTTATGACTTTACCTCATGAGAAGGGTGGCTGGGCAGCTCCTGATTTTATGCTATATTATTATGCCTGTATTTTGCGAAACATGCAAATTCTATTAACTGGAGACGAGGGGCCCGATTCACAGAACAAACTTAAGACTAAATCCTAAACTTAGTACCATTCTGGTATTCACAGAATGCACCTAGTACTTCTGGTATTCACAGAATGAACTTACTACTTTTGCTATTCACAGAATGAACTTAGTACTTTTGCTATTCACAGAATGGATTTACGACTCCTAAACTTACGTCCGCACTCGGGCCCGAAATTCCGGCCCGGAGGCGGAGCTTCCGGCCCGGAGGCGGGGCTTCCGGGCCGGAGGCGGAGCTTCCGGGCCGGAGGCGGAGCTTCCGGCCCGGAGGTGGGGATTCTGGCCGATTTAGCTCCACCTCCGGGCCGGAAGCTCCGCCTCCGGGCCGGAAGCTCCGCCTCCGGGCCGGAAGCCCCGCCTCCGGGCCGGAAGCTCCGCCTCAGGGCCGGAATTTCCGGCCCAAGTGCGGACGTAAGTTTAGGAGTCGTAAATCCATTCTGTGAATAGCAAAAGTACTAAGTTCATTCTGTGAATAGCAAAAGTAGTAAGTTCATTCTGTGAATACCAGAAGTACTAGGTGCATTCTGTGAATACCAGAATGGTACTAAGTTTAGGATTTAGTCTTAAGTTTGTTCTGTGAATCGGGCCCGAGGTGTCTAATATAGCAGAATCTCCATCTATCGACAAGATGCTATTAGGTGCTGATGCCCAGAGCCGTTTATTTATGATGCTGGAGCTCAGCTATTTTAAAAAAAAACAGGTTTAAGGTGTTAAACACTGCTTATAAGGTTTGGAAGGCTGTACGGAAACAGTATCAATTTGAAAGTGTTTCCTAATATACTCCAATGTCTGCTTCTGGGTTACTACCGCCAGTATTTTGGGATAGGACTCTAGACAGATGGAGGATTAAAGGGATCTTATATATTGGAGATCTATATGTTAATGGGAGCATGGCATCTTATGCTATGCTAACTGACAAATATCGGTTACCTAGATCTGAATTTTTTATGTTTTTACAAATCCGCAATTATTTGTATAAAAGCCGATGGAGAATAGAGCCGAATTCCTTTGTTGAAGCTTTGTTGAAGCTATTAGGAAGAATCAGATGGATGATTTGAATGTCCAAAATCTTAAATGGGATAATAGGTTAGGGTGTCAGGGCACTCAAGTGGAACATTCTATTGGCCTGGCATTGAGGTTATTTATGTCTGCTAATCTACGATGTCAGCACTATAAAACAGTGTTTAATCTCTATCATATCCCTGCCAAAATGTTAAAATGGGGAGGGGTAAATAATGGGAAATATTTTCGCTGTGGTACAGAGGATGCCGACATGGTTCATATCTTTTACTCATGTGGACCTGTGCAATTTTTTGGAGCATCCCGAGAAATGTCTCTCTGAAATAACAGGGGGTGACTGTAAAAATATCTGCTTCCTATATGCTCTTGGGGATAGATGAAAATGCAAGGAGTGAGCAGTTAGTACACATGTTTTGTTATTTAATTTTCCTAGCCACTGCCATAGCTAGATTATGTATTGCTTTCATGTGGCTGCAGAAAGGTGCTCCGACTTTTGAGTGAATGAATATATGAAGGACTGAATATCCACTCTCTAAGAACTTTTAAGAACAATTTATGACTTACTACTGTATGGATATCTATTATATTTCTGCCCCTCTTTTGTATTAGTATGTGTGGGATAAAATCTGATTTATTCGTGTATTGGTATTATCATGGATTGAAATAAAGAATTTTTATTAAAAAAAGAAAAAACCTAACTAAAATGTTATTTTAAACGTTAGGTTTTTCAGTGACTTTAAAAGGTTGTTTTTTGTTGTAAAGTAAGATATTGTAACCATACAAACTATAACTTTACTTCAATCTTATTTTTTTCAAGGAATTTCAATTTTTTTTCTGTAAACTATTATTATTACCATTCCTTACTATACCTTATTATACCAACCCCTCACACTGCCTCCTGCTGTGCACAGTGTGGGTTTGGGTCTGTGGCCAGGCCCTGCACCTAACCCCCACGTGCGCCCCACAACTCATTTCTGGCCAACCTCATGGTATTGCAACGTCCCAAGGACCCCGCTGTTTTTGTAGCACCACATAACCAAAGTACTGCAACAAAGATTTACCACTTTTTTTTTTGAAGCACCACATTACCAAAGTACTGCAACAAAGATTTACAGGGACTGCCCTAGACATCATGACAAAACCAGGACACTGCCCCCTTACTCTTTTTTAAATTCCCTATGAGAAGGGGACCAAGTCCCCGACTCATAAAACGAAAGCCACAATATTTTCTTAAATTTGAGATCAGAAAATCAGATCACATTTTGAGCTCATTTTAGTAGAGTGAATATACTACATCACATACACACATACATTTTGAACCTTAATTTCTCAAAAACTACTGAATGGATTTAAACCAAATCACAAAAACCATGCTTTCTAGATCAAAATCTAGTTTGCTAAAATTTTCTAAAAGTAGGTGCAAAATTGATGGAAAACTCTTATACAACAATCAGAAAACAGTGGTTGGGGGACAAGAGCCTTTAAAAGACTTAATTTAACTTGATGAAAGTCCGTGAAACTTCTGCCTTTGCGAAAGTCAACATCAAATTGAAGATGGCCTAACAACCTGCACCTGCATGCTATATAAGCAGGATGAAGCATATCAGATTCCCTAAAAAGGCACTTGAGGCATTATTTTGAGTATGGCGGATGGGATATTCTGTCAGAATGCAGCAGATATCCCATTTACCTTTGTACAAGTGCCGTGAGCTAGATTTGTCAGGGCACGAATCCGGGAAGAACAAACAGGTCCACAGCTAATTAGCTATGCCACGTCAGTTGCATACCAATGCAAAAACACTAGAGCATGCACAAGCAAGAGTGTCACACTCTGGCAAGAACAACTACTCTTTTGAGGACATGAAAAGAGTAACAGCCATATCCACACTCGGCAAAACACCAGTTATTGTTGTTGCTTAGCTGGTATCTGAAGGAAAATATGTAGAGTTGCTGGCTAGCACACGTGACACTCTACAAAGAAAGCACATGGACGTTGTGTTTGCGATAGTGATAACTTTCACACATAACCACACCCGGCTCCCCTGGCTAATATTGATGCTTACCTCTGGCCATACGCCAGACGATACTACTTGGCACATGCACAGGTGGACCCACCAACTATCACCCCTGTGCGTGTGATGTTATCTAATTTATGGTGACACTACATTCCTCTCATGCCATGGAAAAGTATAAAAATAACCACAATGAACATCAAACATTTCAAACTACAATATACTAGTCCATGTCATTATAAACATTTCCCATTCAAAGTTACTCACATCCTCGGCACCTTTATCCACCTCGAATCAGCGACAAACAAAGTCCTTGACCTTCTGGGATGGCTCAGGGTGTGATCACAACCTGACCATCATAGAACAACCCTGGTGGGGGATGCAGGCAAGAGATGCCCTGGATTTGGACCCCCCACTTATCTTCTGCTTCCATTGATCCCGGCTGGGACTGTGCTTGACATAGGTCCCAGAGAGGCCGGTGACGGTGGCCTGAACAGATCTTTAGAGTGACCATCCGCCTCTTGGTCTTCTTCACAGTCCTTTGCGTGATCAAGGTGACCATCTACGATGGTAGGACGAGCAGAGTGCGGCCAATCGGATTTTTGTCTGTATTCAGGCTCCCTTGAGCCGGTGGGGCTGACAAGCCCATGGATCAGCACCTGCGCGCCATGAGTGGTACTTTACCTGAGAATACTTTTTTGGCAGCCTACGCAGCAACCCTACACATATACCTACTCCCTGCTGATGAGAGGCAACTACCTCGAAACACGTGTCCAGGGATGGCTAACGCGACACTTACTTTCACTTAAAACTTTGGCACAGGCATATTCGCCGACGCTACTTCATGGACCACAATACCTTGGGGTAACACGCTGGTAGGACGAGCAGAGTGCGGCCAATCGGATTTTTGTTTGTATTCAGGCTCCCTTGAACCGGTGGGGCTGACGAGCCCATGGATCAGCACCTGCGCGCCATGAGTGGTACTTTACCTGAAAATACTTTTTTGGCAGCCTACGCAGCAACCCTACACATATACCTACTCCCTGCTGACGAGAGGCAACTACCTCGAAACACGTGTCCAGGGACGGCTAACGCGACACTTACTTTCACTTAAAACTTTGGCACAGGCGTATTCGCCGACGCTACTTCATGGACCACAATGCCTTGGGGTAACACGCTGGTAGGACGAGCAGAGTGCGGCCAATCGGATTTTTGTTTGTATTCAGGCTCCCTTGAGCCGGTGGGGCTGACGAGCCCATGGATCAGCACCTGCGCTCCATGAGTGGTACTTTACCTGAGAATACTTTTTTGGCAGCCTACGCAGCAACCCTACACATATACCTACTCCCTGCTGACGAGAGGCAACTACCTCGAAACACGTGTCCAGGGACGGCTAACGCGACACTTACTTTCACTTAAAACTTTGGCACAGGCGTATTCGCCGACGCTACTTCATGGACCACAATGCCTTGGGGTAACACGCTGGTAGGACGAGCAGAGTGCGGCCAATCGGATTTTTGCTAATCTACGATGTCTTCGAGTGGATAAATGGAGACTGGTCTTGACGCTGATCTCGGTGGAACCTTCTTAAACTTAGAAACATTAGTTGTCACCCACTGGGCTGTCACTTTCGTGCCATTGATATGAGTGACGGCCCATGGGTCGAGTTCAAGAGGCATTCTGAACTTTCCTCCAGGGTGACAATACTTCACAAGCACATGGTCTCCCACTTTAATGAGACTCGCCTTCTATTTTTGGGATGCATACTTGTTGCGGAGTCTCCGGGAGGTTGACTGGTCGAGAGGGCTGGGCATGCTTTGCTTTCCCACACAGGGTGGTGGGGGATGATTTCTACCATAGATCTGCCAAAACACATCTTGCTAGGGGACACACCAGTTGTGGAGCGGGGATGAGTCGATACTCCCTTAGGAACTGATACAGAGCAAATTCAACTTTCATGCCCTTGGCAGGTGCAATCCGGATTACCTTAGTGAGGGTTTTCATCAGACGTTCCACTTCACCATTGGCTTGAGACCAGCAGGTTTTAAGCAGTGGTGTTGGATGCTTTGGGAGCTCAGATATTCAGCCAGCTCAGAGCCATTGAAGGGGGTTCATTGTCAGTGCAGATTTCTATAAACAGCCCATGGGTGGCCATGAGCTTCTCCTGCTTCAGGATGACTTCTACAGCCGATGTAGTGGCTACGAGCTCTACTTCAAGATAGTGAAAGTAATCTACTAACACCAGCATGTGTGCACTGCTCGGACGGCTTCCAAAATCCACGCTGTCTCTCTGCCACAGGCCTTTGGGGTCATCTCCATGATGACTGGGGCAGGTGGGTCAGGTTGGCTTGCCGCAAGGCAGACTGGGCATCCTCGCACCACCGCTTTCATCTTCTGGTCCAGCTCTGGCAACCAGATCTTGTTCCTGAGTCGGTTCTTGGATTTTATGATGCCTTGGTGTGTTCCATGTGCAAGAAGGACAGTTTATGTATCAGGCTTTCGGGTAGCACCAGACGTTGAATTCGAAGCAGACACCTGTTAGAAATGGGATTTCTGGTTGGCTAGGGCTTGCGCCAAAGCCAGGCAGAAACCACCACTATAAGTCAGGGCTGGGGAGTTACACACCAAAGAAAACCCCTGCTCACCCCCTTGGTAGCTTGGCACGAGCAGTCAGGCTGATCCCGGAGGCAATGTGTAAAGCGTTTGCGCGCGCTCACAGCAACAACACCCTAGGCCCACCACCAAGGTAACTCCACACAAGGTTATATATAAAAAATAGCCTTTGTATTATAATAAACACATTAGATGATAATCACATAATTTAAACTGTGCCAACTGGCACTGGGCAGAATTTTACAGGGGACTATTTACACAAGACAGGGCCACATGGACCACTGTCAGAATTAGCACAAATCACCAATTGTAAATGTAGAACATATACTAACTGTAACACAAATTATTACTGTAGAGCACAACCAGTAACTACTGGCGCATTATCACAATAGGATCAGGTATAAAACCTATCCTGTATACCTCACAGGGGCATAAACACATTATGCAATTTCTCATAAGTCTAAAGCATTAGACCTTACCTCCTAAGTATAATTACTCTAGGGACGTATATCACACAGGGAAGTATAATCTCCCTAGCATAAACCTAAACAGGTAAAACAACCTCCTATGCAGAAATCATATCTAGAGGTATAAAACACAGGGTGCGCAAAACATACTACATACGGTACATTCCCTAACACCATAAGCATCAACACAGGGTGCGCAAAACATACTACACACAGTACATTTCCTAACACCATAGCATTAAAACTCAATAGTACTTCAATCACATTATGGTCCAGGTTGCGACAGAACCGAAACGTAGCAGCTGGCACTAACTGCTACGCAGCTGTGTAGGAAAAGATGGGGGCGAAGGAGTGCATCTCACTCCTGAGTCCAAGACATGTCCCCTAAAATAAAGCAAGACCTAAATGGTGCAGCTTCCCACTACTTGCTGGGCAGCTGTAAAAGTTAAAATACGGCATGGGCTCTCACTGGCCCTTGAAATAACTGTGCCCAACGTTGGAGCCATCTGGCTCTGGAAAGGAGCATTTTCCCAAGCACTGGGGAAAGGACACGGGCCCCTCTGGCCCTGTAAACAATTAGGTGTCCCCTTGTTGCAGCGGTCCGCAACTGCGGCGCCGCTGTGAATCAAATGAAGAACTGGCACCTACGGTGCCTGGGGACCCCCACTGGGGCCCTTTTTGAAATAATGTCCCCAAAGAGAGAGGTGCACTGGCACTCTCTGTGCCGTGGAATCCCTGCTAACTGGGACTCTTAAACAAATGGGGCCACGGTGGAGCAGGCTGGCTCCTGAAACAAAATCATGCCTGCCTCGTTGGAGCGGCCCGCTGCTAGACGGGGCCGCTCAGAAGACCAAAGCACCAACCATGCACCTTGAAGAGCCCCCCAGCACTGAGGCGGCATGCGTACTAGAGCCCCCACTCACCGGGCTCTGTCGGGGACTCCGCTCCTCCGCTGAGGCCACTCCTGGCTTCTCCGGTCCCCTTCCTGGACTGGTGGAGTGTAGTGGCAGAGGCCCCACTCCCCGGGGACTCTCTCCTTCGTGGCGATGCAGGCGGCGGGAAAAACCTCTGTTCTCTGGCTGCTGGCGCCCGCGGGGCTCTCCCTCACTCCTGGGAGCCCCGCACAGGCAGGCGCCGGCTTCCCTTCACCACTCCTCTTCACCCGGGTCCCCTCCTGGGACCCGGGACTTCGACATGGAGACTCCGGGCAGCACTCTCTCCCTCTCGCATCCCTGGCGGGCGGGACTTCCTTTCCTGAGGCGGAAGTCCCGCCTCGCTCCAGGCATCGCGCTGCCTGACTTCCTTTCCGGCCTCCGGCGGTTAGATGCGGGGTGGGCTCACGCTTTCCATAAAGATACCAGCGGGGTGGGCACCCGCCGAGACGCTAAATAAGCGGGGTGGGCACCCATAACTAAAACAGAAAAATGAGTGGGGTGGGCTCCCGCGCACTCTAAAATATACTTTGTTTTGCTCAGCCCCTCTCCCTATTCACAGGACAGGCCAGGGACATCAGACGCACCACAGGGGGTGGAGCCAGCATTGTGTAGGGAAAGCCCAGCCCTATTCAGGTTCCAGGGGTACTCCTCCCTGCCATCAACATGCAGATCTCTCCACTCACCACCGGGGCAGACCCATCCTGACTCCTGGAGACAGACACACCAGCCAATCACAAGCCAGACAGTCACTGCACATTTATTACACAGACAGGCCAGCTTCTAGAAGTGGCACTTCTACACGAGACACCATAACCCCGCACACATCATTGCGCAGCATTCACTCTCACGAGTTCGCACATACCAAACTCGACCCTGCACTCCTCTCACATCAGGACTTAACACGGTCACTCAGATCCCCCATGCATTCCTATGGGAGGGCAGGTCAGTCTCACTAAAAGATACACAGAGCGCACGCACTTTCCACTGGGACACAGTGTGAAAGCGCCTAGAGGCCTAAAACCACTAGTACAACATGGGAAAAAGGCTAGGATAATGCAAAACGTTCTAGGGGTGAACTTGCCAGAAGGGCCAAGTCCAACCACACCCTTCACTGGTGACTGACAGTTCTTGCCAGACATTATACAGTGCCCAATGAGAAGAACAGTCTGCTCCTGTCCGGAAAGGTGTTGGACTCTGGAGTGTCCTCCAGTCGGCAATGAGAATAGCTTCTATGGCCATTTGCAGGATATCGTCTCACTGCGTGGCATTCACAACATCAGCCAAGGACATCGGCAGTGGCCGAGGGAGGTCCACAATGAGCCTGACTTACTTTTCTGTTTCTTTGGCTTTGGCCTTCTCAGTGAGGGTGGCCAGCCAATCGTACCTGGACAGGAAATCCGCAGGATTGTGGGTGCCGGGTTGGTAATTCACTATGAACTGGAACGCCTGCAGTTGCAGGATCCACTTCTCGATCCTGGGAAGAGGACGCAATGAGGACCCCATGAACAGTTTTGACCAGTGGCTTGTGCTCCGTGATGACCGAGAAGGGGTGTCCATACAGGTATATGTAGAAATACCGCAGCCCCTTAGGATAGCAATTGCTTCTGGCTCGATTTCAGAGTAGCTCTGCTCCGTGGGTGTGAGCGTGTGTCTAGCATATGCCACAAGGGCCTGCTCTCCGCACTCTTGTTTTTGGGCCAACATTGCTCCCAGCCCGGTGGGGCTGGAATGCACCACCAGCTGTAACTCTCTCTGCGGGTTGAAGTACACCAGAGTGGTGTCTGCGGATAGGGCAGCCTTCGTCTGTCGAAATGCATCCTCCTTTTCTGGCCGCCATAACCAAGGACTAGATGACTTAGGGCCTCATGTAGGTAGCTAAATACCGGTCGGTAACGGCCGAAATTCGGTAAACATCCCGTTACCGACCGGTATTTAGCTATTTGGGATGTAGGAGGCATAATTCAGGATTCGGTAAATTACCGAATCGGTAAAATACCCAATCGGTAAATACCGAATCCTGAATGTAGGGAGCACTCTAAAGAGTGCAAATTAGAATTAAGAATTCGTTATTTACCACCAAATACAGGTTGGTGATAAATAACGAATACCTTGCAAAACGCAATATTTTGCAGATGTAAGAGTGCCATGTGGCAGACATACATGCCCTTAGGGCATGTATGTGCGCCACATGTGCACACATGCAAGAATCAGGGGTGCAACAGGGTGTCAATGTGACACCCTGCCACCCTTGTATATGCTCCCCCCATTACCGAATCGGTATTTACCGAATAGGTAATGGTGACTGGCTTCCCATTGATTCCTATGGGCCTCCAGGCCCATAGGAATCAATGTGAAGGTATGCCCCATTACCGAATCGGTAAATACCAATTCATATTTACCCAATTTTTCCGATTCGGTAAAATTTACCGAATCATTACCTACATCCCATTTACCGATTCATAAATACAGAATCGGTAAAATTCGGTATTTATGTATCGGTAAATGTGATGCTACCTACATATGGCCCTTGGTGAGCTCTCTGAGAGGGCTGATGAAGTCTGATAGATTTTTCATGAAGAGCCCACTGTATGTCACCTTCCCAAGGAAGTTGCTTCAGCCTTGGGCCGGAGGTAGAAGGCAATGCCACGATTTCTGAGGGCTGAGGGAACCACAGATTCATCGATGTGAAAATGTATTGGCTGGTCAGGTGGGACAGCGGATCCCTTCAAACAGTGTGAAGTCTTGGAGAAGGCGGCCCAGACCTTGTTCATGTATGCTGAATGCAAATTGTATGAGGTTGAGGTCTTGGGCATTGTGATAGATGAGGAGAAATCCTGACCCCGTCTGTGACAAGTACATCTTTGCTCTCCATTGTATGGAGTCATGAGCTAGGTTCACATGGAACATGCTGCAGAGCTGTAGAGGGGAGTGGTTGCCGAACACGTACACCTGTATGCTGGTTTGACGGAGCATTGGAGTGTAAGGCACACTGCGGTATACTTCTTCAGCCATAAGGTTGATCTTTGCCCCTGTGTCTATTAGGGCAGAAATGTTGTGATTCTGCACCTCCACCTGGCACATAGAGGCAGATTGACGATTCATTCTGAAGGTGTCCAGTGTCCTGACTGTGTGCACAACAGCTGCATCATCTTCATCCATGTCTTCATCAGACAGCGTGTCCTGGAGTTGTTCCACCGGTCTGGGCCATCACCCTTCTGAAAATCGGCAGACTTTAGTGAAGTGGTTAGGCTTGCCAAATGCGCTGCAGGTTTTACCAGTCGCTGGGAAGGCTTCAGTGTGGAGGTAAGGGCCACCACACCATACGCACGGGCAGGACAGCGAACCTTGTTTGGTTGGGCCAGACGGATGCTTTGCTGCTTCTCACTGATCCGCGTGCTCGTTCTTCGGGATGGCATTGAGCGGCTCTTCTTTGATAGAGACTGAAGAGGTAGGGTCCATATGGGCTGCTTGAGCCTTGGAGAGTCCTTTGAGCACCCTAAGGTCAGAATGGCCCTCATCAACATGTTGGGCTCACTGAGGATCCGTTCACCTAGCTTCGAAGATGCGCATCCCTGGATGAATTGAGCACGTATTTCATCGTCTTTATCTGGGACAGTACAGGTGCAATCAAGCTCTCAGCCACCCATGGAAGACGCCCACTGATTCCTCTGGAAGCTGCTGCAGGAGTATTCACTCTGGATTGGCGTAAGGTTCAAAGTGGGCTGTGATAGCATCGCTTAGTTTTGCAAAGTTCCGAGGGGGGCCAAATTCTATGACCGCCTTGGATATCTTGTGGATATCAGCGCTCCCAGATGTAGAAGCATTGGTCGCCTGCGACCTGCAGGCATTTCAACGGATCCAAAGTAATTTTCCAAACACTCAACACACACTTTCCAACGAGTGGCTTGGGAGGGCCGAGGCCCATTGATGGTGAACAGTTCTAGCGCCAGAACAGATGCCATGAGTGTAACAGGGTGGGGCGCCTCTGAGATACCGAGGGCCGGAGCAGGCCAAGATGCTGGGGAGATGGGGATTGCATGTGCCTGGATGGGTGTGGGGCCTCCAATACAGGCAGTGGGCTGGGCACGAGTCACTGAGGGGTCCAGTCAGCTCCCAGGTTGCAAAGATAAAATCTCTCTTTTGTACTTCTGTATGGAAGTGTGTGGGGTTTGCAGTTGTCTAATACATCCTATGTATGAGTCTATCATGGGTTCCAGGTCCACTAGCAGTGAGGGATTCTTTCCTTGCTGATTTTCAGCCACCTGAGTAATCTTTCTTTGTGTGTCTTTATTTAGTTTTATAGCCCCAGTACTTTTATGTTCTTTTTCTTTCTGTCTCAGGTTGTTTGTTTTCTGCCTCGATCTTCAGTGCCAGTATGAAAGTAGAATGAAGGAGGAGCGGCATAGAAGGCAAACGTGTGGAGGTCTGCAGGCAGGGCGTCGGCCACTGATATGGAGTGGTCCTCTTTCAGGCCCGTGCGAATATGCCGGATGATGCTGAGAGTTACTGTAGCCGGCACAGCGTCAGCGGGTCCTTCGGTGCGAGGCCGGGCTCTGGGGATCTTCAGGGCGGTCACATGGTGGAGCACCACCTCCAGCAGCTGTTTGAAGAGTGCAGCTGCGTGGAGCCGGAGTGGTCACAGCACGTGGGCACCAGCAGAAGCAGAAGCAGCCAGGACTGCTGCCGCTGAAGGCAAGAGCAACGAGGAAGAGGGTAAGTGGCCAGGTGAACAGAGTGACGGGGGAGGCACGCATGGATAGAGCGGGCCCTAACGTCGCCAGTGTTGATTTGCTAGCTAGCACATGTGGTGCTCTACAAAGAAAGCACACGGATGCAGTGCTTGTGCTAGTGGTTATTATTAAGGGTGGGCGTAGTTCGCAAAGTAGCACTTCGCGAAGCTACGCAAAGTGAAGTTCGCACTACGCGAGCTACGCATAGCACTTCGCGAACTGCGTAGTAACATGTTCGCACTGTGCAAGATGTTGTTTTCAATGATTGCACAGTGCGGACAAGCAACCGGCACTGTGCAATCATTGAAAATTACATCTTGCACAGTGCGAGCTGTAGTTTTCTGCTGCTCGAGTAGATTTTTACTCGAGCGGCAGCTTTCTCAACGCGAACTGGTAGTTTCTCATCGCGATCGGTCGCGAGCATACGCGACCCCTCGCAATGAGAAACCTGACCTCCTCGCGTTGGGAATCTCGCCGGGAGGTTTATTTTCCATGCTCGCGATCGCCAACTTGATGTTGCTGATCGCGAACAAGGAAAAAGTCTCGCCGGGATGTCATTTTGCTTGCTCGCGGTCGCCAACTTGACGTTGAGGACCGCGAGCAAGCAAAAAATGACCGCAACACTACGCAACACTACGCTACGCGTGTTCGCACTGTGCTACATGCAGTTCGCGTAGTGCGAAGTAGCGCGAACTTCGAAAACTACGCGAGCGTAGCGTAGTGCTTCGCCCAGGCCTAGTTATTATCACACTTAACCACACCCGGTTCCCCAGGCTATTTATTGCTTACGTCTAGCCGTACACCAGATGATACTACTTGGCACATGCACAGTGGATCCCATTAACTTTCATCCTTGTGCATGTGGTGTCTCCTAAGTTATTGCAACACTATAAAATCATATTTGAATTCCACTAGTGCTGAAGTTTTCTTGCCTCGAACCGCTGTCACCGACCTCCCGTTGCTCTTGTTTTCCATGGGTGGTTCTGCCCATAATTTCCACTTGCTGCATTCAACTGCCAAACTTTATACCTGTAAGAAAGACATCAAAACCAATCATCAACATACGTGTATCGGAGGACACAATAATGCAAGCTTGTGTAATGCAATATAAGGAAATTAAACTTACCGCCTTGAAAAACTCGTTGAAATTCCATGGCATCTTGGATTCTGATGCACCAAAGGGCACCAAAGGATACTATTAATCTTTTGTCATAAAAGAGACTTTATTTGTTTACAAGTTAGAAAAACCTCTAAAGATTGAGTAAGCAAGAATTGTTTTTAAAACGCCTGGCTACCAGAACCTTTTATCAACCCACTTGCCTTTTGAACTAGAAGGCTGAATCTGTCATGGTTTCACGGAATGAGAATAATTGCATAATGTAAAACAAGTATAGTTATTGCATGTTTAAAACCAGGTAATCAAAGGAAGGACGAGTTGTTTTTTTTAAATGTTATTTTTATTTTTTCATAAGATAACATTAACCAGGCGGCACATAAGTAAATCATACAAACAGCCAGATATTCCTTCGTACATTTAGCGTGTTTGTTACAACCACCGATTGAGTTGTAAACTTCAGTCATCAGTGTGTCGTCACATATATGTACTTAATACCTCATATGCAAATCACAGTATATTACACAGATCTTCTTCATAATGTTCCTTCTGGGTCTTGTGGTATAGACGGTAAGGCGCACAGCTCCCCCCTGTATATATTCCACCCTTTCCACAGCCGTATCCATTTTTTCGGGCACCCCCTGCGTACATATAGATTCTTTTAAGCTACCATAGCTATGTCCATGTCTGTACACCATTCTGCGAGTGTGGGGGCGGCTGCCGCACCCCAGTGTCTTGCGATATTCTTTTTTGCCATCATCATTCCCAAGGTTGCCCACGTCTGTCGTGTGATGGTAAGGTCTGTGGGTTCCCATATGTTTAAAAGGCAGCGCTTGGGTTCAGGCGGGACTGGGCTACCACTGAATCGTGTGATTTTTCCCATTACCAATTTCCAATATTTCACTATCTCAGGGCACTCCCAGATAGTGTTGAAAAAAGTGCCAGGCGCCCCACACCCCCTCAAGCAAAGTGGAGTGTCCGTTCTCCCCATGTGGTGGAGTGTCAGTCGTGTATAGTATACTCTATGTAGGATCTTAAGTTGTATCAGACGAAGCCTAGATGGGATTACCACTTCCCTGGGTGAGGCTAATGCGTCCTGCCAGTCTGAGTCGTCAAGGTCTCCCAGTTCCGCGACCCATTTATCACGGAGCTTTTGCATGGGGTCAGGTGCGTTGTTAATGAATTTCGGATACTTCATGAAAATTGCCCTTTTATCCATATGTTCTGTAGGTAACCTGTCTTCTAATGGCGATGCCTCAGGTAAGTTGGTGGCGGGCGGTATTGCTGCCTCTAAGGCGTGCTTTATTTGATAATATCGGAAACGCTCCGTTGGTGCCATCCCATATTTGGATTGGAGTTGCTCAAATGTAATCATCTTCCCCCGTACCCAGAGGTCCCCGACCTTGGAGATACCGATAGCATCCCATTGTTGGAATCCCTTGCTCTTACTCAGTCTACCCAGTCTGTCCGTGACCCAAAGTGGTGTGGCCTGTGTGATTTTGTTACACCAGCCCAGTTTTTTATGTACTGTTTGCCATATTTGGAGGGTGTGTTTCGTCGGACCCAGCAGGGCCTGCGGCTTGCCGTAGATTGCACGATACGGACCTTCGTCTCCCATTCCTACCCTATCCAGCCCGTAATCCGGGTCTGTGTGAGAGACATGCAGCCAGTTGTTTATTACCGTTAGTTGGGATGCCCAATAGTAGGTCTGGATATTAGGGAGTGCAATTCCACCATCATACCATGTTCGACACAGTTTAACCATTGCTATGCGAGCTGGCTTGTTATCCCAGAGGAGCTTAGTGACCTCTGCTTTTATAGCTCGGAAGTAGGATTGGGGAATCTGGAAAGGGGTATTTTGGAGGGCATACAGAAAACGTGGCAAGGCCATCATTTTAAAGAGAGCCGCCCTACCTAAGAGTGTTAACAGTAGCGATTGCCAGTGCTTAGTGTCCCGCTGCAGCCGTTGCAGTGGGGCGTGAAGATGGGGCTGTGAATATCTCGGGGCTGTGCGTTATATGTATCCCTAGATATTTAAAGTGGTCTGTCACTATTTTAACGTTGCAGCCAGTTGGTAGTCGTGGTGGGGGGCCATGTAGAACATAGAGCACGGATTTCGCGCAATTGATTGTACATCCTGAGAATCTCACAAAGGATTCACAGATGTCTAGGAGGCATGACAAAGATCTGCTCGGAGAGGTCAGGTATAGGAGAATATCGTCTGCGTACAGCGATATACAGTCTTCATACTCAGCAGTCCATCGGAGCCCACGAATGAGCGGGTCCTGCCATACCCATGCAATCAGGGGCTCCAGTATAAGGGCGAAGAGCAGTGGCGATAGTTGGCAGCCCTGTCGTGTGCCTCGGTGCAGTGAAAATTCCCTGGAGATGCGGCCGTTCGCCACCACGTTCGCCAGGGGATTAGTGTAGAGGAGTTGTATCCAGGAGCAGAACGTGGGGTCAAATCCTAGCTTTTTGAGGACAGCAAATAGGAAAGGCCACTCGACCGTATCGAAGGCCATTCTTGCATCCAGTGAGAGTATAATGGTGTCCTCTTGGATCGTGTGCCTTCGCCCCATAACTCCATGGAGGCGTCGTAGGTTTAGGGCCGTATTCCTCCTTGGCATGAAGCCTGATTGGTCTGGGTGTATTCATTTGGCTAGATACGGTGTGAGTCGGTTGGCCAAGGTTTTGGCAAAGATTTTGGCTTCCGAATTTATCAGGGATATAGGCCTGTAGGAGGTGCAGTCTGTCTGGGGTTTCCTGGGTTTGCAGATGGCCACTATATTCGCCAAGTGCTGGTCTCGTGGTAGTTCTCCTGCCTCCAGACCCGCCTCGAACATCGTTAATATATCGGGTGCCAAGGTCGCAGCGTTACGCTTAAACCACTCTATGGGGATTCCGTTGGGGCCGAGGGCCTTCCCAGACTGAATTTTATGAATTGCTAAGGCCAGTTCGTCTGCTGTAAGTTTTGCTTCTAGGAGCTGAGACTCCTCCTCCGCTAGTTTAGGAAGACGGATGTCACGGAGGAAGTCATCCAACTCCTCCTGTGTGTGTGAATGTGCGGAGGCATAGACTTGTTCATAATGGTGTGCTAGGAGATCTACCACCTCTTGTGGGTTCTGCGTGGTAGCTCCCGTGGGCAGGCTGACTTCTGCCACCCATCTGTCCGCCTTCTCACGTTTATCAAGCCAGGCCAACAGTTTGCCCGCTTTGTCACCCATTTCGTATATTGTATACTGCGTTGCCGATAGTCGTGACTTAGTGTCTTCCCATAGATGGTCTTTGTATTCTTGTTTTTTAAGTAGTAACCTATGTGTGACATCGTCAGAAGGATCTGGTCCCAGATCCTTCTCCAGATCATCGATCTCTCGCTCAAGTGTCTCCATTCGCTGGGTTTTATCTCTCTTGTGTTGCGTTAAGAGTGAGATTGCCTGCCCCCGGAATACAGTTTTATATGCCTCCCACAGGGTAAGCGGTGAGGGGACCGAGGTTTCGTTTTCAGTAAAGTAGTGCATGGTAACATCTAATAGTCCCTTTGTTATTTCTGGGTTTTTCAAATATCCGGGGTAAATCGGGTACGTTCGAAGTTTAGCTGATGTTTGCCATGTATAATTAGTACTAAGTGGGGAATGGTCGGAGATACCTCTCGGCAGGTGGGAGATCTCCAAGAAGTGAGCTATTTCATCCGCCGCTGCCAGTATGTGATCTATTCGAGAGAAGCTGTTATGAGCGCCCAAGTGGTATGTGTATTGGCGCGCCTGCGGGTAACGGTGCCTCCAGACATCCGCGAGGCCCAGTGTCTCCATCAAGTCTGTAAGCGCCGAGTGTGCCCTATGCTGGTGTCGCGGGGGTGTGCGGTTGATGGTGTCGTCTAGCGTAGCGTTGAGATCCCCGCCTATGCCCTGGGGGAGCTGCAGCAAGAACGCTCCTAGCGCCGGGTATGTCACTGAGTGAAGCGCTGGGGGGAGATAAACAGAGACTACGTTAAGTAGACGGCCCTCCCATTGGCATGTCATTGCCGCGAACCGGCCCTTGTCATCTGTATATGTCTTTTTGACTGCGATTGGGTACTGCTTTTTGATGAGAATCCCCACCCCGCGAGAGCTGGTTGTGAACTCTGAGTGGACCGCTAGTTTGAAGCCACATCTGTCAAGTGCTTTACATGTTGTCCCCGTCAGGTGAGTCTCTTGTATCATTGTTATCGCTGGCGCCTTGCGCTTTAGGTATTGGAGGACTAATCCGCATTTCAGCTTGTCTCGAAGGCCATTAACATTCCAGGAAATCATGGGCAGGGCTTGCATGTGCGTTCGGTCTTGCTGAGGTGCATCAGGAGTAGTGAGCCTGTTGGGTAGTGACGGTGTATTATTTACGGTCTAGATAACAGTGGAATTCCGGTGATGTTGTCAACATAAGCTGATAGTGTGTCTGAAAACTTAACAATACAATCAGATGAACTAAACTAAAGCTTCCCTTATTAACCCTGGATCCCTCCCCCCTCCCTGCTTCCCTGCAAGACGGTATAGAAACTTCCCTCCACCCCAACTTTGTAGAGGGCCTAAATCCCTTTACCCAACACATCTGTAGGGGGAGAGGAGTGTCCGCCAGATGCCCCTGTTTATGGGCCGCAGCACAGGATTAATGTCCCAATTTGCCTGGTATGATGAGGTCGTAGGTGGATGGAGAGTGTCTTTGGTTCACCACTTTTGTCTTACATATCGAGGCCCGGCTGCAGTCAGTATCAATTGGTTTCGGTCTTTGCTGACTTAATGTTCACTTACTGCACGCTTGTCCGGTTCGTCGCCTCTTGGGTTTCACCATTGAGTCTGAACTTGGCTGCCGCATTCGACTTGTGACCACACCTTTCTCCAGGAGCATCCAGAAGTCTGGGCGAGGTCTGCTGTTTGGCAGCCTGGCTGCTCACCGCTGTTGCCCATTCCATTCAGTCGTGAGGTTGTGTCCCTGGCGGTGGATGGCTATCGCCGTTTTTGTCTCGTCCGGATCCGTTACGGCTGGAGACTCGTCGCCAGCCCTCCAGCCATTCCTGTGCCTCCTCAGGTGTGGTGAAGAACCACGTTTTCCCTTCTGCCTCCACTCTCAACTTAGCCGGGAACATCATGGAATATTTGAGGTCTCGGCTCCTGAGTTCTTGCTTTATAGCCAGGAAACTCCGTCGCTGTTTGGCGATAGACACGGTGTAGTCCGGAAAGATGGAGATCACTGTGTGCTGGCACCTTAAGGGGGGTGCCGCCCTTGCAGTCTGAAGGATGAGATCTCAGTCGCGAAAGTTGAAGAGCCTCGCTAGAATTGGTCGGGGGTCACCCGGCCGCGGCTTTCCCCCAGGAACACGGTGAGCCCGCTCCACCGAGAAGTAGTTGGAGAGTCCTTTTGGCTGCAAGTGATTCCTAATCAAGTCCTCCACAAATAGATCCATGGCAGGACCCCCCGTTCCCTCCGGCACACCTACTATGCGGATGTTGTTGCGGCAGGAGCGACCTTTGAAATCATCCAGCTTCGCCGCCATTTGTTTGTTATCCAACTCAAGCTGCTCCATTTGGTTCTTCAGTGTACGTGTGTCTGCGCTTAATTCTGTCGTCGTCTTTTCCGCTTCCGTCACTCGCGAACTAAGGTTGCGAAAGTCAGCATGTATGAGGGACAGTTCGGTGGTGACTGTGTCTATGCGGGATTCTAGTGACGCATGGACCTTGTTGAGCGTAGCCATAATATCTTGCAAGGTAATATCATTTGCTGGTGTGGGGCCTTTACCTGCTGCGTCGTCCGCAGCACCCCCTCTCGGGTCAGTAGACTCGCTCTTGGAGTATGCATATTTCTCCAGTCTGTTCTGTTGGATCCCTCTTTGGCCCCAGCCCCCCATGGTGCCCTGACCAGGAGCACCGGGCTTTGTTCACCAGGAAAAAGCAGGTGATATCCACCGCCGCCTGCCTGCGCCTTTCTATCTGGCGTGCGGCCTGTCGGGTTTCTCACCAGCCGTAGGGTGTCACTGATCCCAAGGGAGGGGCCGTTCTCAGCTGCGTCTGAGTAGTATGTCGCCTTTGACAGTCAGTGGTGGTGTTGCATGGATCTTGCCGCCCACAGTGCGATGGTGCCTCCAGCAGGTTCGCCGGTCACTTGGAGCAGGGGCTCTCTCAGGCCCAGAGACACCCCCCAGCCGCCGCTGACATTCTATGATGTATGGGGGTGGGGCCAGGAAGTAGGTGCCCTGGACAGTCGCTGACGTTACTGAGCAGAGCTTGTCGCCTGCAGTGTGGTGGCCGCTGCCAGCGGGCCCAACCAACACTCAAAAACGGGGTCCCCTTCAGGCCCAGAGGCCCCCTCTTGTTGCTGCTGTTATTGTGTGGCGTATGGGGGTGGAGGCTGGGCCCTGAAGACACACGCGGGGTCACCACCCCCTCACTGTGTCCACTGCAGTCGGGCCTTATTTACTGGAGCGGTGGTGCCAATGAACGGGCGCCTGCCCCCCCACCGCAAGCTCAGGATCGTGTCAGTCTGGGCGCTGGGTGGGCCGCCGCCGATGCCCTCTGCCGCAGCGCAGTCCGTAGCGTGCAATCCGCAGGGCCAGCCAGTAGGGACTCCCGGCACTCATGGGACACGGTACCTCATTAGGCGGCAGAGCGGTCGAAGTCGCGATGGGGAGGAGGCGTCCCCCAATCCGGACCCAGCCGCACCGGTGTTGCGGCGCTGCTGTCAATCTCCCGGGTCTCCCGCCGGGCCGGCTTTTCACGCGGTCCCAGGCCGCTCCATGAGCTCACCGCAGTCCCTCAGTCTACGCGCCGATGGGGGTCTTTAAGTTTATTCCTCGGATGCCGCCGGAGTTCCGACGGCTGGAGCAGCCATTATTGCCAGGCTGTGGGCACGGATCAGTGTGCGGATTGCAGCTGCGGCCTTCGGGGGTTCTGGAGCTCCTCTAAGCTGTGGCCATTTGCAACGGCAGCAAGCCACGCCCCGGAAGGACGAGTTTTGAGTCATAGGGTAGAAAGCGAGTGTCTTGAATACTTAGGGGCAGATTTATGAGCCCCTTGCGCCACTTTTGCGTCACTTTTCCCATGTTAAAAGTGACGCAAAAGTGGCGCAAGGGGCTCATAAATCTGCCCCTTAGGGTTTAACACACAAAGGCATGTACTTGGGTAAAACACTGTCCTGAAGTTGAGGACCAATAACCTCCCTAGTAGCAAAGATAAAACAATTAAGTAAGGAAAGGGGTGGGGGGAAAACAGTATGCTAGAAGAGGAGAAATATATTAAAAGTTTTTTCTTTTATTGACATTCAAATATATCTTCTTGCCTTTTCTCTTATAGATACACACTCACACACACACAAACACCTTCTATTACTAATGAGTACATCATATAGAAGATATAGAAGAGATGCCCACATGCAAGAGTGGCCAGGCAGACCGTAGAATGCCTCCCTTTTCCGGAAAATCCCATTCCCCTTTTTCCTGTGGACTGCTCGGTTTTGCAGTACAGAACTGTGTACAGACTGGGGCAATCTTTTGGAGGGATGGGGACACTCTTCTTTGGATCCACCACACTCTTACAGGATCATTTATGAGGTTAGTGCTTAAGCATTACAGAATAGCAAGCCAACATATATCATTCTGTCCAAGAGCGCTTGAGCCTCAGAATCCATCCTTTTATGAGGTAGTCAATCTATTAGTTGCCTTGCAAAATGACACAAGAGAGCTACATCAAAATGTTCAACAGTCACAGGAATTCAAACAACAGCTGACACAAAGATGAGATACCTTGCAGAGTCAATTGAGTTCTAGTAATGTCTTTCAAAGTAGAAAAGGAGCTGCCTACTAAATTTGCTTTAAAACCAACTACTTTTGTTCATTCTGAGGCCTATACTAAACCTGACGGAGGAGAAAGTGCTATTGGAGGTGCAGGGTCAGGTTCCGGCTGTGCATATTGGCATCCCACCCACGGTTGCTGTGGCACTTGTAGAGCATTCTTGTGGAGAGTCAGCTAAATTTGCCACTTTCTTAAACCAGTGTCATTTACATTTTATTTTGCTAACAACTAGCCAGGGGTCACTTTCATACTTTCTTTTTTAGGGGGTACAGCTGCCTCATTATCCATTATGTTAGTGGAAAGGGACTGTCCTCTTTCATATGATTATGCAACTTTTAGGGTTGAGATTAAAAAAGCTTTTGGTAAATACACATTAATGCAATCTGCAGAGACAGTATTGTTGAATAATACAAGGTACTAAGGATCTTATTAGTTATGAGTTACCTAACTACATTTAATCAGCCGATGGCCTAGTCTAGGTGGCTTGAGGAAAAGATATCCTCATTTTTTATGAAAGGCTACATGATGACTTTAAGGACTTGTTGGCTCAAGTAGTCAATCTTCTTGAAGATTGTGAGGAATTCATTGACTTAGTTGTCAAATTGGACCATCATTTAACTGAACGTAAATCAGGCTGTAGTAGGGGTGATCAGAAAATAATGATGATTAGAGAAAAACTGAACCCAAGGTTATGAATTAGAACAAGCCCATAAAGCTCAGGAGAATTTACAGACCACTTACTAAAGATGAAAGGCAAAGACATTGAGATCATAAAGTTTGTATGTGTTGTAGCAAAGCAGATCACTCACTAAAAGGTCGCATGATCAAAACGAAAGGTAACACTAGGGCAGTTCCTGCCACAACAGACCAGGAGAGAAATGCTGGAACCCTTTAGGCATTGAGACCCAACTTCCGGGTGAGACAGGTTTAAGGAACTTTAAAAAATTTGCAAATATTTAATGTTGAGGATTTAGTGCATCATTTTCATGTTCTTGTAAAACTAGATTGACAACCAGATAAAATCTAAGGAGAGATGTTAGTGGATTCAGGAGCAACTAGTAATTTAATGGGCTCCTCATTAGACAAAAATTAGAAATGATCCCTACAATTTATGGTGGGAAAATCTTGTCGGGCCTGTGGTCACTCAATCCATTGTACTAACCATGACAGTTTTTGTGAATCATAAAGAGAAGATTCAATCTCATCTCATTACTGTACCACAATTCCAAGCTATACTCAGAATTTCTTGGTAATGTAAACATAATGCTTGTATAGACTGGACTCCTAGAAGCTCAACCTTTCAGTCTTCACATTGCCAAAAACTAACTGCTTACAGGAGGCTCATCTCCAGCAGAGTTTAAATCAGTGTAACTTTGTGGGGGTTGTTCTACTTGAAGTACATCAAGACTTTGTTGATGTTTTAGACAAAGCAAAGGCCAATGTTTTAACCCTACAATGTCTATTTGATTGCAGAATAGACCTACAACCTGGTGCTCAGTTACCTTCTAGTAGTGTCTATGAGCTCACTGAATGGTAGAATCAACATCTCCGGGAATATCAAGATCCGTGGTACTCAGAATATGGCCCCCGGACCACCAGCGGCCCAGCAGACCTTGCTTGGTGGCCCGCGGACCATTTTCATGGCCCATTCTTGCTTGGGCTAGCCAAGCACAGCTGCTCCATAGCGGGATCCCCTGAGGGTTTCAGTAAACATAAAAGTGGGCCGCTCAAGCATTGCAATATCAACTTTACTGCGGATGCTCCAGTGGCCCTCTTTTGTGATTACTGAAAGCCTCAGTGACTACAAGCACATGGCAAGTAGCCCGTCACAAACGTTTGTGTTTTTAAAAGGCTGTTTTAACTGGTACCTGCCAAAGAGATCATTGCGGTCAGCCGACGCAAAACTCATTAACGGCTAAATCGTGGAACGCTCTACCATTAGCCCTTAGAAACATACCGAACCTTTTAGAAAAGAGTTAAAAACATGGCTTTTCTCTAACTAATCAGGTGTCTCTGCTTTCACCTTCTAGCCCACAGTAGGTCTTCTCATAGCGCCAGGACACCTTCGGGTGTCAGTTTGCGCTCTATAAGCATAACTAACATTAACATGATACATTTGGGGAATGTGTGCGCTGGGTCTCTGTGGCTTGAAATCACAGCCCTCTAGATTAAAAAAAAGAAAAAAACAACCAGCTGATGGCAGACAATTCGCTTACACTCAAAGTGTGATTGCCAGTGCAGGGCCTATGAAGTAGCTACCGCTGCATGGTGATTGGCTACCTTGCAAGCCGTGCTCATCGAATCACAAAATTAGAATGAGTCCAGCGCCAGCCACGTGGTGGGTAGTGGGAAATGGAATGGGCCAGAGGACTGTATTTCAGGCCACATGCCGTAGTCACAGCCAGAGTGGGAGGATGGTCAAGACTGTCCGCAAATCAAATAAAAAAATGACTTCACTGCTTGAGACCGGGGGTTTTCATATGTGCATGTGTGAACGCATATGGGAGTCATTTTTACAAAATAAAAAGCTTCTATGCAAAAGCAACATGTGCATTTACATAAATAGACAAAGTGATGATAGGGGACACCGCCAACAATCCTGGTGCTTTTTTGGCAAAATTACAACTATTTGTTTTTGGGCCTTCAGTTTATTTTTAAAAAAATGAAAAGTTGGTTTGTGAAAAGAATACTGTTTAGTTTTAAACAAGGTCAAGATTTTGTTTGGGGGATTTATTTTTACCTAAAATTAAAACCTTTTATTTGAAAGAAAAATGTTGTTTCAGAAAATGGAAAGCTCATGTCTAGGGTGAACAAGCTAATCCGTCAAAAACTAAAATTAAGGGGTCTATTAGCGGTGCAGGGACCGTCCGCCAGTGGTGCAGCGGTCCAGCACCGGCAATTAGGATGCCACTGCCACCATGGCGGTGGCATCCTCTATTTCCAGCATTGTGGCGGGCGGTGCTAAGAGCACCGCCCACCACAATGCTGGAAATGCACTCTGTGCATTGTCATGCACATGGTGACAGGCACAGCGTAGTGCCTGCCACCCTGTCCATGACAATGTAGGGGGTGTACCATAGGTACCCCCCCATGAGCACCCCCCAGCCCCCATACCCTGGTGGCCCGCAATGGGCCACCGTGAGCAAACTCCGCATGGCTTTCCATGGCGGGGTCTCTGCCATGGAAAGCCCTGCACCGCTGCCCATGCTAATATGGATGGTGGTGTCTAGCAGACACCGCCACCATATCCAGCCCCTTTTCCGCCCGGTCGACTGGTCGACCGGTGGAAAACCGGCGGACGATCTTTCCATTCGCCGGGTTCCCCCCTGCCATACTAATATGGCAGGGATAAATGGGTGGTGGGTCGGGTGTTTTGTAGGGCGGATCACCACCGCCATGCGGGCAGTGGCAATCCGCCCTACATCCTAATAGACCCCTTAGTCTTGAAAGACATATGAGTCAAAACTGACAAGTTAATATTTGCATTTCCAATGTTTTCCAAAATATTTTACATTTTATATTTTACTTATAGTTCATCCTCAATCGTAGTCTGACTGTTGCTGTTATTTTATTGGCGCTACTGGGCATTTCATCACTGAATTCAATAGAACTATTTATGACGCCTATCAGAGGGCTACACCTGTGAAGGCGATGTAGGAATCCACAAGGTCATGTAACTTGAGGGGCTGTTCTACATTCTGAGCCTTTAGGAACGTGGTACTCAGAGTATGGCCCACGGGAAGCCACCGGCCGAGCAGACCTGGCTTGGCGCACGCGGACCATTTTCATGGGGCCGTTCTTGCTTGGGCAAGCCAAGCACAGCTGCTCTGTATCAGGATCCCCCAAGGGTTTCAGTAAATACAAAAGTGGGCCGCTCAAGCATCACAATATTGACTTTACTGCAAATGGTCCAGTGGCCCTTTTTTGTGTTTACTGAAAGCCTCAGTGACTACACGGGCATGGCACTGGCGGGAAGCAAAAGCCCTTTAAAAGTCAGCTGTTATGCATTTACAGCTGACTTTTAAGGAGCCTTTCAGCAAGCTTCCTGCTACCTTTGCTAGGACGTCGCCGCCTGCATTGTCCATGCTGCCCACAGCCTGCTTACTCCGATCTGCGATCTGTGATATTCTCACGCCCGTACCTTCAGCGAATTATTCTGGGTGAACTCGTCTACCCTCAGCTGTTTTCTGAAGCCCTCAATTGTTCTTCCTTGCGCTACGAATAATTGCTTCAATTCAGCTTGCTCACCCGTTATATGTCCTGATGATGATCTCGAACAGTTGAGATCGAAACGCCGTTGACCTTTTACAACAAAACTCTTCCTATTCTATAAAGTTGCTGGAGGAGTTTTACACTATTGTTGTCAATGCAATGCCGTTATATTAAACTTCACCATCACTCTGCACGTCACGCCTCTTTCACTTATTGTGTGAGCACCTGAATTCTATTGTTGTGGAAATAAATGTTTCACATGAATTGACTTATGTCCCTATGTACATTATTAATTTTTTTGCTCCTTTAAAATAATTAATCTTCAACTCTCTAACCATAAGTGCTCTCCTTAGGATCACTTTATTATTGGACCTTTTGGCCACACCCGAACCATTGATTTTTTACTACATACAATGAGAGCAAAATACCAGCTCCCAACAGACTGGTACCCAAATACTAATAAACGTGTTACCTAGGGTTCCTGAACATGTCACAGGACAACTACCATCCACCCCCACTTTAAAAAGAATAATTGCTAGAACCTGGGGCCATATTATCAAGGAACGGCGATAATGGGCTTGACAATATGCCCTTGTGAATTCCCATAGAAGCCCAGGTTCTGGCTTGAACCTGGGCTTCTATTGGATTTCTCAAGAGCATATTATCAAGCCCATTATTGCCGCTTTAGCGGCAGTTTCCTGCCGCTAAAGCGGCGATAATGTTATCGCCGTTCCTTGATAATATGGCTCTAAAAGAGCTACAGCTCAAACACCACCCACCCCCAAACTTCTGCATAAACAGAAATGTTACCGGAATATACCATCACCCACAAAGATGAAAAATTCCTTCTTCATGACAATAACAGTAATGAAAAACAAATTATCATCTTTGCAACCAACCGCAACTTACAAAAACTTAAAAACTGTGAAACGTGGATGATGGATGGCACATTCAAAGTTTGCCAAAAGCCTTTATACTAACTATATACAATCCATGGCAAATATGTAGACATTGACATCCCCTTTATATACGCACTACACCCTAATAAGCAAAACACCACCTACATAAAGCTCCTTACAATACTAAAGCAATGCACCGACAACTACTTTCCACAAAATATAATCATTGACTTTGAACAAGCAATGATTCAGTCAATTTAAAAAATATACCAACACACTGCAATACAAGGTTGCTATTACCACTTCAACCAAACTATCTGGAGACAGCTACAAAAATCTACTCTAATTATAGATTACGTCACCAATAGCAACTTTGCCTAACAAATTAAAAAATGAATAGCCCTGGCCCATGTACCAATAACTGAAGTAGCCAACCATTATAACATACCCCTTGAAAGCCGTTTCTATCAAGCAAACAAAACTAAACTAACTCCCTTCCTAGACTACTTTGAAGACACTCTGGTAGGTCAGGGTACCGTAGACAACCAAATACCCTCGTGGAACGTCTACGATAGCACTCTAGCACAAAAAGCTAAAACTAACAACTCGGTGGAAGGATGGCATAATGTCTTCCAAACAACAATAAGAAGAGGGCAACCAACCCTACACGACTAATAGAAGCTATAAAAAAAGAACAGACCTCTCAAGAGCTAAGGCTAGAGCAATCCCTAACTAAAATTGCCCTAAACTCAGTACACAAACAAAAACTATTTATAAATACCTACAACACAAAAAATGACTATTTCCAAAGGGCTAGAATACCTAGACATGATTGCTAAATCTATATTTTAAACAGAAAACAAAGCTACACATCATAAGCATTTTAAAATCACAAAACATTTAAACAGCATAATTCTACTCTTTTAAATTAATAATTTTAATGATGTAATTTAAAATTTAAAAACAAACACAAAAATATGACATAATATAATTATTAAAATAAAAAAGAAAGAAACTAACCAATTTAACCAAAAACATTTCCCACCCATAATAATAAAAACTAACTTACAGTTATGTCGCAGTATCCGATCCTCAAAAACAAAAAAATCCATAGAAGATAAAACAAAAGACAAATCAATTTGAAAAGAAAGCCCCCCAAAAATGCAAAAATACGACTGTAGAAATAAGCTCCAATTATGCAATCCACGAAACCCTTAAAAACCTGAAAGTTAGTTTTAAAAAACGCAAACATTGAAAAGGGTCCCACGACGTAATCCTCACAATAACGAAACCCTCAAAAACCTGAAAATTAGCTTTAAAAAAAACACTACAACAAACCGAAAATTAAAAGGAAATGGTAAGTAACTTGTTTTCAAAAAACAAAATGCATTTTCCAAAATAAACGTGTCGTTAGCACCATCCGTTCACAAAACAGAAAAACTGTAAAGAAAAAAAAGAACAACTTCCTACAATAACATGTACAAACCCACACATTAATAGCAACATTACATACAAGATAACAGAATTAAACAACACATAACTAACACTACATAACACTCTACTTCTATACAACACTATGTCAAATGCATAAAACGTTAAACTACCAAAACAACACCTAACTATGCCAAAAATGGACAAATAACGTCCTATCAAACCTAATTACACTACTACTTCCTCACCCCTACCCTAAAACTGCCTTAAAAGTAAATTAAATTAAACTTACCTTAACCAACAAAACACAACTCCTAACCTCAAGGTTCTGTCTTCCATAATGACCTAAAAACAAAACAGATACACAAAAAAGTGAGGAAATGGTAAATAGAATGCCTGCGTATTAAAAATGAAAAAAGGACTGATCCCCATGGACAAGAATGAAGAAATTAAATGAATATTTTTATTTATTATAATTTTTTTTTAAATGTTCAAAAAATATACAAAAATGTGTAAAATATACACTGAATACGATGGGGTCTATTAGGATGGCAGGCAGAACACCAGCCCGACCGTCGTAGAAGCGGAAATGAATCGTCCGCACGTACAGCAGCAAAATCGGCGGTCTGATTAGGATCAACCGTGAGAAAAAAACAACCGCTGCAGAACGATGCCACAAAAGACCGCCGGTAGCGGGCGGAGAATGTGAAAACCCATCCCTGGTGGTCGGATTCGTGGCGGAAAACCCCAAAACTGCTACACGGCCAGCGGACTGACCGCACGTCCAGTTGGGATACCATTGAGGTGACAGTGGAACGATCCGCTGTTTCCGACCGTTGCGATCGCTAACAGTGATGAATGGGAGAGCCGGTAGAAGGGCGGTTGCATACCCACAGCCGCGGACGTTTCGGGACAATTATGGCGGTCAACAAAAAAACACAAAACAAGGCCACCAAGTGTACACAATAAACTAACTCAGACCCAAAAACACCTAACACACCCCAATGACACATCCCCATGGCAACTTAAAAAATACAAATCCCAGGACAACCCACACAACACATCTGAAAGCAATACTCCATGTTAACACACTCACATAGCTGAGTATAATACCAGACCCTTCCCTGACCAGAATCCTTTGCAAGACTCCACCCCTGAATGAACCAACCCTACAGCACAAAGGAGAGGCAAAACACCACACATCTCACCAGCACAAAAACATACACACACCACTTACATCACCACCACCACTTTCACACCTGCACCTTTAACACAATTGCACATCACACACCATGGCACAGAAGAAAATGCCCAAATTCACTGACAATGAGTTGTAAGTCATGGTAGATGAGGTAATCAGAGTAGACTCACAATTGTTTGGTAACCTGGTCCAACAGACACCATTAGCCACAAGAGAACAAATGTGGGGAAGGATAGTCAGCAAATTCAATGCAGTAGGGACTGTCCCGCGCACCAAGAGGGAGATTGTGAAGCGGTGGCATGACCTCAAGAGCAAGGTGAAGGAGAGGTACAACAAGAACCCTCAGCTGGCTCAGATGACTGGCGGTGGCCCTCCCATTCCACCAAGAACATTCACTGGATGAGAGGAGAAGGTGCTTGTCATACTGCATCCAGAGCACAAACAAATGTCTACCATCACACTGCTATGTACTGTCTTGCACAACTGCAAAGCTACACCTCCTAGGCCCAAATGCATTAACGTGCACCACACTCTCCACAACACATGTCTCACAGATCCGACATTCACTCCCTCTGATTCACCCCAAAGGTAGATAGCAACATTGCCATGGGGGCATGTGTACAGGCAGCCAGCTCTACAACTCCCACCAGGCCCCCTTGTCCCACAGCTCAGCAAGATGGAGCACTCCCATCACCCCATCCAGAAGCATGTAGCAGCCATTGTATTTCACCATCCAAACTTGCAGGTAGGTAGCCATCTTCACAGGGAGGGGGTTTTGTGGTGAGGAAGCCTGCACTACAACTCCTACCAGGCCCCCTTGTCACAAAGCACACCAGGATGGAGCACTCTCACCACTCCACCCAGAAGCATGTGGCAGCCATTGTATTTCACCAACCAAAATTACAGGTAGGTAGCCATCTTAACAGGGAGGGGGGTTTGTGGGTGGGAGGCCAGCACTCCAACTCCCACCAGGCCCCCTTGTCCCACTGCTTAGCTCAAAGGAGCACTCCACCCCACCCATAAGCACGTGGCAGCCATAGCATTTATCTCTCCAAACTTACAGGTAGGTAGCCATCTTATGCTCTCTTGTCCCAACCCTGAGCAGGATGGAGCACCCACCACACCCACAACCATGTGTCTGCCATTGCATTACCCACCTTCACCTAACAGGTAGGTAGCCATCTTAACAGGAGGGGGTGGTTCTGTTAGGGAAGCCTGCACTATAACTCCCACCAGGCACCCTTGTCCCAAAGCTGAGCAGGATGGAGCATTCCCCCCCAGCAGGAGGCATGTGGCAGACATTGGATTGCTCCCTTCAAAATCACAGGTAGGTACTCATCTTATGCTCTCTTGTCTCACCCCTGAGCAGGATGGAACACTCCCCCACCCAAGAGCCATGTTTAACCTATTCCCTCCCTCTGCTCAACTTCACAGGGAGGAAACCATATTAACAGGGAGGGGGGTTTGTGGTTAGGAAACCAGCACTACAACTCCCACCAGGCACCCTTGTCCCAAAGCTGAGCAAGATGGAGCACACCACCACACACCCAGAAAGATGTGTCAGAAATTCCCCCCAAATGTGCCACTGAACAGGTAAGTAGACAGTGCATACACCCCACCATTTTGCTCAAAAAGTATGGAGCCATATGACCACACCAGCCCTCACATCCCACCCAACTTGGCATAGATCCAATAGCCACTTCCACTGTGCAGACAGCTAAGCGTATGTAACTGTCACCAAAACCAAAGTGTAACTCACCAAATCACATGTTTAAGAAATTCAGGGCACAATCATGCACAGCACTGAATGCTATATGTAAGTGCCATGGGGCAGAACATCCAGGCCCATATGAAAACCAAACAAGCATGGTCAGTAGTAAAAAGAAAGCAAAGCACATGATATGACAAAGGTATGCATTAGTTTATGGCTAGTTTATGCTCAGATGTAATGTCTTCCATGCAGAGTAAACAACAAAGATGCTTCACATAAAGTTGTAGTGATGCTAGTCGTTAGATGACGACATGTCCTTGTAATCACGCAATCTGTACGTGGTGCATGGTATCTATTGACATGTCACACCATGGACAAGTAATGTATGTACCTCCACATCATGTCATGATGCTCAGCACCGTGCAGTCATACAAAGTGATGTCAATGTAAACTGTGTGGTGTATAACATGTAACATCCAAACATCTAACACCAAGCATGTGGGGTGCACTTCAATGACCATTTCCTCTCTGTTCCACAGGTGACCAAGAACTGACAGCTGCAGATGACAACACCAATCTGCAGAGCCATTCCCTTCCCAGAACATGGACTCTCTGATGCAGACTCCCTAGATTCCTTGCATGCGGACCCAGAAGCCGGCCCATCAGGCCTGCCAGGGCGCAACAGGTCCCAGGACTCCACCACCACCAGTGCTGCCCCACAATCTGAGGAGGGCAGCGATAGTACACAGGTGCGTCGAGTGGTGACGCCACAGGTCCATGACAGCAGGGCAGGGGGTAGGGCAACTGAGTGACAACATCAACCGGACACTGGGACCGAAGCCCTGGCCAACATCGCCAGAGTCCTTGGGGCATATGAACAAGCCCAGGGACACACGGGCCAGGCTCTGGAAGAATCACGTGAGTTCCGCCTGTTGCTGAGGTCCATAGACACACGTATGGGCCAAATCATGGACCTCTAGGGCCAGCTTGTGGGTGTCCTGAGAGACAGGCCTGCAGCCAGAGGAACAGCTCAACCTCCCTCCAGTGGCATGCAGGATGACAGTCCCACCACCTCCCCTAGGGCCACAGAGAGTGGTGAGTCCTCAGACACAGCTGAGCCCGCAGCAGAGGCCCCCCCTGCCACATGCTCAAGGGGGCCGTGCAAGGAAAACCAAGGGAGGATCATATGGCAAAGCACCAGCCAAACACCAGTCAAGGAGACAGCAATAATGGCACCTCTCTTCACCTTGCCGTTGACTTTGTTGACTGTCCTTACCCACACTGCCATGTTGATGGCAGGCGTCTGTTTGACTGTGTCACCACATCAATGTGGTGACTACTCTATTGTCTCATCTACCATCACAGATAACTCACTGATTCACTTTTCACCTTTTTGTAAATATTCACTTCCCTGTCACATATACCCATTGTAAATAAACACTCTTTACACACCTATGTTTTCGTGTCAGCTCCATGTTTATCACAGAATGTACAATGTTGCCTCTGATTACAATGTACCAGGAGCACTGATTGTTTTGAGGCATAGAGAGGCTGAAGGGACCTAGGAAAACACAAGAGAACAATATTCACGTGTCAGGTGATGGCATCACAGCCATTACACAACACTTGTCATCAAAGTACTCAAATCTGCACACATTACAATGAGCAACAGTACCAACATAGACATCCTGTATCTGTGCATAACTACCCTGAACCAGAAACATTAGCAGCATGAAGGTTAGGTCGATCCAAACGGAATTTACGTATGATGTCCTCATCTTCCATGTCCGCAAGCAATGTGAATGGACGATGCACATTTGCTTGCCTCCTAGGCGAGACGAAAGGAGACACAAGTCAATTCAATCCCCCTATGAGATGTGTCCAACATCTTACATTTTGACTGACACAGCGCCAACAATGACTGGCATCAAACTTCAGCTTACAGCACAACTTACATGTAGGGGCACCTTGAGGTAAAGTAGGCTTACACTTGTCCAGTATTCACACAGTGAGTACCCCCAAAACAGGTTCAGACTATGTGAATTCCAAAAGGTACATTTCAACATCTTGCGTAACTAGCCCTGAGAGTAGTTGCGACAACACATGTGTGAAACAGCAACACTGCTGGCTTCTACATAGCTGCTGTACCTGCCACACCTTCTTGCGTACGTCAAACAGGGCAAACATTAACACCACAATGAGCACAGTCTGTGCATAAAGATCAAGTATGTACATGAGCAAAGCAATGTACACAGTGAAACAGGCACATTATGTAGTCAGACCTTCATTACTGTGTGTTGCTTAGCCATATCACACATTGACATGTGTACATATTGGAGAGTCCATAATACCACATATCTGTGTACATGCACATCAATATCATAAGTGACATGTGAGGGAGTACATAGAAATGCATGTAATCCTGTGTACTGACATGGCATGTGTATTATCAGTGAGTCAAATGTAACAACACCATTTTCTTGAAATATCTAGTGGCATGATTCATAGTAAATGTCCACTGCTCAATGTTGAGAACTGGGCATTGACATTGCTACAGCATGATGTGTCCATAGGTGCCGTAAACATGCTCCACCACCGCAATCACGGCCATAGGCACCCATTTAATGCTGTCAAATCACGGTAGCAACCGCCTGGCCTGTGGTGTGTCATCGCCAATGACCATGCCCATTCCCATTCAACCATTGTGAACCGCAATCGCGGTAGTGATAGACACATTGCTAAATGGCGGTTGGCGTGCTCCGCCACCACAATCACGGCATAGGCACTAATTTAATGCTGTCAAATCACAGTAGCGACCGCCTGGCCACAGCGGTGTGTCACCGCCGATGCCCATGCCCTTACAGCCAATGGGAACCGCAATCGCGGTACACAAATGCACTTTTGAAAATCGCAGTAGGCGTGCTCTGCTACTGCGGGGCCGGTAATTGGATGCAATTGAAAGATGCACGATCGCGGTAGCGACCACCTGGCCCCTGCTGCTTGTCACCACCAATGCCCATGCCCTTGCAGCCACTAGGAAGCGCAATCGCGGTAGTCAAATGCACTTTTGAAAATCGCGGTAGGCATACTCTGCTACCGCGTGGCAGGTCATTGGTCGCATTCGAAAAAAGCTGACCTGGAACACCAATTGCAGCAGCTTAGTACCACTGAAACTACCCCAGAGGCCTATAGATGTCTGGGAGAGAGACACATATTTCCACTGCTTCCAGACACTGCTGACTGACACTCTTCACCACCAACTGCTGCTGTTCCTGGCTCCTGGACCCAAGGATGGCGAGGACTGAGAACATAAGGGCCTGTCCCTTCACCACAGAGGAGCTAGAGGTCCTGGTGGACAAGGTGCTCTCACAGTATGGGAGGCCATATGGTGCTCCTGATAAGTGTTTCAGAGAGAAAGTAGGGGAGTGCAGGGAGTGCACACATGAAGTTGATCTGCTGCAGTAGGTGCCTGAGAGTGTGGGTTTGTGTGATACACTGCCTAGCATGCTGACTTCAGGAAAATGGGTTTGTTTGCCTATTTCACACATTTGCCGGGCTGTTTTTCAGGATGGGAGGGACATGAAGTGTTTTTGCAGGCATACATTGACACTGCTAGTTTGGAAAGTGGAAGTCAGAACAGACATTGCTTTTGCTAATGGATGTTTGAGTCCATGAGGTTTCCTCATACTCATTTGTGACATTACAAAGACTTTTCGTCCAGAGGGTACTGCTGGAGGTGTGTACTTCAGGAACATACCCCTTCCATTCTTTTCCTTATGTGTACAGACTCGCATGTGTAGGCACTGTTTGCCTTCTCATTTTGTACATTCATGTGACTGTTCTGATAGCCCACGTTTAACATCAGTGTGTGCCCCCCTGGCCTGCACAGTTACTGCCCAATTGACAAGGACCCATCACTGAATGGACAGAGTGAGACATATGTGTTGTCTGCCACCCGATTCCTCAATTAGCAATCTTAAGCCTGTGGATTGCACAAGACAGACCTCATGAGAAGGGTGTGGGAATGTAAGATCCTGCCCCTAAATATGACCTCCATGACACAGTGAGCCAATCACAGGCCTAGGACATTGAAGGGTGTGTATTGTTGGACCCAGGGAGTCTCCCCCGAAACATAATTTCCAATGTAATGTATATCTTGCTCACTCACAAACTTTATTGCAGATGAGGGCCTTCTTCACATTGCTTTCTGTGCTGGCATTCTGCATGTGCATGAGATGGCCAGGTACTGTGTCCATCCTCACACCTGCATGCATTTAGGTCAGATTGTCTTATGCTAATGTACTACATGCCATGCTGTATGGCCTCTGCTGAACATATCTGAATAGCTGTGCTAAATTGATGCATGCTCCTGTACTGAGACACAGTGTGACATAACCCAGTGTTACTGATATATTTCCTCCTCTTGTCTCCCATTCCTGCAGCTTAAAGTCCACCAGTGTATGGCCTTATGGAGGGCCATTACACGCATGGTGCAGACTCTGGATGTCGATAACGGATGGCACACACACTGTCACAAGAGGTGGGATGACATCTGCCGGCTGAGCAAAAACGTGGCAGAGATGATGGTGGGGCTACTCCCTCGGACTGGAAGGTTGGTGCGAAGGAGCATGACACCACTAATAGCCCGCATCTTGGCTGTGACACAGCCAGAGCTGGATGGACGTTTGAAGGCCCATGAGCAGCAAGTTGGGGGTGAGTGTTCTGCGAAGGGTGACTTTGGGTGTGAGTGACTGCTTGTAACCCAACCCTGAGCCCGTGCGGAGCACTGTGGTGTTTCTAGTGTGATGCAATGGCTTGTAAGTGGCCTCTGTGTTGAGTGCAGCTGTCATGCATTTACGCCACAAGTACTTTCTCATGTCTTTAATATAATGGCCCTTGACATTGCATGCTGAGATGTGGCCTTATGGCATCTGCTGCATTGGGGGAGTCATGGACATCACTGGGCAGTGAACAGCAGTGTGCCTCATCTTATTGTGCTGTCATCGATGTGTGCAGTGCCTGACCTCGAAATTGTCTGAACTACACATCTGACATCACTATGGAACTGTAGTTGTGCTTCAGAGCACGACATGGTGGATAGCAGGAGCTCATGGCCGTTGCGAAAGGACATTTTGGAGTCTGTATCTGTGTTGTCACCTTAAAGTGACTCCATATGTGACTGTGGCAACATGTTAAGATGTACATCTTTGTCACCTACAGGCTTGTAGGTATGCTTACAGGAATCTGTATGTCAGGTTACATGGAGGCACGGGCAAGCTATTTGGCTGTGTGAACATCACATGGGTCATTAATGCCAAGTATGCATGTCACCATGCATCTTCTGACTTTTGCATTAAGGTTGCACATGCAGACTGCACAGGGTGGTGTGCAACATGGGGGTATCCTCAAATTGTTGTGTGCTTTGGTTGCATATGATTATTATGAGTATGACACTAAACTGTACCTACGTCTCTGTCTATTGCAGTATCTACTGAGGGCACAGAAGGCCAGGGGACGGACACCAGTGGAGAGGCATCTTGCATGACTGCTACACATGATCTTACTGACACTGATGTGACCAGCGCCTCGGAAGGGTACACAAGTGTTCTTGAAGAATCACGCCCAGAAACACCAACCTCAAAGTCATACGACACCATCGGTGACTCCTCGATGTTGGCGGGCACAGGGAGTGGGAAATTTGCCTCCTCTTCCACCACGCATCGTCCAGTGCCCACCCTCCCAGCTACTCCCACTAGTGCTGCACGTGCCCGCAACAGTAAGAAGGTAAGAATGTCCTTCCCCCAGGCACTGCTGCCCCTGCCTCCCCTGCTGCCCTCAGTGTTGAGGCTCTGGACCTTTTACGCCAGCTGTGTACCTTTGGCAACCCCCCTGCCAGTGGCAACGTCTGACGAGAGTGACCACACACCACAGCCCTCAGGCTCCAGGTACTCCAAACGCAGCACACAACAGCAGCACCCCAAGCGGCCCAGAGTGCAGACACCATCCCCCAAACAAACAAAAGTCACACAGGAGCACAAAGGCAAAAGCCCTTCAGGTGACACTCAGGGGCATCAAGCCAAGAAGCAGGCCTTAGGCTCACATGCCTCAAAATCAGCCCCATCCAAGGACACTCCCATCCCAAAAGTAGCTCCCAAGGACACACGAACAGTTGCCGTGCCAGCTGTGAAGCTGGTGCCTGCTAAGAGTCCGCAGAAAAAGCCCTCTAACGCAGATTCACCCACAACCTCAACTCCCACCCACACCCCTGTGAAGCTGGGACAGGAGGGCACTGTGCGGGATTCATCTGGTCAACAGGTGATGAAGGGGAAAAGGCAAGGCCAGGCCAAGCATACAACCAGATCAGCAAATCCCTAGAGGAGGGCCATCACCTGCACCTGATGCACATTTGGTGGAGAGTGTGCCTGTTGTGCCCGCCCCACTTCCCACTCCTACCAAGACAATTATTACCTATTGAATCCCCAAGAAGTGGAAAGGCAGCCTTCTACACTCTCCCTCACACACTGTGTCTCAAGGCAGCAGGTCTTCGCCTCCACATGCCACCACACCACCCAGTCCAAGCAGCACTCCGGCTCTCAAAGCCACTGATGCCTCTACCTCAGCTGGTCCTCTCTCTCTCTCAGGTCCAGTCCTCCAACTGGGCCCGATAATCAGCCACCTCCCAGTTCAACTGACAGCCAAGTCTGAGGCAAATTCCCCCTCCCACACCAATCTCTCCCACAGCGGTGCCTGGACTGCCCATTGTTATTCCCGTAGCTGTGTTGCTGACCATGGCAGTGTAAGGTGTCACCCATTCCCTGTGCATGTTGTCATGCACAAATGAACCTCTTTTGAACTATGGACTGGCCACTGGTCTTGGTGTTTGAAACTTTGGATGCCCATTCCCTGTGCAGGTTCTCATGCACACATGTCCCTCCTTTGAACTATGGACTGGCCACTGGCCTTGCTGTTTGTAACTTTGGATGCCCATTCCCTGTGCAGGTTCTCATGCACACATGTAGCTCCTTTGAACTATGGACTGGCCACTGGCCTTGCTGTTTGTAACTTTGCATGCCCATTCCCTGTACAGGTTCTCATGCACACATGTCCATCCTTTGAACTGTGGACTGGCCACTGCCCTTGCTCTTGTCTACGTTTGCGGTCTATCTGTGTATTATGTAATAAAGACAGTTACTCCTGTTGTCTGCTTTGTCAATGTCCTTGCTAAATGCAAAGTTTTATGTATGGGTATGGTTTCATGTGACACATGCTCTGTATGCCACTTTAACTTTGCCAATTGCTTGTTTTACTGTTTTTTTTGACAGAGGTGACAGGCACTTTAGTTCTTCTAGACTCTGAGGCTTGAGGGTGCAATGATGGTTGATTTTGATGATCTACTGTTATCCTAATCATTCTATGGTCAGGTTTGCTAAATTGTACACATGCCATGTTAGGAGGATGTAATACCAGAACAGAGGGGAATTCTATCCACAGGATTACTTGCAGGCTGGCCAGGGTCCATCATATCTCTGTGCTCTTTCTTGTTAGGTGAACAGCAGTGTTAATGTGTGGTCATCTTGGGATAGCCTGTCTTCCTAGTCACATGGGTACATTTGTATGTGTGCACTTGAGTGGTCATGAAGTGTGAAGGGGTGACTTGGTCAGTAGTGTTGATGTATGTGTGCCCCTGCAATGCCAACTGCACACATGTATAACCCAGAAGCTGAGTGCCTGTTTGTTTGAATTGTCAGCCATGTGCTTCAGATTGTGGCCACATGTAGGAGTTGTAGGTTGAGCACTGTGCAGTGTGTTGGTGTGTCCTTGCAATCCTGGGGAACACCTACTTGTTGTTGCTGCCAGTTGTGTGTATGAAGAGTGTGTGACTGCCAAATCTGTGTTTTGTTGATCAGCCATGTGTCTTGTTACGGTTTGTGCTCACTGTGCAGACCTGCTCAGCCACACTGACATTATTTGTGAGTTTTCTCATGCATTGCTGTCACTTGACCCATTATTGGCTCCAGTATGGTAAGTGGGATGAGGAGTCATAACATCCCCTATCTGTGCTTCTGATGCCTACCCATTGTGAGTGACTCCTCTATGTGTTTGTGTACAGTACACTCCTCACCTGTCTACTACTGACGTACACACCACTTCAATCTCACGTCACCTACCCCTTGGCTTGCCAGTGTGCGAGCCTCCCCACCACTTCATTGGTTACACTATGCTTTGTGGTGCTGATCAGTGCACCGGACCAATGTGCCACTCAGGACAGTTTCCCAATTAGTTATGTGTTATTTTCTTGTACTGGTTTGTAGTCATGGTTGCTTATGTGTAGTGCAAATGTTTGTGCTGCACAGTTCTCTGGTCATGTAGTTTGCACCTGGGTGTCCCTGAGTTCTGCATCTGTGGGTGATGGTTAAACTGTATGGGCCCGATTCACAGAACAAACTTAAGACAAAATCCTAAACTTAGTACCATTTTGGTATTCACAGAATGCACTTACTACTTCTGGATTTACGACTCCTAACTTTACGTCCGCACTCGGGCCGGAAATTCTGGCCTGGGGGCGGAGCTTCCGGCCCGGAGGCGGAGCTTCCGGGCCGGAGGCGGGGCTTCCGGGCCAGAGGCAGAGCTTCTGGCCCAGAGGTGGGAATTCCGGCCAGTTGCGGAGATCCGTCTTAAATCCATTCTGTGAATAGCAAAAGTAGTAAGTTTATTCTGTGAATCGCAAAAGTAGTAAGTTCATTCTGTGAATACCAGAAGTAGTAAGTGCATTCTGTGAATACCAAAATGGTACTAAGTTTAGGATTTTGTCTTAAGTTTGTTCTGTGAATCGGGCCCAATGTGTGTTTGCTGAGGTACTGCTACCCTTCCTGAGTGTGATGTTCTATGTGTGCTGTGATGATTTGTGTTGTGGGAGTACATGGTGTGGCACTCAGATGTGTGTGCTACTGATTTGGTTGGTGTGCACACACTGCTTGTTGTGCATGCAGTGTTGTCAGTGTATGTTGCCTTGTACTTGCTTGTTGTGCATCCCTGATGTCCAGCTGAGTTTGCAATGTGATGGATTGGTCTGTGCATCTGTTGTGTTTTTGTTGTGGATGTATGCAGTGTTTGGCCTGTGTTGGCTCTTTCTACTGACAGATGCTCTGTGTGTGTGATGTGCTATTTGCACGACATTGTAGTGAGTAGTTTGTGCATTGTGATACATTCTGATGTGTGTTGCAAGTGTAGTGTGCATTACTTGTGTGTCTGTCACATGCAGCAAGGTGGATTCTTGTGCCTTATCTTGTTTTGAGTGCACATTGGTGGTTTGTCCTCCTATTTTTGACCTGTCACTTGTCAGGATTGTGCATGTGCATGCTTGTGGTACACTATGACACCATGTTGACTTGATGGGTGGTGTGGTATCTCTGTTTGTGTTAGCTGATTGTCCCATTGATCCCAGTTAGTGTTCATGATTCATTTTTATTTTTGCAATTCTTGTCTGTGTTGGGTGTATGGTGTCTGTGCATTGGACCTGAGTGATAATGTGTACTCCTGTTCTGTCTGGGGTCCCATTGCATTTCCACTGTTTGGCTGGCCATATGTGGGCTTTTTGGACTTCTGTGTATGTTGTTTGTGAGCTTTGTGTTTGACTATTGTTTTTGTGTCAGCATTGGTTCAGGCAATACTTAAACAAAAGCCCACAATCTTCCCCGCACTGCGCTTTACTAACTAAAGAGCACAGCAAGTTTAAAAAAACAGCGCAGATTCGAGAGAGATTGTGGGCTTTTGTTTAAGCATTCATTATAATCTCAGCTCGGGAAGGGGCTGTGATTAACATGAATACTTAAACAAAAGCCTATGCTGGTTCACAAACGGCTGTCCAAAGCCATGGAGTGGGAAGTCATAGCTTTGTGCACCCATGGCCAGTGAGAGAACCTAATCCTTAATGCAAACACTCACCAGAGGCCTAGTGATCACCCTCTCAACATTCAGGAACTGCCTGGTGGCCCACCCCAACACATGATGATCAATTCAGTGGCATCACACTCCCAACAATAGCGACATTTAGTATCCCAAGGTGCCAAAGGTTTAGTAAGGACTGGCTCTTGAGAATTCAGTTGCATGAGGGTGCTAACAGTAATTTTAATGTTCAATTATCTATTCCAATTATTAGGCAGGAAACTACATTGTACTTGGAGGACGATAGATCCAGAGTTGCAGTAATGTGATGTAAGGTCTTGTTTGAGTTCCAGTGGCATGAAGTTGATGGCTGTATGAGGTCATTCTCTGGCACTATGAACCAGTAGTTGGATTGCTTTTGGTGCTTTTGCCAATGAAGGTTGGTTATGTTTGGGCTTTTAAGGTAGGGTGGAATGGTCTAATTTATCTTTTATTAAATATGGATTCAAGCTTTGCTTCTTATGGCATCACTTCTAGCGTCAATAAAAGTGAGAAAATGGTCGTTATTTCAGTAATTTTATCTAAATTGATTTATAGGAAGTATTTTGTTTGGAGTGTTTTTTTTTTATAACCAACTTTTTATTAATGGAAAAGGACAATCCATCAACACTACACAGCTGTTCGCCTACAACCACACTGGCCGGCAGCAAAAGTCATAGCTTCATAAAGCAGTTACTTTAGAACAATGGAGGCCTTCTGCACCTCGTGTCACAGGCCCAGCTGTAAATGCTAATTACATAATTGTCCCCCCGCCCACGAGGCACTGCGTCCTGCATATTCCATACTGTGAACACCCGCCAAAGTATGCGTAACATTGCCGGGTCAGCCTTGGCATAACCCAACTCACCAGACAGAGCTATCTTGATGCCTGCAGCTCCGTGCAATTACCCCTGTGGCGTGGTTGCAAACGTGTGTGTACAAGCTTAGGTATCATATATTACAATTACAGTTATTGCATCCTAGCTATCAACGTCAGCCCAAACGGACTGTGCATACATGACTCATCTGCCATTTCGCTTTCAAACGCTGCCAAGTGTAAGTCTACTAAAGGCTTGTATATTAACCAAAATTGTGTTCTAAGCTTGTTCACTAATATTTATGCATACCTTACAGTGCATAATGAGACACAACAACCAACAGGTAGTACTTAGTAGTTCAGGAGCGGATTGAAAGGCACATCCGCTCAGTGTTGCTACAGCGGTGTTGCAGTGTCTATCCACTATATCTCCTAAGGCCAGGTGTAATAAGGAAGAAAACCAACCATTAAGCAGGGGATTGAGAGGGAACGAGAGGAGAGGAATACTGGCAAGGGGGAACGGACATGGCGGGAGGGCAAGGAATCCAGAGGCACCACCCCGAGGGGACATATATTTTGTTTGTGGCGGTGCATGAGATGCTGCAAAAGGTAATAACCATGGGGTGCTCAGCGGAATTTAGCAGCCCTCCGACAGTGGGAGCGGTTGCCCTGTGGACCTCCAAAGTCCCCCTGGGTCATTGGGAGATATCACATCGTCAAACAACTTTAAGGCCCGAAGCTGTGGCGGTTGTAACCGAGCATGTTCTATCCTTCCCAGATGATCCACCAGGGGTTTCCATAGTTTCCGGAACTTAGTATCTCTGAATTGCAGGCGTGCCGTGAGCAGCTCCATCGCCACCACATGCCACAAGCGGGTAAACCACACATTTATGGAAGATGTCTCTGCCTTCTTCCAATATATTGCTACCGTTTGCTTTGCTGCACCCAGCATGTGGAGGCTTAGGTGCCAATCCCGGACCGTCATAGCTCGCATAGCCGCTGGCCTGAGACCCAAAATGATCATGAGCGGGTCCTCCATTAAGGGATATCCCAGCACCCTTTTAATGTGGCTGAGGACCTCTTTCCAATAGGTAGTCAGGAGAGGACACGCCCACCAAATATGTATGAAGTCCCCCAGAGCTTGAGTACAGCGCCAGCAGAGAGGAGACGCCTTGGGGAACATCTTTTGAAGTCGGACAGGGGTATAGTACCACTGGGTCATTACCTTGTAGGCTGATTCCTGTTGGGGGATGCTACGGAAGGTTCTGGCAATATCGCCCCAAAGACGCGTCCACTGGGAAGGGGTAACACCTGAGCCGGAGAGGTTCTGCCACCGCAGTTGATAGGGGTGGGGACCAAGACGCTGTGCATGCTGGAGCACTTTGTATATGCGAGAAATGAGACCCTTATAGGTGCCAAATGTGCGTGCTAACTGCTCAAACGGAGTAAAGGGCCACATGGCCACCTGCGTCAGGGAGAAGCCCTGCATCCAGTGCCGAAGTTGTATGTATTGGAATTTGTCATTCTCCGTTAAGCCGAATTCCTGTGTGCATTGGGTAAAGGTTTTAAAGTCCCCCCCCAGAAATAAGTCCCGTATTGTCCTACAACTGGATTCGGTCCAGTTTTCAAAATAGGCCGGGCGACACGCTGGTGGGAACTGCAGGTTGCGAGCAATAGGGGTGTGGGGGGAGGGGAAGGTATTGAGGCCCCTACGAACTGCCACCTTATCCCAGATCTCGAGGACCGTTTTAGTGGGGACAGCCATGTACGCACTGCGGTGGCGCGCCTCCCGAGGCAGCCAAGCATGGTCCCAACGCGGGCGACACGTAACTGCCCTATCCATGTGAAACCACACTTTTTCACTCTCCCATGCTCCCCATTCTAAAATGAAGCGGAGATGTGACGCCCAGTAATAATCCAGCAGGTTGGGACAAGCAAGTCCGCCCCTATCCTGGGGGAGCTTCAAAATTTTATTAGAAAATCGCGGCTTCTTGCCTCCCCAGATGAACGTGATCAGTTTGCGTTGCAACGCTTGAATTTGGTGTTCTGGAATGGGTGTCGGCAAGGTTTGAAAGAGGTAGAGGATCTTTGGTAATATGGACATCTTAATTGCGTTAAGGCGGCCAAGCCAGGAAAGCGGCAGGGCTTTCCATGTGCGCAAATCATCAAGGACTGAGCGCTTACAGTTCTGCCAATTACCCTGCTCCATGTAGCCAGGTCCGGGGTCAGATTGAGGCCAAGGTATCTCACCGATCTGCTCGCCCACTAATAGGGAACGCAGGCCTGTAATGCCATGATTTCCTCTGCTGGGATCGAGATGTTAAGCGCCCAGGACTTCATGTGAATAATTTTAAGCCCTGAGGCACATTCATAGGTTTGGAGCATCGAGTGCACCGCCGGGAGCGAGCGTAGCGGATCAGACAACGTGAGGAGGAGATCGTCAGCAAAAAGGGCAATCTTGTGTTCTACACCCCTAAGGGAGATACCCCTAATATCAGGGGATTGGCGGATCAGGATGGCGAGAGGCTCTACCACTAGGGCAAACAGCAGGGGCGACAAGGGGCAACCCTGCCGGGTGCCCCTGCAGATAGAGAAGGGCTGCGTGAGCTGACCGTTCACTCACACCCTAGCCACCGGCGAGATATAAGGAGCCATAATGCGCGCCACCATTTTAGGTCCTAGCCCTATCTTCTGTAGAACTGCACGGAGGAACGCCCAGTCCACCCGGTCGAACGCTTTTTCAGCGTCAAGCGACAGGAGGCAGGCCGGTATCCCCCAATGCTTGGCCTTCCCTATAATATGGGCTATGCGGCGCACATTGTCTGCACCTTGACGCTGGTGTATAAACCCCACCTGGTCCGGGTCAATGAGATTGGGTAAGTGGGTACTGAGCCGTTTAGCAATAATTTTAGTGTACAGCTTGAGATCTGTATTTAACAGGGCTATGGGCCGATAAGAGGAGCAGAGAGTGTGATCCTTCCCAGGCTTCGGGATGAGGGCTATTTCCGCCATCGCCATATCTAAAGAGGGGCCAACGGACTCCGCGAATGAGTTGAAAAGACGCAAGAGATATGGCTGTAATTGCGGTAGAAAGGCACGAAAAAACGATACCGGTAGCCCGTCAGGCCCAGGCGCTTTACCCAATGGGAGATCTTTCAGGGCACCAGATATTTCCTCTAGCGTGATAGACTCCTCTAGGAGCTTGGAGTGGTGCGCACTCAGCGGCTCCCAGTCGCACACACCCAGGGCAGCCGATATCAAATCTGGCTCCGGCGAAACCACAGTGTAGAGAGATGAGTAGTAGTCATGAAATGCTTGGAGCTTCGCCGATTCCGTGATAGCCCAAGCTCCATCCGCCCCCTGCAGTTTTGCAATGTGGACCTTGGCCGCCCGTGCACGCAAACGCCGTGATAAGACAGTGCCCACCCTGTCGCCGCCTTCATAAAAACGCTGCCGAAGCGCGAGTAGTGCATGTTCGGCCTTATTCGTTCTATGTACGCGAAGCTGGCCCCGAAGGACTGCTAGACGTCGCTTGTGAGCCGCCAAAGGCCGCTCCTGGTCCATCTTTTCCAGCGTCTTGAGTTTGCGTGCAAGCTTGTTTTCATATAGTTGGGCTTCTCGCGCCCTAGCAACAGCTATAGCAGTGACGGTGCCCCTTATCGTGGCCTTGAAGGCATCCCACAGAAGGGGGAGGGGGGTCCCCGGTATGTCATTGTTTTCAAAGTACGCCAGTATAGCTGCCTGAATTTCCTCCATACCAACCGGATCCCTCAGAATATGGTCCGGAAACCGCCAACGACGCGATCGGGGCGAGCGGGTATGGCGCTCGTGGAGTAGCAGTTCCACATGAGCATGATCAGAGACCGAGATACTCGAGTGGGACACCGACAGGGTATCTTTAAGCAAGGAGTGGGATACAAAAAGGATATCAATGCGGGAATATGTGCAATCGCAGACATGGCCCGACCCCATGAAAGGCTCCCCCACAGCGATCCATATCCGCATCCCATACCAAGTTGAAGTCACCTCCAACTATGAGGTCCGAATTCACCGGCTCAAGGTGCTCCCTAATTATCCTGCACAGAAAGGTATCCTGACCCTGATTGGGGGCATATATATTGCAAAGTGTAAGCGTGCGGTGTCCTCTCATGATCTCCACCCTCAAAAGCCGACCCTCAGTGTCCCTGAGCACCTTCGTGTCCCCCTGCAGAAAACCCACCCTACAGAAAATGGCTACCCCTGCTGTCTTGGTGGTTTCTGAAGACCAAAACTGGTGAGGGAAACGTGGGTGGGCCATTCGAGCCACATCGGACTTGAGGAGATGCGTCTCCTGTAGGAAGACTACATCGGGGCTCTGTTGCAACAAGAATCTCCAGATTTGGCGCCTTTAGATAGGTGAATTAAGCCCCTTCACATTGAGGGAGACAATCTTCCAGCAAGGTACAGTGGTCATTGGCACTATTCGTCTGGTGGGGCTGCCCCCGCTAGGCTCCCCCACATGCCCTCATGCCCCCCCCGCCAGGAGGTTAGAAAGGGAAAAGGAAGGGAAGAAAGAGGGTAAGGTCGGGGATAATAAATGAAACTCTGACACGGCCAACATGGCCAACAAGGCCTATTCCAGTCTAGGGAGTGGCCAGGCACAGTGGCACAGGCTATCCCAGAGATGTCACTCTCCCAGGAATAGGAGTGGGGGTCGATCATCACCATCTCTACAGATCCAGTTCACCGGGTTTCAGCTCCGGGCCACCGCCCTAGAGATGTAGCTGCAGTGTCGAGAAGTGGGCATCACACACGCCCCAATGTGAGGTACTCGAGGCGTTGGACTGGGGCCCAGGATAAAGGTTGGGTGATCCGACGGAGAGCCTTCCCCTCCCTGCGGCCCGTGGCAAACACAGCGCTGCATTTACTAAGAGGTTCATTTGGGCGCGGACTCCTGCGATCCCGCCGGCGATGAGCCACCCTCCAGGGATCTGATATGCTGTATAATGTCTTGTTTGTCCCGCGATGATCTACTTGCAGCCGGAGAGAGGGGGCGCCCAGGACGGCGCACCTTGGACCATCTAGGCTTGAGTGGGGCTCGAGGCCCGGCTGGGGACTGACTGGTGGGGTGTCCGGGATCTGGAGCAACTGCGCCGCTTCTCTGTATGATCGCAGCACCCGACGCCTGGATTCCCATTGGAATATGAGGGCAAAGGGATGACTCCATTGGTAGTGGATGTTGAGGTCCCTCAATTTGTCAGTGATGGGTCTAAAATCCCTCCGGCGTCGGAGAGTCGTGGGGGCCAAGTCCTGGAATAGCTGGACCGGAGTGCTTCTGTACAGGATTTCGGGCTTGTCCCTAGCCGCTTTAAGGATGGCTTCCTTTTCAACAAAGAAGTGGACCCGATGAGCCCAGGTCTCCCAGGTGGCCCAGAGACTCTGGGCCCGATTCACAGAACTAACTTAAGACAGAATCCTAAACTTACTACCATTTTGGTATTCACAGAAGGCACTTACTCATTTTGGTATTCACAGAAGAAACTTACTGATTTCGGTATTCACAGAAGTTAGGAGTCCTAACTTTAGGACTCCTAAATGCCTTCTGTGAGTACCGAAAGTCTTAAAATTAGAATTTTTCTCAGTTTAGTATTAGTATATTTAAGACTCCTAACTTTAGGACTCCTAAATGCCTTCTGTGAATACCGAAAGTCTTAAAATAAGGATTTTTCACAATTTAGTAGTAGTAAAGTTAGGACTCTTAACTTTAGGACTCCTAAATGCCTTCTGTGAATACAGAAAGCCTTAAAATTAGGATTTTTCTCAGCTTAGTAGTAGTAAAGTTAGGAGTCCTAACTTTAGGACTCCTAAACTGAGAAAAATCCTAATTTTAAGACTTTCGGTATTCACAGAAGGCATTTAGGAGTCCTAAAGTTAGGACTCCTAACTTCTGTGAATACCGAAATGAGTAAGTGTCTTCTGTGAATACCAAAATGAGTAAGTGCCTTCTGTGAATACGAAAAAGGTAGTAAGTTTAGGATTTTGTCTTAAGTTAGTTCTGTGAATCGGGCCCTCTATGCGCACGTTCCAGAGTTGGCGGTGAGGTGTTGTCGTCTCCCCGGATTTCATGGAGTAGATCTGCCACAAACGCCATGATATCTGTACCTTCCGCTCCAATCGGAACACCCCGTATGTGTATGTTGTTTCGGCGCCCCCTATTCTCCAAATCCTCCTGTCGAATCTAGAGCTCGACATGCTGTTCCTCAAGGGTGGCAAGTCGCTGCCAAAGGTGTTCCTGGTCCTCCGTGCGAGCATCAAGGGTCTTCTCCATATCGTCAACTCGATCCCCCAGCTCTCCCACATCTCTCCGGAGCTCTTTAACACAAGCCTGAACCTCCGTACGAAGCGAACCAATTTCAGTTTTGAGGTCTTGCATAAACTGTGCCATGAAGGACTGTGTCACCGGCTCCGCTGAACTTCCAGCACTCGACGGCAGGGCGCCCGCCTGTGCTGCACCAGGCTTGTTCCATAAGTCTATAACTGCGGTGTCCTTGGATGCCGCCGGGGGCTCTTTTCCTGATTTAGTGCGAGTCATGGTGCAGCAGTATCGTTAGGTAGTCTCACAACGTGGTGGGAGAGTGGTCACACTACCTCCGCACTCCGGCCCAAGACAGCACTATCCCGGCCGGACCGCAGGGCAGAGCAAGGACCTCCCCCCTGCAGGTCGCCGTGAGGGCCCGTCGCAGTGGCTCGGAAATTCTCCACCAGTAATGTCTGCGGCAGGAGCATCCAAGGTCAGCGGTAGCCGGCTGAGGCCCTGGCCCCCAGATCACCCCAAGCCGTCAGCACCCGCTCACCCTAGCCACCGCCTCCAGATATGGTCAGGTACGCAGGGGCCCCCAGCCAGTCCGATGTATCTGCACCCGGCTCAGAGACCATTCCCCGGGCCAAGGGGTCAGAAACCAGAGCACTCAGTGTTACAGCGCATGGACAGCCGGGCAAGCGGGCAACAAGTCCCGGACGCACAGGCAGGCACAGGGCTGCTGTTGGGCTGCGGGCCCCTCCAGTTGCTACTCCTGCAGAGCTCCGCCACAGGGCCTCACTCGCTCAATCACAACCGGTGCTGCAGAATCCCAAGATGGCAGTGAGCACCCCTCTGCCTGCACCAACACACCTCGTTCAGCTGGTGCTGCCGATGAAAGACTCCGGCCCCGACCTCTCTGTGTCACGTAGCCCCTGCTCAGCGCCACTCCTCTGGCCTGTAACGGCGTCCCCGCACCTCCAGGAACCCTCAGCTCACCTCGCCTGGGCGCTAAAGCCAGCAGACATCACTCCACATCCTGCGGTCAAGAGTCCCTCAGTCCGGGCAGCAGTGGGCCGGCGGCGGTAAAACCCCCTCAGGGCGGGGCCCCCCCACTCGCAAACAGCGTGGGCCCGCTCCAACTCTATACTCCTCCAGGCACCAGGGGACCAGGATCAGGGCAGTATATGCGGCAAGCTCCAGGCCTTCCCAGGTCCGAAGTTCAGGTCCCCGCCCCAGGCCACTCACAGTTCTCAGGCGGGCCGGTGCTTGCAGGAAGGGGTCAGCCACTCGTCTCCCCCAGGGCAGCAAAGCGCCAAATGTAAGCCCCCGAGGACAGCAGTGCCCCGCCGCCCCGTAGCTCACCAGGCCTTCGTAGGGTCAGGGACCGCAGCAGCAGCAATGAAGCGGCGATGGCAGGACTCAGTCTCCCCAACGGAGCTCTCCCCAAGCAGCAGCGGCAGCGTGCCCCATGCCAGGTACCTCTGCAGTGCCGATCACCACTGCGGCGCCGGTATTTCCGATGTCGGAGACTCTCCGGGTGCCTCCGGGTGTCATCCTCAAAATGGCGGTCGCGATCCTCCCTGTCACTGGAGCCCAGTCGCCACCGCTGCCAAACCAGCCGGGCAGGAAGACCAAGGCTCCAACAGCCTCCGCCGATCACACCGCTCACTATTCTGCCCCCAGGCTCTCCACCAATGGCCCCCTTCGTACGATGGCAGAGCTCGTCTCCTCCGTGGTGCGCCGGGTCTGAGCGCGCAAAATGGCAGGGGCGCTCCCTCCGGCCGGAGCCTCCTCTTCAACACGGCGTTTCTCCGCAGCCGTGCAATTCCGGGGCCCTCGAGCCGCCAAGTAGCCGTCGATCCTCTCCGCAAGGCGTTCACCCCCAGCTGGGGTGCCCCTTTGGCAGCCACACTGCTTATAATGGCTGATTTCACCGGCGGCGGCCCGGAGCCCCAGCAACGCGCGTCTCACTCCATTGATAGCGAGACCACGGCCCATTTGGAGTGTTTTAATGAGTGGTTGAAGACTCCAGTTGGCTTACACAACTTGGCAGTTCTCAAGGAAATTTCATCCCTGATTTTTATAATTTTTCCACTGAAGAGGGACCATTTTTCACACAGTGACTGAAATGGTGAGAAAGTGCTGTCTTCAGATATAGGTTTTTGGAGTTCCCCTACTATTTAGAAATGTTCTCCAGAAAGAGTGTGTGCATTACTTAGCTATAGGGAGAAAAAAATACTTTTTACTTCCTTAGTTTTTTGTTGTGGTACTGTTTGGGCAAGGTGAGATAGTTGGTGTGCTCTGTAGGCATGTCATTTTTACGCCAGCACCGTTTAACCCTTCTAAGTGCTTGTTTCTCTTTCATCAGTATTTCAGAAAGCATGGGTTCCTTTTTTCAAAAGTTTGACTTCTTCATTAATTTTGATGGAAGATGTTGATTTATGGAAGAGTCAATGGTATTAGTGAGTGTGGTAAGTAAGACATTTGGTGACGGGTTTAGCAACGTATCCCATTGGTTGTAAAGTGGGATATAATTCATTGCCCAGTTGTTTTGTGCTTGAAGTTTTTTAATTATCCGCTGTTAATATATTTGATTTTATTAGGGGGGTTCTCTATTGAGGGGGTCTTATGAAAGGGCCAAATCACAGGCACAGCAAGAAACAAAAAGATATAATTCGAAAGGCTTTGCTCCGGAGTAACTTTTAATATCTCAGATTTATACATAGGGGACTGTGACTTGTGTGTGTGTGTGTGTGTGTGTGGTTCATTGCAGAACTTCAGCAACAGGGCAGCTGATTGATCAAGAGCTAAGCACTATTTATACTATAAAGCATATTCTGGAACCATGGGACTAACTTAGTCAAAACTCTGAGCTGAGCCGCGGTAATTTGGTTTACGGCTGGGCCGCGCACTTCCAGAGTGCTCCTGGCTGCAACAAATGACTTTCTTGGGGAAATGCACTGCCTGGGTCATTCGGGATCAGCAAGCAGCAGCTGTGCTATGGGCTCCAGTGGCCTGATGCGTGATACTTGGCAAGACTGAGTAAAGCGCGGATACAAGAGAGATTGTGGGCTTTTGTTTAAGTATTCATGTTAATCACAGCTCGTGAAGGGGCTGTGATTAACATGAATACTTAAACAAAAACCCACAATCTTCCCCACACCACGCTTTACTAACAAAAGCGTAGAGCAAGTTTAAAAACACAGCTTGTACTTTCTGAAAGTACACGCTGTGTATTTAAACTTGCTGTGCTCTTTAGCATAGCTGCCAAGGTTTCAGATTGATATGTGTGGCATTTTAATAATTTCCCTGTAATTGTGAATGACATTTATTTTCAGCAACTATGAGTGACATATTCTCCCGAGCAAAACTCAAGCAATGAAACACAGGGAAACAAATAAATATCCGAAATTACACCCATTTGAGCTACAAGAAACTATAAGAAGCAATTGAAGTAAAGTGCGCTAATGGGGGCGTGCAAACGTTTGGAGTGACATTTGGCGCTGCACACGCATGCAGTCTGGTTCCTGGCGCTGCACACGTGCGTGGTCTGGTTCCTGGCACACATAACCATGGTTGCAGCACACAGAGACCCTCCACTGCCGCACACAGAGGAAAAGAATTAGAGGGAAAATTTCCCATAATAATGAAAAATAACTTACAGTTATGTCGCAGTAGCCGATCCTCAAAAACAAAAATAATCCATAGAAGAACAATCAAAAGGCAAATCCATTTGAAAAGAAAACCCCCGAAAAATACATAAATACAACTGTCGAAAAAAGTCTCCAACGACATAATCCTCTTAATATCAAGACCGTTAAAAACCCGAAAATTAGTTTTAGAGAATACAAAGATTGAGCTGTTGAAAAAAGGCTCCAACAAAGCAATCCTCTCAATAAGGAAGCCCTCAAAAACCCAAAAATGTAGCTTTGAAAAAAAAACGCTCCAACAAACACGAAAAACAAAAAGGAAATGGAAAGTAACAGGTATTATAAAAACAAAATATATTTCCTTTTTTTAAAAAAATAAACACGTCATTAGCACCATCCGTTCACAAAACGGAAAACCTGTAAAGAAAAAAAAAGAACCACCTCCCACAGTAACATGTACAAACCCACACACATTAATATCAAAATTAAATCCAAGATAACAGAATTAAGCAACACATAACTAACACTACATAGCAAAAATAAAAAAGAATTTTAAACCCCAAAAAGTACATTTTTCAAAATTTAAATTTGTTAACAAAATTAAAACTGAAACACAAATTCTTTTCATTTGTTACAAAAAAATTAAAATAATAACATTTAAAATTATTAAACATTTTAATTATTTTAAGAACTATAATTAACATTTTGAGACACCACTTCTCACAAAACTAAAAAAAGAAAAGATTAAATTCTACATTACAAAAAAATAATAGTTAAAAATTCAAAATTATACAATTTTTTAACTTTTTCTAAACAAAAAATAATTTGAAAAAATAAAATATTTTTTTTAATTATTTTTTAAAAGAATAAACTAATCATATATTTTTTAAACAATGTAATTAAAAAAAGAAATCTAAAATATTTCATACAATATACATAAAAATATTAACACCGAGAAACATGCAAAAGATGTAATATTTAACATTTTACATTTGTTTTAAAAAAATCTTTATATATTTCAAAAACAATTTTAATAAAAATGTCTTTTTAACCAACATGCTTAACCTCCCCACCTTATCCCCTACAAACCCAACATCCCGCTACTAACTTTTTACATAAAATAAAAAAATAAAATAAAAATTTAAATCTATATTTTTTAATTACTCCCCACCCTTATCCTCTATAAAACCGACATCCTGCTCCTAAAAATTAATTAAAAAACATTAAAAACAAACATTTTAACATAAAAAAGAAATAAAAAAATTATGAAATAACTAACACCAAATGAAACAACATTCAACGAAAACAAAAACAAACATAAAAATCAATATTATATACAACTATAGGCCAGATTACGATGTCGGATGCAAGGCCTCTAGACCGGTTCCGAGCAAATTCAATTTAGAGCCCATGATTCCGACCGAATTGTTCCCCGTTCCGGACGACGAAGTACGATGCAAAGATCTCATCCGCGCCGACTGAATCGTTTCCGAACCTGATCCAGTCAGTCTGACTTGTTCGCAGCTGATTCATACCTCGCAATTGAGCCAGCTTCTGAACAAGTGAGTGCGATGCACGATTCAGACAGCTGTATCGCCTTGGTCTCAGCGAGATGAAATGGCTGTTGGAATCGGATTTCGGGGGGCCGTAGCAGGCCCCCCTTCACCCAAAGCCCTTCGAATCAGTCGCGGGGTGCGCATGAGTCCTCCCCGATCCAACCATGCACAGTGTTTCGGACAACATGGGGTGCCCGCCACAGGGTGTATGCTTTTCCCCACCCACCCCTTTTTGCTATGGGAGCCTCTATACGCATTGGTACACAGGCTCCCATAGAGTTAAATGGGAGTCCGTGTGAACCGAGTCCGTCAGCATACGGCTGCATCATACTCGTTTAGTCAGACTCACACAGCGCGATTCGCTTGGACAACCCTCCGGTCAGAGTCATATGGAGGGCTTTCCTATAGATAGTAATCAGGCCCTATATATTTGCCATCAACATTTACAAAATTGATATTTCTACATTACACAAAAATCGATATTTTTAACAACAAAAAACGTACCTCAATATTTTACACCATCAATATTCTTGAGTCGATAGTCATGCCATTCGATATTTCGGAGTCGATATTCTGTCTCTGCACCAATCAGAGGAGGCGCGAGTTTCAAGGGAAAAGTTTAAAAAATTGAGTTTCGAAAATGTAGGAGTCAACATACCCTTTTTTTCTTTTAGACATGCACTTTGGTAAAACACTGCCTTGAATTTAAGGGCCAAAAGCTTCCTGGAGGAAACCTTTGATCGAAAATGGGTGTGAGAATGCATTTTTAAATTATACTTTTGGGCAGCTTTTTTGGGCCATCTTCGTAGTTTAATAAATCCCATGAGTAACATTTTTTTTCACAAGTCTATGCTAGGGGAAGGCTATAATATGTTTCTTTTTAGAACTAATGACCCAAAATACTACAAGGGGGTCAAATTTAAAAACTTAAGAAAATTTGGGGATCATTGTTCTGAAACTTAAGGAATGTTACTGTATAACTAAGATGTTCTTCTGTTTTAAAATCCAATCCTTTTTTCTCTCTTCTTTACATAATTATTCCCCCTTTTTTTTTTCTTTCTCTCGCTAATCAATTAATTTTTCTGAAAGATGCTATGCTTTGTTATTGCCATTGCTACCTATTGTGTTTGTTAAAAATTCCCTCATGTTGGTAAATAAAAAAAAAAAAGAGAATGCATTTTGTGATAGTGCTAAATGCAACAGAGCACGAAGAGCATGCGCAAGCATCCACACGCATGCATTAAATGGGCTCTTGAGGTAGGACTTTCCCCCACCTTATTTAGTGCTATTTTCTTATCTCAAAATGCCTCCCTCACATTTAAAATAAGCAACAATACAGCAGTAAGACACAATTCATGGTGGTTGAGGATTTTGTGTGTGCAGTATATATCACATACTTATGTAGATATGACTGATTTATTCTATGGGGCAGCCAGTCTAAAAAATATGCATTTTCTCATTTGAATTGTTTACTGGACAAAGCATATATTTATATGCTGTAAAAATAGGAACTTTAAAAGGGTTGTTTTTCATAAGAACACCATATTCAATAAGAGGGGCATTGAATGGGATGCATTACAGATGAACTTTCCAATCACGAGGTAGTTCCCTTGTGTATCAACTCCATGCATTTTATACACAACTGGTATATTGATTCTCCTCCCAACATGGTGCCCAGTCCTGGGGTGGCAGTATAGTCTTTCATAGACAGTGGTTTTATCAGTAGGGGAGCTTGTCCATTGGTTGGCAAATGAAGCCGTGATTGGAGACATGTCCTGGCATTGTGAAAGGTGAGTGTTGATGGCAGGAGACCAACGATTGATATACAAGCAGGAGGCATCCTAATTATCAGTTTGTTTTATTATGGATTACAAGCCCAGCTATAATTAATCTTTGTTTGGTCGGGACGCAATTGTGATTCTGTTGATAAAGTTGCTTTCTGCATCACAAGGGTTCATTATGTTATACAAACATGGCCTGTTCCCCGGTTCACTCCTTGGGGCATGTGGATATCAATGATCGATTGAGTGCATGGCCTGGAGAATTGGCAGCACACCTATGACTACACTTTGAGATTACTTCTGTTTAGACTCAAGGAAAAATGTATATTTGTTCGGTACTGATTCACGATCTGCAAGTAGGTTGATATGACGAGTTAGTAAAGTGAATGGCGTGGCCATTAGGTTACGGTCCGATCCTATTACTACAATTTATATGTTGGATGTCACCCTTTGCAGATAGGATGAGTCAAAACACACAGCTAGTTTTTTTTTACACTATTCAAGCATTGGTTGCAGCATAAAACACGGTGCTATGGTACAGTTCAATGCAGTGTGACCTATGTACACCACAGGAGTTGTTTAATCCTGACCTCATATGTGTCGATTAGTGATTCATTCTACTGTACATTTCTCTGTTGATTCGAACACAGGACTATGGATTTACTCAATGGGTCCTCTCTAAAGGCATTTCACAGGAGAGTGTATTGGACTATCACTTAAGGGTATACCACACAGGATACACATCATTCTGATTGGGCATCATGTTGTCTACTGTAAGCTACATGCTCCCAAGAAATTTGGTCCTGATGAGACTCTTCAAAAAGCCGAAGGTTCAAAACTTCGAAATTAGGTCCCCTGGTTATAAATTTAAGTGATTTGACTTAGGACTATACATGTTTATAAAGAACACCGGGATCAATTGTTTAATGTTGTTTTTTACCTGTATATAATCACATGTGCACCTCACCTTCACTGAGTCGTCTGATATTACACAATTCATGTATGTTTTTTGTCTTCGTGATGTAAAAAAAATATATTGAAACACTTGCATTAATACAATGAAGGCCTACATATTGTACTAATTACTACTGTTGACTAAATTGTTTCAGTCAAGGAGCCTCTAGTTTCTTTTGTGTAGGCTCCACTATAGAAAAAGACTCCTACAGGATAGTTGTGATTATCATTATAGTTATACCCTGGTCCCTGTGGGCTTGTAGAATTGGTCTTTATGATTACCTTAGCTCGCATCCAAAATGGATGTGAGGATGCATGTTGCTTATGTAATATCGCTAAATGCAGCAGAACACAAATAGTGAGCACACTCGGCATTTCACAGTCGCTATATGTTCTCTCGCGGTAGGATTGTTTTTCTCCAAATTACCCTTAATTTAGTCCTGGGCATGAAATTCCTCTCACAAAGTTTGCAGTTTTTCCCACTCTGGTGCCAATTACGATCCGGTAAAAAAATTCCCCGTCCGACTCGTATCCGGTCTTTTTACCGTACGAATCGTACAAGTGCCGTACAAACTGGCAATCACGATTCGCATGGTAAAAAGTCCATACGAACCGCCTTGGGAATTAGTCCCCACATGTCCTCGGGTCGGAAAATGTGTCCGACACGTCCTCGGACGATTTACCGTACAAACGTGAAAAGTCAAGTCCGACCGAGGAATCACGATCCATCCCGTGAGTCCGATGTCACAACCGTATGCAAAAAACACCGTCCGCACCGAACTCCAATAGCAACCATGGAGACATGTGCCCGCGTACGCGCCCAACACTCCCCCCCGCCCCCGTACGTCCGAGACGTACCCCCGTGTATGTACACCCCCACCCGTGAATGTACACCCCTGTACGTTCGAGTCGTACCCCCACCCCGTACGTGTCGTACCACCGTCTATGTACACCCCAGTACGTTCGAGTCGTACCTCCACCTCTGTACGTGTCCTACCCCCGTGTATGTACACCCCAGTACGTTCGAGTCGTACCCCCACCCCTGTACGTGTCGTACCACCGTCTATGTACACCCCAGTACGTTCGAGTCGTACCCCCACCCCTGTACGTGTCCTACCCCCGTGTATGTACACCCCTGTACGTTCGAGTCGTACCCCCACCCCTGTACGTGTCGTACCACCGTCTATGTACACCCCAGTACGTTCGAGTTGTACCCCCACCCCTGTACGTGTCGTACCACCGTCTATGTACACCCCAGTACGTTCGAGTCGTACCCCCACCCCTGTACGTGTCGTACCACCATCTATGTACACCCCAGTACGTTTGAGTCGTACCCCCCCTGTACGTGTCGTACCACCATCTATGTACACCCCAGTACGTTCAAGTCGTACCCCCACCCCTGTACGTGTCCTACCCCCGTGTATGTACACCCCTGTACATTCGAGTCGTACCCCCACCCCTGTACGTGTCATACCACCGTCTATGTACACCCCAGTACGTTCGAGTCGTACCTCCACCCCTGTACGTGTCGTACCCCCGTGTATGTACACCCCAGTACGTTCGAGTCGTACCCCCACCCCTGTACGTGTCGTACCACCGTCTATGTACACCCCAGTACGTTCGAGTCGTACCCCCACCCCTGTACGTGTCGTACCACCGTCTATGTACACCCCAGTACGTTCGAGTCGTACCCCCACCCCTGTACGTGTCCTACCCCCGTGTATGTACACCCCTGTACGTTCGAGTCGTACCCCCACCCCTGTACGTGTCGTACCACCGTCTATGTACACCCCAGTACGTTCGAGTCGTACCTCCACCCCTGTACGTGTCCTACCCCCATGTATGTACACCCCAGTACGTTCGAGTCGTACCCCCACCCCTGTACGTGTCGTACCACCGTCTATGTACACCCCAGTACGTTCGAGTCGTACCCCCACCCCTGTACGTGTCGTACCACCGTCTATGTACACCCCAGTACGTTCGAGTCGTACCCCCACCCCTGTACGTGTCGTACCATCGTCTATGTACACCCCAGTACGTTCGAGTCGTACCCCCACCCCTGTACGTGTCGTACCACCATCTATGTACACCCCAGTACGTTCGAGTCGTACCCCCACCCCTGTACGTGTCCTACCCCCGTGTATGTACACCCCTGTACGTTCGAGTCGTACCCCCACCCCTGTACGTGTCGTACCACCGTCTATGTACACCCCAGTACGTTCGAGATGTACCTCCACCCCTGTACGTGTCGTACCCCCGTGTATGTACACCCCAGTACGTTCGAGTCGTACCCCCACCCCTGTACGTGTCGTACCACCGTCTATGTACACCCCAGTACGTTCGAGTCGTACCCCCACCCCTGTACGTGTCGTACCACCGTCTATGTACACCCCAGTACGTTCGAGTCGTACCCCCACCCCTGTACGTGTCCTACCCCCGTGTATGTACACCCCTGTATGTTCGAGTCGTACCCCCACCCCTGTACGTGTCCTACCCCCGTGTATGTACACCCCTGTACATTCGAGTCGTACCCCCACCCCTGTACGTGTCGTACCACTGTCTATGTACACCCCAGTACGTTCGAGTCGTACCCCCACCCCTGTACGTGTCCTACCCCCGTGTATGTACACCCCTGTACGTTCGAGTCGTACCCCCACCCCTGTACGTGTCCTACCCCATGTATGTACACCCCTGTACGTTCGAGTCGTACCCCCACCCCTGTACGTGTCGTACCACCCTCTATGTACACCCCAGTACGTTCGAGTCGTACCTCCACCCCTGTACGTGTCCTACCCCCGTGTATGTACACCCCAGTACGTTCGAGTCGTACCCCCACCCCTGTACGTGTCGTACCACCGTCTATGTACACCCCAGTACGTTCGAGTCGTACCCCCACCCCTGTACGTGTCCTACCCCCGTGTATGTACACCCCTGTACGTTCGAGTCGTACCCCCACCCCTGTACGTGTCCTACCCCCTTGTATGTACACCCCTGTACGTTCGAGTCGTACCCCCACCCCTGTACGTGTCGTACCACCGTCTATGTACACCCCAGTACGTTCGAGTCGTACCTCCACCCCTGTACGTGTCCTACCCCCGTGTATGTACACCCCAGTACGTTCGAGTCGTACCCCCACCCCTGTACATGTCGTACCCCCCTGTATGTACACCCGTGTACGTCAGAGTCGCACCCCCACCACAACCTCCGAAGTACGGAGCGCACCCCAGGCCCCAACATCCCAACCGCATGTACAAGTCGTACCAAGCCACACACAAGGACAGCACCGTACAACCAAATGGCCCATGTACACACCGTACACACGCTAAAAACGCACGTACACAACCACGACAAACCAAAACAACACAAGAATACACCATTCGAATGGCACAAAGCCACAAAACATGTCCAACAAACACTAAAAAAACACATTCACTGACCTGCAACTGCCAAAAACAAACAGAGGCCCAAAACACCACCACTCCTTATAACACACCCACCCAAACTTCAAACACAGCCACACCCACCAATGGACCAATAAAAAGGGCCCACACACACAAACCATGAGCCTTTGCAACAGACTCACTGCTGCCAGACACCACAGACAACCTACAGCACCATACTACAAGCTTCACCACACCTTACACTTGCACACCTTCACACAACCACCTTCACAAACACCCCCTCATCACATTCACACACACACACACCTGCACAACCACACCCACACACCCACAACCATCCACACACCCCCCCACCATCCACACCCACACCCCTCACCAATCACCATGCCCACTAACAAGAATCCAAAGTTCAGTAACCGAGAGTTGGAGGTCCTTGTTGATGAAATTCTCAGAGTCGAGCCACAGCTCTTTGGAACATTGGTCAGACAGACCAGCATGGCAGCGAAAACAGCCATGTGGCAGACCATCGTCGATGCTGTGAATGCTGTTGCGGACACCAGAAGGACCAGGCATGAATGCCAAGCCAGGTGGTACGATCTGCGGAGGAGGGTCCGAGCCAAGATGCTGGAGGAACACAACCAGGCTAACGCCACTGGAGGAGGGCCCTCCCGCAGACCCGTACACTACCAGCCCTGGGAGGAGAGGGTGATGGCCATACAGCCGGTGGAGGCAGTTGAAGGATTAGGAGGACTCCGAGACCCGGGTGAGTACACAAACAACGCACCTCACATGGGGGGAACGTCATCCACAACCAAAATCACTAACAGGCACGCAACCACCCCAAGCTATCGCATGACTCAACCACACTCCATGAACACGCACATGCCACTGGTGCCACCATGCCCCATGCACCCAGCTGGACAATGTCAAGTCACAGGCCACAGAAGACACCAACACATGACACGGTAACCCGGATGGCGGGAGGGTGGGCCCCAAAATTCACATAGTGCAACTCAGAAGCAGACAACAATGCCCTCTGCCCATTTGGCCTAGGTCACAGCCATACAAACACTGTGTCCCCACACAGGAAAGACTCGCCAGCAAATGGCGGACGTCTTGCATCAACACATGGGGGTGAAGGCACTGTTTTGCACATGACAGCAGCTAATGAACAGCCAACATTGTGAAAGAGTGGCAGCACACACCACCACAGCAGCAGCGCAGAGACAGACACTACACCCAATGGGTGCCTGGAGATCAGAAACAAACTCACATCAACAAGCCAAGTGCCATTCAAAGATCTGCTAACAGTGAGTGCCCAGGAAGCTGGGCTGAGGTGACAGAGGGTGACACACAGAGGGAGGGAGAGGGGGACAGAGAGGGAGGGAGACACAGGGAGACGGACAGAGGGAGGAGGATGACACACAGAGGGAGGGAGAGGGGGACAGAGAGGGAGGGAGAGGGGGACAGAGAGGGAGGGAGAGGGGGACAGAGAGGGAGGGAGACACAGGGACACGGACAGAGGGAGGAGGCTGACACACGGAGGGAGGGAGAGGGGGACAGAGAGGGAGGGAGAGGGGGACAGAGAGGGAGGGAGACACAGGGACACAGACAGAGGGAGGAGGCTGACACACAGAGTGAGGGAGAGGGGGACAGAGAGGGAGGGAGACACAGGGAGAGCAAATCAGCCGTGTGGTGTGTGGGAATGTCTGCTCGTCAGCAGGTAGACTGCGTGCATGTAGCCAAGGGTGGCCAGTGCCAGAACTCCCCCTCTTCCCCATGGCAAAACACAGGGCCATGTCACAACCTGTTCACGAGCACAACGACAGCTACCTGCATTATATAAGTGTGTGGATCCACTCCATGTGCACATGTACAGTGCTACACGGAAGGCGCCAATGCATGGCTCGCCACACCTGCCCACTCCACTGCTGACTGCAGTCACACTTGACGCAGCAAGTAAGACTGTGCCACACATAGTTAAAGGGGCCAAAGTGGTGCCCAAGGGACACACCCATGCACAAGTGCACTGTGAGTGGAATGCAAGACAGATCCTAATTCCAAGAGGAAATGTGTCAACGTTGAAACTGATGAAACATGGATGTTGCATGGACCAAAATTAACATTGTCTCTCTCACACACAGGTCAACGTCGTGGTTCACCCCCAAACACTGGGGGGGAAGACTCACAGGACTCGGATCTGCGGGAGCCCGATCCCACCGGCAGCGACGACTCTCACCACTCTGTGGACGACCCCGACCAACCTGGCACCTCTGGTGTCCAACCACCTGTAGCACCTGCGTCAGGTACAACGGGGCCAAGCACCACCCCCACTCCTGCCACATCCCAGGAGACACCCAGGATCCCTGCCCCACCACCACAAAGCAGCCAGGCTGGCCAGGAGGGACACGGTGTCCCGGGCACCCAGGAGGAGGCAGGCGACAACGCCAATGCCACCCCTCAGGGGTCCCGGAGACTAGGCCTGGGCGGCAAATTCCGTCCCGTTCGCGGAATTTGCGGAATTTGGGTAATTTCGCGTTCCGCGGAGAACGCGAAATTGCCCAAAAATCTGCGTTCCGCGACTTCGCGTAATTTTTTGCTTGTTCGCGTTCTCAATATGTGTGTTCGCGAGATATTTCACCCCGAGCACGCAAACAGCGATCGCGAACAGGAAAAAAGTATCGCGAACAAGCAATTCCGCGTGTTTGCGGAATTTCTGCGTGTTCGCGGAGATTTTTTACCGTTTCGCGGAGATTTGCGTAACGCGATTACGCGAATTCCGCCCACCCATACCGGAGACCCGATGTGCCCACAAGGGCAGGCCAGGTGCAAGTGGGCAGGGGTGGTGGGAGTGGAGGACGGCGGAGGCGCCAGCCTGACCAGTTGGCTGGGGAACCGGTATATTCCCATGTCCGTAACATCCTGGACACATACCGGCAGGACACCACGGGCATGGCCCAGGTTGTGTCCACCCTCAATGAGATCAAGGGGACCCTCGATGAGATAAAGACCCAGCAGGCCCAGCAACATGCCTGTCTACTGCAACACCAACGGAGGATGGAGGACAGACAGGCTGAGCAAGTGACGGTGTTCCAGGGGATTCACAATACACTCCGTCGGATGGCCGACAACATGGGCAACCCTCCCTGTGCCAGAAGGCGTAGAACATCACCACCCACAGGGAGGGATCAGGAGGAGGAGGAAACATCCGATGGAGCATCCCAAACATCGTCACGGCCTGCTTCTGAGGGTCCCCGCAGGAGGCCGGGTCGTCCACGGAAAGGACCGTGAGGGTCGGCGCTACATCACCATCTCCCAGGACACCTGGCCTGGCACCTGGCCCACTGGAGCAGCAGCATCACAGCATCAAGAGACATTCTCTGCCACATGGCCTTGCTGGTCACTGTCTGACCAATGTGGACAAAGACTGTGGCATGGACTCTGAGGATTTCCAATGGCAAGGACACCAACTCCCCTACTGAACTTTGGATTCCAAACTCCCGTAAAGCCCCTCACGTCATACTCCCCCCCCCCACAAAAATAAAAATTCACACCATGAAGAGAAGATACCTGCTGGTTGCATTATTACCTTACATGTGTCTAGTAAAGTCTAAACATGCCTGAGTTCTCTTTTGACTTCAACCATCCACACCCTGGGGCCTGAGTCTGGCACAGGACACACGGGCCACAGTGTATTAGGCAAGACAGACATGGAGCACCATACACACCCGTGATGGGCCCAACCAGCTGAGGGGGCGGCCGCACAACCGTGCTGACAGACACATTGAATACAGCAACAGTCATGCGCAGAGGTCAGGGATCCAGTCCAGTGTCCTGGGGGGCACCCAGGTATGTGTAGACAGGTGGCAGAACCATGTCCTGCAAGCTTGAGTCCGGTGGATGCAGAGAATGGGGGCCTGGCCAATGTTGGATGCATGGGGATGGCACATGTCACAATACCCACACAGTCATGGACATCATGCATAATACACAGTCTCAGCCCACACACACAGCTTGCATCTTGCTACTCGACACATAGACACATAGCCACTATCAGGGGAAACCATGCCAGACATGCTGGATGCACCGTGGCAACACACCAGCATTGACTGAGAAGAGGCACCTTGGAGGCATAGGGACACCTTTATTAGTCATGTTTTCGGGATTGCAGAGGCAACTTGAAGTACACATGAACACTTCATGTGGAGTAACATGTGGGTCCAAGACTGGCACCCCCCTTCTGCAGCACAAATGCGTGATAGCCATGGAACTGGCACACAATTGTCGGCCAACAGATAAACACCCACAGCTGCTCATGGAGAGACAGCCATACACCATTGATCCGCTGATGTAGAAGTCCCACACCATGTCAAGCCAATGCAAACCGTATGTGTCCGAGGGCAGTGTTACACACATTGATGCCATCATCACAATCCACTATCCCATCACTGATGACTGTCAACCAGTCAGACCATCTATTCAGGTGTACACAGCTGCATGTCGTGTCCCATGGTGATGCTACATGGCTGCAGAGGAACCAAACATCGACAGGGGCAGTGTGAATACATCGTGAACAACTGCCACACCCAATACACCCCTGATGCATCCCTTACCCTAAGGAGACTTCCAAACTTGTCCGTGCGTATAACGCTGAGTCAGCACACGATGACGTGTCCATGAGGAATAGCAGTGCCACAACAATGCAAGCAGCAGACGGCATGCGCAAGTACCTGGGGATGAGAGACACACAAGAAGTCAGCCACAAAAAGCACAGCCACTTGCATGTGCATGTAGTCGACACATGTATGGATGACAACATGCTAGGTCACAATTATGACGGGAAATACACATCACTGCCACCATCACTCCAGTGACACATCCACACACACCTCTGACTCACGTGCCATACATGCAGATGGACACACACATCGCAACACATGCCACACGGGGACCAATGCATGCACACACAGACACTGGTACTCACCACTAAGCAAAGAAGTCGCGTATGAGCTGAGTCCGGATGTCCTCTTGCGGAACCACGTCCTCCACATCACTAGCCCCATTGCCAAGCCCTTCGTCCTCCACGGGTGGATGGTCCTGATCATCTTGATCCAGGATGAGTGGCACAGCTTTCTCAACTGCCATGTTGTGCAGCATGCAGCAGACCATGAAGATTTTGCAGACCTTCGCCGGGGCATATGGGAGGGCGCCGCCGGTCTTGTGGAGGCATCGGAATCGGCTCTTCAGGAGGCCAAACGTCCTCTCTATCACTCGCCTTGTCCGGCCATGGGCGGTGTTGTAGCAGAGCTGGGCCGGCGTGATGGGGTTGCGGAGAGGTGTGAGCAGCCATGGCATGTTGGGATAGCCAGCGTCCCCTACATGGGAAGCACATGGACATCGTTAGAACTGGTGAAGCGGTCGTGCTGGTAGGCTATGCAAAATACAGGACAGACAGACTGTACCCACCAACAACACATGCTCGTTCGTTGCGCAGCTGCATCATCATTTCAGGCACCCTGCTACGCCTCATGATGTAGGCATCGTGTGCTGATCCTGGAAAACGAGCACAGACATGTGAAATCACCATGTTGGACAGACACACCACAAGGGCATTGATGGAGTGGTAGTGCTTCCGATTGCGGTACGCTACCTTCCGTGCGTGTGGTGGTACCAAAGCTACATGTGTCCCATCTATGAACCCAATGACATGGGGCATCCCTCCCAGGGCATAGAATCCACGCTTGACCCCTGTCAACTGTTCAGGGGTTGGGAACTTGATGAAGTCATCCAGGTGAATCAACATGGCCTCTAAGAAATCATGCAGCACACGGCAGAACATGCTCTGGGACATGCCACCAACATGAGCTATGGTATATTGAAAGGTACCCGTGGCAAGAAAATGTAGGGCTGCCATTACCTTCAGCTGGGTGTCAGTGCCGTAGGATACCTGTGCTGTGGTTGCAGGTGGGGTGCCAGTCTCGCCGTCAACTCCAGAATCAACGGTTGGGGGAAGCGGTAGCACCGGATACTGTCATTCTCCCGCATGGCAGCCAAGTCCGGAATTGGTCGTGGAAGAGGCGGCGCTCTGCAGTAATTTGGAAGTGACAAGGAAGAGTGAGTGCACTACGACAACAATTTATATGTACTGAGCACATGTTAATCTGTTAATACACATATGCTACATAGGGAGTCAGGTATGTGCTACATGCCCTGGACACGTATGGCTGCCAGGTGACACTCCTACCAAGACCCAGCTACACACGGAGATTGAGAACCTCCCCATGCCATGCCATGGGATTAGCTGTGTCCCAGTGCAAGTGAACAGCCAGACGCAAGACAGGAGTGACATACACCCACACATCAGCAGAAGTAGGATGCCGATTGCAGAGACTGGTAGCGGAACACTAGAGCCACAGGTCACATGACATTACACTAGGACAGCCCACACACCTTGCCATGAAGGTGCACATGTCATGACTCACCACACATTCATTGAGAGGATGCAGACATGTCCTTGTCACGCTACTCCGTGTCCCATGCATACATGCGCACCTCACATCCGATACCACATGTGGCATGGTGTGCGGAACAGTGTGCAATGTCAATCTACACACAGACACATGTTGGTTGCTGCAGCAGCTGCAGCTTTTGAGGGGGCTCCAACATCAACCTAATGGGAAGCCCCCACACATACATGACATAGTCACATCGTGCACCGTGGGTAGTGACAAGTCAGGTGTGGTAACCGCTGTACCGGGCATCAGGGGACACTTCCGTGTGTTGGTGTCCGTGCCATGCCAGTGACGCTCATCCCAAGTGTGCAGTACGACATGCACACATGTCAAAGGAGTCAAGGGCATGCCTGGCACACATTGCACCGTCACACATTACATCTGTACACATCTCATCATACATCTGGTGCCTTCTCGACTCAGGAGTAATGTTCCACATCACAGCCTGTCACACCTGTGCCCCACACATGTAGTAATGCACAGACAATGCCTTGATGTCCATTCATGGACAAGTATGTCCATCCATGGACAAGTATGTCCGCCCTATTCCTTCCTGTGTGCTGCCTGTCACCACTGTGATGTGTGAAAACCGCCGTACTTCTGCTAAGAGGGCCTGTGTACGTTCCCATATCACTATGGGAGTGCTGCCGTATGTGTACCCATCGTGATGGCGAGCGTACAGGCATGTGTACGGTCCGTACCACTACGAGTACGCATACGCAAGAACACCCATAGTGGTAGGGCCGTACACACGCCTGTACGCTCCCTATCACTATGGGTGTCCTCGCGTATGCGTACTCGTAGTGGTACGGGCCGTACACACGCCTGTACGCTCCCTGTCACTATGGGTGTCCTCGCGTATGCGTACTCGTAGTGGTACGGGCCGTACACACGCCTGTACGCTCCCTATCACTATGGGTGTCCACGCGTATGCGTACTCGTAGTGGTACGGGCCGTACACACGCCTGTACGCTCCCTGTCACTATGGGTGTCCTCGCGTATGCGTACTCGTAGTGGTACGGGCCGTACACACGCCTGTACGCTCCCTGTCACTATGGGTGTCCTCGCGTATGCGTACTCGTAGTGGTACGGGCCGTACACACGCCTGTACGCTCCCTATCACTATGGGTGTCCTCGCGTATGCGTACACGTAGTGATAGTGAGTGTACAGGCGTGTGTACGGGCCGTACCACTACGAGTACGCATACGCGAGGACACCCATAGTGATAGTGAACGTAGACACGCGTGTACAGGCCGTTGCTATGCATTTGGGGTGCCCTAGGGCCCCGGAACACACCGTACCTTTGTGTGAAGCTCCAAATTACATAGGGGACACATGAGGGACAAGTATTAAGGCATACATGCATGCTGGTTGTCATGTAGACCAAGTTCAAATTTTGAATTTGTTCAGGAAGGTGCACAGCAGAAGTCAGTTGGAATTAATCTACTTTGTGCAATGTGTTTGTGGGGCTGACATCATGCAGGAGAAAAAAACAGATTGAGAACCCACAGACTGCATGAGATGGGCCAGCAAGGCAGATATAAGGCAGCCAGGTCCCATGAGGGAGCACTTGCCTGCACATCTCTGTATTCCACGACCCAGCTGCTGCTACTGATTCCCTGGAACCATGTCAAGGGCTGTGGAGAGGTCACAGCCATTCACCCTGGAGGAGAACATGGCTTTGGTGGATGTGATCCTCCCACGGTACCCCATGCTGTATGGGCGACCAGGTTATCAGGTGAGTGCAGTGTCCACTGGCACAGACTGTGTCCCTTTTTTGTGACTGTGACTTCTGCCATTGTGTCCAGGTGTGACACACATGCTATGTACTGTAGGGGGGTCCCAGGGGGGGAATGCCTGATGTCTCCCAGCAGTGCCCTGAGACAGGAGGGGTGGGTGCCTATCACTCCCAGCAGTGCCCTGAGACAGGAGGGGTGGGTTCCTATCACTCCCAGCAGTGCCCAGAGACAGGAGGGGTGTGTGCAGAGTCCTCCCAGCAGTGCCCTGAGACAGGAGGGGTGGGTTCCTATCACTCCCAGCAGTGCCCTGGGACAGGAGGGCTGGGTGCCTATCACTCCCAGCAGTGCCCTGAGACAGGAGGGGTGGGTGCCTATCACTCCCAGCAGTGCCCTGAGACAGGAGGGGTGGGTGCAGAGTCCTCCCAGCAGTGCCCAGAGACAGGAGGGGTGGGTGTGATGCACAGTGTGAGCCTGGCTCATTGATTGTGTAGTTGCCCTCATTCCACCTGTGTCCTTTCAATGGCACGTACTGCTTTTGGCCTTCCCCCAGAGGATCATGTCCCTATGACAAAGGTGCAATGCGTTGGATGCACACTATGCCTTGTTGTAAACAGCAAATGTGTTCTAATCTGTGTCCCTGTGACATGTGCCAGGTGTATTGATGTAGTGTCACTTGTTCATCCTCACAGGTAGACGCCTCTGCCAAGGAGCAGATATGGCTGGACGCCGTCAGCGCCGTGAGGAGTGCGGATGGTCGGAGGCGGCACCTGTCCCAGGTGAGGAAACGCTGGCAGGATATCCTGTGCTGGACGCGGAGGATCGCACGGGTCCTGCTGGGGGACTCACCTGAGAGCCATAAGAACCGCGGGCGCCGCCGTCTCTCCCACATCCAGAAACGTGTGCTGGCGGTGGTCTTTCCAGACTTGGACAGGCGTCTACAGGACATGCAGCAGCCGGAAGGGGGTAGGTACATGTGTGTGTTTGTTGTGTTTCACCAGCATTTGTAAGTGCACTGTTCCATGGATACACTTCCAGGGTTTATGGTGCTGTGCAGATCCTGTTCCCCACAGTATTGCAGTGCTCTCCTGCCTCCCTTCCCCTCCTTGCAATGTATTCCCTGGTCTGTGTGTAGTCACTCCATCACAAGGTTATGTAGCCTGACACCTTCTACAAGTGTACAATGGCTGCAGCATCATGTGTGGGGGTGGTGTGTAACAGGTTTTGTGACCTTGCCTGTGCCCTGTCCAGTTCTGGACTTGTGGGTTCCATGTCAGTTGGCACTAATGCTGAGTCCAGACATGGGAGTTAATCTCTCGAGTGCCAGGCCTTCCAGCAGGCATGTCCCATGTGGTGGCCTGTGACATGATGTGCATGAGTGTGCGTTACGCATAGTGCAGGAATATTAGCGTGTGTTGCAGTCATTCCCATTCAGGAGCATGGAGTTGTGTGGCCACTACTGTCCCCAGGGGCATATTTTCCTAGGTATCATGTGTGTAATCCGAGAATGTCGACAATCTCTGTGTCTACAGCATAGGTTGTGCTCTGTGCCATTGTCCCCTGGCACCATGTGTATTGACGTGAGATGTATTACAAGTGTCCACTGTCCTGCCTGACCTGATTTTCCAAGTACATACTCACGGTGGCCATTGCCTGTGTGTCTTGTTGCAATCATCTGATGATGGCCATTTGTACATGATTATTTGGACATGCGCACCTTGGGTATTTGGTGTGCAATCTTGAATTATTGCATCCCATGTGTATTTCACCCAGACTAAGAGATGTAAGTGCTTCCTGTGTCTCCACAGATTTGTCTCATGTAGGGGGTGGGTGGTGCGGGCATGTCCTACATGTCAAGACCTGTAATCTCCTTGCTAGGACTGGCCAGTGTGTGATGTTTGTCTGGACATACACTCAAGGTGCAGTGTGCCAGTCAGGGTGGGCATGTTATCAGTATTACCTATGCTGCATGTGCCTCTAGTTCCTGGATATGGTCCCTGCTCATCCCAATTTCCTGCCACGCTGTGTGGTGCAGATGCAGTTCTGGATTGTCCCCAGGGCCTTGCTCCTCAGTCAAAATTCCATGTCATCTCATTTGCTATTGTGTCATGCTCTCCATAGTTTTTCCATGGCATGGTGGGTCACACAACTGTGTCTTGCAGGGCCTACATATGTACCTTGTTTTGTAATTGTAACTCTTCCTTTGTTTCAGGCTATGCACTGTGACCTAAGTAGATTTGACTCATGTGACATATGTATACAGGTGTATGATTAATTTCTGTCTCTTCACCCTGCCCACAGCATCGTCGGGGGACACGGAGGGAGACATGGACACAGACGGCGCGGAGGGACCGAGCACCAGTGCCAGTGGTGACATCGGGGCTGGCACTTCGAGTGGGACTGAGGCGGAGGAGAGTGAACCCGGGGACCTGTCGACTAGCACAACAGAGTATGAAGCTGACGGGTCCGAGAATGATCTCTCCGAGTGGGCGGTGGCTGCACCCCCATCTGACAGCAGCCCTACATCTCGCACCGCCCCCTCCATTGGCATCAGCCACCTCCCACGTGCTTGTGTCCCTTCCCAACGTGCCCGGTCACCACATGTCTCCTTCCTGCCAGGCACCGCACCCCCTGCCCCTGTCTCCACTGCTGCCACCAATGCTGAGTCTGTGGACATCCAGCGGCAGTTGCAGATTGGTCAGACTGCGATCCTTAATGTCCTCCATGGCCACAGCCAGGTCCTCAACAACATGGAGGCATACTTGGAGGGCATTCATTCATCGCAGGCTGACCAACGCAACTTGCTGAGGTCCATAGACTCCACACTGACTGCAGCAGTGGGTCTCCTGCAGCGCTACGTCCCACCCCCTACCCCTGCCCCTTCCACACGTCCCACTCCCATGCCTGTCCCACATACACCCAGACGTAAGCATGCACCCACCACAACAGACACAGGCACCACACCAGCAGGGAAGGTCCGCCGCACACCTCCTGACACGCACACACAGGATGAAGTAGGCACACCCACTGGGTCGGGGGCAAACGTGTGACACGCAGCCAGAGTGGGAGTCCGCATTCCACCAAATCCACTCCCTCCAAATCCCCTCCCCTCAGCTCTCCTGGCCAGATCTCCCCCAAAGACTCCTTCATGGCCGCTCTGTCCCTGAGCCCCACAGTGACACCACCCCGCAAGCGGTCAAGGAAGTCCACGGTCAGGGTGCTTGAGTCCCCCCCCCTGTCCACACCCTCCCCCAGTGGCGCTGCGACCCATCCCTCTGACCCCCCCCCCTCCTTGGGGCCTGTGGTTCTTTCGGGTGCAGGGGAGTCCCTGGAGGACCTTGCAGAGGTGTGCAGTGCGCTCCTGCCCCACCGCCTGTGGTGGAGTCCTCCATCCCTGCACCCACGTCGCCTACCCTTCGCCCTCCTGTCCCTGTTCCTTCCCCCCAACATGATGCCCTCACCCCTGTGGAAGACAACGGCTTGTAACTGTGCAGGCAAGCTAGGGGACACGCATCCCACTGTGTCCCCCATCCAGCTGTGACTCCTGGACTGCCCTATGGGCTTTGTAAATCTTGGACTTACTTCATACCAGTTTTTTGCTCATGCTGAATAAAGCTATTTATTTTTTCCCTTGTAACACTTCTGCTTTGCTGGCATTGCTGTTGGTGGGGCTGCTACATGGTTGTGGGTGTTGGTCATGTGTTGGGTGTGTGGGAAATGTAGTAGTGTGCTGCTCATAGGGGGGACCCTGGGATCTGTGTGCCATCACACGGTGTTAGCTAGCTTTCTCCATTCATGTTAGCAGTTGCTGCATGTTGCAATTGTCCCAAGGTGTATTCCTTCTTCTGTGTACCCTGACTTTAGCGCAGAGCTGTGTGTCCATTAGCTGGGTGTGTGACGTAGTCCTTCACCTTTGCACATGCATGCTGAGCCATTCTCCACCTGCATCATTCGTGGCATCCTTGGTAGTCATTGTACTTGTGTATGTGGACTATTGACATGACTTCATGTGGACATGTTTTCTTTTTGACCCTATGCATGAGTATACTCCCAGCCTCGCACACATGTGGTACATGTACTGCAGGGTCTTTGTGCACCTGACTGACATTTGTGGGCATGGTATCTCAGGCTACTCCACCCTTTGCGTTCCATGGGCACTGCTGGGAGTGATGGGCACCCACCCCTCCTGTCACTGGGCACTGCTGGGAGGACTCTGCACCCACCCCTCCTGTCTCAGGGCACTGCTGGGAGGACTCTGCACCCACCCCTCCTGTCTCAGGGCACTGCTGGGAGGACTCTGCACCCACCCCTCCTATCTCTGGGCACTGCTGGGAGGACTCTGCACCCACCCCTCCTGTCTCTGGGCACTGCTGGGAGGACTCTGCACCCACCCCTCCTGTCTCAGGGCACTGCTGGGAGGACTCTGCACCCACCCCTCCCTTCTCTGGGCACTGCTGGGAGTGATAGGCACCCACCCCTCCTGTCTCTGGGCACTGCTGGGAGGACTCTGCACACACCCCTCTCATGTCTGGGCACTGCTGGGAGTGTTAGGCACCCACCCCTCCTGTCTCAGGGCACTGCTGGGAGGACTCTGCACCCACCCCTCCTGTCTCTGGGCACTGCTGGGAGGACTCTGCACCCACCCCTCCTGTCTCAGGGCACTACTGGGAGGACTCTGCACCCACCCCTCCTGTCTCTGGGCACTGCTGGGAGGACTCTGCACCCACCCCTCCTGTCTCAGAGCACTGCTGGGAGGACTCTGCACCCACCCCTCCTGTCTCTGGGCACTGCTGGGAGGACTCTGCACCCACCCCTCCTGTCTCTGGGCACTGCTGGGAGGACTCTGCACCCACCCCTCCTGTCTCAGGGCACTGCTGGGAGGACTCTGCACCCACCCCTCCTGTCTCTGGGCACTGCTGGGAGGACTCTGCACCCACCCCTCCTGTCTCAGGGCACTGCTGGGAGGACTCTGCACCCACTCCTCCTGTCTCTGGGCACTGCTGGGAGGACTCTGCACCCACCCCTCCTGTCTCAGGGCACTGCTGGGAGGACTCTGCACCCACCCCTCCTGTCTCTGGGCACTGCTTGGAGGACTCTGCACCCACCCCTCCTGTCTCTGGGCACTGCTGGGAGGACTCTGCACCCACCCCTCCTGTCTCAGGGCACTGCTGGGAGGACTCTGCACCCACCCCTCCTGTCTCTGGGCACTGCTGGGAGGACTCTGCACCCACCCCTCCTGTCTCAGGGCACTGTTGGGAGGACTCTGCACCCACCCCTCCTGTTTCTGGGCACTGCTGGGAGGACTCTGCACCCACCCCTCCTGTCTCTGGGCACTGCTGGGAGGACTCTGCACCCACCCCTCCTGTCTCTGGGCACTGCTGGGAGTGATAGGCACCCACCCCTACTGTCTCTGGGCACTGCTGGGAGGACTCTGCACACACCTCTCCTATTTCACAACATGTATGCTCATTACATACACGGATGTGGGTACGCTTCATGCATTCGAGGTGGGGGTACGTGTCGTACTTACACTGTTGGGGTGGGGGGTACGCTCCATGCATTCGAGGTGAGGGTACGTGTCGTACTTACACTGTTGGAGTGGGGGGACGCTCCATGCATTCGAGGTGAGGGTACGTGTCGTACTTACACTGTTGGGGTGGGGGTACACTCATACGTCCGTGGGTGGGGGTACGGGTCGTACTTACACTGTTGGGGTGGGGGTACGCTCCATTCGTCCACGGGTGAGGCCACGGGTCGTACTTACACTGTTGGGGTGGGGGTACGCTCCATACGTCCGCGGGTGGGGGTACGGGTCATACTTACACTGTTGCTGTGGGGGGTACGCTCCATGCATTCGAGGTGAGGGTACGTGTCGTACTTACACTGTTGGGGTAAGGGTACGCTCCATTCGTCCGCGGGTGAGGCCACGGGTCGTACTTACACTGTTGGGGTGGGGGTACGCTCCATACGTCCGCGGATGAGGGTACGTGTCGTACTTACACTGTTGGGGTGGGGGTACGCTCCATGCATCCGCGGGTGAGGGTACGTGTCGTACTTACACTGTTGGGGTGGGGGGTACGCTCCATACGTCTGCGGGTGGGGGTACGTGTCGTACTTACACTGTTGGGGTGGGGGATACGCTCCATACGTCCGCGGGTGGGGGTACGGGTCGTACTTACACTGTTGGGGTGGGGGGTACGCTCCATGCATTCGAGGTGAGGGTACGTGTCGTACTTACACTGTTGGGGTGGGGGTACGCTCCATTCGTCCGCGGGTGAGGCCACGGGTCGTACATACACTGTTGGGGTGGGGGGTACGCTCCATACGTCCGCGGGTGGGGGTACGTGTCGTACGTGCACTGTTGGGGTTGGGGGTCCGCTCCATGCATACTGGGTGGGGGTACGGTCCATACATATCCGTCCCCACGCTATGTGATGCTTGTGCGGGCCGTACCCAGGCCTTTGCCACGTGGGTACGAGCCGTCCCGCCATTGTTGGGGTGACGTAGGTGTGGGCGTGGTACGACTCGTACCCACGCTCTTAAGGCGTGGGTACGGGACGTACCTGTCTGGTTGTGTTGCAGGTTCGCGTCGTCAAGGACGTCCGTTGTGGCGGTCGCTGGCTTGGCTGGACACGGCCCCACCCCCTCGTAGTGACTAGGACCTGGGAGTCAGGTATGTCCAGGGCATGTGTGCTGTGTGACTATGGTGGGGGTTTTGTGGCCTGCCCCTGGTCCTGCCCCCCCCCTATCCCCTCCTTTCCCCCCTCCCTTAGTTGTTCTGACCTTCTGCGGCGTCTGCGTCGTAACCTGTAGAGGAGGTCGACTGCTATGAGGGCCGGGATGACACGTAGGTTCGGGTCCATGTCTGTCCGTCGCGTACTGGTACTCCTTGTTCGCGTCGTCCTGTCTGTCCGTCGCGTACTGGTACTCCTTGTTCGCGTCGTCCTGTCTGTCCGTCGCGTACAGGTCCTCCTTGTTCGCGTCGTCCTGATTTCCCGGCAGTTTTTGGCAGCCAGAAAATATTCACCGTGCGGGATGACGTCGGTGCGAATCGTAATTCCTGGTTCGTGAATGGCAGGCTGCGTGCATCCCGACGTCAGGTCGGCGCTTTCCCGGATCGCATTTGTACGTTTATTTTAGTCAGTCGGTGTTTTGTACGATTCGTACGGAAAAGGTGTTTCCGTACGAATCGTAATTCCATGTTTGTATATTTACACGACCGGGTACGCGTCGGACGGAGATTATGCTCCGTCCGACGGTTCATACCCGGTTTTTACCGGATCGTAATTGGCACCTCTGTGTTCTGCATAGCGTAGCAACGTTTTTTCCTCCCTTACTCTTGCCAACGTTAAGTTGGTGAGTGCAAGCAAGGAAAATCTTACTCTAGACCACCTTCCAGTGAGATTTCTCAACACGGACGGTTGCGGATGGCAGCTACTGCTCATGTTGAGAAACTTTCGACTTGCGTTGAGGAAGCTGCTGCTGGAGTAGAATATCTACTGAAAGAAGCAGAGCCCTCTTGCACTGCGCATAGTGCCGTTTGTGCTGATTTCCTAGGGCGGAACAAACACCTGGCGCTAAAATACGGCACGAATGGCATGACCTAATGCACTCTTCTGCTTGCGGAACTCCACGTAGCGCTGCAGCATTTTTTGGTCACTTCACAAACTCCACCCAGGCCTACCTTAAAAACAAGCAGGTGTAATCACGTTTTTATCTGTAATTTCACATGAAAGTGCAATGCAGACCTACTGAATTTACTACGATTATAAATTCCACAACCAGATTTATAGAATCAGGATTGGATGAATTTTCAAAGTCTGTAATTATGACAGATGAAAATCTTACAGTGTGGGGTATTTTCTGCTATCATACGTTTAGGCATAAAGGTATGGTAGGTTGCGGAAGGGATTTGGCAATGCAATACACAGCGAACACCTAGATATTCATAGACAGAATACGCTTGAAATATATAAACAAAGTATTTTTTTTTAAATCACATCACAAATTTAAATCAAATTGATCTACTTAGACACAAACGAGGTACACTTTTCGTGATGATGGAACATGATGGAAGGGCCTCTGGTTTGGAGCTGAAAATTGACATGGTCGTGGGTGAAATGTGAGAATAGATGAGTGTGGTTGTCGCTTAAATTCTTTAAGAGGAATAAACCAGAATAGTCCAAAATTATTTATCATGTACACCACTATTAAAGATATTTATTGGCTTTAAAAGTGTAAGTAGTCCCACTGAAGATTCAAATAACGTATTTAAAACTATGTCACAAATTCCAGGAGGTAAAGCCTGTTGTGACAGTGGAAGACAGCAAGATTTTTATCACGGACAGTTATTTGTTTTTTTCAATTCTCTTGTTTCAGTTTTTGTATTCGTCCAGCCTTAGTAAATTAGAATAAACTTGGAGAGTCCATGTATTGTTGTCAATATCGATATTTTAGGGGACATAGTTGACCTTTCCCCGTTACAGCTAATGTTAGTAGAATTCATGGATTTAATCTTAGCAAATTGTAGTTCCAAACAACGGCGGACACAGTGACCGCACTTCCCTGTGATGTTCCCTTGTTGTGTATGAAAAATAGACAATCTGGTTGAGTGTGCACAAAACTTCTCCAGCACTCGCCGTCGTTGAGTGCCAACTGCTATGCAGACAATTGAGGAAGTCAGACTTGTGGAGTGGTGCACCGCTCGTTATTGAGACAAGTGGTAGTCAATTAGTCAATGAGTCTTATGATGTTAAAAGTCTTGAATAATTCCTTTATTTTCAAAAAATTGCCAGCCAACCCGTTTCGTTCATAAAAATGAACTTCTTTAGGGCTGAGAGTAGGGCTGGGTGTTGAGCTGTCCACTTCTATGATAAGAGTCTTATCATAGAAGCGGACAGCTCAAGGCTTCTTCAGATAAGAGTCTTATCATAGAAGCGGACAGCTTAACACCCAGCCCTACTCTCAGCCCTGAAGAAGTTCATTTTCATAAACGAAATGCGTTGGCTGGCAATTTTTTGAAAATCAATTATTCAAGACTTTTAACATCATAAGACTCATTGACTATTTGACTACCACTTGTCTCAATAACGAGCAGTGCACCACTCCAAAAGTCTGACTTCCGTGGATTTAATCTTAGCTTCATCACTCTTGATCTTGGTAGCCACTTAAGCCTGTTCTTTGGCATTGCTCTACTCAAAACAGCTAAGGGGCCGATTCCGATTTCGGTCGGAAGGGCTTCGAATGATGGTCGGAGCCCTTCCGACCGAATCGGAATGTGTTGGCCGGATTCCTTTCCGACCGAGCCATTCTGACGGGCTCGGTCGGAAAGGAATCCGACTCGGATTTCCGGATTGCAGACAACAGGCTCGGAGAGCCCATCTGCCGTCCAGATATCCCTCAGTACTCCCCCGGCCGCTTCTTTGCAACCAAGGGAGTATGATGGCAGTTTTTCACTGCCTTTTCGTGCCGGTCTTTCCGGCACGAAAAGGCAGTCGGAAACTGTCTTTGGAGGCCCCCAGTAGGGCCCCAATGGGTGCGAGGCTGCCGAATGGCGGCCTGGGGGCACCGACCTATGGTGCCCCTCTGTGCATCCCTGCACCCTGTGGCAGGCATCTTGGGGTGCCGGCCACAGGGTGCAGGGATGAACTGCACCCCTGCTTTTCACAATGCAAGCATGCATTCCACTCAGAATGCATTCTTGCATTGTGAAGTATACGAGTGCGAATGAACCCTGTGCCGTCAGAGCGTACTTGCAGGGCCGTAACCGACGGCAGCAGGTCGGTCGGTTACGGCTCCTGACCGATGTTGGACAGACCTGAGTCCGTCCGACATCAGAATCGGCCCCTATGTGTTGCATTTGAAATGTGGGCTTTAAGCAAATCCCTGTCTAGCATGCTTGTATTGAGTCATATAAAAGCAGGCATGCCACTACCGTGATGACCCGCCTGGCATGAGCAGATAGACGGGATATGATGACCTTGTCTGCAATAAGTATAAAGAAGAGAGGCCCACATGGAAGAATGGTCCGGCAGACTGAAGTCTTTCTTTTCTCAATCACTCCATGCCCCTTTCCCCTAACTGGATATTCTTCCTTAGGGAGGCAGATGCAAATGGATACCCCTAGATGACTGGCACTACTAAATTGGAGATAACGACCCGGAAAATGTATTTATGATCCTGCCAATAAACCAGCAGCCTCTTACTATTATCCAACAACCTGTGAACCTCTTATGATACAGGTGCCTTGTCTAGAATAGGAGTAATCTGACAGCTTGTTAAATTTGAAAGCAAAAGGGATAAGAGTTCACTGGAAGGAATTTATTATGCAGTAATGCATACACGGTATGAGTGAGCCTGAGAGAATTGACTTTTGCAATAGATGCACTGCCTGAAGCAAGTGGTGTGTGATGCGTAATGCACATGTAAGAACTGGACATTGTTCACATTCGTAAGTCAAATTTGAAGAAACAAACAGTGAGGCGATAAATAGATTTGACCATACCTCCAGAAGGAAAAGTATGACGTGTAGGCAGCGGGTTCGAACCCCAGTATTAAACAGGTTTGGGAGTGTGTATTTTTATTTCATTGGCAGCAAGAGATGAGGCCGGTGGCTTGATGCATGCATTCTGCCCCCTTTCTATGTTTTATAAATTATCCCATGAGGCCTGGTTTGATTGCCCCCCTGGTATGAATGAGTTTGAAACTACTTGAGGGATGCAGTGTGGTGGTGGGAAGTGTACAAACAATGTACTATATAATTGCAAAACCATTATTCATGAAAAGGATTTCATGACTTGACAAACCCAAGACACTAAATGCATGCACTTTTTCTCCTAGTTGGCCAAGATGATGCCAGCTAAGCACCCCTGAGCCTTACACAAATGAGAGTGGTAGCTGTTTGCCCCCTTTTCGGAATTCTGAACAAGTTGCACGTCTATACCAGTAAACCCTAGCTGAAGAAATGTTTTTTCTCAGAGTAATAAATTAATATAATGAATAAATCTCTGCATTATTTAGCCACACACTGATTCTCCTGCTCGCAATGTCGGTGACAAAATCATTAGGCAAACCTGATTTTTTCAAGAAAACTAGTCTAGATGAGTTAGAACAGCAACACTTAGGGGCCAATTCCGATTCCAGCCGCAAATCGTAACGACCGACAAGGCCCCGGACCGGATACTGACCGACACGGACCAGCGCCGTACGACCCGTGAAGTATGATGCAACGTGTGTGAATTACAACCGACACGTACGGAATACAAGTCGTACGACCGAGCCGTAGGGAAAATAGTGTTCCGGCCGGAAAACAGACGCGAGTTTCATCGACCCGTACCCACGATGTCCGAACCGCGGAGTACGATGCAATGCGTGTAAACCCAGACCGACTCGCACTGAGACCAAGCCACACGACCGACAAGCACAGAAAACCGGGCCCACAAGTAATAGAGATCTCCGCGACCGACGCGTATGAAACACAGAAGATAGGCAGCGTGAACGAGGTGGAGAAGCCCGCACGAGCCAACATCAGCGTCCGTTTCCGTCAGAAGAACGTCTCCTTCATGCCTACAAAACCCAAAGGAAAAAACACAAAAAAAGGACCAAACAAGCAATGACAAAGCCAATAAATATCAAATAAAAAAAACCTGGGACAAAGACACAACCACAACTTCAAATATATAAAAGACTACAATCACTACCATGATCCCTAGCAAACAGGAGACACAGCCAGCAGCAAACACCATTACACATCAATGACAGACAAACTCACAACTCACCCATCACACAACTCACACACCATCAGCACCTCATCCAAAAGCACACACACATGCAGCCAGCAAAACCAACACTAACCCACCCTCACACACACATCCCTCACCACCACCCATCACCATGCCCCCAAAGAAGAATCCAAAGTTCACAGACAGTGAGTTAGAAGTGCGGGTAGACGAGATCATCAGAGTAGAGCCACATTTGTTTGGTACATTGGTCCAAAGGACCCCCATGTCACAGAAAACCAAGATGTGGGCGAAGATTGTGGACAAGGTGAACGCTCAAGCACCAGCAAGGCGCACAAAGGACGATTTCCAGAACAGGTGGTATGACATGCTCAGGAGGGTCAAGAAACTCATCGAAAAAGATCACGCCCGAGTCAGTGCACCGGCGGTGGCCCTCCTGCCAAACCAGTCTACTTCAGGACCTGGGAGGAGAAGGTACGGGACATCCTACCACCAGAGAGCGTCCATGGTCTAACAGACATACCAGAGCCTGGTGAATACACGAACAACATACCCAAGATTGTGTGGCAAGGGGACAGTGAAACCATGCACCGCAAGCAAAGCTACTGTAACCAATAGATAATCATCCCAAGATGTGTATGCCAGTCAGACAAACACAATACCTGCCATCTCATAGTGACTTGGAACTGTGTCATGACATGCACCAACCTACACACAAATAGAGCAAGGCAGTGGCACAAAGCTAAATAAACACTGCCAGACAGTTTGCCACCACAACCACACTACATCACAGTGCAGCTGACTGACAAGAAGGAATAGCGGGGATGCAGGTGAAGTGAGCGTATCCAAAAGCATGATGGGGTTTGTGGTCACAGATAATGCTCACCGTCCAGATTGGCCCATCAAGACCTCTCTGTAACATGCCCACATCACAGGGAGTGGAAAATGACTGACAAGATGGCTGACACTGGTTCCTGCTGTGGGGAGCACAAGGCCCTGGTAGGGCTTGTGCGCAAATCAGAAGCAGGACACCACTGACTGACATCCTGAAAGACAACTTGCACGCCCTATAATGGAAGCACGTTTCATGGTGGGATGTCTGGCCGGGTGGGAAGGAGGACTGACAGCTTTGACCATACTTACCAGCATGTGGAGACACACCCCCCTCAACACAAACTCCACACAACTCACCGCATAGAATGCACTGAGCCACACCTCTGTGAAATATCAGCAAAAGATACCCCGTACTGGGTGCTGCTGTGTGAAGCACAGGGGCTCTCTTTGGACGTGTAGCCAAACAAACACCAGGATTTCACAGTCAGCCATCTTGCCATTGCTGTCACACCCCCTCACAGGGAAGCAGAGTCAAGAGGGAGGAAGTATGGCCATGCTGGGAAGGGGGGTGTAGCGAAGAGTATGATGGGAGTTGCAGTCGCAGACAATCCACACACACCCACATGGCCCAGCAAGCAAACACTGAACAATGCTCCCCTCACAGGGAGTGGGAAGGGACTGACAAGATGTCTGACACTGGGCTCTTTTGTGGGGAGCACAAGGCCCTGCTGGGAAATGGGCAACAACAAACACCAGGACTTCACAGTCAGCCATCTTGCCATTGCTGTCACACCCCCTCACAGGGGAGCAGAGTCAAGAGGGAGGAAGTATGCGAATGCTGGGAAGGGGGGTGTAGCCAAGAGTATGATGGGAGTTGCAGTCACTGACAATCCACACCCACCCACATGGCCCACCAAGCAACCCTGAACCATGCTCGCCTCACAGGTAGTGGGAAGGGACTGACAAGATGTCTGACACTGGGCTCTGTTGTGAGGAGCACAAGGCCCTGCTGAGAAATGGGCAACAACAATATCAAACTCTGTCCGTGACAAGCTGGAAAAAAGCAGTGTACAGGCAGGCATCTGTTCGTACAGTAGAAAATGTCATGTTTGTGAACCATTGATGCCTGTAGAAACATAACTTACATTGTGTGTCTCTTCCAAACACAGATGGTGAGGGGGACCCAGCACCAAATGAAGAGGATTCCCAGTCCCAGACTCTGGTGGACACTGAGCTCTCTGGTTTGACTCTGTCCTCTTCAGATGATGACGACCAACCTGCCCCTCCGGTGTGAGTCATCATGCAGCACCAGCAGTATCAACATCTGCACCCCCTGTACCCATGCCTCCAGCATCTGTAAACTAAGGCTGGGCGTCGTGCTCCGCTTCGGCCACGGAGTGCATGTAGCGCTGCCTGTTTTTTCCGTTTGTGAAGTAGGCATAGCAGGCAGCGCTACGCACACGCCGCTGAAATGCGCATGCGCGGGCGTCCGCGCATGCGCATTTGTGTGAGGAAGTTGCCGGCAAGCAGGAAGAGGGAGCCCCGGGATGCCGCACTGCAGGTAAGGTAATTTATTTACTTTTTACATTCTTTAAATTATTTTAAAATGAGGGCAGGAGGCGGGCGGCGCGTAGTGGGGCTACGCAGAACGCGTGAGTGTGTGTAGATTTTGCCACACTATGCGCTGCTCCACGTAGCCCCACTATGCCCACTACGCCCAGGTTTACTGGAAACCGACAGGGCACCCCCGCCACTGAACACCCACAGCACAGGGACACAGGACCCCCCGGAAGTTACAGCAAACACCACCAGCAACACCACCCAAGGGGTCCCAGTGTCACCTGTGCGTCCCGCCACTGGTCCTGCCCGTGTGGATAGGGGTGCTGGGAGGGGTGGGAGGCAGAGGGCACGCCTTTCAGAGGGGTCTGGACTGCATGATGACCCCCAACTAGCACGCATCATAGATGCGTACCAGGATAGCACCGGGGGATTTGGCCATATAGCGGGGATCCTCAAGGAAATGCAACAGGAGCAGGTTGCCCACCATGCTCGCATGGTGGCAAAGTGGGATGCCCTTACTGCGGTGCAACGGGACATACTCCAATGCCTCCGCCAGATCAACACAAACCTGTCCACACCTCCCTGTGTGGCCACAACATCTGTTGCAACACCATCTGCCACCGCCACAGGGAGGAAGGACTCTGGCGGAGAGTCCCCTGCACCACAGAGGCCTTTACCTGAGGATCCCCCCCCAAGAAGAAGAGGGGTCGTCCGAAGAAGGACATGTGATAGGCAGATGTCCCAGCACATCCCCCAGGGCCTCTAAACCTGTTCTGGACAATGTTCTTTGTGCGCAACCCGTTCACCTTGTTCAATCGCACACAACTCGCCCACATGGCATGGAGGGTTCAATTTGGTCCAATGTAGCAGATGACTGTGGATTTTACTCTCGACATTTCATCTACCAGCACTTCCAACTCTAATGTGAACTTTGGATTCCAAAACCAATGTACAGCACCCACCATCCTGTGCACTTTCCTCACACATGTTCGAAAATAAACTCACCAGTACACCATACTTGCCTCTGTTGTGATTCCAACTTGTCATGTGTCATGGAGATGTCGATCTGCTACATAACACAGTGCATGCCAAATACTGCAACAATGTGACCAACGTTAGGTGAGTCATGGTGATGTGACACATGTGAGGGAGACACACCACTATGGCAACACAACACATACTCACCATGGCCATGTTACTCATCCCACACAATGATGTTGACCTGAAACACATAGGTATGCCCAAACACAACACCTATCCACAGTCATTGGTAACAAGTCCACAGGTGAGGTAAGCAAATGTCACTCAGATGTGGGAAGACAGACTACGCACCTAACAAAGCATAGCACAGGTTCATTACACGCAAGGCAATTGTACGTTACGGTGGACACACGGTCACAGAGTGTCTGAGAATTGGAGTCCAGGGGTGTGTGGCACATCACTTGATGTCAACTGACTACTCCCACTCTGGTGTCGGATTCTGGGTGTTGGTGGTCAGTGTTGATCAAACAACAGGCAAATTATCATGTGAAGGACAGACAAAAGACACAGTCAAAAGCACAGCAGAACAGGAGAGAAATGCAATACACATACACTAAAGATGTCACAAGAAACCTACACAAAAACAAGTTAGCAGTACTACCCTATTGTGGAGTACACACCACCTGAATGGACACAGCACTGCACGCATCCAGTCAAGTGGCACACAGACACACTCATACAGCAACATAGCAGCCACAACACATTCCAGGCTCCATATATTGACATAACAACCCTGGAAACTCACAATCAGGTGAAGAAGTTGTTGATGATCACTGGCATCGTGGCCTAGGCTGGGATCCTCCACAGGTGCCGGAGGTTGGTCCTCGTCATCCTGGATGAGAGGCACCTTCTTCCACACTGCCATGGTGTGTACCATACAGCATACAAGGATTATTTTGCACACCTTTTTAGGCTCATATGGGAGGGCCCCTCTGGTCTTGTCCAGGCAGCGAAAGCGGCTTTTCAGGAGGCCGAATGTCCGCTCAATCACCCTGCTGCTCTGACCATGTGCCTCATTGTAGCGCATCTCTGCTGGTGTCACAGGGTTCCTGAGGGGTGTCAGCAACCATGGCATGTTGGGGTATCCGGAGTCACCTACACACACAAAAATTAACAAGTAGCTGAGTTTTGTAGGAGTGCGGAATCCAACATTGACAAACACACACACAATGATAAACAGTCAGTACACACCGTCAAGCCAGGCACGCTGATCTGGCATCTGTGACATCAGCGTTGCAATGCGACTACTCCTCATTACGTAGGCATCGTGCGCAGAACCAGGGAACCGTGCACACACATGTGTGATACACATGTCTGCAAGACATGTATGTATGTATAAAATATTTATAAAAGCGCACTGCAACCCTACGGGCATCCTGGCGCTAGCGACATACCACCAGAGCATTGATCAAGTGGAAATGTTTCCTGTTCCTGTATGCCTGCTCATGTGCCTGTGGTGGTATCAGGGCCACATGTGTCCCATCAATAGATCCGATGACGTTCGGCATCCTCCCCAGTGTATAAAAGGCATCCTTCATTTCAGGGAGTTCAGTTGGGCTAGGGAACTTGATGTACAGGTCAAGGAAATGCAACATCCCCTCCAAGACATCACGTAGCACACGACTAAACATAATTTGCGACATACCACCTGCTGTAGCCACAGTGTACTGGAAGGTACCAGTAGCAAAGAAGTGCAGGGTTGCCATCACCTTCACCTCTGGGGTCAGTGCTGTAGGGTATGTCCGGCCAGGTAGCAGATGTGGCGCCAACTGCTCCGCCAACTCCTCAATCAGTGGCCTGGTGAAGCGGTACCTTCAGATGCAGTCGCGTTCCTGCATGGTTTCAAGGTCAGGGAATGGTTGATGGACAGCTGGTGCCCTGCAGAAAAGAGATGAACAAAGGAAGATTGTCGGTTCATCCACCCATGTGGCCATGACCAGGCTCAAAATCACATGATACATCATGACATTACACAATGTACTGAGGTGTGTGCTGTTGGGCATGGACACATATGTCACCTACATGACCATCACCTCACATCTCAATTCCACATGTCCACATGAGTCCCATGTAGTGCAATGGCCAATCATCTGGCCGTGTCACCCGACCTATGTACTGCTGTGACATTACAAACACACACCACAGTGACAAGTGAGGCCTGATGTCCCCCAAGCATCGCAGATCTTTGCCATGCAGATACCCAGGGTCCCTGTATTGCCGCATCGACACTGGCATGGACATGGCGTATCACGTACACACCACAAGGCAAGCGTGAGTCCCACAGGTAGTGTACACTGTTGTCCCCGCAGGCCCTACATGTACGTCTCTTAGACACACACACATCATCAAGGTTGATGCA